>NC_133760.1:18194971-19444971 GCF_036562045.2 Rhinolophus sinicus
TGGCTCAGACAACTAAATATTTTTACTAATACAAGTGAGAAGTCTGAGGCAGACAGTTCCATGGCTGGTTCAGGGGCACAGTGATGCCACTGAGGACCCACACTCTTTCTGCTCCCCCATCCTCAGCATACTGGTCTGCTTTTTAGGTCTCTCTCCACATGGTAGTATGATACTACCATAGTATGGAGCTACTGTGGCTCCAGGCATCCTGTGTGTCGGCATCTCATGCGTCACTTTTGATTGTGGAGGAAAGCTTTCCCCAAAACGAACCCCTCCCCCACCCAGCAGACTTCCCCCCAGGTCTTGCTGGCTATAGTGGGACTCCTAGGGAGATTGGGACAGTGAGGATGTGGAGCTTTCATCCTCTATAAGTGGCTATGTGGCCCTGCAGCCAGGAGTGGGAAGGGCCGGTGGGCAGAAAAACACCTCTGCTCCAGCACCTTCAGGCTTAACACCGCCCGCCCCTTTTCCCATCTGACCCTCTCCTGATCTCTCTGGCCGGTTGCTGCCTAGACCAGCTTGACAGAAAGAACTAAAACTTGTATGCGCTGATTAATGTTTAACAACTGGCTCTCAGGATGGGGGAAGCCCTCATTAAAAGGTTTGTTGATTTTCAGTGTCAATATTCCCACTGTGGTTGATTTCAAGCTACCAATTCGATATCACTGAATACAGAGCTGGGAAGAGATGCACACAGCTGGGCCTCACGAGGTGGCACAAGCCAGCTCCAGGGCACCCCTCACTAAAACCCAACTAGAGTCTATGAATTTGAGCTGGGCGGAAGAAGGATGCCCTCCCCTGGCCAGAGGGTAATAATTAAGGCATTAAAGGGCTGACTTGAGACAAATAAGAAGCCATTTGGAATACCTACTATGCGCTAGTCTTGATACCTACTATGTGCATATCTTGATTCCTTATCACTGTCCATTTTCTCAATGAGGAAACTGAGATTCAGAGAAGTTAAGGCACACAGTGACTGACATGGAGTCAGATCCAAACCCAGGCCTGTCTCATTCATGTCCTTTCACCCAAACAAAGGACCAGATTCAGAATAGATTTGGCTAGCTCTGAATCAAAACTACAATGTGCCCTAAAAGTGGAGCATTATTTATAAGAGCCAAAAAAGTTGGGGGGGGGGGGACACATATCCATCAACTGATGAATGGACGGACATGATCTATCCAAACAATGGAACGTTATTCAGCCATAAAAAGGAAATCCTGACACACGCTGCAATGTGGATGGACCTCAAAAACATTATGCTGATTGAAAGAAGTCAGTCACAAAGGACCAGGTGTTGTAT
Organism: Rhinolophus sinicus; assembly: GCF_036562045.2. Lineage (NCBI taxonomy): Eukaryota > Metazoa > Chordata > Mammalia > Chiroptera > Rhinolophidae > Rhinolophus > Rhinolophus sinicus. The sequence goes on from NC_133760.1 coordinate 18,196,275, forward strand.
GTTTCCAATTACAGTAAATATCTAGAATGGACAAATCTACAGAGACAGAAAACAGATCAGTGGTTGCCAGGAACTGAAGGGATGAGGGAATGAGGAGTGACCACTAAGGGATATGGGGCTTCTTTCTGGAGTGATGAAAACATTCTGGAATTAGATGCTGATGAAGGTTGCTCAACTATGTGAATATCTTAAAAACCACTGAACTGTAAAACAAAAACATGTGGAGGATTTCTTGAAAAGGGATTTTGTGTTGCCCCTCCGTCCCCCAGGCTGTGGCCTTCTATAACTTCTCAGATTCAAAATCTTTCTCATGCCATCTCTGTATTTTGACACGTTCAGTGCTTAACTAGAATGTTTTATTGAAAGGAAACAATAAAATACAACAAGAATAAATAGAGCTCCCAGGAGTCTTTGGTAACAAATTTTGATGTGCCTGAGTGAGTTCGTACCACATGGCATTCCTTTCTATTAATTATTTTCCCCGGTTTATCTTCCCCTCATCTCTTCTCTAATTTATTACGTTTTAACACAGCTAGCGTAACCGTTTGGGCACCACCTTTCCCACCTGCACGGGACAGAATGTTCAAGGCACGTGGTGTCAGGGATGTTACACAGAACTGGCAGATGTGCCAGGGACCGTAAAAAAGCAAAAAGGAGGAGGTAAAGAGCAGAGTCAACCCAGGCCAGACAGGAAACAGACTTCAGTGAGGGGGGCTTTGCGTTGAATAACGCCCCCCAAATATTCACGTCCACCCAAAACCTCAATGTGACCTTACTCGGAAGCAGGGTCTTCGCAGGTATACAGTTAGGTTAGGAAGAGGTCACCTGGGGGTAGCATAGCCCTAAAGTGGGCCCTCTTCTTGTAAAAAGAGGACAGGACACAGGGAGAGACAGAGGAGAAGACCAGGTGACAACTGAGGCAGAGGTTGGAGTCACGTGTCCACAAGCTGAAGAATGCCAGTGACTGCCAGGAGCCCCCAGAAGCTGGAAGAGGAGGGAAGGACCCTCTCCTGGAGCCTCCGGAAGGAGCCTGGCCCTGCCCACACCTTGATTTCAGACTTCTGGCTTCTAGGACTGGGAGAGAATAGATTTCTGATGTTTTAAGCCCCGTAATTGGTGGTCAGATGTTATGGCAGGTACAGGACACTCATCCAGAGCTTATGATGGAAAACCAACAAGGTGAGTGTTATGGGCTAAATGTTTCCCCCTAAAATTCATATATCCACACTCTCCCCCTAATGTGACGGTGTCAGCAGGTGGCGTCTTTGGGAGGTGATTAGGATTTGATGAGGCCTAAGGTGGAGCCGTCATGCATGGAATCAGTGCCCTTGTGTGAGTCAGGAAGGAGTTTGCTGCTTTGCTCTGCTCTCTACCATGTGAGGACACAATTAGTCAGCAGTCCACAACCCAGAAGCGGGTCCTCACCAGAGGTGCAACTGTGTGCACCCTGATCTTGGATTTCCAGCCTCTAGAACTGTGAGAAATACATTTCTGCTGCTCATAAGCCTCCTCGTTTCTGGTATTTTGTTATAGCAGCCCTGATTTATGGATGGGGTCAGTACGTGAGCTGATCCCCAGCCCTTCCCGCCTAACCCCCATCCCTTTCATCTAGCCATCAACTGCCAAATCGATTTTTAAAACCCGAGTGGTGTGTGGTTAGGAGGAAGTACCTGCCTGCCTCTTGCCTTGCTGACAGATAGGTGGTTTATAAACTCACTGAGCCTTGGATATTATTTCAGCTCCAGCTGAATGAACCACTTCCTTCTCCCCATCGAGGACACTTGGTGATAGCATAATGGCTGGCATTTATCGAGTTCTTACTCCAATCCTGGAACTATTCAAGTGAATATATAGGAATATGAACATTCTATATTCTATCGATAATGCTATTAATAAATAGAATAGTTATATTTTATATTTTATTCTCAAGACAATTGTATTTCATTGAATATTAGATCCATTGTTGTAAGATACACCATTATGTTGTATACTATTAAGAACAACAACAAAAAACCTGTCAATTCAACATGTATGCGTAAACACATCCTAATTTTAGAGATGTTACCATGTGAATCTTAGAATCAATGAAATATGATTGATTTTATGGATAAGAAAATTGAGGCTAAGGTCACACAACTATTAAATAGTACAGGCAAGATTAAACCCCTTGGAAATTCTACCCTTGGGCCTGAGCTCTTAATCAGTATACACACGGCCTCTTTCGTTAGGGAATACATGCTAGCAGAAGCTGGCACAGCCATCTTATATCTTAAGATGGAAACCAGCTATCGGGGTTAGCAGAACAACAAGATAAACGTAAGAGCTCCTAGAGTTGCCATGTTGGCCTGCGTTGCTTAGTCTTGGGCAATTGCGAGAGAAAAAAAATAAACTTCTATCTTGTTTAAGCCACTGTTGCTTTGGCCTTTGTTATTGCAGCCAAGATATATTCCTAATACACACCATTATGTGCCCTGGAGGCTCAGTCCCTTCCCCCAAGAGGTGCAAGCTCATTAAATGAGAATGCGTATGAAACACTCAAAGCAATGCTAAGCACAGAGCTGGCCCTAGATAAATATCAGTTCCTCACACAAAGCTGGGTAACCTAGGCATTAGTTATTCGTATACCTTGGTGTTCTCCTGCTTTCTCCAAATCTTACTCACGTATGGTAGAAGAAACAGCATGGATCTTATTTTGCTGGGTTCCTTTTCCCAACTCCCCATCACTTATGCCTTAACAAATAAGACATTTTCTTGATAGGCAGAGCAATTCACAAGTACGTTGTGGACCTGCTTTTATATCATAGAATGGTTCCCCCGTCATCTAATAGATACATCCCCCTTTCCTTGCTGAACCAAGTCTGGCCATGCTCTGGCAAACTCCCCGTGGTCCTGGCTAGATTGACTGTCTTTTTCCCCACTCTTCACCAGGCCAGAGCGTGGCTCATGACCCAGCCTAACCAGCCAGAGTTCTCCACTCTCTGGCCACAAAGACTGGTTTAGAAGTGGGAGTCTCGCCTAAGCTGAATCAATCTGCATCTTTACTAAGAATCAATATGTGGACGTTGGGAGAGTGAAGATCTATCTCCTCGACTAAGATTTTGAGCTATAGGGATCATGAAATCTATTGCAGTTGCTATGGCTGCCTAATAAATTACCCCAAAACCTAGTGACAGAAAGCAACCATCTACTATGCTTACAGATTCTGTGGTTCAAGACAAGCCACAGTGTGGATGACTTTTCTGCTCTACAATGTCTGGGGCATCAGCTGGGAGACTCAGAAGCTAGAGGCTGAAATTATCTGAAGGCTCAGTCTTGCATGTGCTGGCTGGAGATGGGCCTCAGTTCCTCTCTACATGGGCCTCTCCCTGTGGTCTCTCTGCCGAGGCTAGCTTGGGCTTCCTTACTGCATGATTGCTGGTTTCCAAAGGCTAGTGTTCTGAAAGAGAGCAAGCCAAGAGGAAGTTATGTGCCTTTTAAGACCCTTGGAGGTTACCTAATGTCACTTCCACCATTTCCTATTGGTTGAAACAGTTACAACAGGCATTCAAGGTGAAGAGAAGAGAACAGAAGCCCTCCCTCATGATGGAACTATGTCAACATTACATTTTAGAAGAGCATGTGAAATGGGTCATAGGTTGATGTGGCTAACTTTGAAATATACAACCTGCCACAGAAGCCTAGAGCTACCACCATCCTTAGGCACATGGATGAAGAAAGATATCTACAAAATGAGGCCGATGCACAGAGAATTGCAGAGCGAAGAGGAAAGATGTCATTTGAGCCCCTGGATCCAGTTGTACCTGAAGCTGCACTCACCTATAGATTTTTCTTTTTTAGTTAGTGAGCCAATAAATGTTATGTTAAATTTAGAGATTTGGGCTACATGTCTGTCATTTGCAGCAAAAAGAGTTTGGAACAACACATGGACCACAAGCTCACCAAGATGTTTGGCTAAGCCAGGACTCTAGCTGGTGCTTTGAAATGACACGTTTCCTTCTGCTCTTGGCTAACCAGAATCCCTAAGCCAGAATCCTCAATGTGAATTTGTCACTCTGTTTAGAAGGCAAGAATTGATGACAGTTTTCCGTTTGGCTTGCTTTTAAGCAGCCAAAACGTTCCCTTCTGCCACGAGTGCAATATAAGGTAGCATCTGGGGAGTGCTATCAAAATGACCCAGATCAAGGTGACAGGCAACACAAGGGACAGCTACCCTTATTGTGTGCCAAAGATTGGTGTTTCCACACCTTACCCCTAATGTGTATAGCAACCTTGTATCTCCCCGTTACAAAGGAAGAACCTGAGGCAGAGAGAAGCTATGCAACTTGCACAAGCTCCACAACCAGGAAATTGTGAAGCCAGACATGTAGTTCTCTGATAGCAAAGCCGAAATTCTTTCATGCCAAGCTAGAGGGGCTGAGAGGAGCACAGGGGAAGGGCTTTCCCTGGGCAATGTGTGAGGAGGGAGGGACGGGTGAGTTGTCTGGTATGGCCACAGCAAGGTGGGGAGGGATTTGTCATGAGAGCAGACGCCCGGGACGTGGGCTTGCTGGTGGTCAGACAGGCAAAGCCTGGCACTCTGACAATGCCATTCCTAGGTGGAAGTGGAGGCCCAGCTGCTTGGAGCATGGTTTCGGTCGCTGGTTAGTGGCTGCACACTGGCTCCTGCTTGCCAGCGTCTCTGGCACTTGGCTGGGTAGACAGAGATGAGTCACACCTCAGTCCTGTCTGAGCTCCCTTCGTCTGCCTGGGGCCCAGGCTGAACCAATCCAATGTAAGCAATGCATGGCCCGAGGGCTCAGGATCTGGTAGGGGAAAGGGCCTCACATGAGATGCTGGACCACTTGCTTGGAGGACCCTAGTGGCTTTGGATTTCTTTGAGGGCCAGGGCTGGTCCCACTGCATCACCTCAGACGTCTGAGATCCAGGGCTGGCTGTGGCTCCAATGAGCCCCCTGAGACTAGGCAAGTCCTTTCCCCCTCTGATTTTCAGTTGTTTGGTATGTATAGCGGAGCAGATTGATCCCAGCAGCATGTGCCTTTCCCCTCCCTCCAACCCGTCACCCCCGCCCCTCCCACCCCTCCCTGCTTGTTCATCTACCTCTCAGCTCCTAGCAGCACTGTGATGCCCCTGTCTGTCTCGTTATCTGTTATCCTTTCTTTCTTTTCTGCAGACTAGCCCATCTCCTTCCGGTAGTCCCCTTCCTTCAGATGCAACATGGTCAGCAAGAGTCAATTTCTGTTGCTTGCAACCCACAACCCTAAGCTGAAAGAGTAACTGGGCTGGGTACCACAGCCTGCCGCTTGTGCCCACCTCACACAGCTGCCGATGCTCCAAAGGGGACCTGTGTCCTCACCTCACAGAGCCTGCCATACAAAGAGCTTTTTTTGCTTCCCATGGTGGCCTAGAGCCCACCCAATCTCCAGAGCCAGGTGGAGGCGGGGGTGATCCATTTGGCAGGGGGGAGTGGGGGGTAAGTATGGCTGAGAAGCACCCTTAATAGTCTGGATGGGAGCTTTCCAGAAGCGGGGTGTGGCCTCATGCGTCAGAGCTGCTGGAGAAGGCAAGACAGGATGTGATTAATGTCGGCTGTGGGTGTGACAGCCCACCAGCCTGAGCCTCCATTGTTACAGCAGCACAAATGTGGAGCCCCCCTGCCTCCACCCCTGCTTGTTGCCCACCCAGCCCTGCTCTGTGTTAAATCCCCTCTCCTCCCTTCAAATACAAATCCACAGTGCCAGGCACTTAAAAATAGCGTCCTATCCGAATCCTAGGCATGAGACGGAACTCCAGAAAAGGAGAAAGCTCTCTTGCCTCAAAGCACATGGGCTCTCACGTGGTCTGTGCTCGGCGCTGACAAGGGGCTGCTCTCCAGAGCCTTCTGTTCTGCATGGGGAAGGCAAAGCTCATGTGATACAATTCAACAGGGCTGGGCATCATCTTTACCCATCCGGGGCCACTCTGCATTGTGGCCAGGGGCGGGGGCTGACCTAAAGCACAGTATCCCCCCTTCCTTGACAATGAGGGGCACTGGCATGAGATCAGAGGGAGGAAGGAGAGGATGGCTGAGGTACTTATCACCTACCTTCCTCCCTACAAGGTCAGCACTGGCTGGCTGTGACCTTGACCTCTCCACCCAGTCTCCATCCTTCTGGGTCAGTGAACTACCTGATTGTACTTCCTGCCATATATTTTCTTTTGCAGCATTGTTGATAATAGTGAAAAACCGGTAGTAGCTAAAATGTCCAAAAATAGAGGTCGATGAAATTAATGATAAAGAAGGCACCTAAGAAAACTATGTGCTTTTTAAGAAGCATCTTTCAGTATGAGATGCCACGTTTCTTACAGTCTGAGACACCGTTGTTCATTACATGCATCACCCATTTCATAACCCCGTTTTCAGGGGAAAAGAGAGAGAAGAAACAGCTGGCACGTTTCTTTTGACATTGATTCTAAAACACGTCCTTATTTCAGAAACATCAAAGTGTGGGAAAATATGCAAGACGGTAAAATGTAATGATTTGGAAAAAATGTTCTCAATATATTTTTAAGTTTAAAAAATGTGAGTTAAGAAACATCCTGCCTGGTTAAGAAAAACTACCATGTGTATACATATGTAAGCTGTACTCATTGAACAAAGAGTTGAGTCTATGAAATATACATGCACAGAAAAAACGACTCAAAGGAAACCTAACAGGAGGCTAGCAGTATGTATCTCCAGGACATGGGGTTAGGAGAGCTTTTATTATAGTTTTCATCTTTGAATTTTTCTGGATTTTCTGATTTTATAATCCGATGACTTAAATAACAATAGCTACCACTTAGGATCTTTCCACGTGTCGGCACTGAACTGTGCTGAATGCTTTAGAACAATGATTTCATTCAGGTTTCACAACCACCGTTTATAGTACATGGCACAAATGCTTCTTATTGCCATTATGCAGATTGGAAAACTGAGGCTCAGACATACTGAGTCAGTTCCCCAAGGCCACACAGCTATTAAGAGGTAGTGCTGGGATTCAAATCCTGGTCAATCTGACTCCAGAACAGAGGCCCTTAACTGTCATGTTATAGACTCGAACGGCACCCAGTGCTGCTTCTTTATGCAAGAGTCACATCTAAGAGCAATGCCACCTCTTGAAGACCCCAGTCTCTTTGGTTCTGAGCCATCAACATGTTTTGTGACATAAAATGACCACGATTGGGCTGAGAAAGCCGATACTACTAGCCCGGTTGACTCGGCCTCTCTTGGAGGCAATGTCAGCTGAGGCAGGACAAAGAAAATGGATATTCCCGCAGCGCCAGTATGCTTTGGCAAGACCCCTGCACCCCCTTTTGTGGTTTCTTCTTGTTCTGCTGAAAGGAGCTCTGCAGCTTGCTCAAGAGATAAACATTCCTAACATCATTTCTTCTCAGCTGGGCAGAAAAGGGAGCAGCTGGGAGCCCTCCAAGAGGGAGGGGGAGGGGAGCATGTTCATTTTCTGGAACTCAGCTGGGAATCTTTCCTCTAGGAGACCCCAAGAAACCATTCCAAGCAAACAAAAGGGCTGCTGGGGAAACTGGTGACTGGGAGTGCAGAGAGGCCGCTGCAGCCCTGTGAAGAAGGATGGGGTCAGCAAATGTTGCATCACCCATACTGGGCATCACTACCAGTGACCGAGCTCCTCAAGGTACCAGGCTCTTTGTGTCCATTGCAACAACCGGGGGAGAGGAGGCGGATTGTCCCATGGTCCAGATGAGGAAAGCTGAGGCTCAGAGAGGTGAAGTGATGACCTATGGCCAGAACCCCACCTGAGCTCAGAATGATGCTTTCCCAACTGTTTCAACTGGCCTCAGGTCTCAGACACCTTCAAAAACACGGTGAAAGTTATGAGACTCTTTGTTTAAAAAAAAAATGGGCACAGACATTTACATGCAAATGATGTGTATAAATTCAGGCAGCATCAGTCAAGCTCTCCTTGAAGCCTTTGATAAGAATCCCCATCAACTGTCCAAACACATTCACCTCTATCCTCCATCTCTGCATCCAGGTTGTCTCCAGGTGAAGGGGAGGGAGGGATGTTGGTCTCCACTTCCTACGCCAGCCTTGAAGGAGAGAATGACCCAGCCCTGTATTTTCTCTGTAGAGTATTATACACTTATGGCCAGAAATCTATGTATGGTTGGGGGAGCCAGCACAGTCCCCCAACATTTCTGGCTATTTATTGGAAGCTCTAGTCTCACCTCTACCCAATTCTCACACTGCTGAAAAGTGGGCATGACATGGACATGTGAAGGAACTCCTCTGTCCAGTTCTAATAAATCTGTAAAAAACTAAAACTGTACCAAACACCTTTGCTATGCAACAGCTTCTTTGCACCACCAAAAAACGTCTAGAGCTTCATGATTTGTTTACAGTCATCTCCTTACACAGTTCGCGAGTGCATAAAACGTAAAGCTAAAATGTTTTATACATTGTTGTTTGATTTGGTGGTTTTGTTTTGACAGCTCGTAGACATGAATTCTTTAGGGCAGTAGTCCTCCCAAGAATTTTTTATCGTGAATCCCATCAGGCAAAAACTTTCCAGCATGCACCCGCAATATATGTGCATTTTAAAATGTATGTAATTATACACTTGCATCACTGTTCTCATATTTTATGCACAATCATAAAACCCATATCAAAGTGGAAAATTTTAAATGCTAAGTAAAAGATTAAACAATGTTTTTTAATGTCTTGCTAATTGTGATGACTTCCATTATTACTAACCAACATCTCAAGGCAGAAAGATGCCTTTGGGATGAGGATTTTTGTGAACAATCACGGTTTTTAAATATGTGTTTCAAACAGACTTCTTAATAATTTGGAATTTTTGGCTGTCTTCCTTTGAGGTCTGATTAGATGATTGTCTTTGTTTTCACCTTGGTATGGGTCTGATAAAAGAGCTTGGGCCAGGAATAAGACAGTTAACTGCCTCTGCAATTTTCTTGTTCTTTATTTGTGCTTGATTTATTTTAGTATAGTATTTTCTTCAATCCACAGTTTCTTTGCAGGAATCTTGTTATGGCACACGTCTAATTTTGTTAGGACTCAATGATGAGATAGGTATATAACCCACAAATCCACTTTCTGAAGCCAAAACTTCACAACTCTATGTCTCTATCCTAAGAGCTAACAAACTTGTTGATGGGACTTTGTTGTGAAATTCTCCCTCTTTCCACAGGAGACATGTTAGCAGACGGGTGAGGGGTGACCACTTGCAGCCTGACCACGCCCAAGGGGCCACAGCTACTTCCCCTCTGTGTTATCTCAGGTTCCTTTTCGCATTTCAGTCCTACAGCATCTGTTCAACCAAAGCTCAGTTCAGTAGTCACTCTCTTACCTGCAGGGAATATGTTCCAAGACCCCCAGTCGATGCCTGAAACCATGGATAGTACTGGACCCTATATATAATATGTTTTTCCCTATACATACGTATCTTTTCACCTAAAGGAAGCACTTTACTCAGTCATGGGAGGATACAATGAGAAGCTGCCACCTACATGTCAGGAAGAAGATCCTCACCAGACACTGAATCTACAAACACCTTGATCTTGGGACTCCCCAGCTTCTGGAACCACGAGAAATGTCTGTTGTTTAAGCTACCCAGTCTGTTATGTTTGTCATAGCAGCCCAAACTGATTGAGGTAGCCCTGTGAGTTTTAGAAGAGTACACCAAAGTGGAAGATAGAAAATATTAGGGCATGCACGTGATTTTTGTTTCTAGCTTTCATCTGTCTCCAAAATTTAATAGAAGAGAAAAATATTAAGTAGGCCATTGGTGACACATTGGCCACCATCCTTAGCGTCTGTTGATATTTTGGTCTTGCCTTAGCATAAACCTGCTTTTGGGCTTTTGATGTTGCCAGTGAAGTCTGGGATCAGCAAGGTCATCTCCCTCCCTTTGTTCGTGGAAGCTTGTTTAACTACGCAGCCGTCGTGGGTACAAATTCTAAAGAAGAACACTGTAGTATCCCAAATAATCTGTTCAACCAAAGTTGCATCTGAAGTCCTTAAACCTTTGACCCATATTATCTGGGCATGTGCCCACATGAAAAAACCAAAATAAAAACCTCAGTTCCATTGCTATTTCTTGCCCTAAGCTCTTTGTCTTAGTGAATACTTTGTATATGGCAGAATTATATCTGTTCCTAGCAAATGCTTATTGATTCAAGTTTCTTTTGAGATGAGTCTATCCTCCACAAAACTGGTGCCAAATGTTCTTGCTTAATTCCTTCAGGTGAGAACATGGGAGGTACATAGAATTTTTTAAAATGTACTGCTTGTGTAGGTGTGCTTCTTCTACTAGTACCGGTTTTTCTCATTTATTTATGCATAAAGGCAATTCTTACAAATCAATGATTAAGCACATAAAATTCTAATACTGCTGATAATAATAATAATAATAATAATAATAATAATAATAATAAAGGAAGCATTTTATGGCTTCTCTTTGGGTTATCCAAATTGCCAGCATCACTACTCTTGTGCTTCGCGGCCATTATTAAGTAAAATAAGGGTTACCTGAACACAAGCACTGCAGTACCGTAACAGTGGATCTGATAACCTAGACAGCTACTAAGTGACTAACGGGTAACGGGTGGGAAGCATCTGCAGCATGAAGATGCTGGACAAAGGGATGATTCACGTCCCAGGCAAGCTGGAGCAAGACCACGCAAGATTTCATCACACTACTCAGAGAGGTGTGCCATTTAAAACTTCGACTTCCGGTCAAGATGGCAAAGTACATAAATGCTGTGCTTGCCTCCTTCCATGATCACATCAAAATTACAACTACATTATAGAATAACCACCCTTGAGAACCACCTAAATATTACCACGTTTCCCCAAAAATAAGACCTAGCCGGACCATCAGCTCTAATGCATCTTTTGGAGCAAAAATTAATATCAGACACAGTCTTATTTTAATATAATATAAGACCCAGTCTTTAATATAATATAATATAATATAATATAATATAATATAATATGATATGATATAATATAATACAATATAATATAATACTGGGTCTTATATTAATTTTTGCTCCAAAAGATGCAAATCAATAATTACTTTAAATGTAAATAGATTAAATGCTCTAATCAAAAGACATAGCGTGGCTGAATGGAGAAGAAAACAAGACCATACATAGGCTACCTACAAGAGATACACTTAGGATTGAAAGACACACACAGATTGAAAGTAAAGGGATGGAAGCAGATATTACATGCAAATGTAAATAAAGAAAAAGCTGGGGTTACAGCACTTATATCAGACAAAATAGATTTTAAAACAAACGCTATACCAAGAGACAAAGAAGGACATTTCATATACAATACCAAGATATGGAAGCAACCTAAGTGGCCACTGATAGATGGTTGGATAAAGAAGATGTGGTATATATATAAAATGGAATATTACTCAGCCATAAAAAGGAATGAAATCTTACCTACCATTTGCAACAACATGGATAGACCTAAAAGGTATTACACTAAGTGAAATAAGTTAGACAGAGAAAGACAAATATCATATGATTTCACTTACAGCAGGGGAAAAGTAAAGATAAAAAACAAAAACACATTAAGGAAGTACTGACACATGCTACAACATGGATGAACCTTGAAAACATTATGCTAAGTTAAGAAATCAGTGACAAATGACCACGTAACGTACAGTTCCATCTATGTGAAATGTCCAGAATAGGCAAATCCATAGAGATGGAAATAGATAAGTGGTTGCCTAGGGCTGGGGTTGTTGGGGAGAAATGCCTAGTAATGGTAGTGGGTACAAGGCTTCTTTTTGGGGTGATGGAGATGTTCTAAAATTGATTGCAGTGATGGTTGTAAAACTCTTAATTCACTAAAAACTATTGAATTGTACACTTTAAATGGGTAAACTGTATGGTATGTGAATTATACCTCAATAAAGCTGTTGTGAAAATTTGTATTTAAAAACAACAGTCATTAATTTTCATGCATCTGCAGGTACGTGGAGGGTCACCTGACCTAGGCGGGTTCCATAGGGCAGCTCTGAACTCACACATCTGGGGTCCCGCTGGAAGCTGGCTGATCCAGGCTGGGCTCAGCTGGGATGGTTCTATTCCACGTCTCGCGTTCTCCTCTCAGAACCAGTGGGCATGCTTCTCTCAGGGTAATGGCAGGGGTGCAAGAGAGCAAGCCCAATCACCAAGCCTTTGGACAATCCTGGCCACATTCGTCCCTCATCTCCTTTGCAGCATAAGTGACACTGATATAATGTTAGCAAATGAGATTTAAGTAGAAATCTACCAGAGGGTTTCTCAGCAAGTGTTTGCTTTTCCTCCTAAAAGGAACACTTACAGGTTTCATCCTTTCTTTCCTTTTTCCTGCATGGAATGCAAGATGTGATGCCTAGCGCTGTGGCAGCCACATTGCTACCATAAGGAAAGTCCAAAAGAATCACAGAGTTTTCCTTGACATCACTGAGCATCATTCCTGGAGCAGCACCAGCAACTGCTCATCTCTGGATGTCTTATCATAGGAGAAAAACAGACCCCTGTATGTTTAATGACATTGTTTGGTGTAGCCAAAGATATTTCTCACCAAAACCCCACAGCAACTAAACAGGAAAGTCTAGTGTCAAATGACGAAGTGAAAACAATTTAATAACAAGTTTGATGTCTTTGATTCAAGGGAAAGCGATCCATAGATTGGAGGAGTACCATGCCTTACAAGCAGTGGGGCACTCTTCCCGAGGGATTTTGCACAAGAGCAAGTTTTATAGAATGTTAGAAGGGGCAACGCAGAAACGGCATGATTGGCTGAGATGTCGGGGATTTCCTTACTTTCTAAGATAAGCTTGCTGAAGCTGAGTTGAGTTGGAGGATTATGATTCGTGTCTATTAGGTGTCCTTGACAGTTGTTTCCCGTAAGTACAGGCTGGTTTAGGTTTAGATTTGTGACATGGGCTGGGCCACTGGGGCGGGTGGCCTCCATTTTGTGGGGCCCGACATACGAATTCTCATTCTCCTTAGTACACGTGCTCAGTGGACCATTAGACTCAATGAGAAAGTCATACAGGGCATTTCAATCCAAGTTTCATCAATCATTCACTCGACAAATCTGTGTTGGTTACCTTACATGAACTAGTCACTGTGAACAAACAGACCTGATCCCTCCCTGCCCTCTGAGAGCTGCTCGTTAGCAGGTTACATGGCTAAAGTCATATCTAATGACAGAAGCATGGGTGAATAGTGAATAGAACATGTTACTGCAAAATATTGTCACCTATGCAATACAGAAAAATTTGGTCAAACATCATTGATCAAAAACCTGAAGATGGGTGCATCCAATCAATTTTCTGCACCAGCTGTCAGCTCCCAGCACGGATGGGTTGACAAGTGGATTGGCTGGCCTGACAGTCCCTTTACCTCTGTGAACTACCGTTTCCTCATCTGCTAATTAAGAAGTTAACCCACCAAACAGCTAAATTCTCTTCCAGCGCCAGTCTTTCCCATTCTGGAATTAACGCTTTGTTACAAGGAAATATTAACAATATTTTGGAAGAAATTCCACTTCACACGCATGTGGGTAGAACCACAATTATACATAACAAACAATAACGGACAGAAAAGATTTCCCACTAATTGGAGCGATTGGCACAGTACCATCATCTTTACAAAAGAAAATGTTTGTTTGGGAGATGCATTGCAGAAACTTTGCTGACAGAGTGAACACTGAGCGAACATTTGATAAGTGCCCATTGGGTATGACGCCTCCAGCGACAAAAAAAGTATCAAATCTGGTCCTGCTCTCAAAGAGCTTAGAATTTAATTAATCCATAGGTATATGTGTAGCAACAGGATTCGCTTCCGCGGGGACACGCCAGCATGGCCTTATTGTATTTCACAGCCAGGGATGGTCTGATGGTTTCATACAGATGTCCTCGTGGAATGCTAGCCCTGCGTGAAAGAAAAGAAGTCTCGGTGCCAAGAATGAAATGTGTGAAAGAATCACATGTGTGGTACATGGACCAGTGGGTTAAAACAATGTTAGCCACAGAAACCGCTCTTCACACAAAATTTCAAACTGAAGACAAATACATATTATATATAAAAGCATACTCACCTACATCTATATTAGAGCTGCTCTGGTTAAAATGGGAGGGCAAAGGCCTCTACCTGGTCAGGACATTCCCGGTGTGATAGGGTCACACAGTGGAGAGGACATGGGCCTGTCCTTACTGGCTGTCTACCCAGGACAAGTGGCCTCTCTGAGCCTCAGTCTCTTCCTCTGTAGAAGGAGAAACAAATGAGATTTTGATGCAAAGTACCCACCCTCCAGGAGGTCTCAACAGGTGCTGTTAGCTGCATGACACCAGGGTCACCTGTGCCATGTTGAAGAAACTCTACAGTGACCGTCCTCACTCACGAGTTGTAATCCTGACCCAGACTCTGTCTTCAACCATTCTAGAAGGTCCAGGGCAGCAGGATTTGGGATCCGGAAACCTTTGCTCTAGTCTGAGCTCTGCCAGTTTCTGCTCTCTTTCCCTGAGGCCTGATTGCCTCCTTTGACAGGTGAGGATAATGAGCTGTTGATTTTAAAGCATGTCACAAGGGTTAAATGAAGCATGAAAGTGCTTTGTCCCCTGGTGTTTCTGCCCTTCCTGCTTTTGGTGCCAGAACTTAGCATGGACTTGGAAGGATGTATGCTGCACTGCCAAGCCTTGAGACTAAGCTCTGTCATTTGCTAGCTGTCCGTTCTTTGGCAACTTACTGCTCCGTGCCCCATGCACAGAACCCACTGGACAAATGGCAACGGCGGGATGATCTATTGCTATTATTGTTCGCTAACGCTGGAATGGCTTGAGCCAAGCTCAGGACGGGGGTGCCGGTTGGGGGGTGGAGGGGTGTCTGTGATATAAACACACACATGCACTAAGGAAAGGCGTACCGTACCCATTTGGCGTCAAGAGCTTGTTTAAAGTCCAGGGGAGATGGGACAGTTCTCGCCCTGACCTCGACTGTTCACATAGTACTGAGCCTTTCTTGTGTGGGACCCCGACCTACATCAGAACATGGGGATAAGGATGCTCCTAGAAATCATGACAGCCACTACTTCCTGAGCATCTGCTGAGCACTTGCCAGGCATTATCGCTTCTAACTCTCCACCCGTCTTGTGAAGTAGATATCTTTATCTCCATTTTGCAGAGAAGCGGAGGCACAGAGAGAAGGGGGTGAATTGAAAATTGGGGGTGAG
This sequence comes from Rhinolophus sinicus, assembly GCF_036562045.2. Classification (NCBI taxonomy): domain Eukaryota; kingdom Metazoa; phylum Chordata; class Mammalia; order Chiroptera; family Rhinolophidae; genus Rhinolophus; species Rhinolophus sinicus. The sequence goes on from NC_133760.1 coordinate 18,211,528, forward strand.
AGAGTCGGGATTAGGATCTGCTCACTCTGACTTCCGAGCGCCTGCCCTCCATGTCTGTGGTCCACCAGAGAGAAGATGGGCTCGGGAAGGCTCCGGTGGGCAGATCGTGGTGTTGGCTTAGAAAGCATTTGGCAGCAGGTAGCGGCGAGTCCAATTAACTTGAACAAATCGGGGTTTGGTTTATTTTTCTCATGCAATAAGCTTGGTTGAGCAGATGGATGTTGCTAGGCACTGGGTGAGTCTGGGGGAGTCTCTGTGCTTGTCATTGCAAGGTAAAAGGACGGCAGCCGGGGACCCCTAACACCGTGGCCACACTGTTCAAAGAGGCATTGATGGGGAGGGTAAAGAGGTGTGCCTGACATATTTCCCCTTCTATTAGAGAAGCAGAAGCTTTCAGAAAACCCTGGGCAGACTTACTTGGGTCTTACTGGCCAAAACTGGATCACATGGACAGTCTCGGATGCAAGGGAAGTGGGCATGTAAAACTTTTGTTTCCCAACATTTGTAATCCGAGACAACAAGAGAGAACAGGCTGGGAATGGGTTTCAGGTAGTTCACTGAGCAGCTGGCCCCAGAGACTGGATCAGTGCCCTGGGGCTGCAATATCACAGTACCACCAACTGGGGGGCTTAAAACAATAGAAATTGATTCTCACAGTTCTGGAGGCTTAAAGCCTGAAGACAAGGTGTTGGCAGGACTGCCTCCCTCTGAAGGCTCCAGGGGAGGATCCTTCCTGCCTCTTCCAGCTCCTGGTGGCCCCGGGTGTCACTTGGCTTGTGGCTGCCTCACTCCAGTCTCTGTCTCCATCTTCACGTGACCTCCATCTCCCTGTGTCATCTCTTCTTAGAAGGACACCAGTCCTATTGGATTAGAAACCATCCTAATGACATCATCTCAATCGTATTACATCCGCAAAGACCCTATTTCCCAATAAATCCACATTCACAGTTTCCGGGAGTTAGGATTTCAACACATCTTTTGGGGGGACACAATGCAACCCACAAGAGACAGCATCAACCCTCTGTCTTCTTCCAGAGGGAAGTTAAAGGGCTCTGCCTGCCCACTTTAGAGGGGTGAAGATGTCTTCCTCCAAGATCAGACACCTTCCCCCCACCCCATTCACTCCTGTGGCCTTGGGTCACCCTTGCCTGAGCGGGGGCTTTCCCATCCACTTTCTTCCTCAAACCCCCCTCCTCGATGTGAGAGCCCCAAAGCCTGCCAGAGATAAAATGGTTTTCAAACCCTACGCTGCCTTGCTCAGTACCAACCCTTCCTCCCACCTGAAACCTGGCCCTCACCATTCACATGCTCTCTCAATTCTCAGGGCTCCCAGGGTTACCTTTCCAGGTAGAGGCTCAGCTCCTCGCTGGCCCAGCATCGGTAGTGGTGAGCCATTCCCAGGTGATGTTTATATGCAGACAGAGCTGTGAGTCCCTTCTCTGGTCCTCAGTTTTGTGATGGGATGAAGAAATTGCTTGGGAGCCCTGCCCTGGGTTACACAGCTGAACAACCATATCGGGGAGTGGTGTGCCATAAGCATCACGTCTCTGAGGACCATAATCCCAACTGCTAACATTTATGGAGCACCTGCTACAAGCCAGTTTTCCACACCTACCATCTCTGACTCTATGAGGTAGGAGCTACTGGGAAGTGGAAAGGATTAGGTTGATGCAAAAGTAATTGTGGTTTTCGCCATTATTTTTAACCTTTAGACTGCACTTGCTTTTGCACCAACCTAATAACTTGCCCAAGGCTAAGTGTACCCAGAGCTGTGATGTGTAAAATCCTTTGCTGCTTACTTCTTCTTGGGGTGTGGAGGGAATACAATTTTCTGGGACCTTACCCCAAAGGAGGAATTGTGTTAAAAAGACTTTACCAAGATTCCTTCTAGCCCTTGGAACCTGCAAAACACCAGGATAAGGTGTGGTTAGAACCACCTGGTTCCCTGGTCTGAATAACTGGAAGCCACTGAGGACACCCCACCCCCAGTTCATTTTGGCATCTTTCTGTGTTGCACAGGGATCTCATAGCTCAAAAGGATGACCCCATGAATGGAGGTGCAACAAGAGGAAGAAATGGAATTGCCCAATCCCAAATCCCCGTTTCTCCCCATCATTTTTATCGTCCCCACCCCTAGAACTTCACCAAGAACAGAGGTGTGTTCATTTCTACTGCTATATAACAAGTTAGTACAAACTTTGCGGCCTAAAAAACACCTGTTTATCATCTGACAATCTATAGGCCAGAAATCGGAACAGGCTCAACTGGGTTTTCTGCTCAGGTCTCACAGGTGAAAATGAAGGTGTCGCGTGCGTCTTTGGGAGAATCTGCTTCCAAGCTCATTCAGGTGGTGGCAGAATCCACTTCCTTGAGGCTGTAGGTCTAAGGTCCCATCTATGCTGGCTGTAGGCTGCGGGCACTCTTTGTTCCTGGAAGCCACTCACATTCTTTCCCACATGGCCCTGTCTGTCTTCAAAGCAGCAATGGTGTGTCATGTTCTTCTGACCCTTCTAACATCTCTAAGTCCCCTTCTACCACCAGCCAGAGAAAACTCTTTTAAAATTTTCTCCTGATTGCGTCAGCCCACCCAGACAATCTCCACGTCTTAAGGTCACCTGACCTTGGACTTCATATCTGCAAAATTTCATCACGGCAACACCTAGATTAGTGTTTGGATAACCAGAGGCCGGGAATCCTAGGAGACCATCTTTAGAATTCTGCCTACCCTGGGAAGTCTTACAGAAAATTAGTTGCAAAGAGAGCCTCTATTCTGGATCTTTGAGTAGTGAAAGCATCATCTTCCTCCTTCCTGATATGAAATGAGCCCTCTTTTGGCACAGAAGAATTTGTAGGAATTCACCCTTTACACTGAAGGGAAAACATAACAAAGTCCTGGCTTCCAACAGGAAACCCAAGTATTCATACTGAACAAACCTATTTTCTGTAAGGGTGTGGGATAAGCCGTCCATTAGTTTGGACTTAGAAGAGTTGTCCACGGATTTCTTCTTTCTTTTTTTCTGAACATTTTAAAGTGACAAGCTGTCAGTGCTTTTCAAAACCAATTCTGGGTGAAGTTTAGTGAGTTTTCCAGTATAGTAGACTCTTCGTCACTAAGCAAAGACAATTCCAACAGCAACATAAGATATCTATGGAGGGTCCCCTAGCTCTCAGCATGCAGACCACAGGGGCTCCAGACAGTTCTGCTTTTCTCTCACTGTACTGCGGTGAATAGAGTCCCTCCCAAATTCATGTCCACCTGGAACCTGTGAATATGACCTTATTTGGAAACAGGGTCTCTGCAGATGTAATCAAGATAAATGACTGCATAGTGAATTAGGGTGGGCCTAAATGCAATGACTGGTGTCCGTATGAGAAGAGGGAAGTTTGGACACAGACACAGAGAGAATGACACATGAAGACGGAGACAGAGATGGAAGTGATGCAGCTACGAGATGAAGGAAAGCCAAGGATTGCTGGCAATCACAGGAAGCTGGGAGAGAGGGCTGGAACAGACTCTCCATCACAGCCTCCAGGAGGAACCAACTCTGCTGACACCTTGGTTTCAAACTTCTGGCCACCAGAACCGTGAGACAATAAATTTCTGTTATTTTAAGCCACCACGTTTGTGATAATTTGTTTATTACAGCCCTAGGAAACTAATATGCACACTATGTGGGTGTGTTTTTTAAATTTAATCTCTGGTTGACCACAGGCCTCACCACTCCCTATTTTATTGTACCATCTAGCTTCACTCATTTACTCTCTGCCTGGCTCTTTAAAGCATTTTAATTCGCAACCCCTGGTTTAATTAATACACTTACTAAAACTGGGTTTCAAAAGCAAATACCTAATCTTCTACATAAGAGTGAACTCCAAATGGATCAGAAATCTAAATGTGAAAAAAATGAAACCATATGCATACTACAAGAAAGCATGGGTGAATTTATTTATAACTTGTGTGTAGGGAAAGGTTTCTAACCACAACTCAAAATCCAGATGCAATGAAAGAAGAGATCAATAAATTTAACTACATACAAACAAGAGTAACGCTTTTCAAATTAAAAAGAAAAAAAAAAAACTCCACCAAAAATGAAGTCAAAGGCAACTGACAAACTGGGAGAGAATATTTTCAACACAAATTACAGATAGAGTACTAATATTCCCATATGTAAAGAACTCTTAAAAATTGACAGAAACAAAGACTCAAACCCTGATAGAGAAATGGGCAAAGAACACGAACAGGCAATTCATGTTTTAAAAGACACAAGAATGGCATCCACATCGGATTCTCCAACCCTGCCAGATTCTCTGAGTTCCCTCTTATGATTTAATAAATGTTTCTGCTCAAACTAGACACAGTAGATTCTGCTGTTTATAATTTATCAGCACAGGCTATCTCCAGATATCAATCCACCTCCAGATATCAATCCACCTTGAAGCATACATCCCAAAATGATTGACACCAGACTCTGGAGACAGTTTTAAGGGAGGAATTCACGGATGTATTTTCAAGCAATTACAGTTTTATTACTAATGCCTCATGGGGTGAAGGAGAGTGAAGGATTGGGTGAGCTCTGGTATGTTTGTTTAAAAAGACACCTTCCATATTTTAAGAGTTATACTTTGTCACCCAAATAATATGCTACCTGCCTTTGGAATGTGTTTTTCATCCACGTTGAATCTGGGTGTGTCTTGAGACTTCAAACCAAGCCATGAAGACTTGGTTGGGATGGAATTGGGAAGCAATCTAGTTCCTCATCTTTACCCCTTCTCAATCCTTCTCAGAAACCCAAGCAGAATTCTACAGGAGGTGGATCTAGTTACAGCCTGGTGCAAAGTCCAGGGTAAGCAGAACTGCCTTTTTGAAACTCCATTAGCAGAGCCCAGAAACAACCTGAATACCCACAATTGGGGATTAATTGAAAATCATGAGACATCCAAACAAGATTCTGGGCTGCCTTTGAAAACCGTGATTTATGAGAGAGTCCATGACATGGACAGACATCTGGGATATGTTAAGTGGAAAAAAATGGATCACAAAATGTGGAGTACCACCCTATTTTTTGTGGGGTATACCTCACATAGGTATGTATGAACACAAGAGTGTCTAGAAAGATGTATTTTAAAATGTTAACATTGATTATGACTGAGAAGTGACATTATTTGTGACTTTTACATTGCTTTTTAGTGAGATGTAATCTCTTTATAAGGAGTATGTATTACTTCATAACCAGACAAAACAACACAGTGATACATATACGTATATTTATTTGCTTAAAATACTTCAGAAAGAAAATGTTATGCCAGGGTGGAGGGGGAGAAGTAGATGAAATAGGAACGGCAAAATGTCACTCTTTTGAAGCTGAGCAATACGGATGTGAGGAATTACTACACTATTGCTTGACTTTGGGTGTTTTTGAAAACTTCCATAGTAAAAATGTAAACAAACAAACAAACAAAACAGAAACCCCGAAACAGCAACGAATTAATCGTTGGCTTTCAGAGTATTTCATTACTGTGGTGCAAGCCACATAGAAATGTGAAAAACAAACAAATGTACAACAGAAATAAAGGCTGCAGAATTTCACAATGAGAATCCACGAGCCATTAGCTGTGGGACCTCTTTAAGCCTCGGTTTCCCCATCTGTCACTAGGGAGGATCCTTGCTGGCTGGTAGGCATGTAATTGGATTACATTAACTCTGATTATTATTGTGGTTGCTATTGGTCGATCCAGGGAAGTATGCTAGAAGTCTGAAAGCAAGACGTCTGCCTCCAACAGCAGTTTTCAAACTAGGGTGTGCGGATCACTGCGGAGCTGGCAAACGCAGACTCCAAGACCCACCCCCACTTCCCCAGAGTCTGACACTGTATCTGGGGGTCAGGCCTAGGAATCTGCATCTTAAATAAGAGCCCCGGGGATTCCCACTGGGGAAACACCAAATCTAGCCCCAGGCCAAAGACCCTGGGAAGCAGGTCTGCCTGGAGGAAAGTATGCATCTGTGCAGAAAGAGGACTGGGCACCAGGACACCTGCTCGTTTAAGACTCCAGGCAGACTTTGTCAGCGTTCATGGCTAGGAAAATTGGGCATGTGACAGATGCCTTTGGAGACCCCAGTTTGCAGAAATAGTGAATCAGTGACGTCACCATTGTGCTCTCCTCCCCGAAGTACAGAGTCTGGACAACTGACTTAGGTCAGAATTTGATTCCAACACATGCGGACTGCACGGCCCCGGGACTGCGCCTGACCATTGAGCATCTGTGAAATGGGAACTATGACGGCCGTATTAGGACCAGTCAGTCACACAGGGTTAGGGTGATCGCAGGAGGTTATCAGGAGTTGAAGCACTGAGCAAGGATCCCGTCTGTAAGCTTAGGGACCCACGTCTTAAGGCCTCCACATGAGAAGCTTGGGGTCCCTTTGCTTTCTTAGTCATAGGAAACCAGGGCCTAGACAAAGGAAAACTAAAACTAAAACTCAGTAAGTCCATCCCATGTGAGACCACACACAAGCTGATGACATAACCGCAGGGAAAAATTAAGTGGCAGATCCAGGCAGGGAGCCTGTGTATACACCTCCAGCCCCAACTGTTTTAAGGAACCCTCTTAATCGGCATCTCAATCTACCTTCTGTTTTCATTTGTTTCCCTTATCACAACCTGGCCTCCAGGTTCCTCCTCTCTGCCTGATTCTTTTTTTTTTTTTTTTTTTATCTCTCTGCCTAATTCTGATGAGAAGGGAAGCAGGGCTACATGGCCTGGGGGGAGCTGCACTTGGAGTCCGGGTGGCTAATCTGTCAGCCCGGTCACTGCCTGCTGCTGCAGTGTAATCCGTATCACTAATTCAGACACTAGAAGCAATCCCAGGGCACCTCGTATCTCCATTGCAAAATCGTTTGTTTGGAGAATTGGTGATGAACTCTGGTCTCTCTCTTTCTCAAAAATAATATTAATTTGTGCTTGATTCCAGCACTATGGAAAATGCAGACAGACATATTGTTCCATCCTAGGCTCTGAACTCCCTGAGGGCTCCTTGTAGAGAGATTATATCTCACTAAAAAGCAATGTTAACAGTCACAAAGAATCCCACTTCTCAGTCTTAACCAATGTTAACATTTTAAAACATCTTTCTAGACACTCTTGTATTCATATACATTTATGGTTATGCACACATAGAAATGTGAAAAACCTAGTTTTACGAAAATGGTATACTCCACAAAAATAGGACTGTACTCCACCTTTTGTGATCCATTTTTCCCACTGCTCCGTCAGCCCCTGGCTCCAATTAGGCACAAGGCAAATATGGCCTGAAGGACTTAGTGACCTGCTGACCCACTCAGCATCGTGTGGGACTCTCTCTTTATCTGAAGACACAGCCCCACCTCTCTTGTACCTGTAGTGTCATTTTCTCATGGGGAAGAATGCCCCACCCTCTGACTTATCCTACGCCCCCACCTCAGTGTCTTCCCATAGACCCCCAGCCCCTCCACTATGTCAAAGCAGAGGCGGAAGAATGTTGAACCCAGGGGTCACCTTTTGCAGAGAAAGTGAGAAGCTCCAAATAGCTCGGAGATGGAGTTTGTTTTAGGGAAGGAGCCCTGGCTGGGAAGGAGAGCAGGTACAACCTCAGGGCCAGGCCCGAGAGACTATGCTCAGAGGGCCTGGCGGGTCGGTGTCCACCGTCTCCCCTGGGGGACCCTTGGCTGCTTCCCAGGGAAGGGAATAGTATGCAGAAGGGACAGTTCCCGCGGACAGACAGCCGTCCACTTTGGCGTGGGGAGTTCAAGCCACCAGTTCTTTAAAGATGGGGGCTTGGATCTCATTCTCCTTAGAGGCCCCCCAAACCCATACTGAGGTCTGATCCTACAGGGTAGGCATTTAACATCCATTGAATTGCATTAAGTTGAGCTAGACTGAAGTTGAGGGGGACATGATACAGTATGAATGTCCTGGAGCTGCCATAATCATAAGCACAAACTTGGTGGCTTAGCACAGCAGAAATTAATCCTCACACAGTTCTGGAGGCCAGAAGTCCAGTCAAGATGTGGCCAGGGCCGTGCTCCCTCTGGAGGCTCTAGGGCAGGATCCTTCTTGCCTCGTCTAGCTTCTGGTGGCTCCAAGCACCTCTGGCTCCAATCTCTGCCTCCATCTTCACAAGCCTTTTTCTTTGAGTCTCTGCTTGTTCTTTTCTGTCTCTTCTAAGGACACTCTCATTGGATTTAGGGTTTAACGTCATCCATGTTCTCATCTTGATTCTTACCTGAATTATATCTGCAAAGACGATATTTCCAAATAAGGTCTGAGGTTCTGGGTGGACATGACCTTTTGAGAGACACTATTCAACCAGTACAGACGTTAAACAGCAAATAGCACAGCAAAGAAGTTGCAAAAAGGCGGTTGGGAGCTGGGGAACCTTGATCCAGTGAATTCTGTGGCTCAGTTATCCCGGCTATTGAGGGCTCACATTAGCATCTCTGAGCTCCCCTGCCAGCTGGGAGGTGGGGTTCCTGACTCCCTTTTACAGATGAGGAAACTGAGACTCAAAGTGGTTGAGTGAACAGCCAAGGTCCTCCCAGACAGAAAGACCTGGGACTGAGATCCAGGTTGGCTTGGCACCAGAGCTTAGCGGTTTCACCACCAGGTTGGGCTGTATTTGAGGAACCCCCAACGCTGATAAGATCCCAAGATCTTTCCACTCTGAGGAACTTCATTTATCAATAGAAGGCAAAGGTTTTAACTGTATTGATTTTTATGTTCCTTCGGAAAGTGACTACTTCCCTGGAATCACTTGAAAAACTGAGGTCAAAGAGAAAAAAGATTAATTCAATTATTTGTAGATATTACTTTGGACTGGGGAAAATAAGGCAGGAAGACCCAGCTGGATCCAGCCTCACCCCTGCTACCTAAGGGGGTTTAATACCCTTGGGAAACTACCCTGGATTCCTGCTCCTTCCTATACTGGCCTAGAACACCAGGTGGCTCCGGGAAATTTTGTCCAAGGTGTGGGAAGCATCTTTTCTTTTTCCCCCAACTATGGCTCTGCAATGTCTGTTCAACTTGGAAGTGCCAAGGCTGAAAGAAGGATGTCTTGTTAGGAAGTTTCTAGTACTTTGGACCATGTCTTAAAGAAATTCATTTATTCAATTATGTACTTCCCGGAACCAAGTTGTAAGCTCCCTAGGCAGTAAGGACACCACTCTGCTCATGGCTGTCCCCCAGAGCTTAGATCTTGGCACACGCCAGGCCTCCACAGAGTTGCTGAACGAATGAACTAAACAGACACACCCTAGTAGATTACAGGATGTCAAAAGCAGGGCTCTAGGGATAGGGAAGGGGAGGAATAAATTTCTTGCTCCAGGGTCTCAGTTTCCTTATCTGTAGACGGTGGGACCACTGCCTGCAGTTGTATGATTTAAAGGTAGTTGGGTGCCCCAGCTTCTCTCCCACCTTTCTGCAGCCTGTAATCCAGGGCCAACGCAAATGCCAAGGGAAGGGGCGTTTCACCTGCTCCCTGACCCCTGGCCGGTGTATATGCATCCTCTTGGTTCTTGAGCTGTGGTAGTAACCCGCTGAAAAGAGGCTTACTTAAGGGAGAAAGCTTGTTCCCATCACGTCCTCAACGCAGGCCAACCGTCTCAGAAACGCGGGCGCCCGCCCTCTGTGAGCTCACAATCTGCTCACAAGCCCCCGGAGCGGTTATTATTACCCTTATTTTCCGGAGAGGCGCCCAGGGCTCAGAGAGGCTAAGCCACTTGCTCAATGTCACACCGCTTAGTAGTCAGAGCAGGGATGGGGACTAGGGTCTCCGGAGCCCCACTCCAGCGGCCTTTCTAAGTCACCTCCTATCTCCCTACTGTGATGCTCAGAAATAAAACTGGAAGATCGGACGACTGCCTTTTACCTAAACAATGCTCCATGCAAATCTGTGGGAACAAAAGCAACCAGAAATCCATTCCGGGTTTTCCGCCCCTCCGGCCCTGCTGGCCAATCGACTCCGCGGGCCGCGGAGGGGCGGGAGGGGGCTGTTCCAACGTGATCGACAGCCCGGGTGAGGCGTGGTCGCGGCGGGGGCGAATCGCGATTGGGGACCCGGAACAATCACGGGCCAAGAAGGGGCAGCCCGAGCCAATCAGCAGGGGGGGCGGGCACGGCCGGTCCGACTGTCGCGAGAGGCGGCCACCCCGCCCACTTGAGCCTCGTCCCGGTGCCCGTCAGCAGCGGACGCGGCGGCGCTCGCCAGGATCCGTCCGCGGAGCAGGGAGCCTAGGCGCGAGGCCGCGCGAGTGCCGGCGCAGATCCCTCCGCCGCCCGCCCTCGCGCCGCGCCCCGCTTGTCTCTTCACCGCTGTTCCTGAGGCGTCCGCCCGCGGCCTCCATCCTAGTAACGGCCGGCCGGCCCAGGCGCGGCGGCGGCATGGCCCGGGCGGCTCCGTCGGGGGGCGGCCCGCAGTGACAGACCCTGCGGCGCGGGGGGAGATGGGGGCGGCCGCCTCCCGGGCGACGACGACGACGACGAGGAGCAGCCGCCGCCGCCGCCGCGCACCGGCCGCCGCTGGGGACGGGCGCGGGCCAAGAGCCCGCCCGTGAGCGGGGGGCCCGAGGCCGCTCGCCGCCCCTGGCCGCCCTGGCCGCCCTGGGCCCCCGGCGCCCCGCGCGCGCCCGCCTGCCGGCCCCTGGCGGGGTCTCGCCCGCTCCGCGCGCCCCGGCCCCGGCCCGGCCCGCGGCGCCCGCCTGCCCTCGCCTGGCCCCGGCCCGCGCGCCCCGGCCCCGGCGCGCCCCGGCCCCGGTCCGCCGCGCCCTCCGCCCGCGCCCGCCGCGCCCCGCGCCCCGGCCCCGGGCGGCCCCCGGCCCCGGGCGGCGGCGCGGCGCGGGCGGCAGCATGGTGGAGAAGCGCTGCCCGCTGCAGAGGGACAGCGTGTACCGCTGGTTCTCGGAGCTGCCGTCGCCGCAGCGCGTGGAGTTCCTTTGCGGCCTGCTGGACCTGTGCATCCCACTCGAGCTGCGCTTCCTCGGCTCGTGCCTCGAGGACCTGGCACGCAAGGACTACCACTCGCTGCGCGATTCCGAGATCAAGGCCAACAACCCGGCGGACCTGGGCAGCCTCACCAACCTGACGGACGAGGTGGTGCGCAGCAAGCTGCTTGTGTCGCTGGCGCTGCTGGGCTCCGAGCAGCGCGAGGCGGCGGGCGTGCTGTACCGCACGCTCACGCACATCGACTCCATCATCCACAACTACGGGCTGCAGCTCAACGAGGGCCGCACGGGCGATGAGTTCCTGCTGCTCTTCACCATGGCCTCCAACCACCCGGCCTTCAGCTTCCACCAGAAGCAGGTGCTGCGCCAGGAGCTCACGCAGATCCAGAGTAGCCTGAGCAGCGGCGGCAGCGGAGGCAGCGGGGGCCACGGGGGCAAGAGCGTGCTGCCCACCTGCCCAGCCTGCCACAAGGTGCGTGCCGGTGTATGAGGCGGGCCTGACGCCCCCATCCGTACCCCAAGCCTCCAACCCGTTTCCCCAAACGCCACCGACACCCAAGCCTTCACCCCGGACCTCAAAACCCCACTTGCTCCCCAGGCTTTCACGTAGGGTCCCAAGTCTCCACCCGCACATTAAGCCTTTACTCCAAACCCCCACCCGAACCCCAAACTCCTACCTGTACCCCAAGCTTCCACCTCACAACCCCAACCTCTAACCCCAAGCTTCCACTCCGCACTTGACTCCGTGTCCCAAGTCTCCATCCTGTACCCCCAACCCCCACTCACCCCAAGCCCCTGCCCCCACTTCAACTCGCAAATCCCTCGCCCTTGGGGACAGTCGCACTCGCCGCCTCGCGGATGAGGGCCGCGCTTGTGGCGCCCCTACACGGATGAGTCGCTCCTACATGGCCAGAGGTCGCGGTCTTTTTACCTTGTCGGGAAGCCGCATAAGGCTTTTGTCCCCTTAATAGGGTTCTTATGCGACAGATGACAGTTACACATTGTGTCGCCTTGATTTCTCCAAATCTGGTGTTTATTACCAGAAAAGGAAGCCGTTATGAGGTGGAGATGAGAAGGCGCTAGAACCTTTGCAGACATTCGAGGGTGTAGTGGGGCGCCCCAGGCCTGGGTGTCTATTTCCCCCGAGTGGGCGGTGTCGCCGCTGGAGAGGTTGGGGGGGGGCGCGGCGTGTGCACGTGTGTGCGTTCATGTGTGCGCGCGCTTGTATTCGTGTGCTTGTGAGTGTACGTGTATGCGGTGTGTGCACGTACTGGTGAATGCTTATGCATATATGGGAGTATGTGTGTCTCTGTGTATTTTTGAATGCATATGCATGTCTGTGTTTATGAGCCAGGCTGCTGTAACAGACAAAAACAGGATTGGAGCGTTCAATGAATGTGAAACAGTTATTTCTCAAGGTCCGCCTTCCTTTGTGCAAACAAATCCCAGGCAGAGTTGGAGCCGGTCTCCTAAGGAATGCTAGGTTAAGTTAAAGATCTCTGGTCTCCAAATTAAACAGGAAGGGCATCGTGGTCATCCACTTAGAAATGTGAACTTTTGTCTAAATGTTTCAAAACTATGTTAACAAAGTGTTTGGGGCTCAAACTTATTTTTAACGGCCCCCTGGGACCCAATGCCAAAATAAATTGTGCTAGGAGAAAAAAGATTTTTCTTTGACCAAGTGTGTTGTATTTAGATTACACGCTGACTTTCTTTGGGAAGCAAGAGATTTGCAGTCAGGACCAGTAGTTCTAAATATCTTTGACAGTATCTAACATCTTTTACGTTAAAAGTGTGATACTCTCTGGTTTGCTGCTGGTGGTTTTAAGCTGTCTTTCAACCCTGGCTTGTGGCTTTTCTTCTTTAATGTCTTCCTTTAAGAAGTGGTTGTGGTCCCTGCATTGGTTTTAAACTGTGTCCTATCTTTTTTGGTGACATTGACCTCAGAGACTGTGGTTTTCTTTTTAAGTGTGTGTTCACATCCCACCCATGTTGTGCATTGGGCCGCAAAATGTTATTCCAGTCACAACAAAGGAAAAGTAGGGTCCTAGCTCAGAAATGTGGTTGTCTGTAGGGAGCTCAGTGAGCTTTGGGGGGTCAGTGGGACTTCAGTGCCCCAAGGTCAGTTTCATGTGCTGTTAGTGTTCAGATTAAATGTCACACACTGATAATGTCCAGGGCTGTGACTCGAGTCATGTTCAGCTCTTGAAAGGGGTTCTTTTGTGTGTGGAGATGCATCACTTCATAAAAGCAGAAGATGGTGATCATTATTTCGGTTGGGCAGCAAGCTAAAAGCTGGAACAAAAATATCACTTATAAGAGAGCTTTTCTGTCAAGGCAAAAATCCCTTTGCCGAGATCAAGGGGCTCATCGCCCCAGAGCGCCCAACGTGGGCACCAAATTGACCAGCTGTATGACCTTGGCCAGAGTCCTCCCTCCTCTTGGTGTTTCTCTATTGGAGTAGAGGGCAAGTTACCTGCTTCATGGACTTGGCCTCATGGATTTGTTCGGAGGGTCACATGAGGTCACGTATGAAGTGCCCAGCAGATGTGCAGTGAGGGCTTCCTTCTCCGTGGTGTCCTCTCGGGCTTTTTATAGAGGAATGCTAACCAAGTGAGGCACATTGTTAGAGAGTGGAATGCTTATATCTCGAGTGTTTGTGTTTTTGAAATTGATATTGGAGCTGACAATCTTTTTGTTGTTGTTTGTCTTTGGGAAACTGGAGAATTCTGCCTGACCCTTAATAATGAGGTTATAATGAGTAACCTTGGGGCTACTGGCTATATTTTAAAACAACCACGGTATATCTAGTTTTTCCGTACATCCCCTGTGTTTCTGTTAAACTAGTTTCAGTTCCATTCATTTAACTTTTTGTTCCTTTGCTGCTTTAAAATTAAGGCCTGACATTGATAAACCCTTCTGTGGCCTGGTAGTAGGCAAGTCAGATGAAACCTAACGTTTAAGCATTTTGCCACCTTAGTTTCTCCGAATCTAACATTTAGTGTAATCCTGAGAACGCAGCCCAATTAAAACTCTGTTTGCATTTCTTTGGTAAGCTGTTGTATTTTCTTTTAAACTCTGAGCCTATACACTTTGTGTTTATCTTTTAGAGATAAAGATGTTGACTGCTTCATTCTTTATCCTATTTAAAGTGACACTTCTTTTAACTGTATTTTCTGATATAGGTGTTATTTGCATTTGCTTTGTTATTTTAAAATTCTTATTGCTCTGAGGACTTGCAGAAGAAGTTTGAGAGTGTGAGGAATGTAAAATAGATATGTTTACTTTCAGAAAGGAAAGTATTCATAGTGGTAAAGTTGGTGGTCGGATGCTGTAGCTTTCTTCTGCTCCGTAGCTGACAATCTGTAGGTGTGCGGTTCCTTAGGCGTGATGGGAAATAGTGATAAGGGTTGGTTTGGACTTACACTACCTCTATCTTTCCATTTTATTTAAATATAAAGCCATAGTTTTGGGGGGGAAAGTTTATCATTTGCAGTCTTTATGCAAGTGATAATGTGCTATGGTGTATGCTTAGTTTTTAAAAGTAACAGCTGCATTGAGCTTTAACCCTTATATGGCAAAATGTACCCCTTTAAAGTGTGCAGTTAACTGGTGTTCAGTGTATATACAGAATTGTGCCCTCCCACCCTTGTGTATCAGAATCCTCCCAGTAGGGATCACAGTGGAACTACTTCATGAGGTTGATGTTTTTTTTCCTTAAGGGGGTGCTGAAACCGAATTTAAAGTACTCAGTGCAGGTGGTGGTCTTCCTTTGGGTGTGTGTTCTGTGGTACAGTTCTGGAACTGTCTATATGGTTTCCACCATGAGTGCTCCAGGGAAAGCGTGGTAGACAGTTTGGGTATATACACAGATGCAGTGAGTAAAACCTGCTAATAATCTTTTGCTGAAGGCAAGTAATAGCTTGCTTTATGTCATTGCTTTTTGTAAGCTGTTGGGAATCCTGGCAGTGCAAAGGTGAAACATTGTCCTGTGGTTATCATCTGAGGTGTAATGGACTCCTTCTGGTTTCTCCTTTAACCCTAAATTCTTTGCTTAGCTGAAGACAGTCTAGGTCCCACAAGAGGGGACTTTGTCTGGAGCAGCTGTTGTTATTGCTAAGGGTTAAAGGAATGGCTTGAACCTAAAGGCAGGATCCTGGCTCCACCTTTAACACTTGTTCTTCTGGGCAGCTGAGGACGGCCCAGCCCATGAACCAAAAAATCCCTGAAGTCTCTAAGTCTAGCTGTCCTTGCTTGCGTTACTTGTTTATCACATTACAGAGAAAATATCCTAAAACATTGGATGGGGGCAGCTTTTATAGGTGGAAAAGACTGTCCTCTTCTTATAGTGAAGTACATGACAGAGGAATTGAGACATCCTGGGATGCACTTTTAATTGCTTTCTTGGTGGTGGTTTAGTCATTGAAAGTGAACACCTCGTCATATCTTCTGGAGCTGCAGGGGTGCTGCTGTTCTCCTGTCCAGCGGCTTGGGTTATGTGGCACTTTAATTACTGTCCATTTTCCTCACGTTCAGTGAAGGCTGTTTACTTTCACCAGAGCTAGTTCATATTTGCTTTATTCAGCCCAACAACATTTGCGTTTCCGTGTATATTGTGTTCTGGAGTATAGCTATAGAAACTAGAAGATTTATGTTACGTTAGGGTATAATGTGTAATGTGGTAGTATTTATTTTCTTAGGCTTCATTTTACCCATCTTCTCCTCAGTCTTGTATGCTTCATTTACCTTCCTTTTGGATTGAGGACATTTTGGATTAAGCTATATATTTTCCCAACAGATGAACATATGAGTTACGACTTCAAAGGCAAGACAGTGGAAGGCACTGGTGCTGGTGCGTTTGTTGTTAAATTGGCGACTGCTCACCTCCTTAGAGACTTAGTTAATCAAAAGAAAACTTTTTATGTCTAGGAAAAATAGTTTCTACTTAAGTTTTCTTTTTCTTTTGCTTTTTTTCTTTGTTGTTGTTGTTTTTGCCTTGGATGGATTAGATTTAGAAAAAGATCGTTTGGATATTTCTGTCTTTTTGAGAAGTCCCCAGTCAGGACACTTGTTATCTTCCTTAGTTGAAGTAAGAACTGTTGCCGTAGACTCACTAATTAGTTTACAGATTATTGAAGGGTTTCTGATTTTTTACTTTAGGCTTTATATATACAGTTTAGAAATTGTTTTAACAGGTGTAATTTTTCTCCAGTCTCTGTGATGTTTGTGTGTGGAGAGACTTAACACATTATAGAAACATTTCCTATCAAAAGTGAAAAGCAGTAATCAAGAACTAGTAAAAACGGTTAAATCCTAAGCAGTTTTTTTGTTGTTCTTGCTGTTCTGGGTTGAGGCCTGAAGTTATTTGGAGTAAAGAGAAGACAAAGGCAAGACCGAATATCTTTCAAATAATTGATATTCTAACAGCTATTTATAATATGTGATGAGGGCATACTAAAGCATGACTGGACTTAAAATGAGTCCACAAAGGACTTAAAGAGAACTGTGACAGTGTCACTAAAGCAGAGAGGAGCACTTTGGGTATTTTCAGTAATAGAGTTGGCTGTCGGGTGTTTGAGATTTTAGGTGATGTTTTGTAGGTTCATAGAAAAATCATTAGCTCTTGAAATATCTTATCTGTACCTGTTCCATCCTTAGTTTCTCCAGTCTTGTTTCGGAGGCAGAAGTTTCCTTTCTGTAGAAGACTTGTCCCTCTGTCTGTGTTTTGGTCACATCTCTCTGTTTCCTCAGAGACATTGTTAGGTTAGGTGGCTGAACTTGGCCGGTTCCTGCCCTCCCACCTCCCCCACACCAATCTTTGCCCTCCACTATTTTTCCTCTGGGCGCATAGATACATTCATGGTGCTCTTATTTGTCTTTTAAATAACAAAATCCGTCCTTTAATGCTGTCTCCCTCTCTTAACCACTCTTCTCTTCGTCCCTGCATTCCCAAGTCCCCTCCCCTCCCCAACCAACCAACAGAAAAACCTTGCTATCCCTTCTTTCTAGGGATAGTCCATTTTTAACAGTTCGGTGTGTGTCCTTCTGACATTTTAGTGCATGTATAAACATTTATACTCTTTTAAAACATTCTATTACATATTTAAATACAAACAGGACATTCCATATATGCTGTTCTACACACACACACACCCCCGCCCAGTAATGGAGACTGCAGCCAGGCTCCTCGGAATTGATGACACTGCCCCACCTCCGCCCTCCGCCCCCTTCAGGAGATCCCTCAGCCTCCTGAACCTGGCTTCTGCCCCCAACATCTTCCACTAAAAAAAAAAATTTATTAAAGGGAACTCAATCTCTTAAATTAAAAAAAAATTTAATAGACTATATAATCAGTGGTAAAGAATCGAAAAAATGCAAAAGGATATTTGATAAAGTCACTCCCATTCCCCACACAATCAGAGAAAAGGACACAGGACATTTTAAGGTGTGGGCAACATTCTATTCTTTACCTGGCTTTTGATATCTTTTATTCCACATTTAAAACAAAAAATCCCCACAAAGTTTCTTAACCTTTCCGCCTCCAGTTCTGTTCCTCTCTGTTGCTTGTAGAAACTTCCGGAGAGACTCTGTATTTACAAATAGGTAACTGGTGTCTTACTCCCCACAAGGTCTGTCCTTTCTCTTGGCAGTCTTTCCGGATGAGCTTTCCCTGTCAGCCTGTAGAGCTTCTTCACTCCAGCTTATGGCTGCCCTGTCCGAATGTGTTATTTAATCAGTCCCATTCGATGGACATTTTGTCCTATCTTACCTTACAAACAAGTGAGTGTCATTGACATGTATGTGTCATCTACATATGACAAACAGCACGCAGTGCCTTTCACAGTTCCACGGAGTATCTGTAGGCTAGAAACCTGGAAGTGGGATTGGTGGGGGGTCAAATGCTCTGTACTTCTGTAATTATTTTAGATAGTCCTGAGGTCCGTCTTTTGGGATTCCCGCAGCAAAGTGCGTGCCTGTTTGTATACCGCAACTAGTTTGGGGAGTTGGTTAGCCCTCCAGCCCATCGTTGCCATGAGGTTAGATGAGAAACACATCTCAGCATGTGTCATTTTATTTTGCAGGCCTCTTCTGAGTGAGGTTGAACATCTTTTCAAGTGAACCATTTTATTTATTCTTGGCAAACTCTCCATATCCTTTGCCCATGTCTGTTGAGTTGTTGATCTTTATTATTTTTTAGGAGCTCTTTAAGTTTCAAGGGAATTGTCCTTTTGTCTTTCGGAGAAGTTGCAAATACTTGTTTTCCAGTTGTTGTTTCTTTCCCTTGCCTTTTGACTTTGCCACGCAGTTTATAAAATTAAATTTTTTAAAAACAATTTTTCAATTACAGTTGACATTCGATATTATTTTATATTAGTTTCAGGTGTACAACATAGTGGTTAGACATTTATATAACCCATGCAGTTTTTTTTTTTTTAGCCATGTTTTTCAGCTTTGTGTAGCTTCTGGATTTTGAGTCATAATTAGAAATGCATTATGCATTGTACATATTATTACACATACGCGTTATACGTTATATAGACATTCCCTGTTGTTTCTTCTGGTACTGGTGTGGTTTCTCATTTTACATTTAGCAGATCCATCTGGAATTTATTTGGTGTAAGGTACAAAGCTAGTTTTATATTTTCCAGATGACAACCCAATTGTCCCCGTGCCATTTGTTGAATAATCCATCTTTTCCCTCCCAGATTTGAAATGGTGTCTTTTATTATTTGCTGCATTTCCTGTATGTATTTAGGTTTACTTCTAGACTATATTTAGTTTCATTGATGTTTTTATCTGGATGACTTATCCATCGGTGCCATTGGATACTTTTCAGTCCTTGCCTTTTTTTAAATCTCTCGTTTGTTTTGTGGGCTCCCCACACAGTGGAATCCCACAGTGGAAGCATAGAGGGTGTTTTTAAAAACAAACAAACAAACAAACATATATTATGACTGCTGAGGTGCCTCCCACACATGCTGGCTTCAAGGAGTCGGGGCATGGCCGGGGCAGGCCTCTGAGAGTCTCGTTGCCTCCATAAGTTCTCTGGCAGCACTGATTTTCCTCTTGGTTCTCTGTATCCTGGTTTTCAGTTTCTCTTCTGCTTTCCTGCCCTTTTGATGATGGTATTCCTCAGACTCCTCTCCTTTCCCTTCTCTTTTTGTTTTCTAATTCATGACATTTTTAGCTTTGATTTTCCACTCTCTCTGATGAATCCAAATCCGTATGCCCAGCTTGACTGCGCTCCAACGTGGAGGTCCAGGTAGCTCACTCTGCCCCAAAGCAAGTTACTCTCTTCCCATCCTGGACCGCTCCTCTGCCCTTGTCTCCGGTGCCCCAGCCGGAAGCCCACGCCTTTCAGATAGTCTTCCTACCTTCTCATCTCTCCAGCCAGCTTGTTTTCAGGTCCTAACCATCCTTATAGATTTGTTCTCCAGCAACACGGCCACAGCCCAGGTCACTGTTCCCCGTCTGGCTGTCTGTCTCTCTCTTCCTCTCCTTCAACCTTTCCCCACCACACTTGGTGTGATGGTCACATATATGGCACACTTCTGTGTTGGCGGACTTAGATTTGGGGCAGTTTGCCAGGGCGCCAGGGAATAGATGAAATTAGTCTTCAGGGAACAAGCACAGCCCTAGCCTCCTGCGACTCCACTCCTCCCCTGACTCAAGAATGCGTGCTGGAATGCAAGTGAGGTGATGATCTTCTTTTAGAGTCAAGCTGATGTCATTGTTTAGAGTCAACAAGAGACAACTTTATAGCTGCTCTATTTTGTTTTTAATTAAATTATTCAGAAACTTTCGTACCTCAACTCTTTTTGTAGAAATCAGTGTGCCCAACTTCTGACCTTGACCTGGGTCTAGCCTACTATAACAGCTACTCTCTCTGGCCCCACACTTAGCCTCCAGCAACGGTTCCCGTGGTGTCGCTGGAATGATGTTGGTAAGATGCCTATAGGATTCTTACTCCCTGGCATACAGTTCTTAGCATGGTATGCTGCGGTGTTTGTGATCTATCCATAGCCTGTCTGGACTCACTCTGTCTGTACTTGCAGTTCCTCATATTCTCTGTGTTTTCTCTTTCCCTGGAGCCTTTGCAGATGCCTTTTTCTAAGGAGGGACACCTGGTACCTGGGGCAGCCCAGCCCCCACTTCTTGCCTCACACATACCAGGACTTCTGTTGCCTCCTTCTGTCCTAGACCTTAGCATACTGTATTCTACTAGGTTTCTTTAATTTTCCATCACCAGACTGATTTACTAGAGGACAGAGATTGTCTTTCTCTTTTAATCCCAGAGCCCAGTGGCCCCTGCCACCCAATAGGGCTGTGTCCTGAGCATCTGTGAACACCTAGTGGGAGGGGGGAAGTGTTGGATGTTTCTGAAAGGCCACCCTAGTGAGAACATTTTCTTCTCTTAGCGCTTTGCTTTTCTGTGGCCTTATTACTGATACCTGTTACCAACTCAGACACTTCCTTAATTGCCTTTATCTAATGGCTCCATATTTCTCTTGTGCATTACATAGCTGTAGATGCTAGTGAATTTTAACCTCTGTATTCTACTTCTTATTTTTTAAAAGTTGGCATGCAAAAGCTTTCATTGGGAGAAATTCTCCGAATATGATAGTTTGGGTTTATATTACCCTATGACAAAACCAAGTTTTACGGATAAGTACACCGAGAGCTGGGAAGGTGTGAGTAGTCTTCTGAGGCTCGGTAGGAGCTGCGCATGGGGATGAGTTTATCTCCTCGGAGTAAGGAGTAAGTAAGGAGTAATACCTGTAGTTCTAAAAGTAGTACTGTTTCGATTATTTTCCTTTAATACTTACGAAATTGTAAATCATGGTAAACCTAGATATTTTAGTTTGCTATAGAATGGCAATAAATTGAATGACTGTTAATCATCCCAATTAAAGTTTAGTTTGTATTTCTTTTACACTTCAAACAGTGACATCAGATTAATTATAAGAAGGGAGCATTGTAGAGTTATTTCCTAATTATGTGAGACTTACATAAAAGCTTCACTAGATTTACTAGAAAGAAATATCCTCAGGTTTCTTACTGATTCACAGTGAATCTAATTAAAACGTGTATGTGGGAACTATTTGTAGAAATGTTATAGTCTTGACTAAAAAAATAGCTTTGAAAAAAGAAGAGAACTAATTTGTGGGGGAAGAGAAACTATCCCCTTCTCCCATCTCTTTTGGGCATTTTAATAAGATGTAAAAGCTTGGGAATAATGCTAACAACCTAGCTATAATAAAGTTAATAAAATTGATGAGATACTTTGCACATACTGAGGATTGGAGTTGTGTGGGAAGCACTGTGTGACGTGTGTGCTCTACTTGGACAGTTAAATACTGGAATACTATTCTGAACTTACGCTTTACCTGTGGGAGATGGATTCTTCTTCTGACTCCAGCTTCCTAGTAAAGTGTTTTCTTGTACGGATACTGTGGCAAAGTGTGGTATTTCTGAGAACATTCATTTGTGAGGGATTTTTTATTTTTATTTTAAAGACTAGGTATGAACCTCATGAACCGGTATACTGTTACTATTTATATTGGGGGGGCTAATTTACCAATCAAAATAATTTTTTTATTTCAGCGTTATTAATAAAGAGACAAAGTAAAAAACAGATAGTCAAAAGAGGGAAGGATGCCAGTGACAACATTTCAGATATTTACTATGTGCAAGGCACTGTTCTAAGTGCTTCCAGTGTATTTATTTAATCCTCATAACAACTCAGTGAGTTAGGTTCTATTTTTGTCCCCATTTTAACAGTGACAAAACAGAGATAGAAAGGTTAAGTATAAGTAATTTGCCAAAGGTGACATTTGTAAGTGGCTATTTTTATTATGTGAAGCCAAAATTATGTTAAAAATTTTTTTTCCTACATCATCAAGAGTGAGAGGAAAAACCTGAAGACGGTGAAATGAGAAGAAAAAGGGAGGCCTAAATTCTGTGTAACTGGTAGAAGTAGGAAGTATGACGTCATTCATAGCTTTTGTTTGAACGGCCAGTGCCCAGCCTCCACTAGGCCTCCTGCCGATTTTCTTGTTTGGAATCTACTGTCTCTATAATTCACCTCCCCACCCATTCTCGTCCACCCCCCAAATTCATTTTGATTCATTCAGTAACCTTCAGTTGATTATCTTCAGTACTAAGCTCAGTATATACATACATATTTTTAATTTGAAGGTAAAACTTAGATTTTATGAAATGCACATATTTTAAGTGTATTACTTGAGTTTTGATAAATGCAGAAACTGTGTAACGAAACCCCTGTCAAGATACAGAACATTACTATTACCCCAGAAATAGCCTCATGCCATTTTTTGGTCAGTTCCCACCTTCACCACCTCCAAACCCCCCTCCAGCACCCCACCCCTGCTTTTTTTCTTTTCTTTTTTTTCCTATTCTAGTTTTTCTCCACCATTGATGAATTTTGCATATTCTAGAGCTTCATTTAAGTGGCATCATAGCATTCCATCTTAGCTATTGGCTTGCCTTGTTGCATTATTTTTAGTTGTCTAGGGATTACAGTATAGATTCTTAATTTTTCAGTCTATCTCGATGGAGTTAATACTGTACTGCTTCACCTAAAATGTAAAAATCTTGCAATTGTATTGGAACTGTTTACCTTGTCTGTCCTTCATGCTATGGTTACCATGTGTGTCACTTCTGCATATGCTATACACCCCATGATATATCATTTTTTGTTTGAATGCGTTTTTTAAAATTAAGAAGAAAATATAGTCTTTTACATTTACCCACATATTTACCATTTCTGATATTATACTTTTCATTCCTTACCGAAGACCCAGTTTGTTAGTATACACCTTCAGTCTGGAAAACTTTTCTTCAGCATTTTTTTGGAATGTGGGTCTGCTGGCAAGAAATTCTCTTAAGTTTTCTTTTATCCAAAAATGTTTTGCTTTGCTTGTATTGTTAAAGGGTCTTTTCACTGGATGTAGGAGTCTTTGTTGACAGTTTTTTTTCTTGTGGTGTTTAAAGAAGTTGAGATAATATCTTCTGGCCATCATTCATTTTGCTGTTCTGCTGTATCCAACATGCTGTTTTTCTCTGGCTGGTTTGAAGATTGTCTCTGTGTTTTCATATTGGAGCAGCTTGACTATAATGTGTCCCAAGTGTTGTTTCCTTGAATTTATCTTGTTTGGTGTTCTCTGAACGGATTTTTAAATTTATGTCTTCTATCAAATTTGGGAAAATTTCAGCCATAATTTCTCCGTACTTTTTCCTGTCTCAGTATCTCTTTCTGAGACTCTAGCTGCAGGTATGTTAATTAAACCTTTTGTTATTACTCTACAGGCCCCAAAAGCATTGTTCATTTTTTTTTCAAATCTTTCTCTGTTTTTCAGATTGGACACTTTCTGTTGATCTGTCTTGAAATTGACTGTCTTCTGTTAATTCCATACTGCTGTTAAGCTCATCCAGTGGATTTTTTAGCTCAGAAAAAGCATTTTTTCATTGTAGAATTTCCATTTAAAAAAAATTTTATTAAGACCCCCCCCCCCTTTTTTTTTTTTTAAAGCAGTTTTAGGTTTACAGAAAGATTGAACGTGAAAGTCACCCAGAGTCCACAGTTTACATTAGGCCTCACTCTTGGTGTTGTACACTCTAGCTTCGGACACATGTGTTAGGACATATATCCACCATTGTGGTATCGTACAGAGTATTTTCACTGTCTTTAAAATCCTCTGTGCTCTGCTTATTCATCCTGCCCCTAACCCCTGGCAACCACTGACCTTTTAATGTCTCCATAGTGTTGTCTTTCCCAGAATGTCACATAGTTGGAATCATACAGCGTGTAGCCTTTTACATTGGCTTCTTTCACTTCGTAATATGCATTTAAGCTTTCTCCATGTCTTGTCATGGCTTGACAGCTCATTTCTTTTTGTCACTGAATAATATTTCCATTGTCTGGATATGCACAGTTTATTATCCATTCACCTACTGAAGGACATCTTGGTTGCTTTCTGACTTTTCGTTTTTAAATCGTTTCCCTCCTGAGCTATCTTTCCGGTTTGTACGTCGTGAGCATATTTTCCTTTGCGTTCTTGAGGCTCCTAACAGCCACTTACTGCTACTTCCTCTGATTTCAGTATGTGACTCATCTTGTGCTTGGTCTCCTTTTTCTCTTTGTAGGGGTCATGTTTTTGTTTGTTTGCATGTCTAGTAATTATGGATTGCTTCTTGAATGATGTGAATGAGACATTGTAGAAACTCTGGAGTTTGTTCTTTCCTCCTGAAGAGTATTGATGTTGTTTTGTTTGTTTAGCGGGCAATTTGGCTGGACCAAACTCTGGAATTCTTTTCCCTGTGTATGCTCAGCAGCTGCAGTCTCTGTTCAGTTGTTTGGTCTTAGCGTGGCTTCTTGGAACCTGTCCCATGCATGCCCAGTCCAGGGCTCACCCGGAGAGGTGGATGCAGACTTGGGTGTTCCCCTTCGGAGGTGCTCCCCTTCCTGGGACATCCCCCTCACTTTCCAGCTGCTGTGGTCTCCCAGAGTTCTGATCTCTGGTTTTTCAAGTCAGTAAGACTGGGGTTCTGTCTGAGCTTCAGCTGTTCTTTTTCTGATGAGGATGGCCTGCAGGACATGAGACTTACCTGGGGCAAATCTCTTTTTCTAAGTGTAGACCTCCCTCGCGTTTCTGCCTGCTTTTTGGCTGTGTTCAGTTTATTGTTTTTTATTCTTTGTCCAGATTTTATGGTTACCTGCATGAAGATTGGTCTGACTATTCAGCCATTGTTGAAAATAGAAACACCTGCTTTTTATAATCCAAGTGTTATGGTGAATATGGGGCATGTGTTCTAGGAAGGAAGTGGAGCTGTGAAGGAGGGTTTTACACTATGACATTTTCCTTTATAAAGAACAAGTTTCCGGGCAGCCTGTTGGCTCGGTTGGTTAGAGCTCAGTGCTCATAACACCAAGGTCGCCGGTTTGATTCCCACATGGGCCAGTGAGCTACACCCTCCACAACTAGATTGAAAACAACGACTTGACTTGGGGCTGATGGGTCCTGGAGAAACACACTCTTCCCCAATATTCCCCAATTAAAAAAAAAAAATTTTTTTTAAAGAGTAAGGTCCTGTGCAGGGAGAAAAATGAGCTGCCTTGGAGCCTTGAAGAGGGTCGTTTGAAGAATGCAAGTGAGATGTGATTTAAATGTTCTGGCACTTAGTAGCTGCTAAATAACTGAAAGGAGAACCTGGTGTGTGGATGAACTTAGCAGGAGAAGTGTGAAAGGCAGGTTCGGCTCTTTTTTACTTGTAGTCAGTGGAATTCATTTGAGCAAATACCATTTACCTGTTGGATGCAGGGTCTGGTTAGATCTGCTGTAGGAGGTAAATCTTGAATTTCTTGACTGAAAATCTTTTCTGTTCATTCCAGTGGAGCCCTTTCTGGCCTGATCTTTCTGGGCATGGCCAGCTGTGAAAAAGACGTGGGCTCCGACTCAGAGCAACTGTGCCTCGTTCGTGATAACTGCCCAGTCAAGACTCATTCTATAGAAATAACACCCAAGGGCCTGTTTTACTGATACTTTCTAGACCTTTGATGCTTCCTGCTCATTTCTAGCTCATTTCAGTGCCTGATCTTACCCTCCTGGATGCCTGCGAGGTCTGTAACTGAACTTATATTGTGGATAGTATCCCATGGGGATCATGAAGCAACCATTTTAATGTGCTAACTGCTCTGAATGGTTCATCTCTGGCAGTTGAATATTATATGGGAAGCCAAAATGGTCATTATAACACAGTTTACTTATGATTAGACATTGATCCAGTTTCTCAAAGAAAAACCCAAATTTAAAAATACTTCTGGCCAAAATGTGCACAATAATAATATTGTAAATAATGTGTGCTTAATGTCAAAAGTCCAGGAGGAAGAAGTAACCTGCACGAATGCTGCACCTGCTGTCCTTTTGGATGTGATGTCCATGGGGTGAAATTGCCCCTGAAATTGTGTGTGGAGGAGTAACTGTGCCTCTGCAACTGAACTTATTTTCACCGTTAACCATTTTTGATATTATAATTTAAGTTTTTCTTGAAGGGGCAGGGACTGTCTTCCTGATTGTGTTGTTTTTATATTCAGACAGTGTTGCCTTCAGAGTTTAAGATTGGGTTGTTTGTTCCCACATGGCTGTGCCTTTTAAACTTCTGCTTTTCAAACTGCTTCTTCATGTTCTCTTGCTGTCACTTGTGGCTCCTTACTGCTGACATTCTCCAGCAACCATTGATTTCTTTAGGCTCCCCTTCCCCGTCCATTAAATTTGCTGCCTGTTATTTGCTGTTCTAGAATACCCCTAAGCCTGTTGAAATTGTGTTTACATAAAGCTCTGAAGGAGAGGTCAGGTAGTGTGGCTGTTCAGACAAAGTCTTTCTTGCCACCCCCACTCCTCAGTTGTGTCACTGACCTAGATAACTGTGGCTGTTTATTGAGCACCTGCTTATGTGACAGGCTCCGCAAGAGTCACTTTCCAGGGACTAGATACTTTGATCCTGTAACAACCCGAAGAAGTTGACTAAGTTGCTATTTTAACCCCATTGTATAGGTTTGCGTAGTTCAGGAAGTATTGTCTTTAGTCAGCCCAGGCCTCTTGCTTCGAATCCAGGCTGTTCTGCACTCAGTTTCCGGAGCAGTGATTCTGGATCCCTTCAGAGCTGTTTGTACCAGGGCATGCCCCCCCCTTCACTCCCTGCTTCCAGGTTTTGGTTTAATTAGCCTGTTGTGGGGTGTCCTGGAATCTGAATTTCTAAAGGCTTCTCAGGTTTGCACAGTTAGGGCTGGGCACTCCAGGTAGAAGCTGCACGACTCTGCAAGCTGCTTGTGGAAGACCTTTGCTTTACAGTCACATTGCTGGAGCTCATCTAGTTAAGCCCTGAGATTTGCGGAGATTTTTGAGTAGTAATCTTTTTTTCTCTTTTCTTTTTTTAATGAGTAGAGCTTTAGGGTAAGAAATATTAAAAGGAATGTTTTCATGTGGAAAACGGTTTTTGGTTAGCATTGGCTTTCAGTTGGCCTAAGTCAGCAAATAGCTTTCACTATTAAACTCTCTATTTTCTTGTTCTGGTTTTTAGAGACAAGTAATTACTATTTTAGTAAAATGCTTACAAATCAGTCTTCTTTTTTATTTTATGTATTTTTTTCCATTGACTTAAAAGTAGTTAACAGATGTTATTCTTTCTCGTGCCGATGAGACGGGTTGCTTGGAAAACAGATTGAACAATAAACGACCGTAGTCACTTTGGAGTTCAGTTTTGCACTTGAGGGTACCTGACCCTGCTGCCCCATTGGCACTCAGAAGCTTCAGCCAAGAAGGTCTTTCTGCCCAACTCTTCTTGTGCCTACAAGGCCCTTCCTGCAGGGCTTGGCTGGCTCCTTCTCCAGTTAGGCCTCAGCTCCACTATTGTTTCTGGACCCCCAGGAATCGTGCCCCTGCCCCACCCCGCACTTTCTTTGACACTGTCTTGTTTGTTCTCCCACGAGGCCGGCTGGCCGGCATCTCTCCCACCTTGTGGAGGCGGCTCAGCACCTCCGACAGCTCCACAGCACCCAGCCCCGCAAGGAGCTGGTGGACAGGCAGTCATCACCGGGCCGGTTCCGTTTCACAGCCGTTTCACGGGCTGCTCCTCCTGTCTGACATTTTTTTGTTTATATCTTGTAGGAAGGTACTTACATTTAGACTCAATGTCTTTAACTTTTTTTTTTTTTTTTTTTTTTTTTTGGCTTTTAATTCTAATAGTGACGTTCCTTGTAGAAAGTTGGAAAACAGAAAACAAATTTTTTTTAAATCGCTCAGAGATGATAAATACTGTTATGGTGCATCATCTTTCTTTTTTTCAATACCTGTTTGTGTATACACACAATTGACATATTGTAAATTCTACCTTGTTTCAAGACAGAGTCAGAAACGGAGAGCAGAGGGATAGTTATCAGAGGGGTGGGTGGGGTAGACGGGGTGAAAATGGTCAAGGGCAGTATAGTCAGTGATATTGTGGGAAGTTTGCACGGTGACAGATGGGTACTAGACTTAGTGTGGTGATCAGATTGTTAGGTATAAAAATGTCAAAACACTATGTTGTACACCTGAAACAACTGATATAATATTGTTTCAGGTGGAATACAACTGATATAATATTGTATAGCAATTACACTTAAATGTTTTAAAATAAATGACCCAGAAAATAAATTCTACCTTGTTTCATTGATGTAAGTGTGAGCATTCCCCATGCCTTATGTTTTCTGAAATTATTTTTCAAAGACTGCATAATATTTAATCATGTGGATATACATTTACTTAAAGATTAATCTTGCTGGATATTTATGTCGTTCATATTTAGTTTTTGCTCTTCTAAAGCAAAGATGAAGCTCCTTGCGCACAAACCTTTGTATCACCGACGGTATTCTTAGGGTAGAGTCCTCCCAACATGACCAGTGTGTCCAGAGGTACAGATGTCATGAATATTTATTGCATGTGCCCAGTTGCTGTCCACACAGTTGCACTGATTAGCATTTGCTAGTTGGGGGTGAGATCGATCTCCTTGTAACATTATGTCTAACCGTAGTTCAAATCAAATAATCTTACAGCTATTTCATGCTACTTTGAGAATAGGTGGTCGCTTGTCTTGGTGGGGTCCATTTTTAAGTGGAGTGTCTATTTAGGGGAGAAGGTAGCAATCCCCCCCTCCCCGGTTGCAGGGAAGGGGACATGGAAACTGGTGGCTGTCTGGAGCTCGTCCCCAGGCATGTGTCCCCAGTGCATTTTTGTATGTGCGCCACAGCAGGGCAGTGACAGTTGAGTCAACACAGACCCTTCTCCCAGGGAGATTCAGCCTCACAGAAGGGACTCTCTGCCAGGACCTCATGAGTGTGTGTCCAGTCCAGGGGTTGTCGCAGAGCTTGTCTCCATTAGGGCACTTGAGCCTGTTTAATTGCCATCCCAATGAGACTGGGAGCACCATAGTAATAATAGCAGCTAACATGTTATTGGATACTTATGGTTTTTCCAGCTCACTAACCACTTTAAATGCATTTTATTTAATTCTCACAAAAACCCTATGAGGTAGGTACCATTATTCCCACTTTGCAGCCTGTGCGAGCTGAAGTCTTGGCCGCAGTTACGCAGCTGCAGGGGCTGTGCTGCCGCTGGAACCAGAGCTGTCGCCACTGCAACCCGGCTGTGCCCTCCTCCTGGGATTTAATCTACACCATCCTAAACCTCTGCAGCTATAGGACTGCTTCCTCCTGACCAGCTGACCTTGGGGAAGTTCTTGATGAGTGTCAGTCGTTCTTATTGTTAAAGTAGAGGTAACGATTCCTGCAAGGATTAAATACAGGGATTCATGTGTATAGAAGCATAATGGAACTGTGCATACGTGGTTATAATACTAGTAGTTTTCATTGTTTTATTTTCCATGGCTTCTTACAGACTGTTCGTATCTTAGACTTTCAGTGTGCACCTTGCTTTTTAAACTTCACGCATATCTGAACGGTCTTTTCATGTCAAAATCTAGCATTCTCACTCCATTTTGTGTACACCTGCCTAGTATTCCAAGCGTAGATGTGTCATTTTATTTAACGAGTTCCATATTAATGGCACTTAATTGTTTCCAGTCTCTTGCTGGTCCATATACCACTATAGTGGAAACCTTGTATAGGTGCTGTTCGGAATGTTTTGGGGTATATCTGAAGGTAGAGTTTGGAACTTTTAACTTCATGCCTGAGGGGAAGGCGTGCCATTATCTTTTTGTCGTAGTTCCCGAGTGATCCTGACAGAGGGCCTCAGCACGGAGAACCATCGCCTAGCAAGTGGGCTGTCCTGCTGCCTGCGGCCTCCCCTTCAGTTGCTTATGACCAGTGATTCATTTAATTACAGCACAGCTAGGACATTGAAGCTCTGGTTTCTCAAGATATTAACCATTGCTTTACTGTTGTTGTTTTTTTAAAAATTCCTCTGCATCATTAGATGTGGAACATTTGAGAGCGTGCTGCGTGCCTTGCCCTCTTCTGGGCTTTACATACGTGAGGGCACGTATGTGAAGGGTAAGTTTTGGGGCCCATCTTTAAGAACTTAGTGAGTAGGGAAAATAAATCTGCTTGCACTTGCAGTTAGAGTTCAGCACTGCATTTGTTTTACAGGGATTACGTCGCGGGGATGACGTGATGAGGGAAGGCCTCCTACAGGCTTTCTCTGATTCGGGCTGGATTTTAGGAGGTTCTGGTTAGAAAGGAGGTTGCTCTTGTCTGAAAAGTCCTACGACTTACAGTAGAGAAAATGAATGAGGGCAGCGTTTCTCAATTTCGGGGCTGTCAAGGTTTTGGCCAGAGACTTCTTTGTCTTGAGGCCTGTCCAACTGACAACAATCAGATGTCTCCATATTGCAGTGGCTGAGGCATCTTAGGTCTCCTTTGTGCTCATCACTACTTCAGATTACGTGACACCCGCTTGCCAAGTGTGTCAAAGAAGCACGTTTGTCTTTGAAAACAGACTTGGATAACTTTTTAGTGCAATTGGCTTTATTTGCAACCCCTGTTTATTTTATGCATTTAATACATTTTTCCGGGCAGGGTCATTAGGCTTCATCAGACAGCTCCAAGTGTTGTGTTTTGTTCTTGTTTTCTTCACAAGGAAAGTCAAAACCCCTGATTTGGTGCACACTGCCATTTTCTGAGCCGTTTCAAATGCCTGTTAGTGGCATGAAGTGAGGCTTTTGGAAACCCAGGCCTCCATTTGGTTTATCTGTTGCAGTCAGCGTTTTGGGGTTCTTCTGCAGTCCAAGTACATGTTAGCATGTCCCATTCGGATGACTTTGAGGGGTCTTCAATGAAATAGATTTTTAATAATTAAAACTCTCTTCTAAAAACTGTGGTTCTGGTCCATGAATATTAAAAGGGATTTTTAAACACAAAGCTTTAAAGCAGCCAGTGTAGAGTTAGGTTTCTTTCATGGACTAAGGAAAACCGTTAAAGAAAAGTGTAAATATCTGAGGAAGGGAATCAGCAGGGGTCATGCTGTCCAACAGGTGTCCTCTAGGCTGATGCTCCATATGGTTTGTCATCTTTGCATCTTATCCTTGGGTGGGGTCTTTGAGTTGATCTGATTTAATTGTCTACATAGCTCTGGATTCCTTTTTACATCCCCCCTAAAAGAAGGTTGTTTGGCCTGTGAAGGTTCTGATCATGGAGAGCTCCTTTATCTTGACATACTCCTGCAACAGCGGCACCCCAAGGAGCTGGTTACAAATGCAGGGGCTCAGCCCTGCCCACCCCCAACCCCCTCAAGACCTTCTGAATCAGAACCATCATTTCAACAAGATCTGGAGGCATTTGGCACATTAAAGTGGAAGCAGAGGCCAAGTCTCTATTTACGCAGCTGTGACAAGGAGAGGGTTAACTCTGAGCCAGGCGTGCGCTGTGAGGCTAGGTGCTGGGACGTGAGCCCGTTGCTGTCTCCCTAGGTGTGTGGCAAAGTCAGACCACAATCACTTCCCTGGCAGAACCACAGAATGGAGTGTGTGCCTCGTGACTGGTAGCTCGCTTCAGAGTCAGATTTCATTCATGGCTAGAGCTTTGCAAGTTCTGTGTTAGATCTGGTGAAACACTGTGATGATTGCATAGTACATAATTTAGACTGCAGATATTTTACTTTGAAATAGAGGTGCTTTTTTTTGTTGTTAGGTCAATCCTGAATTTATTAAAATCCAGTCATACATTTTACACACTTATTAAGTACCTGTTTTGTGCCAGGCACTGTTTGAAGTGCAGAGGATACAGCAGTGAACAAAACAGACAAAAAGTCCTTGCTTCACTGAGCTTCAAGAAGTCCTTGCTAAGGGTCGGCCGGATGGCTCAGTTGGTTAGAGCGTGAGCTCTCAACAACAAGGTTGCTGGTTCAATTCCCACTATGGGATGGGGGACTGCGCCCCCTGCAATTAAGATTGAAAATGGTGACTGGACTTGCAGCTGAGCTGCGCTCTCCACAACTATGTTGAAAGACAATGTCTTGGAGCTGATGGGCCCTGGAGAGACACACTGTGTCCCAATATTCCCCAGTTAAAAAAAAAAAAAGTCCTTGCTAAGAAGGTGACATTGGTGATGGCAGTGAGGGGACCATTCCAGGCAGAAGGCGAAGCAGAACCCGGCTGCTGAGCCCACCCTGGGCGGCTGCACTAGACTGAGCAGAGGGGAGAAGCAGGAGATGTCAGACTACGAGCCAGGCCCTGGTGGCTCATCCAAGAGGCTGGCTGTCAAGATGCAAGGGAGCATGCTGGGTGTTCATTTAGAAAGAAAGCAAGGAGCTTGCATGAAAAGGACGTGGAAGTGAAGGGAACATGTCCCTCAAGGTGGAGTCGGGCTCTGTTGTCGGAGAGCATTTTCTCAGTGCCTTCCTCACGGTAGCAGAAGGCGACATTTGGAACTGATCAAGTCTCCATTCTCGTGCACACCGAGCTGGTGACTGGAGCTCCGCTGTGAGCGTGAGTCAGAGAGCATCTGAGTTGAACTGCGTAGGTCACATGGGCAAATTAACTTAACCAAAAATAACCCGAAAAACAGCATTTCTGGGAAATGCAAGTGAAGGCAGCTTTCAATGTAAACAAAGGAGCAAAGTAAAGATAAAGGCTTGGTTGGAAAAAGTGAACATTTGGAAAACTAAAAAGAAATCCTTTGGGGGAAAACACTGAGGAAAACAAATATTTCTATTGTAGCAGTTACAGTATGAAAGTTTTCTTTCATTTATTTATGTCGTGCAATGCATATGTTTCGATAGGGTAACGCAGAGGTTCCTCCTTCCTCTTGGTAGCATGGCAATTAGACCTACACCCTTTAGCTTTTCCTGTTAATCGACGGAAGGAGCTTCCTGTACTCTCTGGGTTTCCTCTTGGTCTTTGCTGAGAATTCACAAGATGGTGGCTGCGGTAAAAAACCTGGACTTGGTGCTGTCGGCGATTCACCGCCTGCCTGCACTTAGTCACCTGGGGAGCTGAACGCACACAACAAAAAACCACAACCAGGTCCCAGCCCCACTCTGGAAATTCTGATTGAATTGGGGCGTGTGGGACTTGGCGTTGGCATATGTTCCTCCAGTGCCTTGAGGGTTCCACGTGCAGCCACGGTTGAGAACCATCCTTTCAGTCCAGCTCTCAAGCTGTGTTCTCCTGGCCGTAGCACTAAACATTGTGACTGTAGTGCATTCTCCACTCAGCCTTCGCTCCCTCTCCCGTCCTCCCGCAGCCTGAGAGTGTAGAGGCTGGTTTTCTGTTTTTGGCTGTTTGGCATGTTTTAGGCTGAGCAAATGGTTGTGTGTTTGCGCGCTTGGGGCAGGAGAGGTTTGTTACTA
Organism: Rhinolophus sinicus; assembly: GCF_036562045.2. NCBI lineage: Eukaryota > Metazoa > Chordata > Mammalia > Chiroptera > Rhinolophidae > Rhinolophus > Rhinolophus sinicus. The sequence continues at coordinate 18,244,861 of NC_133760.1, forward strand.
GTCCAGACAACCCAGCTGCTTCTTAGGACCAGCACTTAGAATTACTTTCCAGGGTAGCTGTGAGAACATGGGGGTGCCTAAGAATCAGGCCAAGTGGGATGGAAATTGCTGTGGTTTTGTGTATTATGTAGTTACAGATGTTAACCTCCTGAGTTGTTTCCCATGGTAATATTTACTTGGAACTAAAAATCTTGCTTTTTGAGTAATTACTTGTACTTATTAGTTCTATTATTTAATAGGAAAAGAAGTTCATTTCTGTAGTACTCTGACCATTTGGATAATGAAAGAAATTTTACCAAATCTAAGGGAAATAATCCAATTTAGTTCGATTATAAATATAAGTAACTAAAAATTTCAACTGTCTTGATAGCATCTTTGTAATGTTATCAAAAGATTTGACTTTTTGAAGGAGTACTGGATGGGCAGGGTTATTTCCTTGAGTTTTATTCACTTCCAGATTACCTAGACTTGTGATAAGTTCCTTTTCACGGACGGTGTCTCTTGGTACAGGACCTGTCAGTCCTGTGCTGTGTGTGCCCAGTGACACTTGTCCCCACAAAGCCGGGGAAGCCTTCCTGCTCCAGTGGCTTTGACAAAGGTGGGAGTAGAGAGAGCTTGTTGTGTGTAGGGCGTGCGGTCTAACTGGGTGCAGTTCTCTGAAGGACTGGGCGTTGCTGTCTGTTTAATGTGGCCCATGCTAGCAGGCGTGGCGGCGGCCTCCATCCTTTCCTCCTCTCTGCCTCTGCCTCAGTGCCCCCCGGGCCAGACCTTTATGCGGGCCATGGGGTCTGTGCTTGCAGTGTACTTACAGGTTCTTTGGGTCAGCTCCCACCTACTTGCAGGTAATGAAGTAAACTAATGAGAATGAAGGCCAGAGAACTTAGAGGGACACATGTGCCTCAAGTAGAGCCTGTTTCAGAATCAGGACTGAAAGTCATGCTTCTTTTTCCCCAAATGGTTCCCCTTTATTGTTTGTGTAACAGTGATAGCGCATGCCTCGTTTGATAAACTTTAAAATTTTAATTGTCTTCTACTGTTCTTTGAAATTTTGACAGACATTGAATTGTGACTTTGATAAGTTACAGCATTGGTCATTTTTTTTTTTCTTTTAAATCCTGCAAATCAAATGTATTTTGGCTGTAAAATTTTCAAATACAAAATTATTATTAAGGGGAAACAAATAAAAGTTATTGCATTCTCCCCACCCTACCCAAGAGTCTCCTCTCCACTCCTGAGGTCACTACAGTTGAGAGTTTGCCATGTCCTTCCCGGCCCGTTTCCATTAATTTATGCACAAACACATTGATTTTAAACCAAAGAAAAGGAGGCAGTGATAGAACGATACTCTATGACTTGTTTTTAATCTTCCTGTATGTAGAACAGCTTTCATGGTTGTTTTATGACTGTCATAGCCCATCTGTGGATGCACTGTCGTTTATTTAGTTGGGTCTTTATTTGTAGCTATTTAAGATGTTTTCAGCTTTTCACTATCACAGACGTGCTACAGCGAGCATTCCCCCCCCCCACAGACACACATAGAAACATGTTTTTCACATGTTTACTTTGTATGATGAATTCCTAGAAATGGAATTGTAATACAGTTTCAGAATATGCTTTTATAAAATGTACCCCCTACTAAGTCCAGTTGTACTCCATGTTTCACTATTGATTTTAGAGCATTTCATGATTTATTCAAGGTCTGTAGAAGGACAGTGTTAAGTCCTGCTGTGTAATTAATTGTATAGGTACTGTCTCAGTTATAGATATATATATAATTCATGGCAACTTGGGTGACATAATTTTATCTAGACGAGTGAACCACAGACACGAGACAAATTCCCATATTTTCTTAAAGTTATCTGAGCTGTTTTTAAATTGCAGTGGTGAGTGATGGGTTGGTGAACTTTTTGTGTTTCATAGGAAGTGCTTATTATTGCACGAGTCATGTTTTATAGAAAAAATTGAAACTATAGTAAACATAAATGACTTTTAAATAACAATGGAAATCATTCCACGTGAACCAAACGGAAGAAAATAACGACGATTATGTTTCTGTTCCTTCAGGTCACTCCGAGAACTGAGACCCCCGTCAGCAGTGTCAGTAATAGTTTGGAGAATGCACTACGTACATCAGCACATTCCACTGAGGAGTCGCTGCCTAAGAGGACTGTAGGAAAACACTCCAAAGGTGAGTCTGTCCCCGCAGCGTTGCAAGGAGGGAGACGCACTCGAGTGTAGAGGGGCGATTTTGCAATGATGTTTGGTTACATGCTTTCAGATCTTTCATAAACGCTAGTCATAGTAAGGTGTATTATTTTTCTAATTCTCTAATGCGTGAATGTATCTTGGCTGTAAAAAATCTCAACTGCTGTTTATTAAGGGGGAATAAATGAAAGTGGTTGTTATACCCTCCTCCCTGTCCCACGCTAAAATAAGCCCTGAATTCTAGATCTAGCAGCACTCTCCTGGAGAACATTGTGCAATAATGGGATGGTCTTCATCTGCACTAACTCGGTTGCCAGCGGCCACACGTGCCCTTGGAGCACTCGAAATGTGGCTCATATAACTAAGGCCCTGACAATTTATTTTTATTTCACTGCGATTGCAGTAGCTCAGTGTGGACTGTGCAGCTCTGAATGTGGCGGGGGCGTGTTGCAGACGAAGCTGCGCGCTCCTTGGTTCTCGTGTGCCTGACCTTGTGTAGCTCGCTGGACAGTCAGCTTGCTCTACAGTTGGGGGACTTTGTGGAGGTGTGGCAGACCTTCCAGCAGGAAAGTAAGGTGATGTGTAGGGCTAGGTGGGGTTGGCAGCAAACCCCACGTCTGCAGAGTCAGCAGGGGGCCAGGATGACCCCACCTCAGACGGTTCGTGAGACCCTGGAGTATTCGAGGCTGGTGGGTCCCTCACTCAGCTGGCCTGTGTTCCCCACCTTGTTTGTGTCTCATCTAGAACCGAGCCGCACTAAGGAGGGAGCCACTCCTGCTTGTTTTGTGTGTTTTCCCTTCTCTGTTGTCTCCGTCTCAGACACAGTGTTTCGTACCTCACAGATGCTTAATAAACACTTTGGTTTTAAAATAAAGCCCCATTCTGACGAAACCATAGAGAGTCAGCTATCCCTGACTTGGGTCAGATGCTGGATATATCTCTGTCCTGGTAATGGCTGCACGCATATTTATGTATACGTCACCATGTTAGGGTGTTAAAGCAGCAAATCCTCATAGCAGCCCTGGGATGCAGTTAGCTTGTTTTATATAATCTGCTCCAGGGACTGTCATGCTGAGGACGCAGGGCCTCACCTCCCGGGATGGGTGGCTGTCACTCAATCACAGGGACTTTCTCTCCCTAAAACGGCTCTTTTCCTTTTTCCTTCTCCATGTCACCCCGGGAGCAGTGCCTCTGATGGGGTGTTGCTCCCTTTGTGCCAAGACCATCCAACATGGAACCTGTGCCCTGTACTCCCCTAATCTGAAGGGCTGGCCTCTTCTTCACCAGTGCTTTTTCCTCGAGACAGTTATCCAGACCCCTTGCTCGTGTTTTGTTTTGTTTTTAATACAATTGCAGAACATGTGGCTATTGCCTCCGTCATTCTCTTGTCTGTGTGTGTTGGTGCCAGAGAGGCACCAGTGAGCCAGCGTCAGCATCACCTGTGCCAAACGTCATTAATTATCTACAGGATTCTCATCCAGTGGTCACAGGGAATAACAGTTTCTTCCGTCCAGAAATTGGCAAGCAAGTTAACTTGGTTTTATTAGTCACTTCTCGTAATTCTCTGTTGGGCCTCGGTGGTTAGTCCTCAGAAAGACTAAAGTCGCTCTTGAGTGTTATCACTATAAAGTTTTCTCACTGTCTTTTCTGTAGCCTACCTGTGTTTTGGAAATCTAAACTGATAAAATGTATTCATAAAGAGGTCAGACTTCTGCATTTCTTTTGTATAAAAGCTCAGGGAACAGCAGTGAGGACCGTCTGAACCCCTGACTGCTCTGGTCAGGCTGGGTCCCAAGACCAACCCCATAACCTTCCTGAGAGCTCTGGGTGCTCAGTTATACCTGTTTAATTCTAAGCATAATCCCATGAAGAGATAATTACCTCATCTTACAGACAGGAGAACTGAGTCACAGGTAAATAATTTATATCTAAGCTAAGCTGGGATGCCAGCCCGGAGCTAATGCTCTTAACCACTTGTGTTAGGCTGAAGAGTGTAGAAGAAGATCAAAGCGAAAGCATCGCCTTTTTTTTCTATACTATTATGAAGATTTTCAAGTCTAGGAGTAGAGAGAACAGTACAGTGCTGCCCGCATCTGGCTTCAGCAACACATAATCGACCCACCGTGTATTCTTCGGGGCCCTGAGTTGCCCAGGCGTGTCGTGTAGGACCATCCTGCACCCTGGGAGAGCTCCGCATCTTCCCCAGCGCAACCACTCAGTGGTTATTGAAACTTCAGGAGGTGGTTATAATGTACATGGTGAGGTCGAAATTACTTTTAATAATACTCTAAGTGAAAGAAGTTCTGTAACTTAGTTCCCTGGACTTTGGGTAGTTATCTTTAAAAATTATCCTTTTGTGAGACAATGAAAGAGTTGCATCGAAGTTAATTAAACTGCAGATCACCTACCAGAAGTTCTAAAACTTTTTGGTCTCAGGACCCCTTTGCATTTTTTCCCCCCCTTTTTCCGCCTCCCCACCCCACACTCCGGTTCAAGCTGTTGTTTCTCAGTCTAGTTGTGTAGGACACAGCTCCCTGGCCCAGGCTGGTATTATGAGCCTTGCGCTCCCCTCATCTGAGGCAGTCGGTCGGCAGCTCTTGCCAGCTGTTGGCCACTCACCCTGGCTGCCGGCCGCTCACGCTGGCCACCGGCCGCTCATGGCAGCACACGGTCGCCCACGGGCAGCACACGGCAGCATGTGGGAATCGAACCAGCGACCTTCACTCGAGCCACTGGGCCCGTCCCCCCACTTTGCATTCTTAAAAATTGATTTCAAAGAGCTTTAGTTTATGTCGATTTTTATCTATAGATATTTACCATGTTGTAAATTAAAGCTTTTTTTTTTACCTAAATTAATGTTTTTTGTTGTGTGCCGCTAAGGTTTTTGTGTTTGTCATGTAGCATTATGATGACTAAAGATAATTAATTAAAAGACTGAACCCCCAAAGTCTTGTACTTTGGGTAAAACAAAACCCAACCCAAAGAATTAGAATATGAATTCTAGTAAGACAAGAATTAGAAAAAAATCTAAGTTCTAAACTACCAGTAGTATGTTGTTTTTCTTGGGTTGGATTGGGGATTCTAATGTAACGTGCATTTGGAATTGAGAAGGCTTGATAATTTAAACTATTGGCCCTTTATTCAACATTTTATTATGAAGAATTTCAAACGCATAGAATAGTTCAAAGAATTTTACAGTGAATATCTACCACCTAGATTCCACAATTCCATTTTACTTTACTTGCTTCTCCCTTATCTGCCCGTCTCTCCACCCATCAAGACATTGCATTTTTTAAGAGGGGAGGGGGCTCGAGAAGAGGGTAAGTGGGGTCTAATATATGGGGATGGAAAGAGAACTGACTTTGGGTGGTGAACACACAATGTGAGGTATAGACAATGTATTATAGAATTGTACACCTGAAATCTCTGTAACTTGACTAACAATTGTCACCCCAATAAACTTGAAAAAAACAAAACAAAAAAAAAAACAAAAACAAAAAAGACATTGCATTTTTTGATGTGTTTCACAGTAAGTTGTTAACCATTGGTGTAGTTCTCCAGACTTGCTGTATTTGTCACACGTGATCATATATGTGCCGCTCGCCCACAGCCCCGCTCCAGGAAGAGGCGTGGCTTCTCCGTGGCACCTTAGCCTCTGCACCCTGACTTCATTCAGCACCCTCCTCTCTGGTCACGAATGACTCTTTGGGTGACAAGTCAGCTGGCTTTTCACCTATCATTTGTGATCACTCCACCCCAAACTCTGTCTTCCCTTGTTTTTTTTCTGTTTTTAAATTGTGGGACATCAGATAATATACACAAGCGTTGGTGTTCCACGGGCCTGCTGAGAACACGCTGGCCTGGTTTTCCTCCTGCCTTTCCGTCCACTTCTGTTTCCTTTGTGATTCCCTTGTTTTCTGCCCCTTAAATGTCAGTGCTCTCCAGGCTCCTTCCTGGTCCCCCACTTAACAACGTCTAAGCGTTCTTCTTTGAGCCTGTGCTGAAGCCACTGTTGATCTGTTGATGACTTCAGATCTGTCTGACCTCAGAGTCCAGCTAGGACTCTTGTCCTGGACCCCAAATACCTGTGAACCTACTGGTCATTGAGTATTTACACCTAGATGGCTCACTGGTACCTCAGTCAGTTATACTTAGAATGCAACCGTTACTTTTGTTGCTGCCCCCAAAATGGGTTTCCAGTATCCGTGATTGATACCAGCATTTGGGCACTTGGAACAAAACCTGGAGGTCCATGACAGCTCCCTCTCCCTCTCAAGGGGTCTCAGCCCTCACAGTCCTGGTAGGTTTGGCCTTGGAGGGCCATCGTGTTTCTTCTTCCTATCACTGGGCCACCATCCTGGATCAAGACCTCCATCTTCTCTGCCGCCTGTGGGTTCTCTTCTGTGGCGCGTTTTCTGAGCGGGGACGTGTCCAGCACGTTGGATCATGGTTCCCCTGCTTAGGAAGCCTCTCGGCACCACCGATGATGGCAGCAGCTGGTGGCATGCAGCACTGACCACCACCAGGGGCTGCCCTGTAGTTTGCATGTGTTCACATAGCTGATGCCACAATCACATGAAGTGGGAACAATTATTCCTTTTGTTCCGGGATTAAATAACTGCCCAAGGTCACTGAGCTGTGGAAAGTGTCACATTTCAAACTGAGCCTGTCTGACTGCAAATCCCATGGGTTTACCTTGACTTATGGGGAAGCCCCAGTTTCCTTATATGCGCATTCATTGTGGGGTTGGTAGGCCGGCCAGTCTGTGCCCTTGCCTCCTTGTGACCTTTCCTCCTCTCTGCTTGGATCTCCTGTTACTCCTCTCTGAGTTTCTGGCTCCCACCCCAACTAAAACACTATGCGCTGTCATACCTGGGTCTGGATTACTGTGTCCCTCTGCCCACATGGGCCCTGCCCTTTGAGGTCTAACTCAAGCGTTACTACTTTGAACTCTATAATTTTTATATCATTTAGGGCTGGTACTGTGCTAGGTCATACTAACGCGTGGGGAAAAAATGTCTCAATACGTAAATAAGTAAAATCCCTTAGGTCCCTAAATTCAAGTGTCTTATCACTAACCACTCACATGGAATATGTGTGTATTCATTTCCTGTTTTTGCTACTTTGGAAATAATGATTTATCAGCTTTGTGTTTTCTCGATCATGCACTGCTTTTGTTTCTATTTCTGGAGAACTCACAAATTAATGCAGGATAGCTAGATGATTTTTAAAAAATCAAAGAAAAATATAGAGTTTTTAAATATAACATGATATATGTCCTAAAAAAATGTTGAAAAGCAGGATCAGTTTAATCAGTGTAGTAGTGAATATTCACATTTTAACAGCAGCTGAAAGAAGCAATCCTTGTAAAAATTATCCCCATTAACACAAACAACTAAATGAAAGTGAGAAAGTAAGTTGGTATTTTAGGAACATTATTATTCAGCTGAGACTTTTAAGAATTCAGTTTTTTAATTTTTTAATTTTTAAATGAAAACTAGATTTCAGTAGTAAGATTTTAAATTAGGAAGCATCTTAAATGCTATCCTGGTTCAGTTTCTTTATTTCAAGTATGAAGACTTTGAGTTCTGTTGTGTAGAACTTAGGAGATGGAGGTGTTTGTGCTAGGAAATGATTTCTTTTCATCTTTTCTCTCAGCCATAAATAATATGCTCTTTACTATGATTTCTTTGAGCACAGTTTTGGTAATTTTTGAAGTTGTTTCTTGTTATTGAGCATAATAGAATTAAACTATTTAATAAAGATACATTGAAGTCAAGTAAAAGACATATTTGACAGAAAACTACCAACCATCCAATTTTTTTCCCAGAAGACTGCAGAAAGGGAAAACGTCTCAGAAGAGTAGCTCATTTTTGGAACATATTAAAGCCATAATCTATAGGTGCCTTACAATTACAGATGTGACAGCTGGATCTTGTAAATCATTTGAAGATGCTTGGCTGCAAAGATGGTCCTTAGGCTGTGGTAGTTTTAACCAGGAGCTCCCTGGACTGAAATGAATATGTTCCTGGTCCTGGCTTTGGCACCTGCTGGCTGTGGGGCTTCTGGGTCTGTCATCATCCTCAGTCATCTGTGACTTTTTACCAGCCCCTACCCCCACGTAGTTGCCCTGTCCTGCTTCAGGCCTTTTGGACACTTGCTGGGGGTTTTATTACAACACATTTTGTACTTTCTCATCTAACAAATTTCCCTCCCCCTTGTTTCAGTTACATTAGTGTATTGGTTTTTAAATTAGGTATTGATTCAATTATAAAAATGGAAGTTTAATGCAATTATACATTTTATTGAAGGCTCTGTAATCTAACTTACAAGATTTGAGAATTTCTAGTGTGCATCTTGAATGAGAAAAGAAGAAAAGTTTGAACAAACGCAGTTTTAAAAGGAAAAAGCACATAGTCCTTTTCTTTCTCATCTCAACATGAGAGAACAGGCTGGGCTAGTAGCCTCGTGTCCCTTTGTCCCAGCTCCATCTGTCCTACACAGACGTGTCAATACACAGTCTAGACCCTAACCCCATTTATCCTCATTCCCCAGGTTTCTCGCAGATAGGAGCGCCCGTCTTTCCCAGTCCGCCTTTTAGAGCCCTGTTGCTGGCCAGGACTCGCTCATCGCTAGCCCAGCAGAAGTGTGTCCTTTGAGTCTTCCCAGTTGATGCAGATCCTGTCTTTGTGGCCACCTTTTACTCTGTTCTGTCCCTTCAGGTGGTAGATTGATATCTAGCCCCTCAAATGTACACACGTTTGCTTGCACTCTTCAGAAAGTAGAGAAACTTGCTGTATGACAGTTAGATGACACAGTCTGCAGGATTGATACAGGGAGGTAAGAGGGAAAGGAGAGGTCACTTTATCTGCCAGTAGACTTAAATGGATAGATACTTGTATGCATTTAGACATATACTTTAAAATTAGGAAACCACGTTACAGAAATTTGGGGGTGGGGGGACTACCCATAATTCCACCACCAAACACAATTCACATAATTGCTGTCATTTTTGATAATTTATTTTTAGTCTGTTTTTAATTGACATTCTAAACAACAATAAGCATGTTACAATTTATAATTTCAGTTGATACTACAGGCGTTTTTTTTTTATGGTTTTGTTTTTATAAGCGTGGTCTTTAATATAGCTCCAAAGTTGAGAGCGTGCTTAAACATCTTTGAAGCCTAATTAAACAGCCCATGACCCTACCCCCCCACAGTAGCCATTTCCACTACTGATGTCTGCTACAGAAAATCATTCCGCAGATGCCTTTCCATTCCAGCAGGCTCCCCCTCACCCGTCTTCAGAGCCCTGTACGACGACAGGATGACAGGTGTTGTTTTCAGGGAGGGCAGTGTGGAGAGAACTTCACTGTGAGGAAAACAGCAGAACTTTTAAACCATCTATTTGGTCTGGTGCTGACCTGGCTGTGAAAGCCGCTGCAGCAGCTGCCTGCACATGGGCTGGTGGCGCTGACGGATGGAGCTGACACAATGCACCATGTCCGTTGGTCTGACGATTCTGACGAGGCCTCACAAACATTTCAGCCCTGGAGTTCAAAATGCCTCTTTGACTTCAAAACAGCTGAATAATGTTCATCTGCTCTTCACATTTTCCTGTCCAGATATGAGTCATTTCCCGCTTTCAGTCCAGATGAAGTTTTTTCTTTTTCTTTTTTTCCCGTAAATCCTCGTATAATTCCGTCCTGGGACATGTAGGTACACATTGGTGTTCTGTGGTCAGGGAAAATGCTGACTGCATTTTTCTGTACTCATTGACTTTATATGTTCTATTGTTTAAAAAAGTAAAAGATTTGGATTAGAGTGTCATTGTGGGTAGACTTTTAAAACTACTGGTTGGGAAAACATCAAAGCTGTTTATTTGCTGACCATCTGCCTAAAGGAAGTCAGACAGGAACAGTAAGTAGTTTCACTCAGTGAAAATAGGGAGGTGTACAACCTCCAAATGTAGTGTTGTCTTTGTTTTGCCAGAAAGGAAACAAACATTCTTAGTTTTTTAGAGTAATTCCTTCCTGTAAGGTGCTATTTTTAAGCTTAAAATACTCTAAACCGAATGGATTCTAGTTATCTCCCAAGATGCGTGTTGACCCTGATATATATATAACTTGACAACATTAGGGAGGCTTACGGGAAAATAATTTAGGAGGTGAAGGGTGTTTTCCCCATCAGACCACATAACCTGTGTGTGTCCAAGAACATACCCGTCCAGCTTGTTCACTGCCGTATTCCCAGTCCCTACAATAAGGCCTGGTCCACAGCCGGGCTCCACAAAGGTTTTTCTGCAAAGATCCAGATAGTAAATATTTTTGGCTTTGGGGGGCATACGGCAGCTCTGCTGTCTTGGGATGGAAAACAGCCATTGGCGATATGTAAGCAAATAGTGTGGCTATGTGCCGATAAAATCATTCAAACCAAAGGGAGCAGAGCAGGCAGCCTAGAGTTTGCCAGGCCCTGCCTTAGAATAACGCTGTCCCGTAGAACTGAGTGATGACTGAATGCTCTGTGTCTGTGCTGTGCAGTATGGTAGCCACTGCCCACGTGTCGAGCACTTAGAATGTGGTCAGTGCAACTGAGAATTAGATTTTTAATTTCATTCCATCGTAATGAATACAAATTTCAGTGGTCCCATGTGGTTAGTGGCTGCAGTATTGGGTGATGGAAGCTTTGAACCACCCCCAAAGCGGGTTGTACAGAGCGACTTGTTTTCTCTGGGATGTTCATACATCTTAGGGGAGAAAAGATTTCTGTGGCCAAAAAGAAAACAAAAGAGGAGGAGGACTTGTTAATAAACAGAGTATTCGTGTGGGACTTCTCAGAGCCTTGAATATGCTAATGTACATGGACAGTTTCCAAGAAGGAATTTCTTGGATTTTTCCTCTAAACTTGATGACCATGAAGCTTTTTTGGGGGTGACACTGAACATCTTACAGAACTGGTGTTCCTTGGAGGAGACTTTTGGGAACACTGGTGTGGCAGACCGGGAGATGGGGGGGCTACTGGAATTGTAACATAATAGTTTTGATCAGTTATGTTGACTATTTCATATAGGACGGGGAGGTTGAAAGATCTATAGAAATCCTCATGGTACACTGCCAAATGACCTCCAGAAATAGTAAAAAGTAATGGAAGGTTGCGTAGTCTGATGTATCATTTTATTTTTGAGGAGCAAAAATGCACCCACGTTTGTGAAAAGGGTGGTATGAAAAAACGGATGACTTTAGGACGCTCTCGAATGGTGGTTTGTCTTTTTTGGTCATTGTCTGTCTGTGCGGCCATCTCGGTAATCCTCATCGTGTTCTTTGGTGGCAGCCTTGGGAATCTTCCCGTCTGTTCTGTGAGTGCTGCTTGCTGACCTCCAGCCTTGCCCTGTCAGAGAAGGAGACGGTGCTCTGTTGACGAGAAGATCCCGTGAGAGCCTCCGTGTCTGAGACAGTCACAATTGGAAATGTGGAGCGTTAGTTTTTCAGAAATTGGAACCGATCATAACTAACCTTCAGTTATAATTAGAATTCGTACTCTTCGTGCATTCAAATAAATTTATGTTCTCTTTTCAAGCCCTGTTCTCTTCCTTTTTCTAGGATCTGTACTTATTTGTTTACCTGCTTTTCCTGCTTTACTTTTAAATTCACCTTCCATTCCTGAGCATGACAGCTTTTTATCTTCCTCTTCAGTTTCTCATTCCAGGCAAACACACCACAGAAGAGACTGAGCAGCCCTGGGTGTTGAAAGCCTTCTTTTGAAAATTGCTAAAATATCAACTGCTAACTGCTAACTAAGTAATAATATGTACTTCAAGGTTATATTTCATTTTTTTAATTTCGTTTGTTGTTGTTTTTGTACTTTTACAGTGAGTGTTGAAAAGATAGACCTGAAGGGATTATCACATAAAAAAAATGAAAGAAATGTTGAATGTTCCTTTGAGGTAAGATGCTAAATTTTTGTTTCCCCTTTTCTCCTCTAAGGGATAGAAAGGAAACATTTACCATGAATAGATACATTTATTTATCTAAATAAAGATGGGCCTTTTTGCAAAGCACTGTTCCTTCTGTGGAAGATAGGAAGCTGGGACTGGGAACATGGGTGGGCCATATCCAGGACAGGGCTTGTTGGACTTCTGGCCTTTGGGGTGTTCACCCCCTAACCTCAGTGGCCTCCCCAAGGGAGAGGGGCCCAGGCTCTGGAATAGCCTGGAGTTAATAGTCCAATTCCATCCCTGTTAGCCGTGTGACCAAGGCCAACGCTGAACTTCTCTGTGCCCCACCAACTCCAGTCAGTCAGTAAAGGGGGAGGGGGCTAAGGGAGAATTAAATGAGGCAGTGCCTTCCAAACACAGGATCTGGAGTTAGGAAAGGCCTGCAAACTCAAGCTGTTCTTCTTCTGTACCCACTAGATGACAAAAGCTCCTTAGTCTGTATGGTGAACGTTCTCTAGACTGACATGCGCAGCTGCTGGTAGTTGGTCACCTAAGTTGGCTAACGTGGAGAACTGTGACAATTGAGGCACACGGTGTGTTAGGATGACAGACTCTCAATAACAGTGGCTTACCAGCACCGGCATATACAGGGAGGCAGCCTGGTGCTGGTGTGGCAGCTGTGCTCCCTGAAACCCTTATGGTCCAGGCTCCCTCCAGCTGCCTGCTTTGATGTCCCTACAAGGTGAACTTTAGCCTAATGGCCCCAGCGGGCAGCTAGGGCTCCTGTCCTCACATTGTCATTCCAAGTAGCAAGACACAGGATGAAACGGATGGGACAGGGTTTGTCTTTCTTTTAAGGAACATTCCTAAGAACAGCCACTAGACTCTTCTTCTGTTTTGTTGACCAGAACCTAGTGTTTTGGTCCCACTTAGCTGTGGGATTGGCTGAGAAGTGTATTCTGCATGGCCACGTCCCCAGGGTTCTGTTACTTGCCCAGCATGTTGTGTGAGGTTCTCTGACCACGTGCCTGAAAACTGATTGATAAGGAAAATCTGTGTCATGCATTATTGGGGAATGTTCTCAGGAATAAAAGCTTCTGGTTGGTATCTAGTATGTATACTATGTGCAGATTACTGGTTTTTCAAAGAGTATATATAGCTACATCAAAATACTTTTTCCACTGAAAGGATGAAATCTTCATTTGATTTGGGAGGTACAGCATCATGAGAATCAGTTGTTACGCGATAGATGTCTTCAAAATGTACAGGAAAGACTTACATTAGGTTTTGGAGGTTGTTAAGTTTGCCACTAGCAGCCAAGCCTCAGCAACCAGAGAATCTGGGAGCACACCGTCTTCCAGGCCTAGTTGGGGTCGGAGCCCAGCAAGTCCCTGGAACCCCGGGCGTGTTGCTCCCTCCCCTCCACTCTCTGCTTCTTGCTGGCAGGTGTCCCCTGCGGGACTGCCCATTTGGGAAACTGCTGACTGGGCAGCGTTTCTGAGGCAGTCGGCCCCATTCACCGCCCCCCAATCATCTGGGCTTTGATTCACCTTCACCCCCATCCTCAGTCCTGTTCCTTGTGGCCAGGAATTGGGTTTGTGCCGCATGAAATGAAGAAACTGTATACAGTACGACTGCCTGCAGCCTCTTGCCAAAGACATGAGCTTTGGCAAACTAGACACTGGCCTCGCCTGCCTCTCCCCGGAGGAGGGACTCGTGCTCAGGAGGTGCAGGCAGCAGCCGGCTGGCAGCCACAGGGACCTGGTGCCCCGCGCCCTCTGCACAGCTCCAGGAGGAGCCGGGAGCCGAGGCTGCCCCGCCGGTCGCAGCTCGGGGGCTGCTGCACTAGTCTAGGGACTTTGCTTAGTGTGCACATGACGAGTGTCGCACGGGGTTAGATGTTCAGTTTAAGATGTTTCTAACCCCGAGGGATGAAACTGAAGTGTTTTAGTCCTTAAAGAGAAAGCTCTGGTTGTCTGCAAAGCTGGCTTTTCCTGATCTGATAACCGATAAAAGTATGCTCGTGTTTAGGAAGGTGGTCACTCTTCACTACCCAGCAACCAGCTGTTCTTTAGGGACACCAGCTTGATGTGCCCTAAGGAATGTATCGTCCAAACTGCATTTGTTGGATGGTATTCAAAGCACAAAAGAAAGATAAAATCAACATTAAAAAAAATCATCTTATTTACAAAACACGTCGTTTATTTGTGCAGCTGTAACTGTGTGCTTGTGTGCTGGCGGTACACTCTTCTGCTCTGAAATAAGCGGCTACTTGCTTATTATTCACACGTAGGAAAAGAACCTCCTTATGGTGAGGGAGCTCCTGGCATTTTGCAGTCACTCTGGCTCCTGTGTTTCCTCGAAAATAAGACCTAGCCAGACAATCAGCTCTAATGCATCTTTTGGAGCAAAAATTAATATAAGACCCGGTTTTATTTTACTATAAGACCAGGTATAGTATAATATAATACAATACAATACAATATAATATAATATATAATATAAAATATACCAGGTCTTATATTAATTTTTGCTCCAAAAAGACACATTAGAGCTGATTGTCCAGCTAGGTCTTATTTTCGGGGAAGCAGGGTAGCTGTTACCAGATCCGACAGCTCTGCAAAGAGGGAGAACTGCTGGGCCGCAGGCCAAGACGATGACTTAACATATCTTTAAACTTAGGAACTTTCCATCATCTTAATGACCCACCCCCCAAAAAAAAAGTCCCAATAGTTTTTTCCTGTTTTAGAAATCAACAAGTTGATTCTCAAATGTAGGTGGAAAGAACTACAGTGTAGTCAAAATGATTTGGAGAAGAAGAAAAGAGTTGGAAGACACTACCTGGTTTCAAGACTTGCAGTTAAACTACGGGAATCCTGACACCTTGGCGTTGCTGAAAGGGTAGAGGAGGCATCGATCAGAACAAAACAGAGCCGAGAGTTAGACTCACATATAAATGGTCCATTGATTTTGACAAAGGTTCAAAGGCAGTTCAATGAAGAAAGGATATTTTTCCAACAAATGCTTCTGGAACAGACATCCATACACAAAAGAAATGAACCTTGACCAATCTCACCTCTTACACAGAAATTAACTCAACATTGATGACAGACCTAAATGTAGAACCTAAAATTATAAAACTCCCAGAAGAAAGCATAGGATAAAACTTCATGGGCCCAGCCCGGTGGCTCAGGTGGTTAGAGCTCCATGCTCCTAACTCCGAAGGCTCCCGGTTCGATTCCCACATGGGCCAGTGGGCTCTCAACCACAAGGTTGCCAGTTCAATTCCTCGAGTCCCGCAAGGGATGGTGGGCTCTGCCCCCTGCAACTAAGATTGAACACGGCACCTTGAGCTGAGCTACCGCTGAGCTCCTGGATGGCTCAGTTGGTTGGAGTGCGTCCTCTCAATCACAAGGTTGCCGGTTCGACTCCCACAAGGGATGTTGGGCTGTGCCGCCTGCAACTAGAAAACGGCAACTGGACCTGGAGCTGAGCTGCGCCCTCCACAACTAAGACTGAAAGGACAACAACTTGACTTGGGGAAAAAAAAAAAAAAAAAAACAAAACTTCGTCACAAAGGCAAAGACTTTCTGGATGCAGTACCAAAAATGCCCATAAAAGACAAATAAATTAGACTTCATCAAAATTTAAAACTTGCTCTTTGAAAGGCACTGTTAAGAAAATAGACAAGCTGTACACCTGAAATTAATATAAAATAATATTGAATGTCAAATAAAGTGTAAAAAAATTTTTTAAAAATTAAAGACAAGGCAAAGACTAGGAGAAAATAGTGGCAAATTATATATCTGATAAAGGTTTATATTCAAAATACTGGGGTGCCAAAAAGATGTATATAAGTGGACCCTTTGGTCAACGTTGCCCAAGCAGTAGTTTGCCATAATCAGAAGTGTCTGGATGCTGATGGTAACCACTTTGAGCACCTCTTGTAATTGCAGACGTCAAATGTGACTTGTATTCATCTTTTGTCATCAGTATATATTGAGTATTACAATTTTAATACAATTTTCCTTTCTTAGAATGTGTATACACTTTTTTGGCACCCTCTGTATATATAATGAACTCAAACTCAATAATAAGATAACAGTCCAATAAAAATTGAATCAAAGATTTGAACAGATACTTTACCAAGGGAGACGTATGGGTGGCAAAGAGCACATGTGAACAGATGTTCAGCATCATTAGTCATTAGGAAAACACCAATTAAAACCACAGTGAGATAACACTGGATGCCTATTAGAATGGCTAAACTTGAAAAGACTGACCGTATCAAGTGTTGCGTTGCCAGGTATGTGGAGGCACTGGAACTCTCCTGCACTGGGAATGTAAAGTGGTGCAAGTACTGTGGAAAACAGTTTGGTAGTTTTTTAAAAAAGTTAAACATATCCCTAAAATATGACCCATCACATTCACTCCAAAGGAAATGAGAGCATATGTTCATACAAAGATTTCTACATGAATATTCATAACAGCTTTATTTGTAACACCCCAAATATCCGTCTGCAGGAGAATGGATAAACAGACTACATGGTATCATATCCATACAGTAGAACACCACTCAAAGTGAAAAGGAGGGAGCTATTGATACACTCAGCAATATGGATGAAACACAAATAATTATGCTGTGAGAAAGAAAGCAGACCCCCACACCAAAACATGAGTATGAGTCTGTTTACATAAAATCCTAGAAAAATGCAAACACAGAACGCAGATCAGTGGCTCCCTGGGGAGCGGCAGGAGGAAACTTCCAGGGGTGATGGGTATGTTCATTGTGTTGATTGGAGTGATGACACCATCATCGGTATATACATATGTTGAAACATCAAATTGTGCTCTTTAAATAGGTGTGTTTCGTTGTCAGTTACAACTGAATACAACTTTAAAAAAAATTAACCTGCTAATTAAACTTCTCCTTTTGTCCACAGAACCCTAACTAATGAAGATTAAATACATTGTCCTTTAAATAGGTTGTCCTTTGTATATGGAAATAGGTATTATACTGTGACCAGAAAAATAAATCTTACTAGGAGTGTCTGCCATTCCTCCATGAGATGTGACAGTCTTTTGCTGACACTATAAGAGGACTCACAGACACCCTTTTTCCTGAAAGCCTTCACTTATTCAGGGAGAAATCAATGACTCTCTGTGCCACCAATTTTCTCAGCCTTATTTATCTATAGTTTTAATTTTTATGTATCATTGTTTTCCAGGATACAAGTGAAAGTTTGCTCTTTTATATAGCAAGACATAACCGGATTAAGATGATTCCAAGACATACAAATGTACCACAGATAGGAGTTTTTGAGTTTCCTATTCTTTTCCATGGAGTTGGGGTTTTTTGCTGAAGTTGTAATTGCTAGTTACTAGTTACTGAGGAAACCAAATCAGTATACAGGAAGCAAGTGACAGAATCTTTTCAAATATAAAATTAGTGTGTGACTATGTACATGTGAAATGTGTCCAGATTTTACCAGCTTTTCCAAATTCACTGTTGAGAAACTGGAATAACTAAAACTTTTTTTTTTTTTTAATAAAAATTTTCTTATTACAGATGAAGGACAGGGAGAAAAAAAACAAAACATCAAAAGACAGACTACCCAAACCCTTGAAACACCTATTCGATTCTAGTTTTATTGACTTAAAAAGAACCATAGAACACTACTAATAAAAAACACCCCACTCTTTTTATGACATTCTTCCTTAAGAATCCAGACATTACATTTATTTTAGTGCTATGTCTTTAAAAGTTTTTTTTAAATCTTAAAACAATCTTAACTGCTCTGAATATTTTATCACTATTAGCAAAGGATGAGTCTTGGCATCTTTTTTTTAAATGTAGTTTTTGTTTTCATCAGCTGTACATGTACAGAGTTTAGAGTCCAGTAATTCTGCATGCGTTGCCGGAAGTCACAGGGAGCTGCTTCTTTTGATATATGCCTCAGTGGTTGTATAATTAGTGTGACTATGTGAAGGTTGTTGGTACTGGGAGCCATATGGTGTATGCCTAGTACTTTTCCTTTCCAACATTTGGTTTTCCCTAGAGTTAAGTATCTCTTCTTGTTTGTTTGCTCAGGGACTAGCCCTTAGGAAAACAGCATCACCCCTTAGGTTTTCCCTGGGTGTCTAAGGCTCCCCTCATTGAGTTCAGACGTGTCTGGGCTCCTTTCGTTTTGGTCTTTGGAGACGTGGCTCTGCTCTGACCTGGAGGTGAGGTCTTCAGCCCAGTACACAGCTCTCATCGTGGGGTCCCCTTTCATCATCACCCAGAAGTCCCTTCCTCCCTTTCCTGTTGTTGGGTCTTAGGTCGTCTTCAGTCTTAAGTTAGTCCAGGTTTTAGTGGTCACTTCTTAGGGTACTTGGGAGGTACCGTTTATGAGACCTTTCGTGTCCGGAAGTGTCTATCCGTCCACACTGATGTGGCCGAGAAGACAATTCTAGAGTGGACATCTTGTTCCTTAGGAATTTGAAAGCACTGCTCATTGACTGTCTTGCAGTATTGCTGCTGGGAAGCAGGAATCTGTTTGGTTTCTGAGCCTGTCCTGTGGCCTGTTTTTATACTCTGGCAGTTTTCAAGATTTTCTTAGTCCCAAGTGTTTGCACGTTTCTCAGAGAAGTGCTTGTTGTAGGTCTGTGTTCATCACGTGCTGAGACCCAAGGGGCCCTTTTAATCTAAAATTTGGTGACCTTTTCTGGAATCATTCCTCTTGATTTCCTCTGCTCCATTTTTCTGTGTTTATTTGTTTGTTTTGGATGTCCCATTGTCTGCATGTTGGACCTCAAGACTGGTCCTTTGTTTTATTTTCTTCCTGTTTTCCTTCCCTTTGAATTTTTTTTTAATCTGCTTTATGGAAGATTACCTCATCCTCCATCTCATCAATTGAAGTTTTCACTTCTGCTATCCTATTTTTAATTTCAAGGAACACTTGTTCTGTGACAGTTCTTTTTCTATGGCATCCTGTCCTTGGCTATGCTTTCTTCTCTTACTTCACTGAGAATATTAATGACAGTGGTAGTTTTTTAAAACAGTTTTCTTCTCTGCACATGGCGTGTGCTTCCTCCAGGCTACGTTGTTCTGTGTGGCTGCGGTGCCTGTCTCCGTGGTTGGCCTGGGGTGCCTTAGGGGCCCGGCAGTAGGTCTGGTGACGCGGGGTCTCCTGCTTACCTTAGAGGTAAGGCGTGAGCGCTGGGCAGGGGCCCCTGGCTGGGCCAGTTCCTGTGCAGAGTGGAGAAAATGCTGCGCCACATGCTCCAGAGTGTGAGGCTGTGGAAAAACACGAATGTTGGGAACTGAGGTGAAAAGTGAGTCAGAGGAATAAGACTCTGAGTGTGAAGAAATCATAAGTGTGCGTGTATGTATTTTGTGCATATTCTGCTTTTTCTGCATGCTTTAGATATGTTAAAATCTGTCTCAATAGGGCCAAGTAGCTCTTTGAGTAAGTGATAGGAAAATACTGTGCCATAATTTGATTGGCAGTGTATTTTCTTGGTGGTACATAAAATAATGGGGTAGCTTACAATTGATGCTGCCTTGGATTAGACGGGACACGTGTCTGTCTAGCATTTGGCATGATGTGAGTCTGTTCTCTTATATCGGGAACAGACACCCTAGGATAGTTGTGTCTATTTAAAGTATGTAATTGTTGGGGACACAGATCGTCTTATTTCAACATGGATGGCCTGTCCGTGCTACCCTTAGTATTCAGTTGTGGGATTACATGTCTTACTGGGGTTAGGATGCGTTCATGCGATGTGAGTGTGGACGGAAAGAGAAAAGAGGCGAACTAGAAACAGATGGTTGTAGTGCAAGAGTTGTAAAGAAAAGAGAAGTTTTCCACAACAATCATAGATGTTACGGGTGTTTTATGTGGGTAGCAGCTTGCCCCCTACCCCCGAACTTCTTTTTAATTTTGTATGATTTGATTATTTCAGACAGAAAAACAGCTTGGGTGTTTTCATTTTAGTGTAGGTAGAGTTTAAATGACAAGGCACATTTCATTCAGAGAATGCCAGTGCTTGCCTTGCTGGTGAATTCCTGTAGGTGTTGGGAATTCAAAGATAAAGAAGTGGGTCCCTTTCCTCAGTTAGCTTGTCTTTTATGGGAGCTCGATGAAACATACACCTTAGTAATTTTTGTGTGGTGTGACAACTGGAATAGAAAGGGACTCGTGAATTTCAGCCAATGAGGGGAGATGACAGCCTGGCCAAGCCAAGGGAGACCATTAGCACACACGATTGGGGGAGAGGGGCAGAGGTGTTTTTCATATCTCCAAGCCCTGTTTGCTCTAAATCAGTGTTTAAAATACACACACACACACACACACACACACATAATTTTAAAAAAATTATTATTTTTGGTAATAAAATAAATTTGGCCATTTAATTACCTGATTTGAAATCCTCCCATGGCCTCTTCTGGGTTTTAGGGTAAAGTTCCTGTTTCATGGTTTATCCTTGTTGTTCTGGCCCCTGCCTACCTCTCATTTTTTCAATCCCCTCTGTCTGTCTCGTTCCTTTAACAGACTTCTCACTTGCCCTTCCCAATTCAGCTCAGGCTTTTCTTCTGCAGAAAAGCCCTCTGATGTGCATAGATAGGTGCCGTCCCCACCTCCCCTCATTGTCCATTTAGCACCTTAGGTGGAAACATTGTGAAACACTGGGAGAAAACTGATGAAGGAGGCAGCTGTCTCCCACAGGGAGCTTACAGTCCATTTGGGGAGACTGACATTTATGAAGTGATGGAATAAAACTACCCACCGTCACATGTGCAGGCAGGGAAACCAGATGAAGGTACAGTCAGGTATTCGGCATGTCAGGCATTGTAGAACTTCTTCCAGAAAGCCCTCTGATGCTTTCTCCCCAAATTCTTCCTGCACCCTCAGTGGAATATTTTCTCCACTGTTCAGTACTGCTGCCATGGCCTGTTGTCATGGATTTACTCCTGTGGGGCCCCCAGTTGTGTCAGATTCCTGAGGGCAGGGACACACCAGGCAATTCCTGTGTGGATGCATGGCCTGATAATCTGGTAACTTCTCGATTCCACATCCGAAGTCATGTCCACTGACCTAAGAAGAGGAGGTCCACTTAAGGGTAATGTCCACCGCTATCACGAGCAGTCGTAATTGTCAGTGACTTGCTTGGACCTTGAGGAGCCAGCCTTCGACTCCATGCTTGAGTAATTTGGTGATATGTGAATAATTGCACAAAACACGAAGTTAAGCTTTAATGGACCTGAGTGAATGCTCTTTCTCTAACAAGTCAAGGGATGTGTAAATGCTCCATTTAGAAGGTGCACGATACACTAGGGCTCATCATGCTCACAGCACCTGTGCCAGCGAAGAATGCCTGGACAGGTGTGCTGTGAATTACAGATGTGGTGTCTGTTTTTAAGGGTTGTTTGTTTGTTTTTAAGGTCTTGTGGTCTGACTCTTCAGTAACATCAGTAACCAAATCTTCCTCTGAAGTGACTGAATTTATTTCAAAGGTAAGGTGATTAAAGGCTCTTACAAAAACGAGAGGGCTCCCGCTCCCCTGTGGTTGATAACACTGCAGAGCCATTGCAGTAGATGGCTTCCTGCAGCGAGCATCCTAAGTATAGCACCTGTGCACAGGAAGTCCAGGTGTGTGGCAAGAAGCACATGGTCTTCCACGCCACAGTCTGTACCCCTTTCTGGTTGTTGAGAAGGGGATAAGGCAGAAGATGCAACTTCACCAATGACCGAGGGGGTTTGTTTCCTCTTCAGCAGAGGTGGAGAGTGGCCCAGTGGTCAGAGACTTCACGTAGTCCCACCTTTATGTGTTTTACACATTGGCTTTTTCTGTTCGTTTTTAAACTGATTCAACAAATACCGTTTGAACAAAATGTTCCGCTACTGAATAAATGCCTCTTTATCTACATATACCTGTATACATGCATGCATACGTACATACATACCTACATGTATCTAAAGTGTCTCCATAGTGAGTCTGACATTTTCATTATAAAAATCAAGGATATAAGCCTGTAGGAGAAACTCCCATTGATGGATCCTATTTTATAAGCTTGGGCAGGAAGTTGTTTGATTCTGCTTATCCTTTCGGCCTGTCAGGCCAAAGGCTAGCGACCAGATATCACTAGAGGACAGCACAGTGCCATGCTCTGTCAGATTACTAATCCTCCCTGGAGTTCCCTTTTCCTCTGTAATACTATTTAGAACACTCAGTTTCCTCTCTGTGTCTTGCCTCATTTTGTAACCAAAAAAAAACACCAAATAGTTTCTCTGGACTCGCTGGTGCTGGTGGGAACTTTGACCTCGCATGGTCTTACGTCTGGGTGTTTATAGTGGCCAATATTCACCCGGCTTCAGGTTCTCTGGCATTCCTGGATATCTGGTTTACTGTCTTTTATTTTTGGAAAATTCTTGTTCGTTACCCCCTCAAATATTTCTTCTGCTCTGCTCGCTCTCACTTCTCCTGGGACTTCACTTACATGTACTTGGACCTTTGATATTCCACAGCTCTCGGGTGCTCATTTTGTTTTTCTTACTCTTTTCACTCTGTATTTCAGTTTGGATAATTTCTATTGCCCTGTCTTCCAGTTTACTGATGTTTCTCCTCAACTCTGCCCAGGCTGTTGATAAGTGTTGAATTTGCTGAATTCGTCATCTCTGGTACCACGGTTTTCTTGTGCTTTTTTTCCCCCCTAGCTTTTCCATTTGACATGTCTTTTAATAAAGTTTCCACCTCTCTGCTGAAATTTCCCATTTGTTCATGCATTTTTTAAAAATTAAATTCTTTAGTATGTTAAGTTGTGGTTATTTTAAAGTTCCTGTCTGATAGTTCCAGCATCTGGGTTAGTTTTGAGTCTGGTTCTGATGATTATCTTGATGATAGTTTATTCTCCCTTCTTCTTCTTCTTCTTCTTCTTCTTCCTCTTCCTCTTCCTCTTCCTCCTCTTCCTCTTCCTCTTCCCCTTCCCCTTCCCCTTCCCCTTCCCCTTCCCCTTCCCCTTCCCCTTCCCCTTCCCCTTCCCCTTCCCCTTCCCCTTCTTCTTCTTCTTTTTCTTCTTCTTCTTCTTCTTCTTCTTCTTCTTCTTCTTCATTTTGGGTATGTCTTGCAATTTTTGATTATGAGACATCACGTTTAGAAAATATGGAGACTGAGGGAAACAGTATTATGCCTGGAAATGTGCATGCTGCTCTGTCAGACCATCAAGTTGATCTAGTCAGGAGTTGAACTGGGTTTGGGTTTTGTTGCTATGGTTACCTTCAGCGCACCACAGGCTTCATGTTCCTCTAGTAAAGAGCTGGTACTTTGAGCCCTGAGTGGAGCCTAGAGTGTAGGTTCTTCTCAGTGGTCTTGCTTCACTCTCAGCTTTCAGCAGTCCTGTGTGCCTGTGGCACAGAGGGGGTCTCCCTACCCTGTTGACCGCTCATACACACCCTGCCCCGGGAGATAGCTGTTACTTGTTGCCTGGTGATGGACTTAAGGTTGGAGTGGGGGCGATTTTCCATCCTCCTGCTCCAGCCTCACGCCCAGGTACAAGGCCGTTGGTGTGGGCCTTTCTCAGGATCCCTGCCCCTTCCTTTCCCAGCAGCAGCTGACCTCTGCTTTGTGCTGGTTCAGGATCCTCAACTCAAGGGCTTCTTGCTCATTCCGCGGGGCCATAGGGGTTTTGCTTGTACCTTCCCAAGAGACAGGGCATCTCTACCCATGGCCTAGTGACAGGAAGACTTCCTATCCCACCCGCAGAGGCAGGCAAGTATTGCTTCTGCCTCATCCCCAGAACAGTGGGGTCTTTGCTTGGGCTCTGGGAGCAAGAGCTATGTTGTCCCTCCTTCAACTGCTTACGGGCTTTTGTCTTAGATTGAGCAAAGTCTCCAGGGAAAGGCACAGGGTTTCCTCCCTGGCCCCCAGGGGCAGCCACCTGTGGAGGCTCTCTCCAGTCTCCTGCCTGTGGAAGAGAGCTTAGGAATGAGGGCACAGCCCCTTGTGTGTGGGGCTCTTGGCTGTCTGATACCTCGCCCCACTCAGCCTGTGGGAATGTGTCCATCTTGGCTCATCTCTTCTACCTGCTTGTGTGACAGCCACCTGCTCATGCCGTGTCATAGCTCAGACAGTTCACATGTCCTATCTCTTGGAGGGGCAGGTCCCTCTTGAAATTCAGTTCAGATGGTGGGCTTGCAACTCAGCTCTCTGGTGGGCTCAAGGAAAGGTACAGTTGTGTAGATTATCAAGCTTTTTCTTTATGTTATGGTGGGAGCGTGATGTTCTTTTATGGCTTTCTGCACCCAGAGTGGGTGTAGAACCCCAAAGTAGCCAATAGAACGGGATTTCGTAGCATACCTGCTGATGTCACCATTTAGGACCTGCCCAAGTTTTTTTTGAGGAGTTATGGTTTTGTAAAATGATTTTTGACATAACTGCTTATGCTTTTTCATTCCTTTCAGTTATCTCAGCTATATCCTGAAGAAAATTTGGAGAAATTCATTCCTTGCTTAGCTGGCCCAGATTCGTTTTATGTAGAGAGAAACCACATGGATCTGGAAGCGGACCTGAGGTAATGCCCTTCACCCACCCATGGGCCACCGGGAGCAGCCAGGCCAGTGGCACTGTGGTGACCCAGGGCCTTTGGCGGTGTGGGGCGGGGCCCGCAGTGTGGGTGTGGCTGACAGTGTGGGCGGGGCTGGCAGTGTGGGAGGGGCCAGAAATGAGCTGCTCTGTCATCCCAGGAGCTCTTGAGGGTGACTCGTTGCTCTCCAGGGATTGAGTCTCTTCTTTGCCTCTGGGGGTTTTAATAATCAGTTTTGGAGAATTTGAAGTCTCTTAATAACCTGTGTGTGATTTTGAGGCTATAAATAAAGGAATTTCAAAGTATATGCCACCATTTAATGTAATTTTGACAGTCTTAAGAAATAAAATCTGATTACTGTTTCTGCTCTATGAAACTGTTCCTGCGTAAAACTAGGGCCTATAAAAAGTGTCTTAGGCCAAGTGTCTCTGGACCCTGGATCCCGTCCGGGCACACTGGTTTTGTAAATGTGCGGGGAGTGGTAGGCCTGCTGCCTGGGCTCCAGGACTGGCACTGACATCTTGGCGCCCGAGACGTGGTTGCAGCACAGTGGCTGCTGGTTCCCGATGGCTGTGATGGCGCTGGCTGCACTCACGTTGTGGCTTACTGCCCGTCTGGTGGGCCTGAGAGACGTGATTCATATAACGCGAATCAGTGTAAATAAGGGAAGGGAGAGGAGGAAGCGGTATGAATCATGACGAGGTTTCAATTGAGTTAAAGCAGGAGGAATATAGGTCAAGGTACTTCTGTTTACTTTTTTCTCTAACATATGTTTCTCGTAATTGCAAATTAAAATTTCTCTCCCAATCGATTTTTGTAATGTCATTTTTATGCCAATAAAACCACTTTCTTTACTTTTTTAGGTATTTGGCTTCATTACCTTCTCACATATTGAAGAATGACCATGTTAAGAAGTTTTTCAGCACTTCATCTCCCACCCAACAGCTTCAAAGTCCAAGTGAGTTTATAAAATGTGATTAAATAAAAATAAAAATATTTTTATTGTCTGTAAATTTTATATGTATTTTAATTTACAGGTCCTGGCAACCCTTCCCTTTCTAAAGTCGGTACCATGATGGGCGTGTCTGGAAGGTAAGACTTCTGTCATGTAACCAGCAAGTTTCAAATCAGCATTGTACAGAGGCTACTTTTGTAAATGTGCAAATAATTGTTTCTAGAGTTAAGTCATTCTTGATCTTAGTCTTGAATAATGTTGGGAGAAGAAGTAGATAGAGATACTCCAAGATTCCTGGGAGGGTAGTGGGGGAGTGGTTCTCTGAGCCACTGGAATTGGAATTCCCCAGGGCCCCTATTGCACATGCCAGTGTCTGGGCCCTGCACATTCTAAGAAACCGGAATTTCTGAGAATCTCCATTTTTACAAGCTCACAGCGGGTGATAAGGCCCACAAAGTGCTAGAGTGCTGCTTGAGGGGTCTTCTATTCTCAGGAGACTCGACGGCAATTGTAGGGGTGCTCAGGTGATAAATAGGCTGACTGGCTCATTGACAGCTCACATTAAAATGGGCTAACGTCACAGAGAGCGTTGGGTGAAGTTCTAGGCAGGTAATGGGTCTTTGAAAGTTCTGGCTTCCCTCTGTACTATGTTCCCCTTGGCCTGGTATGTAGTGAGCACCGTATGTGTGTTTGCAGTTTAGGGTGGAAGGGGCAAGAAGAGAAAGTAGAATGCTTTTTGCTCCTTTCAGCTTCCAGGATTTGCTTTTCCAAAAAAATGAATTTGAATATTAAAGATTTAGAAGTCAGTTTTAGTTTATGATTATCAGTATCACCCTGTGGTACAAGTAATAGAAAGAAACTAAGCAGCTCAGCCGGAGGTCTGGTGATAACACACACACGTATGTACACAAACATACTTTCAAGCCGTGCATACAAATGCGCACACATGTACACGTTCTCAAGCACATACAAGTAGATACCTATGCATGCACACATGTACACATATGTACCTACAGACTTTGAACTTCAGTGGTGGTTTGGGGGGGTCGGGGGGGGGCAGAAGGGGCTCTGAGGTGAGCAGTGGATGTGACCGCAGATGTGGGCCAGGATGTGGAAGCTGGTGCACACCTCTCACATGATCTTCAGTGGAGGCTGAGGTCTTTTGAAACCCCCTGCCCGCTGTCCTCGCAGGCCCGTGTGTGGCGTGGCCGGCATCCCGTCCTCTCAGAGCGGCACTCAGCACCACGTGCAGCACGCGGCTGGCGCGGCCGCCTTGCCCCACTGCTCCCACGGCGGGGGCGGGGGCTCGGCACTGGCCTACCGGACCCAGATGGATACCGCGCCTGCCATCTTAATGCCTTCCAGTCTGCAGACCCCTCAGACCCAGGAGCAGAATGGGATTTTAGATTGGCTGCGGAAACTGCGTTTGCACAAGTACTACCCCGTCTTTAAACAGCTCACGATGGAGAAGGTATGTTGGCTCCTAAACAGGCAAATGTAGAATCTGCCTGTTTTCTGAGGTAACCTGCCTTTCTTCTGACCTCATTCCTAGAGGAACTGAGTTGGGTTTCTAAACTGCATGGGATGTGGAAATCACACAGCCTGCTACTTAACACACACAGGTGCTTGCCACGGGAGGGTGGCAGTGGGTTGGAATTTGAAGGCCGCCTGCAGCTGAAGCAGAAACTGGGACAGAATTGGTTACAAACAGCTTTTGTAGATAGTTTGAGGTCGTTGTAGATTAGGTCCTTCATGTGATGTGAAGGATGTTATGTCTCCAGCCGTCCCACAATAGGGAGAAGTAGTGAATTGTGGTGCCTGCACGCCCCACCTGTCTTAGATGTCCTGCAGGGTAGGCCAGAGCATGTGCGGAGCTCATCTCAGGAAGGCCAGGTCTGCAAGGGGCCCAAACACTGCCCTGAGGAAGTGGCTCTCCAATGATCTGACTTGATTTAGGGTCAAATAGCTAAAGGAATAGATGGGTTTTATGTTTTTCAAGCAGTCCACATAGAAATTATTTTTTACAATAGAAAGTTCTGATGAGGAACTTTTTTTCACTTAAAAAAATTCTGAAATTTCTTAAGTCTTGGTATCACTAATGAGACTAGAGCTGTACACAGTGTTTGGCCTCTGAGCGCCCCCTGCTGGATAAAATGACTTGGTGGCTTTTATCTAGGTAAAAATGGCGTTTGTCCAGAAATCTGCAATTGAACCTAGAAATCCAGCTTTTACTACATGCTAAAAAACAGATTTCAAGTATATTTGTAATACTCTCGGTTTAGGATTCATAGATCTTAAAAACAACAGATTTTACTAACCTTGGTTGTGATCAGTTTAAAAAGTTTTAATCTGATGTTTGAGTTGAAATGATTAAAATCACGAATGGACGTGGACTGTTGTGAGAACCAGAGAACCGTGTAAGACCGGTGGTTAGTTAGCCATTCAGTTCGAATGGCGTCTACTCTCCTGAATCACTTGCTACCCAACAAAGTTGCACTTGTCCCTAGAACAATGGTGATTTTCAAGATAAAAAAAGAGCTGTTAAAAGAAACTGTCCTCCTGTCTGCAGGAGAATAGATGCTTGCATTTTAGGGGGGCGTTCCAGGGAGGGAGGGTGCACTGACACACATTGCATCTCTGTTCTCACCTGCCTGCACAGCGCGGGCTTTCCAGGACCTAGTCTTAACCAAACCGTCATGAGGTTCCTGTGCCCCTTAAACGCAAAATGAGCATCTAGTATTTTGAATTATGGACACCAAAACATTTAGCAAGTAAATGTTTTAGTGTTCCAAGTCCTTTATTATCTAGTTAAGTTTAATTATCTGTTCACATATTCTAGAGATAGAATACATTTGTTAAACTCCAAGTTCTTTTGTTTTCAGAATCCTACTTGACTCTCATTAATTTTGTTATTTGTTTCTTCTATGGAAGTTTCTGAGTCTTACCGAAGAAGATCTAAATAAATTTGAATCCCTCACCATGGGAGCAAAGAAAAAACTCAAGACTCAGCTGGAGCTGGAGAAGTAAGTGTGAAGTGGTTGGTGAAATGTCTGTTCATTTTTAGTTTCTGACCTGCTGAACAGGTAGATGCTAGGACCTACATTTTGTTATATGTCAGTTATTGGATTACTTTTGATTGCTTATCAAATCTTAATTACTGCTTTTAAAATTCTACAAATGTGACTAGTTGACTAGGAAAGGCCCTTTGTAGTGAATCTGACAAGTAAGAATGTGTTATTTTCCACTGTGGAGATTATTTTGATGAAAGTCACCTTTGTATGGCCTAGATGTACTTAAGCAGAGTTTGTGAAACATTAGAAGGTTTTTCCGCAGAAGAATTTAAAACTCACTT
Source organism: Rhinolophus sinicus (assembly GCF_036562045.2). Lineage (NCBI taxonomy): Eukaryota > Metazoa > Chordata > Mammalia > Chiroptera > Rhinolophidae > Rhinolophus > Rhinolophus sinicus. Next base: position 18,273,872 of record NC_133760.1, read on the forward strand.
GTTTGCATGCTTTCTTATTGCACAGGGAGAAGTCAGAGAAACGGTGCCTGAACCCCTCAGCCCCACCCCCGGTCACCAGCAGCGGAGTGGCCCGCGTGCCCCCCACCAGCCACGTGGGGCCCGTGCAGACAGTGCGAGGCACCCACGCGGCAGGTGGGTGAGGGCTGGGTTCGCCCTGACGTGTGGATTGCACTCTGTTCCTTTTGATAATAATTAGGCCTCAGAACACACCCTTTGCCATCTACATTTTTTAGTACTCACCATTACTGTTCATTGTTTTAGATTTTATAGTCTCTACTATAGGAAAATGGAAGGTCATTTGTCTTAGAAGCTGGAGACTGGTGACTGGCCTGAAGTTGTTTGGGCGAAAGAATTAGATCCAGTAACTACTATGGTGAGAGGGAAAGAGCGGGAAATTCACAAAATAGATAAAAACATCTCTGTTTCCCAAGATGGGACACAGAGGTCATGTTTAGGTCATTTCTCAGCAGGTTGGTCTTGCAGTTCTCCTCAGTGCCTAACCACCAGCCTTCCTGCTCTGGAGACTTGAAGTTTCAGTGATCTGATTTTTCAACCACCATTCCCCTTCTCCCCACCTCTCCCTCTCTCTCCTGGGAAAAGGTTGAGGACTCCTGTAACAGTTGTTCTGTTGTTTTCTTTATATAGTAGAAATATCAAGAGTAACACTGAATGAGGAAGGAAAAAATGCCAGTGTGTCTTTGAAGTGGTTATTTGGCTAAAAAGGTTATACGTCCCTTGGCCTCACAAAACAGAGTGTTTGTGGGTGATTCCTTTTGTAGCAGTGTGCTGGGTTTGGGAACCCTTTTTTCTCACTCTCCAGTGTTTCCGTAGGGAGACATTAGAGCAACTGGCTGAGAGCATTGCTGTGTCTGCATCTGCCACATAACTAGCTGTGTGACCTTGGGCCATTTGTTCTCTAAGAATCGCAGAGCCCTGTCTGAATGTGGAAATAATCACACCTGCCTCCTTGGGGCTGATTTAAAGAAGTCTGTGTGTGATAGATGTGCACTGAGGTGGGTGAAGCGGGACCCCTGTCTGAGTCCTGTGTGGACTTGGGTGCCACCTTTGGACTATATCACCTGTCCCTTCTCCGCAGCACTGCGAGTGGAAGTGGAGCAGCCCCCTCACCAGGCAGCCCGGGAAGGCAGCTCCTCCGAATGCTCCAGCTCCTCGCCCAGCCCCATGGGGGTGCAGGCCCGAGAAGAGAGTTCAGACAGCGCTGAGGAGAACGACAGACGTAAGGATGTCCAGTGTGGCTGGCGTGTGCTGCCTCTGCCCTGCCCTGTGGACGGTGCTGACCACTCTGTTTCCGTCTCTAGGTGTGGAGATGCACTTGGAGGGCTCCGATAAGGAGAAGCCTGTCATGCTACTGAATCACTTCACATCAAGTTCGGCCAGGCCTACGGCCCAGGTTCTCCCTGTGCAGAATGAGGCGGGCTCCAGTCCCTCCGGCCACCATCCGCTGCCTCCGCAGATGATGCCCGCAGCCTCGCACATGGCTCCCATCCGAATGCTGAATTCCGTGCACAAATCAGAACGGGGAGGCACAGACATGAAACTCCTCTCGTCTTCTATGCATTCACTGCTGTCTCTAGAAGAAAGGAATAAAGTCTCTGGACCAAGAAGCGGCATCAAAGTGGACAAGAGCTTCGGCAGTGCCATGATGGACGTGTTACCCACGTCAGCCCCCCATCCGCCCATGCAGGTCCTCTCTGGCCTTGCCGAGAGCAGCTCCGTGTCACCCAGCGTCTCCTTTGGTCCCCGCACCAAAGTCGTCCATGCGGCCACACTGGACAGGGTGATGAAGCCGGCCCCGCAGCCAGCCCTGGTGGTCGAGACAAGCACGGCTGCTGTGGGGACATCCAGCACGGTCTTCCACGTGGCTCGGCCACCCATCAAACTTCTGGTGTCTTCATCTGTCCCTGCGGATTCTGCCATTTCTGGGCAAACTTCTTGTTCTAATAACGTGCAGATCAGCGTGCCCCCTGCAATAATAAACCCCCGGACTGCTCTGTACACAGCCACCACCAAAGCTGCCTTCTCTGCGATGAGCAGTGTGCCCGTGGGCCCCCTGCAGGGCAGCTTCTGTGCAAACAGCAACACTGCCTCCTCCAGTAGCCACCCTGCCCCATCTTTCCCAAACATGGCCAGTGTGCCCAGCTGCCCGGCCCCCAGCTCCAGCCCTGCGCTCTCCTCCGTCCCCGAGAGCAGTTTCTACAGCAGCAGCGGCAGCGGGGGCAGCGGCTCCCCTGGGAACATTCCTGCCTCTGCTCAGAGCCACCACCACCACCACCACCACCAGCAGCCGCCGGCGCCCCAGCAGCCCTCGCCCGGCCCGCCGCCCGGCTGTGTCGTGTGCACGTCGTGCGGATGCAGCGGGAGCTGCGGCTCCGGCGGCCTGACCGTCAGCTACGCCAACTACTTCCAGCACCCGTTCTCGGGGCCGTCCGTCTTCCCCTTCCCCTTCCTGCCCTTCAGCCCAGTGTGCGGCAGCGGCTACGTGGGCACCCAGCAGTACGGCAGCAGCGCTTTCCCGGTTGTGCACTCGCCCTACGGCGGCAGCGTGCCCGCCGAGCCCGTGCTGGGCGGCCAGTCCGCGTTTGCTGTCCCGCCCGTGCAGAGCTTCATGGCGGGGGCGGCCGGCGTGTACCAGGCCCAGGGCTTGGTGGGCAGCAGCAACGGTTCCAGTCACAAAAAGAGCGGCAATCTCTCGTGTTACAACTGTGGGGCCACCGGTCACCGCGCTCAGGACTGCAAGCAGCCGTCCATGGACTTCAATAGGCAAGGTAAAGGCGGGCCGCGGCCGGCGAGACTCCGGAGGCAGACGGGCTACACTGCTTAGCAGTGCAGCGCTGCCCAGAGGGGCGCGGGCACAGGGTCACTGTGTGTGCGAATCATAGTAAACGTTCTTTTTAAAGCAAAAAGTCATTTTTCAAATGCTCTTTGAAAAGGCGGGAAATTCTTAATAGGCCGTGAAGCCCCAGAAGGAGGGCTGGTTTGATTCTGAGACTGTTTTCATGATGTCAGCCTGCTCCTCATTCTAGAACATGACGAACTGGCCATGGGGAGGGGCGATTGGCCCCTGGCTCCTTGGGCTGGTGCTTCTTGCAGTGTGACTGGGGAGCAAGTCTGGGTGATTTAGTGACACCCCCAACCTTTAATGACGGCCTAGGGCGTAGCACATGAGTTGAAAAGCTGCAGATGGAACTCAGTGGCCCCACTTCTGCTCTACCCCCAGGGTGGCCCTGGCTGCTGGTGTGCGTGCGTGGGTGCATGTCATCCTCACTGCGCTGCCATCTTCCGTCCCCCCCTTCCTTCCACTTGTTCTTTTTTGTCTCCTTTAGTCAAATTCAAGTGTATGTCTGATGTATGTATTACAACAGGTTTGTTCTTGCTATTGGTTTCGGAAAGATGATTAAACTGGGCATTGGGAAAATTGGTCCCAGCTCCATGACTACTCACTGCGCAGCCTTGAAAAGTCCCTTGATCTCTGTAGACTTGAGGGTTGCTCCAGACCTGGGATTCCCAGACCTGCCTGTGCATCTTAGTCACCTGGAGAGCTTGAAAGACAAGCCACTCGGACTCTGTAGGTGTGGTGGCAGGTGGAGGCGACTGGGCGCTGTGGCCCCCCATTTGTAAAGGTGATGCTGCATCTCCTGAAGCAGCGAGCACAGAGCCTGTGTGGGACTCTTGTGCCAGGGAAGGGTGCATACCCTGGACAGCCCACCAGTTGGGGTCCCAGCGGGAGAGCTAAAGAATAAAGGAATGGCTTGGTAACTCTTCAGTCATTCACCCCTTGTCTGACTTTATAAGCTAGTGAACTAAAATAGCCTCCAGTTTTGGGGGTGGGAGAGGGGTTGGCAGTGGTTAGAACAGGTGTTCTTGAGTTTCCAGCACCTGAATCTTGACCAGTGACTCTGGAAATAACTTTGGACAGATCGGTTGTTTGTGGTAATTCTACAGTGATTCAAATTTGATCTTTTTTTTTCCCTCTCTCTAGGTACTTTTAGGTTGAAATATGCCCCTCCAGCAGAGAGTCTGGACTCCACAGACTGATATTTTTCTCTGGCAACAGAACACTATTAAGCCATGGAGACATAAGGAAAACTAAATACAAAACTGAGAAGTCTAGTTGCTGTTGAGCTTAATATTTTTAATCCAAAGGTGCTTTACTTTACTAGACTGGATAGAAAAACCTAGCATAGGAGTGCATCAAACTCAAGTTTTATTGCCAAAATTCTAGATTGGAGCTTGATGTCAGGACTTGCCTAGTGGGTATCTCCACAGCGGGTGAAATTGGCCACCTCCACCCGTGGCTGCAATGCGGAGACCTCCCGTCCCCAGAAGAGCATTGCTGTAATTGGTCCTCCTAGGCTCACACGTAATTCCAGGGCAGCTACGCGAGATCGGAATCGAGAACTGAAGGTTGGAGTTCTCCAAGTGGAGGTCCACCAGTCGGACTCTTGACACCCCTGGGTGAGGGAAAATGTCACCTTTGTTTTTGTTTTGTTTTGTTCTGTTCTGTTCTGTTCTGTTCCTAAAGTGGTTAGGCACTAATTTCTGGGCTTTTTAAGGATTGCACTACAGAAGAATGTAAACTGATGTCAATCTCTGCAGTTCTGGGAGACAAACTCCCTGAGACCAGTCAGTGCAAGACACTCAGAGAATCCGTTTCTAAAGAGTTGGCACCAGCAGGCTCCATGACTCAGTCCACAACAGAGATTTTAGTATTTACTTCCCTCCGTAAAACACTTGTAGCAGTTTCAGGTTTTTAATTTTTTTCTGCGCATAAAACTAAACTACACTATTAAATAGAAGTAGTTACTCGCAACAACTTAATTTCTAAGGGTCCAAGTCCCAGAGAATCCCTAGTTGTCGGAATGTTGAGAATATCTTCCTTCCCAGCCCTTCCATAGCTTTGAGCCCTGTCACCTTCCAGCAGGAAGGAGCTCTTGCAGAGACGGTGACAGCACGGCCTTTGTGAGTTGGCTCTGATGGAAATTACCCATCCTTAGCAAAGTTTGCAGTTTTTTGTTCTCTTGGTTTTTTTTAAATCTCACACAGACTTCCCAAGGACCCCAAGGCTTATGCTAACGATTCATACTTGAGACACACATTTCAACAATAATACAGTCTACTTTATGAGCAAAAGATTTGAAATTTCTCCTGTCAACTTCTTTTGCTATGTATTAATACCTAGTTATATTAAAAATTACCTGGAAAACTACAATAGAAAGTGGTTAAGACTCTGAAAGAGACCACACCAACAGGACAGAACTACAGGATTTGCAGAAGTCCAGTTTTATCAAGGTGGGAAATAAAGTCCTCTCCACGCATCTCTCAATTTCACCCCAGTGCAATGAGAGCTTTTTGGTTTGAAATTTAGGGACTTAAATCCTCAAGGCTAAAGGGAATTTTCTGCTCAAATACTATTATTTTAAATGCTAAAGCCTTCAGTATTAAAATATTGATTGGTAAGGTCTTGCCCAGGGATTTTCCAGTTGAGTATTTATTTAAGAAAAGAAAATCACAATATTCAGATCATTCTTCAGATGGGACAATCAGCCTCAGGCAAAATTGGTGTAAATCAAAAGAATACCCTAGAATTTGAGGCATTGTGATGTGAGACTTCAAATTTTGACATCAGTTTCCTGGCTTTATGGAAACTGAAGCAGAAAGTTGTTACATTTTTTTATGAAAGGCTTTTAGTAGAGTTTTTAGAGTTTTATTTTAGTAGAGTTTTATTTCTATGCAATGCAGAATTGACAGACTCTGTATTCTTATCTCTCTTCCTGGTACACAGTATTATATACAGTTTTTAAGAAACAGTTATGCTTACAACAGCTTTTTGGGGGGAATGTTACATTGATCTCTTAAATTATAAACACTACAAAAATGTCAAAATAATGGGAACTGACACAACTTTGCCTTAAAGAGTACTAGACTGGGACTTGTCACACTATGTTAAAGGAAGACTTAAGAGTGTTCATTGATGTTTACGATTTTAATATTTCTGAAGGCCGTTACAGTGGCCTGGATATGTGCTGGAAGCCAAACTTTTAAATTTTTTGGTTTTTTAAACAAAGAAATATTTTAAATAAATCCTATTTCAACACAGTGAAATTGTTGAAAACTGTCTCATAACAAAAGAAAAAAGTCATATTTAGGTTTTTTGTTTTAATGGTCAGTATTGGGGAATGAAAGTGTCTGCTGTTACCCTTATAACTATTTTGATAAATATTAGAGGTTAGTATTAAATACAACAAAAAATTAAAACAGAAACTTCAGTTTGAAGTATGACATTCAAATTGAGGTAAATACGTTTAGACATTGCGTGGCTGTGTTCCCGTCATCAAAGGTCTTAGAAAAATTCCCGGTTTCTTTGAAAGTGCATGTGTGGTGTGACATCTCCAATGAGGTCACTCCAAGTTGAGAATTGTAAAACGTGAATCTGAGCTACACAGGACACAGAGCTGCCAATCCATGAGCTCTCTTCCCAAGTGAACTGCATACTCAGACTTGGGAATGTTTGCTGGCAGTATGATCTCTGATCAGTTTCTCTCCGAAAGCAACCAAAGTCAGTAAACCTAAAGAGCATTTTGCATTTCCTCAGAAGACGTCCTCATCAGTTAGAAACACAAATCAGACTGACCCCTTCAACTACTTAGTCGTTTCCCTGAAATCGTGGGCTGTGGCAACCAGGTAGGTGTGGCACCAGCCACTTTGTTCTGTGTAGTCTGTCATATATTAAAGTTTCTAACCCCATCCTCTTATCTCCAAGAATGGGGAAAGTAGAATGTACAGATGGAAGTAGAATATGATGTTGGGATGAAACAATTATTTAATTTTTTTTTTTTTTTTTTTTAAGCAAAACACTAAAATTTCTACCTTATTTTCTAATTTTTATTTCATGGTTATATTGAAAATTGAAAGTGTTTAAACGTTAAAACTCCTAATTGCTAAAGAGCATGGAGAAAAAGGGAGCTTACTTAGCACTTCTAATAAAAACAAAGACAAATTTTATTTTTTTGAAAGCAGATATGTGATTGGGTATTTAAAAAACCAGCATCATCTATAATCTCCAAAAGATTACAGGAGTCAGCTTGTTAATATAGTAGTTAGTAGACTGAGTATTTTAATTCACTATTTAGAATTCTATAGGTCCTTTATCGCAAGAAGTCAACATGTTAATTTACACTACACGTTATGTATCGCAAGAAGTCAACATAGTTAATTTACACTACACGTTATGTATGGAGGCGCAGTAGTAGTGGTAGTAACTTCACCTAACGTCACACTGCTGTGACGTGTTTCCTGTTTGAGCACAGGCTGACCGAGGCTTGCACTCGCCCACTCACTCCAGTGTTTGCAGTGAGCACTCGCTGAGAGGGAACTGGGTTGCACCCTCCTCACTCCCTATCATTTTGTCACTCTTCCTGCTTCTGTGGTGGTTTATTTGATGCCTTGCTACTTTTCCATACTGATAACTGATGGCGTTACATGTATAAGTCTTAAAGGTTGTAAGGGAAATCGTGTCCCTGCTCAGCTCGACCACCCGTCCCAGAGGATGGGCCTGTGGAACCTGATCGTGTCGGCCATCCTTTCCAAAGTGCAGATGACTCCCAAAGAATGAGTCAGGTGACATTTAAAGCCATGGGTTCTGAGAGGCTCAATTGAAAAGTCCCAAGGTTCTAAAGGAAAGTGAGTATCTTTCATCAACATTCACAAAACTACATACTGTGCTGGTTGAGGCCAAAGGTCAATGTTACTACACTGTTGAGGGAGGGGCGCGCCTTTGCAGGTGGGTCCTCAGTCCCGGGTATTGTAACAAGCCCCTCACATGCATAAGTTCTTACATGCACAAAGACACAGGCTTTGGTACTGAAACTGAAGACCTTGTATACGCAAGAATCTTCACAGCTTCTATTGGACATATTTTCTTTTTAGGAATGAAGGAAAATTCTCCCATTTTTGAGCCATTCTTTTATGTCAATTCTACAAAATTGCATGTAACTTTATAAATATTTTTAAAAGATATAGTTTTGTAAATATTTAATATTCTGCTAATTTGATTTTGAATTGTAAATGTCAAGTATTCTGTTTTTGGGGTTTTTATGTTTTATTATACTTTGTTAAAAAGGAAAAATTGTACATTTTTAGAATGTTTTTATGAGTAAATTTAATGTACTGAAAATAAAAATTAAAAAAAAAAAGAAGCCGTGTTTCATTTTATTAGGTCGTTTCAAAATATGAAGCGCACGTCTTTTCAAAAAAACCCACAATTCTTGATCTCCAAACTAGGGAGTCAATCCTTTCTGCTTTCTTCCCAGCTTTACAAAAGGGATACTTGTCCTTAAATCCGTTTTCTATCATGTTTTTCCCAGGTTTTTAAAAAATGTCCCTGGTATGAAGAGAAATGTGAATTCTTGATTTGGGCATTTAAAGATATTCCAGCTGTAGTTTCCATGTACGAACAAGGTAGGTGTTAACAGGTCTAAGCATCTTTTGAACGTTTCCAAATGCGTGGTGAATGTGGCATGAATGTGTTGTCATCTAAAGTTCCGTCCTCTCTGGATTTGGGAGGGTGGCAGTCTAATGAGCATGCCTCAACCCACTGTTGTTAACAGAGCCAGGCACCAGAGGGAGGGTCCTGATGCCTTTTCCCTGTAGAGGTCCCCAAGATGTGGTCTTTTCAGGCCTGTGGTTACCCAGAGGAAAACATGCATGCGCACATGGTTCTAGGTATGCCAGGTATGGTAGGGCCCATCGGATAAATGACATCAGGAGACAGCTGGCAACCCGACAAGGAGGGCCTCTCTGGTTACATCCAGGGCCACCGTGGCGGTTGTCTCGAGAGAACCATACAGGCCAGGCCTCTGAAGATGGGGGACGTACACATCTGCTGAAAAAGGAATCAGGGAAGCAGAGCATTTCCTCAGCTTGCTCCCTATAGTCTTTCAGAAATGTTTCAGTGCCTACTTCAATTTGAGTTGGGTCCAGAGTTTTCGAATGAGGAACACTGGCCACTATGTGGCTTGTGTGTGTACTGTTATCTTTACCTGTGAGGCAGCTCTAGTCACCGGACTAGGTACCATAAGCCACATAATGTCTTCTTGGCCACACAACACACATACCTTTGTGTTTTACTTTGGTGTTCCTTTAGAGATTTTCAAATGTTTATTCCTACAAAACACCTAGGTCCCACATCCATCCTCACATTTTGTGGCCTGTCTATAAGTTCTCAAGAGAAGTTTCATAAGGACAAGACCAGGTGGCCAGACCTTGACCAATGTGAGGAAGGCAGGCAAAGACCTTCGGAGGTGGGTGTCCCTCCACCTGGCTGCTCCCCCAGCACAGGGAAACCAGCCGGAATGCTCCTCGTTAGGAAGGATGTTACTTGGCTTTGGGTAGTACAGACAGTATGCAGGATTGCAAGTCTCAAATACTGATCCATTAAATTGAGCGTGGATGAGTTTTTAGTTGTGCCTTTATTCACCTTAGTTCATTAAAAATGTACTTGTTTTAAAGATCCTATATAGAATGACGACCCACTAATGTGGGTATGTCACCCCCTCAGCATGGTATTTTTGTTTTTTTAAAAAGCAGAATCTCTTATAGGAATCTTATTGATCACACAGTAGTTACAAGTGTCAGATATAATGACGTATACAATCTAAACAAGACAGGCTGATTAAGAATGTACATAATGTAAAAATACACATATTAAAAGTTCGGCATGTGGACAGATGCATGCAGCGGGAGGAGTGGGTGATGGGAGGTTGGTGGTCGAGGGCCCCCTTAGCCCTCCATTACAGTAAATAACTTCCACTAACCGGTAACAGGTGTCCACACACATCTAATGTAGAAGGGCAAATCATGAGCTGCTACATGTAGTCCAAAGTGGTCTGTGATCTTCACGAAAGTGGTCTGTGATACCTTCATGAAACTAGTAACTAGTGAACCTCATGCAGGTAGTAAGAAGCACTGGTTATTTGTTCTAGTTAGACTTGGGAAATGTGGAACTTTTGATATACCTGTGAAGAGAGTATGTCTCCTTTTACTATGTTTTCTTCACAACTGACATGCACTTAAAGTGGGGGGATTTCGATGGTGGTTTGACCTACCAGCGATAACTGAAATACTCTTAAAATAAATGTGGTTAACTTTTTAATAATATATTTTAGCTACATACTTAAAACATGGATCACCTATAGCTTTAAGCCAAAAGGCAGAGGAAGTGCATCTGAATTTTAATGCTTTTAGTTTCAGGATTCTGTAGTTTCTACTGTCCTAAAGAATGAAACTGATACAACTGTTTATTTACCAAAGCAGGCACTGGTTTGTGCTCTTAGATCAGAGAATATCCAAAACAGAAGAAATGTCACTCTTTTTTTCTTTGGACCTTTTGAGATACCAAAATTATAAATTATTCAAGGTTCCTATTGAGCAGTGGTGTTTTTCTTTGTGTTTCTATCTAGAGAATAAACCAAATAAAAACTTCCTCATGCTGCAAGAGCGTTGACTTGGGGTATACTTAGAAATCAGGAAACTTGAACAGCAGTTCAGTTTTCTTATACAGCCCCACTTACCCTGCTTTTTGCCAACTATTATGGCAAATGCATTTTGGGGGTGGAGGAGGCTATGCTTGATCCTCTTACGGAAATTTCCCTAGTTGAGTAGAAACCCTCTATAAAAAGTTGGCAGGTTCTGTAAACCTAGAGAAGAGACTTCAAATCTCTGAATGCTCAAATTGCAAGTTCCTATTGGGGACAGAGCATAAAATAACTTGAAGGTCTATTTTATTGGTAACTTAGAATGCAAAGTATTTTATTTTTAAACTTCTAAATTTGAAAACAAGACAGCCTAGGTTAAATAATAATAAGTTTTCCAAAGCTGAATGTGCTCATTTGGAGCTCATTTTTCTGCTTGAAGTACAAAAACAACTTTCTAAAACTCCTAGGCAGGAACACTATCGTTTTGATGATCTGTGATTAGATGAACTGATCGATCTCAGTTGGTAACATCCCTTTTTTCCCCCTTGTTAAGGGTTTAAAAATTTTTAGAACAGATGCCTTTTTCTAGTCTTACACCGACAATTTCATTCCAAAGGTCTCCTGAGAGGCGTATACCATATACAGGAATCCGTCTTCGTCCTTCTCACTTTCGTACACTTCCGAAATGGGCGTGGAAACGCTCACCATGCTGTGTCCATTCACTAACAGGAAGAAGGCTTGATTAGCATTGAGCTGTAAGCGCCTTCTGTTGAAAGAAAACAATGTGAAGAAATATTGATGACATCAACAAGTAGGGAGCATGTGTAAAAATACAACCCACCCTGATCAGTTTAAAAGTATGAAGATTTTGTAAATGCTGCTTCTGGCAAAATAAAGTGCATACATTACTGATGATAACTAATATTTCTTCCCACAAAGCACGGGGCATTTTCTATGATTATATTCATGATCAATATTAGTGATAATCCTTGATAACTTATTCTTACTACCTCCCTGTAGCCAGTTTTAAACTAGTATGCTGTGCAAGAGCCATTAGCATCTAATGTAAGAAAAAAAACAGTTCAAAATACAAATTACAAACTAAGATCTAAGCTGGTGCAATTGACTACCATTCTGCCAAGTCTACATTCTTTTTTTCTTTTTTTTTTTAATCTGCTATATGAAACATAACTTTTCTGATTAATGGACAACATCTACACTGGATGTTATGATGAAAGAATCAGAAGAGACATGAGATCAAGCAGGTAAGAAATACATCCTATAGTTTTATTAAGCTTGCATAGATTTTAAGCAGAACTAAAGGTTTATCTGTAAGTCTGATCATGAGAAGTTCCCAAAGGAAAAAAAAAGGTGATTAAATACCTAATTATCTTGATGAGTTCACTCATGTTGACATGATCAGGTACAAGAAACTTGGTTTTATCCAGGACAGGAAGCTGCTTCTCACCCTTGTATCGTTCTATTATCACCTAGAAAAGCCAGAAAAGTGATTTAAAAATAGCCATAACAATGAAAAATAGATAAAATACTTCCTATGTTGTAAATGGCACGTGCCAAAATGAGGTTTAAAATAGCACTTTTGTTAGTTTCCTCATACCTCTCCTGTGAAGAGTGATCATTTATTAGCTTTGACTTTATCCCTTACAAAATATACACAAAAGACAAAGTGGCTGCCTCCAGGGAGGTGAGCAGGGTGGCTGCAGGGTGGAGAAAGAAACAACTATGTACTTTTTTGTTACTTGGAACCATGAAAATATACTACGTAGTCAGAAAAAGACCCTAAAAGAACAGAAGCTGGGCAGCAGCTTAAATTGTAATGATCTCAGTCTCTATATCAATCCTAATACCACTATTTAATGTGACATGACAGGAACCTTCATCAAAGTGTAAGACTTTAATTACGGTAATGGACTTAATGGCTTTTTATACTAGAGTCATGTTTCTCTATTTGACATGAAAAAAATCCTAAGTAAATATTTGACAAGTAGAGACCATGATTAGCTGGTTCTGGAGACAAATATGACACAGAAAGACTTGAAGATTCTTCCATTTTGATAAAATATTCTTGCTATTTCTTTAACGAGTTTTAAAGTCAAGAACTTTGAACCATGCAGACGACAAAAACAGTCCCACATCACAAATGGGAATCTGTTAGCTCCTTGCCATACTTCCTTTCTGTAGAGAAAAAATGTTTTGTATTCTAGTTCTAAGTCACTATAAAAGCTCTGCCCATAGACTGGTGGCTGCCTTTGAGCCTCGTTTATCATCTATTTCCTGAGCACCAGACACCCTTCTCCATGTACAGCAACTCTCCCGTCACAACGAGATGATGAGGGATAGGAATGGAAACTCTTTACATGATGTTTCTTTAGAAGAGGGAAAAATGCGTATCTGGATGGGACCTACGTGAGGTTCTAGGTAAGGCCAAGCCAGGCTGTCATCACCTTCCTTGTTACAATGGAACACGTCATCCACAAGGAAGTATCAGTGGGTAGACTACACTTGCCTGGGTTTAAGTGGTAGCAGAAATTAGAGGCAATACAGCAATCATAGATTCTTGGCCCAGGAGGAGGCAGAAGTAGAGTGAGAAGAAAACTAAAGACCTTAGAACCTTTCTGTTAAAGGAACACAACACAGCAGCCTAGAAAGTGCAGGATAAGATGGCCTTGGATACCTGCTCCCAGTTGCTGAGTGTGGTCTGCTTCGGGGGGGGTTGCTGTTCTCAACTGTACAATCACCTATAAATGACTGGTTTCCTTTTCATTTTTACTTTAATTCTTCTCATTTGGGAGAGATGTGTAAGTCATGGGACAAGGCATTTGGCTAGATCTGAAAAGTACCTTCTCGAACATTTCACTTAGATGGTAGGGCTATGCACAGGAGCGAAGGCAAAAACAGCCACTGGGGGAAGGAGACCAGAGGGCCAGGGAGCTGCCTGTGCCTTATCAGTCAGTCAGTCAGTCTGTCCATCTGTCCGTCCGTCTGTCCATCCTATTCTCAATATGTGAGGGCCTGTGACAGTCTGCTTCTCAAACTTGTTCAGGGTGTCACAAGCACATATGTGGAAGTACAAATGTGTGATTTCTGCAAAAAACGGAAACTACTAGCAGAAAAGGTTTCTTAACGTACATAAGTCATAGTGACATTTCAAAAGGAGGCTGTGGAACATATCCTGGCAGACTGTTGGGCTATTTGTTTCTAATGGCTAGCACCTGTTAGCAAAGAGACAGCAGGTCCTCTAAAGTGAAGAAAAACCTTAAAATTAAGGAAATTCCCCAGAAGGTTGACACCAAGCCATATGTTGACCCTAAGTGCAAGGACAGATTGTGAAATTTCAAACCAGTCCAAGGAAAGCAATATGTCTTGTACTGTAGAATCCTAGTTGTGAAAATGCTGAGCAGACCTGTCTTACTCTGTTTTCTGTGCAGCTTACAGCCCTAACCCATGGATCTTTTCTCTCCTTTCCCCTCACTTCAGTATGAGATGACCAATCAGAAAGCCAAACATGTAAGCTTCCACAGAATTGAGCAGTGGAGTCTCCTTATAAGTGGTCTGTAGAATTTGTAGGAGGTAACAACCTTGTACCCAGAATTGTGCAAATCTTTCCAACAACCACATGGGATGGGATTCTCTTCCCATTTTACAGATGAGGATGTGAAAGCTCCTCGTAGAATTTTAGTAACTAGCCCAAGATCACTTAGTAACCTTGAACTTAGGGCCTGAATTCGGCCTCCGCCCCAAATCAAAAGTTCTTTTGACCATCTCTCTCTAGACTTAGTGCCTCAGCAGAAACTATTAAAGGTCCACCACCAAAGGATTCCAGGCAGAGGACACTGTTGGCAGGACACAGCAACAACCATCTGAGGCCTGCTCCATCTCCTGCAAAGAAGCGAAATGTAAGGGACTCTCTGGGGCATCAAAAGGCAGGCAGCCTGGAATGTCCTGAGAGCCACTCATTTTCCCACAGCAGTAGCCTTTGCTTTCTTTAGAAGAGGGTGGATATTTTCTTCCACCGATAAAATACTAACAGTTCTAACCCTTCTATCCCTGCCCCCACACATAAATGCATTTGATTTCTCAGGTAACATTAAAGTAGCAAACTCAAACTGAGGAGATAGGATACGATTAAAAAACTAGATCAAGATCGCAATTCATGAAAAAAAGAAAAGATGTTGCAATTCTAGGTCATGAAACTGACACATAATTTCATGTCTGAAGAATCCTGTAGAAACCCCTGTCAGGTAGCTGTACACAGCAGCACTGCATTACAGTTGTACTTAAGCCGTGCTCTCTTCTTCTTATATTAACCACAGAAACCAAGGTACCGAAGATTACCCACCGGGATTTTGGTTGGATGCTGCTCTCGGATAAGTCGGACATCTTCCACTCTTTGTTCTGCAATGAAAGGAAGAGACATAGGCATTGTTAAGGGCCCAAATTCAGCTTCTTGCCTGCAGTTTTGCTGGTGACTCCCATATCTGAATTCACCTTTCCTTAGCTGTAGCAGAACAAAGCAGTAAACACATCTTTCCCAGAACTGAGAGAAATCAAGAACTAACACTTCAAATCTGGCAAAAGTTGGTATGTAAAGCCAAAGGCAATTATATGGAAACCAACATGCAATTACATGGCTCCATCAGGTGGTATGACATAAGACCAGGGATACAGAATTCCTAGTTTCAAGGGCTTGGGAACCCAAGTTTGTAGTCCTATGTAATCAGCAGATGAACTGCATGGCATTACCAATGTCCTCCAAGGACTCCTACTGCCCATCAACTTTTGTGAATTTTCCACAGTGTAACTTGGTATAGAAATCCATTATAAACCATAGGTTCTTCAATGCAATTTTCTCTTATTACTTACAGCTGTTTAATGATATAGTGCTTAAAAGAAACTGCCCAAGAAAAAGGTATATGGAAAAAAGAATACCCTATTTGAGTTTTAACTAGTTTTGCTCAGTGCCCAAAACAAAAGTTTAAAAGACAAAATCTACTGTTTATATATATGTACTAGGCAATGTGGGGGAATACAGGGGGAAAAAAAAAAAAACCAAGTCCAATTCTCAATAAGGTGACACTATAATTGGAGGGACATGTCACATATAAAAGAATACATGAACATATATGATTAAGATGACATTAAAATCTTCCAAAAAATTAACAAAATCCCCTTGATTTACTATGATAGGATTCATTGTCATGGTGTTTGCAAATAAATGATCAATGTCATGAACTTCCTGAGAAAGTGCTTACACTGGTGGCTCCAGAAAAAAGATGCCATGCCCTATATAAATATGGATTTATTCTAACATCATTGCCAATTTAGTTTGGATTTTTTTAAAAAAACCAAACATTTTATTTCTTCATAAAAGTATGGAAATAATTTCTATATTCAAATATGAACATGTAAGTTTTATTTCTATTTTCCCATCCAACATTTCTAAATCAGCTTCTAAGATAAATTACTAAATAGAAACATATTTACTATAGACAAAGATGATTGCAAACTCATGGATATCTACCAGTGCACATTTCTATTCAAGACATGTGGATAAAGATAAATTTAGCTATTGTTAATAGTAAACTTAACCTAGCAGTTTTCATCTGTGATATACAAGAAATATGTATTTGGTGCTCAGAGAGCTCCCAAAACCCTTGGAATTTCCTAAGTTATATGAGTTATAAAGATGTCATTATTCATAACAAGTCCCTTTCAATGACACCTGAGTTTATGTTAATGAAGTGATCTGGGGAAAGCATCACAGGGTGGGGGCTGGTGGCCAGGGGAACCAACCACTAGAGGGTTGGAACTTTCAGCTCCTGACCACCAGAGAAGAGAGAGGGGCTGGAGGTTGAATTACAACGATGGCCAATGCTTTAATTAGTCATGGCTATGTAATGAAGCTTCCATACACACCCAAAAGGACGGAGTTTGAGAGCTTCCAGGTGGCACACACCAAACATGGAGACAGAAGCTCCTGTGCTTGGGACTCTTCAAGACCTCACCCTATGTATATCTAGGCCTGTTCATTTGTATCCTTTTAATATCCCTTGTAATTATCCAATAACCTAGTAAGTAAACGGTTTTCCTGAGTTCTGTGAGCCACTTTAGCAATTCAATCAAACAGGAGTGGGTTGTGAGAACATGATTTATAGCCAGTCAGAAACATAGGTAACAACCTACAATTGCAATTAGTGGTTGAATTGGTAGAGGGGGAGGGGCACTTCTGTGGGACTGACCCCTTAACCTGTTGGATCTGAGGGTATCACCAGGTAGACAGTGCTAGAACTGAATTAAATTGTAGGACACCCAGCTGAACTGCTCGATGTGTGGAAAATCCACACGTCGCGTCAGAAGTGAAGCAGTGTTTAGTGGAGTACTGTGAGTGGAGGAGACATTAGGAGGAGTTTTTCCGTTACATCATCCTTTGAACCCTTCTCTATTTCTGAGGATGTCAACTCCTATGTATTCTGGACCAACACATAAACTTCCCCCAAAGCATGCAGACCCTTTCATTATTCATGGAGGAGCTTCAGACCTAAGTCTACCACCGAATCTCAGCAAACTGTGTCTGGGAAACTGTTATTAAATAAACTGGGCAACCTCAGAAGAAAATGGAGTGAAATTATTACATTTGAGAAGACTAAACCCAAAATTGTTTGCTCAAACACAACTTTTGAAGTTCATTATATTTTTCAAAACATCTGCAAGAATACACTACGCCGCCTGAACTCAGAGTGTTGATCTACTGCCTGTAGTTGGAAATGATGGCTACCTACGGGAGGATGGAGGAATTCACGTCAGAAGGTTAGAAGCACAAGTCCATCCTCTGCCACTAGGTGGACCATGATCTTCACCTCGCTGGACTCCACCCAGTTTCCTCCGCTACAGAAGGAAGGGGTTGTTTTCCATAGGCCCTAAGATCCACTTATTTCAACCCTCTCGATCCTGGTAGAAGACATCAGCAGAGCTATATTCAATTTTAAATTGAATCTAAACTCACTTGGAAAGAGGAAGAAGTGCTCAAGCTAACCGGGACTGGTCGTCGGTTCTATAAAGAGGTTCTCACCAAAGAATTGATTTCCCTCATTCAGTGCTGCAAATCTCTGAAAACTGTCCGTGCTGTTACCATAATCAGGAGCAACGAAAGGCAGGAGCCATTAAAAGATATTTGATACTTTTCTGCAAAATGACTATTAAAGCGATCTTTAAAGGGGGGAGGGGATAGAAGTGAGCTAAGGGGAAAGCCTAAATGCAATCTATATGAGATATGCTAATGGCAGGGAAAAAAAGCATTCCTGTTTGTTTACCCCCAGGGCCACAGGTTCCCAGTGAATTCCTTCTAATTCATTAGAACATATGTTCTCAAAATAACGTAAATATACTTTAAGCCAAGGAAGGGAACTATAGTTTTGGTCATAAGAAAATGGGCATCTTTCCCACAGAAACGTCCCCAGTGAACTTTCAAATGGCAGACTCAGTGAGGGCAGAAGCCAGACACAGCAAATCTGCTTCAAACGCTGCTTTCAGGGTTGCCCAAAAGCTCAACAACATTAAGAGTTTACTAAGGTCACGAAAGAGAAAATTTCTAACCAAAAAGGATGTCTAAGTCTTGTGAACCAACCAACTCGCAAGAGGCTGTTTGCAGAGATACGCTCCGCAGGCCAACGTGAATTTCCCTTACTGAAGCGTCTCAGGCCCCAGAAACCCCAGTCCTTCACAAGAATGGGATCTAAAACACCTTATCCAAGCTCAAATGAATCCTCACTTCTTTCTAGACTCCAGGAAACGAGACCAAAGTATCACTCCTGGAAGATCACAGCGATTACCACAGGAAAAACCATGTGCCCTGGAAGGAACCTGGTACTTCCCTGCCCCACCTGTACGCCCTGAGCTTCTATAAACAAGTCCTACAAACAGGCGTCCACAGAGGCCACGTTGTTGCTGCAGAATTTGCTTGCTTCGGAGGAGCACCAATCACTGCCGTCTCATCATTATTGTGGAGGAGTAAATATTGTGATAATGTTACTTTCAGTTTCAACCCAACGCCAATAAAGCTAAATCGGGTTTCTCGTCTACAGTGGGAGCGAACTGATTTACTGCTGGTGTGAAAGTTAAGAATGTCCTCGCCCGCCAAGAGGAAAAGCCACCCACCCCAGCTCTCCTGCTACAAACAGGATCAAGATGTCCCCTCCCTGCCGGGTCTACGCTGGTCGGTGCAGGGGGGTAGCAACAGTGCGGATTCAGGGGCTCACTCTTCCTCTCCATTGAGGCACTGACGTTTCTTAAGGGCCCCGGTGCGACCGGGACGACTTACCTGGAGATGATTCACTTGCATCCTAGAGCCACCACTTCAAAGGACCTGTCACAGCCCGGCGTCCGGACCAGCCTCCCCACGAGTCCGACACTTCTTACGTGGGTCTGCGCTTTTGGGAGGGACAGTCACCCCCCTCCCCAGACTGGAGAGCTGACGAGGGGTCAAAGGTGATTCAGCACCTCCGCGCGATCGAACGCGACCTCGCGGAACCAGGTGTGAGCGACCCAGGCCCTGTTTTCGGCCTCCCGCTGCCCCGGGCCCTTCCCGAAAACCCGCGGCCCGTCAGTCGCCCGCTTAGGTCCTCAGCTCCGCGGTCCCTCGGACCCCGAGCCCTCAGCCCTCGTCCTCTCAGCCCCCGAGCCTCAGCGCTCAGCTCTCGGGCCCGGCCCCTCAGCCCTGCGACCCGTCAAACTTCAGCCGGGCCCGGCGCCTGGGCCCCGCCGCCCCAGCCCCTTAGTATTCCTGGGCCCGGCCACCCCCCCATCAGCCCCGGCCCCGCCGGCGGCACCCACCGAAGGTGCGGCGCTGCTTAAAGGTTTTCTCCGACGGCATGGCGCGGGAGGCTGGGCCGCGAGGCGGAGGGTCCCGGCTTCTTCAGGAGGCGGCGGCTACGGACCCGACCGTGGCGACAGCGACTTCCCTTGTGTCTCCTCAGCCCGCAGCCGCGTCAAGTGATCGGCGCACCGCCCCAGGAGGCGGGGCCAAGGGCGGGCCGCCGCCGCCGCCATAGCGTGCGTGGCGGAAGCGGGCGCCCACGCAGAGCCGGAGGCGGGGTGTGGCCAGAGGCGCGTGCGCAGCAGGGAACACCCCATGCGCATGCACGCGCGGCCGGGGCGGGCTCCCCAGTTGACTGTCTGGGATGGGGATGCTTCCGTGCGGCCTGCGGTAAGGAGCGCGGGCCGGGGCACCGGGCAGTCTCCGCTGCCCCTCGTCCCCGCGGAGACGCGTAGGTGCGACCCCCGGGGTCCCTGCCGCGTGGTGCCGTCCCGCGCAGCCAGCTGCTCTGCGTTAACGCACTAGTTTCCAGCGCCCTGTGCTCGTGGCCGGTAATATTTCTACGTGAAAATAGTGGTTTTGTGCGCCTATCTCACGAGTATCACCGATCTAGGAGCTGTTTTTTGTTTTCGTTGGCTTTCCAGATCAAGCACATTGAATTTTTTTGTTTTTAAACTAGGAAAAGAACTGCAACTGCGTTGTGTCAGGGTATATTTAATAGGATGTATCCCTGGAGAAAGTCTAAGGATAATTGTTTCTGTCTTCAGGACTTCGTATTGGGTGAATTCCTCTTTTGACACGATGCTACAGATTAGGTGACTTCTGGATGGCACCTCGAGCTTTGATGGTTTATGTGCACCTGCACGTGACTAGTGGGCCTGCCCAACTCCATTGGTCTGCTGGTTTCATTTAGGGAGAGTTCTCCAGTCTCTCAAATACTGAATCTTACTCCTATTCATACCCCTCAGTCTTTCAACCACTAACTAGCTGAGCAACCTTGAAGAAATAACCATTTTTCTGAGTCTCAGACTCATCTGTAAAAGGACGATAATATTTTAGAACTCCAAGTGTTTTGTGAGGAGCAAATGAAAGTGGCCTGTAAAAAAAAAAAAAAAAGGGAAAGAAAGTGGCCTGTAGAATCTAGATCACTATGCAGTTATCAGTTTAGCTATTGCCCATCTCAGTGTCTGATGAACATACATTTGTATGAAGAGCACTTGATTGTTTGGCTGTTTTTCCTCTTTAATATCTAATAGTTTCAAAGATTTCCAGGCTTTTTTCCCTTTTGAGTTTGTAAAAGCCTTTCTTATGTGCCTGTTTGATAGAGTAATTGAATTGTGCTAATATACATTATTATATAAACATACAAAACGTTTTAACACATTTCTCAAAGCGGTTTTAATAACAGCGGGGATTTCTTTTTTTTTTATAGAGAAGCAAGTATGTTGTAGATACTTGTATAATTATTCCCCACCACCAAAACAATGTTAGTTGTAGATCTTAATTCTGCCACTGTTCACAAAAGAACAGTGCATTTGTGCACGCTCTTTTTGTCCCAGGTTTTTTTTCCCTGTCACAGTTCTTTACCTTTAAAATCTGATAGTATACCGTTTATAAAGAAGAGCACTTAGACATTCTATCTGGTTTCCAAAGTTTCAAAAAAAGGTTTTAAACTCCAAGTGCTTTGTACTTGGTTGTTTTGTACTTACTCTGTGAAAATTGAAAAAAAAAAAAAAAATCCAGTAAGTGCTTATTATGTACCTAGCTTCTGCCAAACACAAAATGATCAGGTCTGAAGGCAAGAGAGTGGATTATGTTGCTTGTTTTTCTGGGTTTTTATGATATTAAGTATTGGCAGGTGAGTGCTATCTTGGCTTAAGTGCTACTTTGTAAGAAATGGACTTTTCCTTCTCTTGCTGGACAACTGTTCCAAATGCAAGAGGAGGGGAAAAAATCAATTATCTGGCATATGGAGGTTGGGGGAGGGGAAGGAGAGTGTCATATTTTCCTGGTCCCTTAGGCATCTATAAACCTTTACCAAATTACCCCAGCCCTTGGGTTCACTGCCATAGCCTCAAGGGATTAGCCTCAAGGGCTGTGCTAGTGACACACAGGGTTATTCTTTGTGATTGTCAAGTACTGAAGTCCACATTTACAGTGGCTATTACAGTCCTACCCCTAGCCTTAAATTCCTACTTGATTCTAAAACAACATATCCCTACGTTTCTCAGAAAGTCATCCAATATAGTTGGTGTATAAAGGTGTCTCGTAAGCATAATCTCCATTTAAGACTAGCAAATTCAAATAAATAATATGTAAATTATATTTAAAATGTATTACTTTACATTCATATACAAATACACATAAATTAAGAAGTAACTTCATTTAACTTTTGAAAGCAAGTGTGCTTGAGTGGATGTGAAATTTTTCATGTGCCCCTACATTGCAGCTTAATAGAAGTTTGACGTAGTGAACAATATTTAGAGTAGTAAATTAATATTATTCATGAGTTACTTTAAGGTAGTTAATATAAGCATAGTATGATTTACTTTTAGATGAGTAACATAAATATTGCTTTCTTGAAATAATTCATATAAAATAGGAAAGCAAGCACACACCTTTCGTTTTAGTGTTTTCTCCAGGAATCTCATGGTGCTTTTGAACTATCGAATAATCATTCTAGAAAGCCAAGCAGTGTCAGTTTTAAATAACTGTCATCCTATTCCTTTTTTCATAACATGAAAAGACCATAAATGACCATACTCGTGGGGGAAATAATGTAACTGCTAAAAATTGAATGATGCCCCAGCATTAGTGATGTAACAGCTGTAAATCATGCTGTCTAGCTACTTCTAAGAATCTGTTAAATGGGGCATGAAACATGAACCTGCAGTCCAGAACACATTAGTGTTACGTTTGCCACACTCAACATGGAGGGCAAGCCACACTGAGAATTAGTTCGTCTCCTCAGGCCAGCCTGGCCTGTCCCACCTCGCCTCTTTCTAATTGGAAGAACTATTCCACCCTCGAGGTTCTCTGGGCTACTATTGGCCAGTTGTCCAATCAGTTGTGTGTCATCTTTTTGCTCTTTAGAACAAGTAAATAAACAAGTATTGCTCAAGAGGAGTGCAGGAGCTATTCTCAGAAAGGATTCAGTCAGGAGGATTTTTTAGTTGACATGCAATAGATGTAGCCTGTGGGAGTGTCTTCCTGGTTCCCCTGAGGTTTTGCCAAGAGAGGCACGGTGTTGCGTTGGAGTGCTTCCACTCCCGGTGACACTCTGCCTCTGGGCTACAACTTCAGAAACCAGCAAACTAGTGCATAAATCACGGATATAACCTAACATTATTTAAGTGAGTGAATAACATCTAATGGAACTGGCTGACATTCCACAGTTTTTGTTTGTTTGTTTGTTTGCTTGTTTACTTTTAAACAAATTTCAAAGGATTGCTGTTTTTCCAGCTTTTGCCCATATCCGGGACTGTTAAGGGTTGCAACTGTTCAGACTCGTTTTAAACCATGAACCTTTTGTTTAGCCTTTTATTATTTTCCCTTTTTTCCATTCACCTTGACTGTTTCTGCTGAGCAGTAGGTAAGATGCCACTTTTCACATCTGGATTCTGAGTACCAGCATGGGTAAAGTTAACACAGTTTGCTTAAGTCCAAGAAACAGTACTTTCAGTGACTTTCAAGGCAACCAATTGAAAAACGCCCTGCCCTGTATTCTGCTTATTTCCTTAGATGTTATCAGTGCTTACTAACAAAGAGTTCATTATTGTAGTGTCATAGTGTTAAAACAAATGATCTCTTCTGTCTAGTTTTTCCTCATTTTCGCATGAATGCACCCTCCTTAGTGTCCTTTGTAAAGGATGCAGTTCTATCTATATAAGGGATTGTAAATTTGTTCAAGGACATATAAAGCTTTCAGGGTTCAACATGCCATCGTTCTCAGTTATATGCAGTCGTTCCCTTTTGGTTACTTTCCACCAACATAGATCACCCAAGCTCTCACAGCCATCCTGTTCTTTCTCTTTGGATGGTCTGCACTAATTCAATCCTTCAACATTTTGGCGAGTTATTGTACACAGCCTTCCTGCTGTCAAGAATATGTGGATCTATCTTTTAACTGTATAGTTGCATAATTCAAATTATGAACAAAGAATAGTTTAACCATTTTTCTAAAGATGTAAATTTAACCAAATTATTTTGTACATTTTAATATACTCTAAGCTCCTCTAGGAGAAAATTATATTTTAGTAATAAAGCCTAGGAGGGAGTAGATAGATTTTTAAAAATAACTGACCAAAATGTAACAGTGGCATGGATCATGCTTTAGAATCTATGGATCAACACAGAACGTAGCACTTAGGCTAGTCAGGTATTCTGTAAATATTTATTGTATTAGTTGATGCATTTCTGCTTGTTGAGATACTTCCTAGCTTGGATGGTGATGGTGGTAACCCACCAGTCTTCTCTAAATCTGTTTGGTTTACGTTCCTCCCTGTTTCTCCTTTTAGTCGGTTTGTTTGTTGTTTTTTTTGTTCAACAAACATTTAGTCAGTAAACATTCACTGATTACATGAAGTGTTAGCATATATATCATGTGACGGGGTTACATCTAGTAAAGCTGGTGCCAAAGGAAGCCACGTGTTTACAATAAAACAATATGATGGTGCTGTAATAAAGGGGCCACCCTTCCTAGAAGGGGGTGCCATTTGAGGACAAGGAGGAAGGGGGCTGGTTTTGATGGCACAGACTGGGGCGATGGGGCTTCCTGGCAGAGGAGACGGCTTGAGCAAAGTGAGAGATATAGACAAGGCATGGTGAGTTTTGGCTAAGGAATTTGATGGCTCCCATTGAAAGATGTGTGTGGAGAAGGAGAGGAGGCCAGGCTGGAGGTTAGGACCAGATTGTGAGCTACTTTAATGTGATAAGGAGTCCATGGGGCCATTAAGTACTTTTAATAGGGAAGTGATGGGATGAGTCTGCTTTTGTTTATGTTACTACAGAGGGTGCCAAAAAAATGTACATATATTTTAAGAAAGGAAAACTGTATGAAAATTGTAATACTCAATACATACCGATATCAGAAGATGAATACAAATCACGTTTGATTTCTGCAATGACAGGAGGTGCTCAAAGTGGTTCCCATCAGTGTCCAGACACTTCTGATGACGGCATAGCGCTTCAGCAACAACTACTGCTTCAGCAGCGTTGACCAAAGTGTTCATTTGTATACAGTTTTTTTGGCACCCTTGGTATTTGAAGGAAGACAGTTCTGATAACTGTGGAGGATGGATTGAAAAACCTAGATGCAGGGAGGTCAGTTTGGTGTTGTCTTTCAATTGTGTGGACCTGAGATGGTCAAAATTTGAACTAAGGCATTATTTTGCACTTTGCACTTTCCCATTTATGGGATTCTGTGGACCAGGGTAGGCAGCCCCATTTTCTGCCTAGAAATTTCCTCATGGTGGTAGTGGATAGCCAGGAATTTGTGGAGGCTGGGCCCAGGGGAACTGGCAGGGTCACTATTTTCTACTTGATTAGCAAAACCCACACTTGACCAGAAACACTGGAGTGGCCCCTCGATTCTTAGCTTCCATTTAGACTGTGGGAAATTCCTCCAGCACTTTTCAGGGCATGGAAGTAGGTCTTGACTAGAAAAGAGTTGGGCCCTCCCAATTATAGAGCTGCTTCTTTAACACCCCTGGCCCTCCTCTCTGGAAACAACTAATAACAGTTTCTTGTTCTGAGTTATTTAAGGTTAAGCCACTGTCACGAGGTGGCTTTACAGATTCTCTAGAACACACGTGCCCTGGAGCACAGTAAACAAGGTAACTAGGGTACAACAATGTTCCCTGCGAGTGGGCTGTTCTCAGTGCGGTGTCCAGGTTCTTGGTGCTTCGAGCAAAGAATTGAACGAGACACAGAAATAAAGTGGTACAAGAGTAGTTTGTTAGAAGAGACAGTACACTTCAAAGAAATAGAAGTGGACCTGAGCAGTAGAGAATGGCTCAAGGGCCCAAGGTGACATTATTAGGAGAAAAAGTGCGCTCCAAAGAGTTTGGAGCTGGAGCGTGCCGAGCAAAAGGAGGCTGAAAAGGCTCTGACTGGCGAGGACATTTTTCTCTAGAATGGGCTGTTCCTTTCTGGGCAGTGGGACCACTTGATTGATACCTGTGATTGGCAGGAGGCTATTACCTCATCTTATTAGACTGTGCAGGTGTGAGTGGCCCGTTTAATCTAGTTGGGTATCTTGTACTCATTTGTTTACAATGAAAAGGAGAATTTTGGACAGAGAGGGGAGGTCTTTTGGGCGGTAATGCAGAGACCCGATGCCTATATCTAACTGCCTGCCTGGTTTTCCCCTTGAGAGACGTGATCCCTATAAAATCTCTATGGGAAATTGAGGGACAGGAGGTCTGTGTTTCTGTATCTGCTTCCTGCTGGGCAGGGGCGTAGAGCTGTCCCTACCTATTGGGGGATTCACAGAATTCTCTCCCTATCTGATCTCAGATGAGAGGACGGGGTTTCGAGATCCGAAACCCGCCTGGCTTCTTTGGTTGGGGCTGGCAATCTTGCTGGGGTGTCCTCTGTATCCCCAAGGCCCCGGAATGAGGAAAAATAGCTTTTAATTAATAAATCCGTTAGCTCTGTAGAGCCTGTGGCCATTCAACCAGTCAGTCATTCAGGTGGCATCAGTTGTCCAGGAGCTGGGCCCAGAATGGGTTGGAAAGAACATTAGGCTTCAGTGATTACAATCAACAAATATACTGGCCTGGGGGGTCCGGAATGGCCTGAGGGATGTTGGGAAGTCACAGGCTTTTAAGTCTTTATTGGAGAGACATCCTGTGATGCAGGCGAGGAGCAATCTTTAGTGTAGGATTCAGAAACTGATCAGAAGAGTAATCAAAGCCAGGGGCTAAGGAGCTAAGAAACCAGGGAAAGGGAGACTTAACATTTCTATAGTGAGGGAGGCTTAAAACTTTTGTAGTGAGGGAGCTCTTCCTTATCAACAAGATCACGGCAGATGACAGGATTCATCACCTCGCACGATCTCCCCTTTTCACTGCAAGAAGGGCAGAAATGAGTGAATGTCACTTTTAAGGTAAAAGCAAGCTGATAGGCACACTTCAGGGTTCTGTTTGGCTTACCTACGTAGTTTAGAGGGCTGTAACCGTTTGCTTCGCTCCACCCACCTAAACAATGGCTTCTCTGCGAAGCAGTCCCGGGGCTCGGCCCTGGAGCCTTCACCCTCACGGAGGGTGTCCTTGGGAAATCCAAGGGGCCAGTCCTTGCGGCCGTCCTCAGGGGGATGTCCTGGGAGAGGTTCTGGGGGGCTGTCCTCGGGGCCGTCCTTGGCGGGGATGTTCCTCAGAGATGGTCCTGGAGTGGTTCCTGGGGAAGGTCCTCCGGCAAGTCCTGGGCTGCGAGTGGTTTCCAGGGAGGTTCTGGGGGGTGGTCCTTCGGGCCTTCCTGGGAGAGGTTTGGGTGGGGGTGTCCTTAGGGGCCATCCGCGGGGCAGCAGACGCACCCGAAGGAGTTCCAGGGTGGGGGGCGACTGCCATGAGCCCCATACTCTGGACGGAGTTCCGCCCTCACACGCCGCACGGAGTCGTTTTGTTGCCCACACACGCCTCCTCAGTTGGGAAGGAGCGGCAGTCCAGTGTTTGTGACATTCTTTTCCCGTGCTCGGTCTGGAAGCGGGACTGGAAGCCCGCAGATCTCAGGCGGGCGGAGACCAGGGCCGCCCAGGGATTTCCCCGGCTGGCGGAGAGGGTCCTGCTGATCCCCTCTCCCCAGAGGGCGGGTCTTCCCAGGACGAGACCTCCGCACCTTCCTCCGGGTGGGCGGGGCCGGGCCGGGCGGCGTGGGGGCGTGACTCGGCTCTTGTGGGGCGGGGCTGGCTCACGGCTGCGCTTGCGCAAGCCGCGGCGGCGCGGCGGCTGTCACTCGGGCTGGCATGGCGGTGTGCGCTCGCCTCTGCGGCGTGGGCCCGTCGCGGGGATGCCGGCGCCGCCAGCAGCGCCGGGGCCCAGCCGAGACGGCGGCGGCCGACAGCGAGCCGGACACGGACCCAGAGGAGGAGTGCATCGAGGCGGGTGCGGTGGCGCTGTGCGGGGCGGAGGGCGGCCGGGGCGCGGGCCCCTCGCCGCCCCCGCGCTGCTCGCTGCTGGAGCTGCCGCCCGAGCTGCTGGTGGAGATCTTCGCCTCGCTGCCCGGCACCGACCTGCCCAGCCTGGCCCAGGTCTGCACCAAGTTCCGGCGCATCCTGCTCACCGACACCATCTGGAGACGACGTTGCCGCGAGGGTGAGTGCGCCGTAGTGGGGGTCCGGGCATGGGAGGGGGCACTGGCCTGGAGGGGCTTTGGACGGTGGTCGGGGCAGTGGGGGTCCCGGCCTCGGAGGCGGTCGGAGGTCTGCAAGGGCCCTGGACAGGGACCTGCCATAGGTCGGGTGCCCAATGGGCAGGGTCCTGGCTGGGCGGGTGTTTCTGGCCTGAAAAGGGACTCGTGGTCTCAGGTCCCCATGGCCCCTGGACGTGGACTTGCCACAGATCAGGGACTCCAGGGGGCGGACCCAGCTGGGCGGGGGTCCCCGCCACAGATTCGGGGCGCGGCGTCCGGGCGAGGTGGAGTTTCTGGTGGGCATTGGGGTGCTCAGAGAGGGGTGAGGGGTCCCCCAGCTGCGGGGACAGGATGCCTCGAAGCCAAGGGGAGTGATTCGAACTGGGGCGGGGTGCCCCTTTAGGTGCGAGACCCTGGAGGTTTAGGTCGGAGACTTAGCTGACCTCTGTGGGCGCCCACCCCCTCCCCAGCCCTGGGGATGAGGCTTTGGGGAAGCTGAGGAGAGCAATGAGGGTGAGCTTGAGTAGTTAGGGAGCAGAGGGGGCCGAGTGTTTGGAGGGTCTCTTGAGGGGAGGACCAGATCTGTGGACAGTTGGGTGGAGCAGGGCAGTGCTGCAGGCGTTGCTGTCACCCTCAGGGATGCTGGTGGCAGTAGTGAGGGCAGTGAGTAGTTTTGTAACAAATCCCTGGAGGAGTTATTTACTTAATCCCGAGTGCAAGCCTCTCTGGTTTAAACGTTGACAGATCTCTGATGTGCAATAAGCTCTCATAGTTTGGTAAACAGGATAGGTAAGAAACAAATCTGAACAACGCAGAACAGCAGAAGGATGAAAGTAAGAATCATCAGAGAGCCCTACAATCAAAGATAAGCCACCCTTAAAATTTTAGGAAACATCTCTCCATACACACATGTAGAGTCATGGACACGTTTTTACTTAAATGGGATCATACCGTATATATTCTTTTAGAGACAGTTTAATATAAAAGAGTTTCATACTACTCCACAGCATACATATGCCACAGACTAGTCCCTTACTGGTCGATTTTTAAGTTTGCAATTCTTTCTTGTCATAAACAGTGCTATCAAGACTGCCTTTGTGCATTTCGTAGGACTTTATGAGATTTAAATGTACCTTTTAGAACTTCTAAGATTACCATCTTAGTGTGCACTTCCCGAGGTGGGGTTGTGCACGTTGATAACACCTTAGATACCCATTGCCAAGTTGTTGGAATTTGTACCCCAGTCCTCCCCAACCAGGGGATCAGCCAGTCATCTCTGCTGTAAAGCTCAATGGCCAGTACTTTGGATTTGTAGACAGCAGGGCAGGCTCTGTGTATCTGCTGAGATTGTGGACGTGCTGCTTCACTTCCCAAGTGTTAGTGGGAAGGGCTGTCCCACAGGGTTAAATGAGATGATGCGTCTAAGCCCTCATCCTTTAAATGGTAGGTGTTTAGTTATCATGCTTCTTTGCCATTTTTATATCACCTGTTGGGAATTCCCTATTTGTGTGTGTGTGTGTGTGTGTGTGTGTGTGTGTGTGTGTCTTTTCCTCTTAGGGAGTCTATTTTTGTCTTACAAATTTTAGGCACTTTTTAAATATTAACAGTATTAACTTTTTGTCATTTTTGTGGCAAATAAATTTCTTTTGACTTTTTTAAAACATTTTATTGGGGAAGGGGAACAGGACTTTATTGGGGAACAGTATGTATTTCCAGGACTTTACTGGGGAACAGTGTGTTTTTCCCTGGACCCATCAGCTCCAAGTCAAATTGTCCTTTCAATCTTACTGAGGAGGGCGTAGCTCAGCTCCAAGTTCAGTTGCTGTTGTTCAATCTGCAGGGGGTGCAGCCCACCTTCCCTTGCGGGACTCGAACTGGCAACCTTGTGGTTGAGTGCTCCAACCAACTGAGGCATCCAGCCGCCTGGGAACTCAGTGGCAGCTCAGTGGCAGCTCATTTGTCTTCATTCTAATTGCGAAAGGTGCAGCCCCCTGGCTTATATGGGAATCGAGCTGGCAACCCTGTTGCCCAGACCTCAAGCTCTAGTCAACTGAGCCACCCATCCGCCCCTCTTTTGACATTTTAAAATAGAGGCAAAGAAAGTTCCAGTTTCTCTGTGATTTCCCTTTGCTTTGTTTTGCATTTTGTACACCTGTAAGACCCAGGTTTATCACAGATGTTCCATTGTGCTTTGAGGAGTTTCTCCATCAGTCAGCCAAACCTGTGTGGCGGTCTCTGGGGAACTGTAAGGTCTATAGCTAGCTCAGCTCTAGGAGTGGAGGGTAACAGAAGACTTTTGTGTAAACAGAAAACGCAAAGGCATGCCACAGAGTAAAATTAACTGGAATTACAGCTCAGGGTAAATTCTGAGAATTTCTAACGGAAATATAAAAAGTCCCGATGAAGATGTAGAGAGTTGAGAAGCAGACGTGGAAGACTCTTCAGTCCTTTTCCCGCTGCTACATTTCTCTGTTCAGCTTTTCTGGGACAATAGACACCATGGCAGTGGAATCCAGGCATCTTGTTTACCGAGGTGGCCTAACCTGCTAGGGGAATTTTCATTTTGAGAAATTAAAAAAATGAAAGATAAATATAATAAAACTAGGCATATTCCTAATAAATACCCCCAATAAATAACTGTTAAGTCTTGTCATATTTGCTTTTGGTTCTTCTACTGGTTTTTAAAGAAAACATGTCAGCTAACACTCAAGTCCCTTCTGATCGTCACTCTCCTTCCCACTCCAAGAAGCAGCCGCTGTCGTGGATTTAGTTTACTTGTATATACATATACCTGTATACATCCCCCAATATATAGCATTGTTTGGTGGTGATTTGATTTTTCGAAATATATCATACTGTAAGTATTGTGCATCTGCTTTGCCCCTGTCAACTCGTGTTTTTAAGTTCTGTCCATGTCAATAAAGTCTGGTTCAGTCTTTTAAAATGTTACATGGTGGGTCATAATTTGAAGGCCACACTTTTGTTCTTTTGCTTATTTTTATTTTTTTCATTATACCCAGTGTGAAAGTGAACAATCTGATGTGTGTTTCCTTGGATGCAGATAGTTTGAACATTTCTCCAAGGAATAATCCAGGAATGGTGTTGCTGTGCAGTAGGCTTGGAGATTTGCAGTTTTACTAGATGCTGCCCCGTTCTTTCTCAGAGTGATTTTATCTGTTTACACACCTGTCACTAGGGCATAAATAGGCAACACACAAAAGATGAAATACAAATGCTCAGTATGCATCATCACAGTGCAGCTGCCTTTTGTGGTCCAAGGAAATTTAAGTTATCTTATTTAATCCAGTATCTGCTAAATTCTCTCTAATGTGAACGATCCATCTTTAAAAACCTGTGCCAGTCTGGGTGAGAGGCAGCATCTAATTTTAATTTGCATATGCCTGATACCCAGTGAATTTGCACATTTTAAAAATATAGTTATTGGCAATTTGGATTTCTTTTATTTGCTTATCCCTAATCTTTGCTCTTTCTTTTCTATTATTTTTTTCTTACTGATTTGTAGGTTTTGTTAACTTAATCTGGATAGATTTCTGTTTAATATATTACAAAACAGTTTGTAGTCTATAGTCATTTGAGTCATTGCTTTTGTTTTTGATAATGACTTTGAGTGTCCTTTTTTTTAATGGTCCCAAATTTTATTTTTATTAAAAAAATTTTTTTTTCAGTTACAGTTGACATTCAGTATTTTTTTTTGTATTAGTTCCAGGTGTACAGCATAGTGGTTAGACATTTGTATAATTTACGCAGTGATCCCCTCCATTAGTCTAGTACCCACCTGGCACTATACATAGTTGTTACAGCATTACTGACTATATTCTCTATGCTGTGCTTTACATCCCCATGACTATTGTGTAACTATCAATTTGTATTTCTTAAACCCTTCACCTTTTTCACCTACCCCCAATCCTCCTTCCCTCTGGCAAGTTTATTCCCTGTATCTATGGGTGTGTTACTGTTTTGTTTGTTTATTTTGTTCTGTAGATTCCACATATAAGTGAGATCATGTGGTGTTTATCTTTCTCAGTCTGATTTATTTCACTTAGCATAATACCCTCCAGGTCCATCCATGTTGTCACAAGTGGTAAGAATTTTTATGGCTGAGTAATAGTAGTCCATTGTATAGTCCATTGTATATATGTACTGTATCTTCTTTATCTAATCACTTATAGTCATTTGCTTTTTTTTTTTTTTTTTTTTTTTTTTAACAGGACTTTATTGGGGAACAGCATGTACTTCCAGGACTTTTTTCCAAGTCAAGTTGTTGTCCTTTCAGTCTTAGTTGTGGAGGGTGCAGCTCAGCTCCAGGTCCAGTTGCCAGTTGCAGGGGGCGCTGCCCACCTTCCCTTGCGGGAGTCGAACCGGCAACCTTGTGGTTGAGAGGATGCGCTCCAACCAACTGAGCCATCCGGGAGCTCAGCGGCAGCTCAGCTCAAGGTGCCGTGTTCAATCTTAGTTGCAGGGAGTGGAGCCCACCATCCCTTACGGGACTCGAGGAATTGAACTGGCAACCTTGTGGTTGAGAGCCCACTGGCCAATGTGGGAATCGAACCGGCAGCCTTCGGAGTTAGGAGCATTGAGCTCCAACTGCCTGAGCCACTGGGCTGGCCCCCGTTTTTTTGTGTGTTTTTTTAACTAAAGTTTATTGGGGTGACAATTGTTAGTAAAGTTACGTAAATTTCAGGTGTGCAATTCTATATTACATCCTCTATAAATCACATTGGGTGTTCACCACCCAGAGTCAGTTCTCCTTCCGTCACCATAAAGGGAATCATTTGCTTTTTAACTTCATTTGCAGTAACTTTAGTGAGTTACAGCATTAATCAAAGTTATACATTTTTAACTTGGGTTTAAGTAATCATCCCACGGTTATGAAGATGGTCAACAGGTAGGTCTTCAGTTTCACTAGTTCATTCTTGTAGCTTTAATTTCCAGCTCATCTCCCATGTGGTATTCATAGGTGTCTTGTAGAGTTAGTGTAATTGTGATTGGATTATATGTAAGAATAGTTGTTTATGAGACAAGTCTAGTCCTATTTCTCTGAGCCCTAAAACTTCATCTTTTCTGAACATTTGATTATAATGGATGTTAATAAGGCCAAATTCAAGTCCATGTACGTAAAAACCAAAGCCCTCCCAGCCTTGGTGAGCAGGAGGCAGGATCTCAGGCTGATTGAGGAGGTGGGTCATCCTACCTATCAGTTTTCCTGGAACAGAGCTTCCAGTTTCGGCCCTGACATGAGTATAATGGTGGCTTCAGTTTTTCAGTGTTTTGGGAGGGTGAGTGAGACTAGTAAATTTGCATGTTTACTTTCTGTATTTTGATAATTGGATTTTTCCAGAACAAAAAAGCCACGGAAAAATGGGAGTGGGAAAGAGGATACCATACACCTGTGTTACTGCTTCAGAGAATTTTGGGCCATGATTGATTTTCAGGGTGCAGACAAGACATTCATGTTTAAGAGCGCTTCTTAAAATGATAGGATTATTGGGGGGCAAGGGGGAGGTACACTAGAAATTTAAAATGTGGTTGCTTCTCATAATGTTTGGTGAGAAGCTCACAATTTCCAGTGTCCTGGCAATAATAAATTAGTAGTAATTGGTTATTTTTATAGACCTTTGGCCTTTCTAGCCCCGTACATGGTGGAGCTGTGGGATTAAATATTTTCTAGTGGTATTTCTCTGGGCAGGTGAAAAGAAGTTGCTACTGAGAAGCCAAATACGTGTTCCTGGTTTTGGTGCAAGTATATAACAAATAGGTGATATTTTCCCCTCCTACAAGAAACCAAACCAAATCCAGACTCACGGGTAGGGGCGGGTAGAGGGAGGGTAAATACTTTTTGATGCATCATTCCTTTGGCTACAGTCCTCCTGCAGTTCCTTGCATGTGGGGCTATAAATAAGTCATCATTTCTCAGAGTACCCAGGGTGGAAGCCAAGTATGTCGTTTTGCCTTTGACCCTGACGGGGCTTTTTTGGTTAATACCTCGCCATTTAGTTGGTGAATTTTCAAATGCCAGCCAATTTTAACACTGTTCATTTATGCGATACATCGTGAAATCTAAGTAAGGCTAACGAGTTGAGAAAATTAACTGTAGTTCTAAATCAAAATGTTCAATTGATAACAGAAGATAAATTTAAAAACAAAGGAAATATTCATATGTATATTTTTCCATTCCACACTGAACTCTAAATATTTAGTCACAAAGATTTTATATCATTCAGCTCTTTGCCTGCCAGGGTCAGGTTTTGAATGAATAGTATATTATTTTGCCATGTCTTTCCTTGATGGTGTTTTAATGACATGTGGAATAATATTTGTGTAATATTTTGATCAGTTGTAAGTCTAAAGTGGGTTTAAATTCCATTATAATTAGAAATATCTTTTTCCCATAATGTGCAATTTTTATGACAGAAATGGGAAATTAAAAACCAATATTTTGATGGAATCTAAAGAAAAGAATAAATGAATGAACTAATCAGAAACAGTCTCAGAGACATAGAGGAAAAACTGAGGGTTGCTAGATGGGGGCGGGGGCTAAGGATGAGGGGGAAGGTGAGGGGATTAGAAAGCACAATCGGTAACCACAAGATTGCCACAGGGATACAAAAGTCAATTTAAGGAATGTAATCAATAATGTTGTAAAGATTGTGTAGGGTATCCAATGGACACTTGTCTCATTACGGAGACCACCTCAGGAATGATGTAGATGCCTGATCACTACACTGTACACCAGAAGCTGAAGCTGAACAGTAATGAATGTCAACTATAATTTTATATAGTTGCAAGAAGTGGAGTACAGCATTAGGAATACAGACAGTGGAAATGTAATGGCTGTGTGCGATGTCAGAGGGGTAGTGGATGGGGGAGGGGTGTTATCACTGTGTGAGGGATATAAATGATAAATATCTTAACTATTACATTGTTTTGTACACCTGAAACTAATTAAAAAAAAACCAGTATCTTGTTTTCACATGCAGAAGAAAATGGTATCTCTGTTCTGTTTGATAAGCTGATGCAAAATATGAGAAATATGGCTTTTGGTAAATATGGCTGAAATTGGAAGGGCCATTTCGGGAAGAGGTGAAATGGGCAAGCTGTTGTTTGTAAGGTTAGCTTGAGGAAAATTTTTTGATTCCTGTTAAGCAGATGTTTCTTTTTCTTTCTTTCTTTTTTTTTTAAGGCAGATGTTTCTTGAGCCCACCAGTTTTGGTGGTGGGATAGGCGGGTCAGCAATTGGATAAACAAGCTGACCAGGTCAGAGAAACACATGTGTCAACCAGGAGAACAGGAAGCCAGTCCATTTCCTGGACATACAACAGAATCTCAAAACTGTAGGGAAAATCTTTATTCTTTTTTTCTGCTTTGCTAATTGAAAGGACTACAGTTCTCTGTATTTTTGCAGGTTGAATCTCATATGTTGCTTTATACAAAAACATAGTCCTTTCAATGAGCAAACTAGAAAAGGATAAAGGAAAACGATGCCTTTTAGGGGAACATTTTTAAGACTTCCCTTTTTTTTTTTTAAACCTTAAAAAAGCGAGCTGGAAAGTGAATCTGTTACCCAGAAAGCATTGAGTAAAGATTTCCCCCTGGCCCTATTTAACTGGGCAGACACTGGTGCTTTGCCAAAAAGAATTGAATGGTTGTTAGAGGTCCAGGCACTGCCATTTTTTCTGTTTCCACTGTATTTATAAAGTGGTTATGTAATGCATTTGAGGATCTGGGTTTGTCTCTCTGGTGGGCATGCAAATACAAAGACATCTTTTGGCCTTTGGAGAGGAATAAGTGTCCCCCCCAAAAACCAGGCCCTTTCAGGAGATCACTTGGGTTTCAAACTCATGAGTCAGCATCTTTTGCAGTGATGCCATCACTGCCCACCCAGTGGCGATGGAGAGTAACACTGGGATCACCAGGCCTGCTTGTCTAGTATTAGTGGGGGAATAGGGAAGTGTCTGGGATGTTAGAAAAGGACCAGAGTGAAATGATTGCAAAGTCGGACTCACGGGCCTTATCTCCTGGTCTTACAACGGGTGCTGAGACAGAGCGGGTGTGCTTGCACTCAAGAACAGGTGTCTGGGATAGCAGCGGGGTTTTAGATGGAGTGGGTCTCCCTTGGCCAGGGGGTTCCTTCGTGGGAGCCGGATGGGGGTTAGAGTTCTCTAGCTGGAAGAACAATGCTTCTCAAGCTTCCTGTTGGCACCTAGACTGTTTGTCTTTGCAGGGATGGAACTGGTTGGGAATGTCACATTGATGATGTAGGTGGTTTCACCTATCCTTGGGAACAGTTTTAGCATCCTAAGTGTTCTAGGTATTTACAGGAGACGCCTATGGGCTGTGTCCAGGTTTTGGTGTTTTACATTGTTTCCCATCCTAAGATGAGCAGGCTGCAGAGTGTTTTTTTAGATCTGCCACATTATTATTATTATTATTATTATTATTATTATTATTATTTTAAAGGCATTTGATGCATTTACAGTAATAACTGAGTAAAGCAGCCACTGGA
Source organism: Rhinolophus sinicus (assembly GCF_036562045.2). Taxonomy (NCBI): domain Eukaryota; kingdom Metazoa; phylum Chordata; class Mammalia; order Chiroptera; family Rhinolophidae; genus Rhinolophus; species Rhinolophus sinicus. The sequence goes on from NC_133760.1 coordinate 18,310,092, forward strand.
GAACACACAGGGATTTGAAATCAGGGCTCTGTTGTTACGCAGTGTTTTTGGATATTCCCTCAGAGCAGCTGTGTCAGGAAACCTGGGGGGGTGTGTGTGGAACTGGATGCCTGACTCCTCCCCCCAGCCTGGTGGCGGTCCCCTCCCACCTGCTCCCTGTCCCACTGCCCTTGACTTCTTTTTTAGCAGGAAGTAAAAGCTTTAACCGTATTCCACTAAGGGTTATAGTTATCCCCTAATTTAATGCAAACAAAAATGCAGTCTTTCCAATCAATACCACCTTCTAGTTTTATTTAGAAAACTGAGTTTACAGCAGATAGGAAACAAGCTAGCCGCCTTTCTTCAGTCCACACTCCACCCCTTCTCCCTGGCTCCCTCCTGCTTGCCAGGTGCCAGGTTTGGGTTGCGCCCTCCTCTCCTCCTGCCTCTGTCTTACCTGGTGGTTCAGTGGCCTCCTCACTGCCCCCCCCCCCCCCCCCCACGTTTCCTGGTGCATCTCCGCTGGCTCCACTCACAGGTTAATAGTCCGCCCTACAGGCCCTGTCCAGGCTGCTCTTCTTCCTACGACTCTTCAGTGCTTCTGTGTGGCCTGTGGACTCCTGCCTCTGACATTCAGGTCCCTCCAGGACCAGAAGAGAACCTCCCTTTCCAAACTTACCTTGTGTGCCCCGCAGCTTGCTTCAGGTAGTGCCTTAGCACCATGCCTTTCCAACGTGGCAGCGCTCCTTCCTAAGCGCTGTTTCTCGGGACACGGAGACTAAATCCCCTCTAATTGCAGTTTCCAATATCGAAGCAGTACCCAGAGTAATGACCTTCATTTCTGTGTCCCCTTCTGTTTCGATGCAAAGTGTGTGCAGATCTCAGTCTCACTGGCAAAGGTACCATCTCCATTACCCCGTGGTCTCTTCTGGGGAAGGAGCCCCAGGAAGCAGAGCTGAGCCTGTTGGGTGTGCTCTCCTGTGGGGGTGAGAGAGTAGAACAGAGAAAACTGTTCACCCGTTCCCATGCATAGAGACTGAGCAGCTTCTGTGCATTTTCAGAAATGGTGCTGTGGGGACAGAGAAGTTTTGCCAAGTCCCATCACACAGGACTGGCCTCGTTGACAGGAAATGAGTGATGAGAGGTTGGCAGCCCCTGGCAATCAGATGCAGCTTCAGTGTTGACTTGACTCAGGCCAAACTACTGAGCTGTTGTTTTCCTCTCGGCAAAACATCTTTTAAATCGCCTTTTGGAAAATTTTCTGATTGGAATATTTGAAGTGGCAATTTAATTTTTTAATTGTAGTAACATATACAAAAAATTTACCATTTTCACCATTTTTAGGTGTATAGTCAAGTGGCTTTAAGTACATTTACATTGTTAGGCAACCATTACCGTGGTCCGTCTCCATAGCGCTTTTCATCTTCCCAAACTGAAACTCTGTCCCCATTAAACACTAACTCGCCGTTTTCCCTTCCCCAATCCCTGGCAAGCCCCATTCTCTTTTCTGTCTCTATGAATTAGACTCCTCTAGGGGCCTTATGTAAATGGAATCATACAGTATTTGTCCTTTGTGTCTGGCTTATCTCACTCAGCATAATATTCTCAAGGTTCGTCCATGTTGTAGCACGTGTCAGGATTTCCTGCCTTTTAAAGACTGAATAATATTCCATTGTATGGATGGATCGTGTTTTGCTTATACATTTGTCCATCAGTGGACACTTGGGTTGCTTCCACCTTTTGGCTGCTGTGAGTAATGCCGCCATGAACATGGGTGTACAAATATCTCTTCAAGTCCCAGCATTCAATTCTTTTGGGTGTATACCCAGAAGTAGAATAATGGCTGGACCATATGGTAATTCTGTGTTTAATTTTTTGAGGAACTGACAGACTGTTTTCCAGAGTGTGACCATTTAATGTTATTAATTTCCTCAAGTCCAGTTCACCCATTTTTTCCTCAGCCTTCCCAACTTTTTAATACTTTGTTACCATCTTTGGAGTGGGCATTTTCAAAAAAGAATTTCATAAATTACCTATGTACTAGATTAGCAAGGAAACTTTTTGAATTGACAGCCTGCAACACCAAATCCCATACTTAAAGAGCAGCCAGAGGCAGCATGGTTTGGTGTGCTAACTTTTAATCATCTCAGATTGGGTCTGTGCCGAAGGATGGAGTTAACACTTGTTAGTTTTTCTGAAAGGAAGGACACACGGTGTTGGCAAGTACACTGGCCTTAAAGCTATTTTCAGGGCATTTTCCCTTGATGACTTATGGGAAGGTTTATAGAACAATCAGAGGATGTCGAATTGTTCTTGGCCGCTCTTAAAAAAGAAAAAAAAAAAAAAAAAAAAGATTTTTCCATCATGTGGAAAAATACCAGGCATCTCTTATAGGAACAGTTTCGTCAGAATGACATTATTCTACTTTGGTGAATTTATTGTGATCTTTTGGGAACGTGAAGAAAAGCCCACTAAGGATTGCCGTGTTCATTAGCACTAGCTCCATCATAACTCTGCTTTTCTTCTGATTGTTAATGGCATTTTGTGGGCGTTTTACCTGGTTGTGCAAGTTCACCTTCTCCATGACATTAGCAATACCATTTGTTGACAGAGTATACAGAGATTTACGTCATCCTAGCCAAAAACCTTGGAACCACTCAGAAATCCAGGTGATTAATGAGAGGCAGCGGGTGTTTCCAGCAGGTCAGAGTATGCATTGGACTGAGGCACAGAAATCGTAAACCAAGTCACCAGACTTCAACAGTCTGAGCATGGAGGGATGCCCAGGGAACAATCTCGATGCCTTGCAAGAGGCCTGGCTTTGGACTGCAGGTGCCATCAGCACCTGGAGCGCAAATGGATGCGTTTTCAGGTCTTGCCCTGTAGGTAACCATTGCCCTGCAGTACTAACACATGCTACAACTGTGTGCATTTCAAAGGAGAAGACCCCACACCCACCCCCCGCCCCGCCAGCAAACTGCCATGTCACCAAGGAAGAAGGAGGCTCCTCCATGGCTGCTTCATGCACTGGCGGCACGCTGGAACCGAGAAAAGGAGCTGGCCTTTCAGAACCACACAGAAAACAAACCAAAGCACCCCGCTTACCACACGGAAGCAATTTTGAATGAAGTTCATCGTTTGTACAAAAGAAGAACAAAGTGTGTTGATGGGGAGCTGGACAGAGTAGTGACAACGACTGGTGGTGTTTGGGGAGCCACTTGGCCATCACAGAGCCACAGGAAAGTGTGAAGAGCATTTAACAGAGAGCAGAGCTTGTCTCAGTGAGAGCGGGATAGACCCGTTGTTCCAGTTTGTTCTGTCGACCAGGGGTGGTCTGCAGGGATTTGACAAACTGGTCTCCCACATGGCTGGTAACTCATGTTTCATGCCCTCATTATGTTCCCCGCCCCAGATTCACAAACAGCATATTCGTGATCGTCGTTCCTCACACGTTCTTGTAACTTGCGTAATTCTTTGGAATGGAGTCCACATTATTCTTGACAGAAGGATAAAACAGATGTGTTTTGTTTTTGTTTTTTTCCCTGAGAAAGAGTAAGGCCGTGGTTTTAGGTCTTTCACGTCACGTCTGTTCATCAACAGTGGCAGTAGGGAAAAGCAGGGGCCCCTGGGCAGGCCTGATCTGAGGGGTTTGCAGAGGACTAACCACTGCACCTCAGAGCTTCTCCCGCCTGTGTGCATGTTGAGCTTTTACTTTGTCAAAATCCTAACAGTACGGAAGCATTTGGGTTAGTATCATCCATTCTATTGCAAGGACCAGACCTCAGGAGGGTTTAGGCACAATCAGAGTAATGAGATGAGGTGGACAGTGCTTTGCAGCTCCTGGCCAGATCACATCAATCCCTGTGTCAGATGACTGCTGAGTCACCAACCTCACCGAGCCTCAGTTTCCCTCCCTGCAATGGGGGCAGATGACTGGTCTTAGAGGTGGTGGTTGTCAGGATTTTGTTACAGGCTACCCTGTGAAGCCCCAGTTGCACCTGGTATGAGCACCGTGAATGAGAGTCTTGGTGGTTATTCCTGTGAGGTGCTAGGGGCCCCCTGTTGTCTTTCTCATCAAATTTGCTGAGCATGTCCCTTGTGCCAAGGCTGTGCTCACCACGGTGAGGCATTCCCATCCAGTCTTTGTTTCTGGGCCCCCCGTCCCAAGCCCATGTTCCTTTATGCAAGTCAGCCACCTCTCTGCCCCTGCTTTCTCGTCATTAAAACGGAGATGACGGGAGCACCTCTCTCATGAGCTGCTGGCAGGGTGGAGTGCTGTGGGGCCCGGCAGGAGCTGGCGTGGTGCCCAGCACACACAAAGGCTGGTACGAGTCAGGTCTTGTCATTATTAGCCTTGGCTAACGAGCAGTGCTGTATTAGTGTGGATTAGTTCAATGACGGTGCTTCCTGTAGAAACCTCACAGACCTGAACAGAAGGACCCGAGGTTTGGGTTGGGACGTGCTAGGGCGATGATTTTGAAAAGTGGAGCTGCTGTGGGGTATGGAGTAGGGACAGGGAGGAGAAAGTAGGAGGGCGTGCTGTCAGCCAGGCAAGGGGGGAGGACAGGGAGGCTGGGAGGGTATCAAGGACCCCCTTTCCCTGGCTGCTGGGCTAGGCTAGCCCTGTGCAAAAGGACACAGAGTGGCCAGCTCCTCCTTCCAGTGTCTCACCTGGGTCTTCAGCGAAAGGACCTGTGTCTTTCTTTCATAGAATTAGTAGCATGGTGAGCCATACTGCGGGTTAAGGAGGTCTTTGTGGAACCTGGTACCAATGACAATCTCATTTCCATAGGAACGTGCATCCTTTGCAGACCGCTGAGTTTTTACCACACTGTATTCATAAGCTGAGGACTGTCTGCATGTGGGTTTGTGTGATCAGGTTAGCAAGACTAGGCCAAGGCTTAGGCCTCCTCCCTCCGTCCCTCCCTACATCCCTCCCTCCCTTTTCCCCTCCCTCTTTCCCTTCCCTCAGTCTGTTTCTGTTGCTTTGTGATTTCTTGACTCTAATGTCCAGCAAATGCTTCTTGTTACAGAGTATGGCGTTTGTGAAAACTTGCGGAAGCTGGAGATCACGGGCGTGTCTTGTCGAGACGTCTATGCGAAGCGTAAGTTAGTCTACTTTAATCGTCCATCATTAACTTTGCTCCAGAAGCAGGCAGTGAGTATCAACAGTGGATAATACATTTGACCCAAAGCCCACTGTTCCATTCTCAGACACCTTCTTAACGTCACAATTGGCATTACAGACAGCGCTGGTAGTAAGAGTATTAAAGTTGGGGAGGAGACCTCTCCCTTTCTGGGTATGTCAGCATGCCTATTTTTCAGCCCATCACTGGATTTAGGCACCAAGGACCTTTAGATTTGAGAAACATGGCTGCACAGGGAACAACTGTGGGGTGCTTCCAGGGGCGTCCCTTTCTCTGGACTGTGGGCCCGTAGTCTGATTGGCTCTTTGCACGGCTGATCGGAAATGGGAAATGAAGCCTTGAGGCCCCGTTGGCTCCCTCAGCTAATGTGGCTGCCTGTGGGCCCACTCCTTTCTCTGGCCCCACACCGGGCTCAAGCCCTTTGTCTCCATCTTCCCTTCAGTTTCCTGCAGGTGTGTCCACTCCCCCAGGCCCCCATTTCTTGTTCTTCACTCCTTTGCTTTCCAGAGTTACCAGCAACTGTTGCTCAGCATTTCCCCAGCCCCAAGCTGGCCTTTCCTCCGCGTCCCTTCATACGAGGCTGTGAAGGCTCCCGTTAACGCTGATGGTGCCCGCCCAGTTCTCCATTGAAAACTTAGGCAGGTGAAGCTCCTTGCTAAGCACCTTACCCAGGAACTGAGGGCCCCGCTTCTCCATGGAACCAACGGTGCTTCAGGATTAAGAAGTAGGCAGGTAGCAGGGCTTTCCTGTGGGCCAGGCTGCCACACGTGCCCTGGAGTGCTGGAAGCTTCCTTTCAGATCTGGGGGCTAGTTGGCGTCACTTCCTGTGTTCCCTCTTTTCTGTGGATTTGTCCCTCTCAGAGTTCCCTTCTGAGGTGCCCGGCCTTCCCTTGGCCGTGCTCCCTGCACAGGCAGAGCATGGTGTTTCCGCAGAGCGGCCGGCTCTGCAGGAAGATACAGGTGGTGTTCAGTCCCTGCATCCAGGCTCATTCATTGTCTCGTGATTTCCTCGTCCCACCAGAGACCTCTCCATGCTATGATCCTGTGGAGACTGGGGTTGTTGGATGGGTTAGCGTTTCTGGGTTAGGATTGGCTCACACTTGGGGAGATCTCATATCAACAGGCTCTAAGTTCTTTCCTGAGGAGCCAGGTGCCATCAACATACACAATTCCGGGTAGCTTGGCTGTGCCCTCCAAGCTGTCACCCCCTCCCACCTGCCTCCGGGAGCCTTGGAGTGGCTGTTGGGACCCCTCTGCCCTGCCACGTCTCCCAGCTGCAGTTCTGCCAACTCCTGGCATCCCCTTTACTCCCCCTCTCCTGCGGGCCTCCGGCCACACCCTTGCCCTCAGCCACCCTTTTCAGCCCGGCTGCTGCCTTCTGCACTGCCGTCTCCGGCCCTGGACCCCAGTGCAAAGCTGATCTGCTCAAGACCTCCCTACTCCTCCTTCCCCATGCACGTTCAGATTTTGGTTTCTTCTCTAGCCTCTGCTCCACTTCCCTTTCTGGGTGTGTCTCTCCAGGGGAAGTGGGTCTGGAGGCCCCAATAGTCATGTCTCATCAAAGTGTAACTCCTTCCTGTCTTCCTTTCAGTGGAGATCAAAGCCTCGGTGTTTTCTGCAAAGTGCAGAGTTCCAGAGGCAGGAAACTAGTTCTTCCCCCCGTTCCCCTCCTACCCTGTTATCTGTCATTTAGTACCCCATCCTGGGGGAGCCCACACGGCCCTGGCTCCACCTTTGGTTCCTCTGTTGTTTGCCCAGAGCTCAGTGTCTTAAATCAGCCAGAGCATGGAGTCGGAGGAATTCACTCTTGCTATCGGCATTGGTGTTAGAGTCAGAACCAAACTCTCACTGTAACAATCACTGTGTATGTACACATAAGAAAGATTTCCTGGTTTTTGTGGATGGCCAGCTGGCTTCTACCAGTATCTAATAAGACAAATTCTTATCTCTTAATTGTTTTTTTGATGTGTTAGGCCTTTTGATATTATCTGAAAGCAACATGAAGGCAGCTTTCTCTTTAATAAGAGTTGTAAGCACTCAAAATAACGTCTTGGAGGGAGGCAGGTACTCGTGCCTGCTAGGCATTAGGAGCTGTGATACCCAGAGGAAAGCACCTCTGGGAAAAAGGCCCCCGTGGAGCTCGTCTCAGCCATGGGCGGAGGCGGTTGCTGGGCCGTGGGGGCAGCTGTCCTGTAGAGGGGACATCTGGACCCAGGTGGGCAGGCAGGTAGTGTTTGTACATGCAGACCTAGGGAGAAGTCCCAAGACTGAAAATCTACTTCCCTAAGTGGACGGCAGGGAAAAGAGCGAAGGAAGAGGCTGGCCACTCCAGTCTGGTAGTTGGTGGAGTTTACCAAGGGGAACATACATACAAGGCATGTCTTGGTGGCTGTAAGATGAAACGGTCCCCGTGATGCGTGGCAGGCACCAAAGAACTATACAGGCTAAAGTGGGGGGAACAGTCATGGGTCCAAGTGCGTGAATGCTACCAGCTATGGAAATTACATGCTTGAGCAGGTCAAGACAACCTGTTCCAGGAACCAGCACGTAGCAGGAGTCAAAGGAGGGGTGCGGGTTTATGTCTGAACGACCATCAGTTACGATCAGATGGTCTCTAAGTGGGCTTTGCAGAAAGCAACCTCCATTCTGGCTCGGGACCAGCTTGCAGGACAGACAGCAGTCACGTCAAGGAACAGTCTCCTCCACACGTGGGTAGTGACTGCCAGGGAGCAGGAGATGGTGTGGCGAGAAATAAGTCTGGAGGTGGGCAAGGGAGAGGGGACAGGGACCATGGCATGTCGAGAGTGTGGTCACGTGGACAAAGGAGGCTATCTGGAGATTTCTTTTGACTGCTAATTTTGACCCCTTGAAAATGGTTGGGAAACCCAGAGAATAATTCATATTATCTGTTATTTGTATCCCAGAGTGTTTAATTTGCCCCAGCCAAAGCAGGTTTCACAGGGCAATGATTTTGTGAATTTGCTTTGAGGCCTTATGCAGGAGAAAATTACTTAGCTTCCGGAATAAGTGGTAGAAGAAAGTAAACCTTAGCTCCCGGCACAGGTGGGAGAGTGAGAGTGGCCAGCCTCGATTCAGAAGTGAAGGGTCTGAGTTAGGATCTGGCAGACATCATCCTTAGTCAAAAACAAAACAAACAAACAAAGGAAAACACCAGGCATGCACCGGGCAAGCTGGATATCTTAGTTGGGGCAAAGGGGTCCCTAAACCGTGACCCCAAATATCCACGAATTGCGACCTCTGCTCTCCCACCTCAGTGAGCTCTGTTGATGTGGCATTCAAGGGAGTCGAGTGAGCACAGTGTCCGGAGCTTGCCCGCCATCATGAGTTTCTGATGTGAATCCATTGAGTAAAAGGAAGAGATGTCCCAACATTTTCTTTCCAGCCAGGCCTCTCATCTTTGGCGAGTGCTTGCCTCCCAAGGTACCCGGGGTTGAGTAGGTAAGGGACGTGTGTGATGGCGGTGAGGGAGAGGGTGCTGAGTCATATGAAAACTGTTTATACCGTCGTGAAAGCGGAATCATCCTTAGCCCTTTCCCTACTGTGTCTGTTCAGGTATAAACCCTCGCGTGAAGTCGGGACGTTTCATGAAAATTCTTCCCGATTACGAGCACATGGAGTACAGAGATGTGTACACCTGCCGTACGTACCTCCTGCTGCTTTGGCGTTGGCTTTGGCGGGGGAGCACGGCGAGCAGCTGCATGGAGAGGGACCCCTCATTCAGCACGTGGGTGCTTTGGTACGAAGTGCGAGCTCATCTCCTTGGCTTTTTGAGCTGTCTTTTCACCTTTCCACAGTGTTCTCTGTGGCTCGGCAATAGCCAGGATCACAACTGAGTGGTGGTCTGGGCAGCTGTACACAGGGGCCAGGTTTCCGCAGCATCTTGGGTTTTGGGGTCGTCCCAGCGAGATCACTTTGTTGGTGTACGTTTTAACACTTATCGTTTATTGAGGCTGAGAAGAGAGAGTAGAAAGAAGCCTTAAAACCTTTCTATTGCAAGTGGTTTATTTCTAGGCTTCGTTAGTCAATCACGTTTTGACAGCATACATGAATTTTAAAACACGACATACACATATACCTGCACTAGACAAAAGTATGTAGAAACAGGTGACTATTTAGAACCTGATTCCTCTTTTGATTGGCTCTGGAAATTTTCCGAAGCCGTGTTCCACACTGATTAAGGCTATCTCCGCTTTTTATTAGGTTGAGCTGAGAGGGAGAGTGTGAATTATAGTTGTCAAGAAAGGTGTTAGAAACATCTCCTTATGCTGAAAGCCGTTTGTATGTTTGTGGAAGCACAGGGACACCCCCACTACTTGCTACTACTCCCGCCCCACTGAGCATGCCCTGTGTCAGCATCACCTGTGTGGAGCAGACCCACTTCTGAGTCTTATAAGTGCACAATTTCTAACGAAACCTACTTGGAACAGAAGGAATAGTCATTTATGGAATTTCTCCTATCCCCTGCCAGGCTCTGGACATGTGGGCAGTATGTTCGCTGGTACTGGTTTGCTTAGGGGGCCATCCTGGAGTCAGTGCGGAGATGCTAGGACTTGTCAGCGTGCTTTGGGGTGGTGTCTCAGCACTGTGCACGACGCTAACACCACCCCCAGTGCTTGTGTCATTAGGCCCAGAGAGGAACTGCTCAAGTGAAGACTGGTGGTGAGGGAGTCTTGTCAGGAGTATGTGTGAGCAGTCAGGAGGGGCTGGGGGCGCTGTGGTTGGGCGCCAAGGGGGTGGGGCGGGCCACGTCTGAAGGCATGAATTCTGTTTTCCAAACCCTCTTGGAAGTAGTCTGTCTAGAACATTTTGTCAAAGACTGACTCACCCTCCCTGCTTAGCAGTCAGTGAGAAAAGGAACCTTCTTCCAGGCCTGTGGGAGAGGCTATGACGTAGTGCTTACTGATGAGAACAGTTGATCCATCGCCATGGCTATGCTGATGGAAAGAGCCTGGCGTGGGCTTTAAAATACAAATGGACAAGCACTTAAAGGCTCATTACTTCATGCATCTGTCACGGGATTCTTCTAGAATAACAATCTGTCTGAATTTATATGTGAGATCAAGAAATTCTGACCTACCTCTGGGAGGCTCCATGGCTGGGCCTGGAGTTATGTTGGGGGTGTGTTCTTTTTATCCCCAAGGGGTGGTCAGAAGTTTTGTAGCTTATAAGGAAGAGTCATGAGTCCAGGCTTTTCACCACGCGTCCAGGAGGTGACTTCCGGAGCATCTGGACTTTTTAGCCACATGTTGTGATGTCTCCCAGCTGCTGGTAGCTGACAGCGTAGAACAGGCTTGTTCTAATTGGAGACTGCCATCCCCTGTAAGGTTTGAGTGTAGTTATAAAAATATAGTAGTCATTATAGAAAACTTAGAAGATCCAAAAAATGCAATGGAAGTAACCACGTGTAAGCATTGGTTGCATTTTTCTGTGGACATATTTCAACTGTGAGTGTTCTGTGACCTCCATGCCTATCAGGAGAAAAGTTCACATGCATGAAAAAAGGAAAGTCATTTCAACCCTAATTTGAAACCTCTGCCCAGGTGTACAGTATTCCAGGGCTCCTAGTGTGTTCTAATGGAGGGCAGCTCAGAATTTTTTCTCTAACGGTAGCCGTCAGCCCTTCCAGAAAAGTCTGCGATGATGAATGGCTTGTGAGGTGCTTGGCACTGTTTCTGTGTCCCTCATCCACTCGCACTCTTCCTGGAGCTGTTGAGAACTTGTGTTCTCCTGGTCTCTTGAAACCCTCTGGGCCGTGTTTTGTTGGACCAGAAAGGGCCACCAATCTTGAGGACAGGATGCTGTCCCCGAGAGCAGCAAGTCAGCCTCATCTAAGACTACAGATTCTGACTGGTAGGAGCTTTGTGGCCTCAGATGAGCTGCTTTTGTTGTCACGTTTGTTTATTAATATTTTTCTCAACAGCAGGCCATATGTTGTCTGATATTCTTGATAACCTGTGTCTGTCCGACATTGTGAGCATCATGGGGGATGCATGTCCTTATGACGTATCTAACACATGTCCTTGTGTGCGAATTGGTGGCGGCTGTCAGAGCGCACTTTGAACTTACAAATAGCTCTTTGTGTAACCCGAGGGCTCTGGGTTTTGAGGTCCTAACCTAGGATTCTGGCAGCACTCCAGGTTCCTCTAGTAGCTACGAGGGATTTGGTAGCACATTGCTCACCACATGGTGAGGAGATGGGTAGGCCACTTCTGACCAATGACCCAGCTCAAGGCCGTCAGGCAGGAGGAAATTCCCCCTCATTCCTGGGAGGCTTGGCCTTTTATTTTATTCAGGACGAGCCCATGTTTTGGTTAGAGTTCAAAGTTTGAAAAAAGCATGACTCAGCTCTCGCAGCCAGGCAGGAGGAGTTCCCTCTTTCTGGTGGGGAGGTCAGCTTTCTATTCGGGCCTTCATCTGATTGGATGAGGCCCATCACACGGGGCAGGGCAATCTGCTTCACTCAGTCCACTGACTGAAATGTTCGTCTCCTGCAGAAATCCTCACAGACACCCAGAATCGTAGTTGTCAAATGATCTGACCAAATTTGGCCAGAATCATGTTTGACCAAATGTCTGGGCACCCCCTGGCCCAGTCCAGTTGGCATATAAAATTAACCAGCACATACTCCCTGCAGAGAGACCCCAGGCCCTGCACCTGGCAGTCAGGGGCCTCCAGGAGTCTGTCGCCCATTCATCATCCATCCACTCATTTGTTCACAAATACATGTGCAAAGGAGATCAAGTGAAGGAGATTTTCCAAAATGTTTACCATCTCTGTGTCGTGGGACTTCAGGTTGGCACTGGCTTTCCTTTTCTCCAGCTGTCTTCAATGAATATGTATGCATTACTTTTGAAATAAAGTGCAGAAGCGTGGTTTTCTTAAAAAAAGGAAGATGACCCAACTTCTTAATCTACAGTCCCACGACGGTTTGGACTCTGCCCCCACCTGGTAAAGAATGCCGCGTCTCCTCGGCTGTGTAAGCGGGCGGGAGGCTCCTCACTTTCCAGGGGCGCTCAGTCTGTCTTGCAAGACAGCAGTCCCTTGTCATTGGAGCTGCTCGTGTAGAAGCTGGGGTTCAAAATGACCCAGTTGTCTGTTTTATGATGTTTTTCCAAGACATTTTCATCTTAGAATTCTTTCGAAACTGGTAGGTAAGATTTGCTTACGTCCACATTTGTTTACAAGGCTCTGTCACAAACCTTCGTAATGTCTTCATAATTCTCCCTCCTCGTACCCTTTCCTCTGATTTACTATAAAGTGAAGGCTGGTTGCCTCTAAAAGAAAGACCTGCTCTTTCTCTCTTCCTGTAGTGCTCCACCGATACAGACACATTTTGGGGTTGTGGCAGCCCGATATCGGACCTTACGGAGGACTGCTGAATGTGGTGGTAAGTCCAAGGGCACTGCGCGTGGATTCCTGTGAAGTCAGGACTGCTGCCCTGCGGACGGAACTTAGTGCCTTTTCTGCTGGGGGCACGTCAGCTGTTTTCTCTCTGACATGAATCACAAGGAACTTCTCCTCGGGTTACCTTTTTCGGCCCTCACTGGTTCTCTGCAGAGCAGCTGTCTCCCCACCGAGGCTTGCATGTGCTCTGAACAGCGCCTCTCAAGCAGAAGCCCCAGGGCCGGGTGTATGCAGTTATACTGTTATGCTGAGCTCTGTGCAGCTGCCTGGACCCCAGGGTCGCTGTACGGATGCTGCAGTGAACACAAAGTCAGTGCCCCCTGGGGAGCGCTGGCGTCCTGATCCTGCCTCTCTCTCGCTGGCATCCTCCCGAAGCCCGAGTCCAGGAGACCAGCACATCCTGTAACGGTGGTGGGTCTGCTTGGCTGTGGCCGCTGGGGCCCCTGGACAGCCTCCGTGTGGCTTTTCCAAGCCTGGTCCAGAAGGGCTACCTGGTGACTGGTTACTCTGTCACTCTGTGTATTTTGCTCACCAGGTGGGGATTGGGGCAGGGATAAATGCTGCTTTGTAGTGTTCATATTTGGGGGAAACATTCATTAAGAAACATGCTTTACATATGTTGAATATCACTGGGGAAAAGCCTTGCTTTTAGAACATTCTCTCAGGGACAAGCCAGACAGTTCCCAGCGTGGGCAGATTTCTTTCCTTTTAGTTAGGGAGGGTGATAATTGTTTTTCTTACTGGCAGTGAGTAATAGAGTAAAAGAAAAAAAAAAATCCAGCTTCTGAAAGCAGGAGATAATTAGAGGAAAATGGAGCCCATGACTGAACAACGGCAACTGGCTCTTATCTCAGACCAATTAGCCACAGAAATGATTAAATTCTGCCTTCCTCTGTCGCTGAGCTAGAAGCTGTGGATCCAGGCTCTCCTGAGAAGGCAGGAGCGGCTGCTGGGTCATCCCAAATGGGGCTTCCGAGGCCGTCCCTGTCCCGCCACTGAGGACATGTGTGCCCTCGTGCTGAGCGCCAGTGTGTGGGAACCGCGTTGCCCTTTGATCTGAGCTCCATCACTTTCTGTCACTCACCGGCTCACACACACACAGGAATAGCAGGAGTGATGGCGTGAACTCCTACGGATGCCGCCACCTGGATTCAGCAGTTACCGATCATGCGCCAAGTTTGGGGCATCTGTCTCCCCCCCTTGGCATTTTCTTTTCAGGCATTTTAAAGGAAATCCCAGGCCTGTGGCATTTCATGTTTGTACTTCAGTGTGGATTTCTAAAAACGTGGGTGTTTTCCTATATATCCACCACGTGCTTATCATACTTTACAAAAGTGCTAGTAATCCCTTGATATGACTGACCTGAGACCCAGTCTATATGTAAGGTTCCCTGATTGTCCTCAAAACTGCTTTTGACAGCTGGTTCGTTCAAATCATGACCTAAACCGGGTCCTCACGTTGCATTCACTTGTTTTGCCTCATGAGTCTCTCCTGCTGAAAGCAGCACCCCCATGTTTTCTCAGGTCAGTTGCCCTATTGGGTGTCCAACTTTCCGGATTATTCTGCTTGCTCTCTCATGTCATTTAGGTTATCCTACACCCCCATTTGAAAGCTGGAAGTTCTCTGAAACGCTTTCTTGGATTCAGGTCTAACTACTTTTTTTCTATATGAAAAAATTAATTTTTTCAGCTTTATTAGGTATAATTGACAAATAAAATTGTAAGATATATAAAGTGCACACCGTGGTGATTTGGTATAGTACACACTGCGAAAAGATTCCCACATCTAGTTAATTAACATATCCATCATCTCACATTTTTATCCTTTTTTTTTTTTATGAGAATGTTTACGTTCTAATAGCAAATTTCAGTGATACAGGTATTACAGTGTTATCCACTCTAGTCACCATGTTTTCCTTTCTAGTTTACAAGTGCTTGGAGGGCAGGGCTGTGCTTGTCCCCATGTGCTAGATCGGGCATCACAGTGTCCCCTGGCCCTGAGGTTCTGCGTGGGACTGGAGCGTGGAGACGTGGGTGGTCACTGTGGACCAACATGTGGACGTGTGCCCTTTCTCCTTGCTGCAGGTGGACGGCTTGTTCATTATTGGTTGGATGTACCTACCTCCCCACGATCCTCACGTGGATGACCCCATGCGATTCAAACCCTTGTTTCGAATCCACCTGATGGAGAGGAAGTCTGCCACGGTGGAGTGCATGTATGGCCACAGAGGGCCGCACAATGGCCACGTCCAGGTGAGTGTGCTGAGGGCCGCCTTGGACACAGCCGCGGTGTGCAGCCGAGAGGCGAGATGTCCTCCGCTCTTCCCACTCCTGGTGCCAGCCGAATTCCTAGCTACAAGCCTGTGCTTATACAGATCAGGGGAAACGGGAGGAAACGGGGACTCCACCCCCACTTCTTCTATGTATTGTTAATGCTATGGTGCTGTAATGTGACTCCCCAAAGGATCACTTGCTGGAACCCTCCGCCGGTTCTTTGTCTAGTTAAAAGCATTTGTTCTTTCAATCCCAATTCCCCACTGTTCCTTTTTCAAAACCTCCTTGTAAGATCAGCTTGGAATAAGACACGGTGATATTGTTCTGGCAAGTGTGTTAGCTAACACTGAAACGACAGCCCCATTTTGCTGCTCTGAGAATCCCCCTGGGAAAGTGCAAACACCTCTCTTGGATGCGCCCCTCCTCTGAGAAGGGAGTATGTGTTCAGAGTGGTTCTGAGCTCCCTTCTGCGGACTGCCATGATTTGGTGGCATCTCAGGCTTCTGTAGATGAGCAGGTACATCAGTGAGTAGGAGCTCATTGTCTGGGGCGGGGGGGGGGGGGTGTCATGACTGACTCATTCCCCTCCTTCCTTTGTCATGAACACTCAAGATTGTGAAGAAGGACGAGTTCTCCACCAAGTGCAACCAGACGGACCATCACAGAATGTCTGGTGGGAGGCAAGAGGTAAGCCGTGCCCCTTCTGTGCATGTAGAGCAGACATGAGGTTGCATGGTTTGACATTGCTGGCGTGCTACCAACAAGAGGGCCCTCTCCTTTTTCATTGTCCTGTTGTTGGCACAGAAAATGTGTCTGACCATTTTGTCAGAAATGTGAATGTGTGAATTCACACATTCAGAAATGTCAGAAATGCCTTGTGTGAATGTGTGGATGTGAGCATGAGTTTTTGTTTCCTGCCACCCCTCAGAATGAATGACCAAAAGGAAATCATTTTCTCTAGTTAGTTCTCCTTTGCCCCTTTGGGGAGATCACCTGTGTGCTGTACAGGTTTCTTGGAAGGGAGTTGCAGGGAGACCAGAGAGCTGTACTCGGACCTGGTGGTTGAGATTCCCAGACCAGGCCGCACAGTGGATCAGTCACACCCAGGAATTTCTTTGTGCTTCCTTTTGTTTGCACGAGTATAATTTTACTTGTCTTTGAGTTTTAGTTTTTTTGAGGACCTAAGTCATATTGTCATTTCAAAATATTCTTAAGAAAAACTTGAGCTTTTAAAATATAGAACACTTGGGGGTGGCCAGATGGCTCAGTTGTTTGGAGCGCAGTGCTTGTGGCACTGGGGTCGCTGGTTCGGGTCCTGCATGGGCCGATGGGCAGCACCCTCCACAACTAGATTGAAAACAACCCCTTGGCTTGGTGCTGAGCTGCGTCCCCTCCCCCACCCCCACAACTAGATTGGAAGAAAACCCACAACGACTTGACATCCTGGAAGGGCATGCTGTTTCCTAGTATTCCCCTGTTAAAAAAGGAAGAAAAATAACAATAATAATAATAATAAAATAAAATGTAGAACACTCATGACAGCTTCTGTGTATTTGTTGGGTGTGCATTTCTCAGCCTGTTTCTGAGTCTTTGATGGCTCTGGCTAGCTCATGACCCGTTTTAGCATCCTGCTCATGAAGGAACCAGTGAGTCGTCCTCCCCCAGCCCTTCATCAACACCAGAAGCCAGCCCTGCAGAGCCATTTGTTAATAAATGATATCCATAGGGCTTGCCAGCCCTCCCACTTCCTTGCATGCAAACTCTAGTCCCAGGATTTCTGCCAACGTTGCACACCTACAAAGGCCAAGTCCAGGCTGTCCTATGGTGTGACCTGGTACCTCAGGGCTGCAGGGTCCTCAGCCCGAGCCTCAATGGCACCGCCCATGTGACCCTCCCATATGCTCCAAAAATTGCAGCAGCATCTTCTGGGTCCCTCTGAACAGCCCTCGGGCTGCCCCAGACTCTGACCCCCATGCAGACGCGGCTTGGCTTGTCTTCACAGATGACGGCTCTAGCCTAGCCACCACCCTCCTTCCTTGTCCCTGCCTGTCCTGGCCCCCCCCGCCCAACCTGAGGCTTCTAGAAATGTGGGGGATGCAAGGAGGAACAAAAATGGGGAATAATCACCCATTACTGAAATGAGACCTTATCATCATTAGATACAAAACCATCAGAATCTGGAGGAAAGAGTGCTGATACGGCCCCACCAAGGAGCCGTCTCCGTGCCCGTTCTCCAGCCTCCCTTTATGTTTTTTAGGCATTTCTGATGTAATTACAATCTCACTCGATCTAAGTTGGATTTTTTTGTAGCATAACTGTTATGCCACAGCTATTTTCCAATCTCATTAGAACCCTTTACAAGCTCCATCATCTTGCTGCAGTGTAATCAGATGTAACCATTCTGTAGTTGGACATAGGGTTTGCGCTCAGATGTTCAGGTTTCCCCTATTACCCTCCTGACCAGGTGCTTGAGTGACTTACCCTCTGGGAGCCTCAGTCCTTATCTGTGAAATGGGGCCATACTATTACCTGCGGACCCCAAGTGACTTTGGAGGATTGAGTAGGACCCCACATGTGAATGATTTAGCACCAGGCCTGGCTGGAGCTTCCCAGGACGAGGCCAAGTGTTATCACTGTAACCCCACTCTGAACTCGGTGCAAAAACCTAACCTGGAGTTTGGATCACTCAGAAATGGAATTGCCGGGTAAAAGACCCTGAAGAGGTTCCAAATTCTTGTTACATGTTGTCAAGTTTGCTGGGCCCCGGGTACACCCTACCAGGGCAGGTGAGCCCTGCCTCCCAAATCCCTGCCAGCCCTGGTGTTAGCTCTGATTCTGGCACTTACTAGGTGGGTGACTGGGGAAAGGTTTCTCTACATTTACAAGCCCCAAACCTCTGTAGAACAGGACAATGTTAGCACGCATCTGTCTCCTAGACTTTTGTGCTGATGAAAATGATGATTGTATAGTGCCAGCATGGTGAGCCAGCCCTGGATAAATGTTAGTTATTCCTGTCTTTCATGTTCTAGGCCCCTGTGTTTTTCCTTGTGTGTACATATCTTATAAGATTATTTCATAATGAACATATGTATCTCAAAGTTCTTGGTTCTGAGTAATTGGGTCTGGTTGGTATTTCTAATGACTTTGACCTTTTCATGCAAAGTAAATAAGATTATGACTGTTCACAAGCCATCTTCTTCCTGGTATTTAGCTCAAGTCTGATTATTCACCATGGCAACATTGAAATCCTTGTTCATTACATTCACTTCCATTTTTATGTTATTTATCTGTTTGGTTTTTTTAGGGCCTTTCCTCCACAGGTTCAGCCATTTAAATGGAAGGTTTTGACTTCCGTGAACTCGTAATTTGTCAGTTTTTTTCTTTTATGGTTATCGTTTTCGGTCCTACAAAATTTTGCCAAGTTTCAAAGAGTCTCTCTCTCTCTTTGAAGTGTGATGGCTTCACATGATGTTTAGGTCTGTGACCCATCTTGAATTACATCTTATGTGTGGTGTGAGATAGGGATCGTGTTTCTTTTTCTTCATATGGATGTATAGTTGTTCAAGCACCATTTGTGGAAAAGACTTTCCTTTCCCCATAGGGTGGGTTAGGGACCTTTGTTGAGAATCAGCTGACCAGGTAAATGTGGGTCTGTTTCCAGGCTCTCTGTTTAGTTGCGTTGATATATTTGTTCATCCTTATGCTCATATCACCGTCTTGATTACTGTAGCTTTACAGTAAGTCATAACGTGAGTGAGTGTGCGTCCTCCAGCTTTGTCCTTTTGCAAGATTGCTTTGAATATTCTAGATTACTTTCATTTCCCTATGAATTTCAAAATCAGCTTGTTGATTTCTATAGAAAATCTAGCCTGGTGGGATTATGACTGACATTGAACCTGTAGATCAATTTGGAGTGTTATTGACTTAACACTGAATCTTCCAGTCCATAGACACCCCTGACTATTATTAGGCCTCTTGACTTCCTTTCAGCAGAGTCTTGGGGTTTCCAGAGTGGAGGGCTCACACATATTTCGTAATATTTATTCCCAGCTCCTGTGGTTTTTAAATTTTTTTTATTTTTTGAGGCTGTTGCAAATAGGATTTAATATTTTTATTTTCCAATTTTGTGCTGCTAGTGTATAAAAATTCAGTTGATTTTATATATTGACTTTGTAGTTCTAATAGTTGTTTAGTTCAGTCACTAGTGATTTCTGTTCTTGGCGGGAGTTTGGGCATATTAAAGCAGTTGACAGATTGTAGATCTTTTTTTATTTTTGGTAAATTGCTTTTGCTTTAATTTGTAGAGCTAATTCTAGATAATCATTAGAAACACTATGTATGTTAAGCTAGAAATGCAGAACTGTGGATTAATTAAGTTAAATGTGCAGAATCAAGTTATTAGCACTAAATATCCATCACATTGTTTGATTCCATAATGAATTATTGAGCTTTGGGGACACAATATTTATAAAATATCTCCCCTTTCACGCATTATTTACTGAGTATACAAGGTAACTATGAGGCACAATTGCGAAAGGAGAATCCACCCACAGCCTCGCCATCCTGGCTACACCGATGGTGTTCCTCATTGGTAGCCAGAAAGCAGCTCTGGCCAACTTGACCAGCGTGAGGTTTAACTAGAGCCTTGCTGTGTTCCTGCTCCCCCAGAAGCCTGAGAACCAGCCTCAGAGGCTGAGCAGTGTCGAATCAGCTCAGCGTAGACAGAAGTGAGGCTCCTGTGGCTGCTCCCTGGGCGCTCTGGACATGGTGTGTGGCCCCAGCCTCACCTGAAGGGATCCTATGTCCCTGCCGCTTCCCCTGAAGTCTGGGCCCATGTGCTCTGGGAAAGCAGGGACGAGAGCCCCTCACTTTCTGTTGGTGGCGCTCCTCAACAGAAAGGGAGGTCAGGTGCTGGGAGACCAAATGCCGGGCAGCTCCCCATTCTCCAGCCTAGCCCTGCTTCCAGACCCCCACCCAGGTGGGTTTCTTTAGTGTAGGTGTGCCCAGGGCATCGTCTACAGCTGTAACAATGCTGCTTTGTCCACTCAGCATCACTGTCAGCAGTCTCTCCATACCTGTGTCATGGTGGTTTTCATGACCTGTGTTCTCTTGGAAGGAATTCCGAACGTGGCTGAGGGAAGAATGGGGACGGACGCTGGAGGACATTTTCCATGAGCATATGCAGGAGCTCATCCTGATGAAATTCATCTACACCAGTCAGTATGAGTAAGTGCAGCCCCCCTCTGTGGGTACTGTGAGCACAGTCACAGTCCCATTCTCTGTGGGTACTGTGAGCACAGTCCCTCTGGATGCTATGAGCACAGGTCTTTGGTACTATGAGTACAGTCCCTCTCTGTGGTAGTACTGTAACTCAGTATCTCCCTCTCTGGGTACTGTGAACACAGTCCCCATCCCTACCTCCCCGCCACCCCCTCGTATGTTTTCTGTCTGATTTGCCATCATCATCTACCAGCATCATGCTCCAGTGGGCCTGGTGTGTGTGCCATATCCTCGGGGTTGTTGTCCCATGTCCACCCTGGGAGGTCTGCTTTCTCACCCCTCTGCCTGTCCCTGCCGCCCCTGTTTAGCCCCTTTGCCATGTCCTCTGTGCAGCCTCCGGTTCCTGTCCCAGGATAACAGAATAGGAGTGTCATTCCCTTTACTCCACTGAGAGCTCCCCTCCAGCCACCTTGGGGTGCCCAGCAGAGACCCATGAGCCCCTGTTAAACCCTGTTGGAATGAGAGAAGGTGTAAGGGTACCGTGCACACATGGGTGGGGGTGAGCCTGGCTCAGGACCATGGAGTGTCCCTGCTCCCCACTGGCCTGGCCATGCTAGGCCGCCCTGCCTGCCCTCCATGCAGAGCAGGGAGGAGTGTGGGCTCTGCACTGCTGCCCTCCGTGCGGCTCTGCCGTGCTCTCATGCTGCCCACTCCCCCCACAGCAACTGCCTGACCTACCGCCGCATCTACCTCCCGCCGAGCCACCCGGATGACCTCATCAGGCCGGGCCTCTTCAAGGGCACCTATGGCAGCCACGGCCTGGAGATTGTCATGCTCAGCTTCCATGGGAAGTGTGCCAGGGCCACAAAGATCACGGTGAGTCCAAGGTCCGCCTGGCAGGTCCAGCCCTACATGGACTCGGCAGGTTGGCCATGGAGCAGTCTGTCTCGGGCTGCACCCTGGCTGCCTGTAGTAGGCCCAGACCCACAGCACAGCTCCACTGGGCCCCACCTGGACCTGCCGAACCAGGAGTCACAGGGGATGTTGAGTATGTCTGAAGTGGTGTCACCACACAGCTCTCAGTCCTGGCAGCACACTGAATTCCCCAGGAAGGTTGAAAACTCACTGATTCCCCCGGCCCCACCCTACAGATTCTGATTTAATGGGGGTGTGGCTGGTCTGGGGCTCCACAAGCTCCCCAGTTAACCCCGTGGCTGCCACATTGGAGATCCCCCACATTAGCACACAGGCCCCACTGCCTGTCCTGGCCTCTGGCTCCTAAAAGCGGTTGGAGGGCTGCTGAACTGAGTGCGGGTCCTGAACAAGTAGGCCCCGCATTGCCCTCTCCAGGGGCCACTGTTCACACTGTGCTCACCTGTCCTTTGCATAGGTGTTGGGGTGAGTTTCTGGCAGAGGCACTAAAGCGTCCTGAAGAAGCAGTGCCACTTCCTAGTCCTCACAAAGCATTACTCTTGTACCTCAGTCCGCCAGGGTCCCTTTGCTTTTGGGAAAGCTCCTTGTAAAGGAGAGCCCAGAAGCAGGGCTGAGTTTCTGGTCTGGGGATTTTGGCGTGTACCTTGGCTCTGGAGAACCGCACGCCTGGGAGACTGGTCTGGCATTCAGGCTTTGGAGCGTCTGCGTTCTGGGCAGACAGACCTGGGCTGGCATCACAGGCCTGCCGCCTGTGCCTGACCCTGGGAGGGTGCGAACTTCTCTCAACCCCAGCTCTTCAACTGTCACACAGGCTAGTGCCCACTCGAGGTCTTTGCAGATGAGCTGCCATGCTGGGTGCCTGCAGGCCCTCACCAGGTCACTCGTGGGTGCAGCGGTTCCCTGTCCTCAAAGATCCCTACACAGATGGGGCCTCCTGCTCTAGGCACCAATTGTTTAAGGCCTTCTAAACTCTTACTTCACAAGGAGTTAGCACTAAGTCACTGGGAGAGCGGGAGCAAGTTCTCTGGCCGCAGTTGGGATCTAGGCTGGGAACTGCGCAGAGCATTTTCCTGTGGATCTCACCCTGCCGACTGCTGCACGCTCCTCAGGGTGACCCCAACATCCCGGCCGGGCAGCAGACGGTGGAGATCGACCTCATGCACCGTATCCAGCTGCCAGACGTTGAGAACCTCCGAAACTTCAATGAGCTCTCACGCATTGTCCTGGAGGTTCGCGAGCAGGTGCGCCTGGAGCAGCAGCAGCAGCAGGAAGACAGGCCCGAGGATGGCGAGGGCCATGGCAGGCATAGCCCCCGTGAGCCCCAGCATGCCCCTGCCCAGCCCAGCGCGGGGCCACCTGCCGAGAAGGGCAGGGAGCCCGGGGACGGAGGGGCCATGGCTGCAGAGGAGCAGCCTGCCCAGAGCGGGCAGGGGCAGCCATTCGTGTTGCCAGTGGGCGTGAGCTCGAGGAACGAGGACTACCCCCGCACCTGCAGGATGTGGTAAGGACTTGAGAGTAGGGGAACACTGAGCTTCAGGGCGGGCCCTGCCTCCACACGCTGCGTAGAGACAGGGCTGGGGTGGGATCGGGTCTGACAGGCCAGCATGGGGGCTTGCTGCAGCAGCGTGGGGCCTCTGACGGCTTGGTCCAAGCGCCAGCTCAGACCTGAGTGGATGGTACTGTGTTCTGGGCTGCACAGGCAGTTCTCACTGCCTAGGGGAGCCTCAGATGGAGTGTTAGCACTACCAGGCATGAAGAGTCTTCCCAGATAGTTACTAAGGTCAAAGGGAGACAGGCAGGACGCCAGGCAGCACTGAAGCAGACAGCAAGGCAAGGACTGTCCCCTGCCCACACCTGTCCCTGTAGAAAGCCTGCTTGGAGTTCACCTGCGTGTCCTCGCAGGTAAGGCCTGTCGTGGGTGCTCCGTCCATATTCTAGTGAACGTAGTTCTGCTGTCGGTCCTACGATTTCACTCTTCCTCCTGTCCTTCCTTTCTCCTTTCTGTTATTTATTTATTTATTTTTTTGCCCTCCTCTGCTACTTTGGGCCAGGACCTCACTGGCCGCCGAAGTGAATCCCAGCCCAGCCAGCATGTGGAAAGGGACTGGCATTGCCGCTTCCCTCCCTGCAGAGGTCAGGGTCCCTGATCTGGGATAAGGCCTCCTCCAGGCTGCCAGCCCCTTGCCTCACTTACAGTTCTTACAGTTTTGTCTCAGGCCACTGCCTTCAGCCACTCAGGCCTACCCCTGCCATCCAGGCAATTCCTTGGTAGATGAATTACAAGACCCTCGCCCCAGTTGCCTATACTCTAGGGCTACTTAAGTTTAACTAAACTTCGGTCTGGCCCCCTGGCAGAGCTGCGGGATGGCCATTCACTCTCATGCCGGATACCGGGCTCCGTGGCTTGGGAGGGGCATGCTGCGTTCCTTCCCTGTCTGGTTTATGTGTCTGCAAGGACGTGGCCTCAGCGCCTGGGCAGGAGACATGTGCTGTGTGCTTTCTAAGCCCAGTGGACATTCTTTACCTCCCTGTGACTGTGGTGCTGCTTTCCCCACCCAGGAAACCCTGGGAGCCACCGGCCTCCTGCTCAGGGCTGCTCTCCCCGCTGCCGCCCAGCAGAGCCTCTGTGTGGCTGGCAGAGGGGGCGGTCTCGGGTGCCATCCCACGTGCTGGGAGATTTAGGCCAGCCCCTGACTTCCTGTCAGTCCTCTGAAGCACCAAGTTCTTTGGAAGAAAGACGAAAATGTATTTCAGCCTGATGGCGATCTGGAAGCTTGGCCATAAGGGGTATTTGAAAGTTCTGCCTTCCAGTTCATGTCAGTTGCACACTGATTAACTTTTTATTGATTATATTTGAGTTGTTCTATGCCTGCTGATTCTTAGCGTCTTGCTGGCAAATAACGAAAGTGGCTCGCATGGAGTGCAGGGTGTTCTAGAACACTCCAGGATGACAGGGTCCTTGATTTGGGCCAGAACATGCACATCGCGGCCCCGCTCATGCCTTGCTCCCTCCTGCTTCCCCTTTCTTTGTGCAGTTTCTACGGCACGGGCCTCATCGCTGGCCACGGCTTCACCAGCCCCGAGCGCACCCCCGGGGTCTTCATCCTGTTCGACCAGGACCGCTTCGGGTTCATCTGGCTGGAGCTGAAATCCTTCAGCCTGTACAGCAGGGTCCAGGCCAGCTTCCGGAACGCAGATGCACCATCCCCACAGGCCTTCGAGGAGATGCTCAAGAACATTCAGTCCCTGACCTCCTGATGGCCCCCTTCCCTGCCGGGGGTGGTGGCTCCGGACCCCTCAGCCTGGGAAGAGCAGCAGCATGCACTTTGGAGATGCGACCTTCTGACCAGAACACCCACCTTCTCGTAGGCGTCTCGACCCAGCCACCTGAGACACTGTCTATAGAGTGCGCGACATATGCCTGTGTAGTTGTCAGTAGCTAATGGGAAAGCTGAGCTGAGCATGTGTTTGAAACACAAAAGAACCAGAACTGATTTAGAGGACAGGCTGCAGGGGTGTGTAAATAATTGAATTGGAGAAATTGGGTTTGTCTTTGGCCCACGAGCAGTGTTCTAGGAGAAAAAAAATCCGCCTTCAGGGAAGTTCATGATGTAACAGAGTCTCTTGCCGTGGGCCGATCTAAGGAGTCGAGTGTGTGGGGTGCCAGCTCTACCATCTGCTGTGCAGGAAGTAAGTGCAAGTGGCGTGGACCCGTGAGGGCCTTGGTGAAGTGAACTTGTCTGCGGCCTGGGCAGGTGCGCAGGGTTAGTATGTGTGGAAAGAGAGCCCCAGGGAGTCTGGAGTGTCTGGCTTGGGACCCAGGGCTGAATTCCTGTTTATCAACTGACTCACTTGGATTTTGGATGGAAGCGCTTCACCCCATCTCTGTTTAGGAACCAGGGTTAGCGATACTGGTCACTAGAGATGTCACTGCAGGCCTGTGAACTGCCCCCCCGGCCCTGGTCCCTCAGCAGCACCCATGTGCTTTCCCTGGCCTCTCCAGCTTTACAGCCTTTACTCCCGCCAGTTCCAGCCAGCCGTGGTTGCATACATGCAGCCCCCTCCTCCTGCGCAGCACATGCTCTGGTGTCGGAATCCCAATTAGAGCGCCGGAAATGGCTGCACACAGTGACCTTGCAGCCCCTTTGCGGGAGAGAGGACAGCTTTCCAGAAAAGTCACACCATACTGATAGGGGTGCACTTTGGAGACCAGACCTCTCGGGGATCCTTTCACATGGAGACCCCGTGCATGGACCCCTCTGCTAGCATGCCCGTATCGGGTTGGCTCCTGCCTTTGGGGATGCCCTCTGAAGTCCCTGCTGATCTGTGTCTCCTGAACAGCAGAGCCCTAAATGTGTGCAAGCCTCCGAGAATGTTCCAGCTCTCCCTGCAACCCACGGAGAGCCATCTCCACACCACCTGCCCAGAAGTGCACTTCATGGGGGGCAGGGCAGACTTTGTCCCCCACTCCGTTGCTTGTCCTTGTTGGGTGGACTGTGCCGAGCCCTCACTCTGGGGGCGAGGGACCCCAGGGAAGGGGGCAGCCTTGTGGTGCCTTCATGTAGGAGACCAACCTGAGCTGTCCCATGAAATGTGTACTCTGTTTTCCCAATTTCTCCCTGACTGACCTTTTTTTTTTAAATAAAAAATCTCATTGCCATAGCTTCAGTACGTTTGGCAACTTTGATCTTCCTTTGCTTCCTAGTAGCATAGAATTGACAAGCTTTGGGGTACAGCCCCTAAATGGCAAACTGGCCCTCCAGGAGGTTGTATGAAGCTCTCCTGAGGCAAGTGGAGAAGGTGGGGTCCCTACTGGGTAGCAGCAGAGTTCAGCCGCCTGGTATTGTCAGTTGAATCCTGTCAGAGATGCACGCTCATGGCTTACCTTCCAGATCCTTCTAGCAGGTCCTGCAGTCAAGTTGAGGCATGGTCCCAGTTTTCTCGTCTTTGGTAAGACAGCCTAAAAGCATTGTCACCCCTCCCCTTTCTTGCAGTGTGACTTTTTCATGCCAGATGTGGCCAGGCCTGAACAGTGATACTATGGCCATGAAGATTGGAGGAAAATGAAAATGAAGGCCCACTGGGCGTGCAAGCTGTTAAGTTCCACTGCTGAAATAAAGTCTGCCTGCTTTTCCCAGAGCCTGAGGCTTGCTGTAAGGGATTCCATCTCCATCTGAGGCCTCCCAAGCATTGTGAACTGTAAACAGATCAAAGATAAGCACTTCCAATTAAAACCCAATCTCAGATCTGAAGGATGTAACCTGCTTTTGGTGTTTGGGTCTATACGTGGTTTCCACTACTGGTCACTGAAATAACCATGGGCTGTTGGCTGTGTTTACGGTGGCCCTGTCCCTGGTGTGAGGTGGGACCCCAGGGCCTGTGGGGTCTGTCCAGCTGGCAGTGGCCCACAGTGAGGCCAGCAGCAGTGACAGACAAGGGCTTGTCCTCTGCCCAGCCGGTCGTCCAGGGTACGTTGTTTTCCCATTCTGATGTGTCCTCAGCCAGCTCTCAGTTTCCAGTCCAGCAGGTGAGTGTGCAGGGACGCAAGACCAGCAGGCTTCCCTTGGTCAAGGGAATGGTCAGGCAGCTCATCAGGGGAACTTGCAACCAGTTCATTCCTTGCAGGTCCAGTAAGGAACCAGAACGACCCACTTTAGGGACCGGCTACACCCATGTGGTGCTTGATTTGGGGAAGTGGACAGGTGGACCTAGGAGGGTCTTGAGACATTTTTCCATCGTTGGCACCTCCTTCACTTTGCCACCTTGCTGCCGTGAGGGTGGGTAAGTGCGTTGTGTGGCCTGGAAGGAACCTCAGCTGCATCTCTACATGAGGGACTTGCTCTGCTCTCTGCTACCTAACTGAAGAGGATATGATTGATTGGCGTCTTCAGACACGCATCATTGGAGATTCTTCTATATTGGGGCTGAATGCTAATCGCGTGAGGCTGTTGCAGATGGCCTTGTTTTTTTCAGCTGTGTGACACGGGCCTGGCAGTATATCTGGTTATATCTGCCCATCCAGCTCAGAGTTCCAGTGTCTACTGCGTGTGAGCAGGTTTGGAGCTCTTGTGGAGGTGGGAGAGTTTCCAACTCCCTCATTCCTTGGTCCAGACTGGGACCTCCCTTCCTGACCACACCCCAGGTCCCTCTTCTGGTGTCGGGCTCACTGTGTCTGGAGCTCACCGCCATACCTGCCCTGCTTCTCCCCTCCCACACCCTCCTGTCCCAATATTAGGCAGCTCAGGACCAGACAAGTCCTGGCCAACGTGGAGGGCGGGGAATGCACACGGTGGCCTAATGAGCTAGATGCACTCCGGCCTGTGTTCCTGCTTCGTGCAGAACTAGCCCAAGAGGCCAGGTTGCCGTGCCAGGCTTTCTCTTTACCGAGAACGAGGGAGTTCACTGCGGTGGCCCAGATAGCCAGGTCCCCTCCCTTAGCCAGCTGAGCCTCTCCGCCCTGACAACGCCTCAGGGCTGGTTTTGAGTTTGTGGGTTGGCCAGGTTTTCTTGCACTGCCACTGTGAGGTCGCTTTTTCCTGCCCGTGAGCAGTGACAGAGAGGAACAGAAAACCTACCTGCTCATTCCCCTCGTCACTTGCTGAACGTCGTCCCAGGAATCTTGGAATTTCCTGAGTTCCTTGTGATCACAGTGTCCGGCGTGTAGACTCCCAGCAGCCGATGGGAAGACTCAGAGCTTGGAGACAGAAGCCATGTTTTTTGGGAACCCTTTGTTCACTACCTTCATGTTCCATCTGTTCAGGCTGCTGTGGGAATGCCCTCATGTTACCCTCACCTACTCGAGAAAATGCCCCAATTCATAATTCAGTCTGTCCCGGTGTTAACATAGGCTAACCTCTCTGTCTTTATTTTTTGGAGAAGATCTGGAATGTAATTTGGCGACGTGCTCTCAGAAGTATTTAGAGAGTAGAAGAAAGCCACAATGCCATCGGTTTGCCCGATACTGTGACTGGGTACGAGACGTGCCTGCTTCCGGGGGTGTGAGTGACTGGCAGCCGTGGGGCAGGAAGGCATCCGTCTTCTGGGTCCTCTGCTCCCAGGAAGACCAGGCAGAACACATGGAGAAGTCAGCACCTTTTGCTGTGTTAGCCTCATTTTACTTTGCGTTGTTACCTGAGATCAGATAGGCTACTTGGAGCAGGAAAACATTGATGCTATTTGGTCCTGGAATCCTTGATGGTAAAGACGACAGTTGAGATGAGAAGAGTTGCCGTCACTCTCAGGCACCCACTTGGGCTTGCCGGGTGGGGCTCTAGGATGGGGGCAGGGGAGGATGCACCTGTGGGCGGGAGCCTAGGCTGCAATGTCACCAGGGCAGGATGACCGCGTGGGATTGTTACTCCATAAATCAGTGTTTGGAATCTTGTGTGCTTTGTAAGTGGCTCTTGGGATGTGATTCAGATGGAGGCTAAGCAACATGGGCTGTGGGTGTGGGAGGGGACGATGGTGGGAGAGGGCTGGATCTTGGAGGCTGCCCTTCTCATACCTGGTCTTGACACAGTTTTGATTTTCCCAGTCATGGGATGGAATGGCGACCCACCCCTGGGAACCCAGACAAGGGGAGATCTCTGGACCCCTCCCTTTGACCTCAGCTGACATGTGTGTCCCCATCCTGGACGAGGCAGCCCTGAGGGAGCTGGGCCACGGTGGGTTTTCTGAGGCTAAAGTCAATATGAGTTTGCCTTTTCTGAGAACAGAATAGGATCAGCATAGACTGGGCGGGGCTGTGCTCTGTGGCTGGGCAGACAGCCAAGGAGCTCACTTAGTTTTTGTGTGTTTTTTTCCCCCTGTTTACAAAAGTAATGTTCTTGTTTTAAAAATTTGAATGTTTAACACAGAAAGTAAATACCTCATGTTCCTCTCCAGCCTGCCAGGAGAGCTGAGAGGGGTCCTGGCCAGGTCCCCTCCTCCATGTGGGGGCCCTTAGGCCCTGCTGTCCCTAAAGGCACTGCAGTGCAACTCGCTGGATGAGGCCATGTGTGGTCCTTTCTCCCTGCAGTCGGCTGTGTTGGTGGGGCCTCCCCTCGGCCCCCTTGAGCAGGGTCTCTGTGTAGCCCATCCTCTAGTGGGGACCTGGGGTTACTGCAACATGTGTGGCACCAGCCAGCAAGGTGGAAACAACAAAGAAACGCATGCCACTTGGGTCAACTTTTCAGAGGTTGCCCCCATTTTGACTTGAAAACCCATGAGTGATAGAAGGACGCCTTCTGGCTCCTTCCCAGGACATGGTTTTCAGAAATGGCGCATCTGCAGAGAACAAACAGTCTGCTCAGGTTCCCACAGCCACCCACACCAGGGCCCTGTGCCAATACCCAGCTTTGTTCTGCCTGGCCCTGGGGTGGACAGCTGCTTCTCAGGGAGCAGAATCAGGGAAAGGGTCAGTGGACCACCTGGGACCCATGTGGGGGCACCTCAGTGAGGCCTGAGCAGCAGAACAAGGGCCCCTGATGGCTCTGCTCCCCTGATGGGCGTGACAGGGCCTGTGGCCCAGGCCATGCACAGACCAAGGTCTGTGCAGGGAAGCCAGTGCCATGTGACCCAGCGCTCCTGTCTCCAGCCCTGCTACTTGTTTGGAGTGGGGCTTCTGTACCAGGCACTGTCTCCATGTTTGGAGCCATCCTGTGTGTTGTAAGGCGCCAAACAGCTCCCCTGGCCTCCCCCATGGTGACAATCCAAAATGCCTCCAGACATGGCTAGTGTCCTCAGGGGAAAGTCACCCAGTGGAGAATCACTTGGGCAGTACCTGCACCTCCTTGCCCCAGATGGTGCCAAGCATTGGAGACATGATGAACAAGCAGCAAGGTCCCAGACCTGCATGTCTGCACAGGTCACAGCACGGGATGTCCTGTAAATGGGCTGAGGGAGCCTCCACTTGGCCCTCAGAGTGACGCCTCAGGGCGCGGTGTATCCCCAGTGCACGGGGAGGTCAAGGCCGAGATGGAAGCAGGTGCAGTTGGACTTGTGCCTGACTTGGCTTGAGTGATGCCTGGCCCAGAGCCCGCAGGGTCAGGACAGTAGGTGGGGTGCTGTGTCCTCACCTCCCTACCTCTCTATCTGGAGGGACATCACTCCTAGAACCTGAGCAGAGGCCGAGGGAAGGGGTCTCCGAAATGGTCCAGAGTGGTGGCTCCTCCCCAGCCCTGGGGCCACCTCCCCTGGCATATTTTCCCTGGCTCCTGGTGGTCAGCGGGAGATGATGGCTGTTGTGTCAGCAGCAGCACTGTCTGCCAGGGGGGCTCAGGAGCTTATCAGAAGGGAGATGCTCCCCCAGCCCCCACATGCTGAACCATGACCTCTGGGGGGAGGGTCTGAGCACGTATAACTTCCCAAGCCTCCTGAAAGATTCGGATGCTGCAGCATAGTAGATCTTCGTAGCTGTCGTCTGCTGCGTAACAAATATCCTCTCTTAGGCGGAGGATTCCAGAGAAAATACTTAAGGAATGTGATTTTAAATAGCTAGCTTTCCTTTGCACTTCAGCAAGAAACGGTTGAGCTGTCCTTTTCCCCCCCCCCTTGGTTAGGTTTTTGAGATATAATTTATGTACAGTCTACTTTTAGTGTGTGTACATTTCTTTGAGTTGACCAATACATACAGCTGTGTACAAGAACCACGATCGAGATATAGAATGTTCCATCACCCTTGAAATCTCTGGTGCTGCCCCTTCATAGCCAGGCCCCCATCCCCCATCACTGGTAACCACCAATCTGTTCTCCATCCTTATAGTTTTTCCTTTTCCAGAATATCAAATAAACAGAATCAGACAGCATGTAGCTTTTTAAGTCTGGCTTCTTCCATTCAGCACAAAGTTCCTCAGCCTTTTTTATTCATTATTGTCTCCCTTCAAGGAGCCTTTTTTGACACTTTTTTTCCTAATCCTTCCCATTAAATTTTAAACCACAGATGTACTGTTCACTATACATTTGCGTGGGGCTATGTGCGTGTGCACATGTGTGCTTGTATTCACACAGGCATACATCATGTGGCCTCCTTCAGGCATGTAAGGACCAGGGCCCTCCCTTTGAGACCCGGGGGAAGCTCCTGGAGACTTCTGAGCAATGGTTCTGGTCACCATGTTGAGAAGGGACTGGAGGTGAGGAAGGTGGTGGGAGATGTCCCCTGGGAGGCTGCCCTGGGGATTCCAGTAAGGGCTGACACGGCCTGGACCCTGGGAAGTGCCCAGACTCCGGGTGAGGAGTTGTGGACTGCTGGACTGAGTGGGGAAATGAGAGAGACATAAGCTGCTTCTGCTCTTGCCTTTGTGTACCACCGGCCCAAACAGTCTCAGAGATGCCACCTGCTAGTGGCTTGGCCCTGGAGCCCACCTCAGAGAGTCGTGGTAACCACTCTGGACAACAGGTGCCTGGACACTAACTCACGGTGGCTGCCATCCCAACCAGGGAGCCAGGGTGGCAAAGGAGGATTTGCTGAGCCCTGCAGTGGATGAGCGGGCCGCCCTTGTGCAGTCCTTCAGCGAGTGGCTGCTGAGCCACTGTGGACAGGGCCGGAGACTGGGGAGGACCTGGACCCAAATCCCGTCCTCTTCTCAGGCTCCCTCCAGGATCCAGGACAGGAACAGAGGCTGCCTGAGCCCTGTGGGTGGCCCTCATCACCACGGAGCTTCCCTCTGTTCTCAACGTTCCACAGTTCTATCGGAAGGCACGCTTCCATGGGGCACCATGGGTGAGTGAGACACTTCTCGGAACCCTTCTTCTCCTAGAGGATGGTGGGTGATCTCAGGGAAAGCACTAGGACATGGGTCCTTGGTACTCGGGGTGGGGCTGATGGTGGCCGAGGCATTTGTAAATAAACATACTCCTAGAGCCTGGCTGTCTGGTTCAGGCTGTGCCCTTTGCGCAGCTCTCTGATGACAGTAAGGGCCAGAGCTTCCAGGGGGCATGAGCCTGTCCTCTAGGTGGTACTGTGCTCCCCAGCAGATCGCTGGAGGATGCAGTGAAGGAGAAGTCAGGGGAGACCAAGATGCTAAAATGACACAACTTATCAAAGAGAGAACACTAGAGTGTCGCAGACAGAAAGGCGAGGAAAACAGGGGCGACCATGAAGCCTGTGATGCCAGGAAGAAAGGGTAAGGGCTTGGGGCAGCAGAGTCGCACAGGGATGATGCCCACCAGTGGGGACCGGGCATGTACTGCGGGGCCCCAGTATGGGTGAGTGAGCGTCCTATGTGCAGGGGCTGCTCACAGAGCAGACGCAAGTCGGCAGCACCTGATGTGACCTTGACCCAAACCACTGTGCGACCTGGGCAGAGAAGGCTTGCTTAACTCCTGAGGGACCCAGAAGTCCCCCGATGAGAGACATGAGATTTAAAAAATTGTAGTTCTTAGATGTTATTTAAAAATCCTGTTTTAACTTAACCCACAGGATTTAGATTTGTAGAATTCCTTTTCTATGTCTGTCATGGTCAATTAGGTTGAGTGCAGGCTCAATGCAAGGCCCCCTCATGCTCTCATCCAGGCCCCTTGGTTGGTGAACACTGCATAACTGCACCACGACTCGGGGACTTAGAGTCCTTGCTGTGCTCCCCCTTTCTTACCTGGGAGCTTTGGAAACAAAAGCTTGGCAGAGAAACGTTCAGCAGCCACAGGCTTCTCCCGTCCCATGTCCCTTCCCTGAGACAGTGGCAATGAGCCAACCCCTGCTTGAAGTGGGAAGAGAAAGGGAAATATAGGGGGAAAAATAAGATTCTGCCATACTCAAGAAGTGGCGTTTGACGCACATGTGACACGCACTCCCTGTCTGGCTCTTTTCAGTACCTTTCACACTCTGTCTTACGTGATCTTCTCAAACTTCCTGTGGGATTGATTCTATGGTTATCACTAATTGACTAATGAAACTGAGGCTTGGGAAATCAGGTGACTTGCCTGATATAGTAAGAGGCAGGGTGTGGATTGGGTTCAGGTCCTTGTTACTTGGGGCAGGATGGGCAGCGTGCTCTTTCGATCGCCAACTGGTGTGGTGGTAGATTTGCTTTCCTGGCTTTGAACGTTGTACAGGTGGAATCCCAGGCATGCTTTGGAGTCTGGCTTCTTTATCTATTTGCTGTGGGCTGCAATTGTGTGTTCTTTTTCATTGTCACATAATGTTCTTCTACATGAGTATGCCATACATTCTTTTTAAAAATCTTTTCTCCTATGGATGGACATTTGGGTCATTTCCAGTTTGGAACTGTTAACAGAAGATTGCTGTGGATGTTTTTGTCCATGTCGTCTTGTGGACATAAGCTTTCATTTCTCTTGGGTGTATACCCGGGCAAGGAACTGCTTGGTCATCGGGTATTCATGTTTAGGTTTTGTAAATACTGCCAGTTTGCCAACATGGTTGTATCTATTTCATGAGCAATGTATAGAGGTTCCAGCTGCCACATCCTCAAAAATTTGGTATTGTCAATCTATTCCTGGTGGGGATGAGGACAGTGATAAGCTATTCTTGACATGAAAGGGTAAGACTGTGTCTCAGTGGTAAGGGCCACGGCTTCCAGGGGGCATGTGCCTGTCCTCTATGCTAGATCAATGTTCCAGTGAGCTCAGGAGGATGGAAACAGCATGGAAGCCAAGAACGCGCCAAGGCGGGCAGAAACAAGACAGCTATAAATAAAATGCCAGGGTAATGAGGAGCTTCCTGGGTAATTTTGTCATTAGCTATTAAGAGACCAGTGATACACACACACACACACACACACACACACACGCAGGCGGTGATGTTTGAGATATGTAGCAGCTAATCTGGTAGGGGCATTCCCTAATCAGCACGGGTGCTGGCCAGGAGAGCATGCGTGTACTAGCTGGAAGCTCAGCCCTGCTCATAGGTCATGCATGACCTTAACGGTTATAGTGGTATCCAAGAAAGCTGAGTAATGTCTGGGAGCACCGTTTGCTCCATGGCTAGAATGCAGCATTTTGGGGGCCTTGCGTATCATGGTTTGGGCAAATATCGAGAGTATTGAAATAAGCATGAAAATACTGAAGTGGGAAAAAACTCGTTTCCAAGAAATACAAATTGGAGTTTGTGATAAACTAAAGGAACATATAGAGGTAGAAAGCATTTGGTTTTATGAAAATGTGAAGACATGCATCCTGTTTTCCGTTCAGCAGCTGCCCGGAGCACACGTGTGCAGGGGAGGAGGGTGGAGGAAGGGGAGACTAAGGCAAACAGGCCAGAAGGTTCAGAAGAGCATCGGGACGCTCGGGATTGACAGCTGTTTTGAATTCCATGGCAGTTTAAACCCCAGGTTGCTCAAGACACACTCATTTCCCTAAAAGTCACGATTTGAGCCCACTTATGAGACTCAGCAAGTGAAACGCGAGACGCACAGTTAAACCTGAATTTCAAGAAAACGAACGACTTTAAAAGTACATCCCAAGTCCTGCGTGGGAGACACTCATGCCGAGATGCTCCGTGGCCCCCTGAAACCAGCCCTTGGCCGGCGTCCACACGCCCCCGCAAGGACGCTGGGGTGCGGGTCCCACATGCTTCTCTCTTTCCAGGGAACAGCCCCCCAGGCTGGGTCGCCCCGCGTACTCGCAGGCCTCTCCGTCGGAATGGTGAGTGGGCTTTCCCGGTCAGGGTAAGTGGGCTTCCCAGGCCGACGCCAACCCGGGCGAGGCCGCAGGGCGGGATGGGCGATGGCCACTGAGCCGGTGGCACCTACGCTCGACCCCAGGACCACTAGCCCCGCTAACCAGGCAACCGCGAGGCCCTTGCCTCCAGCGGCCAATCAACCTCCATAAGTGTACGTGCCTGGAAGGCAGCGCCTGGTTGGCTGGACGCAGACCAATCAGCGGGGCGGGGCGGGGCACACGGAGAGGCGGTCGGGCCGGAAGGGCGGGCCTCGGAGCGGCCGGCGGACGGAAGAGGAGGCCCTCGGAGCGTGTGTTTGTGTGTGTGCTGGCCCGCGGGGTAAGTGACTCGTGTGGGAAGCAGCCTCGGCTTTCGTCACCACATCACAATGAGCATCACCTCCTCCATCATCACGACCGTGTCTGAGTCGCGGCAGGAACTTCCGGAAGCTCTCGGATGTCCGTTGGGTCAGTCAGCGCGCACTCACACCCCGAGCGCGTCTGGACGGGCCAGTGCGTCCCTGAGTCCTGCACGCTGAGCCACGGACACCACGCCTGGAGGAGCCCCCACGTCCCAGTCACCTGGGGTGGCCCCAGAGCCCCCGAGTCACCCTATCCCAGCAGTAGCTTGTATCACATAAGCACGACAGAGGCCACATTTATGCACAAAACGTAAGCACAAAAGGGCAATTTTGTTTCACTGTGAAGGTCCGGGGTGGGTCTTCGGCCATGGATGTATCCAGATGTTGAAGGACTGTGGTCAAGGTCTGTTTGTCTCCGTCTCTCAGCTGTGATGTCCTGTGTGCTGGCTTCCCTCCTGGAGGCAAGAGGACCACCAAGAACTCTAAAGGCTTAACAACGTCAACCGAGAAGTAGATGCGCTTTACTTAACAATTTTAGCACAAAGCCCCAGAATGAGTTTCACTGGACTGACTTAGTTTATGACACAGTTTTGAGCCAATCTCAGAGGAGCCGGGCCTCACTTTCTGCCTGGGAGTGGGGGAGGTTCCAGCCCCCTTGAACTACATGGACTGAGATGGGTATGCGCCCCGCCCCAAGGAAACAGCAATGCTGTCATTGCCAGCAAGAGGCGTGGGGCTTGGATGCTGTGCAGGCAACATCCCATATCCTGTTTTCAAGCATCCGATGGTGAGTTGCTATCGATGACCTGAAGCTATTGCTGTAATGAAAGAGCAATAATAAAGGTTGTGATAATGACACACAGAAACACTTGCATCACTTGTACCATGTTACAAAGCACTGACACATTCCGTGTATGCCCACTGGAGACTCCGGAGGACCAACATTCTAGCAATTTGTTGTGGGGAGGATGAAGAAGACTAACGCAGATTCTGTCATCCCAGAGACATCCCAGGTTTTTTTGCTGGAAAGAATTGCATTAAATTTACAGTTTTGACAATGTTTTCCAAGTAAGCTCAGGCGTGTCTGATAAAGCATCACAGGAGTTGTGGTTGGCAGCTCCATGTCTTGGAAAGTTCTCACTAGGTTGGAATGTTTCTGTCTTTCCCAAAGGGCCTAGCACAATTTGAGCTGGAGTGTAGCTGAAGCACAGGTATTGTGGAATGTAGAATCCCACAATAGCCCCGCATCTGGGAGCCTCTAGACATTAGCACATGAGCCCAAATCTACTTCTCTTGTCACCTCCAATCCCCATCTCGGGCTTAGATGATCCCTTCCACCCCTG
The DNA here is from genome assembly GCF_036562045.2 of Rhinolophus sinicus. NCBI lineage: Eukaryota > Metazoa > Chordata > Mammalia > Chiroptera > Rhinolophidae > Rhinolophus > Rhinolophus sinicus. The sequence goes on from NC_133760.1 coordinate 18,346,367, forward strand.
GGGTTTAATGATATGAGCCAGTTCCAAGAAGGCTGGCCCAGGCCCACACCCTAGCGCTCCTGTCCCCAATTTACACAAAACCTGGAACTTTCTAAGCCTTCCTATTCTTTTCTAGGAAGAACACATTTCAAACCTTTGGGAAAGAAGTGTGCCTCACAGATCTTTCAGTAAGGAGAGCAAACCCTCAGCTAGTTGACCCCAACCCGACACACCCCTGTGGGGTGTGGAGAGCAGACAATGGGGGTCCAGAGGCAACGTCTCATGAGAGGATGTGTCAGACATGGGAGTCTGGTTGGAGGGGCCATCACCGAGTCTCCAGAACCTCTACGTAGGGTCACCCACCGCCTTCTCCCAGCCCCCAGTTCCTCACAACACTTAGAGACAGGGATGCAGGAGGCCTGGGAGAAGCAGCACTGCCCCGTAGTGTACCTGCTCTGGGCATCAGCTCCTTCATCTGCCTCTGAAAAGGATAACTTCCCCTCTTCTTCCTGCCTGTGGGTGTGGTGAGGATCACATGGAAGGATGTGGAAGTCTTTGCAAATGGAAAGCACTAGATGCAGAGTGACGCATAACCACAAAAAGAGCAATCATCTCCTCACTGGAGTTGGTTGTACGCCCCCATGTTCAGACGGGGAACCTGAGACTTGCTCATGGTGACATGGCAGTAAGTGGTCCTGAATCCCAGCACACCTGGTCTGCAGGCTCTGGCAGTCCCCCTCTAAATGACTTTAGAGGGCCAGCCGTGGTGGCCTGCCTCTTTCTGAGCTGCAGTGGGAGCTGAGGCCCCACCCCTGGCCCTGGACACCGTGCCTCAACCCTGGCTCCCTCTGAGCATTGATGTACTCTTCCAGAGAGTTCCTTGGCTCATGTTACAAATGCAGCATCACATTCAATTCTGTCTTTTCTGGCTCTTGCTCAGATGTGTCCTGCTCCCAGTGCTATTCATGGAGAGCCCATATGCTGTGAGTGCCAGGCCAGATTCAGGGGCCACCTGCCAATGCCCAGGACTGAGGCGGCACTACCTTACTGGGTGCCTCAATCCCTGAGACCCCAAAAGAAGGTAGGTGACTTGAACCCAGGGGTTCTTCACCTGGGTTCAGGATGAACTTCAGGGGACGAGCAACCCTTCAGAGTCATAGTATTATATGAATAATATTTTAAAATTTATGGAAGACAGTTTATGTTTTTTTTAACCAGATTCTTTTAAAAACCAGATTTGTGGTGTTTTGATTGACATGATAAACTGCACATATGTAAAGTGTACAGTTTGCTAAGTCTTGACATATGCGTACAGCTGTGAAACCACCACCACCACGTTGAGGTAATGTATGTATACACAACCCTAAGAGTTTCCTTAGGCCCTTTTGTAACTCCCGTCTAATGCTCCCTGCCCTGCCGTCCCCAGGCAACTACTGATATGTTTCTGTCACTACAGATGAGTTCACATTTTCTAAAATTTTATATAAGTGGAATCATATAGTATATACTTTTTTTTTTTTTTTTTTTTTTAGTATGTCCTTTTTTTTGTCTGGCTTCTTTCACTCAGCATGGTTGTTTTTTGAGATTCGTTCTCATAGTTGTGTATATCTATAGTTCCTTCATTTTTACTGCTGAGTAGTATTCCCATTATATGGATAGACCACAATTTATCCATTTGTCCAGGGAAGCACATTTAGATTGCTCCTAGAAGTTTTGTCTAATACCGATAAAGCTGCTATGAACATTTGTGTACAAGTCTTTGTATGACCATGCCTTCATTTTGCTTGGCAAATACCTAGGAATGGAATTGCTAGATCATAGGGTAGGTGTATATTTAACTTTTTAAGAAACTATCACCTGGTTTTTCAAAGTGGTTGTGTTATGTTACATTCCCACCAGTGGTATATAAAGTTCCAGTTCTTCCATATCCTTGCTAACGCTTGGTTTGGTCAGTCTTTTTAATTTAGCATCCTAATAGGTGTCTCATTGTGGTTTTAATTAATAATTCTATTACGACAAATGGTGTTGAGCATCTCTTCATATATTTTTGCCATCTGCATATCTTGTTTGACAATATAAGTTTTCAAATATTTTGCCCATTTAGAGAAATTGGGTTGTTTGTTTTCATTACTGAGTTTTGAGAATTTCTTTATATATTCTAAGTACAGGTTCTTTATCAGATACTGAATTTGCACCTATTTTCTCCATGTCTTTGGTTTGTCTTTTTTCTCTTTGATCAGTATCTTTCAAAGAGCAGAGGTTTTAAGTTTTGAGGCAGTTTAATTTATTAGTTTGACCTTTTCTAGTTCTTTGGTAGGTGTACCCACCCCCACTACAGCAATGGATCATGCTTTTTAAGCATTTCTAAGAAATTTTTGCCTAACCCGAGGTCAGAAAGGTTTCTCTCATGTTTTCTCCTATAAGTTTTATGGTTTACAATTCATGTTTAATTCTGTGGTCCATTTTAAGTTGATTTTTATATATGGCATTGAAGTTCATTTTTTTTTTTTTTTGTATATAGATGTCCAGTTGCTGTAACATCATATGTCATAAAGACCATCCTTTCCCTACTGACTTGCTTTTGCATGTGTGTCAAAAATCAGTTCTCTATATATGTGTGAGTCTATTTCTGGGCTCTATTCCTCTGAGCTACATAATTGTGTATTTTCATGCCAATACCACGTACTCTGTCTGGATTACTTTGACTTTATAAAAAGTTTGGAAATCAAATAGTGTTAGTTCTTCAACATTGTTTTTCTTTTTCAAAGTTGGTTATTCTAGGTTCTTTGCATTTCCATGTGAATTTTCTAATCAGTTTGTCAATTTCGACAAAACTGTCCTCTTGGGATTTTGACTGGAATTATGTGTAGAGATCAATTTGAAGACAATTGTCCTAACAATATTGAGTCTTTTGATCCATGAACATGGTAATCTGTATATTTTTAAAGATCTCCCTTCATACTTCTCAGTAATATTTTGCAGTTTTTAGGGTACAGGTGTTGCACATATTTTGTCAGATCTATCCGTAAGTATTTCCCATTTTTGATGACATTGTTTTTAAAATTCAGTTTGTGATTGCTCATTGCTAGTATGTAGAAATAGCATTGAGTTTTGTATTTTGATCTTGTTTTTCACAATTTTGCTACACTCATTTATTCTAGTAACTTTCGTTGTAGATTCCATCAGATTAGCTACATAACAATCATGTCATCCGCAGATAAGAGATGGTCGTATTTCTTCCTTTCCAATCTGGATGCCTTTTATTGATTTTTCTTGCCTGGTATACTGGCTAGAACTCCTAGTACACCGTTGACTAGAGTAGGGAGACAAGACATCCTTGCCTTTTTCCTGACTTAGAGGGATAATATTCAGAAGTCCGCTCTGAAGTACGATGTTAGCTGTAAATTTAGATACCCTTTGTCAGGCTGAGGCCGTTCCCTTCATAGTCCTAGTTTGCTGATAGCATTTATCAGAAATGAATGTTGGGTTTTCCCTGTAGCTGTTAAGATCATCATATGGTTTTCTTTTTTTGTTTGTGAATAGGATGAATTGCATTGATTGGTTTTCAAAAGTTACCCCAGTCACTCCTAGGATTAACCTGATTGAATCAGGTTGCTTATCCTTCTGATATATTTGATTAGAATTTGTACATCTGTATTCATGAGGGATGTCGGTCTGTACTTCTCTTGTAATGCCTTTGGTTGTTTTTGTATTAGGTAATGCTGCCCTTGTAGAATGAGTTGGGACGTATTCCTTCTCTTTCAATTTTCTGGAAGACGGTGTAGAATTGGTAATAATTCTTCTTTGAGTGTTTGGTAGAATTTGCCAGTGAAGCCACATGGGCCTGGAGCTTCCTTTATGGCAAGGTTTTTAACTATAAATATAATTTCTTTCATAGATACAGTGGTATTTAGGTTATCTATTTCTTCTTGAGTGAACTTTGTGAGTCTGTGTTTTTCAAGGAATGTGTTGCATCATTGTTGTTGAATTTATTGGTATAATGTTGTTCATAATATTCTCGTATTAGCCTGTTAATAGTTGTTGAATCTGTAGCGATGCCATCTTTCTCATTTCTTGTTTTTGAATAAACTTTTGAAGGGGTAAGTAGCTTCAAGATAACTAGGTCATATTGTTCTAGGCAGTGGTCTTAGCCTCAATCTCTTGCTGGTCAGGGTAGGAATTATCACATCCATTTAGCAGATGGGCAAACTGAGGTCGTAAGAGGGACAGGGCCTTGTCCAAGGTCAGTCCACAGCAGACAGGGATTAGAATCCAGGTCTCTGGCTTTGAGTCCAGGACTCTCCCCACTGAGCTGTTCTGCTACACACCGGGAAGGAGGTGGCCCTGGGCAGGATGGAAGGAATAGAGAAGTCACGGTGTCACTCATGTCTGACTAAGGCAGCTATCTAGTCTCCTGGTTGGTCTCCTTGCCTCCATCCTCTCACTTTGTTCATTTTCTGCTCCTCAGCCTCGTGAGTTTTAGCACTGTGGGTCTGGTCCTGTCATTCCCCCGGGGCTCCCCATTTACCTCAGAGTATCGACCACACTCCCTGACACAACCCCTGCGGTCCTTCCTGATCTTGCACCTTCTTGGCTCCCTAACCCCCTTTCCACTTGCCCCACGGGCTCCTGTTCCATCCGAAAGAAGGTGTCAGGTGGCAAGTAACAGAAAACTGACTGACAGTGGCTGCAAACAGCGTGTTTGGTAGAGAGGATTCTTCCAGGGTTGTTTTTAGGCTTAATCGTGTCTTCAAAGACCCAGATTCTTTTTATCCTTCTGTTCAGAGTGTTGGCACTGTCACCTCTAGTGTTTCTAGATGGTGGCCGCCAGTTTTTCTTACACTGAGATGCACATGGCAGAAAGTGAGCATATTCTGAGGCCCTCCTTTCTTCAGGAGGACATAGAAAGTTTTCTCTTCCGTCCTCTCTTTCTTATCAGAGATTCCCAGAAACCCCAGTCAACTCCTCTTTCATCTCTTTGACTTTACCCCATACCTGTTCCTGGCTAGGTCCTCACTGACTTGGTGTAGACCCTTTGGGACTGGGCTCTTTGCCCCATGAGCAAGATTGTTTTGTTTTGTTTTGTTTTGTTTTTAATAAGAGAGAGGAAATGATTGCTACCTAGCCAACCCGTCAGTTCTGCTGCGTGAAGTGAGCTCTGTTACCCACACTCTTGTGGGCTCTCACACAGGCACGTGCTGTTCTCCCGCCTTCTAGCACCTGGCTCAGTGGCGCCTTCTCAGAAAGCCTCTGGGTTGGAAGCTCCTTCTGCTCCTCAGCATCCTGACATTTATTCTCCCTCGTGGACAGTGCTGTGTGTGGACCCTCCCCCCCACAATCCCATCCTCCCTGTGGGCAGGATGGGGTCTTACTTGCTTGTAGCTCAGTGCTTGCCACGGAGCACACACTCAGCCAGTACTTGGTGGACTGGATAAAACTGGCCAGAGTGTCCTCATCCTGCGGGCAAGAGGTGTCCCTGCCATGGTGGCAAGAGGTGCAGAGGTAGGGGCTGGTCCCGAGTGCCAGGCCCTGTTGCGTCTCCTCCCTTGCGTGAGCCCTCAGATCCCTCAGCCCTTCCCCTGCAGAGCCCTCTGTCCTCACAGCACACCTCCCACAGGTAGTCTGGTTTTCCCGGGAGCCTGGGGACGTCAGCAGGGTCCCTCCAAAGCGGTTTCTGTTATCTTATAGAATGTGCGACATGAGCCCATGGTCGGCAATTCCAGCAATACAAAGGGGTGAACAATACACTGTGCTGAACATAGTTGTCCCTTCTGACCCCTCTCCTTTGCCCAGCCCCGACTCCAAGGCTTCCTGTGTGTGTCTTGTAGATTTTCTGTGTGTGTGTGTCCTTTCACTAGTGATGTATCACAAGACACCCAAATGCCTGGCTTGAAGCAACAGTCACTGTCGTTACTTGAGGGCAGCTCGGCCGGGCACCTCAGCCCCACGTGTCTTGGGGCTGGTGGGCTTGCCCCGGCACGCTCTTCTTGTGGCAATGACAGAGGAGTGAGAGCAGCTGGAAACCTGCGAAGCCCCTTTGGCCCAGGCTCAGATCTGGCTGCTGTTTCTTCCTCCTCATTCTTTTGGTCAAACCAGTGTCTGGTCTAAGCAAAGTTCCAGGGTGGGGGTCTACCCAGTCCCTGTACTGGAAGGAACTGCAGAACCGCATGGCAGAGGGTGAGGCCACAGGGAGGGATTAGGAATGGACATAACCCACCACAACTCACGTACTAGCAACACTGCATACGTATTCTTTTAAACAATGCAAATGGTAGCGTGCTGTGCTTATACTGCTGCATTGCCCACTTAACATCGTGTCAGGACAGACTGGTCCACCCTGTTCTTGCCAAAGGCCACCGCATTCCCTCTTGTCCCCTCGTTCTGTCATTTGTTGCCCTTTACTTGCAGGCATTCAGGCTGTTGGTCACGACAGTCAGTGCTGCAACGCATGTTCTTGTGCGGACATTGTTTTGCAAATAACACGAGTCATCCAGGGATATAGTCCAGGGGTGGATTGCTGGGTCAGAGATTGTCCATTTGAAACTCTGATCAATGTTGTCAAAATGCCAGCAGAGCCCTCTTTATAGCTGAGAATGCTGAGGCTTAGCGGGGCTAAATGTTGTGCCCCAGGGCTGCTCCTGGAGGCCACCAGGTTCAGGACAGACCCAGGTCCCCCGGCTGCAGCCTGCGTGTCCTGCCCCGGTGCCACATAGTGTCCTACTGCAGAGGTGCAGGCGGTGGTGGGTAGGAGGGCAGGGGGAACATGGAGGTGCTGGTACCTCCTGCCCCAGGAATGTCATGAAGGGGAGCCCGTGCTCCCTCAGCCAGGCCGTGGTGTGTGCTGGGGGAGGGATGTAGACAGGAGCTCTCCAGGCTCTGTCCCTGAGGCCAGGGGTGTCTGGGGCATGGCTCCATCCCCCTTTGGCCTTTGTTTTCCCTTCCTCTCTGTCAGATCCAAAAGAGGATTCGGCTTTGTATCCCCAAAGTCATCAAAGCATGCCCCTGCACATGCCACTGCTTTGGGGGCCGCCTCCCGATGCCCAGGGATCGGGCCATGATGCCCTACTGGGTGCCCCAGGTCCTGCGGTCTCACCATAAGGTAAGAGGGAGGCTCGCACAGCAGTGAGGCCTGAGAGTAAGGGGGGCTTTCCGAGGGAGCAGGAGAAGAGGAGGGCGGGTGCTGGCTTCTTTCCGCAGAGGCTTCCATTGCTGTCCTGTCGGGGAGGGGTCCTCTGAAAGCCACGGCCAGGGCGGCAGAGCGCAGAGGCTGTGCGTGGGATGGGGCCAGGTCGCTGTCCTGGCGGGGGTTGGGAAGGAGGGTACAGTGCTCTCTGAAGAGGGTGCTGCTTTCTTGCCCGCCACCTCTCTTACCACCTTCTCCTCCTCCTCCTCCTCCTTCGACTCCTTTCTTCTCTTGACCACCTCAGTTGCTCGCCTCCCTGCCTGCTTCTTCCGACCCCCTCGTCCCTCACCCCCTCCAGCTCTACCAGCCGGGCTGAGCCTCCTATCCTCATCGCCCCAGCCGGGCAGACCTGGGGTTGGGAATGGGAGGGAGGGTGCCCAGGAAGGACCATTGCTGAGTTTCTGTTCTAGCTCTTTGCTCTGGGTCCCAGGGCAGAGACTGCACGATGGCCAGGCCCAGCCCTCCTCAGCCCAGGGCACCTTTTCTCCCAGGAGTGTCCTGGGTGGTGGTTAGAGGCTTCCTTTCTGCATTAGCTCACATTCCTGTTGCCTGTTTACTGTCACCAAGTAGCACAATGTCCCCAGAATTCAGACCCCGAGGCCTTTTAAAAGGAGACCAGGGCTGGCCTTGTGCACGGACTGTGGGCCCTTAGGAGGTTTTCAGGCCAAAGTACTGGCTCTCCCCCTGCTAGTGACAGGGGCTGACACATTTGTCCACATGCTTTTCTTTTAGATGGCGAGAAGGCAACAGAGTTTTACAGGCATCCAAGGTAATTCAGTGTACACATGTCTCATCCCCTCTGTCTCCCCGGGAAGGCAGGGTCTCATGCCCATCATGATGGGGATGGGGAGACTGCTCTCATCCCAGACGCCTGTAACACAAAGAATGCCACAGACAGGCACACATAGCACTTCTCCCGCCTTTGCTCTCCCCAGGCATCACTAATCACCCACCATCTTTTCCCAATGAAGCCAGCAAAGCCTCAGACTTTACCAGTCTACTAGCATTGGCTCTCAAGACGAAACCAATTTGTAAGCCAGAGTTAGGGGGTATCTAAAGGGTTTTTCTTTAAGCTCTAAGCTTCTATAATTCGTGACATAGGGTGTGTGTGTTGTATACACATGTATTTATGACATAGTATCTATATTATATTCATGACATAGTACATATGCCTACATTATATATTCATGACACATCATGTTTGTGACACCATATTTATGCATCTGTTTCTTACATAGTATCTTCACAGATTCATGTTTGTGACCTAGCATAGATATACTCATATGTTCATGACATAGTCCACACATGCTCCTATGTTTGTGATGTAGTGTAAGCTCACGACAAAGTATATTCATATATTTATACATTTGTGACCCAGTATATATACAGTTATACACTCACGCCATACTCTACTAGGAGGTGGCGTCTACACCCTGACCATTACTTTCTTTTCTCTAAAAGGAGTGGGTTGGACTTGCTCTGGAAGGCGCTTCCCGGAGCTGCCGGCCAACACAGCTGCTCTCTGTGTTGCATGTGAGCAAAGGAGTGGACATGGTCTGTGGGCTTGTATCATGTCCTCCCCTGGGCGTGCTGTTGCCAGACGGGGTGCTGGCGTACCCCTTCATGGAATCTGTAAACATTGGAGGGAACGGACAGGTCCCCAGAGGTCGGATGACAGACGCCAGGGATCCTGTGACGGGCAAGCGTGGTGCGCGGCCCGCTCAGAGCCCAGGGTCGCCAAGCTGGCTGGGAGCGTGCTTGGGAAACAAATGCCCCGCACCTGGCATGCTCACCTCATCACACAGCGAAGGATTCATATTTTTTCCTGATTCTAAAAGCAATACCATGAGGAGGAGTGTAAATTGTCACAGCTTTTGTGGAGGGGGAGGACGCAATTTGAAGGCATCTCTCAGCTTCCGTAATGCATGGAACCCTTAATCCAGGAAGCCCACATCTGGGTAAGATGTATAGACAACCCGACATACAGGCCTGTCTGCAGCAGCGATTTCCTTGGCAAAATACTTGGAAGCGGCATCAGCATCTCTCAGTGGGAGCCTGGACATCAGGGAGGTGTACTTGCCACCCAGACGCCACAGTTGTTAGGGACAATGCAACGGTTCCCCACATTGCGACAGGAAAACGAAAACAAGTCTCTGTAGCCCACAGGATAGGACTCCATCAATGTCAACTTATTTTTTCTTATTTATTTATTTACTTATTTACCTATTTATTTATTTATTTCCACTAGTGTCAATTGAAAAAGCGAAAGCCCTGTTAGGATGTAGGTAAGGGCTGGGTGGGGTGCGTCTGAGCTGCCAGTCACTGGGAACCCGTGTGGGCGAGGAAGAGGGTAGGTAAGGGCCCTGCAAAGATTGACTGGGGGGAGATATATCATGAATAAAACAGAAGGCATTACATCGACGCGAGTTTCAGATAAAAGAGCTAAAGATCACTTTATTTACAAAAGCAACCTCTGCGCCAGTAGGACAAGAACAGTAGGAGAAACTGCCCTTCTAATCATACAACCACACATTTCTGCGTTTGTTCTTATTGGCGGTTTTTGGCTTTAAGAAAAGCTAAAAGCTCCCTTAGTTTATTGTTGAATCATATACACCAGTAAAACCAGTATTGATTTTTACTCCAGCCATTGTTTTATAGTTCAGGCAATTTGTATTAATGTTTCAAGCCTCAAACGCGTTCAAGCCAGTGGTGTTCACAGGACAGGATTGAGAGCGCAGTCTCACTGTGCCAGCATTAGCGCGTGTCTCTTCTCGAGCGTCATACAGAGGAACTTAAAATGTGGTTTTCTAGCCCTCACGTCCAGCTGATTTCTACTTTAAAGAGAAAAATCCATATTTTTCATCTTGTGTTTTCCTTGTAAAGAGGGGGCTCGTATGCTTTTGCTGTAGAATTTCTTGTAAGGAAAGTATATTTTATATTAATGGTGTATACCTTTATGTCAGTATAATTAGAGTGTACATTTTACAGTAGTAGCATATTAATAGCATAATTGAGAAAATGAGATATAGTGTCAGGAGGGCACATGTTGACCAAAGCAGGTCTGGAGAAAGCTGGCGAGTGTCACGGGGATGGGAACACTGGGATTCCACTGGTGGTCGTGGTGGTTGTTCACTTTTTATTATGGAACATTTCACATGCTCAGCTCAATCCCGTGTTCCCATCACTTGGCTCCTAGCATCAGCTCCTCGCCAACCTGCTTTCACCTGAACTTCACCTACTCCATCTCCCTGCTCCAAAAAAGAAAAAGGAAAACATTAATGTGAAGCAAATCCCAGCTAAATACCCCGTCCTTTCATCCGTAAACATTTCAGTGTGCGGCTCTAAAAGATAAAGACTCAAAACACAGCCACGACGCCCCATGCTCACCCTGGATGTCAGGAAACAGTTTCTTCACCTCCGTGAACATGGCTGAGCGTCCACACCCTAGGGACCGTGACCAGCCTTGCTGGGACGCTGGGCTTCCCACCCTGGGTTCTGGAGGGTTCTCTCGTGTGCAGTACACAAACTCAGGACAAGCCTGTCCCCAGACCCGGCCTGGGCCTGACTCGCTTTCTCCGCCTAGAAACCTCCTGGGACTCAAGCGCCTGTTATAACTGTTGGCGAATCTGTGACAGACGCCTCCTCTTCAAGTGGCAGCAGCTCCAGCCCCGTCATCAGGAAAGGCAACTGGCCCTGGCGAGTGGAGTGAGCCCCCAGGTCCTCCTCCTGCCCCTCAGCCTCCTGACCCTCCTCCAGGCTATCCTGAGGGTCATGGCCGTCATTCGGTGAGCAGGCTCGGGGTGCGGGCAGAGGTGGCCCTGGGCCCATCTTACTCCCTGGGCTGCTTCACCCTGGGGTTGAGTCAAGGATGTGGAAGAACTTGGTTGCGGTTCAACAAAAGGGTAAGACATGGGTGTGGCCATGGTGGCTATTATGTGGTTATCGCTGTCCAGAGTCTTGCTCATACCCAGCGCAGGTATCTTCTTACTCCAGCAAGGTGAAGGGAAGAGCAATGCAGATGTGTCAGAGCTGATGGGGGAAGCAGGGCGTCTGAGGGTCACCTTCCTTTCTTTTTTCACCTCTTCCTGGTCCCCAAGTTCTAAAATTGCCCTGCTCCCAAAAGACCACCTATTCCAGTTCCCATAAATTTCTGTCGTATCAGGGTTGAAAGTGGATCTTCAAGTCACCTCGCCCGGCCAGCCCGCTAGGATTTGAGCACACCTGGGAGGTGGGGACGTACTGCCTCTCCCCCAGTCCTGCCCCAGCCATCGAGGTTCCATACCAAGCCCTTACGGAGCCTGGACCCCACCAGCCCGGCCCAGGTTTCTCTCTCGGAACCCGGCTCAGTCCCTCCCACAGGAAGCCTCCAGGGCGACTCCTGGGTTCAAGACAGGGCCTCCCTTTACCAGGCTGCTTCCTTTAGTCTCCTCTGCAAAAGCCTTCCTCCTCCTCTGCCAGACTCCCCTCCCCACCCCGCCCACAGCTTGCTTGTGCTTTAGGTCTTATGGTTGTTCTTCCCCAACCATTACCTCTATCCAGCCCCGTTTCTTTTCATCGCTCCTCTGTATAAATACATGTAAACACACACAAATATATGCAAACAGAAGACATGCAAATGCATATTAATATGCAAATGCATGCAATTCTAATTTTACATATATTGACTTGTTTTAAGGGTCTCCTCCATGTAATTGTAAGAGGAATATTCTAGAAAATGTGCTTTCCCCCAGTTTTCTAGTTGGTTACAGCAGGTTAGCTTTGTTTTGGTCATGCTGTCATGGGCAGAAGTGGAAATCCCTCTCTCTGTGGTCCTGCTTGTCTGTTCTAGTGTTGGACTCCCTGTCATGCATATCTGCTTACGAGTGACCTGGGTTGCTACCTCTTCCGGTTGTGTGCTCCCAGGAAGGGGGCCGGGAAGGGGGTCTGTCAGCGTGGTATGTGAGGAGGGCAGCATCATGAGATTTTCCTTCTTTGCTTTTCCTGAAGATTCCTCTTTCTTTTTCTGTTTGCCAACTTGAAGTCAAATTTAGTTGGACTCCCCTGTACTCGCTCTGGAAAGAGTAAAGAAAGACACTTGACTGTTAAGTAGCATATGGTCAGGGAAGGCCTAAAGTAAACTTGCTGATGCTTTTATAGGTGGTGTTTGCTTCTGAATCAGGCTCTTAGGGCAGAGAGGTGCAGGCACCCACCAGCTGGTTAGCAGAGATATCTTGCTTGGCCAGGGTGTAGGTGGGATGCCCTGTGAGCTACCCCAAGCTACACCACAGCTTATCTGAGGAGAAGCCACCGGCTGCCCATTGGTTGGCCTGGCAGAGACTTGCTAGAGCTGCGGAGGCCTCAGGAGCCCAGAACCTTTCCAACAGGGAGCCCCGAAGAGCAGTGAGTAAGTCAGGCGTTGGCCTTCTTGATCGGACCTGCGATAGCCTTCATTTCATTTGATTCCTTTCCCAGTTCTGCAAAGCTGGGACTCTCCTCCTCATTCTAGAAGGAGAAAGCGGGTGAGGTGATGACCTGAGGTCCCAGAGCTGGAAAGTGAGCCAGCTAAGACTGCATCGTGTCGCCTCACTGCAGCCCTCTCCTGCCTGGGCTCCTCAGGACGGAGTGCACTGGGGACCTGGATGACATCCCCTCTGCTGTGGGGGTTTCCCCTACTCTCCTCCCCATGGAGTGCTCTCCAATAGGCCCTGCAAGGGCCATGTGGGCTTAGCTTGGGGATAGTTCCTAGTAACTGCCTTTCTCTTTGCTTTCCAGCAGTTTTTTTTAGTTTGAAGTTAGAATCTTCAGCTACTGTCAGGAACACCAACAAAAATGCCAGTCATAATCAAGGTCTTCAATGAAAGTCATCAAATCAAGCCAAAAGAGTCAAGCCAAATTACTGATCATTGGGTGATTCTTAGTGGGAGCAGAGTTGCTGTGAATGCGGGTGAGATTCTCTGATGAAAGTGGTCAATAAATGTTATTTGTGAAGTTCTCTGTAAAGTGGCCCCTTTTTTGTGCGTAATGATTTTCCTTTGTGAAGGTGTTGTTCTCTACCTCTGTGTCCCTGTGGGATGGGGGCCATCTCCAAGCTTTTCTTCCTTCTGCCAAGGACAGCAGACTCACTAGACGAGGGTCCCGAAATGGTTTTAGAATCTGTTTCAGGTGGATCTCACTTTAAATTGCATACAATTGTATGTGAATTGAGTTTTTTAAACTGAGCTACCATTCACATATCATAAAACTCACTTTTTTTAAACCTAATTTTTTTATTCCAATTTTGTACTCTGCCTCATTCTGTTAGGTGTCAAAGCCCCATTTCTTCCTTACTTTCACAAATATTTTGTTATAAAAGTAATGTTCGTAATAGAAATATCCCTGAAAATACACGTAAGACAAAAAGTAGAAAATACAAGTCGGTCAGAATCCCTTTACCCAGCGATAACCTCTGTAACAACAAATCAAATTACAATCATATGACAGCATATCATGGGGTTAATGCACGGTCACACTAATCAGGTGAGAAGCCACGACACCACATTGTTAAGCTTACAAAAGGATTATAAAACACGCGGGGTAATATTAGCCCACTTTTCTACATATCTCAATGCATAGAATGAAGATTGATAAGATGCACACAAAATCCACCTTTTCGAAGTATATGATTGAGTGTTTTTAGTATATTTACAAGGTTGTGCAGTCATCACCACGATCTAATTCTATGAGTTTCTGTTTCTCATTTGTTTGTCTTGTTCTTTTGTTGTTTTTGGGTTATATACCACATATCAGTGAAATCACATGGTTCTCTGCTTTTTCTGTCTGACTTATTTCGCTCAGCATTACACTCTCAAGATCCATCCATGTTGTCACAAATGTTCCTATATCATCTTTTCTTACCGCCGAATAGTATTCCATTGTGTATATATACCACAACTTCTTTATCCATTCATCTATCGAAGGACGATCTAATTCTAGACCTTTTTCATCACCCCCAAAAGAGCTACCTACTAAGTAGTCACAGCTCTTTCCCTTGTCCCCCAGCCCCTGGAAAGCACTAACCTACTTTCTGACTTTCCCTATTCTGGATATTTCGTGTAAACGTAATCATATAATATGGGGGTCTTTTGTGTCTAGCTTCTTTCGCTTAGCTTAACATTTTCAAGGTTCACCGGCATTGTAGCAGATATCAGCGCTTCATTCCTTTTTACGGCTGAATAAATAATCTTCCCTTATCTGACTAGACCACATCTTGTTGAGTCATTCATCAGTTGGTGGATCCTTGGGTTGTTGCCACTTTTTGGCTGCTATGAACATTTGTGTACAAGTTTTTTTTTGTGTGTGAACATTCATTTCTCTTGGTTATGTACCTAGGGATGCTGGGTTATATGGTAACTCTGTTTAATGTTTTGAGGAGCAGTCTCAGTTTTTCACAGTGGAAAACGGCACCATTTTGTATTTTCTGTTCCTGTCAGCAAGGCATGAGGTTTGGATTTCTCCACATCCTGACCAACACTTGTTATCCACTGTTTTGATTCTAGCCATCCTTGTGGGTGTGAAGTGGCATCTCATTGTGGTTTTGATTTGCATTTCGCCGATGCCTAATGATGGTGAGCAGCTTTTCAGGTGCTTTTGGCCATTTGTATGTCTTCTTTGGAGAAATGTCTATTTAAACCCATTGCATATATTTTATTGCATTATCTATTTTATATTGTTGTTGAGTTTGTGTTCTGTATATATTCTGGACACTAGATCCTTATCAGATGTATCATTTGAAAATATTTTCTCCTATTCTGTGGGTTGCCTTTTCACTTCCTTTATTTAAAAATTTTTAAAAATGTTTATTTTTTTCAATTACAGTTGACATTCAGTTTATATGAGTTTCAGTTGTACAGCATAATGGTTAGACAGTTATATAACTTATGCAGCAATCCCCTCAATAAGTCTAGTACCCACCTGTCACCATGCAAATAGTTATTACGATGTCATTGACTATACTTCCTGTGCTGTACTTTACATCTCAGCCTTTTTATTGATGATGTTCTTTGACATACAAAAGTTTCCAATTTTGATGAAGTCCATTTTTCTATATTTTCTTTGTTGCTTGCGCTTTTGGTCTTATGGTCATTTCTAAGAAGCCATTGCCTAATCCAAATTCACAAAGATTTACCTATGTTTTCTCTTAAGAGATTTACAGTTGAACTCTTGCATGTAGGGTTTTGATCTATTTTGAGTTAATTTTGAGTTAACTTTGATCTATTTTGAGTTCATTTTGTAATGTTTGTATATGGTGTTAGGTAGGGGTCCAGGTTCCTTCTTTTGCTTGTGAATATCCAGTTGTCCCACATAACATTCTTCACACAATAAAATTATAGAAATGGAGAACAGATTGATGGTTGTCACAGGTTCAGGAAGGGGTAAGGTGGGAGGGAAGTGGGTGTGACTACACAAGGGCAATGTGAGGCATCCTTGCGATGGAAATATGCTGTGGTTGTGATATCGTACCCTAGTTTTTACCCAGAGGCAAGCTGTTACCCAGGGGCAACTGGATGAAGGGCAACATGGGATTTTTATCATTTCTTATAAGCACATGTGGATCTACAATGATCTCAAAATAAAATTAATTAGAAATGCAGTACAATTTGCTTTGGGAGATTTTGAGAATATGGAAAAGTACCAAGTAGAAAATAGAAAACACTCAAATCCCCCACACTTCCGTAACCTCTGTCGCTGCCCTGGCAGGAAGGAATGGACCTATTCCCACAGGAACCAGACTCTGGTGCGCATGAGCCGGGGTGTCCACTTTAGAGACGGGAAGAAGAAAGAGATGGGAGTCTAGTCTGAAGAGAACTGGGTGCCTCAGACATACAGGACGAAGAGGGCTGTGGTCACTGGGCCAGTGGCTGGCCCTATGGGGCATTTCAGGCACAGCCTTCCCTCTGCGCTGGCCACCGTGGAGGCTTCCCTGGGGGAGGCATAGCTGTGTTCTCCTGGGGCACATCTTCAGTGGCCCAAGGGCTACATTAAGCATCATTCATTCAATCAGCAAATATTGGTGCCTACTATGTGCCAGGCATTGGGGAGATTGTGTAAGAAGATGCGCCTGACCCCCACGTTGCCCTTGGGCTGATGGAATCTTGTAACACAGGGGTACAGTTGACATTATGGGTGACGTATACGTGAGCATGGGGGTTGGGCACAGGGGATATTGTGCATGTCACGACTTTCCTACATTCCCATGTTGCCCCAAGGACCAGCAGTCCCTGACTGGGGTGATCTCTGGCTGTGGGAGCCTGTGCAGGGGACAGGCTGATGTGTTGGGGAGTGACACCCTCAGAAGCAGCCCTCTGTCACCGGTGGCTGGGAGGTGTGGATAAACACCCATCCTCTTCCCCCTCTGAGCTGTGTTCTCTGCTGTCTCCTGGAGGTCCCAGCAGGACTGATCCGATTCCCACAGTGGTCACCTTCCTGGTAATGCCATTTGTCCTGGCTATTTTCCTTCCCCATGTTACTTCCCCACTTCCTCCCTGGACTACTTCCCAATAGAACACTTGCACTCCATCCTTGCCTCAGGCTGTGTCTTGGGGGAACCTAAGATAAGACAAGTCATGCTAACTGGGACTTGAGGGTCAGGGAAGGTTCCTGGGGGCAAGGCCGTCTGAGCTGAGACTCAACGAGTCTGGTTATCTTAGAAGGAGGGGTGAGGACAGACTATCCGAGGAGGCATGCAGTGTGAAGGCCGGCAGGTGGCAGTCTGGTGTGTACCACCCACTGAGGGAGCTCATGCTTGGGAGGGGACAGTGACAGAAGATGGAGCAGGTGCCAGACGGTGGGAGGCCTTGGGAGGTT
The DNA here is from genome assembly GCF_036562045.2 of Rhinolophus sinicus. Classification (NCBI taxonomy): domain Eukaryota; kingdom Metazoa; phylum Chordata; class Mammalia; order Chiroptera; family Rhinolophidae; genus Rhinolophus; species Rhinolophus sinicus. Next base: position 18,363,351 of record NC_133760.1, read on the forward strand.
TTCAGAAGACCACGAGTGCATCAGAATTGTGTTTGGGAAAAGCTACTACGGCTGAAGCAATTGGAATGGAATGGAGGGCTAAATGAATATAGGAGAGCCACTTGGAGGCTGCAGCAGAAAACCTGGCCGGGGCCAGCACTGCGAGCGATGATGGTACCTGGACCGGGATGGCAGCAGCCGTGGTTTTCTTCCAGGTATGGAGGAGTATTTGGCCCCGTCATTCAGAAATCTGTGCAGATATGGTCCAGCGGAATGACATAGCCACTTGTCGTTAATGCAGTGACAGCTTTGCTGCCGTGACCCAAGCTGGATGTGCTGTGTGTGGCTATCAGACCTGAGCCCAGGCACTCCCTGCCTGCCTGTGTTTTCCTGAAGCTGACACGAAGCGCCACAAGAGGGCGCTGTCTGAAAGCCTCCGGTCCGGCGCCGTCTCAGAGAAGCCAGAGAAGGTCAGGATTGGAAGCTGCTCTCGCCCAGCTTGGCCCTGATCTTTCCTGTCGCCTCCTGGGCTGCTGACTGCTTTCTCCAGGTGAGGCCCCGAAGTCTGCAGATCTTCCGGGCAGATGGAGGGGTTTGGGGAAAGACGTTCCCGTGATCCGTGGCACCTCAGACTCAAGTCAGGGAGCACAAACGCCTTCCCGCTCCCTCCTCTTTTCTCCTCTTCCTCCCCTTCCCATCCCTCTATTTCCATACCATTTACTGAGCAATTACTTACAGTACAGCCCCATCCAGTAGAACTTTCCATGATGGAATGTTCTAGATCTGCACTGCTCTGTACAGGGGCCACAGCCACATGTGACTACTGAGCACTTGAAATGGGGCCACTTGCGAGGAGGTTGCTGCATCTGGGGCTCACTTACCTTGGGGGAAACAATGTGTTTGGCTGTCTGAGAAGAAGCCTGTCTGCTGCCTACTCAGGGACCGAGGACAGCACATCGTTGGAGGAAATCCATCCTTAGAAAAAATTGTGCTGGAAAAGGTGGCCAAGCCGCTGCCACAGGTGAAAGCAGGTGCATTGAGAAGCACCTCAACACCCATCACTGGGGACATCTGTCCACCTCTGCCAAGACGCTGGCTGTCCCCTCTCTGCCCCACACAGGGGCCCTGGCCCGCGCATCTGTCCCAGCGTGGTGGTGAGTGATGAGAGGACAGCAGGCGAAATTTCCAGTATTGCGGAGAAGCGCGTGGAACCAGGGGAACAAGGACGAGACACGTCTTTGGGGCAGGGCCTTCTGAGGCTTCCTGGTAGTTGGCACTTGACACAGAGAACAAAAGCATGCAGCAGGCAGGGGAGAATGTTCCGGGCAGAGGGAAGAACATTCCTTGGGGTGAGGGCAGCGTACAGGATCCTTTTGGGGCTAACAGGGGTTTAAAATGTCTGGCAAACGAAGGCCCACAAACTACTGATAGAATTGGATTCCTAGGACTGGAAAGGACCCTGCTGGAGGCCAGAGAATCTCTTTCAGCCTCTTGCCAGAGAAATTCCCTAAATTCCCCTTCTAGGAGAAGTCCTTCACAGCCAGTTGAGAGCTGGTCCCTTCACTGTAAACCCATTTCCCTTGGCTACCACCACAACAGTGAGCCTCTTCCTGCCAGAAGCGATTCCCATATTTGACGAGTTTCTCTTAGGCCCTGGATGAAGCAGACCCCACTGTTTGTTTTGAATGTGGGGTGACTGGCTTTCCTGTCCCGTGAGTGCTTGGCTTGTCGTCTGTGATGAGAAGCCGGCGGCAACTGTCAGCTCGGCCCCAGACAACTGCTGCACGGAGCAGCTGCGAGCTCTCCGCCGGTGCGGTTAGCCCGGAGATCACAGAGGTTAATGGCGCTTTCATACTTGACAGCAACCAAGTGCTCCCCAGCCAAGAAATGCAACAGCCTGAAAGGACAGCAGCCTCACATCTCAGTTGCCGCTGAATCTACTGTGAGTTCAGCCTAACATAGGCTCCAAGTGCTTCTGCTTGACGTTTGACCAAGGAAGTGTCCAGACTTTGGAAACACAGGGTGGAGAACTAGTAGCATCCAAACTATGAAAGACTGTGACCATGAGGGTCCCTTAAGCAACAGTGTTAATGGTTGAGAGTTTTCTTCCCCCACAGAACTCAACAATTGATCTGCTTTGTTATTCATTATTTGTTCTGCCCTCAGGTGTCAGAGATGAGGACCTGGACCTCTTTGGGGGCCATCATCCTGCTGACCACAGCTCTCTTGAAGTAGCCCTCTCCGACATCCTGAACAGCACACTCACACAAATCTTCTGGAAGGTTCTTATGCTCTAAGCCAGAGCCTTGTCTGTGTCTGCACCTCTGTGAAGGAGGCTGGGAGTGCAGATGTTGTGTTGGGCAGTGATGACTCTGGGCTCCTTTACTACAGAGGATGGGGGAGAGGATGCTGGGAAGACGGTTAGCAGTCTCTGTCAACTTTAATCTTGACAGCAGCCCAACGAAGCAGCCATTTCATCATTTCACCATTTCAAAGATGGGGAAACCGAGCCTCAGAGAGGTTAAGTAACTTGTTTATAGTCACACAGCAGATCAGAAGCAGAGCCGAGGTTCGGTTATAGCCACATCACCTCTCACTGGTTTCATGCATACACCAACTTCAAGAGGAAGCGATTGACATTAGGTCCCTTTCAGACGAGACGCCTCAAGCTCAGAGAGATTGAGTAACTTGTTTTCGGTCACACAGCTATAAGTGGTGGAGCTGGGATTCAAAATCATGCATTCTGACCCCAGTTCCTTAACATGACCATGCTGGTCCCAATTCTAACAAGTCCCTGTCCGTGAGCTTTACTGCCAGTAATAAACCCAGTTCACAGACACTGAACATCTAATAGCACTGTCCTGTGCTGTTGCCTGGGGCAGCTGTGAGGGCATCTTCACTCGTGTCACCCTCCTTGCCTGGCATCCCAGGTGTTCTCTTTGCATCTCCATCATAGACTTAGGACATGCCACAGTTATCTCTGTCATGGTTTGCTGGGTGAACAGATCTCCACCTACCAGACTAAGTTCGCTAAGCTTGCATGCACCTTGTATGCCTAATGCTTGACACAGAGCTTGTTACAGGTGGGTACTCAGTAGCTGTTGGTTGAATGAATCATGAGTGAATGAATGCATTTTAGAGCTCCAGCTAGCTATGTGCTGGGAAACATCCCAGTCTTATCTGTGGAAACGACCTGTTGACTGGGCCAGGTACCCAGGAGCTGGGCACTTGTGTGGCTTTAGGAAGTCAGTTTGCATTTGAAGGGATGTGGGAGGGGTCTTGTGGGGGACAGGTGCCCCTCCTTCCTCCATAACCCCATCCTATACCTGCTGCAGCCTCCTGGCACTCGCTGGGTCTCACGCCCTGTCCAGCTTCCTAGTACCGATGGGCCGGCCTGGAATAGCTGTGCCCCATTGGCTTGGCCAAACCACTGTGTAGTCACCAGCAGTCTGCCCAGTGTAGCCCCAGTCCTTGGTGGGCTCCCTGCCTTGCTTCACCTTCAAAGAACTCTCTGGTTACATGTGTGCTGAGATGGGGGCTGGGAGCGGCCATGGGGACACCTAGTCCAACCACCTCATGCGTAGATGGGGATGCTGAGGCCCAGAGAGGCCAGGCCATGTCCAAAGCCACACAGCAAGCTAGTGGCAGATGCAAGACTCACACTCAGCTCTCCTGCATCCCCTCCAGATCACCTTTCACTCAGTGACCTCCCATCTGTAGGTGCCTCCTCTCCACTCTGGGTGAGCTCCCCATGAGACTGTGTCCTCGATCCTTTGCAAGCTTCCCCATTACAGGAATGGCCAATGGGTTTTATTTCACGTACTGCCTGGGCACTGTGGCAAAGACCCGAGCTCCTGTGGGTCCTAGAGGAGAGAGCTCTGCAGTTGATTAATGATGTCTGCCACAGGCCTGGGCTGGGACGTGTGGTGAGTGCCATGGATTTTTCATTGCTGTCCTAACAGCTCTCACTGCTTGGCACACAGTAAGTATTTCATAAGCACTTGTTGATTTTGGGTATCCATGGTTTTCTCTGGTGGGTGACCGATTTAGGGGTCTGGGAGCCCAGCAGAGTGATTGGAAACTTCCTGTTTTCACTTTTGTTATTCCAAGAGAGTAGTCCTGTTCAGGACACTGCTTTTATGTTAAAACAACAAACCCCAGGGTTGATCCATGAGCAGTGGAAGGTGGTGGCATTCCGGAGGAGGCCAAGTCTGGCATTCCAGAATTCGGGGAATTTTGTTGTCTCAGCATCAGCAAGAGCAAGTGTATCCTTTCCAGACATCCCACATTTGAAGGGGAGTGGGGGCATTCCAGAGATTGCAGTACACTGAGCTCCCTGGTCTCAGGTGGGGAGTGGGGGTGGGCTGGGGATTGGGTGCCCTTGGCCAACTTGGTTTGCCCCCCACATTGCCAACAGCGGGGGGCTTGATGGGGGGGTCGGTGGCTCTGGGGCTTAGCCAGGGTTGGGCAGTTCATCTATGAAGTGATTATAACCCCATTATCTTGCTTGTGTGCGCTTCACTGGCAGCACCCAGCCTCTGGATCCTCCTCTCTGTCCCAGCAATGCCCTCTCCTCCCTTTCCTTTCCCTCCCCTCCCCTTCCTTTCCTCTTCCTTCCAGAAATCATTTTTCATATAAAAATTGGTATATGATTCTAAAATATTTAAAAAGGCAAAGATTAAAAACAATGAAACCTCAGCACATCATCACTCTTCTTTTTCCGCATTTCTTGGAAACTCATAGTTGATCTAGAGACTTGACAGATTGGAGGGTAACACTTTTTGCAAGATTACTTCCTCGGCAGGGCTGTGTGCTACCCGTGGCATTGTAGCAGGAGGTTCCCAGTCGTGATGGTCCCACACTTCAAATGCTACAACGGACCCGTAAGTCCAGGGGGGTCAGTCTGACCCCAGTGAACCCTCACCTAATGGCTTCAGCATCCCTTTGTTAATTCACGGGTACTGGGGGACTTCAATATATGGATTTTAAAAATATATATTATGTGCTTTCATCCCTGGGACCTCATTTAATTCTCACAACAAGCTTGGAAACAGATTATAATTGTCCTCCTTTTGCAGACAAGAAACCGCTGCCCAGAAAGGGTCTGTTGTGGCTGCACAGGGCCACACAGGGTCACCCAGGGTCACACAGGAGCACACAGAACCAGGATCTGTCCCAGGACTGTTTATTTTTAATGCTGACACTTCCCAGCCTGTATCTCAGCTTCCTCTTTCTAGAATTCCATAGAACATTCATTACCTGAGCTGCTCTTGCAGGGTTCCATTGTCAGATATGTTTGGGGCTTGCATTTATATGTGTGTCTGAAGCGACCCCCCCCCACACACACACACACAAGGTGTTTCCACGCATGCTAGATGTGCTTACAAATCAGGTCTGTTATTTCAGTGAAGGAATGCATTCTCCACTCTGTGCTGCATGTAACACTGTACAGACACAGGTGTAGCAGATGTTTTTTTTTTTTTAAAGGTTTTTTTTTTTTTTTTAAATATAGCTAACATACAATATTGTATTAGTTTCAGGTGTACACGATAGTTATTCAACAACATTCGTATACCTAAAGAAGTGATCACTATAAATCCAGTAACCATCTGACATCGTACCACATCATCACAATATTATTGACTATATTTCTTATGCTGTACATTACATCCCCATGACTTACTTGTTTTATACCTGGAAATTTAAACCTCTTATTCCCCTTCACCTTTTTCCCCCTTTGAAAAAATTTTCAACTAGAGTTGACATTCAATATTATTTATATTAATTTCAGGTGTACAGCATAGTGGTTAGACATGTACTTAATTTAAGAAGTGATCCCCCTGACTACTAGTTCTCACCTGGCGCTATACGTAGTTATTACCATATTTTTGACTATATTCCCAGTTTTCTTTACATTCTCGTGACTATTTTGTAACTATCAATTTGTACTTCATCCCTTTTCTTCATTCTGCCCACAACCCCCTCCCCTCTATCCCTTCCCCTTTTTTCACCCATACCCCTCACCCCCATCTGGCAACCACTAATATGTTCTCTGTATCTATGAGTTTCTGTTTTGTTTTGTTCTTTAGATTCCACATACTGTGTTTCCCTGAAAATAAGACTGGGTCTTATATTAATTTTTGCTCCAAAAGAGGCATTCGGGCTTATGTTCAAGGGTTGTCATCCTGAAAAATAATACTAGGACTTATTTTCCAGTTAGGTCTTATTTTTGGGGAAACACAGTATAATCAAAATCACATTGCATCTGTCTTTCTCTGACACTCCACTCAGCACAACACCCTCCAGGTCCATCCATGCCGCCGCAGATGGCAAGAGCCCATTCCTTTCAATGGCCAAGCAATATTCCATTGTATATATGTACCACCTTCTCTTTATCCATTCTTCCATCAATGGACACCCAGGCTGCCTCCATATCTTGGCCATTGTAAACAATGCTGCAGTGAACATATGGATGCACACATCCCCTTGAAGTAGCGTTTGGGTTTTTTACCCTGAAGTGGGTAATAAAACCCAAACGCTACTGGGTCCTTCCTTGACTTTTGTTATAGCCTTTGTTTTAAAGTCTATTTTGTCTGGTATAAGTATTGCTACTCCAGATTTTTTCATTTCCATTTTCATGAAATATCTTTTTCCATTCCTTTACTTTCCTTCTGTGTGTGTCTTTTCATCTAATGTGATTCTCTTGTAAGCAGCATATGTAAGGGTTTTGTTTTCTTATTCATTTAGCCCTCCTATGTCTTTTGAGTGGAGCATTTAATCTATTTACATCAAAAGCAATTGTTGATAGATATGTAGTCTTAAAGAAGTCCCTCTAACGTTCCTTGTAATACTGGTTTGGTAGTGATGAACTCCTTTAGCTTTTTCTTTTCTGGAAAGCTCTTTATCTGTCCTTCAATTCTAAATGAGCTTTGCTGGGTAGAGTACCCTTGATTGTAGGTCCTAACTCTTCATTTGAATATTTCATCCCAATCCCTTCTGTCCTGCAGTTTCTGTTGAGAAGTCATCTGACAGTCTTGTGGGAGATCCCTTATAAGTTACTAGTTACCTTTCTCTTGCTTAGCCGCAAGAGAAAGGATTCTTGCGGCTTTAGGATTCTCTCTTTGTCTTTAACCTTTGCCATTCTAGTTATATAGTGTGTTTTGGTACAGGCCTCTTTGGGTTCATCTTGTTTGGGACTCTCTCTGCTTCCTGGGCTTGTATGTGTATTTCATTCACCTGGTTAGAGAAGTTTTCCATCATTATTTCTTCAAATAGGTTTTCAATCCCTTGCTTTTTCTCTTCTCCCTCTGGTACTCCTATGATGTGAATGTTGTTACACTTGAGGTTGTCTCAGAGGTCTCTTAAACTCTCCTCATTTTTTTGAATTCCTTTTTCTTTTTGCTGTTCTGATTGGGTGTTTTCTGCTACCTTGTCTCCCAAATCACTGATTTGATCCTCTGCTTCATCTAGTCTGCTAGTGATTCCTTCTAGTGCATTCTTCATTTCAGTTACTGTATTCTTCACTTCTCACTAGTTCTTTTTTTTATGGTTTCTATGTCCTTCTTTTTTTTTATTTCCCTCTTAAAACTGCTTTCACTGCATCCCAAAAATTTTGGTAGGATGTATTTTCATTGTTATTTGTTTCTATGTATCTTTTGATCTCTCCTCTAATTTCTTCTTTGACCCAGTCCTTCTTTAAAAGTATGTTGTTTAATCTCCATGTATTTGTGTTTTTTCCCGCTTTCTTTTTACAGTTGATATCCAATTTCAAAGCCTTGTGATCAGAGAATATGCATGGTATGATTTCAATCTTCTTAAATTTGTTGAGACTGATTTTATGTCCCAATATATGGTCTATCCTTGAGAATGTTCCATGTACACTAGAAAAGAATGTATAGTCTGATGTTTTAGGATGAAGTGCTCTATAAATGTCAATTATGTCCATTTCATCTAATGTGTCATTTAGGGCTACTATTTCGTTTTTATTTTCTGTTTGGATGATCTATCCATAGCTGTCAATGATGTATTGAAGTCCCCTAGTATAATTGTGTTTTGGTCAATTTCTCCCTTTAGTTCTGTTAGTAGTTGCTTGGTGTATTTCGGTGCTCCCTGATTGGGGGCATAAATATTGATGACTGTTATGTCTTCTTGTTGTATAGTCCCCTTCACCATTATGAAATGTCCATCTTTGTCTCTTGTTACCTTTTTCACCCTGAAGTCTGTTTCATCTGATATCAGTATGGCTACACCTGATTTTCTCTGGGTACCATTTGCTTGGAGTGTCAATTTCCACCCTTTCACTTTGAGTCTATGCTTGTCCTTGTAGCTGAGATGTGTCTCTTGGAGACAGCATATGGTTGGGTCTATGTCCTTCTTTATGCTTCCTATCTCTTTGTTGAAGTTCTTTGAGCATCCTTATAACCATTGTTTTGAACTCTGTATCTGGTAGGTTGCTTGCCTCCATTTCATTTAGTTCTTTTTCTGGAGTTTTCTCCTGTTCTTTCATTTGGGGTGTAGTTCTTTGTCTCCTCATTTTGGCTGCCTCTCTGTTTGTTTCTATGTATTAGGTATGCTATGTCTCCCAGTCTTGGCCAGGTGACCTTATGTAATAAGTGCCCTGTGGGGCCCTGGCACAGTCTCCCTGGTCACCGGAGCCAGGTGCTCCAGGAATATCCCTTGTGTGTGCCCTCTTGTTATAGTTGATCCTTGATTGCTATTGGCATGTTAGTGGGTGCGACTGGCTGATTGGCTGTGGGTTTTGGCCACGTCCACAGCTCACAGGCTGTTGTGTGTGGGGTTTACCCCACTGAGTGGGATTAACCCAGTGGGCTTTGGTGTCTTTTGAGACCGCCTTTTGGTTGTGCCACTTGTGGCTAATTGGGCAGTGCCCTGCTGTGGTCTGAAGCTAACCTCTAAGTATGTTGGTTCTGGGGCCTCTTGTGAGGGGCTCCAGTGCAGTCCCAGGTCACCCACTGCCTGTGACTGGCTGGGGACCAACTGGTAGGAGCAACAAAGAGAACTGCAGTTGTTTGTTGCCTGTGCTAAAGTTGGAGGCACTTGGGAGAGTCCGTGCTGTGAACCTAGGATGGTTGTTACTAATACTGGCCTGGGGTAGCTCTGCAAAATGCCAGGACACCCCGAGGCCTGCTGCCACCTGCTGGTTCCCTTAAGTTTCAGCCCCTGATAAAGCCTTGTGCGGTACACAAGTTGAGTGAGGCAGGGTCTGAGGGAGTCACTAGAGTGGGAAGAATTGTGGTCAACAGGTTACTGTAGACTCTGGTGCCATTGCTGAGCCTGGAGGCACTCAGCAAGTCTCAGAGCACACTGAGGCCATCTGACACTCACCTGGGTCCTGCATACTTCGATAGTTTTTCAAGAAAAAATGCAATGTGGGCAGGGCTGGCTGTTCTCGGAGAAAGTGCCTGACTGAAGACTGCTGGGTAAGTTGGGTGGGGCAAGGTCTCAGGGAGTCAGCGTGCGGAATGCACCAGACCAATCAAATTCAGATTTGGCTGTGAGGGGGAGGGCTCAACACAGGAAAGATGGTGCCCACCTGCCCACCTGCCAGCGCAACGGGAAGAGGACCTCACACAGGGAATTGTCAACTATCCTCTCGCTACAAAGCCACACACCTCAGGCTGCTCTCTGTATGCCTCTGACACCCCGAGTTACTGTCCCTCCGCTGGAGCCCAAGGTGAGTGCCTTCAAGCGAGTCTGTGTGTGGGCCATTTAAGAGGATGGCTGGTTTTCTCGCAGCCTTCCGTCCCACCTGGATGTTCAGAATCCCCCTTGTTTTCCACAGCCAGTTTTGGGGGCTCCTCTTTCTGGCAGCAGTACTCTGGGCTGGGGAGGCCGGTGTGAGGCTGGGGGGTCTCTTGCTCCTCTGGAGGTAACCTCTGTGGCTGAGACATCCCTCCCAGTTCTCAACCACCACACGAAGGTTTGGCGCCAGCCTGTTTTGCATTTTCACTGCTCCTACCAGTCTCCATGTGGCTTCTTTATATCCTTGCTGTGTTTCCCCAAAAATAAGGCTGGGTCTTATATTAATTTTTGCTTCAAAAGACGCAGTAGTGCTTATGTTCAGGGGACGTCATCCTGAAAAATCATGCTAGGGCTTATTTTCCGGTTAGGTATTACTTTCAGGGAAACACGGTCGTTCTAAAACTTCTGTTCAGCCAGACTTCAGATGGTTCTCCAGGTTGACTGTTCTATAATTTAGTTGTAATTTTACTATGTTCATGGAGGAAGCAGGCACCGTGTTTATCTAGTCGGCCATTTTGGATCTCCTTCGTAACAGATGTTTTTAAGAGTGCCACTGTGTGTGTGTGCAAACACAACCGTCACACCCATTCCCCACACCTGCACTTCTCTTTGGAGTCTGCTAGCCTGAGAGGTAAGATACGCTGCTGCTGTGTTGTTTTCATTAGCATTGCTTAATTAAGATGTGAGCAGCTTTTCCCACTTTCGCTGGCATTTGCGCTGCCTCTGCTGTGAATGGTGTGTCCGGAGCCTTCGCCCATCCCTTCCACTGTCTCACGTGGTTCCAGTTGAGGACAGCTGACAATGCCAGTCAACCGATTAAAAAGCCAAACAAAAGAGTGATAAATCTTTAACTGGAATTCCCTTGGACCCCAGTGTGCTATAAGAGGGTGTTTCTATTTTGGGGTGTGATCTGATGGGGGCTGAGGTCATAGACATGGGCATGTGTGAAGCATGGAAAGTCAACAAGGCATGAAAAACATCACACTCTGAACTCTGTGGTCTGTGAGTCATTAATGTTTAGGGATTGGGGAAGTGATGACCAAACCCTCGTGTACCTCTGATTTTCATCAGTTGACAAAAGTGAGGGCTGAAATGTGCCATTTCATCGACAATGGTTCCTTCTCCTGCAGGTCTGACTCTAGAACATTGAAAGACAACACAAATATGTAGGCAAATAGTCTGTCTGGTGGTGACGTCGCTAGGAAGAAAGGTGAAGGAAGCAGAGTAAAGGGGTGGTCGGTGATGGCGTGGAGTAGGTCTCTCTGAAGGGGGTACCCTGGACTTGAAAGAGGGGGCGGGTTTATGGTGGAGAATGCTGGGCAGAGAGGCAGCAGGTGCAAAGGCCCCAAGGACAGACACACGGTGTGTGATGACTGGCAGGAGTCTATTGCGGCTGGAGTGGAGAGAGCAGTGGACGGTGGTCAGAAATGGAGGCCTGAGGGGGCGGGGGGGTCAGCTCACACCGGGTCATGAGGCCTCCCTATCATCGGAGGTTGTTGGGATTTATTTTGACTTGGGGAAGCCTTTGGGAGCTCCTGGCAGGCTTGGAGTCTAACATGCGCCCTCTGGTGGCTGTGCTGAGAATTGGCCGCGGAGGCCTGTGATCCTTGTGTATTTTGAGGATGGAGACGACAGTCCATTTTGCTGATGGATTGTCTGGGTGTGGGAGCAGGAGAGAAGACACCTGGGAACCTGAAGTTCCATTAACTGAGCTGGGAAAGGTGGGGGAGAGGGGTCCCTTGGGGCGGCCGTACTGAACAGCCATGTGGAGATGTGCCCATGGCTGGTAGAACTTTGAGTTTAAGTGGAAGGGAGAGGTTGGTGCTAGAGGTGTAAATCCGAGTCACCAGCTGGCTTGTTTTTAGGGGCCACAGGCTGGATGCGATCACCTGGGGAGTGGGAGAAGACAGAGAATGGGGGCGAAGGGGGCTGCCGTGGGGCGTGCTGCTGGCATGCTCCAGGTTATCTAGTAGCACACCAGCAAATGGGACGTTCTCTGCCACCAGCAGTTCTTGATGACAGAGAGAGAACACATGCTGTGCAGAGAAACCCATTTCCTTAGAACTGAAAGACTGTGACCTGGTTACTAATGATACTTTGTGTTCCTACACAACTGAGTATGTGCCATAGCAATAAAAATAGTTTCTGGTGTCACACAGGCCTGGTGACTCTTCACTTCCTGACCCCCTAGCTGTGTGTCCTTGGGTTGGTCGCCTCCCTGAGCTGGTTTTCCACATCTGAGAAATGGGGGTGGTGATATTACCACCTGCATTGGGTTTCTGCGGGGATTCAGTGAGATAATTCGAGTCAAGCACTTTGCAAGCGCCTGGAGGGCAGAAAGTGCCAGTAACTCGTGGTCCCCTCCCCCCTCCCCCACTTCCTTTCTCTCCTCCTCTTCCCTCCTCTCCCTCTTCCTCGTCCATTTCCTTCCCTTCCTCCTCCTGTCCTCCTCTTGCCCCTTTATTCTCCTTCATCCACGCCCCTCCCTCCTCTTCTCCTCTGACTTGTTTCCTGGTCGTCTTTCTGCCATCAGTGACCATGTGCTGTAAGTGCTCTCTGCAGCCCAGGAGGCCCAGCTTTGGGTGCAGCCCAGGAAGACCTTCCCTGAGCTGAATTGCCAGGGTGCCTGCATCCCTGACAGTTTCCTGACAGTATAAGTTGCCTGTCTGCCTGCCCCTGGGGCTCAGGGCACTGGCCTTACATTTTCAGTTTATTCCGCACTTCTTGTTGGTGTCTGGGCAGGGGTGATATTTTATTAGTGTTTGGGAGCACCGGGTGCGAGCAGAGGGAACACTCAGCAGTCAGCCTCCCTCTGTCCCCAGCCACCTTCCCAGGGTGTGTCCTCCATTGGAGGGAGCCAGCAGCTCTTCTTGGCGTGGCCCACCTGGAGTGCAAAGGCGTTAGACACCAGCTGCCAGCCTTCTCCCAAGGCACGTAGGACGAGGGACAATAACTGAAGGTCGAGTGCTGGCGGAGACACCTTTGTGTCCGAGCAGATCCTCCTGTGGGCCTGTCCTTGGCTCTTACACATCGTCCTCCATCCTCAGATGTCTAACAGAAGTGGAACATGAGCCATGTGTAACAAAGTTTTCCAGAGGCGCATTGAGAAAAGGATAAAGAATAAGTGAAATGAGTTACAATAATGTGTTGCATTTAGCTCAATTCGTATAAAACATCATTCCCACATGTGGCACTGACTGTGTTCTGAGGGCTCCCTGGCCGCAATGGCTGCCCTATGGAACAGTGCTGCCCCCTGTGGGTGGGGTGGGGATGCTCAGGGGCTGGACAGTCTGAACATCCTCAGTTCAAGCCCAGGCTTTATCTCTCACTAGTAGTGTGGCCCTGGGCAAGTTTCCCAAGTGTCTTGACATCCGTTTCCCCAGTGGTAAGATGGGCCTATGACTAGTTATGTCACACGGTTTGGGAAAGGACTAGGTAATGTGCTGTGTATAAAGTATCTGGGGTATAAGAGATAGGCAACCTGCTGGCTCCTCCTGTGCTTCCTGGTCATTTCAAATGTGGACTCTGAGCAGGATGTTCTGGTTTGAATCCGGGTTCCACAGCTTACTGCGTGTTCAACCTGTGCCTTAGTTTCCTTATCTATAAAATGCAGATAATAACGGCTCCTGCCTAAGGTTGCTGTGATGATTAAATAAGTTAATAATTATAAAGCAGTTTCAACAGTACCTGCAGGCAAGTGCTAAGGAAATGGTTGTTGAGTAAAAGCAAGTAACTGTCATGATAAAAACACTCAACAAACTAGGACTACAAGAAAACTATCTCAACCTAGTAAAAGCCATGTATGAAAAACCCACCATGAATGTCATACTCCGTGGTGAAAGACTAAAAGCTTTTCTGCCAAGATCAGGAGCAAGGCAAAGATGCTTTCACCACTTCTGTTCAACAGAGTGTTCAAGTGGAAGTGCTGGCCAGAGCAATAAAGCAAGAAAGATAAATTAAAGGCATCCAAATTGGAAAGGAAGAAGTAAAGTTATCTCTATTCACAGATGATATGATGTTATATGTAGAAAAATCATAAAGATTTCACAAAAATGAGTTAGAACTAATGAATGAATTCAAAGTAGCAGGACGCAAAGCCAACACAGAAAAGTCGTTTGCATTTCTGTACACAGACAGTGAACAATCCAAAGAGGAAATTAAGAAAACAATTCCATTTACACTAGCATTGAAAAATAAAATCCTTAGGAATAAACCTAACCAAGGAGGTGAAAGACATGTATGCTGAAAACTGTAAATCATTGCTGAAAGAAATTAAAGAAGTAAATGGAAAAGATGTCCCATGTTCGTGGATTGGAAGACTTAATATTGTTAACATGTTAACAATCTTACTGCTCAAAGTGATCTGTACATTCAATATAATCCCTGTCAAGATCCCAATAATGTCTTTTGCAGAAATAGAAAAACCCACCCTAAAATTCATGTGGAATCTCAAGGGGTGCCCAATAGCTAAAACAATCTTGAAAAAGAAAAACGCTGAAGGTGTCATACATTCTGATTTCAAAACTTACTATAAAGCTACAGTGATAAAAATAGTGTGCTACTGGCATATAGACCTCAAAGGTAGATATACAGATATATAGACCAAAGGAATAGACTAGAGGGCCCAGAAATAAATCCTCGCATATATGGTTAAACGATTTTTGACAAAGGTGTCAAGATCATTCAATGGGAAAAGGACAGTTTTTTCAACAAACGATGCTGGAAAAACTCTATATCCACAAAGAACGAATGAAGTTGGGCCCTTACGTAACACCAGAAATAAAAATTAACTCAAAATGAATCAAAGATCTAAATGTTAGAGTTAAAACTATAAAACTCTTACAAGAAAACATTGGGGAACAAACTTCATGACACTGGATTTGGCAACAATTTCTTGGTTATGACACTAAAGACAACAAAAGAAAAAAGTAGGTAAATTGGACTTCATGAAACTTAAGTATTTATTGATTAAAAGAGTAAAAAGGCAACCCACAGAATGGGAGAAAATACTTGCAAATCACATATCTGATAAGAGATTAATATTCGTGGTATATAAAGAGAACTCCTAAAACTCAACAAGAAAAAAAATGAACAACTGATTCAAAAGTGAGCAAAGGACTGGAATAGACACTTCTCCAAAGAAGATATACACATGGCCAATAATCATACGAAAAGATGCTCAACGTCACTAATCATCAGAGAAATGCAAATCGAATCCACAATGAGATACCTCACACCCACTATGATGGCTACTACCAAAAAACAAAACAAGACAAAACAAAAACACAACAACAACCAAAACCAGAAAATAACAGGTGTTGGTGAGGATGTGGAGAAATTGGTACCCTTGTGCACTATTGGAGGGAATGTAAAATTGTGCAGCTGCTGTGGAAAACAGTTTGGCAGTTCCTCAAAAAAATTAAAAATAGAATTACCATATTGGTAATTCCACTTCTGGGTATATACTCAAAAGTATTGAAAGCAGAGCCTCAAAGAGATACTTGTACAGCTATGTGCATAGCAGAGTTATTCACAATGGCTAAAATGTGGAAGAAACCCAAACGTCCACGGACAGATGAATGGAGAGACAAAATGTGGTCTAGACATACAATGGGATATTGTTCAGCCTTAAAAAGGAAGGAAATTCTGCTGCAACATGGATGAACCCTGAGGACATTATGCTAAGTGAAATACTCCAGGCACAAAAAGACGAATCCTGTATGATTCCACTTACCTTGGGTTTCTAGAGTAGTCCAGTGTGTAGAGACAGGAAGTAGAACGGTGGTCGCCAGGGCCTTGGGGAGGGTGAGGAACTGGGAGTAAATGTTTAGTAGGGACAGAGCTTCAGTGGGGGAAGATGTGAAGGTTCCGGAGATGGATGGGGGTGACAGTAGCACATCAGGCCTGTACTTAATGCCACCAAACTGTACACTTCCATGGTTAAGGTGGTAAATTTTATGTTTGTGTATTTTACTACAGTAAAAAAAGTGAAAACAAATCACTGAATCATTGGTAGTTGTCACTGGTGCCGTGTCCTCAGCTCCCCGAGTGTCACGCTGTATGTCTCGTGAGGCCGTGGGGACCCGAGGAGTGGTGTCCAAGACACAGCATGTTGCTGGAGTCAGCTACTCTGTGGGACGGGGATTCTGTTGGCTTGCGCTATATGTTTTACGAGGTGCCTACTATGTGCTAGGGGACATGGCAGCCCCTAGTGTGGCTCTGACACCCAGTGTGAGGCCTCTTAATTGGCTTCAATCGGAGCCGCCGTCTTCCTGAGTCACTTAACGACCCTGGGTAACGAGCTGTCTCACTCTCAATATTTGTTTAATGCTTTATTCATGGGCACAAAACAGTGGTAACATTAATTTCAGGGGAGCTTTAATGATGTATGTGTTTGGTGAAGTCCCCAGCTTCTGACCCTTAGGTGCTAGATCTGTTTGGGGCCATGTGAAATGTTTTGCATCACTTGCAAGAAAGAAAACAGAAGTGCTGTTTTTCCTCAGGAAAAGAAGAGGTATTTTACAGCCAAACCTTATTCTACTGTGGAATATTTGTCAAGGACCGTGGAAAGCAAGCACGTGGACATTTGTAAAACTTCTTCTAAAGGAAGGAGGTGGGGACTTGTCACAAGCAGGACAGTGATTGGTTCCTCTATTTGCTGATCTGTCCATCCACCCACCTACCCACCCATCTTTCTTCCATCCATCTATCCATCTACCCATCTATCCATCCACTCATCCCTCCCTCCAGCCTCCCATAAAAACCATCTATTCATCCTTCATTCCATCTACCCACCCACCCACCCACCCATCACAGGCTGAGGCCCACTGTATTCTGCCAGCCCTGGGGTCAATATGTGTGTCCAGCCAGCTGGGCCTGGCCAGTGACTTCACCTTTCTGAACTCCTGTTTCTTCACCTGCCCAATGCGGCCATATTGGAGACATGCTAAGCCCAAGGCCTGACTTAGTGTGAGCAAATGTTCCATCCATGGAGCCACAGACATCGTTAGGAATGATAATATACTCTGCAATAGATACTGTGATCCCCTCACTTTGCAGAGGAGGAAACTGAGGTAGCGCAGCCCAGCACTGTTGCCTCTAGAACACAGATGTGAAATGCATAGGAGCCTGGCTGGGCTGGACCCCAGCTCCTTGTTACCTGAGCCACTGTGACTTTTTCTAGATCTCTGGGGTCCCTCAGGGCTCAGGTTCAAGGGTTTCCTTGGGAGGAAGCCAGAGGCTGTAATTTTCGACTTCTGGAAACAGTGAAAAGATTAAAAACAAAAAGATTTTTCACTTCATCATTTATTTCCTATAAATAGCTACTTTCTTTCCCACTCCCCTTACACCATTCTGAACAAGTTTGGTTGGGGTTTCCAGGCTTCTTTCTTATTTCTGTTCTCCCAGGTGAGAGAGAAGCTGATTACGACCTGGTCTGGCACAGATGGCTCCTGTTTGTGTAGTCCCAAATTCTTCCTTCTTAAATAAAATTTAAGACCATCTGCAACGACCTGCAGGGCTGACCTCTGGCTCTGATTCTTGGTTGAGTTTCTGAAATGCCTATATGAGGCCCGAGCCCGCTAATGCGCTGAAATAATTACCCTTGGCAGGAGGGAGGTGTTAATGCCTTAGGTGTTTGCCTGCCAGTTGTCTTGCAACTAGTGAGAAATAGTGTCAACCTTTCCATTCATTCGCTATCAAGTTGCAGCCTTCCCATCTTTTTCAGGAGTTTCCAGCTCTGCTGTGAGTACTCACTGATGGCAGCCACTTGATGATGTAGCAGAGGAAGATGTGGGTGCCGCCATCTGTGGGCTTCCGGGTGGTATCCTTGGCAACAGACCTCAGATACATTGTGGCAGCCAGCCTCCATGCTGCCCAATGGTCCCACCTACTAGAATTCACATCCTTGGATAGTCTCCTCCCTCATTGCACCAGGGTTGGTCTGTGTGACCAATAGAATCTGCAGAAGTGACACTATGCCACTTTTAAGGTTAGGTTATAAAAGACAATGCAGTTTCCATGTTGGCATTTCTGTCTCTCTCTCTGCTTCTCTGTCTTTCTCTTTTTGATCCTTTGCTCTGGGGAAGCCAGCTGCCATGTCGTGAGCAGTCCTATGGAGAGGTCACACAGGAAGGAACTGAAACCTCAACAGCCATGTGGGCGAACGTGGAAGGAGATTCTTTGACCCTAGGAGAGCCTTCAGATGACTGCGCCCTGGCTGTCAATTCGCATGATTTTTCCTGCAGGAAAATGACTTGGGTTGAGTGACAGCTGGAGATGTCCCCTGACTTACCGCCCACCCAGTGGATGGGGAAATGATCACTTACGCGCTCTGGAATGTAAGAAGATGCTTACAGGAAATGAGCTCCAGAGCCTTCTTTGCCACCGTTATTAATGCCTATATCAGAATGTTTTGCTGTTCTGTGATGGGAAAGGAGGAGGGAAGTGGACTGGTAGTTTCTGAGTGCCAACAATAATGATAGTTACTATTCACTGTTTCCTACCTGCCATCTGCTCTGCAGACTTTTTACATACATGATCTCACCTTTAACAGGTGAGGGAACTGAGGTGCAGGGAGGTGCCGTGACTTTGCCCCAAGGTCACACAGCTACACAGCAAGTGAGCCTGGGCTCAACCCAGGGTTGTCCCAGGGGTGTTGCAAAGGGGTGAATAATGAATGGAACAAACACAGAAGGTACAGAATCTCAGAGTTTGAAGGCATGAGGTTCTATAGACTGTGACCGTGTTCTTGGAAAATGTAAAATTGAGACATATAGACTAGCAAAATATTTTTCCCAGATGTGTGAACTTACAAGAAAAAAATCTTAGATGTTCAAATTGAATCATATGTAGTCATGCATTTAATACATTGCCTGCTTTGGAAAGAAGAGAATTCCATGAAGGAAAACCAAAAATTATGCAGAAAGATTTACACCTACCCATGTTAGTCAATACCATATCTGAATATTGGAAATTGGGATGAGCCTGGAAAATTGGACACATATGGTTGTCATGGCTACATATTTCAGGTGAGCTCTGGGAATGGAAGTTTTGGTCACCCCTTCCTCCAGGTAATGGAGCAAGCTGGGCTTCAGCTCCTGGCTGTTCCTGTGTCAATCAGACTATTTTTTTAAAAAGATTTTTGTTAAAATATAGCTAACATACAATGTTATATTAGTTTCTGGTGTACACAATGGTTATTCAACATTTATAGACGTAAAGAAGTGATCACCATGATAAGTCCAGCAACCATCTGACACTGTGCACACTATCACAATATTATTGACTATATTCCCCATGCTGTACATTACATCCCCGTGACTGATTTGTTTTATACCTGGAAATTTGAACCTCTTATTCCCTTTTACTTTTCCCGCACCTCTTTTAAAATTTTTCCATTACAGTTGACATTCAATATTATTTTATATTAATTTCAGGTGTACAGCATAGTTGTTAGATATTTATGTAATTTAAGAAGTGATCCCCCTGACTAGTCTAGCACCCACCTGGCACTATACACAGTTATTACCATATCGTTGCCTATATTCCTTATGCTTTACTTTACATCTCCATGACTATTTTGTAACTACCAATTTGTAATTCTTGATCCCTTCACCTTTTTTACCCTGCCCCCCAACCCACCTCCTATCCATCACCCCAATAAATCTAGTACCCATGTGACACCATACGTGGTTATTACAATATTATTGACTATATTCCTTATGCTATATCCTACGTCCCCATGACTACTTTGTAACAACCAATTTGTACTTCTTAATTCCTTCACTTTTTTCACCATTCCCAACCCCACCTGTCTGGCAACCATCAAAATGTTCTCTGGATCTATGAGTTTGTTTCTGTTTTGTTTGTTTGTTTATTTTGTTCTTTAGATTCCACATATAAGCAAAATCACATTGCATCTGTCTTTTTCTATCTGACATGCTTCATTCAGCACAATACCCTCCAGGTCCATTCATGCTTCCACAAATGGTAAGAACCCATTCCCTTCCATGGCTGAGCAATACTCCACTGTATACATGTACCACCTCCTCTTTATTCATTCTTCCATTGACGGACACCCAGGCTGCCTCCACATCTTGGCTGTTGTAAACAACGCTGCAATGAACATATGGATGCACAGGTCTCCTCAAAGTACCATCTTGAGTTCCGGGGAAGTGGGATTACTGGGTCCTTCTTTTGTCTCTTGTCATAGCCTTTGTTTTAAAGTCTATTTTGTCTGGTATAAGTATTGCTACCACAGCTTTTTTTGTTTGCTTGTTTCCTTTTTCATGAAATATCTTTTTCCATGCCTTTATTTTCAGTCTCTGTGTGTCTTTTGATCTGAAGTGAGTCTATTGAAGGCAGAATATGTAAGGGTTTTGTTTCTTTGTAATACTGATTTGGTGGTGAAGAACTGCTTTTTATTGTCTGGGAAGCTCTTCATCTGTCCTTTGATTCCAAATGATAGATTTGCTGGATAGAGTAATCTTGGTTGTAGGTCCTTTCTTTTCATCATGTTGAATATTTGGTGCCAATCCCTTCTGGCCTGCAAAGTTTCTGTTGAGAAATCAGCTGGAAGTCTTAAGGAGCTCTTTTGTAGGTAACTAATTGCATTTCTCTTGCTGCTTTCAAGATTCTCTTTTTGTCTTTAATCTTTGGCATTTTAATTATGATGTGTCTTGTTGTGGGCCTCTTTGGATTCATCTTGTTTGGGACTCTGTGCTTCCTAGACTTGTAGGTCTATTTCCTTCGCCAGGTTAGGGAAGTTTTCAGTCATTATGTCCTCAGGTAGATTTTCAATGCCTTGGTTTCCCTTCTCCTTCTGGTACCCCTTTGATG
The DNA here is from genome assembly GCF_036562045.2 of Rhinolophus sinicus. Classification (NCBI taxonomy): domain Eukaryota; kingdom Metazoa; phylum Chordata; class Mammalia; order Chiroptera; family Rhinolophidae; genus Rhinolophus; species Rhinolophus sinicus. Next base: position 18,383,931 of record NC_133760.1, read on the forward strand.
TGAATGTTGGTACACAGAGTGTTGTCCCAGAGGCCCCTTAAATTCTCCTCATTTTTTTGGATTCTTTTTTCTTTTTGCTTTCTGATTGGGTGTTTTCTGCTAATTTTATCTTCTAAATTGCTGATTCCATCCTGTTTCATCTAATCTACTGTTGATTCTCTCTAATGTATTTTTCTTTTCAGGTATTGTAGTCTTTATTTTGGACAGCTTCTTTTTTATGTTTTCTGTCTCCATTTTTGTTTCCTGCCTTTTTATTGAAGTTCTCCCTGAGATGATTGAACATTCTTATAACCTGTGTTTGGAATTCTGAATCTGGTAGATTGCTTGTCTCCATTTTGTTTAGTTCTTTCCCTGGAGCTTTGTTCTGTTATTTTATTTGGGAAATATTTACCTCCTCATTTTGAGTACCTCCCTGTGTTGGTTTCTATGTAGAGTTGCTATGCTTTCCAGTCTTAGCAGAGTGGCCTTATGTAGTAGGTGTCCTGTGGGGCCCAGTGGCTCAGTCTCCCTGGTCACCAGAGCTGGGTGCTCCAGGTGTGTTCCTTATGTGGGTTGTGCGTGCCCTCCTGTTGTAGTTGTGACTTGATTACTGATTGCACATCCGTGGGAGGGATTGACCCTCAGGCTGCTGGTTGTGAGGACTGGCTGTGACTACAGTGGAGGAGTTGTTGTGTAGGGGCTGACCCTACAGAGCAGGGTTTGCTCTAGCAGGGCTCTGGTGACTGCCCAGTCTACTTTTTGAGTGTCGTCCTTGGAGGTGGCTGGGTGAGGCTCTGGCCCAGTCCAAAGCTGGCCATTGGGCCTGACAGCCCTGAGGGTTACTGGGAGGGGACCTGTTGCAGGTCAAGTTCAGCTGCAGTCTGTGCCTTGCCTGGTGCCACGTGGCATGACCCACAAAGCAATCCAAAGATGGCAGCCACCCGGAATGTGCTTGGAGGTGCTTTGAGAGGCCAAATTGCAAATAAAGGCTGGCTGTTGCTAGTACTGAGCTTAGGGCTGCTCAGCCAGAGGTATGGGACATGCCAAAGCCAGATGCTGCTTGTTTGGGTTTTGTGAACTTTTGAGAGATTTTAGGAAAGTCTGCAGCATGAGCCAAGGCAGGCTGTTTCTACAGAAAAGCCACTGGAAGTGGGTTGGGTGTTCCTGCAAGTTGGGTGGGGCATGGTCTCAGGGAATCAGTGGGGTGGGGCAGATGGAAAGTGATAACCTGTTTAATGGAGACTCAGATATGGCGTCTGCCTGCATCTGCACACAGGATGGGGAGGGCTCAACAAAGAAACAATAGCTTCCACCAACTCCTCCATCCAGAAGAAAGCTGCCTCTTCAGCCCTTACTCTGAAGCCAGACAATTCAGTTCCTCACTGTATGTCCCTGGTGCCCTTTGAGCTGCGGCCCCAGTGCTGGAGCTCAGAGTGGGTGAATCTGTCAGTGAGTAAGTCCATGTGCAGACCCCTTAAGAGGAGCGGCTAGGAGTACAGTGGCCCTCCGTCTCACTCAGCCACAATCTCTGCTTGTTTTCACAGCTGGAAGTTATGGGGACTTCTTGGCACTGAAACCCTGGGTTGGGGAGGGGCTGGGACCCCTGGCTCCTCAGGGAGGGGTCCTCTGCAGCCGAGTAGTCCTTCCAGTTTTTAATGGTCACACATCAGTGTGGGACCAGCCTGTTCCACATCTCTGTCCCTCTTACCAGTCTCATGGTGGCTTCTTCTGTATGTCTGTGGTTGTAAGGCTTTGGTTCAACTAGACTTCAGGCGATTTTCAATAATGGTTGTTCTGTGGTTTAGTTGTAATTGATGTGGTCCTGAGAGGAGGTGAGCACAATGTTTACCTACTCCTCCATCTTGACCAGGAAAAATCAACTCAATCAGACTATTTTTTAAAGTAAAGCTTTATTTTGTAATAACTTTAGATTTATTGAAAAGTTACAATGATGGTACAGAGTTTTCCTAGATACCTGGCACCCAAGTTTCCACTAATGTAGCTTATATGATCATGGCATTTGCCAAAACTAAGAAACCAATATGTTGCTATTAATTAAACTCAAGTCGATATTCGGATTTTATCAGTTTTTCCACTGATGTCCTTTTTTCTATTATGGGGTTCAATTCAGGACTCAATAGTCCATTTCTCACACTCTTTTTGAGTCATCCTGAATTTGCTCTTAAAGCCTTTTACTGTAGAGCTGAAGTTTTGCTGACTAGTCAGGAATCCTTTCAGCACATCACTTGACAGGTGGCAACCAAATTACTTCTTGTGGCTTAAGCCCATTTCCTCCAGTGGTGTGGAGGTCTCAGTGGGTAGATACATTTCATCTTCTGGGCCAGCTCTAATCTATTGAGTCTGCCTGGAACAGTGTGTCAAGAAGAAGGACGAGATCACTTTTGAGCTCCGTGATCAACTAGCAATGTCTGTGCTGGGTGTGGGAGTAGAGAGGAGTGATGTGTGCTAAGTATCTGCCATCTGGCGCCAGACTGTTTCACATTTGAGCATTCTGTCCCCATGTTCAGGAAGGAAACCTATATTTGAGTGTTGGATATGAAATCGGGTGTTTCCACCATCATAGCCACAATTAGCCATAAGGTGGTAGTGATGAAGATATAAAAATAAGGAGGTACCATTTATTGAATGTTTCCTATGTCCCAGGCACTGTATGTGCCACATGAATATCGTACTTATTCCTTGTAACAACCTGTGAGGTAGGGCACGACTGTCATTCTCATTTTACAGATGACAAAACGTAACACAGGTAAGCTAAAGGACTTTGTCTTGTTCCCTCGGCTGGTAAGTTTCCTTGCAGAGGAGCCATTGTTCTCCAGACAAGGCAGGCTTTGCCAAGCCCTGGCTGCTTAGAGGTCCTCTGCCTCATGCCGTACGTCACACCCTTCTTCGCCTAATATGTTGGTCATCACCTAACAAGTGATCCATGTTGGGCTCCGCTAACCACAGAATCCCGTGGGATTTATTCACAGGGCTTTGGGGCAAGAGCAGGATTGAGGGCAACTTCACAGAAGTAACAGGTAGGGAGGGCCAAGCATCTGCAAACCCAAGAGAATTTCTGTCAAATTCAGTTCAGAAACTATTTCTTTAAGTGGATAATGTTTATCTGTGCCAGTGATGCAAATTAAAATTTGATTTCAAAGAAAAAAATTGCCATACCCGGAAAGGAACCCCTTCACTTATTGAAAGAATAGATTCCCCGCCCCCCTTTTGGTAGGTAAAGTTCTCAGTAATTTGGGCCTTTCTGACCTGTGAAACCCTGTCTCCCCCAGTCCTTTCCCTGCCCCATACCCAAGCCAGCCTGGTCCACTAGTTTTTATTTCCATCCTCCTTTCCTTTGCTCTGCTCACTCTCTCTTCCAGGAGAGCCCTCCCTGCCTCCATTGCTCTTCCTCAGAGTCTTGTGGATGCTGCTTTTCTTGTGGATGCTGCTCCTTGGGCCCTGTCTCATCCTTCCTGGTACCTGTCTTCCCACTGCCTCTAGCCTGGACACCTCTGGAGGGTGGCAGGGTGCCTCTGTGTTCTCAGTGTTTAGCCCAGTGTTTGGGGTAGAGGTGGTGCAGGAAGGTTCATACATGAATCAGTGTCTCTTGCAAAATGAGCAGGTCTGTAGCCAAGGGGAATCTTATATCCTTTAGCTACTTCTTCAGAATTGCAGGCGCTCCTTAGGCCATCAATATCTGTGGCCAGAGCAATGATAAAAACATCTCATGTTGGTCATAGTCTTGTTGCACCAAAGTGTGGAACAGACACCATCTTATTCTACCCTCACTGTAATCCTCTGGGGTGGATGGTTTATCTCATTTGTGTAGAGGAGGTTATGGAAACTGAAGTTATTCGCCCAGGGACCCAGAGCCATCAGAAATGTACTCAAACATGGCAGTGCCCCGAGTGCAGGCTCCCAGCCTGGAAGGATCATTGGGGCCGAAGAGGATGGTGGGGCCAGGACTGTAGGGTCTGGGGCAACCTCCTGCCTACACCACCTCACTTTGTCTCCCCACTTCCTGTCTGGGGTTAGCAGCCCAAGCTGCTGTGTGCTCATGTCCTCTATGCCTTTTACCTTTGGGCAGCCACATGGAGCTAGCATACTCCTTACGATGCTATTATGAAGACAAAATAAAAATGAGTTGCTTAAAGCTTTGCAGAAATCTTCAAAGGTAGTAAAACTATCCCACCCAATATCAATTGCTATAAACGTTATAAAGAGATAAACAAACTTTTGGGAAATTGTTAAATTTGGTAAATTCTGCAAGTTAGTCGGTCACTGAGCAAACTGATTCTTTGGGGGAAGGGGCATGAGGCCAACTAACGTACCACAAGGAGGGCTGCTGCTAAACCCACTCAGGGGGTGACTGGGACTCGCTACTGGGGAGACTTCCTGACGAACCTAGAAATTGTCCACTGGAGACATCAGAAGCGAGTGTTTGTCCACTGGCTCTGATCTCCCATTGGTGAAGGGCAGACCCACAGGGTGATACGTCTTTGGCCTTTTTATGATGGATTGGGCTTCTAAAAGCTTCCCATGAGGCAGTGGCAGAGAAGCTGGGCAGGAAACATGACACGCACACGCAGTGCAACAGGCCTAGGTGCTCTGGCTGCATCTGTGCCCAGCTGGTTGCTGCAGAAATTGCTGGAGCAAAATGGTGGGCTGAGAAGATAGCACATGGGGCATGAAACGTTCAACATGCCAGCCTCAAAGATCCAGCAATTCTTCCCCAGACGTGCCCTGGGCTTTCCCATTGCCTCCTTTTCTCAAGCAGTTGGTTCCTCTTTCTAAGTTGGGTCATGTTTCTCCCCAGCAAAATGGAAAGTGTGTAATTCCTTTGACTGACATCCCGTTGAAAGACCTTTCCATGGGCCTTATTTGTTGCTCTTAGCCTAGGATTCAGGCACAAAGCCTAATGGAAATTGTGATTCCATCAGACTTTATTTGATTTATAGTAATATTATCGAATATTGGATTTATGAGAGTTACAGTAATAGTTACCTGGCAAGGGCAGGTTGGAGAATATTTGCTGGCTGGTTTGCCGTAAAATCTGTGTTTGGTTTATGCATTTATCGCAAACCAGCCAGACTTCTTAGGGCCTTAGGGTCAGACAGAGAAGTACAAATGCTCATCACAAGATAAATGTGCATTACAGATGTTGGGGGATTAAAACATTCCTTTTCTCAACATAAGCTGTTTGTGGTTCTCTTCGCCCCTTTCTCTAGGTAAGTTTATTTTTCCTGACTGCCATTACTAACTAAACTCTGTCTGCCTCACTTACAAGCTCCTGGGAGGGCGACTGAGTTTTCAGAGGTGGAATTCATTATATCACAGACCAGGACTTGAAGATACAAAGCTAGTTGGCTCTTCACCCACTTTTTCATGAGCCCCGTATAGGAAATCTACATTCAGCTTTTTGGGGTTCTCTACTTTGGGAGAAATCCCAACTCTGTTGTATGGTGAGTGGGATGTATGCGACTGAACCCTCATTCATTCATTCAACGCTTATATCCCAAGCTCTTACTGTATGTCAGGGTGGAGCTTGATGTATGTATTCCCATTGATTAGTGATCTTCGTAACCCTGTGAGGCAGGTAGTTTCTTCATTTTACAATGTGGTTGGTTTGGTCAAAAAGATGGAGTAAACATTTTTTCCATCTCCTATTTTTGTGCTATTTTTCTCATACATTTTACTTCTACATATATTATAAACTCCACAATACATTATATTTTTATTAAACAATTAATGATATTTTATTGGCTGTCCTAAGGTTTAGAATATGCATCTTTAATTTTTTCAGTCTACCTCCAAATACTATATCTTCATGTGTAGTGTAAGAACTTTGTTACAGTCTGCTCCCAATTTTCACCATCTTTTGGGCTATTGTTGTCATAACATTACTTTTACATAGGCTAGAAATCCACAATCTTTTGCTTCTATTTTTTGCTTTAAACAATAAATATTTTAGAGTGATTAAAAAGTTCTTTTATACTTAACCTTCATTTAAAGAACTTCCAGAGCTCTTCATTTTCTTGTGTAGATCCAAGTTTCTGTCTTGTTTCATATTCCTTCTACCTAAAAAAGCTTACTTTAATATCTTATAGCACAGGTCTACTGGTATGTAATTACCTCAGCTTTTGTTTTTCTGAAAATTAAAAAAAAAAAATTGCTTTTATTTATGAAGGTATTTTTTCCCTGGGTGTAGAATTCTGTATTGACAGTTACTTTTTTCTCAGCATTTTAAAGATGACATTTCATTGTCCTCTGGATTATATAGTTTCTGACGAGAAGTCTGCTGTCATTCTTATATTTGTGCCTTCATTTCTTTGCCTGCCTTGATTTTCTCTTTCTCTTTTTCCATATTTTGAATACGATATGTTAAAAAAATAATCCTGCTTGGATTATGTGGATTATCCTGCTGTGATCTTTTTGGATTTGTGACTTGATACCTTTCATTGGTTTCATAAAATTCTCAGCCATTAATGCTTCACATATGTCTTCTACATTGTTGTCTCTCTTTCCTTTGGGATTTCAGTTACATGTATATAGATTACATTGTCTCAAGTATTTTTCAAACTTCCCATTGCTGTCCTTATTGTCATTGTCCTCCTTTCCTCTCTCCTCCTCCTTTCCCTTCCCCTTCTCCAAATTCTGAAAGCCTAATTTGCATCAAGGGGACAAATCCCATCTACAGGCCCTGGCAGTGTGGGGAAGGGAGTGCCTGAGGAAAGGAAGACTTCTTCCCCCATCACTTGATACAGTAAGTAGGTCTTCTGTCACCTGTGATTCACAGTGTGGTCCATGGACCGTAGCAGCGCTATTCTTGTTTGCTTCTTAGACACACGGCCTTACCCCAGGCCCATTGTATCAGAATCTGCAAATTAACGCCTCCCAGGTAATTAGTGTGCACATTACAGTTTGAGATCACTGTCTGCATGATCAATGAGAAAAAGTTGGGGCAGCAAAAGCATGAGATGTGTACAGTAAGCAGCATTTGGTGCAGTCTGGAGCCGTCAGGTGGAAGGTACAGACGGTTCACAGGAGACTGCAGAGACCTGGCTTGAGCTGGGAGTAGCTCCATGCCCAGTGAGGCTGTGACCTAGAAGAGGGCCCTGTCCCATTTCTCCCTTAGGTTTGGGGTTGTCTGTTCAGTTTTTGATAGTGTCCTCTGAAAAACTTTAAAATTTTAATCAAGTCCAATTCATCTTTGTTGTTGTTGTTATTGTTGCTTGTGCTTTTGATGTCATATCTAAGAATCCATTGGAAATTTCAATGTCATGAAGATTCATCCCTGTATTTTCTTTTAAGAGCTTAAAGTTTTAGCTATTACATTTACCTGCTTGATCCATTTGGAGTTAATTTTTGTGTATGGTGTGAGGTAGGGGTCCAATTTCATCCTTTTGCGTGTGAGCAAGCTTTGGTTTCCTTGTTTAATGGATCTCCAACTATTGTGTAGAAAACAGACTGTAGGGGCAAGAAGGAAGCAGGGAGACTAACTTCCCACTGTTCTGTGATAATCTGCCTCTAAGCAAAGGTATGTTAGAATGCCAACTCCTAAGGTTAGAGCGAATGATTAAGAAAGTACCACTTGACAACCATCATGGTAATAATTGATTTAGGCAAGAATCATTAGTGGATGCTAAAACTAACCTGGTTTCTTGAATAACAGAATAGTTACATGGTCTTAGAGAACCTCCCTACAGGAAACTAATGACAAAGGGTAGAGGGTGAGCATTACAGTGAAGAACCCTGGCAGACACCACCCAAGTCAATAGTAAGGTCATCATGAGTGGACACAGATTTCATGGGCCTCCTGATACGACACGCTGACGAGGACCCAGTATCACGCTCCGGAGTTGCTGCTCAGAATGCACACCCGGAATCAAATCATGACTTAACATCAGATGAAGTCAACCCAAAAGACATTCTACACAATCACTGGCCCCCAAAAGACCAGAAAGACTGAGGAGTGTTCCTGATGAGAGGAGACTAAAGAGACGGGACAATGGAATGCCCTGCATGGTCTGGGATTTTCTTTGGTGTAAAGGGCATTATCAGGACAGTTGGTGAAATCCGAGCAAGGTCTGTAGGTTAGATGGTGACATTGTATCAAAGGGACTTTCCTGATTTTGAGGTTCTGTACTAAGTACTGTCACTGAGAAAGAGCATCCTCGTTTTAAGGAGGTGCACATGGAGGCATTTAGGGGCTTAGAGATCATCCTATCTGTGTGGTGACTTACTCTGAAATGGCTCCGAGAACAAATGTACAGAGAGGAAATGACAAGGAAGTTGTGGGGAAATGTCCACACTGGTGGTGTCCAGGTTACGGGTGTATGGGACTATTTTGTACTATTTTGAACTTTAATACAAGTCTCAAATTATGTCAAAATATGTCTAAAAAAAAAAAAAAAGAATCTTTCCCCTTTAACACAACATACTTGAGAACCACAGCAAGTGTCACAACCGGGTGTTTGATGCCTTGGTCGCCACCCTGCTACCTGGCTGCCAGGCCTTGTCCATCGTCTCTCCCACCCCAGCATCCTGGCACAGCCATCAGAGCAGTTTTAACACCAACCAACCACCAACGTCTGCCTGTGGGCCTCATCTCGGTCCCATTTTGGGCTTGCTGCCTTTTCTCTGAGCTGCTAATAAAAACAGCCACTACTGTTGCGTGTATCCTGGGGTCAGGTAGTTTTTAATCTTCATGTCAACCCTACTCTTATCTCTGTGTTACAGATGAGAAAACTGAGGCTCATAGGGATGAAAAAAGAGCCAAGTTTTGAAAGCAGGTCTGTCCAGCTCCGCTCTGGCGCTGTCTGCCTCCCCCTCCCCTGAATCTTGTTCTCTTGTTCATTTGTTATTATCCATCTTCCCTGCATCAGCTCTTGAGAGTAGGGCCCTTGTTCTGTTCACTGATGTGTCTCAAGTACCTGGCTCAGTGCCCACCCCGTGGCAGGAGCTTAGTCAATATCTTCTGGATGAAGGGCCATCACAAGGCTTAGCATACTTAATAGGTGGGTGTTGGGGTTGAACCTTGGCTCACATTCTGATTCTGCTACTGAGAAGCTGTGTGACCTTGGATAAGTTAATGAACCTCTCTGGAACACAATTTCCAAATCTATAAAATGCATATTCTACTCCTATTTCATAGAGATTATGGTGAAGATCTAATGACACGTGCACATAAAGTGCTCATTGCAGAATTGGGCATTGCATAGATGCTGAGTCCATATTTTCTGAATGAATGAATGAATGAATGAATGAATGAATGAAAGAAAGTTTTAAGTGGCCTCCATCTGTGGGGGACCCCAGCTCCTCCTGTAACTGTTTATTGGAAGTTGCATAGAGGGACTTACCTGGAAATTTAACTTACTATAACCAACAACATGGGACTATTAGCTATGTATTTATTTGTGTGTTTCTGGTGTCTCCCATTCCTGTGTAAGCCCTGGGCATATGTAGATGCTGCTGGCTTCATTCAGGCCACCGGCACACCCGCAGCTGTGGCTCACGGCAGGCAGGCCTACTTGCTGGTTGACTCATCATTCTGCTTAATGACATCTTTACTGGGGCTTACCCCTGTGCCACGTCCTATCCTGGGCGCTGAACACGTGCCTGTCCTCATTTTGTCTGCCTCGTGCCTCCAGTTTCTTCCCCTGGGCCCTCAACCTGGCTCATGGATGGGACTCTCTTGGCCCGGTTTTCTTGCTCCCAGAACCTGCTTTGGGTTGCTTGCTTGGCTTGGGAGGTCCTGTGCCCACTGGCCCAGGGGCCCGTTTGGTACCCAACCTTTGAAACATGCTGTCAGGCAGCCCTGGAAGCCCCATGTTGTCGCAGCTCCTGCAGCAGCTAAGCGAGCCCGGGGAGGACAGTCCAGCCTCCTTTTCCATAAGCACCTTGTGTCTGTATGTATTTCCTCTCCTAATTGGGACTGAAGAGGCTAAACTGCTCAGGAGGACTCAAGGACGGCCTGCTCACTGGACAGCATCACGCCGGACGCCACTGTCCTGCACCTGGTGGCCAGAAGGTGGCGCTGTCCCACATTTTATGGGCGCGTGAGGACGGAGAGCAGAGAAATCCGTTTTATCCCCCAAATGCTACTTTAAGATCAAGCCAAAAATCATGGGCATTTGGACCAGTTTTCTGGAAGAAAAAATCCTGAAAATAAAATGATGGGTTAAAGCTCCTATTCAGGTTCTGTATCTGAGTTTTGAGTTCGGCTCACACGAGGACCTATCCTAGAGGTTAGAAGAGATTTCTTTTTCTTTTCTTCTTCTTCTTTTTTTTTTTTTTTCAGCTCTGCCTAGAAATCCTGCAGGAAAAACTGGTGTGGCCGAGGACCCAGTACTGTTTTTCCAAGTGACTGAGAGGGGGACTCTGGGCTGTGCCCCTGGCTTGGTGTCCCTGGGCAAGTTACAAGAGCACTCTGAGCCCTGGTTCCCTCATCTGAGAAGCGGAGATAAGAGTCCAGACGCCAGGGGCTTGTGGAGACGCTATCAGATGAATAGAAACTGCTTAGCCCTGGGCCTGCTATGTAGAAAGAGCTTTCTGTGACTGGGCTGGCAGCCCTCTACTTTTACTGAGGGAGCTTAGTGGAGAATGCAAACCCTCCAGGGAAGTCATTTTTATAGAGCACCTACTGTGCGCAGGGAGCTGGGCGTGCAAAGAGGAATATCCCCAGCCCTGCATCTTGGATCTCAGCGAGAAACTGTGTGATAGGCTTTCTGGAGATTCTGGCCCAAGTGCTCTGAGGGGAACACAGACAGAAAGGGATGCGTTCTGCTGGGCGTGTTGGTGTTGGCATAATGGAGGAGGTGACAATTAGGACTTCTTCAGGAGAGGACACAAGGGAAGTACCTTTTGAGCAGAGGGCACAACCTAGGCAAAGATGTGGAGATGGGAAAGCTTCAGGTGTGGTGGAGGGTGTGCCAGGGGTGCCCTGGGAGTCTGTGTGAGTGTGGATTCACTCCAGGCCCGTTGGTTTGGGTGGGGCCTTCCTCAGAGACTTTTGAACCAGGGCAAAGAAATCCCGTAGCGCTGAGGACAAAACCAAAATGCTTCAGTGTTTGCGTTCCTGAAACTCGATGAGAAGTGCTCCGTGGAGGCTCCCAGTGGTTTTCCTCAGAGCCCAGAGATTTCAGCCTATTCACATTTCTCTGACCTCGTGCTCTTTCCTTGCTGTCTCCCTTCCTTCCCAAGGCTTGGAGCCTCTCCCTTTCTCTCCTAACGCGCTCTCTAGCTCCTCACTTGGGCCAAAGCCTTGACACGTCAGCCTTTGCATTTTGACTCTCACGCCTACAGAGAAGTCTGTAGGCCGTGGCAGAAGGTGGGGGTCCCGAAGGCCTCGTCTTCCAGCCTCCCCTGCTCTTTCTTCACCCTCCTCGGTCCCCACCTGACCAGGTGAAGTTTGTCCAAGCCCTTTTTGAATCTCCAGGGTTTCATCTGGAGGATTGTCTACATTTCTAAGACTGTTGCCTGAACTCGGTAAACAAATGCAGGAAACGCGGGTCCCTGTGACTTACGGTTATTCTGTCGTTTCCCCCCAGAATGTGGTCAGCCAACAGCGGTCGCTGTTTTAAGGGGCTCTTTCACTCTAAACACTCCAGACTCGGAGCCCTTCCTGAGTTGATTCTCTGCACGCTGGCCTTTGGCTTTTGGTCGAGGGGCCAGTGTCAGCTGCAGCCAGGTTTAATTTACATGATTTACTGTGATGGGGGCAATGCCAGGGGTGTTTGGGCTCCAGCCTGGGGATATCATGGCTGCCAGTCTGTGTGCAGATGGGGACAGGAAGGATCCCGCTGATGGAAGCATCCTTGAATGTAAATGTTTCGAGGGGAAGAAAGGGGCTCAGCAACGGTCCTGAATCATAGAACCATCTCACTGGAGCACTAGGGGAGGAGGCAGAGCCCAGCGTCGGCCCCGCAGAACAACATTTGGGTTTTCACACTCGACACTGAGAAGCCATTAAATGGAAAGGAAACCTGCACCCCTTCCCTCGGCAGTCACGCCAGCCGCCGTCCCCAGGCACTTCACAGTGCAGCTTTTGTTCAGGGGTCCGGAGTGTAAAATTGGAGTGGCAGATTGTTGGTGCGTACATTTCGAATTTCCTGGCTTTCATCAGCTGCGCCACTCAAATGACAATATTTAATCCCAAATGTTTCCTTCCCTTCCCCCATCCCTCCTGTTTCATAAATGAGGGGGCTTCCCTCCCTTATTTGCAAAGTAGACTTCATTTCCATTTCTTCAACCATAATGAAAGTGTATTTATGATTTTTCTCTCATGTATTACACAAATTACACAAAAACCCTTCTGAACATATTAAGGGGCCTTTCTTAGGAGAACTTGACTTCCTGTGTTTCAGTTTCACGTAAGTATCTTTTTGCTGATTTCTTCATCCCCACTGACCATTTTATAAGGAAGAGTCATACACATTTCACTTCCAGGGGTCAGATCTCGTAGCAACAATGCCACGCCATTTTATTCTACTGGCTGGGGTTACATCTCCCGTTGTTTTGAGCCAGGTTGTTTTTCTGTTATTTCTGTTTTTCTGTTATTTTTATTGTAGTCATTTTATTAAAGAATGATCTGTCTTAGATGGGAGAATCAGCTACCTGAGATGTAAGGTGAGAGGTTTCTTCTGTTGCTTGGTAACTATGTGGAAGCAATTGCTTAGCAAGACAGCCCTTGTGAGACAAGAAGAAATTGTAATAGCATCATGCCTGGGTTTTCTAACCAATAGATATCCACATATGTATAAAAATCACTGTTTACGTTTTGCATAGTGCACTAGCATGTCCCAAGTGACATTTCATATAAAGAAAGCAGCATGCGGTCCTGAGATAGACTCTCCATTCTGGGAAGGAGCAAGTGTGACACCCGTTTGTGTCTCAACTGTGGCTTTCTGGTCTGTGCAGCACTGATATCTGAGTGGCGTCTGATACCTGAACAGGTTCTGATACACGAACAGGTTTAGATTCTGAGAAGATTCTGATACCTGAGCAAGTCTGATACCTGAGTAGGATCTGATACTCGGCTGAGACCCCATGGGCTGTGCGATGGTCAGTTTTATGCATGGACTTGGCCAGGCTGTAGTACCCAATTACTCAATCAAACATGAGTCTAGGTGTTGCCAAGAAGGTTTCTGGTAGTTGTGGCTAACCTCTACAGCTAGTAGACTTTGAGGAAAGAAGATGATCCTGGATAGTCAGGGTGGGCCTCATCGAATCAGGTGAAGGGCTCAAGAGCAAAAACAGAGGTTTCCCTGAGATGAAGAAATTCCGCCTCAGGGCTGCAGTGTCAGCTCCTGCTGGAGGTTCCTGCCTGCTGCAGCCCTGCACGCCTTGGACTTGCCGGGCCCCACAGTCATGTGAGACAATTCCTTAAGACACATTTCTTTATGTGTCTATGTATCTCCTCTTGGTTCTGTTCTCCTGGGCAGCCCTGACTAATACTGTAGGCGTTTCAGGCTTGAACTATGTAAGAGGATGGCAGTCTCAGGCCACCGAGGGTCTACAGGAATCAGACATGTGCTTCTCTGTGCGTCTCTAGGACCTTCTAGGAATCTTGAGTTGTTGCCCAACCGTGAGTGTATGTGGGGGGCGGGACAGTGACGTATGACACGGACACACGGGACCTGTGTCCCTGCACATGAGCTCCACCGGCAGGCATGCCCACTTCAGTGCAAACCAGCTACCACACTGCCTGGATGGCCACGGCAGAGGGTCCTGGAAGAAAGCACCACAGGCTGTGGACTTCCGGGGTGGACCATGGCTATTTGTTATATACAAGGTCTAAAATACATACTGATGAGCCCAAAATACATATTAGAGGTGATGCAGGGGAGGCTCTCAGAAAAGTTCCCCCACTTTGAGACACTCTGTTAGGACATACGCTTTCATTCTTAAGATGCCAAGTTCCAGCTCTGTGATCATTTGGAGTTGGGCTCAAGCCCCAGCTCTGCCATGTGCAAGCTGTGTGGCTTTAGGGACATTCCTTAACCTCTCTGAGCCTGGTGTGAAGAAGGGAGGGAAGGAGCTCGAGCTGTCTCATAGTCTTGCTGTAATGCTCAGGTTGAAGGATGTAAGAACTGTCTGCGGTGCACTCCCCAGCCTGTAGGAAGCCCTCAAATGACATTTCTGTATTGTCAGGACCAGGGTAAGGACAGTGAGACGTCCAGCTATACAATTTAAGGTGGCGCCCACCCTCAGATGCCAACTCTGCATTTGTGCAAGTTGAAGAGTGAGCATCACCTTAACTTGTGCTCCCTGGGCACCTCGCTCCCTTCACCCTAGTCCTGGCTCTCACTTTACCCTTAAAAATGCCAGACCTGCTGTGCCAGGGAAGGGGATCACCCATCTTACTGAGACTACAAACCCGCCCAAGCCCCCCGGGTCATGTGAGCTCTTGGAAGGCAGTGACTGTCCCTTACTCATCTCGTACTACTGCATACAGCACCCTGCACACAGTAGGTGCTACATAAATGCGTACCAATGTGGATTGGATGAAGGGGAAGAGGGAGAATCCAATCTTTGATGTGGTTTCCCGTAAGTGAGGCTGTCTGCTCCAGCTGCCACCAGAAGGTGTTCCTTATGAGACCGAGGACTGAAACACAATTTTTATCCTGTTAAGTGGAGAGCTTTGTCAAAGGAGGAAAGCCATATCCCACTGAGGGTGAGAGCTGTTTCAGGATTGCTCTAAAACTAGATTTGGACCAAAGGTCAGAATCGTATGAGTCCATGTATATGAAATATCCAGAATATATAAACTATAGAGTCAGAGAGCCAGGGTTTCTGGGGGTGAAGGGAGGGGAATGGGGAGTGACTGCTATTGGATACAGTGTTTCCTTTTGGGGTGATGAAAATGTCTTGGAGCTAGACAGAGATGATCGTTGCACAATCTTAAAAATATACTAAATACCACTGAATTATACACTTTACAAATGCTTGAAGCAGTAAATTTTCTGTTATGTATATTTCAGTCCGCTCACGGCCTTGAAGGTGGGGTTGAACGACTAACCTACGGCAATGTCACAGCTTTACTTCTGTGTCTTCTTCAGGCTCATTTAGAGCAACTATTATTTCCTCCCTTGTAAAGCCTCCCAGACGCCTACAAAAGCCTGGACCAGATGGCAGAATTCACCAAAGATACCAAGTCTCCAGCAAGGGGGTGCGTTTGGGGCATGGAGGCGGCAGATAAAGACCTGGCATGTCTGGGAAAGTTGTCCTGCAACGTAGAGTTTGGGAGGAGGGGAACAGGGAGATTCTTCCAAGATTCAGCCCGAGTATTCATGCCAGGGCAAGACTATAGAATCGGTCCCCACAAGACAATCCCTACAGCCCAGGAACTGTGGGTTCCAGGGAGAACCGGGCAATTCATGGATGTCGGGGACAGAGGGCCTGGCAGCTCTGATCAGCTGAGCCAATGTGACGCGTGAGCATAAGGCATGAGTGTGTGTGGAGTGAGTGTTAGGTGGGTTTCCAGGTCCATGATGCCTACGAAACAATGGTCTTGATGGTTGGTTCTCCAGTTGTTGGAACATCTGTTCAGCTTTTGACTAAAAGCCAGTGGGGGATCCCCTTGCCTGATCCCCAAAGATGGTTTTTACTTACTACTCAGGAAAACGATTGCGAGAGCTCTAAAACAAACAAACAAAACCCGATTTCAAACATGATTGGTATCCGGGGGAGGTTGCTTTCCCAGCCTGCATTTTGGTATTAATTTATGTTAGAAGTGCCTTGGCTGCTAGGTGTGCGTCTGTGTGTGTGTGTATAAGAAAAGACACACTGGGAAGAAAGTATGTCATATTCTTCTGAAACCAATTACCTGCCTTAGTTTCCTCAATGTATCTTGAGGATGGCACTACCTTGGGGCACATCTGTCACTTCTACAGTCTCCTTTGAAGAGGCTTTGGAAGAATGAAAGGGAATTGGGCCACCCCCCAAGCCTTGTTCCCCTGGTGGCTCCATGCCAGGGCTGTCCTCACCTGCATTAATTTGAGTGTTTTATTATTAACTCAAAGTGATGTGGGTTAATACAAATACAGAGGCAAAAGCTGGGAGTTCTCTTGATTTCTAGCTTCGGCCCCTTTATTATTATCCACTAATAACAAACTATTCTGATAGTTCCATTGGTTCTCACTCCTGGAGGCGGGGAGTCCATGCTGTACAACCTTCTCTTCTGAATTTTTTAACTTTAATTTCAAGTTATGGTCACCAAAGACTCTTTTTCTAATGATTCCTGAATTCTTGTGATTCAATAGGGGGTATTAGTCATACATGAGTTTCTTTTTATGTTTGTTTTTTTTTTTTTTTGGAAGGTGGGAAAGGGGAAGGTCTTTATTACTTTATAGATTACACAAGCCAGATAAGAATATACTTCCAGGGTTAAAGATTTGAATGATTCTGACGTTCAGAGTAAGAGGTTTTGTCTCTTTCTTCCCCAGCTGATTTCCTCTACCCTAAATGATTAGATGACTCCTTCCTAGTTCCTCCTGGGCGCTGAGATATGTATATGGATAGTAAGACTTTGGTCATTGAATGCCGCATTAATGGAATAATGCCGTGTATATTCATTGGTTCAACTAATATTTCTGAGCACCTTCTGTATGCCAGGTGTGATGCTGGGAGCTGCAGACTCAGTAATGAGCAAAATGGCCACCACCATCACCCAGCTCATAGGCTGCAGGAATACTGTGCGGGGACTTAATTTCCCCCTCCTATTTAACCAAACAGCTGGGCGGTCTCTCCATGGCCATCCTTATATGTCTGCTCTATTCTTTTCAGTGTTTAGAGGTAACAGACATCAAATTGATTTCCAATAGATTTGCCATTATATAAAAAAAAATGAAGCAATGAAAGTCTTTACACCTCTTTGAGCACCTGGGTGTTTTACACGATTATATAAGATTCTTTGGGTGGTGAGTCTTGGATGGAAGACACTCCCATTTGAATACTGTGTTACAGTTTCCCAAACAGAGTCTTCAAGTACAAGGTCTCATGGAGTCTTCACTACCAACCTAGGAAGCAGGTACTGATATTGCTACTATTTTACAGATGAGAAAACCAAGGCTCAGGGAAGTCAAGAAGTCAGGCCAGGGTCACACACCTCAGAAGCATCCAGGCAGAGCCTTGAATTCAGGGTTTGTGATGCTTATGTGAGGACCTTCTATTTCAACCATGTCTGGAATTTGGCTTCTCTGCCTCAAGGTTTGATCTCTGCTTCCCGAGTATCTCCGGGAGTCGTCATGAATCTGAAGAGCAAGCATGCCCACAGCTCCACCCTTGACAGAAATCTGGCCTTTCCATGTCTGATGGTCGATTTCATACCTGGAATAGAGCATTTTCCTATTCTGGGGGTGCTACGCCATGACTCTTTAGGAAGGTTATGATATCATAGTATGAACAATTTCCAAATGTCCCATGTCAACGTCTCCCACAGCCCTGACACCTGGAGAAGTGAAAACCATTCCAGAGGAAGAAAGATACCCTTTGAATCATGTTGTCAGGCACATGCCACTCTGTTTGAATTATTTTTCTTGAAGGCGAACACTTTTCAATAGTCCAAAGCCGGAGTCTGTCACTTGCGAGAGCACTTGATGTGTTGCTGTTTTAAAAATTAAGTATGTGGAGTTTGTAGAATGGACACGGCCTTTCAGTTTTTTAATTTAAGGTTTAAAAAGTGCTTTCATGCTATAATCCCCGGGGGATGGGAAAGGCTGTTTGTTCTGCCCTGGGCCTCCAGGAAATCTGGCCCAGACCACCTACGGGAAATTAGCCTGAGACCTCAGCTTAGCTGGGAGGCGACAGCAACCGCTCTTCTCTGCACTGCAGTCCAGTGCGAGGTTCTCACTACATAATCTAATCTTTCAAGGCTGTTTTCCCCTGGAGAGGCAGGGAGCTGAGTAACTAAACAGACAAAATGCTTGCTAATCCCTCTTTCCTGAGGCCGAAGGTTTAACTCCTTGCCTTCTGTTTTAAGGCAGTGAGCTCAAAGTGGACTGTTGAGGTCAACATCAGAATTTTATAAAAAGCACTTGGTTTTGTACTCTGTGCCAGTGGAATAATCATAGCTGACACTACTCAATGTCCTTGGTTCTTCTAAATGCCTGGCATGACTCTACGTGCTTCAAATAGAGTAATGTGGTTATGCCTGCCCTAGGAGGTGGATACTATTATTGCACACAGAAATGTTAAGTTACTTGCCCAATGTCACACAGTGTGGAGGGAAGCAGAGGCTGGGATTCAAACCCAGGTTGGCTGCTTCTGAGTCCCTGCTCTTGACCCCTGTGCTCCTCATTAAAGAGGAAGGGCTCAGAATGACTCTGAACTGCCTGCCTAGTCAATTTTATTTCATTCATTCATTCATTCATTCATTCATTCACTCATTCACTCGCTCCATTTGCATTCAGCACCTGCAATGTGTGAATGCCAAGGTGATTTAGTTAGTGGCACTCATTGTCCTCCCAGGAGCTGGCAGCCAGACATGGGAATGAATAATCTAGAAATAAATGTGATGCAGAGAGCTGAGGGCAACACTAGCTGTGCAAGGGCCCGAGGGGGCCAGCAGAGTGAGGGGAGCATTTAACTCGGAAGCAGGAGAAAGAGAAGGTTTCCCCAGGGGTGAGGAGGAGAAGGAGGACGGGGCATTTGCCAGGAAGGGGTGACGATGATGTGCGCTGAGGAGGGAGAAAGTGGTACATGCAATGCCTTCTGGGAAACTCTCTGGGGTGGGGCGGTTAGTGTGGATGACTGTGAGAAGGAGCCTGGACTTAGTTGTCTTGGCTTGGGCAGGGTCTAAGTCAGCATCTCTCGATTTTTCAGGCAGGCCAGGTGAATAATTCCGTTAGGCCTGGTTGCTTAGCACCTTAGGAACCAGTGTTACCAGGTAGGGTATGGTGCAGAGGGGCCCCTGCTAAAACCATACGATGTAGCACTTGGTTTCTGCAAAACCAGCAGCTCTTACCTGCTTTTATCAAAATGTTCACAGAGTGCCCCTGACAAAGGCCTCTTGAGGGCTCAAGTGCTGTTGCTGTGGGGCTCAGCCAACTTCATCCCCCTCCCCTCAGGAGACCTAGGGACGCTAAGTAAAGCCCGCCCCCTAGGACACAGGTCAGGGGCAGGTTCTTGACCCTCATCCATCACAAGGTGACTACTGGCTGGTGCAGGATGTGACCAGGTTCCAGCTGGTTCCATCCCAGTGACGGCAGACAAACCATCCTTGCATTTTGCTCTGCAACCCCAGCCCAGGGCAGCACATGGGGGGACCTCAATGGAATGCCCCTCTCTCCAAGCCTGGGCTGGGATGTTTCCTCTGGCTTGACAGAGCCAATGCTGGAAGTGCCACTCAGCCAGCTGGGTTCAGAGGGCCTCTGCAATTGGGGAACACAAAGATATTTGGAGCTGGAAATTGCTGTCCACTGTTTTGAAAGGTGCAAAATGTTTAAATAATTACTTCCAAACGTGGGGACCTCCTTCGTCCCCTTCACCTGAACTCTGAGTCAGCTTCCTCTGGTCAAACTCCCGTTAGTCTCTCCATCTCCTCCGCTCCATTTCCTTTGCCCTTTTGTAGCCCTCCTCGGCTTCCCCCCTCCTATCTGGAGCTTGGAGTGAGTTCTAAGGGCGCCTCATTAACGACTTAGATTTCTCCTGACTACTTCTTTCTTTGCTTGTTTGTTTTCGAGCATATCTCTTAAATAACCACATAGAGAGGGGGCCCTGTTTGTTTTTCTTGCTTTGTGTCTCCCCGCCAATCAGTTATTCACCAAACAAAGGCTGTGTGATCCCCCCACCTCTCCCTGCCCTGCCAGGACTAAAGGGAAGTGAGAGCTCCCCGCCCCCTGTTCGCCACCCCCAGGAAGAGGACTCCAGCACACACACCTGTTCTGGGGAAAATGGCCCTTGGAAGGGCTGTTTGCCAGGTGATGTTGCAAATAGAAACAGTTTCCCTTTCTGTGCCAGAATGACTCCCATTTCATAGGTTAGCAACCCAAGGTCACACAGTACATTCTGCACATAGATATGAATCCATGGTCTGTCTGAACAAGAAGCACTGTCCTGTTGACGTAGGTGAGCCACATGTGTAATTAAAAATTTTCCCATGGCCACGTTATAAAACAAGTGAAATTAATTTTAATGATATACGTCAGCTCAATATATTCAAAATATCCTTTCAACATGTAATCAACATTAACAATATTAGTGTGATGGACTGAATGTATGCTCCCCACCCTCCCTTCATATGTTGAAGCCCTAACCCCTGCTGTGATGGTATTTGGAGGCGGGTCTTTCAGAGGCAATTAGGGTTAGCTGAGGCCCTGGGGGGCATGATGGAATTAGTGTCCTTATACAAAGAGGAAGAGACCAGAGTCTCTCTCCACTGCGGGAGGACACGGTAAGTAGTTGGCAAACACCGCTAACTGGGGTTCCCTGATTCAAACGCTGGTTGTTCGATATTTGCCTGCATACCACTGTGTCCTTGCAGAGCTGCATGAACTGAGCCTGTCGATTTTGAGGAGAGAAAGCTGGAGCAGTGTGACAAGTTCAAGTTACACTTAACGTCTGTCTATGACTCTGTCAATGTATTTTTATAATGGAGGAGGTGGAGTTTACTTCAGGCTCTTCCCTGGTTAAAAGACAAAGGAAAAAGTGGTCCTAGAAACCCTCATCTCTTGCTTCTACTTGCTCAAAGTGACCCTGTTATTTTTCCTCTAGAACTTTATTATGTCTTTTAATAGCAAAAAATATTATATTGGAACAACGGGGAAATATTGAAAGCATATCGTAAAAATGCGAAGTTGTCCTCAGAGGCAAATTTGCACACATGTGGATTAGTAGTTTGTATAAAATGTATAATGGAACTATGCTGTTTCGATGCTAATGAAATACATCAGCCACTGAAGAACTTTTTTTTAGAAAACAACTTAGTCCTTTAGGTGAACTCACTTTACCTCAGTTTATAAATTTGGACAGCAGGAAAGTGGGAAAAATGTATGAAGGTGAAAAAAAGGGTTAAGACATACTGCTTATTCCAGTGATGTAATGCCACTGAGTTTTAACATCATCTTTGGAACAGGAGATTTCGTTTTCTTTCTGTTCATTCATTAATTTGTTCAACAAATATTTGAGTCAGAACCTGAGCTAGGAACTGGGGAAACCACGGAGAATAAGACCAATGTAGACCAATGTAGTGCCTGCCCGTACAGGCTCCGAGTCCAGTGGGGGAGACAAATAAATACTGTAGAACCACAGCGTGGTTAGAATTACAAGGAGACGTGCAGGTGGATGGGAGTTTGTTCAAAGGGGGCCTAAGCCAGTGGGGGCTGGGGTGTTTGGCCGAGGGAGGTCGGCCCTGGGAGTTGATGCTTATGCTGAGACCAGAAGAAGGAAGGAGTTGGCCAGGTGAAGAACAGACGGGGGCAAGGTTGTCACCAGCACAGGGAATAGTCTGTGCAAAGGCCCCAAGGCTGGAAGGAGCTTGGGGAGTTTGACCCAAGTCTGTTCCCTGACAGAGGAGACTCTCTATGGGAGACCCCAGTTGTAGAAAGGGGCCTTGGGGGTGTCTCCATCCTCACCCAACTGTCCAGCGGGCAGGCACGGCACCCACAATTGCCCATGTTGTTAGAAGCCAAGGGAGAGTTTCCGTCCCAGGAAGCAGACCTGGAATTGGGGTCTTGGGAGAATCCTGAGAGTTTCGTGGAGAGAGGGAGTCTTCCCATTCCTCTCTGTAAACACCGCAGACTTCAGGCAGAGTTCTTCCTCCTTCGGCAATGCCCCCAGCTCTTCATGTCTGTTGCACTTTGCAGCTTCTGCTACATAGATTTAACAGTGATCGTGGCACAGTCTGTTTCTTTTCTACCCTGTATCCACCCCTCCTTTTCCTTTCTACCAGAGCTCTGACTCAGGCCAGGACACCCAGCCCCGGCGCCATCTGCGTCAGGCGGGGGTCGGCAAACTACGACCTGAGGGCCACCACATCGCTGTGTAAATAAAGTGTTAGTGGAACACAGCCATACTCATACGTTGATGGATTGTCTGTGACTACTGTCACATTACAACAACAGAGTCGAGTAGTTTCAACAGATACTGTCTGGCTTGCGAGGCCTAAGATATTTACTACCTGGTCTTCTAGGAAAAAGTTTGCCAAATTGGGTCTAAGTCAGGCCTTCATTCCTCAGCTTCCATGACAACTGGTGGGGGGACCTCAGTTGTGAAATGTCAAGCGAGTTATGCAACTTCTCTGAGCCTCAGTTCCTGATCTATAAGCACTTCAGGTACATTATTTCATTTGGTCTTCACAAGAGCCCATGAGGTCCATTCTACCGGTATCGTGAAACTACGGAAAAGGAGGAACAGAGAGGTCTAAGATCACACAGCTTGAAAATGGTGGAGCAGAGACTGGAATCCTGCCTGGCTCCCGCGTTTAGGTCTTAACCTCAGACCCCTGGAGTTGAGGGCTGGTGGGAATGGGTTAGCGGAAGGTGTCTATGGGATTTCTATGTCTCTCTGATCCTAATTCAATTGGAGAATGAGCTTGTCCATGCCCTATTCCGGCCCCCTTCACAGGTAGCTTAGAGGAGAGGGAAAACATGTGGGCTTGGAGTCCAACTGCCTGGGTTGAAATCCCAGTTCTCCTGCTTACTGAGCCTCAGCCTTTCCATCTGTCCAGTGGGAAAACTCATAGGGCTTCTGGAAGGATTCTGTAGTGAATATGGGTAAGTGCCTACTACATAGTAAGTGCTCAAACTGGCCATTAGCATTCACTCAAAGCCAGCGTTTGCCAAAAGGAAACACACAGGCTTCCACTCAACCATTTGGTGCATCAATTATTAAAAAAGAGTTGGGAGGAGGAAGTAAAAACTGTTGCGTGGGATCCAATCTGGGGATAGACCCTTTGTACATGAGTCCGGTTTTGTTCAGTCTTGATGAGAGAGGTGCTTTGTTATTTCCGTGTTTCGATGATGAAAATGAGGCTGGGAGAGGCGCGTGCCCTAGCTCACAGCCCCGCGCTGGTGAGCGGCAGGCAGGCACTCTGTGTGCAGCCCTTTGCTGCTCCTCTGTGCCCAGACCTGTGTCAGCAGGTGCTACGGCCAGTCCCAGCCCCACTAGCCAATGGCCAACACCTCAGAATCCAGTGATTTTTAACTCTGCTAAGAAGCGGAAAGCCAGGCCCAAGGAACTCTCCCAGGACCACAGGGGGCGTTTAAACTGGGCCTGGACTCGTGCTCAGGGAGGCCCAGTTTACAGTCTAAGGCCAAGGTTACTAGCTCAGACCTCATTTTCTTGGCCTATGAATTTCTACTGAGTCAGTTAAAAAACAAATGGATCTATTTAAGTAAAAATGCTTAGAGGCAGGGAATTTAATTACTCAATAATTTTTTTCCTTTTCTTTTTTTTAACTATTGAAATTAATTAAAAAATAATTTTGAACTTGTATGGCTGACACTCTGCCAGGAACATGTCATGCAAAAAATTATTCGTTTTTACATCATGTATTCATAAATCCTGACTGGTCATCTGTTTCCATAAGACCATTTGGAGCCCACCTTCAGGGACTTTTTTTTTTTTGCCAAGCAAATTAAGATTTGAAAGTTTTCCTTGGGAAAGAAAATCCTGATGTGTGTGTATATATATATATATATATATATATATATATATGTATATGTATATGTATATATATACACATGGATATGTACATATACACACAGACACATATACCCACACATATATGTGTGTGTCTGTGTGTATATATGTAGTATGTATATATGAAAGTATATGTGTATATATAAATATATGTGTATGAATATATATGCAAATTATCTTGATGTAATTTTTAAGCTCGCTTGTAGTGAATGATCAGAAATAGCTAAATGTCAAAGACAGTAATACTGCTTTAAATACTGACTTTTTAATCATAACCTCCAATTGACATCAGAACTGATTTGAACTTTTGGGTCATTTCTTTGTTGAGAACTTTTCCCCACCTACTGTATAAGACGTATGTACTCATTAAAGAAATGGACCTCCATGTCTTTCGCTGCCAAATACAACCCCATTCAACGTGATGTATTTCTTTCCAGTATATATATGTATGTATATATATATATATATATATATATATTTTATGTGCCCAAGTTAGTATGTGTAAGTACAATTTTGTATTCTACTTTTTTCACTTGAAATTATATCGTAAGCATTTCCCACCGCCTTCAAATAAATTATATTTGGTGGTTGCATAGTATTTCGTCCGCTGGATACTGAAGTGAATTAGGCACATTTCTAGATTTGAACCTTGAGGCTGTTTCTAACATTTTATATTAAATAAATATTAATAAAACAGCCGTGAACAGCACTATTAGCGATTTTGCCCCTGAGCACCCGTCAAAGCAGCCTCCACCTGTTACTCTGTCACGCCGTCCTGGGTGTTTCCTTTATCACACCCTTTCATGCACAACAGCTTCTCCTGCTTACTTGTCTGCACTCCCTCTAGAATGAAAGTGTTGGGGAGCAGATGCTGTCTGCTGGGCCTGTTGGGGTGTCCCCACCACCGTGGCAGTCTCAGTCACAGCCAGTCGCCTGCCTCATGTGGGGCATGAGACTCAAGCCTGGACTCTGAGTCCCCCATGGCCTGGGCAGGAGTCCACCTCGGGCATGTGGGAACTCTGTGCTCAATTTTCTGTAAACTCAGAGTGCTCTAAAAAATAGTCTATTAATTAAAAAAAAAAAAAAAAAATCTTTCCAGGTCTGTTCAGGATCTTAACCAAACAAGAGCTGGTTCAGATCTCAAACAAAGAGGGCATTAACAAGAGAAAAGCTTATCTAAAATATTTGCGACAGATAGGCCCAGGGGAAGCTGGACGAATGTGTAGAACTCTCAGCCCTCCTAAAATACATGGCAGTGCGCCCTGTTCGCAGCTCCAGTGCGAGGAGAGGGAACCCCAAGGGGCGTCCAGAGCAGCCGCAGTTCGCCTCATTGAACTTGACTATTTAAATGTTTGTCCTCTTCCCCTGTCCCTCGGTTTCATAGATTCCTGCCTTTATGCAGCTCGGCTGGGCTTGTTTCTCTCTTGTTTCCCGTGTATATGAAATGCTTTGCACCAAAGGAAAATTATACAGTGTAAACATTTATTCAGAAAAATGGTTTGCAGTGTTACCTCCCTGGAGTGCTTGGCCAAGAATGAAAGCCTGGTACATGCGCCTGCCGGCCGAGGACAGGAAATGGAATCCTTTGCTCAATATATTTCCAGCTTTTATGAGGCAGCTTTAGTGGAGACGTGTCAACTTCTCGCCTGAAGTACAGGCTGCAAAGGGCCCTACCCGCAAAGCCAGACAAACACCCGGGCATGGAGAAGGGTTGAGAAAATTGGCGCAGGGGTCTTGGCGACGAACTGACGCTCTTGGTAACTTTCATTTGAGCTTCAGATGGGGCCCAGAATTCCGAGGGTCCGAAAGGGTCGGGGGTCGCTCTTGTCCTGGCCCGCAAGACCACCAATGCTGACAATGTCACCTTTGGACACACAGCCACATGTCGCCCCTCCCCCTCACTCTGGCACATCTTTTCTCTGCTTTATTTTCTCCAAATACAAGTGTGGCTTGAATTGTGTCCTCTGAAAAGATAGGTCAAGTTCTAACCCCAGGTGCCTGTGAATGTGACCTTATTTGGAAATAGGGTCTTTGCAGATGGTCAAGTTAAGATGATGTCATTAGGGTGGGCCCTATGCAATGACTGGTGTCCTTATAAGAGAAGGGGTCACAGAGACACAGAAGGCCATGTGGTGATGGAGGCAGAGGTGGGAGAGATGCATCTAAGCCAAGGAATGCCAAGGACTGCTGGCAACATAAGAAGCTGAGAAAAAGGCACAGGACGGATTTCCCCCATAAGTGTGAGAGGGCACGTGGCCCTACCAACACCTTTATTTTGGACTTCTGGCCTTCGGAACCACAAGAGAATAGATTTCTATATTTTAAGTCCCCAGTTTGTGCAACTTTGTTACAGCAGCGGCAGGGTATGCATACACACTGAATAATGTATGACTGATGTTCAGGGCCGGCCTCCTCACCCCGTTGCTGGGTGAACAGGGCTCGTGTCCACTCCAGTCCCTGCTGGACCCCACGTGTGGGCGTAGAGCTATTTGTTGAGTGAGTGAATTCTCAGGGATGGTCAGTACAATTGTTTGTGGAGCAATCTGGGGAGTCCTCCTGAAGCTGGTTTGGGGCAGTCTTGAAGCCACACTGAGAGGAGACTGCCTGCTCCACTCCCTTCACCAGAATGCAGCCCTCATACCCTCTGCCCCCAGCTCCTCAGCACAGAATGCAGAGCCTCACCTCACCTGTGAGAATACAGGGAGGGCGTGGCTCTTTTTTCTTTCCTTTTTCTTTTTCTTTTTAATTTTTCCCCTGTCCTGGTCCACACTCGTCATTCTGGATTATGCATTTTTGCCTGAGAAGCCCCAGAGAGAGAAGAGGAAGGGGAGACACACGGGAGGAAGGAGGTGATGGAAGGAGTTTTGTGATGCATCAGAGGAAAAAAATATTTCACAACAAAGGCACCAAGATCCGAGGGGGCGTGCCTCTTTTTTTTCACCCACAAAGGTGAAGATGCTCACCTCACACTCAGTACCGACTAGACTGCGAGATCTCTGTGGGCAGGAGGGACTTCCCTACTCACAGGGTGTCTCGTGCTGGACAGAGCCACCACCTCGGAAACAGATGTGCAGCGTCTCCTCCTCCTGCATCCCATGGAAGATGGAGAAACGTGTGCTCTGGGAAGCTGGGAACACCCCAGAACCCTGGGGAGAGTGTGACATGCCGGGACCCTGGAGAGCTTGACCCTTATAACATGCTGGACATGGTCAGCTTTACAAAGTAAAATCCTGGTCTTTCTAGGAGGTCGTGACCTCCAGTCTTTACCCTACCTGGTTTGGAGGCCTCTCCCAGAAACTCCTGCCAAGTGCAGGGTTTGGGGACAGCCAGGGAGTAGGCCCTGCTTATTTTCTCTCCTGCAGCCCTGAGTTGGAGTGGGAAGGAGGCACAGCGCTGCTGGGTTCGAAAGGCAGAAATGCAAGATGGGATCCCTCGGGGCTCAGGCAAGCGACAGAGTCGCATGGAATTGGAACTGGGACCCAGGAGACCCATTTTATTAATCAGTCATTTAATTAAAACTTTTTATTAAATAGTTTTTGCATAATCTACTTGTCCAACATATATTTATTGAGCACCTACTATGTGCCAGGCATCATCTTTAGGACTGAGGATTGAAAGAACTGAGAGCTGAGCCCGCGTGGGGCTGACGTTCTCGCGATTAATAACGGCTCATACTGAGATGGCCTTACGTCTGTGTTCACTCATTTATCCTCACACAGTTTGGTAAATGCCAGAAGGGGATGAGAGAAGCACTGGCATTGGTCAGAGGGAAGGAGGGCACTTTCTGGCTCAGCACAAGCTGAGGTGGGTTGTGGGCAAGCAGCTGGGGGCCCCCCAGAACCTCTTGACCATCAGAGCAACAGGGAAGGAGCATGTGCTTTGAACTGACACCCCACAGCTCCTGTCCTGTCCTTCCCCCCAATGTGGAGCTAGCTGCAGCTAGACCATGCATCGTTTTGTTTCTAACTCTGTTTGCCTTATGTGCTCATGGCTTTTTAAATTATAATTTAATGAAAAGAGAGGCATGACTGAGCCCTGGGAATGGGGCCTGCTCAGTTCAGTCTCTGCTGGACTCCTCTCTGAGTGATGGAGTTCCAGCTGTGTGCTCAGCTCACTCCAGATTTGTGTCCTCAAGCACGGGACACTACCCACCCCCCTCTTTGTTATCTTGCCTGTTTCTCTAAATGTCTGGGTTCAGATCCCCTGTTCACCTTGTGGATGGGAGGGCAATTTGCTTAGCTTTCATGTATCTCAGCTTGGCTTACTCATCTGAAACTGGAGGGAATGGTGCTGACTGGTGCCTGGCCCCTAGAGGGCGCTCCGCAGAAGCTTAGCACCCTTGGTCAAGTAGCGCAGAATCGAGGGCTGCTTGGGGCTTTGTTCCCCCCAATCAAAGGGTGCCGCTGTCACGACGTGTTCCTCCTGGGAATTCATGGAGGCCTGAAATTCCCCTTAGCACAGTGTAGTGTGAAGACTGAAAGGGGAAATAAGGGAAATTGAACGGAGAAGTCGAGACCATCCCAAAGCGAGGGTGGCCCCTGGCAGTGTGATGCATGGATGCACAAATGAGGATTAAGTGTCCCAGTCGAAATGAAACTCCGTGGATGTGTCGCTGTTTGCCTTCTGTCAATGCGGTTGATTGTATCAACAAACAGCAAGCAATTAACCGGCTCATTTTCTGCTCAAGGCTGGTTTAGCCATCTCCCACCGCTCTGATGGAGGAGCCTCCGTTGCCTTATTTCTGAAAAACGAATAAGAAAGCAGTGGTTGGAGTTGCTTTTCCTCTTGGGATTTTCAAATAAAATCAGAGCCTAATCCCTCGTCTAATACCAATTTAGTAAGGGCTGGGTTAGAACGTAGTCAACTCCATTTATGAACACCGGTTAATATTTCTTTATAGAAAGCTATACTATTTTCAGAAGCATTTCAGACAAACATCCTAAGAAGACTTAGCGGACTCAAAATGTTTACCTTGGACCCGAATCTTATTTCTAATTAACCGAGTCTTCAACAGTCCATCAGAGAATGCAGTTACTTGCCAAATTTCACACCTAAGGGGAAAAAATATTCCCAATAAAATTTTTCCTTAAAAAAAAAATCCACTCGCTTTTACCACTAAGACGTTCTCAACATATTTAAATCAATCCCTCTCCACGAACACACAGAAAACGAATGTTCTAGATCCCAAGCCTGTCTTTGTGGGTCCCAGATTTCAGGGAAGCCATTTAATTCGACATTAAGTTTTCATCAGACACTAAAAGCAGGGATGCCGCAAGGACAGAGGGGGCTGAATGTGTGGGCGCAGCAAGTCCAAGTTTTCCAGGCTGCAGACCCACATTCCTGTGATACCACACATTCTGGGAAAGTTTAAATGATCGTATTGTTCTAATTCACCTTACAGAAGCAACTGCTTATGGAAACTAAAGCTTTCCCTCCCTCTGTTCAGAAAGAGACTGGTTTCACGGACAGGCGATGGGTTTTTCTCTCGCTTCAGCATCCAGCAGCTTAGAGTTTATTTCAAGGTACTGGGTTGGACATAAGAGTTTTGTCCTCAGTTGTGAGCTTCCTGGGGTAGGATTTCCAGCTCCGCAGGGGTTGAAACTTTCTCTGTTTTGTTTACTGCCCTGCATCGTGCTGGGCACCTAGGAGGCTCTTGTTGAATATTTATTGAATAAAAAAAGTCCATTGACTAGGTGTCACCGTTTGTTTTACCAATAGTTTTCTGAATTTTAGATTCTTGGAATTTTAGCTCATCTGTTTTACCCCAACAAAGATACCTGGACACACACACACACACACACACACACACACACACACACCCCTTATCAATTGTCACAGATCAGTAAGTAAATACTTAGCCCTTTTCAAAAAATTACCTTTTAGGTTGGCCTGAAAGTGCAAAAACAAAACAAATAAAAAACTTGTGTTTGTGAATTAAATTCTCAAGTTTGTCTCACGTGGTTTGGTGGAACCAGGCATGTTTGTGAAGAAGGAAGTTGATATTTTAGGACGAGTTTGGATCTTGACTTCACTACTTTCAAGCTGTGTGGCCTTAGAAAAGTCAGTCACCCTCTCTGGGCCGCAGTTGCCTTATCTTTGACATAGTGGGACCGGAGTTCATACACTCAGCAGTCCCACCAGTTCTGGCATCCTAGGAGGAGAATGGATCCTAGGTTCAAGAGTCAGAATTACCAATGTGTTTTACTGCTTCTGTGTGGCAATCAGTAATAAGAGCAGAACAAGAGGTCTACAATGACAGAAACACAACGTTTTCTTTGTGTTTCTGAAAGGTGGTTGACCAGTAACATATTGGCTTTCTTTTGCTGGCATTTTTGGGGAAAGTTCTTTTTATGTTTACTTTTGCATTTCCCTTGCAATCAGCTATCTGTCATCAAGTAATTTTGTTACTCATTTTGGTTTGAAGTCTGAGAGAGCCAGTATTTATTTATTTGAGTATTTATTTTTTACCCCCTTTTGGAAGAACTTTGAAATGACTTACTTAAACATAAAATACAAAGCACAAAAATCATTAATCCAGAGTAAAAGGAAAGGGTGAAGAGAATAAAGGTGCCGAGATAGATGGAAATTATATAAACACATCCAGACAGAGGGAGACTACAGCAGCTAAATTCACAACATAGCTCCGAGCTTCCTAGCAGCCAAGGCAAAGAGGAAAACTAAGAGAGTGTTGTTACAGGTGTTCAATGCAGAGAAGCAGAGTCAAGGCGTGACAGTCCTAGGTTGCATCATCAAGGAGATCCTTTAAAAGTTCCTGGAATATTTTTTTTTATTTTTTTTAAGGAGGGCGCATGTCAAGGTGGCCCATGTGGGGATCGAACCTGCAACCTTGGTGTTATCAGCACCATGCTTTAACCAACTGAGCTAACCGGCCACCCCCCTGGAATGTTCTTGATCCCAGTCTGAAAGGAAGATTTCGTGAGTGTGAAATCTTTGGCTGAAGTTCAAATTAAAGAGGCTGCTAGTTATTGACCTTCAGTTCCAGGTGGTCAAACAATGTTGAAGTTTGCTGGCAAAAGTGTAGATAGTATTTGTTCCAGGAAGTAAGGACTGATAGAAATAAGTAAATTATTATTTACTTGTCACTCTGCAACAAGCAGAAGCTGCAAAAATTACTTATTATTACTGAGAGAGATATGAGAAAAAAGAACCTAAAAACCACTGAATAAAGAGATCTGGATTTGAATTTCAGCTCTGTCAATAATCTCTGTATCCCACAGCCTCTCTGGGCCTCAGTTTCCTCATCTGTAAAATAGGAGATTTAAACTAGTCTCCTTTGAGATCTCGAGTATGATGGTTCCACTCGGACTCTAGTGTGTATCAGGAGGGAGCAATTATTTTGTCTTCCACAGTCAGACCTGTTTAGGGCTCAACCCTTGTGTATCAGAAGTCACCTTGAGACCTTCACGTTCCATTCCCGAGAAAGGAAAATGGCCCCTTTCTAATTCTTGAAAGAGAAAATATCTTTTCTCGTCGTGCGGAATTTTTCCAACCGAAGCACATTTCTGGGATCATACACATCTGGCTGCAGGTGAAACCCACCCAGTGTGGACAACGGGCCTGCACGCCGGCAGCTTTCTTGGGTTCCAGCAGAGCTATCCCAGGGCCGAAACGCTGCAGAGATGTTTTTCCAAGAAATTGTCCCCGGGCAAAAACGTTGCCCCTTTCACTGGGGGAAAAATGGTTTCAAATATTGGCTTTTGTTTTTATGGAAAATGGTGAAAAATTTGAGGGAAAACCACAAAAACCCTTTGCTTTTATTGAAACCGCAGAAATTGATTAAATTTTTCTAAAAACCCCAGTTTTTTGCTGAGGGCTGAACTTTTTTCCTTGAAAGGCTCTACTTTACTTTTCTCTTTTTGAAATGTCTCCTGAGAGCTTCATGAAAGGTCTTTCTGTTAGCTTGGCCGAGCCAAGCCCAGGCGTTCCGAGGCTCCACACAGAAGCATAATTTTTGAGCCCAAACACTGCCTTTTGGGGGATGTCTTCTTGCTCCGATCTCCAGACACTGGCTTAACTCTTCCCAAGTTCCCAGGGAGGCACGGTGCCCATGAAGCTGGTGAACAGTCCCAGGCAGACCCCTGGGCACTCAATACAATCATTGAACCTGACTTGACTTCCCGGCTCGTCTCTGCATTCCCGCCGCTTCCTGCACAAATGGAAAACTATATGCGTAGATGCTGCCTTTGCCAGTGGGGGCCTCGAAAGCTGACTTCATGAATTAATTGGTCCCCCACCTGGTGGCTGGCGAGGGCTGTCCCTGGGCAGGAGACAAGCTGTCTGTCCCAGCTGAAGTCTGTCTTTCGCTCTGCCCACAGCGGACACGCTGCCAGCTGGGCCAGGGTACTGCTATCTTCACACTGCATTTAGTTTCTCTTAGCAAAAGCAGCTGGGGAATTCTCCTGTGCCACGAAGAGGCAGTTGGTTTCTGGCCACAGAACAGACTTGTCTTAATGCAAGTTGGAAGGTGCAGGAAACAGAGGCCGCCTGGAGGCATTTTTTGCTCCCCCCCCCCCCCACCTCAGCTCAGCGGTATGCATGCTGACCTGGTGTGCTGAAGGGTCTGCTTCTGGCCGAGAGGTTTTGGCCTGTACAGGGTTCCACCTCCCTTGTCTCTAGGTGCTGGCATGCTCTCTCCACAGAAGGGACATTCCATTCCTGGAGCTGGACTGTCAGGTTCCAATCCCACTTGCTCGCCGCTGCCTCCTGGCAGGTTCGTTTGCCCTTTGGGCCTTGGCTTCTCCATCTGTCAAATGGAGACAATGACAGCACCAGCCACATAGATGTGTGAGGAGGGTTAGACAGAGCCGTGCCTGGCTGCAGTAAGTGCTACAAACTACAATGGAAATAGTATAGAAAGTATTCTTCCTACCCTCCCTGCTGCATCCCAGACTGATTTCATTTTACCAAGGAAAAGGCTGCAACGTGACAAAACTCAAGACAGATTTCAGGAAATGATTATCAGGAATCTCCCGTCATCCTAATGCAATGCCGATTTTCGGCTTGCATTTTTCACTTTTCTGCCTCTACTGTGTTCAGTGTCAGCCGGGCCCCATTGCCGCGTGCTCCCCAGGCATGGGCCCTCTCAGTAGGCCCAGCTCTGGGGACGTGAACCCCCTTTTCAGATGAGGGACTTGAGGGTTGGAGAGATGAGCCCACCTAGGTCAAGAAGCAGAAGCTGCAAGAGTTTGAGCCCTGACTTCAAAATCTCTAAGCTCATTCAAAATCCTATACTCCTTCTGGTTCCTGCATATGAGTTTTATTTTTTATTGATGTATCCAATGCCTATTAGTTTCAGGTATACATCATAGTGATTTAATATTTGTATAGATTACAAAATGATCCCCGTGATAAATCTAGTTACCATCTGTCATCATACAACATTATTACAATATTATTCCCTGCATTCCCTATGCTGCACATTAGATCCCTGTGACTTATGGATTTTATAACTGGAAGTCTGTACCTCTTGATCCTGTCTGTGAGTTTTAAACCAAGAGAGTTGCATTATGTTAAAAAAAAAAAAAAAAAAAACTAGAGAAAGAAAAAGGAGGTTTCAGTCTGAAGCATTGTTCTGTTCTGTCTTCTTAGTAGGTGAAACCAGTGGAAGGTTCAATCCCTGTCTGTCTAAGAAAAGGTCTCCCAACCTCACAGACGTACTGAGGGGATGGAGTGAAAGGCCCACCCTAGTTGGGTGGGTTCCCTTCCCTTTCCTGCCAAGCATGTGACACAGTGTGTGACAGCCTGGGGAATCAGAATCCCAGAGCCAAAATCCCAAGTCATTCTGAAGTCCAGAAAAAGGACTCTGGAATGTTTCCCTTCTATTCTTCATTGAGGTCACGGTCACCCTGAAAAAACCCTCAGAGACGGGGGTCTCCTCCCGAAAGCTCACCCCTTCCCCGTTCTATTCTGGATTGTTATGATTCAAAACACAGGCTGTCCATTTGTCTCTGGGTAAGCAGAGTGTGTTGTTAGCAGGCAAACACTGCTTCCCTGGCCATTGACCTGTAATTTCATTAGCTTTACATTTAACGTAAATATTGTATGATTGTGGGCTCCGGAGCAGCTAGGAACAAGTCTTCCCTTTGCTCGCTTATCTGATTATCTTGTAAGAAAATACCTCATTGTTCATAGTCAAGAATAACAAGTTTCCCCACGTCCAGTCCCCTCAACTCTTCATTTTTCTTCATTCCTTCTGTCCTGTTTAGCATCGTTTAATTACAGAAACATGTCTGTAAGCGATTTGCACATCTGATAATCAGATTTTCTCTTGTTCCCAATTCTTTCTCCATCTGCTCCCACCCCCACCCCATGCTGCCACATCTGGAACAGTCCCCTGCCACTCCATGCCCAACTGACTGCTGAACTATTTCCAAATCACATCTCCCTTTTCCGGTCCTGGCTGCCTGACATGCTCAGTCATAAAATACTGCGATCCTCCGTGCTGGTCGTCGCTAATGCCTCTCGATGGCAGATGATAATTGTGGAGCAGAGTGGTCTTATTTCTTCCCTTCCAGTTTGGTCATTTTAAAATATAATTTTCAAAAGGTAAAATCATGTCTCTCACGCCAGTATGCAATGAACACATAGAAGAGATTTTATAATAAGGTGGTAGGATGTGAAAGTCGGTCCAAAGGAGAATGGGAAGGGCAGACATGTCTGTATGCATTTAGGGAAACTGAAATGAATTTCTCAGAGGCACACGCCCCGTTTAAATCGGTAGGGCAAGAGATGTGTGCTGGAAATCATCTTTTCTGCAGGGCGGACAAATTATATCTCTACAGGACAATTTCTATGCACTTCTGTGGGCAAGAATCGTTTGCGTTACCCTGGGTTCTATGATACACCGTTGTTAAATAGCCACCTGAAGACAAAGGTAGCACCAAGGGGTTTGCCAGACAATTCCCTGGATCCCAGGGAAATGTCCACTGATTTTGCAATTCAATCAGTCAATTGCATTGATTCCAGTGATATCCGGTCACCCTTTTTACCTCCTTTGAAGTGTTTCACACTTTTTCTTCACAGTCACTTTCTATTTAAATCTACTCTGAATATTCGCATGGAAAGAGTGCAATAGCCAAACCTCATTTTAGGAGAAACTTAGGAGGACACAGTCAGGCAAGGGGTGAGGGGGAATCACTAGTTCAAGGGAAATCTTCTAAAAATGACACTTTAGTCCAGGAAATTCTTGGCTCAGTGACCTTCCATGGCTCCCTATCGCTCGTGGGATAATTTCCAGATACTCCCACGTGGCATTTAAGCTTTTCCACAACCTGGCCATGGTATATGTTTAAGTCTCCAAAAACATTTGTTAAAATAATACATGGCTCTGGCAAAAAATTCAGAGATTACAAAACCATATAGTATGAAGACTAAAAGCTTCCTGCATCTCTCAAATCTTTAGCGTGGACACGAGAAGAAAGAATAACGGGTTGACAGTCATTGGTTCCTGACTGAGGGTTAACTTGAAGTTTGTTTGAAAACCACTTAAGCATTTTATCAAAAATGTCAGTTTCTTCCCAGAAGGAGGTTGTAAATGACATCATGGTAAGAAGGCTTTGTCCACGACCAGGTTTAGGGCAATTTTTCATTATCATCTCTCTAGAAATTTCCTTGACATCTTAAATCATATTTATATTTATATCTATGCCTATATAGTTGTAAACAGAAAGGGTATCATTTTCTACCCGTAGCACTTGTTTTCAATACCCTTTGTTTCTACATTAACCTGTGTCCCAGATATTGTTAGGTATGGAATATATTTAACGTGGGTTAGAGCTCTTTCTGTGTCAGCAGAGACATAGCTATTCACTCTGGCTTATGATACAGAATATCCCATTGTCTAGATGCACTATAATTTAGTCAACCACTAAAAATTCTTGAAGTTTACTTTCCTACTACATGGCCTCTCTCCCTGTCTCTCCTATGGGCCAGATTAATTCAGTCTCTTTGCTTCAAGATATCTTACCCATTCCTGCTCATATGTCTTCCCATGCAGTGTAGTAACATTCCAAATACAGGCAACAACCAAGAAGAAGAGAATGAGCAGTCTGGGTGTGGCGTTCGTCTGGAAGATTGACGAATACCCATCCCACCCCATGTACCTAAGACACCTTACAAGGCCTAGTTCAGTTTGATCTTCCTTAGGAAGCCATCCTTGAGGATAGTTATTAAAGTATGATTTTCAAAAAAGTTAAAACCATGTCCAGTAGCTATTGGAACAGCTCATTAGTCAGAGGGACAGGAAGAAGGCAAAGCTGGTTCAAAGAGCCTTAGAGGAACAGGGATTTATAACAAGGGTGCCAAAAAAATGTATACAACTGGACACTTTGCTCAAGCAGTAGTTCGCTGTCATCAGAAGTGTCTGGACACTGATGGTAACCACTTTGAGCACCTCTTGTAATTGCAGAAGTCAAATGTGACTTGTATTCATCTTTTGTTATTCGTATATATTGAGTATTACAATTTTAATAGTTTTTTCCTGTCTTAAAATGTGTATACATTGTTTTGGCACCTTCTGTATATTTCAGCAGGAAAGGCATTTTTTTTTTTAAACTGTGAGAATAAGATTGCTAAGAATAGCTACACATCTAGTTAACGTCCTATAAGGTAATAAAGGATAACCTTTAGGGTTGTATTTTCTAACAAACTCATTGGCATTGGATGAATTTCTGTTTTCATTTCTATCAGTGTCTTTCAAGTTAGGCTCTACCTTTAAAGACATGTAGAATACCTGAATAAACAGAGAGCCAAACAAAACAGTGTGTAGGAAACCTCTGGGTCGGCCAGCCGGACAGTGGTCAGCACCACCTAAAAGGACACTTAGTATTCCTTTTGCCTGTTTCCAGCCTTTGGATAATTTTTATCAATGAATTAATCTACAGGAGTGTTGCCCAAAGTGTGTTCCGTGGAGCCCTAGATTCAGGATGTTGGGGGGAAAACAGGAATGAAAGGATTTCCGTGGTTAAATCTATCTGGGACACACTTGTCCTCTTGTGGAGCTTCGCCTTGTGTGTTTGGGAAGAAACTGGCTTAATTTTGTTTAAGTTGCTTTCTTTTAATCTATTTGCCCACAGAATCATTTATCATGTGGTGAAGTAATCTGTTTCTTGAGTAAGTTCTTGAATGCCACTCCTTCTGCCCCCCCATTGCTCCCCATTACACCTACTCTCCCAACATGTTGTTCCCTCTCCCCCTAGGTGAAATCTTGGGCAAGTAACTACCTTTTCTGGTCACTTTTAAATAAAAAATAGTCCTTTTTTTTTACAGGCTATAAAAGTCCAGTCCAGGATGATGCCTAAACTCCAAATCATAATCCAATTTGAGACTTCTTCCTCCCCCAGGTCAGCATGTGGGAGGAAGGGGAGTTAAGGCTCCGGAATGTTCTCACTTCACTGGTCTACAATTGGGATCTACTGCTGCAGCTTGTGGAATAAGGCAGATTCCAAATGCTGAACTGTGTGGGGTCTTTGAAGACCCTCCTTTGGCCCAGGTCACTGGGGGTCCTTCACCTGGCGTTCTCTCATCACAGGCTGTGTCTTTTGATGAAGGGACCTCATTAAGAAAACAGCAACCTAGCCTGTCTGGGCTTCCTTTGCAGGGCATACTGTAGGAGGCAAGAGCCTGCGGTGGTGAAAAGTTGGGGTCTCGGGAGGCCCATCGTTGGTTGAAATCTGGCTGTATCACCTCCTGGCAG
The DNA here is from genome assembly GCF_036562045.2 of Rhinolophus sinicus. NCBI lineage: Eukaryota > Metazoa > Chordata > Mammalia > Chiroptera > Rhinolophidae > Rhinolophus > Rhinolophus sinicus. Next base: position 18,421,264 of record NC_133760.1, read on the forward strand.
TATGATCGTGACCAAGGGGCCCCACTTCTCTGTGCCTGTGTCTCTTCATCAATAAAATGGGCAAGATAATAGTACTTGCTGCGGGGGACATGCCACTAACCGAGTGAACCCTTGCCAAGAGCCTGGAGCAGCTCCGGACCCACGTACACTCTGCGTGAATCGTTCTTGTACCATCTGTTATCACAGAGTCCTTCTTCTGAAGGACTGACTCAAAGATGAAGATTGAAGTTATGTCTTAGGAGACAAAGTGCAAGGGGGGAGGTCACTGATTTATTGTGATCATTTGCCCAGCATCCCTCCTTGGCCTATTTCTGTGGTTGAGGCCTCCCCGCCATGGCAGCCTGCTGTCCCACAGTCTGTGTGCTGAGTCTTGTGTTTCCCTGTGGCGTGGCGACAGGATATTAGTCATCTGGTAGGGATGTGGCTAAATATAAGGTAAATATTTTCCTCCATGCTGGTGAGTTTCCCAGGGCCGAGGATGGGAAAGCTGGAGGAGGGGCTGAGAGTCAAGAGGGGTTTTGGATCCTCTAGAATGGAGTTCTGGGTAGATGAGGGAAGGTATGCTTGGGAAGAGCCAAGGGCTGGAGAATGGAAACTTAGGAGGTTAATAGAGATAGGACTCAGGTGGCCCCTAGACCAAGCTCCTCATAGCCTCCCAGTGGCTCACCTGAAACCAAACTGTGTTCCAGGTACCTATCACACGTGATCTGTTTCTCTGCCTAAAGTTCATTAAATTCCTGTCTGCCTCCTTTATCCGGATAGCGACATCACAAGGTCAAAGACCACGTCTCTTTCACTCATGATGTTTTCTCCTGACCTAGCACATGCCTGCACACAGTAGGTGCTCAGCGTGTATTTGTTGATGTTGGAATGGCTTCTAGGAGGAGAAAGAGGAGCAGGGTGGTGACTTCTGTGATCTCTGGCCATGAGGACTTGGGTTAGAGGATGGACATTTGACTACAGGCTGGCCAGTCAAATTCTCTCACTTAGAAATTTGGAATTTGGAAACACTGCTCTCTGGGAATGGCTTGAAGAATGGATTCATCACTTGGGAGCTGCAGAACACTGATATTTTTCCAAGTCCACAGAGAACCAGAGAAAGTGCGTCTGGAACTGGGGAGGGGGGAACACGAAAACACGAGAAACATACATGAGGAATCTAGTGGTGGAAGGTGAGGGAGAGAGGGAGAGACTGTGTCTGCCTTGATTTCTGAAGGCTGTAGCTCCTGACTTAGCCCTCTGCAAGCCGAGTGTCTCATGAGCCACCCATGTTGCTTTATAACAAATCCCTCTCTTTGGCTCAAGCTTATTCAAGTCAGTTTCTGTTCCCTCAACTCCCAGGGGCTTTACCAAGATCCACTTGCTCCCTAAAACCAGATAATGGGGGAACAGGCAAAAAGGGAGGCCAAAACCCCACAGAGCTTCACATGTAGGATGTAGGATGAGACTTCTTCAGTCCCAAGGGGAAATTCCTCTTTCCTCTCCCACTGCATGACAGCCAACAGTGAAAGGGGGCTGCTTTCTCCTTAAAACACATGCCCTGGACTCCAGAAAGGGATTTGCAGAACTCCATAAAGAGACAGAGAAGCCTAAATGGGCAGAGCCTTGCCACACATTCCTCCCAGGAATGCTAGGGACTCCATGGGGCTGAGTAGACCTCCTTCATGGTCCCACCGGAGCCAGGATGCCAGGCTGGCCCCACGAGCTTTTATTGGCGCTAACTTTCCATTTAGTCCCATGTGACTGCTCCAAGCTTCCCTCCAGGATGGTGCTGGCTCCCCCACAACATTTACACCCTATAAACCACCACCGTGACCCAACTGGGGCTGCTTATGTGAGGCGATGCACGGCCCCTGGTAACGGAGAGTAAATAACTCAGCAGTGTTTCCTTGTGCTTTTCCAGCGTTCATTCGGTCTCAGAAGAAATAAAACAACTAACTTAATGGTGTTCTTTAATCTTCTGCACCAGTGGCTTTCTTTATAAGGTGTTATACAGAGTCCGTGTAAATCCAAACTCTGCAATGGGGTCAGTGTTTCTTAACAGGTGCTGGGTGGGTTTGGGGTAAGATGTGCTCACCCCCCACCCCGAACCTCCTGAAAAAATACAGAAGCAGGGGTTTACTTTCCAACACAGCTCTCGTTTACAAGCCAGATAGCTGCTCATGGCCAGCTGCTGGGACTGTTTGTTCCCCCACACCCTATTCCCACCCCAGCTCGATTGAAATTAAGTAAAAATGGGGACTTATTGAGAGGACGAAATCCAAGCCTTGGGGAAGGCAGGAGTGGACCTGGGTCTCTGTGTCAGCTCAGCCAGGGGAGCACGAGAAATGTCTGTTTCTCTCACATCCATTTCTTTCTGCCTGTCATCCTTTTCCCTCAGTCTCCAAAACAGCTTCTTCCACACGGAGGCAGAAGGGACAGCATCTGAGCCGTTCAATTCACCTCATGGTTCATGATGGCTCCACATGAGAGGGACTGCTCCTGCTCCTTCTCCCAAGGACTGTGAAAAACCTCAGGGAAGCACTTTGATTCGCTCATAGGTTCTCCCTGGGGCCAATCAGCTCTGTCTGTGGAGGTGGAGTCACAGATGAATATGGCTGCCCTCCCTAGCAGAAGGAGTTGGAGAGGGGAGAGAGAAGTGGTTTATATGAGGAGGCGGGGTCATGCCAGGATAAAGGGAGGGATGCCAGGATGAAAAGACTAGAGACTCCACTGCGTGCCCCTAGCATGGTCTCGCTACTACCTGGATCCTGGGGCCCGAAGGGAGCCTGGAGCCCACAGCACCTCTGTCTGGCCCCTCAGTGGCTCAGGGACCCCAGTGTCCTTGGCAATGAGGGCATGGACAGAAAGACCAAGGGTGATAAAGACCTTGTCCCCACCCTTGGACCCTGTTACTGCCCAACCCTCCCCACAATCCAAAGGATTATCAGAGCTTGGGCTCCTCTGATTCTTGTCTGTGAAAGGGCACAGGAGCCTATAAGGCTGCTCCTTGGCCCGATGTTCTTGTCACCAGGTCCTGGTGGACGTGTCACGCTTGTTGCCCACTGGACCCTCTGTGTGGTCTCTCTGGTATTTATACTGCCAGTTCACACACCTTTATCTGCAGTGCCCAAATCTCAAAAAATCGGAACACTGAAACATTTTTCCTCAGTTTGCTGAAAACCACAGTAAGTCCTTACTTAATGTCCTCACTAGGTTCTTTGACTTTACGTGAAACAAGGTACAAGGGAACCAGTTTTACCCTAGGCTAATTGATATAAACAAGAGTTGACTTCCTGTTTAAATTCTCCTCAACATTATAATGAAATGACATTGAACAAAATGATGTCATTCAAAGACCTGCTGTAACTGGGTGGCAAAATTTGACCTGAACTGATGAGCTTATTTCGGTCTTTGTTTATCCCACTTAGTGGGGGGATGTTCGTCTGTTTTGCTGCAAAGGTATCAACATGCTTGACTGCAGGTGCAGCCCAGCCCCTGCTGGAGTGTTGAGACAATACACGGTATATACCTCGTTACCTTTCTAAAATCCTCAAAAGTCTGAACTCAGAATCACATTTGGCCCCTGAGGTTTCAGACAATGGACTGTGGACCGCTGATATTCCTGCATCCTTGGCATAGTGCTAAAAACCTTCCATGGGGTAAAAATTGGCCAGTTCTCCTCGGGCGGTTGTGACACTAAATGCACTGAGATGGAGAAAGCCTGGAACTGAGGGCTTGGGGCAGAGTAATCCTCCCATAAATGTTAGCTTTTAGCGCGACGTGCTTTGGGTTGTCAAATCTTTGCAGCAGCCCTCTGAGGCTTGAGTTTTCTCACCACCCCATTTTACAGATACAAAAGCTAAGGCCGGGAGAGGTGAAGTAACTTGCCTAAGGTCACAAAGGTAGCACGGCCATGACTGGTTGATCCCAGATCAAAACACTTCTCCTTGCTATGCTGTCTGCCATGCAATGTCCGGGGTCTTCTAATCTGTGCTGTCCCATTGGGCTTCGTCCCTACCCGCTCCACGTTGCAGAGTAGGAGCTGGCATTTCTTGTGCCAGCGCTGTTCTCAGCAATCCTGACATGTTATCTCACCCAGTTTTCACCCTAGGAAGTGGGTGATCTGGTTATCCCCATTGAACAGCAAGGAAACTGAGGCACAGAGCGGGCAGGTAACTTGCCCTGGGTCACACAAGCAGAAAATGAGAAAGCCTTGATGAGAGGCCTTCCGTTTTGCCCCAGGGCCTGTGAGCTCATCCTTTTTCCTGAGTTGCCTCAGAGTGTAGGATGAAACACCTGTATAAATAAGCTTTTCCCTCCTATTTCCCTACAGTGTTTCAGCCTCCAACATGCTTTCACGCAGAAAGCCCATGGGAAGGCATTATTCTGTGTTAGGGAAAGTGACTAGCAAAAGGGCACACTGGGAGTGTGGGGTGTGCACCACATCCCCATGCTTCTGGGGCTCATGGACTCAAGCTGAAGGGCCCAAAGAACGAAGGCTGCTGAAAGCTTCCTGTGATTACAACCACCATATGTTTCTGCTATCTCAGCCCCTGCTCGGTGGAGAGAGGTTGGTCTTATGCTGAGCAGGGCATGGAACGATGCCTAACACATTACCACAAGCCACTGGTTTATCAGCACTGAGTGTCAACACAGCTAATATCACAAAGCGAGAGACAAGAGACTCCTGATGGAAGAGTGTGCCATCGCTCATAGGCAATCTTGCCCAAAACATCAAAACTGAACTTCATTGGGCCTCTGGATCTAACCACCAATTTACAGGAAACACAAAGGACAGAGAAGAACAGGTCATACCACACCACGAGGCTGGAGCCAGCCAAACCCAGACCGTGGGAAACCCTACAGGACAAACAACCTGGGTGCTTCAAGCAGTTTCTCTTTCTCGATTATTCTCTTACTCCCTCCATACAAATGTGTGTACCCAGGGCCAGTTACCTAGATGCTCTGTGCCTCAGTTTCCCTGCTTTTAAGTGATGATAACCATATCACCCACTTCATATACGTGTATGTATATATATATATATATACATATGCATACATATTTATACATACATATGTATATATACATGTATACATACATACCCGTGTGTGTATATTTATAGAGAGAGCAAGAATGAATAATCTATATAATAAAAAGATTTAAAAGTCATATCAAAAGATTTGTGGCCCTTATTTGGATTATGAGTCAAACAAACCGTTAAAAATGATTTATAACATTATGAGACGTTAGAACTATAAGCAGACTAGATATTTGATGACATTAAGCAGTTGTTCTTTTTCAGGTGTGATAATAGCACTAAATTCTGGATAGATAGGGGAGAGAGGAAACAAGATTGGACAGGAGTTGATCATTTTTGAAGCTGGAAGTTGGGCAACGGGTACATTGGGGTTAATTGCACAAATCTTTCTATTTTTGCACATTTGAATTTTTCCATAACAGAAAGTAAAGAAAGAATATATTTACTTGCCTAAAGCAGTACCACTTTTGGAAACAATTCAAGCAATATAAAAGCTAAATAAAACATAAAGGTTTCTCGTTCTTCCAACTTGTTCCCCATCCAGGTAACCACGGGCTAAGAGTTTGATGGATATCCTTCTAGATTTTCCAATGTTTCTATAAACAATCACATATATTTATACTTTTTTACACAAATGGGATTAGGTTATACACACAGGTCTGCAACCTGCTTTTTTCACTCAACAATATATCACGGCCAATTTTTCATGTTATAGCTCCGTTTCTTTCTTTTTAACTACACAGTATTCCTTTGTATGGATGTACCATAATTTATTTAACCATTCCCTTTGGGTAAACTTTTAGGTTGATTTGAGTCTTTTGCCATTACAAGTCGTGCTTCAGTGAATATCCTTGCACATATATCTTGGTGCATTTGTTCAAAGATTTATGTAGGATGAATTCCTAGAAGGAGAATTGCTGGGCTACAACGTGTGCTGCCAGAATGCCCTCCCCCAAAATTGTTCTCTGCCAACAGGAATGAAGTGACCTGCGTCCCTGCTTTGCCTCAAAAAAAAAAAAAAAAAAAAAAAAAAATACTATTGATTTTTTTTTCTCACTGATTTTTCCCACTACATGCATTTTGGAGGAATTTGGAAACTACAGAAAAATGAAAGAAGAAAGTAACCTCAACAATCTTTCCACACTCGGTCCCTCTTGCCATTTATTTAGATTGTTTCCAAGTTTTTGCTATTGAAAGTCAGGCAGTGTACATCGCTGTGTATAAATCTTTACCCACGTCTTGCTCATTTCCTTAGGAGATATTCCGACGGCAGGAGTTATCGAGTAAAACCTTGTGGCTAATTTTAGAATTCTTGCACTATGTTGCCAAAACAAATACGAGAATGTCTGTATTAATTCTGACTACCACCAGCCATGTAATGGAGGTCCTGTCTCAAGATACCTTGTCCAGCATTGAGTATTACCATTAGAGGGCTATCTTTTTCTGTATGGCTCATTTGCAGGAAAAAGTTAGATTGTGCTCTTGACTTTTTCTCCTTTTGACTTGTGATGCTCAGTTAGGGTTATAGATTAATCACTAATGTGGTCAGTGACCGGCTACCTGGGCTCACTTCCTGGCTATGCTTAACAGCTCACCTTTTTTGAGCCCTGGTTTCTCCTCTGCAAAATGGGGATATCACTGTATCTATTAGGAAATGAGATAACCCACAGGAAGTGCTGGGCACAGCTTCCGAGCACGGAGTGGGTGCTGAGCTGTGACAACAATGATGCTGTCAGCAAGAAGAACATGAGCTTGGACCTTTGGAGTGTAGGATATAGCTGAGAAGATGAGACTTAAACAAGAGAGATTAGATTGAGACAGGACCTCAGGTACCAGTGAAGAGGAGGGAGAGCCCCCTGAGGGCTTCCTGGCAGAGGTGGCAATTGAGCAGAACCTTGAAGGACAAACACAGGGAAGCAGAAGAACAGAGCCAGGCAGGATGGGGGGGTGGTATGATGTGCTTCTCTCCCCTTCTCCACCATGTCACTGCTTACACTGGGCATCCATCACCCTAATGAGGTCCAAGGGGAGATCTGGATGGAGAGAGGAACCACTGCACAACAGGAATAAAAATACTTGGCCCTCTGGTGGGATGAATTCAGTCTCACTGGGCAGTTTTGTTTTGAATAATTAACTAACATAGCTGGGGAGATTTCATAACAAAGCCAGAAAAATATGGAAAAGTACTTTGCCGCAGGAAAAAAAGTGAGATTTTTTTTTTCTAGTTTCATTAACACTGACAGGAATACAGCTCATAAATGTTCTACAATGTCCCTGTTTCTCAGAGGAAGCTTGCAGAGTGAGTGTGTAAAACATGAAGAGCGGGCAGTGAGAAAACCCGCGTGTGGCTCTTCCACGCAGGCCGGATCGGGGTCCAGGATCAACACTGCCATCCTGAGAAGTCTCCCAGCAGCTAAATATACCCGTGGAGCTTGTCACATGGCCAGCGGCTTTCCCAGGAGAAGGTACCCAGGCTGGGCAGCACCAGCACTCTGCCAGGGAGGGAGACGGCACCCGGGATAGCAGTGGGCTCGCTGGTTCTGACGGCACAGGGCTGCACAGCGAGACCACAAGGCTCTGATGGGCAGACCGGCAAGATGGACAAAGTGATGAGCAGTAATCATGAGACATGCAGATGCTTTTAGGACACATGAAGCAATTCGGCGAAGGGTGGGAGAGAGTGAGAGGCGCGTGTGGGTTCTTTTGTAAATTAGGATGGTTTAGGGGGTCAGAGGACCAGCCAAGCTGGTCTTGAGTAGTTAGTGTGGTTTTGGATGAATTTCTTAACCTCTCGGAGTCTGTAAAATGGGTATTATAGTGCTCACCCCACAGTGATGATAAACAAGGGACCTCATGTCAGGTAATGTTCCGGGCATCTAGTGCTATGTAACAAACCATCCCCAAACATAGGGGCTTCAGCTAATAGCCTTTTATTGAGCCCCGTGACTGTGGGCCAGCTCAGGCTCAGCTGGGCAGTTCTTCCACGGTCTCACGGGCGTCTCTCATGCGACTGTCCTGAGGTGACAGCAAGGGCTGTGGCCAGATAAGCAGTGTGGCTCCTTGGCGTGGCCTCTCCCCACGTGGCATCTCATTCTCCAGGGCCTCTTCACATGGCTGTTCTTTCCTCCGAGAGATTCAGGGCTCCAAGCACCAGGTCTTCCTAATACCCATGCTTGGGCCACCCACATGTCACTTCCTCTACTTTCTGTTAGCCCAGCAATCCCAGTCCCAGGGAAGGAGTCAAGGGAACCGGACACACACTCCAGCTCTCATGGGAGGGGTGGCTCGTGTGTACAGGGTGGGGAGGAATTGTGTGGGGGTGCTTTGGAGATCACCTTGCACAGGTGCTTCTTACTGGGGCTGCCACACAGGTACAGGCATTGGGAACGGGACTGTGGTTCAGTATTGAAATGTTGCCGTACTAATTCATAAATAAGCACGTCCCAGAGGCGCCAGTGCCCTCCCATTGCCCCTGCCATGCCCCCAGCACCCCCGCCCAACTACCTAGTGATCCAGAGACTAAAGAGTAACATTGGCGTAGTGGGGGCTTCTGAGACCTGTTCCACTGTGTTCTTATCAGCCCAGGCCTGCGGCTTTCTGGTTGCTAAAAAACTTTTTTTTTTTTAAATGTTAGAACCATGGACTTTATTATAAACATAGAGTTCTTCCTGTAGGTTTCTTGCATGTAAAGTTCACATGATTACATACAGTGCAAACACTTTTATAAACCCTAGCTCCTCCCATAGACCCTCCCAACTGATTGTTTTTTCTTTTTTTTTTTTTCTGGTTGCTAAACATTTTGAATATCACTCTGCAGGGCATACTCTTTAGTAAGTGCTCAGTAAATGGGAACGTCTTTCAATATAACCAGTGTTGTTTTGTTGATGTTTTACAATGGGGGCGGGGCAGAGGGGGTGTGTGTCCACAGATCGTGCTTTTGAAAAAACAAGGTCATGCTAGCAGCCTCCAGAGAGTTAGCGTGATTCAGCTTTCCTTTTGGAAAAAGCCTCAGTGATAAAATAGGAAAATCAGCAATGCTTCCTACTGGATTTGATTTTACTGGATCAAGGTGATTTGGGCTTCCTACTGCACGTGGAGAGCGGGCAGGACAGTATCAACACAGAAGGGACGTCTGTCCTGAGGCAGTCCCTCGGTTTCCCCTCCCCGACGCTGTGTTCCTGGGCGAGCTGGCCCAGACCTGGGCCTCCTCCCAGCCCTTCCAGCCCGTTTCCTGAGCTTGCTGACAGAGCCGTCTGCACAGTGCCCCGGCGCACATTCCAGGCAGTCTTGACTGGGAGGCCGTTTCTCCCTGCCCAATTTCAACAAACACAGACAGACCACCACAATCCGGCTCTCGACGTGGGGCTGGCACCGCAGCCCTTGGCGATGGGGAGCGTGAATTGCTTGTGGCTAGGGCAGCAGATGTGGGCCTTCCAAGCAATGACAGCTCCATGGGCAGGATGAGGCAGCCTGGGGAGCGGCTGGACCGCCAGGGGCTGCAGGTCTTGGGGCCAAGACTGCAGGCCTCTGCAAGTGCAGAGTGGGTGGGGGGGAGAGGGGGGGTTCCTCCTCCCTGGCGAGGTTGAAGTCGTTATGTCGGGGAACTCATTGGAATGTCGCAGCGCTCTCTGTGATTCCCATGGCGGTGGCCCAAAAGCAACCTCCAGGCAGATGGGAAAATCTGACTTTTTGTATGAACATGAAAAATTCTTTGAAGACTGGACATCTCTGTGTCCTGTTTGGAAGAGTAGGATGCCTGGGGAAATTGAAACACCTGTTCCATTAGGACATCAAGTCTGAAGCAGAGAAGGACTGATTTTGGGTCTTCCTTGGAAAGTGCACAGGAATGAAATCGTTGAGAGAAAATTTCCTGTGGAGAATGGCTAATGCCTGGGCTATGTCACCGAAGAGCTCACTTTTAAAAAATTTTTATAAAGAAGATCACCTTATGGTTTTGGGAGAGTGATCATGCGTTGGTGTTTAGGGGGAGTTTGCATCATTTGTTTAATCCAAGTCTCCACAACTGTGGCAGACATTGCTGATTGATCTTAAGAGTTCCCTCCCACTGATCTTATATTTAGCCTCAGAATCCTTCTTAACACAGCTCTCCATTTCCAATCAGTAACCTTGAGTGGAAACCCTTTTGCCATCTCTGGACTCCAGGCTCCCACATTCATTACAATGTGTGGAACATTTTAAACATCACAATGTCTTCTAATGACAAAACATGTCTGAAGAGAGCTATACCATTTATACAGCCTCATGCTGTACCCTGTGTCCCCATTTTACTCACAAGAAAAATAATGAATGAGACGGCCAGAGTCTCTCAGCCAGTTAGTACCGTGTTTCCCCGAAAATAAGACCCATCCCGACAATCAGCTCTAATGCGTCTTTTGGAGCAAAAATTATTATAAGACCCGGTTACTATAAGTAAAATAAGAAACTGCTATGTTCTTATTTTACTTGTAGTAAAATAAGACCGGGTATATAATATAATATAATATAATATAATATAATATAATATAATATAATATAATTAATTTAATATAATACCGGGTCTTATATTAATTTTTGCTCCAAAAGACACATTAGAGCTGATTGTCGGGCTAGGTCTTATTTTCGGGGAAACACGGTAGTCCTGGGACCTGGGGTCCTCACTTTCCTACTCCATGATTTAGTTTGTCACTGAGGACATCCTCTCTAGACCATATTCCAGTTGTCTCATAATTACTTGTATGTCAAAGGCAGTGGGTTTTTTTGGTTTTAATTATATTTTATTGGCTTTAATATATTATAAAGTAAATTAATTGGTTTTTAAGGCATTGAATTCTTGTAAAATTATAGCATAGTACTGTGTGTTTTTTTGTTGTGGTTATTTTTATTAGAAATGAAGGCACTAGAAAATTCAGCACCTCCCCGTTTGCCCTCCTCAACATATATAATTCCAGATTTTTAACTTGGGAGCAACAGAGTTATATCAACCATTGCGTAAAATTTCACGTTCACTTTGTAGATGTGGATTTTAACTTATGCTAGAAGCCAAGTGATAAATACTGGAGGAGGAATGTCATTGACATTGATCAGTGGGCGTCATTCTCTTGCTGAATCATTATGGGAGAAAGTTGCAGCATTAAAATGTGCAGGATCTCTACATATACGTCCCTGTACTTTGTATTACTGAGATGCGGTGGGATACTGACCCACAATCTGTAATCCTAATTAGTGCTCCTTCCATAAACCTAAAAAATTTTTTAAGTGTCTTGTTATAGCCCTAAAGTGGATATACACCTTTAAGAACATAGCAGTTTCTCACCAAAACACCGTAAGAATAAAGGGCTTTCTTTAGACTATTCTCCGTTCTCTGAAGTTATTTCATTTCTAGAGGAATATGCATAGAGAGGCTCCTATTTTACTCTGGGAAATGCAAAGAATTCACTTTTTAAAAATTTGAGGTAAAATTTACATACCCTGAAATGCCAGATCTTAAGGGTTTTCGTAATTATATACACCTGTGTTATTATCACCCTGATTAAGACAGAACATGCCCTTTGCTCGAAAAAGCTCCCCCAGCCAATCCCCACTCCCCTTCCCTATGAGCGACCTTCACTGATTTCTTTTTTAGATAATTAAAAAAATTTTCAATTACAGATGACATACAATATTATGTATTAGTTTCAAATATACAACCAGTGATTAGACATTTACGAGTTTATAACTTACAAAGTGATCACCCCAGGAAAGCTAGTACCCCTCTGAAACCATCCATAGTTATTACCACACTATTGACTATATTCTCTATGCTGCATTCTACATCCCCATGACTATTCTGTAACTGCCAATTTGTACTTCTTCATTCGTCCTCTTTTTCACCTACCCCCAACCCCCCTCCTATCTTACAACCATCAAAATTTTCCCAGTATCTATGAGTTTCTTTCTGTTTTGTTTATTTGTTTATTTTGTTCTTTAGATCCCACATATAAGTGAAATCATATGGCATTTGTCTTTCTGTGTCTAACTCCACTCGGCACACTACCCTCTAGGAGCATCCATATTGCAGGTGGCAAGATTCCATTCATGCTTTTTTATGCTGAGTAACATTCCACTGTAAGTATGTACCACCTCTTCTTTATCTATTCCTCCATTGATGGACACCAAGGTTTCCTCCACATCTTGGCTATTGTGAATAATGCTGCAATGAACAATGGATGCACATGTCCCTTTGAAATACTGTTGTGGGTTTCTTTGGATAAATCCCCTGCAGTGGTATTACTGGATCCTTCTTTGTCTCTGTTATAGCCTTCGTTTTAAAGTCTGTTTTGTCTGATACAAGTATTGCTATCCCAGCTTTTTAGTTTTCTTTCCATTTTCATGAAATATCTTTTTCCATCACTTTACTTTCAGTCTGTGTGTGTCTTTTGATGTCAAGTGAAAGTGAGTCTCTTGTAGGCATCATATGTAAGGGTCTTGTTTCTTATCCATTCTTGTTTTTTTATCTATGTTTTTCATCCAAATATGCCATTATTCATATTTTTTTATTTTTTTCTTCTTCTTAAAGTATTACATTTCTGGTAATACTGGTTGGTGCTGATGAATTCTTTTAACTTTTTCTTGTCTGGGAAGCGCTTTCTCTCTCCTTTAATTCTAAATGATAGCTTTGCTGGGTAGAGTAATCTTGGTTGTAGGTCCTTGCTTTTCATCACTTTGAATATTTATTTTGTGCCAATCCCTTCTGGCCTGCAAAGTTTCTGTTGAGAAATCAGCTGACAGTTTTATGGGGGCTCCCTTGTAGCTAGCTAACTGCTTTTTCTCTTGCTGCTTTTAAGATTCTCTCTTTGTTTTTAACCTTTGGCATTTTAATTATGATGTGTCTTGGTGTGGGCCTCTTTGGGTTTATCTTTTTTGGGACTCTCTACTTCTTGGGGTTGTATTCTATTTCCTTTACCAGGTTAGGGAACTTTTCTGTCATTATTTCTTCAAATAGGTTTTCAGTTCCTTGCTCTCTCTCTTCTCCTTCTGGTACTCCTATGATGTGATTTGTGTTACACTTGATGTTATCCTAGAGGCCCCTTAAACTGGCCTCATTTTTTGGATTCCTTTTTCTGTTTTGATTGGGTGTTTTCTGCTACCTTATCTTCTAAGTCGCTGATTTGATCCTCTGCTTCATTTAATCTACTGTTGATTTCCTTTAATGTATTCTTTATTTTAGTCATTGTAGTCTTCATTTCTAACTGGTATTTTTTTAATGTTTTCTGTATCAATTTTTGTTTTCTATCTCTTTGTTGAAGTTCTCACTGAGATCGTTGAGCATCCTTATAACCAGTGTTTTGAACTCAGTGTCTGGTAGATTGCTTGTCTCCATTTTGTTTAGTTCTTTTTGTGGAGCTCTGTTCTGTTCATTTATTTGGGACATGTTTCTTTGTCTCCCCATTTTGGCTGCCTGCCTGTGTTTGTTACTACGTATCAGGTAGGGCTGCTATGTCTCCCAGTCTTAGTAGAGTGGCCTTATGTAGTAAGTGTCCTGTAGGGCCCAGTGGCACAGTCTCCATCATCACCAGAGCCAGGTGCTACATGGGTCCCTTGTGGGGGTTGTGTGTGCCCTCCTGTTGTAGTTGAGCCTGGGTCGCTGTTTGTACATCAATGGAAGGGATTCATCCTCACGTTGATTTGTTGTGAGGACTGGCCATGACTACAGTGGAGGAGCTGACCCTGTGGAACAGGATTTGCTCTAGTGGGGCTCTCATGCCTGCCCAGTCTGCTCTCTAGGTGTGTTGTCCTCAAAGGTGGTCAGGTGGTTCTCCAGTTCTCTCTGAAGCTGGCCACTTCAGCTTGTGCCTTGCTCTGGGCCACCTTGCATAAGCCACAGAGCAATCCTCAGATGGCCACCACCCACACTGGGCTTGGAGGTGCCTCAAGAGGCCAAGCTGTGAAATAAGGCCAGCTTCCCCTATTGCCGGGCTTGGGGCTGTTCAACAAGAGGTATGGGCCATGCTGGAGACAGATGCTGCATATATGGGGTTTGGAAACTTTGAGAGATTTTAGGAAAGTCTGCAGCATGAGCCAAGACATGCCATTTGTATGGAAAATCCACTGGAAGTGGTTTGGTGGGTCCACAAATTGGGTGGGGTGGAGTTCTCAGGGAATCACAAGGGTGGGGCAACTGGTGTTGGCCAGGTTGATGCAGACTCAGATATAGCAGCCAAAAAGATGGGGGAGGGCTCAACAAAGAAACAGTGACTTCTACCAGCACTTCTGTCTGAGAGAAAACTGTCGCTCCAGTCTTCACGCTGAAGCCAGACAATTCAGTTCCTCCCTGTATGTCCTGATGCCTTTTGATATGCTGCCCCAGTGCTGGACCTCAGAGCGAGTAAGTCCATCAGGTAGTAAGTCCATCCACAGGCCCTTTAAGAGGAGCTCCTGTGAATCCAGCCATCCTCCGTCTCTCTCAGCCGCAGTCAGCGCTAGTTTTCATAGCCAGAAGTTGTGGGAACTTCTCTTCCTGGTACTGGAACCTTGGGCTGGGGAGCGTGGTGTAGGGCTCGGACCCCTCGCTCCTCTGGGGGGACCTCTGCAGCCGACATCCCTTCCAGTTTTTAACTGCCACACATGGGTGGAACCAGTCAGTTCTGCATCTCTGCCCCTCCTACCAGTCTTGAGGTTGCTTCTTCTGTATATCCTTAGTTGTAGGGCTTCTGTTCAGCTGGACTTCACATGATTCTCAGTGGTGGTGGTTCTGTAGTTTAGTTGGAATTTTGATGTGGTCGTGAGAGGAGGCAAGCACAGTGTTTATCTACTCTGCCAACTTGACTGGAAATCCTCAGTATTTTACTCATTTTAATAACAGTTTGTGGTCCCTACCCACTCTTGGTCAAGACCTCAGGTCTGTGATGGAATGATGTTTGTTGAGAGCACCCATCTCCCTGATTTTCAGCTCCTTGTCACTGGCTTGCATCTTATTTCTGAGTAAAATATTGTAACTTGTGTTCTTAGGCAGTCCGTCTCCTTCAATACTGGGCCTGTCTGTTCAGAAATTTGGCAAGAGGAAGGTTAGCATGCAGCTGACAACCACAGACACTTTTGGTGTTCACTAATTTTCTCTTGTGGGATTTAAAAATTATAGAAATAATGGTGTGCTATCCCCATAGCTCCAAGAATCGGGGAAACTTAGGAAAAAAGTTTGGGTAATGCTTGTTCTTAGGGGATCCCTAGATGTAGGCACACCTCTGACTCAACAGTATGCATGGCTTAAGGAATAAATTGTGTGCATTTGTGTTTATGTAAAACAATCAAAAGTGCAGTGTTCTAGCTGTCTTTAAAACATACCCAGTGAAGTGATAACAGGGCAGCTGCCATCTACTGTCCCCTCGAGCCTCATTCTTTTTTTGCAGAGAGAACATGGAGGAGTGGGAAGATCCCTGGAAGTGGACACAGGCTGACTCAGGTTTAAATCCTGCCTTTGCTGCGGAGCAGCTGGGTGGCCTTGGGAATGACGTCTCTGAGCCTCAGTTTTCAGATCTTTGTGATGGAACGATAATGTGGGTTAAATGAGATAACAGCTACAAAAATGTCCATCATAGTGTTGAATAGAGCTGTTATTAACAGAAGGCTGATAGGGTCCTCCTGAAAAGGGAACATATTAAGCGTTTCCCTTTATGTGTGAGGAGCTTCCATTGGAGCTTTGAGTTGAGAAGGTACTAAAATGCTCAGAACACCTTGAGTTTTAGGCTCTGTTTCCATGAGAAACCAAATGCCATGAATGGTGAGCAGTTACGCTATTTCTCACCATTTCTTTCAAAGGAAAGTAGAAGTGGTTTTTGTCCAAAGAAGGCTATTGTCTTCATCTGCTATTGCGTGCATGCTTCACTGCTGTGATCTGACTGCTGTCAGCTTTGTTTATAACAGTTAAAAACATGGTTCTATTTTAGCTGAATTACCACTTTGGTTAAGAGCAATAGCTATGAAGGCCAAATACTTCAGGTTAGACTTGTCAGCTCTGCTCCTCACAGGGCAAGGCACCTGTTCAGTTTTCTTATCTGTAAAATGGGGATAAAAATACCTCTCTCAGAGGACTGTCTTGAGAAATAGTGGGGTCATGTATGTGCTCACAGTATTGAGTGACAGTAGATTTTAGGTCACTTTACCCATCAACAAGCCAGCTTTTCCATAAAGGGGAAGTAACATTTTGATGAAGTTTTAACAAAACATGTAAGGGAACTTGGATGAGAACCTCCTGGGGAGTAAGCTCTTTTAGGTATTGATTGTTTGGATGGACAAATTCCCTCTGGAGAAGAAATTTCCAGCCTCTCTAATGCCATCTGGGGGCTGCAACTGAGGATGAAAAGTAGAGAGGGTGTTTTGAATGGACTGATGAGAGCAATAGCTAACATTTGCTGAGCAGTTTCTAGGAACACTTTATTTATAATACCGTGCTGAATCCTAACAATGACCACAGGAGTTGTGACTCTAGGAACAACACTCCTAGTCTCTCTGCTTTACTGCCATCTATTTTGTAGGGAGACTGCCCAACCTGCATTTGTTTTAAATTGGCTGAGGATGAAGGGTAGGACCACTATGCATAATTGCTCAGGTTGTGCACTGCACAAACCCAAAGGCTCCATTCACTTCACAGATATAGATATGGAAGCTTATTATGACATTTCCAACAGAGGGTAGTTAAGTGACTTGTTCCAACAAAAAGTATATTATAACCATTTTCTGACAGATTGAAGAAGGGGTACATTTTTCTAATTCACACCAAAGTTTGGTATGGGCTAGCTGTGGCACAATTATGGGATGGAGTCACTGCCTACTTCAGTGAGGGAATCTATTCTAATGGGGAAACTGGGATCATCATATTATCTCTATGTCTGGTAGCCATGTACCTAAAATCAAATATGGCCTTGCTAGCAGGCATCCACAAGAGGCCGAGAGTCTGGTGGTGAAGAGTAGGGATCAGAGCCAGTTGGGCTGGGTTCATATTCTAGCTCTGCTACCTACTAGCTGTGTGTCTCTCGGCAACTTGCTTAACCTCTCTGTGGCTCAGTTTCCACATCCGTATTTTATATTCAAATAGTATTTTACTATTTTGGTGACAATGACTGTACCTGTCTCACAAAACTGTGGTGTTTAAATGACTAAGTGCCTAGAACAGCACCTGGACTGCAGTAGGTGTTAGCTGTTTTTATTAAAGGGGCCGAAGGCCTTTCTCACAGGTGAATGGTCTTGAGAATGTGAACTGCCCTCAGTTTTCATCGATTCACCGTCACTCAGCTGCATCCGGTCACTTGTAAGTTCCTGCATTTTCATGGAGGAGGTGGGTTTACAGTTGGGGAAGGAGACTAAGATATTTTAGCTCACGCTCTTTGTGCAAAAGAGGACAAATTCCATACAATTTTGGCCCTACCATCACTACTTAACAGCGTGAACTGCACATGTTTACCACCTACATTTTGCTGTAACTTTGTAGATGGAATTCATAAAGGTTTTATATATTCTATCATGACCCTTAAGTTTGCAGTATTTAAAAATAGAGTGTAAAAGATACACAGTGCAGGCTATAAAACACCCTCAAATGGCACTAACATGGGAACTAACCCATTCATTTGGGTTTCAGCTAAGTTTATCTTGTATTTTATTTTTTAATATCCAAAGAGCTGCAGGAATAGGTTTTTGAGTAGTCAGGCCAGGGCTCTGTACCATATGGGCACTTGTGAGCGCTGGCAGAGCATTCGGAATTTGAGCCTGATTGAAATGTTTTTCCAACTACAAAAAGCAGTTTTCTCCAGTAAGGGTGGGGAGAGGATTTATTCACTCCTATCCTCTCCAACATGGATCCTTCACATTCCATTAGACTCAACACCCTCATATTGATGCTTGTATGATGGAACCATTGGAAAATAGTCAATATGTTTATGTTTCTAGACTTAAAAAAAAGTGTTTGCCCTGATATTTTTCCATCAGTCTGTGATGAAAGGAGCCATCAAACTCAACATCTCTGGGATCTTGCAGAACCCCTGCGACCTAGTAGGTCTTAACAGACTCTATGAAATATAGATTAATATATTTCCACCATTGCATGAAGAGGATGGATTTCAGGGCAGCAAGTCGAAGACACTTGGTAGAGAACTCAGCATGACAGGCATGAACCAGGACCTAACGAGGCCGGCCAGAGGATGTGGACATGGGCCAGCCCTGGCATCAAACCCATGACTTCCCAGCTGTGGGACAGGGAGCAGGTCTCAAAAGCTCTCTCTTCTTTCTCATCTACAGAAAGTGGGAAGTGTGGTTTTACCTATGCCACTACGGATTTTCATAAGACTGTGTAAGATTAAGTGTGCACAGTCAGTGCTCAGTATGTGTTAGTTGTTGATGATAATGATGATGGTGATGGTGATGATGATGGTGATCATGGTGACGATGGTGATGGTGATGATGATGATGGTGATCATGGTGATGATGATGATGGTGGTGGTAGTGATGGTGATGGTGATGATGATGATGGTGATCATGGTGATGATGATGATGGTGATGGTGATGATGATGATGATGGTGATGGTAATGATGATGATGATGGTGATGGTGATGATGGAGATCATGGTGATGATGATGATGGTGATGGTGATGATGATGATGATGGTGATCATGGTGATGATGGTGATGGTGATGATGGTGGTGGTAGTGATGGTGATGGTGATGATGATGATGGTGATCATGGTGATGATGATGATGGTGATGGTGATGATGGTGATCATGGTGATGGTGATGGTGATGATGATGGTGATGGTGATGATGGTGATGATGGTGAGGTGATGTTAATGATGACAGTGATGGTGATGATGGTGATGATGATGGTGATGGTGATGATGGTGATGATGATGGTGATGGTGATGGTGATGATGGTGATGGTGATGATGTTGATGGTGATGATGATGATGGTGATGGTGATGATGATGGTGATGGTGATGATGGTGATGGTGATGGTGGTGATGGTGATGGTGATGGTGGTGATGGTGATGGTGATGGTGGTGATGGTGATGATGATGGTGATGGTGATGATGATGGTGATGGTGATTATGTTGATGGTGATGATGATGATGGTGATGGTGATGATGATGGTGATGGTGATGATGGTGATGGTGATGATGGTGATGATGATGATGGTGATGATGATGATGGTGATGATGATGATGGTGATGGTGATGATGGTGATGATGGTGATGGTGATGGTGATGATGATGATGATGGTGATGATGGTGATGATGGTGAGGTGATGTTAATGATGACGGTGATGGTGATGATGGTGATGGTGATGATGGTGATGATGATGATGGTGATGATGATGGTGATGGTGATGGTGATGATGGTGATGGTGATGATGATGATGGTGATGATGATGATGGTGATGGTGATGATGATGGTGATGGTGATGATGGTGATGATGATGATGATGATGGTGATCATGGTGATGATGATGATGGTGATGGTGATGATGGTGATCATGGTGATGGTGATGGTGATGATGATGGTGATGGTGATGATGGTGATGATGGTGATGATGGTGATGGTGATGATGGTGATGGTGATGATGGTGATGATGATGGTGATGGTGATGATGGTGATGATGATGGTGATGGTGATGGTGATGATGGTGATGGTGATGATGGTGATGGTGATGATGATGATGGTGATGGTGATGATGATGGTGATGGTGGTGATGGTGATGGTGATGGTGGTGATGGTGATGGTGATGGTGATGGTGATGATGGTGATGGTGATGATGGTGATGGTGATGGTGGTGATGATGATGGTGATGGTGATGGTGATGGTGATGGTGGTGATGGTGATGGTGATGATGGTGATGGTGATGGTGATGATGATGATGATGGTGATGATGATGGTGATGGTGATGATGATGGTGATGGTGATGATGATGGTGATGGTGATTATGGTGATGATGATAATGATCATAAGTGTTCCTTGCTGGTCTGGATACTTTGACTGAATAGATGATTCCCTTCTAGGATGACTTGAAGGAACTCAGCCACTCCTAGATGTTTTTCCTGCTAATCACTAAAATCCCATCATTGATGAGTTGTTCATTGGGACTCAGCCTTGCACCCTGTCCAGCATCCCCAAATTCACCAACTTTTGCTTTATAATTTTTATCTGTACCTCTTGTTTAAGAAATCCTCCTCAAAGCTATCCTTTTATATTTTCTTCCAAAGATTTTAATATTTTGCTTTTCATATTTAGCTATTTAAAGCATTTAGAGTATACTTTTGTCTATGAGGTGAGGTGGGGATTTACTTTTTGTTACTATGTAATAGAATTCCTACATTGCCACATATTCAAGAAGTCCTTTACTTCTTCATTTTGTGGGTTTGAATGATTTTCAGAGTATTAGAACTTTTTCCATCCTGTGGAAGATGAACTAGGTAGCAAAGTGAATTAGGAATTTATTTTTGATTTTAAGCTAAGGGAGTCTTTTTACAGATTATTCAAATCCACAACTAGATCATCCATCCATCCATCCATCCATCCATCCATCCATCCATCCATCCCTCCATCCATTCCAAGCTGCTTGTGAGTCAGTATGCTCTTTCAGTCTGAATATTCAAGTCCTTATTTGATTTTGGAAAAAGTTTAGGTGTTTTTCACCTAAAAGTACTTTTCTCTCATTATCAATTTTCTTCTTTAGGAAAGTTATTAAATATTTGTTGGAGCTTCTCATTCTATCATCCATGTCTCTTAACTCTCGATGTTTTCCACTTTTTAATTTCTCTGCGTTGCATTTTATGTGATCTTGTAGTTCTGTCTTCTAATTCACTACTTCTTCACTGGGTCTAATCTACTAGGCCAAAAGAACAGAAGTGGTCACAAGTTGGGACAGTGATATATGCATAAGTGGAAAACTTCAGTGCACACAAGGGCTGGGAGCCAGACATGACTGGGCAAAAGAAGGAAGCCATGCCCACTTCCCTGAATCCTGGAGTGATAAGATTGTATATGAATTCTCTGCATACATGTAATGAGAGCTGAGCCAGTGTCACCTGAGCTCCCAGAATTGTATGATGTTTGATTTAATGATGTATTTCCCAGAATTGTATGATGTTTGATTTAATGTCAATATCCAGATGTTTGATTTTCATTTATAGCTTTTTGGGATTTTTATGGGAAAATTTAAAAAAAATGGTGATTTAGGACATTTCTGTGTTTGAGTAGTGAGTGCTCCTTGGGGAGCATGTTGTCAAAAGTACCTGCCTTGGAACAACCTCAGAGATGTTTTGGGACTGAGGATTCCTGCTCAATACACGTTTGTGCTCCAAGACCCAAAACATGTGACCCAGTACAGAATAGGCATAAAACTTCCCTTGGACTCTGCTGTGTGACTTTTTTGAATAACTCTACTTCTCTGAGCCTCAGTTTCCTCCTCTGTAGAATAAGGAGACTAATGGAGCCTTGTCTGTCTGCCAGGAGTATACTGAAAGTTACATGGTATAATAGATAGCAATGTGCTTTGCAAACTGTAAATGTTTTGAATGCTTGTAGATCATGTACAAGTGGGCTTTGAAAAACTTCCTCTCTATTAGATGCTTGTGTTTGGTGCTGGCTTTTAATCCCAAATAGCCAAGGGAAGGGACCATTGAATGTCAATGGGATTTGAGACTCCTTCAAGGGTTCTATACACTTTCTAAGTTACAGGTTGGCTCTTATTATGAAATGGCTGTGAAAACCCTATTTCTTTCTGGGGTCATCACATAGGCTCATTTCTCAAAATCTCAAAGTGACGTGATTTTGATGGTTGTGGGAAAGAGACCTGACAAATTACAGACTCTATTCCTCCATTCCATGATGAATAATAGCAATGATAATAGCTTCCATTTGCTGAGTGCCACCGATGTACTAGTCACTTTATATGTATTAACTTCAAAGTAGGTACCTTTACCCCTGTTTTACAGATGAGGAAATTGTGGTTTGGAAATATCAACAAGAAGGGATTTTCTCTAGGTCGCGAATTTTGGAAGTGGCAGAACTGGGTGCAGGACACCATGCTGGTTTAGATCTGGTTTCTGTTTTCAGCCAGCCAACCAATCAACTTACCAACCAACCAATGAGCAATGACCCACTCAACCAACAACAACTAACCAAGAATTAGTCAGTCAGCTAACCTTCCTTCCTTCCATCCATCATTCCAACCAACCAACCAACCAACCAATTATTAACAACCATTCACCCAACCAATAAAAAACAACCAAAAATTAGTTAATCAATTAAACATCCATTCATCCAACCAACCAATCAACTAATGAACAACAACACACTCAACCTGTAACAATAACAGAATTAGTCAATCAATTAACCATTCAACCAACCAACTAACCAACTAATGAGCAACCACCCACTCCACCAATAACAACCAACCAATAATTAATGAACCAACCAACCAACTTATCCACCACCAACCAATCAACTAACCAACAACCAGCCACCAATGAACCAACAACGTACATTGCTATCAGTCATCTGCTCAGCACTGAGTTTTGGGATGGCGAGAACTTACTGTCTCATCCTCTGGGAACTGCTGGTCTGTGGGAAAGTGAGGATCGCTGTCTTGCCTATTATAGCATTGCCAGTTGTTTATTCAGCGTCTGCCTCCTCAGCTGGATTGAAACCTCTATAGGGCGGGGGTGGTGCCTGGAGCCCAGAACAGGAGCAGAACATCATTGGGTGGAATAGAACTGGGGGAGGTTCGGTAAATATCACACACATGTGCACACATATGTACATGCGTGCACACACACACATGCATATGCACACTCATACACACAACATGGAACAAGACAGGACACTGTGGAATGAATGAAGGAGCCTCAATCAGAAGTGGCTCGGGGTCCAACCCATCTCAGAGGGTTTGTGTAACGGAGGGGAGACGATCCACTGGTCAGGAGAATCTCCTCCTGGGTGTAGCAGAACAAATCCTTGCAGGGAAGCTGCCTCCCGCTGAATGCTCTCGCTGGGCTCCACTCTGGACAGGCAGCATGCCGTGGCGGAAGGAGCCTGGATTGGGGTCAGGGGTCTGAGCCCAGCTGAGCCACTAACACCTTGGGTGGCCTCAGACGGCTGGCCTCAGGCACCCCTCCCTCCGACCCCCGCTCCCTCATTTTATGGACGAAGCCACCGAAGCCCCAAGACCTGAGTTCGCCCCTCTCCAAGGCCCCTTCCAGCTCTGCCATTTCCAGTCTTTTCTGGCTCCTCATTAACACAGTATTTTCATTTTCCAATCCACATTCCAGCTTCTTCCCTGGAGCCTCGACCCCTCTGGCAGGGGAGCGGGCACCGTGTGAAAGTCTCTGGAACGCACTCAGGGAACCTTGCCCCATCTCCCACACTGAAGGGGCCAGAGACTAATTGGCAGGCATGGCTGCATCCTGTATCAGCCCCGCGGACGTGCGCTCCAGGCCGGGGAGCCCAGTGCTGCCGGGAAACTCGCACCCCGTCTCTCCATATCTGTTACAGGCCCCGCGGTTCACCGTCTGCTCGGAAATTGGGTAAGTGTTTTCTTACCCAAACTTGAGTAACCGCCGTTGAAATGTATGGTTGGAAAGTCTTGGCTCTCAGAACAGACCACACAGTGACTCGCCTAGTGAAACTCAATGCCCTGGGCTTACTCGGTTTTACCTAAGACACCGCTACAGGAAGAAATGGCTTTGGAGGGGATGAATGTCTTTCCATCCATTTCTGAGGGGTTTTATTAGTTGGAGGAAGGCTGAGGGGTGTTGGTGTCGCTTTGCTTCTTAGCCCGGGCCTGGCATCTGGCATAGGGGTAGAAAGAAGGTCCAAGAGAGAGGGAAGGCACATCCTCAAGGCCCCTGGGCCTTGGAGGCTGGTGGGGGCTGCCAGATGCCTGCATTCAGGGGAGCGGGAGCTGGTGAGGATTCCAGCCCCAGCCCACCAGGTCCTGTGCCACATTCTGGCAGGCTGTTCAATATCCAGTGCGGGCCCCATTTTTAATCAGCCTCTTTCACCCGCACAAGCCAAGAAAAAGCCGTAAAGTCAGAAGGAACGCTGGCATCTGTTCCGTGCCTCAGAACAGAGCAGATATTGTCCCGGCCTTCCAGTTCTCTGCGGCCCTCATTCTTGTTGACCACACAAATGGTTCCAATCAGTTTCCAGAGGCTCTCCATGGTGTTTTAAGATGTTTGCTCGCTGCATTCTCGGGTCAATTACTCTCCAACCTTGAAAGTTACCTTCCCACCCACCCTCTCTGGTTGACACAAAAGGGAAGATTAGGTGTAAATTGGATGTGTGTGCACACGTGCCCGTCCACTGGCCTGCGTGTACCCTTGATAGATTTTAATTTTCTAGGAGCTGAAATGCCCTACCGAACAGCCACCCCTGTCCAAGGAGACACCTAAGGAAAGGCTCCAGGTCCTCTGGAATTTCTGTGCGATATCAGTGTGGAGGGTCCTCCTGGGAATTCGGGAAAGATGGTTCAGGGCCTGCAAGAGTGCACCTCACCCCTCAGGTGAGCCTTACCTGTTAATAGGGCCACACCCACCTTTCTATGCTGTCCTCAGGGGTTTGGGGCATTCCTGTGTGAAACCCCCTTTGGGGACGAACAACCTCTGCAGAGGACACAGGGCCACAAGCCACTGGGGATTTAGGATGTTTTCTTCCTCCATCACAGAGCGTGGACTCGCAAGGCCTTTCGCGCCCAGCTTCCAATGAGAGATTGACAAGGTAGAGGGGATGAGGGTCTCATTGCTACCGAACCCCGTCGGATTTGTTGATATAGCAACATTCTGGACTTGGAAATCAAGTCCTGTAACAGAGGCCTGGCCTGCCCGATCCCATGCCTGCTGGAAGGGCTGTGTGTGCAAGCACGCAACCATTGCCAGGGAACCTTTCTAGACACGGGACTGAAAGTCTGCTTTGTTTCTGTCGGGTGATAGAAATCCATCTAGAGAACCTCTCGTGGTGGGACAAGCGTGGCTACGAGTTGCTGACAGCTGATTGGTTGCCAGGTACAGTGTTAAAGAGCTCCACGTGGACGCCATCGTGATGGGGAAGGAATGATACACGGATTGGCCACAGTGAGTCCAGCCAGGAGGGTCACTGGGGGGTCAGAGAGATGCTGGCGCTCTCCCTGCCCTTCCTTCCATCCCTCCCTTCTGTCTCCCCACTGCTCTGACGGACAAGTGAGGCTTTTAAACGTAGGTTTGGAAGCTTCTGGCAAATGTGTTCATGACCCCCAGCCTTCAGATTATGTACCCGAGGGGAGAGAGGTCAACATTCTCCACTGCATCTGTCACAAGGGTCCTAAATAATTTTTTCTTTAATGCCATCCTCCTCCTCACATCATGGGAGGATGGATCACACAACGTCTGTGTGCTGAAGGGAGAACCGTATCAAGGAACTGGGCTGAAGTCCCAGCTCCCTGTGACAAAGAGCTGTGTGACAGCTAGATTGTCTGACACTTGGTCATGTATTCCAATGCCCATCGCAGCCAGACCGATAAATAAAGGATTGGAATTTGGGGTATAAGGAAATAGGGTGTGATGAGACTATGGGGAACGTCCTGAAGAGAATCAAATCCCAATGTTTACAAAACAAGGTGATGGCCAAACAAACCCACGGGAGGTGTGAATCCAACTGGAGGGTCTCAGTTAGTACCCACTGGCCCGGAGAGCTGTTTTCTTAAGATTCAGTGAGTTTCCTAATCCTGGACAAGGAGACACAGGTGACTATTTGTCAGGCCTGGGGAGGCCATGGACTTTAGGGCAAGGTTGTGGGCTTTGAAATCAGACAGACTTAGGTTTGGGTCCAGCCTGCAACAGGGCCCATGTCACTGTCCTCTCTGAGTCGCAGTCCCCTCCTCTGAAAAAAAGAGCAACCATGTTTGTCCAGCCTTACCTCACGGGGCTGCCCTGAGGGCACAGGAGACAGACTTAGAGAGCACGCAGCTCTGTGCCTGGCACATAAGAAGCGCTCAGGGAAGGTTTACTCTATTGTAATTGTTTTTAGAGGATGAGTTGCTAAGACAAATGGGAGTTTCTCCACTCTTTCTCCTCCTCCTCACACAATGCCGCCCACACACGCACACATGCGCACATTCTCACACAGCACTTACGTACATCCCCCCCCCACACACACACACACTCATGCACATATCACTTTCAAGCCTGTCATCTGCCTCATCCCAGAAACACCCTCTAGAGCATCCTTACATACATTCCTGGGGAAATCATTTCCTTCCTCCTCCAGAAGATGTCTCATGATATCAGTTGAGAAGAATGAACTCAACCCAGTGGCTCTTGGGGCCAAACTTTGACCCAAAGGTTTGCTGGCTCTGGGCCTTTCTGAGTAACCAGACCCAGCCCAGCATACCTTGCCTTCAGGCCACCCAGTCTTTCCCTCCCCTCCAGGAAGCCTGTGGGTGGGCTCCCTCCCATTGGGCTGCCCAAACTGGGCGGCTCCACCCCATCATTGTTAACCCTTTCTTGTAATGGCAGAACCAAGGAGGTAGTGTCTTCTCTCCTCCATGGCTGCCGGGGATCCCAGCCTCTCTCCTGGGGACTGGGTAAGAAGCCCAGTTTTTCCAGCTCTGACTGGGACTCCTGTAGGAAATAGTCAGCCTGTGAGCACAATAGACGTTCTTGGTATATTGCAAGCCCTCAATACATAATCGTTGAGTGGATGCTTTTCCCTAGTGAGCAGGCTTGTCTACACCAGGACCTTCCAGGGTCGTGGGCACGCGGTGGTTATCTGGTAATTTTGCCCACTCCGCATCCGTCTCTTCTTTGTTCCTCTTCAAGGAGTCACCTCCCCTCCACCCCTGTCCCACCTCGTTCTGGTGGGCACCAGGAAGAACAGTGCCTCCTTTCTGACCCCAGGAATGATTCAGAGATGTCCTGTGACCCAAACGAGCCCAGTGAGAGCCCCCGAGGAGCGGTCTTCTGCTGGAAGAAGACACAACTCCCTTTGTCTTGGGCTTGCCAGGCTGCAAGGATGTGAACATGGGGCTGCCCAGAGCATCTGGTCATTCCCAGAGCAGAACTTACCCCAAATGAAGTGGGCACAGAGGAAAACAGCAGAGGGAAGGAGAGAGACCAGGACCTGGGGGCCCTGTCTGAGAGCATGGGCTCTGTCGTTAGGACAAGCAATTAATTCCTTGATTGGCGCATTGGTCCCCTTGACGTGGGCCTTTGTTGTCTGTAAACTGAAGAGTCTTAATACAGGCTGCAGGTCGAGGGATGTTTACAGAGCTACTTAAAAGTGCTGAAAAAGTCTGTGTAACACCACAAGTTTCTAATGATGGCCACAGCAGTCGCAATAGCTGCCATTCACTGGAGCTTTGTCCTGTGCTAGAAATTATACACAGGTTTGAAATATTTTTCCTGAATAAATCATGAAAACCACCCTCTGCTGGGCGCGCTATCGTTCCCGTCTCTATCTTCACCACCACCACCGTCATCATCATCACCATCACCACTGTCACTGTCATCACCATCTCCATGATTGAGCTTTGCCTACTTTCACAGGCATGCGTTCTATTTCAATCCTCTGCACATTTGCTCTGGTGGCCTCATTAGCCTGATCACCTCATGTGGGGGATGGTAGGGGGAGTGGGGACAGGCTGCGGCTTGGGGTGAGACTGCCTGGGTTCACGTATGAGGTGTTAGCTGTGTCCCCTGGCAAGTGGCTTAGCCTTCTCCGGCCCTGGTGTCCTTGTATGTACAATGGGAATGACAGCCGGACTCTAGTCCAAGTGTAGATGTTGACTTTCACAATTACCACGTCAGGTGTGCACCACTGTGCCTTTCCGTATTGCTCTGTAATTAAACTTATCTCTTGAGATCCCAAGTCCACTGAGTGCAGGAAGAGTCAATCTGCTGGTTTCAAGGAACTCAGTCATATCTGGTGTAAGACACTCGTTTTGGAACGTCAGTTTCCTCTGCATCCCTTCACCTTCCCGGTTATTTCCGGGGAGATCTAAGTTCCCGGCAGAGTTTATGTATCCTTCTAACATAAGGGGTTGGGCATCTGGTCCATGTGTCATTCTTCACTCTCTTTCCTTGTTGGGTTTCCCTAAATGTAACTGCTGAGGCATTTAAACATTGATGTGACAGTCACGTAACAACCATTTTAAAGTGTTCAATTGAGTGACCTTTAGTACATTCACAGTGTTGCTCAACCATCACCTCTATCTAGTTCCAAAACATTTGCGTCACCTCAAAAGGAGACCCAGTACCCTGTAAGTAGTCACTCCCTATTTCTTCCTCTCCCCAGGCTCTGGCAATCACTAGTCTCCTTTCTGTCTCTGTGGATTGATCCCTTCTGGACATTTTATATAGATGGATTCACGTGGTTCTTTGTGCCCGGCTTCTATTACTCAGCATCATGTTTTCGAGGCTCATCCACATGGTAGCGTGTGCCAGTGCTTCATTCCTTTTTATGGCTGACTGATATTCCATTGTGTGGATAAACCACATTTTATGTCTTAATTCAATTCTTTGGCCGATGGACATTTGGGCTGTTGCCACCATTTAGCTATGGTGAATAATGCTGCCACGAACATTTATGTGGAACTTTGTGTTTCCATTTTGGGGGGTATATACCTCGGGGTGAAATGCTGGGTTATATGGTACTTATATGTTTACCTTTTTGAGGAACTGCCAAACTGTTTTCCATAGTGACTGAGTCATTTTACATTTGTGCCAGCAACGTACAAGGGTTCCACTTTCTTTATGTCTGCTGAGGTCCTTTTGCGTTTTCTGTTTTGCAACCATTTTAAATCCATATAGCTGTTACTCAACTGATTTCCTTAAGCCTTACTGAGTGTATAGCCTACTTGGGCTGCTGAGTACAGTTGTACAGGTTGTGCACTGTACAATCCGAGACACCATTCACATAATAATCATTGTAGATTTGTATATTTATTATGTCAATTTTGCAGAAAATGGCAGCAAAGAGTCTTTGGGAAGGGATGTCGTTTTCAAATTTGCACAGGGATGTCAATTGGGCTAGCTGTCATGTTTTGCAGCTAGATTGCTTAGAACCCCAATCCCGCCTTCCATTTCCTCTCTCCTGCTCTAGGCCTGGAGCCTGCACCTTTAGCCACCACTCCATCTTTCTGTTCCAATGCTCCCATGGTGGTGACTATTATAGTGCATTTTCCCCATATCCCCCCAAGCTCTTAGTTCAGAGCTCTGACTGAAATTTGGGAGAGGCTCCATCTCCATGGCTTTTGCTTAAAGAAGAAATGCTTTTCAAACCTCATCAGCCTTTCTCTAATTCCCCTCAGGGATGCAAGGGGCTAGCCAGACCATGCATCCCTGGGAACCTGCACAGTTTTAGGCATGATCTAATTGGACCGTCCCAGCAACCTTGCAAGCAGGAAGGGATTTCTGTGCCCACTTTGCAAACTAGGAAATGAGGATCAAAAGGGGAAATGGCTTGTTCAAAGTATCCCAGCAGGGAATACTGATCCTAAGCAACGTTAATTGAGTTCCTACTGTATGCTAGATGCTGTCGTAAGGACTGGTTTCCAGGTATCTATTTATGCAGTGTGTATCATCCCCATTTTACTGATGAGGAAAGTTGAGGCACTGAGAGGGTAGGTGACATGCCTGGGGTCTGACTATTACAAAGTGCAGACCCTACTCTCCTAACCTGAATGATGGATCGCTCTTGGGAGGGTAGAGTGTAAAGACACCATGGAGAAGTTTGGTTTCATTTTAGGGTTTAAGCTTAGTGTCCAAATGTAGTTTAAACTCACGTGTGGAGCCCTGGGCCTGGTTCCTGTAGTGAAAGAACATGGAAAATTGATTCCGGAATGTTTGGTGAATGTAACCAACACGAAGAAGATGGATCTGGTCTGGCTAATAAAGTAGGACTCTTATTGGTTCTGAATTTTGCGGCAATATTATATGTTTTTATTTCCTAGCAAGATTACGTGCTGGCAAGCTGGCCAAATGCTACATTCCGAATCATATGACTTGAGGCTTTTAACACCCAAGTCCTGTTCTTGTTTCTCTTGTTTCCTGGGTCGTGTGGTCGGTGCCCCTGATGTGCAGGGTGCTTGCTCACCCAAGCTCTCCCCGCACCCTGGAGCCAACCTGGAAGTTGGGGATGAGTCATCATCAAACCCAAATGCAATGAGCACATACTGCATATTGGGTGCTGGTGTGCAGCGTGGAGGTGAAATGAGCAGATTCTGACTCCTGGTCTGGGAGAGAAGGACAGTGAAGAAGGGGACAGAGACAGTTGGGGGAGTGGTCCTTGCCTGGTGGAAGTCAAGAGGACGCTGTGATGCACAATAAGAGGGGTGGGAATTCACTTTGAATGGGAAGGCGCCTCTGAGGAGACGGCATTTGCAAGAACAGTTCCAGGACAGGAAGGCACCATCCATAAGGAGAGCCTGGGAACAGACTCTCAGAAGAGGGAACAGAATGTGCAAAACACTGTGACATAAGGAAGAGGTTGACCTGTTATCCCCATTTTGCAGATGAGAAAACTGAGGCTCAGGGAGGTCAGGCATTCAGATCCAGGCTTAGACTTAGGTTTTCTGTTTCCAAATCTGGAGCATCCTCTATGACAATAAGCTGCCTTGCTGATGGTCCGAACCACGAGTTCTAAGGTCCAAATGCAACCCTACTGAAGGCTTGGCCCATGTGGTTCCATCTGATGGTTACAGACCATTCCTGAAGGGGACGGGGCTGCATGGTCAGTGACAGCATCCTTTCTCACACACGGGGGAAAGAAACTACTGAAGATATGAGTATGTTAACAATGTTCATCTCATCACATGCCATTGCATTGTCCCCAGGACTTGGGGACACTCTTTCACATCAGGGTGGAGGAAGCAGTTGCTTCTAACTAAACATCACTTTCTTTTTCTGACCACTTGAGCAGTGGTTACTGGGGAAAGTGGGTACTACCCCAAGGGTTGTGTGGCTGCACACAGGGATGGGTGCTTTTTGGCTGGGAGAAGCGATGGCACTTACCGACCAAGGGCCAGGAGGGCAAAATGTCTTGTCACGTGTGTGGCAACTCTGCAGGGTCAAGAACCGTCCCACCCACGATGGCAGAGTCCCCGGTGAGAAACAGCGGCTCGGGGAGTCTGCCCGCGGCATCGCCTCTGCGGCAGGCACACGTTTGCTGCAGATGGGGAGGGTCAGAGCGCGCCTCAGGGGTTTAACCGTACCCTGGCCGAGAGCGCACATCTCGACAGGGATTGCAGCCACGAGGGCTCTGCTCAGGCTCAAATTTCTCATTTCTGGTACAACTTCTCCCTCGCTGGGTTTGCTTGGGTTTCTCCTCCATGCTGTTAAGATTCCTCAGGCTGTATAATTATTACCTCATTCTAGGTTCAGGACTAAATTGGCCGAGCATGAGAACTATAGTTATGTAATTTCCAGCAAATGTGAATTTCCCCCATTTTGTACTCTCTCCCCCTTCCCTGGGTACTAACTGATACAGAGTCAGGTTCATACTGCTCTGGTCACGTGGTTTGGGGGACATTTCATTCGCACAGTGTCTAGGGCGGAGGGCACAGAGCCCTGACACTGACCACTCCTTCCTACCTTAGTATTTTTTAAAAAATGGCACACACTAAAATGGACTTGCTTTATGTTGTGCGGGTCTATGAATGTTAACAGCATTCTAAAAATCTCTCTCATGCTAGCGCTGTACGGCCGCACTGTCCCCTCATCACTAGCCCCTGGAAACTCCTGGTCAGTTCCCCATCCCAATCATTTTGTTTCCTCCGTTCTATCAATGGAAACACACAGAATGTAACCTTTTGAGCACGGCAGTGGATTCTGCTCAGCTAATGGGTCCACCTCCCTCTGGTGGTTCTCTTAGACCCTT
This sequence comes from Rhinolophus sinicus, assembly GCF_036562045.2. Lineage (NCBI taxonomy): Eukaryota > Metazoa > Chordata > Mammalia > Chiroptera > Rhinolophidae > Rhinolophus > Rhinolophus sinicus. The sequence continues at coordinate 18,453,153 of NC_133760.1, forward strand.
CATCTGGTTGGAAGGGCCCTGAGAGACGGTCGCTTCTCCCTGGTCCTCTCATCCCTGTCTTAGCCTTGCAGATAGAGATTCAAACTGCAACCTGACCTTGCAAGCTGTGAAAGGGAGCCCAGCCCAGGCATTCATGATGCTGTGTGAGACCACGTGGGGCCCAGACTGGGTGCTGTGGAGCCCCCCCTCTCAGACCCGCCCTGCGGGGTCTCAGGTCAGGGCAGGGGCTGGTCCCGGAATTGTGCTCTTGGGTCCACACCCGGCACCTGCTGAGCCCAGGAGGGAGGCAGAGGTGTGCAGTCCCTCTGCCTGCCAACGCCCAGCCCCCATGGTGGGGGTCAGGTCTCAGTCCTGGGAGGGGAGCTGGGGGACTGAGGGAGGTCCTGGCAGCCTCTGAGCCCCCACACCGCCAAGCTGCATTCTGGGATGTGGGAGATGTTCTCTTCAGCAGGAGTAGTGGCAAGAGGAGGCTCCAGTGAGAAAAGGGTTCAGGACCCAGAGCTGTCCCCAGGACACCAAGGCCTGGGGGACCTTGGCCCCAGAGAGGGGTGTTGGGAAGGGTGCTTTTGGGGAGTAAATGTTGAGCACTGAATGCATCTAAAGTCGCTCTGTATCTGCCAATACCAGCCATGGGACCTCGAGCAAGCTACTCCATTGCTCTGAAACTCTATTTTCTCATCTGTAAAATGGACCTTTGAAAGTTGCTGTAAAGCCCAGAATGGAAAAGTGTGTGTGCTAAACAGGCTTTGTCAGGAGCTCTTCACATGCATAGTCAATGAGTGGCTTCCCTCTGCCCTCTTCTGTTTCCTTAGGGCTGCTCAGATTGTCTTTGAAACTCTCAGATCATTCGGGCTGTATTAGTGTGTACAGTAAGTTGTAATAAACACCTGATACCCTGAAAAAAGTATAGTCTCACTTTCTCCAGAACCAGCGGGACATGAAACCCACCAGCTCTGAGCATGGAGTTGGTGGAAGATGGTCCTGGCTGTTTCCCCCAATCCTGTGTATTTCGGCATTAACACCTCCGTTCACATTTGTCCCCTTTTCCAAAGATGGCCTTGAGGTTCAGCTGGTGAGCCAGGTGGTCTGGGAAGCTGGCAGAAACCATGAGGTCACAGAGGTGTCCCCGTGACAAGACTCCTTGGCTGTTTTGTCCCCACGGTTTGCTCTTTTGTGGCTGTACTGTGGGTTGTAAGTGTGATAATGCAATCAGCAGTTTCATCAGAAATGTTTACGGGGTGTTCTTATCCTGTGCATTGAGCCATGCGTGGCTTATGGAAGGGGTACAGAACATGCCAACTTGGAGCTCCCGCTCCATTTGTGGGACAAACCACATCCACAAGTGACAGAATCCATCACATACCATGGGAGGCAGGAGGAAAGTAATGGAGCAAGCCCAGGAAATGGAGTTAGGCAGACCTGGGGTTAAATCCTGGTCTCATACTTACTAGCTGTGAAACCTTGGGCAAGTTGTTTAACCTCTCTGGGTCTGTTTCCTCATGTGTAAAATAGAGATAGAAATAATCTTCTCAAGTGCAAATTAAAACCACGGCAAGGTACAGGCATTTCTCACCTACAGACTGGCCAAGATCCAGGAATTGGATAACTCACGGTTTTGATAACTAGTTGCAGAAATGGGCATTTTCACACACTGCTGGTAAGAGTGTAAGCTGAGACCATCTGTAAAGAAAGTACGTTGGAAATATCTATTGGAATGTAAAATACACATGTCCTTTAACCCAGCAATTCTAGAAATTTATATTAAGATTATACTCACGCATAGATGGAATGATTACAAAGATAGCAATTTCAGCATTGTTTTTAATAGCAAAAGAAGAAAACAGGAAACATGATAAATTTCCATCAGTAGAAATTGCATCGCGTAAGTGATGGCTTAGGCACACAGTGGAATAGTATGTGGCTATACAATAGCAGGAAGCAGAAATGTGCATGCTGATGTAAAGTGACTTCCTGGTGTCTCTGGGCTCCTGGTGCTCCTGCAGACCCACTCTCTTCTCACTGGGGTGGACGTTTCCCAGCAGGCCAGTTGCAGCCCTCTGCAGGACCCTGCTCGCCTCTTCGTTCTGACTCAGGGATTTCTCCGTGGCTGCAGCCAGGAAGTATGGGGAGACGAACTCCCCAGGAGCTGACTCTCCACCTGGGAAGGGGTAGGAGTCAGTCCTTGCTTCCTGGTGTTTGGAGGAAAACTCAGATAAAACTCAGAAGTTCCTCAGAAGCTTTCTGCGGGACTGAGTCCCAGCTGCCCACAGAGATGGTCAGCTCGGTGACTGTTTCATAGCAGGGGCTCAACACAGATTTCGTTAAAGTGAGCAGTTTGGTGAGGGGAACTTGTTTCCATTGTATTCATTTTACAGCGATTTTCTGTTTATGGCAAGTGATGCAGCTCTTTTACTGTTGATGCTAATACAGACTTCCTTTTATGATACACTTACTTCAGTTTAAAAAGTTACGGGTGAAAGAAGCTGGTCAAAAAGGGCCACATAGTATAGGATTCCATTTAGATGAAATGCCCAGAACAGGCAAATCCACAGAGACAGAAAGTAGATCAGTGATTGCTAGGGTCTGGGGGAGGGGGAAAGGGCAGTGACTTCTAATGGATGTGGGGTTTCCTTTTGGGGTAATGAAAAAGCTCAGGAAGTAGACAGAGGTAGGTGACGGTGGCAGAAAATTGTGACTGTACTCAATGCTACTGGATTGTACACTTTCAAATGGTTCAATGCTAAATTTTATGCTATGGGTATTTTACAACAATAAAAACAGCACCGAAGTAGTAGGTGGGTTTAAATAACATGTTAAGTGAGTAACAGTGCAGCTGGCCATCGTGTTCCCCGGTCGGTGTGATCCCAGTGGGGTGACAGATAGGCTGCGGCTGGGGCGGACTCGGCAGGCCATCTCCAGAGGGATGCTCTCCCTCGCCCCGCCTGGCTGTGCCAGCCCTGGCCTGTGGTTTCTAACTGGATTCCTTTTGATCTCCGTTCACAGTTTCTTGTTGTTCCGACGTGGCAGCCCTGAGCAGGGAGCCCTCTCTATGAAGCTCAGTCTTGAAAGTTGGCCCTGCCTCAAGCCAAATGAAGGTCAAAGAAAACAAGATTTATTTCCAGGGAGAAGCCAAAACTATGTTTGCTGTAACATCAGGCATCAAATGATGATGTGGTCCCCCCCACCGTGGAAAAATACTTCCATCGAGTTTCGTCTATTAATAACGGCGGTCAGCCTGTAAAAATTAATGTGTCAACTGCCTCAGAGCTGACCTATCTCACAGCCCTTTGATGGCTCTCATCGTGGCGGCTGGCCCTCAAAAATGTTTTCACTCCATATTTTCCCTTGATGGGTTTGCAGGAAGGTAATTAAATTATTAAAACTTTAATTGCCTTCCTGTATATAATTATCGCCTGTTAAAGGACACTTTTTACTCACAGACTGAAAAGCTCTATTTTTTTTTTTTTTCACCTTTTCTCTCCAGAAATGACCTTGCTATGCGTGTTCTGAACCATTAATAGGTTGTGGGATTTTTTTTTTCCTTTTCTGTCTTTAACATTGGTCAGTTTGAAATGGTGCTTTTTGACTTAGAGGAGGAAAATGAGCCCTCCTTCCTTCCCCTGTGGGTCCCTGGACCACCCTCTACCTGGCCTATGTGTGGAATGTCACGGCAGATGGGCCACCTTCCACGGGTTCCCCCAACTTTTCACCAGGAACGCTGTGTCCTCTGGAGGCAATTTTCAATCGCGTCGCTTACTTCCTTTATTTTACAGACAAGAAAAGAGCTCAGAGAAGGGGCCTGACTTACCCTGGGTCACACAGGAGCTAGGCAATGGGGAAATACGATTTCAAAAACAATGCCGTAACTCATACGAAGGAGAAAGGAAGGGGAAGGTATTTATTTAAAATACATGTTTCAGTATGTAAGCACTCAGGCTTGCCCACGCTAGAAGTCTTCACCATGTGGTCAAATGCTTCTACCTACTTATCGTGAATGAATTGGGATTTTAAAGACGATACTTCTCCATAGCGATTGTCAAGTGCTTCTTTTCATACTTGAGATTTTGAAATAAGGACTAAGTATATTTGTTCAGAGACTCAAAGGCTCGCCGGGGGACAGCAGCCCCCTAAAGATCAGCTCTGAGTTCTGTGTGGATGGCTCGCTGGTTCTCTCTGCGATTTGCTGAACAATTTCTAGTAAGGTTGCAAACCAAGCAAATTGTAGTCTTCCCTTGATTTACACGGTGGTTGCATTCCTGGAAAATTCAGGGTATGTTAAAATCATTTAAAAAATGCTTTAGATCTGTATGTAAAAATAAAAAAAAAAGAGTCATGTTCCAGGCTCAGATAATTATAAAATGAACTTTCATCTCTATGAATATCAAAAGTGCCACAAGATGTGGGGCCAATTCTTGGTGGAACCAGACTCGCTTGCCCACTGCAGGATGCTCACCATCCCTTGCCCGCTCCCCTCCTCCCATAAATGCCAGTCATGCCCCACCAGGGTTTCAACCAAATATGCCCCTTGTTTCCCTCTAGGCAGAAGCAATACCCTCACTGAGAATTTCCAGTGTAATATTACACAGTGCCAAGAATTTGGGTAGCAGGAATTAAGATGACAATATTTCATCTCATGATTCTGTGGGTCAAGAATTGGGCAGGGTTTGGCTGGGTGGTTCTTCTACTCTGTATCGCATCCATTGAGGTCACTTGGTGATACTCAGTGAGTGGATGGGCTGTTCTGGGGTCCAAGGCAGCTCTGCTCACATGTCTGGTGCCTTAGTGGGGGTGGCTGGAAGGTTGCCTCCGCTGGAGCTGTCACGTCCAGGAGGCCTCCCCGGCATGGCCGTCCCAGAGTGGTTAGGTCAGCTCAGGACTGTCAGAGCGCATGTCCCAAGAGAAAACACGGAAGAAGGAAGGCTCCTTAGATGTAGCTGTGGGCATCCCAGCATGTCACTCAGCCACATTCCATTAGCCAAACCAAGTCCCCAGGTTGGTCTAGATTCAGGAGGGACGTTAGACTGCCTCTCCGTGGGCGAAGCAAAGACTGCTTCTTTAATTGGTTACCGCCCCTTCTTTTAGGCTTTCTTCGGTGGACTGTGGCTGACTTTTTCAGTATGGCCATTTAGGGGCTGGGTCACTGCAGACGAAAGGGGCTGGTTAGTCCTTTATCATAGAGTTATAACAGAATTAAAAGCCTCCCACATGGCTGCTTTTCATACTGCTGAGTTATAAGCCAGCACCAGGGTACAGGCTCATTGAGTGGCCAGTCTGGTACCCAATGAAGGAAGTCTCATTGCACAGTGGCAGCTGCAGGTGGCATCCAGCCAGGTAGAAGTGATTTTCCTGGGGACCCCTGGAAAATAAATGCATACCCAGCTCACGTCACTGTGCAGAAACCCATCACACTTTGGGTTGTCTTTCTTGGGAATCAGATGTGTCTGTGGTAGGGTGCTGGCCACCCAGGAATCCCTGCTGACCTAGGGCCACCCAGGCACTGGAATGGGGGAGCCTCAGGCAGGGGCTGGGGGCACAGTAGGAGACATTTTCTTTTTTAAACAGCTTTATTGAGATAAAAACTCACCTACCATACCCATCTAAAATGTACAATTCAGTAGTTTTTAGTAGATTCATAGAATTGTGCAGCCATCACCATTATCTAATTCTAGAACATTTCGTCACCCCCAAAAGAAACCCTGTCCCCATTAATAGTCACTTTCCATTTACCTCCTCTAGCCTCTGGCAACCACCAATCTGCTTTCTGCCCCTATGGATTTACTTATTCTGGACGTTTCATGTACATGGAATCACAATACGCAGCCCCTTGTGACTGCCTTCTTTCACTCAGCGTAATGTTTTCAAGGCTCATCACGTTGTACTGTATGTTAGGACCTCATTCCTTTTTGTGGCCGAATAATATCCCATCCTGTGGATATGATGCATTTTGTTTATTCATTCATCAGCTGAGGGACTGAGACATTTTGAGGGGTGGCCCACCACTAAAATGGGTGCTGGTAAGCAGCTTGCTGTGGCCCCACATGTGGGGCAGAGCTGCTGAGGTGGAGACCGAGAAAGGACACCTGGTCCAGTTGGGTCCTTACTCACTTCCCCAGCCTTCCAAGCACCTGCACTTTTCCAGGAAATATCGAGGGAAGGGTGAAAACTAACACCCAACTCCAGTCCTTACTATTTATTGCCTGGTCTCTACTTAGGAAAACTTGTGTCTATTCCCCACTCCCTTTGGTTGAAATTCAGAACAAAGTGTTTGATTTTGGAGGATGTGGGACCCCAAAGGAAGAAAGAGAGAGAGAGAGAGAGAGAGAGAGAGAGAGAGAAGAGACAGAGAGAGAAGGAGCCCTGTGGCCCTGTGTGAGGCCAGGGGCCCTCTGAGGGTGCCTTCGGGGCAGCACATGCCACACACCCACCCACCCACACACACACACACACACTCAGTCACGTGCACACAAACACACACCCTATCCCGTGTCAGATCACCCATGCATGGGATATAATTATACAGCTAACAATCTGGGCCAGACTTGCAAGGCTCAGAGCAACTCTATGAAGGACGTTGCTGGTGGCTGGGTCACAGGGCCAGCGGTTTTGTGTAGGGCCTCTGCGTGTCCTCAGCTTGTGACAGTGAAGGCCACCCACGTCACTGCTGGCCTGCCACTAGCAGCCCTGATGTCACTCTGTCCCAGCAAGCAGTGCGACGTGTCCTGCCCTGAAGGTGCCCTCGGAGGGCCCCTGGCCTCACACAGGGCTCCTTTTCTCCAGGAAGACAGTTTGCACCCCAGGCCAGGAGCTTCCGCGCTAGGTGCATGGGAGGTGGAAAATGTTTCACAATGGGGAGTGAGCTGGACTGGGCCTGGAGGGAGGAAGTGTCCTCCGCAGGCCCGTTTGGTCTCGGTATGATTTCAAAGGTCCCTGTTTTGAAATTATGAGACCACCAAAAAAGCACGCCGGGTCCAAAAATGACTGTAAAGGGTAATAATTGTTAATAACTTGGCGTCTGCCCCGTCGTTCGAGCAGCCTGGGTTTGCAAACATAAAGGACAACATTGTAAGTAAATAAGGAGGCCACAGCCTGGCCCGTAAAACTGTTAACCACACCATAACTAAGTATTAAATGTGAGTTTTAATTCAATTTATAGCTTTCATAAGGGTCTTTGCACCAACTTAGAGGGGAGGAGAGGATCTGAGACTTATAAAGTCGTAGAGACATAGTACTCTGAGAATCCTGCTATTTTTATAGTAATGGCAGCAGCCTTCACTGGGCAGTCCTGGCAGGTTAACCCTCGGTGTTTACTGGGGCTTCAGAACACTTTTAACAAGGAGCCATGTGGGCAGAGGTGGGGTGCCCACACCTCCTGGGCTGGTCACTATCGCAGGCCGGCTGGCAGAGTTGTCTTCGCTGCCCTGCCATCAGCTCCTGGGATCCAGCTGCATGGTCTCAGGTCAGCTGTCCATCCCGGGTGGGCATGCCAGGTGCCAATCAAAGCTGGGCTTCCACTTTACATAGGATTTTGGCCTTGACCTTCGAGCATCCCCAGCAGATACTACATGGCTTACTCTAGGGCAGGTTTCAGGGAGTCATGGGGAAAAAAATTTTCACTTCAGGTGTCAGAAACACGCATGTGTTGGTTTTCTTGGGAGGACCTTGGAGGGGCTGCCTTCCGACTCGTGAGGTCATTTTCTTTTCAAGTTTCAGATATCTATTAATCAATGTAAACCCAACATAATGCACCAACATGATTTCGTGCATTTGGAGGGGAACTATTTCCTGGTTAAGTGGAAAATTGTGTGGATGACTTCTGAAAGACCTTCATTATAAGCAGCTTTATAGTGAAACATTTCATTGAGAAGGCTGGACCTTCTTTCTTCAGTTTGCTGTAATCTATATTCGCTGAATACAACTTGTATTGATCATTGGGACCCAGTTCGTTCCAGGGTTCTGGGTTATTCTTTCTGTCCCTACAGACATCAGGATTGAATGATGCCGGGTGCAATGTACCCAGCTGCGCTCCAGTACCTCCAGCTCCAATAAATAAAAAGAGGGATCAAGCTTGGATGCTCCTTGGCCTGACAAGGATCTGGCAGATGGCTCGGGTCCAGAAGCAGAGTAGAAACTGCAAAGCCTGGGACAAGGTAGTTTCTGCCTCACGCGGTCCTTCATTGCACCCTCTCCTGCCAAACCAGTGGAGGTAAAGGCTCTCAGACAAAATGAACTTCCATTTAAAAAAAAAGTTATAACACTTCTTTTTCTCCCATAAAAACTACATGTTTATAAGTAGAAAAATGTAGACAGTTCAGAACCTGATCTCTAAGAAAATAAGAAATCATGTGTGACCCTAACATGTAGGGCTAAATTCTGTTAACATTTTGGTCTTTTTGCTTTCATTCTTTTTAGAAGCACAGGTACCCTTATTTGACAATACTGGTAGCTGCCACTGTTGTCTGCTTTCTGCCCTCTAGGGGTTGTGACAATTGTCTTATGTAACCCTGGCTCCTTAATACTGGGAACAGCATCATGGGGTTTGTTTTTCAGGACCCAGGCGGCTACTCAAGGTCACACAGGTCGCACATGGTGAGGTCGGGGTTTGATCCCAGTTTCGCCTGATTCCAAATTTCACCCAGCCATCACATCTGCTGATTCCTAAAACCCATGGCTGGTCAGGTCGGTCTCACCCTGAGTTATGTAAATGCTGCATTTACTTGTGAACTTGCTCCCGCAGCTTCATGGGATAAATGCATGAATGGATGGACAGATGGACAGATTGTCAGCTGGATGGACGGGTGGATGAATGAATCTAAGCAAGGGTACATGAGTCGCATTTCCCAGCTGTACCTTGGTGAGGGTTCTAGGGGTGGGTGGTTCACCTCTTTCATCCTCTTGCACCTGGGCAGCTGAGTGGGTACTCATCTTGGCGAAGGCCTCTGTCTGGAGAGAGAGACACCCATTGGTCAGGGAGACTGACCCTGCCCTTCTGTTCCTCCAAGGTGACCTCATGCTGGCCCTGCTGGCTGGCCTAGCACTGTCCCCCGGGAGTGTGAGAAGTTTGTCATAGGTGCACACCCCCCTCCCCAGGGCTCTGGAACCCCCAAATACCCTCTGGCCTGAGACTTCGCGTGCATGTGTTTATTTTGCTAAATGTCCCTCTCCTCTATGCATGGACTTACCCCAGTCCTTTATGTACTATGATCAGAGAGGGTATTTGTAATTTTTGGGGGTATATCAGTGAGGATCGAAACAAAGAGGGCTTTCTGATTAACTCTCAGTTCACTAGGAAATCAGTTTTCTGACCTGCATGGATTTGAATCTTGGGTCTTCCTTTCAATAGCTGTGTGAACTTGGGCAAGTCACTGAACCTCTCCAAGCCTCTCCTTCCTCATCTGTAAAATGAGGATAAAAATTGTACCTACGTGTGTTACATAAGGTGGTCGTGAGGACTAAAGGTAGCACACATAGAATGGCTGTTATTATTAATTACTAGTTACTCATTAATTAATAATATTAATTATCATTGTTTAGTAATTATTGTTATTTGTATTACTAATAATTATGGTTAACCTTATTATTTAATAGTAATATTATTATCCAAGTTGCAACATTCTCCAGCCTTTGGTGTATAGTGTTTTCTTCCCAGCATTGGCTCAAAATGAATTTTTGGTACACAAAGATATATCCACTTTCATTTTTCAAATAGGTAATTCAAAATAAAGGAAAGGAATTATCCAACTCTAGCTATGGTGCTTCTACAAGACCCTTAGCTCACCCCACTCTAGACCCTCTTTCCCCACCTCCAGCTGAGGCCCTTCTGCCTTCTATCTCCAGCGTTTTATTCCGCAGTCTTTCCCAGGCCATGGGCTTTCATAACTCATCTCTCAGGGTTTTTGTGAAAATAGAACCAGTGTTTTCTAACGGATGACTTTCTGAAATCTGTGACCCTCTGTCCACAGCCAAGAATTTGCTTTCTCATTTTTTATGCATAAATATTCCTGAGGAAGGTTTCCAGGTGGGAAAAGCAATTCTCCAAGCGGGGAGTGAGCGGAGGGTAAGGAACCCTCTGCACGGCCTGCCCTTTGGCTGCTGGGCTCAGGGACCAGACGGCTTGCTGAGCAGGACCACTGGTCCCTTTAGCACGAGGTCGTGGGTGGGGGCTGGCTCCCACCTCCTCCCCCAGCAGCTGTCTCTGCTCCCTCTACCCTCGACTCTCTGCCTCTCCACATGGGAGACATGTTTTTCCCTGCCAGGACTTTTGGTGACATGTAAGGCATTGCGTCATGCTGTCAGTTTCCATGGTCTCTAGACAGTCTCGCCATTGGCAGTGTCATCGACCTGCATGGCTATCAGGCTGGCCTCCACCATTCCCAGCCTGGACCACGTCAAGGTCTTCAGTCCTGTCCCCCATCAATCAGCCAGAGAAGTCGGGTGAGGGGTTTCTAGCACCAGAACACACCACTCCCCCATCGGAATCTTTCCACAGCTTCTTCCTGCCCTTACAAGAAAATCCAAACCCTGCCCATCTGCCCAAGTTCTCCTCTATATCCAGCACACCCCCACCTTGCCTGCCAGCCTCTCCAGCACGCTCTAGCCCACCTAGGACCCTCCAAACACCCGTCCCATTTGTCCGGGGCTCTGCCCCTGCCTCTTCTTATGATGGACTCATTTCTTCCTTCACGCTTTGGCTTCAAGGACCCCTTTCCTGACCACCCTGTCCAGGCAATTCCTCCCCTTTTCTCTTCTTTACTTCCTGCTCAGTTACTAACTGGCACCCATCACAGGATGCATCCTTTTTTTTTTTTTAAATCGTATACCTGGCTCCCCACCAGAGCGTGAGCCCTGCCAAGGCAAGCACTTCTGTGTCTCGCCCACTGGTGCATCTTTAGCACCTAGCACGCCACTCAGTAAATATCGGTTGAATGAATGAATGAAAGCACATTCATGGGGCTCCCCTTCTGTTTTGGGCTGACCATTGGATTGAAGTTGTACTGCCCTGTATGCTCATGGACATCCAAGAGGACAAGCTCTCCCCTCAACCACACATCTTGACTCTTACCTTTCACCTGGAGTGAGTTTCCCTGGATCTGTTATAGGAGCCTGCCAGGCAGATCCCGTGAGCGTCAGGCTGTATGACTCACAGTTGACAAATGTCCTGAGACCCCCTCCCACTACACAAAGCTGCCAGTGGTCCTGGGGCTGTTCATATGCCCACCGGGGGGTTTTAGCTCATGCCGTGCCTCCTTCCTAGAAAACCCCTTGAATTTCTCAAACGCCTTTCTCCCAGTGACCCCCATCACCAAGGCTTAGCTGAAACCCACCACTCCAGAACACCTCACAGACTTTCAAATCCTGCCACCCTCCCTGCTCACCACCACCCCTTCCTCAGTACCTCTTGCCAGTGGGAAGTCCCCATCCTCTTCCTGTCACTGAGGTGCCAGTGGAAAAGTGTGTTTCTTCAAAGAGAACATCAGCCTTCAGGCAAGACTTCATTTTTCCTAGCAATTCTGCTCCTAGGGGTCTGCCCAAGAGAAATAAAAACACACAGGTCCGCACAGAACTGCCCCACCCCCAACAGATGTTCTTAGCAGCATTATTCATAAATAGCCAAAAAGTGGAAGCAAGTCCGATCTCCATTAACTGATGAATGGTTACACAAAATGTCATCCATCCAGACCATGGAATATTATTCGGCTCTGAAAAGGAATGAAGTCCTGGTACATGTCACAACACGGATGGACCTCCAAAACATTGTGCCGAATGGAAGAAGCTGGGCACAAAAGATCACATAGCATATGATTCCATTTATATGACCTGTGCGGAATTAGCAAATCCATAGGGATGGGAAGTAGCTCAGTGGTTGTCAGAGGCTGCGGGAGGGAGAATGGGGAGTGACTGTTAATGGGTGTGGGGTTGCTTTTTGGGGTGATGAAAATGTTCTGGAACTAGATAGTGATGATGGTTGCACAATTTTGTGAATGTACTAAAAACCTCGGAATTACACACTTTAAAAATTTGATGGTATGTGAATTTTTTTCTCAACAACAATAACAACAACAACAATAACAGCAAATCCATTTTTTCTTATTTCAGTCTGATTCTTGACCCTCTTCTCCACCCCATTCCCCACATCCCCTGGTCTTTGCCACGCACAGTTTGGACTGTAAGGCTTTTGGTTTTGCTAGGGAAATGTGGCCACGGTGTTTTCCTAAGACCTGCCCTGGAGAGTAAGACATAACACTGTGAGTCTGAGGTCCCCCTGGGAAAACTGCAAACGAATGAAAGTGTCAAAGCTTTTATGCTGCGAAGGTGGGCGCTGCTGCAGGGCTGCTCCTAGACGCAGGCATCCTGCCCATCATGTCCTCACCTGGAGAAGGGCAAGACACCCCGGGATGCCCCCATTTCTCAGTGGTCCCTACAGGAGGGCTGAGGAAAGGGGCCTGCAGGCTGTCTCCATGATGGGGAGCACAGCACAGATCTGGGGATCTGAGTCCAGAGTTCCCTGTGCCTTTAACCTCTGTAGAAGAAGGTCCGTGCTACCCTGGGCTTCTTGCAGAAGCAGCTGCAAATGTAGATGCTTGCAGCAAGTTGCCAATCCAATTCCGATCTCTGCTCTATTTTTTAGGAACTTGGAGAAATCCCTGGGCCTCGGCTTCCCCTTCTTTCAAATGGGGATGATGAGGATGCTGATGCTGACAGATACCCAAGAGGCTCTGGGGGCTCTCTGGCCACAGCAGCTGTGACAGTGTCCCACTGTAGAGGCTCACAGTGAATGAGAAAGCAGCACCCAGTGCAGCAGCCATCTTCTCTCTGGGACAAAGGTCAGTAGAACGCCTCTCGGTTCCCATGATTTCATTGCCTTCTGGTCTATCAGCGACCAGTGCTGGAGGGGCCTAGACCTGGGGGCTGCAGACCTGGGCCACTCATGGGTTGTTGTGAAAGAGTGTGGTGGGGACACTCAGGCTTAGAGTGGGACACCCCTCAAATGGATATTAGTTTCTTTTTATTTTATATGAACCCATTTGAGTGGGCAGTAACCCCACATTGTTCAAAAATCAAACTGGGATGAATTCCTCAGGAGCTTCGCGCCTGTCTCCATCCATCCACTGAACCCTCACCTCTACTGAGAACGGGGTTTGTCCATTTCTCCTGCGTCCACCAGTGGTCATGCTGGCACCCAGAAAACACAGCACTTCATGAAGCAGACACTTCTAAAAGCTTTGTCACGGTCTCTTTTACGTCTCCTAAAGTCCACCCATTTCAGGTGTACAATTCAAGGCTTTTTAGTGACTTTACATGGTCTGAAAGCAGTTTTAGAATGTTTTCATCCCCTGGTAAGATTCCTCATGCCCATGTGCAGTGAACCTCCCAGCCCCTGCAAGCACTCAGTAACTTTGTCTCCACGGGTTTGCCTTTTCTGGACATTTCACATAAATGGAATCATAGAAAATGTTGTCTTTTGCGTCTGGCTTCTTATTATAATGTTTTCAAGGTTCATCCATGTTGTAGCGTGTGTCAGCATTTCACTCCCTGTTATGGCTGAGTAATACTCCATTGTGTGGATGGACCCGTTTTGTTTGTCCACTCACCTGTGGTTGATGGACACTTGGATTGTTTCCTGCTAATAGATTCTTATGCATAGTCTCTTCTCTTTCTTATACAAAGGATAACCTTACTTTTATATAGAAACACACACGTGTACATGTATTTGTACGTGTGTGTGGATATATATATGTGCGTGTACACATATGTATTTCTATAGTCTTGCGCTTTGCTTGCTTCACTTAACAATGCACACAAGATTCTTCTTGAAATCATTGTTCATTGTTGATGTCATGTCATGTTCCCAGCTGTGGGCACAGCCTCTCGGTGAGCTGTCCTCTGTCCTGATTCCTGGGGAGGGCACCCAGCATCCGTCCCACTCACTGGCAGTAAGTACCACACCAGGTAGTCTTGTCTTGTGGATATTATACCTCTAGCAGATGGTGAGCTCGGGAGGGCAGGACCCAGGACCCCGTCTGGCACTCGGAAGTTGCTCAGGAGGCTTGTCTATCATGGATTCAAGAAAAAATGTCCCCTAGCCCCCAAGCATGTCCCTGAGAGCTTTCCTTGGTCCTGGCTCTCTGCTTCTTCGGCAAGAGAAGGAGGCAGGGGGGCTGTGTTCCCACGCGCAGCCCTCAACGCTTCTCCCAGCCCCTCCGCCTGGTTGTGCTACCGACGTGAGTGAGTCCTGGGAAGGGCCTTGCAGTGGCAGACCTGTGTGAAGCCCTCTGTGACACTGCGGCTTCCACCTGTTGAGGTCAGGGTTACTCCTGGGAGGCGCTAGAAACTCAGTGGGGAAGGGAGCAGAAACAGCCCCTTGTGATAAGGACAATGGCAGCTCCCTTTGCAAACACTGCCTGTGTGAGCCGCTATTCCAAACACTGTGAGTGAACGACCCATTTCCCTGACTGGGGACCTGTGAGGGAGGCATGGTGTGAACCCATTTTACAGGAAGGGAACTAGATACTGAGCAGAGCCCAGAGCCCACCCTCCTATCCACCTGTTTCACCTCTTCCAGAGAGGAGGCTCCTGTCCCCGGGGTCACTGCTGCTTCGAAGTAGTAACAAAGGCAAGGATGGCCACAAACACACCACTGCCACGCATGTGCCAGTCTCAGAGTGTTGAGGGCCTGCTGTAGACCCACTTCACAGATGGGACAAGTGAGGCTGGGCTGGGAGGAGTGGGCACGGCAGGATTTGAACCCTGCAGAAGCCAGACATCAGCAATGCAGGGCAGAGCACAGACAGGGCAGAGGGAGGGTGGTGGGGGAGGCAGCTCGGCCCCCTAGAAAGCTCTCGGTTCCTGCAGGGGGCTCTGGTCAGTGAGGGGGCAACTTCCTGCCCCTGCCCTCCCGGCCTTCATCCTGGCTCAAGGCCCAACCCTCCAGTCTGTTTTCCAGACAGGAAATATGAATCAAAATAACATGACATACTCAACCATAATTAGCGCTGTGTCATGAGGCTGAGTGAGCCTTAATGAGGAGCAGGCCTCTGCAGCCAAACCTGCCAGCCGTGCCCTCCTTCCCTCCCCAGCGCCATCCATCAGCACCCCCCCACCACACACACATCCCAGGTCAATAGAGAGGGCCAGAGTGAGGACCCGCAGGGGGAGACAGAAGAGCGAAAGGGAAGAGGGAGAAGAGGGGGGCAGGGGAGGCCCTTCGTGTGTTACTTGGTGTTGCTGTTTTGACACACTTGAGTTCTTGAATATCTGGCTTGCTCTGGACTCTGAGTCCATTTGGGGGTTTTCTATGAAAGTCTCTGGCTGTACACAGAGGGGCTGACCTCTGTGGCCCTTCTAGCTCAAGGGCTCGCTGAGATCCCGCCATTCTTCCTCTCTTCTCTGTCACTGTTTTGTGTGTTTCTCGGTCTCTCACCCCTTGGCTTTGTCTCTCTTGGTCTCCTCGAGTCTCTCTCTGTCCCTTTCTCTCTCTATCGCTGCACCTTTTCTCTCTTTGTCTTTATCATGTGTCTCCCTTTCTCGGCTCCCGTTTCTCTCTTTGTTTTTCTTCCCTTCTCCCTCCCCTTCGGTTTTCCCCAAAAGAAAGGACTCCTGCGAGAGAGTGGCTAAGTTGTAAGGACATCCCCTTCAGACCCGCCCCTTCCTGTGACCTCCCAGCTTGGCCCCTCTCCTCTCTCTAGCTCCTCAGCCTGCCCCTCCTTTCCAGAGACCCCCCAGAAGCTCCCCTCCTGGAAAAGCCCTCTTTGCGACCACCCCTCGCTGGCTGACCTCTGCTTCCCTGGTGGTCTTCCTTTTGGTCAGCTGGGTGAAAGGTCATGGCTGTTGGAGGAGGTCCTGGGTCTTTGACAGCATCTAACTGGGTGTTCCCCATATGAGGCCCTGGGACCTCTGGGGACCCTGGGCTGCCCAGCCTGGGGGATGGAATCTGTAAGCAGTTCCCTCCTTCATTCATTTTCCATATTTGCTTTTACACATATAGTCATGTTCCTTGTGGGAAAACCCGACACATCGAGCATAAATTTGAAACTCCATGGTCCTACCTCTCAGAGACCACTGTTTGTATCAGATACACCAATAGCAGTTGCTCTAAGTGATTTCATCCTCGCTTTTCTCATGTGGCAATAGTTTTGCAACTAAGGGCTGTTTGCTCTTCATGATGAGACCTGGGCCAGGTCACTCAGCACTGCGAAGCCTCAGTGTCTTCATCTGTTAAATGGGAACAAGGACAGCATTGAAGCACCGCAGGATCGACAGGAGGACTCTGGGCACACACACCCATCCGGCTCTGGTCTAGGCCCTGAAAAAGGACTCAATGAGTAGTCACAGGGGTGCGTGTGTCAGACCTGGTGCTGGCTGTGTTCATGTGTGAGCTCACGGAATTGTCACAGCAGTCCCCAGTGCGGAGGATGTGTTATCCTCCTTTACAAATACAAGATCAGGCTCAAAGAGGTTGAGTAGCTTGGCCAAACTCTACTATCATAGGTTCGTTTATTCATTCATGCTTTCACCCAATATTTCAGGAGTGGTGCTATGTATCGGGCACCGTTCTAGACACCAAGGCTACCATGGGGAGCAGAGCAGGTGTGCTCACTATCCTCAAATACTGTCAGTCCAGCGGGGGACAGACATTCCACACCTTCACACAGGGGACATAAATCACGTGACACAGTGCTGTGAGATCACCTGACAGGGTTGGGCATGGAAGGCCAGGACTTCCCTAAGCATATGGCCTTGGCGGTGAGATTTGCTGGATGAAGAGGGGTTAAGAAGTAAGAGAGGGAAGCATCCCAGGCAGAAGAAACAGCATGTGCAAAGGCCCTGGGGTGAGACAGAGCTTACCAAACTCACTTGTGGGAATGAGACAATCTCACCAGGATTAGAGTAAACAGTGAAACATGGAAGGTCAAGACTGGGGTGGTTGGCTCAAGGGGTTGCAGGACACCAAGAAGAGGTGGTCTTTCCTGCCCAGAGTGGCCTAGCCTGTGGCTCATGGCAGCACTGGGACAGTCTCTTGGTATCACCTCTTCATCCAGGGCCTGCCTCAGCTACCAGCATCCTGGTTGGTGTCTGACGATTACTCTCACTGTGAGAGGCCTTAGGCACTTGCCGTTCCCATCCAGCAGCCCAGGAAGTGCCCTTGGCCTGGGCATCCAGGTAAGTGTTCAGCTCAGAGAGGGGCACTGTCCATCATGGACAAAGGGCTCTGGAGCTGCTGGAAGAGTCTGTTCCCTCCAGTACAGGGAGCATGGCGTGCACCCTAGCTGCCTGGGGTGGGGTTCACCTAGTCTCTGTCCTCACAGTCTAGGTTCTTCTGTCTGTGTGAGGTCATGGGAGGGGACACCCAGCTCGCTGTAGGGTGCCTGGGTCAAAGATGCTTGCACACTCTGTAAATTAGAGCTTCATGCTTACTGATTTTTAAACAGCAATATTGAGGTGTAATTTACACATCACGAAAGCCACCCATTTTAGGTGGACAATGGAATTCAACTCAACAATTAAAAAGAACAAATTACCTACATGCAATGAGATAGCAAAAGCTCAAAAACCTTGTGCTAAGTTAAAGAAGCCTGATTGAAAAAAAAAAACACAAAAACATATATGCAGTGATTTCATTTATATAAAATTTCTAGAAAAAGTTATATCCTTATTTTGAAATATCTGATACGGAAAAATTAAGTTGGATTTGAAATCCATTCTTTTTTATCCCAAGACTTTTTTTAAAAAAACAATATTTGTCCATAATAGAAAATGATGTGCAACAAGTCTTTAAAACACTTTCAATTATGATCCATTTTTAAATAGCTGTAAAAATCAGTTAAAAGTTTTTTTAATCACCTTGTATAAACAAAATGTTTTTTTGACAGATTATTAAGATCTTGAAGAAATCATCATTAAAATGACCAATGCTGGATACTGCCTTGTCCTCTGTCCCCTCAGCCCCCGACTGCACCTGCAGCTCTGGCAGACAAGTTCCAGACAGCTGGTAGCCCCCTACCTCAAGTACTTGCGTTTCTCTTATTTTCTGCTGGAGAACTTTCTTTGGAATGTGGGAGATTGCTTCACTTTCACCCCAGTGAAACCTGGAAGTGAGGAGATGGGTATGTCCTTCTCCTATGCGGAGGGGTGGTGCTGGTGGGTAGTGGGTGGTGGAGTGATGAGGGTTGGTAGATAAATGCCCTGGGACTCCCTGCCCTCCAGGGTGGAAATTCTGCATATCGGACCATGTCACCTGCAATTAGAGATAGTTTTGCTTTTTCCTTTCCAATGTAGATTCTTTTTATTTCTTTTTCTTGCCTAATTGCTCTGGCCAGCACTTCCAGTACAATGTTGAATAGCAGTGGTGCAAGCAGGCATCTTTGTCTTGTTCTTAATCTTAGGAAGAAAGCTTTTAGCCTTTTACCATTGAGAGTGTTGTTAGCTGAGGGTCTTTCATAAATATTGCTTGTCATGTTGAACAAGTTCCCTCTGTTCTTAGTTTTCTGAGGTTTTTTTTTCCAAATCATGAAAGGGTGTTGGATTTTGTCAGTTGCCTTTTCTGTGTCAATTAAGATGATTGTGTAGTTCTCCCCTACCCTGTTCTATTAATGTGATGTGTTACATTGATTGAATTTCAGATGTTGGATTATCCTTGCATTCCTGGGATAAACCCCACTTGATAATGGGGTATAATCTTTTTAATATGCTGTTGGATGTTGTTTGATAGCATTCTCTTGAGGACTTTTGCATCACTATTCATAAGACATACTGGTCGACAATTTTCCGGTGGTGGCAGCAGGGCAATTTTGGATCATATTCCACGTGGTTTTTCAGAGATCCCCTGTGGGACTGAGTCCCATGTGCCCACAGTGATCCCCCCAACTTTAATACACTCCTTACTGGCTTGTCTTGTTTCTCTGTCTCACTCTTAATTCCTCACTTGTGTTTCCTGGGGTCACCCTCCTCACAAACTACTTCCTTTCAAGTCTTCACATCAGATCTGCTTTGAGAGGAACAAAAACTAGGAGAACCCAGGCTGGTGTGTAACCATTTCAAACATAAAGCCGAATTAAAAAAAAAAAAAATTGCATTCATGAAAGCAAGCTCAAGAGCCTACTTAAAAAAAAAAATGAAATTGCCTTTATTTGGAAACTTTATACTCTTTCAATATATAAACACTTTCCTCAAGTTTGAATTTTATTTTTTTCTTAGCATAAGTAGAAAATATGATTTTTTTCCCCCCACCAGATTTTAAATAGATGCCTCCACTCCCCTCTAGATGGTCACTGGTGGGCTGCACAATGTTACCGTATTCTGTGTGTGCCATGATGACAAAGAGGCAGATGGGAAGCCCTGCTTTGGGCAGAGGAGAGAGCCAGGGGTTGGTGGAAGCTGCCTGGTATCTGTGTGGAGGGGATGACAAGGGACCCTACCCTTGTTTTCTGTTTAAAGCAGGGAAACAAGAGGAGCCTAGGGCTGGATCCCCAGCCCTGTCCTAGATGCACCCACAAAGTAATGAACAACAGCCCTCTCTCTGCTCATTCACCTGATAACCCAGGAAGTCCCATTGTTCCTCTCAATGAGACCACCACTTGTCACAGGTAAGAGAGCTGCTGGTTGGGTCCAATTCATGGAAGAGATCCTTTCTTTTCCTTCCAGGTTAACTGTAGAGAAAGCAAGTGAGTGAGAATGCCACTATTATCCCAGTTATCCAGAACTGCCTCTAATGAACATAAAAATGGGCATGGAAGCACTCACGGGAACCTGGCCTCAGCTTTGATACACAGTCCCTGTACTTTGTAGTGGTTAAGAGCCTGGGTCTGGGAGCCAGGCAGGCCTGGGTTTGAATCCTGCCACTTAACCTGCTCTGTTTCCTTGGGCAAGTCCTGAGACTTGGTTTTACCTTCTTTAGAATGGGTATACTTAGTTGCTGGGGGAATTATGGGAGAGAAGGCATGCTGACCCACTGCCTGGCACCCAGGAAGCACACGGTTCATGAACCTATTATATTATCAATCCAGCAAATATTTGTTGGATACCTATTCTGTATGTGGGACTACTATAGGTGCTGGGGACATATCCGTAAACAGAGTGGGCATTCCAGTGTAAGAGGCTGAGGGTGAACCAACATGTCACATAACATCAGGTAGCATCTGTGCTGTGGGGACATTCAAGCAGGGCCAGGGAGACAGAGTGGTCGAGTGAGTGCAGCTGTGTTGGAAGTGGACCAGCGAAGGCCTCTGTGATATAATGACCCGGCAGTGAGAGACTGAGTCAGGCTGATATCTTAGAGAAGAGTGTCCCAGATGGAAGACACAGTGTGCAAAGGCCCAGAGGCCAGCGGGGGCAGGGCAGGATTAGCCCCCAGGCTGTGTATGATGCACTGTGGGCAGCAGGAGTTTCAGGGGGCCTTGCCAGGCTTGCTTTGATTCTTGGACTTGTCCTGAGTGAGATGGACCATTGGAGGGTGCTGGGCAGGGAGCGATGGGGGCTCCTTTATAATGTGTAAGGGTCCTTCTGGATGAGTTATCACATTTATTTTCAGGCTCTCAAGGCTCACGGCCTGGAAGGTTAGCAAATGTTGCTACGAGGATTATTACTTGCGACACTCCCACAGGCCAGGGCCCAGACCCTTTGCTGAGAAACCATGCAGTGGACCAAATGTGGCAAAGGAGAGTTTGTGCCTGGCAGGGGGAGGTTCACGGCCCTCTCCTCTTGGGATGGAGGGTGTCCCAGGGGGAAGTTCTAGTTGGTCTGTGGGGGTAAAGGGCCAATCTGTCTAATTCAGCCCTCCCTTGGGCAGTCTAATTGCCCATTTAACCTTTGTGGGGGCTTAATTAAGGATGTTTAGTCTGGGTATACTGCACTTGACTCGTTAGGTTAAGCTCATGGCCTTCCTTCTAGTCCATCAATGGCCCAGACACACAGGCTTTCCGAGCCGTCCCCCGAGAGGAAGGGGAAATGGAAGGTTTCACTTAAGCTCCCCCCAGTCTGTGGTGGGTGTGGGCTGACCAGAGGGCACTTGTGGGTGGGGTGGGGAGGACGGCTGCCCCAAGATATGGGCACAGTGCCCGGGAGGGGGGAGAGCTGAACACAGGCTTGGATGGTTTACTCAGATAAGGTCTGGCCATAGTATATACATGCTTGTGTGTACCCACACCTTCCTGCTTGTTCATGTAGGAGGGGATCAGACCTAGGGGTTACACATCGCTCTTTGAGCAAATTGAGGTATAGAAAATGGCACACTCAATGGGATCCCAGACACCACGTCATCCAGGGGTTAGCAAACGTTTTCTGTAAAGGGCCCAGGTAGTTGATATTTTAGGCTTTGGGGGCCTTGGTTGCAACCACTGGACTCTGCCTGTGAAAGCAGCTACAGGGAATATGCAATAGGCAAATGAATGGGTGTGGCTGTGTTCCAATAATACTTTATTTACTAAAAAAGATGGAGGGCCAGATTTGGCCTGAGAGCCTTAGTTTGTTGATCCCAGATCTAGTAGAACTTTATAGATGAGGAATTCAGACAACTCTCCTTTCATCACTCGTAATAACTCACAAGCTACAATCTTTGTGAAGCTCCCATCTCCAGCAAATTTCAGGTGTTTTTCAAGGTCAAGTGTCATATTTACTATATACAGCACTTATGGATTTTTTTTTTTTGCCATTTAACACGTGTGAATCTGAGGTACCATTTTTATTAGATTCCTATTGTTTGTTTTTAAAAATGTCGCTGATGACGTTTTTGAATGTTGGGCTCTTAATCCATTTCGTCTCATGAGCCCTGTGGTCTATAGTGTCCAGTTTTGCATAGTGCAGTGATTTTAAGGAGTGTGCATGTCATGTTATACAAGAACTGACTGTATCTATAGCCCAGGCCTACTGAATTGTAGTCCAGTATTTTCCACCTGCATTAGTTTGCTGCTGTAACAAATAAACCCTGAAATCTCAATAGCTTCATACACTAAAGGTTCATTTCTCTCTTGCCCCAAGTGTAGTTCAGGTTGGTGACTCTCTAGGGTAGGGTGGCTGCCTTTGTGCTGCGACTCAGGGATCCAGGACACTTTACGTGGCTCTGCTCTCTCATCATGTGGCCTCCTTGGTCACTGACAAAGTGGAAGGCAGAGCTGGGGGATCCTGGAGGATGTTTCTTAGATGAGATCTGGGAGTGGCTTAGAACACTTCTGCTCACATCCCATTGGTCGGAAAGCAGTCACACAGACCCACCTAGCTGTAAGGGAGGCTGGGAAATGTAGTCTTCTTGTGTGTCTAGAAAGCGGAATGAGATTTGATGAGCGCATTGCAATGTCTTGGTCACATCACTTCATCTCAATTTACTCCCCTTTCAATCATTCACGGTCACTTTATGCTAGGGCCTGTTCTAGGCTCTGGGGATACAGCAAAAACAAAATATAACAAAACGACAGAAACAAACCCTGCTTTCATGGAGGTTACATTCTAGGAAATAGATATAAAAAATGAACAAGTTAATGTGATGTATGTCTGCTGGTGATGTGCTATGGAGCAAAAAGAACGCATGGAAGTGGGAGAGAGGGCAATGGGTGGTGGTGGCGGCGTTACAACTACACTGGGAGGTGGTGGTGGCATTACAACTTTAAAAAGATGGGTAGTTTGGAACCCTGTCTGAGAAGCTGGTGTTTGAGAAAAATCTTGAAAGTTCAGCAGACATCCACGTGGAAGCCCAGGGTAAGAGAATCTCAGCGAGGGTGCACAGCCACTGTAGAGGCGCTGAGGTAGGGACATACCTGGAATGTTCAATGAACCGCAAGGTGGCCAGTGTGGCTGAGGGTGTCTGGAGGGGAGCGAGAGAGGGGAAGTAGTAGGTGATGAGATCAGAGCTAGCAAAGGGTAGATTTCTGAGACGTTGTAGACTCTTCTCAGGACTTCAGGTTGAGACCACTGAACGTCACATGATTGCTGTACTGGAACCCAGGGCATCCTATGCTACCTCTTGGCTCCACCACTGACCCCTGGCACCAGGTCCTTGGTAGATGAGGAAAGTAGGGCTCAGAGAGGTTAATTATTCCCATTTCCCAGAATCATAAAACTGAAATGAGAACGTGGTTGTTGTGTGTGTTGGGAACCTCAGTTTCACTTTATGGTAATGTGCAATGAATATTCAGATTGTCCGGGGGTGGGGGGTGGACTATAAGTAACACAGGGTCTGTGAGTTACCCCTCCAATCCTTGCTCCAGCTAGAAATTCTGTGGTTCAAACCCTTTGTCTGAAGATAGCGTCTCACTCATTCATTTAGTTGTCCCGATGGGGCTGCATGCAGACCAGGTGAAAACACTCTGTGATATTTTTTCCTCTGTGGAAATGGGGCAGGCAGGGAAGCAGCAAATAATTAAATTGATGTGGACATTTATTGCTGTGAAGGCAATAAAAGCATCACATGGCTTCCTCATAAAAAGTCATAAGGCCCATTTACAGTCCCACATTATTTTTCTGGTAATCCAAACCAGAAACTTTCTGAAGCTCTTATGTGCTCAGCTGAGAGCTTCATGAATGGCTGGGTTGGGGGTGACTATGTGTGTGCGTGTGTGTGTGTGTATGTGTGCATCCAACCCTCCTCTTGACGGGGGTGGAGAGAACCTTGTTTGTTTCAGTTTGTGTGGTTTATTGATTCAGGGCAAATGTCTTTTGGCCACTACCCAAAAGGTCGAAAGCTGCAATCTTGGCATTTCGTGGGCAAAAGGCAGGGATTCTTTGCTCGGGAGATAGAACCTAGCAACTTGGAGCCAACGACGTTACTTCTGTTGTCCAGAATGATATCTCACATTTCAAGGCCACTCATCCACTTTCTCAAGATATGTTTGCAGAGAGTATGAATTAGGGCCATTTCTTCAGAGAACAAGTCAATCACATGTATCAAAATTTAAAATGCATGCTCATCTTTATTCAGCAGTTTCACCTACAGGCACATAAACTCACACATGCGCTCAAAGGCCCGTGAATATTGAAGTGAATATATGTCATCTGAAATATTCAAATAAATCTATGAAGTGAATATGGAATAGTGAAATGCTAAAAATGCTGAAAACCACTGTAATTTCTATAGGTAGATGGTTATAAATAAAAAATGGTACATGCCTATAAAGCAAGACTAGATAGCCATGAAACAATCGAGGGTGGTCTGCCTGTAAGTGCAGCATGAGCCTTGATGTGCAAGGTTAAAAAGTAAGATACAGAAGACTACGTTTATAATAAGCCCATTTACCCAGATTAAAAATCTCTATGCTGCTATATGCATAGAAAAGTTCTGCAATGATACACAAGTCACTATTCAAAGTGGTTCTGGTGATAAGAGAAATGGAAGGGAAAAATATTGTACATGCCTTACTTTTACAATTGAAAACATAGTGAAAAATTTATTTATCACCTGGGAAGGTGACTTTCAGAAATATTGGAGTTGAACTCAGACCTTCTAAAGCTGACTCTAGCTGCCCCATTGATTAGCTGTGTGATCTTGGGCAATTGACTTTTTGGACTCGCAATCTCACTGATTATAAGATGTTGTTATTATCCTCTTGGCAGGGTCAGTGTAAGGATTAAATAAGGTGATATTTTCTGAAACTGTTAGGTGAGTTATGACACACCATCCCATGTTAGACAATCCTGTTATTATTTCATCTTTATAATATATCAATTTGTTTTTTGTTGTTATTGTGAGGAACAGAAATGGACTTAGCGAACTTAAAAAAAAAAAGAAAGAAAATTTAATTGGGGGAATATGGTGGGAATCGGAAGAAAAGCATAACAATTAAGTCCTGGAAAAGATGAAACTAGAGTAGCTCTTGTGACTTGCGAACCACTAATGAGATGAATCATCTGCAACTATTTCTCGCCTTCATTTACGCTGTTCAGTCTCCAAAGCCTCAGGACAAAGACTCTTATTGGCTGATGTTGGCTCCTGTACCCACCCCCAGGCTTATGGAGGGTGAAGCATCTTGATTGACAGTAGGATTAACTAAGGAGGGAGGAGGGACATAGAAGAGTGGTAACCAAAAGAAGGAGAGATGGATTCTATGTGGGCAAAAAGCCAAAATGAAACAAATAAAATAGTGGTTGTTCTTTTACAGTATTGAATTAGTCTTGGTAGGCTATTGCTGTAATAAATCAACATTTCAAAGGCTTAATAAATAGAAGTTTATTTCTCACTCATGATACCCTCCAATATTATTGCTTCTTGGTTGGGGGGCCCGCCTGGGTTTCTGCTCCACTAGGTCACTCAGGGACTCAGGCTCCTTCCTATAGACTCTGTATCTTTCACTACATCCTCTGTATCTGGCCATTAGACAAGGGGAGAGCTGACAGAGGGTACACTTATGGGCCAGAATCTGGTCATGTGGCCATACCTAACCTCAACTGAGAAATTGTCTAATTATGTGTTCAGGAGGAAAAGGGGAAAATTTGGTGACCACCTTGCTGGGGTCTGCCACAGATAATACCACATACAGCAGGTAATGTTATTGTCATTCCAGGCCTAAGGGCCTGTGAGTCTAACACTCTACCTAAGGCAAATTATTTCCTCTCTATGGACCTCATTTTCTTCTTCTGAAAAATGGGAATATTGGAGAAGATACAAGGTTTTAAACTTTTCCTTGTCCCAGATAACATTTTCCAACTGAAATCCATTTCAGGACAATATAAAAACAAAACAGACAGATGTAGATGAGGGGGGCAGGTAGGTGGCCAAGGGCCCTGTGTGCCCATCCTCCCTCTTTTGCTTTTGCAGCCTATCGCTGGACCCTGTGGGGGCTCTGGGGATCTCATGTGCTGGCTGTTGTTGGCCTACACAGACTCCAGTGATGACGTGATCCAGCCAATCTCTAGACGCTTTAGGGAACTGTCAAAACTTTGCTGTGTTCTCACTTTGGAAAAATCTGAAGACATTTGAAATCAGGGCCACTTGGCCTCCCTCCCTGGCTGGCCCTGGGACGTGCCTGCTCCCTGTTCACAACCACCTGCTTGGCGCTCCAAACCTTACTCTACCACAATTTATTTTCCTACGAGGGGAAATGTTTAGCATAATAAATTGTGTGGTTCCAGTGTTCCCTGAACCATTTCCATGAAAAGAGGATCCTGAACTGGTCGTCAGACCAGGACTCACTGTCGGCAGGAGCATGAGGTTCCCATGGCAGAAAGGGGAGCAGGTCTTCCCTTGGACTTTCCAAAGTCAGAGGAACCGAACGGGCACATCTGCTTTGATTGAAAAGGAAAAGGATCAAGGATGAAGTGGTGATATCGCTTTACAAGCTGGGGAGACAGTTCCAAACCACGTTATAGATTTTTTACAACAATAATTTTGAAAGGGAATTCATATAATCCTGGCAATTTAGACATTAACGTTTCAAAGCTCTAATGCGCTCAAAATAAATATATACATATTTTCCTCCAATTTCTAAAATAATTATCCTAAACCCAAAACGACTTTAGTCTCGTTTCTTGAATTGGTTTGCTTCCTTCCCTAAGTGGAATAGTTTGAAAGAAGCAGAGCAGAGAAGGACAGAAAACTCTCTGCAGCCCCCGACTTGCTCCAGGAGACTTTGACCTTTCAATTGAATTAGATTCAAAACAAAGATTTTGTTGCGTTTAAAATGGCTTAAGTCCATGTTCTATCCATCTAGAGATGGCCTAAATGGTAAGAGAGTTCCAAGGGACCCAGGAAATGGCTCTTTTGGGTTTTAAATGGTCTTAAAATGGGCTAAGAACTTTCCAAATCCTGGTATTTTCAAGTTCCCTTAGAAATAAGTGACTCCACAAACAGGCAATATCTGCCCCAACTGGGCTTATGTTCAACCAGGTGAGACCGGACATTGCATTCTGTCAGTTGATCTATCTTTATGTCTCCAGGGAGGGACGGAGATGCCAGTTACACGAGATAAGGATGCAGTCTTCTCCCAGGTCCTCTGGGTCCCTTTCTTCTAGTGATGTGTCTTCAGAGACATATCCGCATTTTCTGGGTTTGTAGATAAAAAAGCCCCAGCTCATGGACAACTTCGACAGAGCTATAAGAGGAGCCAGCTGGAGCACGATAAAAAAGTGTTAAGATGGGTCGTAACTGGGCAGTAAGGTAGACCTGAATTTAAGTCCCAGCGGTGTCTCTTATTTTCTCTGTGAACGTGGACACAGCAATATTGTTTTTCTTATTTATTACTATAACTATCTTGTGATATAATGCAGGTAAAATGTCTAGCACTTTGTTTGGGTCAGTGTTAGCTTCTACTATGCATAAATCTGATGGGAAAGTTCTTACATCACCCACAGAAAGAAGAGATTTAATTCAGTGGATTAGGTGCTTTCAAAACTGTTGAAGAGTGAAAGGAACAAGGAGCAGGGCAAGTTGTCACTGGTGCTCAGGTTTGCCACTAAAGTTTGGCACACCAGGAAGTCACAAGAACTGCAGGAAATTACAGCTGTCTATGGTACTGAGGTGGGTGTCCGGCAGGAACCCAGGGCAGCTGCTGCAAAACCTTACATCTGCCAAATCCCACGTGTCTGCCCACTCGTGTGAGGGGAGCAGTGTCTTTGGGGTTTCTCTCACTTCTCCACTCTTGTGTGGATGGCTCTCATTGGTGGAGTCCAGTCTAGAACAATCATGATGGCATGGGATTCTGGGAAGTGTAGTTTTGAGGCTTTTAGCCCCTGCCATATAAGGGATAGGTGCTGAGTGGACATCATTTCTGCTACTGAACCATAAGTTTGACCATTGGCACTTAAAAATAAATGATAGAACCACACAAACAGGACCCAGGTGAAGACTCAAAATGACTGGAACTATGTACATCAGAGACTTGGGACACCAAATGTAAAAGTGTAGTTGGCAGTCAGAGATTGTCATTGCAGCCAAAGATATTGGAAATCTGGCTTTGAGACCAATTATGGAACTTGGGAAGTGGGGGGACTGGGATTGTCCAGAAGAAAGAGAACCTTTGTGGTTTGGTACCTGAGTTACCAGGCTAACTCCCCTGCCCTGGGAAGCAACCCTCACCCCCAGGCCCTCTTTCTCCTGTGAGTTCTTATTACACACTTTGTGTAAACCACACGTGTGAGTCCCTTTCCTCATGGTTTGCTCTATAAAGTAGAGTAAGCCTTCTTCCTAGAGAGAATTTTTAGCTTCTTGAAGGCAGGGAGTGTGTCCTCAAATCTTCAGAACCACAAAGAAATGTTCCTTCAAAATAACATTAAAATTATGCTCATTAGAAAAAAAACCCTGGAAAACCCAGAGAAGCACAAAGAAGAAAATACAAGTCTTCCATAATTTTGCTTCCCAGAGTTATATACTACTCATACGTGAGTGGCTACACTTTCAATTTCCCTCCCAATATTCATACATATATAAAGGTGGGATTATGTTAACACCTTAATAAAAAGTTATTGAGTACCTAACACGTGCCAGGCACCAACTGTGTTCATCGTTTATAATAATCATAAACATACTGATTGACTGTTGTTGGGGGGAAAAGGTGTTCTGTCCCCATTTTTCAAGGCAGAAGTAGCCCCCCGGGTTTCTGGCCTCTTTGTCTTCACCGTCTTTTCCCTGTGGTCAGTGTAGACACATCCCCTCCCACTTCAATGGACCTGATGGAGCAGGAGTCATCCCTTCCTGACTCTCCATGTCATAGTCATGTAGGGCCAGCCCCCTCCCCACCCCTCCTTCCCCAGGTGCCTGTGGTGTGCTGCTCTGCCAGCGAAAATCTATGTAATTAGCCCATCCATAAAGTACCTGAGCTGGAACCATGTTCTCCAGTCAGATTTATCAATAATAAAAATGATACATCTATCCCCATTGGCCTGGTCTCTGTGCCAATCGCTCTGTGATCCACGCTTGGGGTGGGAGAAAGGGAGGTTGTGTATCGATGCCTAGGCACATGCTAAGAGCTCACATGCCTTGTCTAATTAATCCTTAGATGGCAGAGCATAATTATGGTCATTTTTTTTTTAGGGTGAAAAAAACTAAGGCACAGAGAGGTTTAGTCGCCTGCCCTGGGTCACACAGCTGGTAAATGGTTAACTTGGGTCTTGCCCCAGCCTGTCCCTCCCTCCCTTCTTCCTTCCCTCCCTCCCTCCTTCCCTCCCTCCCTTTCTTTTCCTTTCTCTTTCTTTTAAAACAGCTTTCTTGATATATAATTCACATACCATAGAGTTCACTCATTGAAAATGTACAATTCAATGGTTTTTAGAATATTTACCAATATGTGAAACTGTCGCTACAGTCAATTTTAGAACACTTTCATCACCTTAAAAAGAAGCCCCATAGGGCCGGCCCAGTGGCTCAGGCGGTTGGAGCTCCGTGCTCCTAACTCCGAAGGCTGCCGGTTCGATTCCCACATGGGCCAGTGGGCTCTCAACCACAAGGTTGCCGGTTCGACTCCCGCAAGGGATGGTGGGCTGTGCCCCCTGCAACTAGCAACGGCAACTGGTCGGAGCTGAGCTGCACCCTCCACAACTAAGATTGAAAGGACAACAACTTGACTTGGAAAAAAAGTCCTGGAAGTACACACTGTTCCCCAATAAAGTCCTGTTCCCCTTCCCCAATAAAATCTTTAAAAAACAAAAAAAGAAGCCCCATACCCTTTAGCTGTCACCCCTTATTTCCCTTTTCTACCTCTTCCCCCCTCCAGCCTTAATCAAAACTATTCTGGACATTTCATATAAATGGAATCACGGTATGTGGCCCTGTGTATCTGGCTTGTCACTCAGCATGATGTTTGCAAGGTTCAGCCACATGTCGCATGAGCCACACTCCATTTCTGTTTATGGATGAGTAATATTCCGTTGTGTGGATGTCCACCTTTTGTTTGTTCACTTGTCAGTTGGACATCTGGGCTGTTGCCACTTGGCTAGACTGAAGAGCTCTGTCTTCCCGGCCTCTTCCACACCTCCTTCCCAGTGGGTCAGTGCCTTTAACTGGGAGCATCCTGGATGGCAAAGAGCCTGAGCTGCTCTGCCTTCTCAGACAGGCCCCAATGACAATCAGTTACCCAACCTGCAATTTAGGCTCAGCCCAGAGAGGGGAGCGGCTCAGGCCCCCTGGGGCCAGACCACCAGGGCAGCCTCAGCTCAATTAAAGTTGTTATTCCCTCAAAGAGGGGGAGTGACAGAGTGGGTTTAGAAGCAATAAAAACAGATGTCACAGCCCTTTCCTCCTCCAGGAAATCTGTCTCTGGGGTTCAGCATTATTGCCCTGCCGGACAAATCCCAAGTGATAGGGCGTTGCTCTGTTTTCCCTTCAATTCTGAGGACCTGAGCAGCGAAAGGTCTGGAATGGATTGAGAAGTGGGGACAAACGCTTCCTCCGACCCCGAGGAGATATTAGTGCCTGTCTGTCGGGGAGAAACAATGCCATAGAGAGGGGCCATCGTGGGGCGGCCTTACCCAGTACCCTTGGGCCTTGAGGTTCATTTGGAATTGGCAGCCTATGTCCCCAAGGGGCTCTGGCCCCCACACGGGATCTGTGTGTTCCTGGAGTCTGTGGTGAGAGGGAATTAGAGTGACCCATGTCGCCACTGTGACCCATGTCGCCAGCAGGGCTTGCTTTGCTCAGCAGCAGGCGGCCAGGCAGGCTGTTTCTGGAATAATCACCCTGCTCATTACAGGCTTCGGGTGGGCTCCCAGGGGTCAGGCTGGGTTTGTTTGCCCATCATGGGAGTCAAGGAGAATGTGGCCCTTTTAGCTGCTTCAGCAAAAGAGAAGTTCTGAGATGGCAGCAGGGACAGTAGCAAATGTAGAAATGGCAAACCCAAGGTTGAGGAAGGAAAGCTGATTAAGAAAGTAGATTGGAGGTGGGTACCCAGGGCTCCTGTCCCCTTCTCTATGTGATGGCAACTTACAAATAAGGAGGGACCAGTGTAGCTGATGTATAACAGCACTGCTGGGCACCAGATATGATCCCACAAAGTGGGCCTTTTATCCTCTTTTTACACAAGGAGAGCTGAGACTCAGAGAGTTTCAGTAACCCGCCTGAGATCAAACAGCTGGCTGGAAGAAGCGGTGGGCTGTGAGCCCAGGTTGCTGACCCCACAACCCAGCTTCTGATTACTGTGCTCTTTTAGGGACTCATTTGTGAGCTGATTCCTGGTCCTGGTCAGGTTCTCATGCACTTGACAGTCCAGAGGAGGCATTGGCTGGGAATGGCCTGCATGTTTTTCTGTTCCCGAAATTATTATTTTTGTTTAAATTATGATAAAATACACACAACATAAAATTTACCATTATAACCATTTTGGGTAATAGCTCGGTGGCATGAAATACATTTACATTGTTGTGCAACCGTCACCCCCATCCGTCTTCATAGCTCTTTTCATCATGTAAAACTGAGGCTCTTGCCCCCATTAGACAATAGCTCCCCAACCCCTCTCCCCCCAGCCTTGGCACCACCATTCTACTTTCTGTCTCTGTGACTCGGACCACGCTAAGGACCTCACATAGCCACCAAGTTTGTGAGCATGTGTTACAGCAGCAATAGGAAACTAATACACTCTTAAATTTGCACAGTATATTTCTGGGCTTCCTGACCCTTCCAGAATCTCTGTTAGGGGAGTCTGAAGTAAGGACTCTGACCGAGGCCAGCATGTATGCGTTCGTGGGTGACTCTCCGTGTGCAGTGTCATTGCACATTTTCTCTTTACCTTCACGGCAGCCTTGGGGAGTGGTAGGCTGACGGCCGTGTGTGTGATGGAGGCAAAAACAACATCACTTGTGGGCCTGTTCAGCATTGCTGCTTCTTCAGCCAATGTCGGTAATTCACACTTTCCAAGTAAATTGTTCATTTCATCTATACTTTTGAACTTGTGTTAAAAAGCTACATGTAGGAGTCTCAGGACTTTTAAAATCTCCTCTCTGTAGATATGATTTACCTTTTTTTGTTCTTAGTGCTTTTTATTTGTACTTTACCTTCTCTTTTCATCGACGGTACTAGCCAAGAGTTTTTGTCTATCTTATCGGTCTTTTTGA
Source organism: Rhinolophus sinicus (assembly GCF_036562045.2). NCBI lineage: Eukaryota > Metazoa > Chordata > Mammalia > Chiroptera > Rhinolophidae > Rhinolophus > Rhinolophus sinicus. The sequence goes on from NC_133760.1 coordinate 18,485,109, forward strand.
AGAGCCTGCTTTTGGTTTTATTTTTATTTTTCCCCGAGTGTTCCTATTTGCTAAACTTTCCTTTTTTTATTTATTGAATTTATTGGGGGTGACAATGGTTAGTAAAATTATATAGGTTTCAAGTGTACAATTCTATAATACTTCGTCTATATATTGTATTGTGTATTCACCACCCAGAGTCAGTTCTCCTTCCATCACCATATATTTGACCCCTTTTTCCCTCATCTACCACCCCTCTCCCCCCTACCCTCTGGTAACCACTAAACTGTTGTCTGAATCTATGAGTTTTTGTTTCTTTATTTGTTTGTCTTATACCTTTGTTGCTTTCAGTTTTATAACCCACATATGAGTAAAGTCATAAGGTTCTTGACTTTTTCTATCTGACTTATTTTGCTTAGCATAATAATCTCAAGATCCGTGCATGTTGTTGCAAATGGCAGTATTTCATCTTTTCTTATGGCCAAGTAATAGTCCATTGTGTATATATATACCACATCTTCTTTATTTGGTTGTCCAGGTCTTGGCCACCATAAATAATGCTGCAGTGAACATTGGAGCACATGTATCTTTATGGATAAATGTTTTCAGATTTTTTGGATAGATACCCTGGAGAGGGATTGCTGGGTCATATGGTAATTCTATTCTTAATTTTTTCAGGAACTTCCATATTGTTTTCCATAGTGGCTGTACCAGTTTACATTCCCAACAGCAGTGTATGAAGGTTCTTTTTCCTCCATAGCCCCTTCAACACTTGTTACTATTTGTCTTGTTGATGATAACCATTCTAACAGGTGTGAGGTGATACCTCATTATAGTTTTGATTTGCATTTCCCTATAGTTAGTGAAGTTAAGCATTTTTGCATATATCTGTTGGCCATTTGTATGTCTTTTTGGCAGAAGTGTCTGTTCAGGTCCTCTGCTTGTTTTTTAATTGGATTGCCATACATTCTTGAATGTTCTTTTTCCCCTAATGTAAGAATCCAGAGAAACATTTTCTTCCCAGACTCATTACTTATGCCCTAGAAATAAAATAGGATTTCAATATGTATTTGAGTTTTATTTCGGGTGATCTGTGACTCTATGGTGAAAAAATTTCTCTTCCTTCAGCCACTTTCTCTCATAAACCTTGGTGATAGTCTCCCGAATTGGACTTTATAGATATTTGTCTTTATTGTTATTTTTTTTGCCTGTATTTCAAACATGATACATGAATTTTAAACTTTGGTACTTAAGTTCATCTATCAATTATGTATCCTGTGCAGCGAAGTTGGCAAGTAATTTCTGAGGAAGTTGAGAACATGGTGACAACACTTTAAGTACCAGGTGGGATTTGGTACTTAGGACACTGGAACATGAATCAAGTCTTGCTATCCTTTCTGAGATTGAAATTGAGAACGCAGGGCTCATAAATCCAACCATTTTCTAAGATGCTTGGTTAATCTTCCGAACTGAAAAAGTTCCATATTGGGTAATTCCATTGGCATCTCTCCCAGGATGGCTAGAGAGATGTGGTTACAATGCTATGAGTGTGAGAAGGAGCCAGTGGAGTGACTGCTGAGGAGAAGCGGTCTCTGTGTCCAGGTGGTGGAAGAGGGTCAACATGGTGTCCTGAAGTTTCCATCGGTTGCCCTGCCCCAGTTTTGGTGTCTCCTCCAAGTTACATTTTTGGTGTTTTCCCCATCTACATACCCAAGGCAAAGTGGATGGTTTAAGGTAAATGCCCAAGTCACTCAAGAACGATTCCCGGAGAGGCCAGCCTCTCTGCCTCTCCCATGGAGAATAATTATAGACTCCAGCAATGTGCTTGAAATGCCTGAACAACTGCTCATGAAGACCCCCACTGACTGAAAGGGCAAACTGAGACAGGCATTCAGAGACTACCTCCCAACCTGTGGTTGCCCCAGAAGTTTGGGAACCTGGGATCTGGGAATGACAGTTTGGCAAGGCTGGAGGGCAGGCCCTGCATGCGTGAGAGCCCTTGGTGCCATTGCCAGGCCCTTTCTTCCCCCCTCCCGTCTTCCGCCTCTCCCCCCCACCCCCCGCCCTCCACTCTGGTTCAAGCCAGGCCCTTTCTCTTCTCCCTGTGGGCCCTGCCATCAGATATCCCTGTGGTGGTTTCCATGCCGGGTCCCTTCTGGGTATGATCTACAAGGTATGACAATTAAGTTCAAGAACTTGCCACCATGCACTTACACTGGCAGCACTGTACAAACAGCTTGGTAAGGTTTCATAACCTTGGTATATCAGTGTCTCACAGCTGTGTTCGTATCGATGTGTGGCGGTATCTGGCTGAGTGGCCTTCATTATTGTTGTTGCTTGTTTTTGTGTGCCGTCGTGAGAATGTCTGAGCTTGAATGAGAGCAATGAACAAACATTAAGTTTCTTGTTAAACTTGGCAAGAGTGGAAGTGAAATCAGGGACATGTCAGTCCAAGTTTATGGGGATAATGCCACAAAGAAAATGGCAAAGTACAAATAGATTAAATGTTTTTCAGAGGGGAGAGAACGTGTCATTGATGAAGAGAGGTCAGGGCAGCCAATATCGAGTAGAACTGACCAAAACATTGCAAACATTCATCGAATTGTGTCTCATAATTGTTGGCTGACTGTGAGAAGCATAACAGACCAAGTAAACATTGACAGAGAACCATTAAGGAAAGTCCTAACTGAAAATCTTGGCATGAGAAAGGTGTGTGCAAAAATGGTCCTGAAGGAGCTCACCGATGAACAAAAGCAAAGGAGAGTCGAAGTTTGCCAAGACCTTTTGGAGAGGCAAGATGGTGTTTTGGGCTGTGTTATCACTGGTGATGAAATATGGGTGTACCCATACGACCCTGAAACAAAGACTCAAAGTGCACCATGGAAATCAGCCAATTCTCCACGCCCAAAAAAGTTCCGTCAGTCCAAATCAAGAGTCAAAATGATGTTGCTAACCTTTTTTTGATTTCAGAAGGATTATTCATTATGAATTTGTACCAACTGGATAAACAGTTAACCAAGTTTACTATTTGGAAGTGCTGAAAAGGCTGCATGAAAAAGTTAGACAACCTGAACTTTTCACAAACAAGTCATGGCTCTTACATCACAACAATGCACCAGCTCACACGGCACTGTCTGTGAGGGAGTTTTTAGCCAGTAAACAAATAACTATATTAGAACACGCTCCCTACTCACCTGATTTGGCCCCCAATGGCTCCTTTATTTACCGGATGATAAAGGAAATATTGAAAGGAAGACATTTTGATGACATTCAGGACATCAAGGGTAATACGACAAAAGCTCTGATGGCCATTCCTGAAAAGAGCTCCAAAATTGCTTTGAAGGGTGGACTAGGCACTGGCGTTGGTGCATAGCTTCCCAAGGGGAGTACTTTGAAGGTGATCATAGTCAGCAATGAGGTATGTAGCATTTTTTCTAGGATGAGTTTGTGAACTTCATTGTCAGACCTCGTAATTGTGTCCCCAGTGAGGGGAGCAGGACCTCCCGGTGGGGTCTGGATGACACCCTCCTCCTCTGTCCTATAGGCTGGTGTGGTGAGAGCAGCCCCCTCTTGCTAGAGCTGCCAGAGCAGGGCTGCAATGTGGACACTTCAGATCCATAAATAACCTGGGCTTTTCCTTAGGAAGGGAGGGTCTATTCCCTTCTTAGGCTTTCTGGTGCACCCAAGGCCTTGGAGACGTCTTCCTGTCATCTCTCTCTGCCCTCAGCCCCCCAGGCTCTCTGGTGGAAATCAAGAGGCTGAGGTCTCAGGTCTTTTGAGACACAGTTTCTGCCCGGAGGAAATGAGGGCTGTTCTGGGAGAGGCAGTGAGAGTGGCCCTGGCTGCCACTGTGGTTTTTGGAAGGCTCAGTTCCAGTTTGCCTAGACAGCTTCCTTTGAGAGACAGAGTCTGAGCGAGAACACCTTCTCCTATGATATAATAATATGATGTAATGTAATATGATAACACAAGCAGTCACGCCTTGCTCTGGCCTGAGAGGGCACACTGCTGCACTCCAACCTACAATAGCCAAACCACCTGGGCCAGACTCTAGTCTTTTCTATGGGCCAAAACTTTGAGTCTCTATGACAGAGTGGATCCCTGGGGAGGTTTTAGTCACACCCTAGAAAATGACGTATGGGCTCCTGTCTCCAGAACAGCTATCAGAAGCCAGGGGAGAAGGAGAGTGTGGCAGGCTTCCCAAAGATGTCCAAACCCCGAACCTGAACCTGTGACCTCACGTGGCAAAAGGAACTTTGCAGATGTGATTAAATTAAGGATCTTGCGATGGGGGGATTCTCCTGGATTATCTGAGTGGACCCTAAATGTACACACAAATGTCTCATAGAGGGAGGGAGAGGGAAATTTTATACAGAAGAGAAGAGGGCCCTGTGCGAGGCAGACTAGAGTGATGTGGCCACAAGCCAAGGACACTGGTACCTCTAGAAGCTGGAAGAGGCAGGAAATAGTTTTCCCTGGAGGCTCTAGAAGGAAACAGCCCTGCTGACCCCTTCATTTTAGTCCAGGGAGACTCGTTTTGAACCTCTGGCCTCCGGAAGTGTACGAGAATAAATGTGTGTTGTGATTTGGTACAGCAGACATAGGAGCTGGACAGTGAGGGAGTCGGGTGGCCTACAGACCTGAGGAACCACGCAGTACTGCCAGGGAAACACACTGCTCAGAGCTTTCCCATCCGTTCTTTCATCTGTGGCTCAAACTACCCTGTGAGGTGAGCAGGGCTACACCTCCATTTGTGGGTGGTGAAACAGGCTCAGGGGGCTCCAGCGCCCTGTCTAAGATTGCACTGCTGGTTGGTGACAGGCATCTTCAGATGTCCAACCCCACATCTTTCCTAGTCCACAATAAACCCACCCCCAATAAAAATGTGCCACAGTCTAGGCGGGGAGTGGGGGGCTCTTTGCCTAGAACATTTCACGCTTTCCTTCTGGGACCCTCAGGAGGAGAATCCAACCTCCAGAGTTCACAGCCTTGGGAATGAAGGGAGGGGAAGAGCCCTGGTCGCCACCCACCCCTGAGAGAAGACACATTCCGCTCCCCAGAGCTGCTGGGCCCCAGAAGGTGAGCTGAGGATATGCCCAGGCATGGTACAGGGGACCTGGCCTCGTCACACCGACACCAGCTTGAAGCCTCATTAGGCTGTGGGTCCTGGGGTGGAGCCGAGGGTAGGGCCAGAGGTGCTCAGAGCACACAGGTGGCTCACTCACAGGTGCTGACTCTGAGAGTGGGCGCCCTGGGCTCCTCTCCCCCTCACCTTAGATGGCTCGGTCAGCTGCTCCCTCCAGCGTCCATATCAGCACCCCAGCCCCACAGGCCAGCGCTTTGGACTCTGTCTGTGGACTTGATCACCACTTCCCGAAGCTGCTTCTGCAAAGAACCTCTCACCACCTTTTCCCTTTAATTCCTCCATGACCCTGGCCCTGCTGAGATGCACAGTGTGTTTGTAGGGTTCAGGCAAGAGGGGCAGAGGCTGGTCCTGAGAGGGGACAGTGGGAGACAGGGAAGGAGAGAGAACTGCTGAGGGAGAACTGCAGGCAGCTGGGGCCTATGAGCCTAGAGCATGGGAACAGAAGTGGGGCAGCTGGGAGGAGCTGGTTGGAAAGGTGCGGTGTCAGGCCGAGTGGGCCCTGTGCCATGTGAAGCGGGGTGCCGCATGCGATGCCTACGAGGGTGCCCAGGCTCGTGATACAGCCAAATGCAGGGACCATGGCTCTCACGTGTTACTGATGGCAGTAATACTTGATACAACCTCTGTGGGGAAATTTGGTCATATTTATTGAACTTACAGATGCAAAAACACCCTGTTCCCAGCAATTCCACCAAAATTAGGACTTTTATCCCAGGAGTAGACTTGTACATGTCCAAAATGACACATGCACAGAGTTATCAATGCAGTATCATCTGTAACCTTAAAAGATTGGAAACAACCTAAATGTCGACTAAAAGAATTAGTGGAATTGTGATATATCCACACAATGGAGGAGTGTGCAGCTGAGAAAAAAGAAGAGGATGGTCTTTGTGCACCCATGTGGAATAACTTGAGGAAGAAGATGAAGGTGGATGTGGCGATGGTGACAATGATGGCAGCAGCAACACAAGAAACACTGAGTGCCTACTATGTGCTGGGAGTGGCGTTATGAATTTACTTTCGGCAACTCTTTCATCTATGTTGTAAAACAGACACATCAAGATATAGAATTAGTGAATAATCTGCTACCATTTAGTAGAAAAGAACTTTCCAGAAAATGTCTCCAGAAGGAGACACAGAGATGGGGGGGCGGGTGTAAATGGAGTGATTGGGGGATGATGGGGAGGGAATTTTTTACTGAATACTTGGTGTTCCTTTGGCATTTTGTGTCACATAAAACTTTTACTTATTAAAAAAAATCTAATCAAAATGAAAGAAATCCAGTAAGGACCATGGAACGATCTATTACTTTGGAGGGGAACCATAAAAAAAGCAATTATCCTCAATAAGCTGTAATCCCTATCAGCCACTTTTCCCTTTGAAGTCAGACTGTTTTCCCTTAAGTGGAATTAGATGATGTTTAAAAAAGAAAGAATGCAAGGAGGGAAGGGAGGGAAAGAGAGAGGGAAGGAGAAAGAGAAGGAGAGAGGGAGGGAGAGAGAGAGAGAGAGAGAACTCTCCTTCTTAGCCTCTCTCTTACAGCACAGAAGTCTCCAGTACTCTATTTTCCTGAGGACTTTTTAATGGGCTGCAACACGACACCCAACAGCTAAAGACTTTGCCTCCGAGTTTTGGGCACTGATACTATTGGAATACTACAGAGGGAATTCTTACTGGCACATTATTCACTAACTGTTAGCTATCATAGTAGGTAAGACATGGGGGCTGTGGGGTCAGATGAACAAAGGCTGGGATGCTGGTTCTAATAGCCTCACTAGCTGTGTGACCTTAGGCAAGTGCATCAACATTTCTGATCTTCAGTTTCTTCATCGTTAATATGGGGAGAATAATAGTACCAGCCTTCTCAGATGGCAGTGGGCACGTGGTTGCTAGTGGTGATGATGGTGACGTCATATGAGACCCATTGCAATGGTCATTCCCAGGTCGCTGCAGCTACGGTTTATCTCTGGTACCCGAACAACAGCCTGGCCTCGTTGTTCTCATCTGACACACAGCACCTTCCTGGTGGCCTCCTATTGTGCTCACACCAATCTTGTCCAGAACCAGCCCTTCTTCCCTGCCATCAGCTCACTCAGCCACCCTACTTGGATCTCTCCCATTTCTTCACAGCTATGCTTGCATACACGTTCTAAATATTTGCCTAGTGGAACTCAGACCTCCTGCCCTTCATCCCTGCTCACTCTTGGGATGATGGCACAAGGGAGCTAATTAGCACCACATTTTCCACTGCAGCCTCCTCTTTGGAACATGTGCAGTTTTATTTGATATTCTTGTTGCCACCCAAGCACGGAATCCTTTCAGGGCTGTTCATTTCATTGATGGACACCAAGAAAGAATCAATCCTTAGCTTGCGTTACATCCATCATCCTGTTGTTTCCATCCATGGGAAGAGAATTCCAGGGGATTCTGCTGTTAACTGCTTTGCGTAGAAAGGGAAAAAAGATCTTTGGAACTTGAAAGGGCAAAGTAACAATGGGTGACTTTTTTTTAAAAAAATGTTTAGAATATTATGCTCACCTACATACTATTTCTGTGGGTCCAGGAGCCTAATGCATGTTTGTGGGACTGAATTTAAATTTCCTCCAGAGATTCCACACCTGCACTGAAGAAGAAAACACAGCCCTCCTCTCCCTGGCCCCACTTCCTACTGTAGAAGCCAGGTGTCTTGGTTATCTATTGCTGTGTAACAGATCATTCCTAAATTTAGCCATTTAATACAACAATGAACATTTACCGTCTCACACAGCTTCTGAGGATCAGAAATTCAGGAGCAGCTTAGCTGGGTGTCTCTGGCTTAGGGTCTCTGATGAGGTTGTAATCAGGATGGGGATCAGGACGGCCGTCTCATCTGAAGACTCGACTGGGGCCAGACGATCCATTTCCAAGACAGCTCCTTACATGACTCTCTCTCCTCCGGGCTGGGCATTTTAGATACTATGTTGCAGCAAGTCTGGATTCTGAATTGTATTTTGGAGAGTTGTTTCTGATTTTTAAGTAACATTCCCAGACTTGAACTGTGAAGTTCGTCTACCTTGCAGTGTGCAACCACTAATGTCTTGGCTCAAACTTATTTGATTCTTGTTTTTATGTTTTCACCTGGCCTCCTGGTGGTCAGTCCCTTAGTGACTGCATAGCAGTATTCAGCCAATGAATTAGGCCAAGGTTCTGCATGAAACCTTGAACCCAAAGGCTTCCAGCGTGTGTGGGTGGATCTCTGTGGTTGGGGAGTTCATTCACAGCTCCGTCAATCCTCAGGTCTCCTTGCTTTCACTATCTAGAGCAGGGGTGTCCAAACTGTGGCCCGTGGGCCAACTGTAGCCCACAATCCATTGTTAATCGGCCCGCAGCAAATTCCAAAAATATATTTAGTTTACTTAAATCAACCAGGTGAGGCAATACGTACTTCACCTCGAGTGAGTGGCCCGGCTGTTTGTGTATTTTACCGCATATGGCCCTTGGTGAAAAACGTTGAAAAACGTTTGGACACCCCCGATCTAGAGGGCTTCTTGGTTTCTTTTCCCAGATGGGCAGGGATGAGGTGGAGATCTTATCCCGACTTCTGTGCTACTCTCATTTCCAGGATTCTTGTTAAACTGCTGGCTGCTTCATGCTCGTCCCTTGGAAGTCATGGTCTCCGGCTGCCGAAGCTGGGGGTCCCCTGCAAGTTTCCAGGTCACTGCTATTAGCAGTGTGCCCCGTGGCCACCCGACTGTTGGTTTCCAAAGAGCCCCGTGCTGGTAAAGCCACATCTCTCACTCATCAAGAGGAAGGGGAGGTGGGATGGCGGCAGCTCCAGGCAAGCAGGCTGTCGATTCCCAGTGTTCATCCCCCAAGACAATGCTGTTTGTCAAGAACAGATGCCTTTCGGTTGGTTGTCTGCCTTTAGTGAATTCCCAGAGCCCCGAAATGGTTGCTTTGTAACCATTTTGTCCAGTTTTCCACTTGCTTTTTCCAGAGAATCTGTCAGCCTCTTCATCTGCAATAGTCCCTTGGTCCACTCATGGAGTGACACTGGGCTACGGGGCTTTGAAGGCGGTTGACCTTTCCCAACCTTTCATGGCTTTAGGGTTCCTTCTTGAGTAGGAGTTAGCACTGAGGATTCAACTGCCAGTGGGCAGCTGAGGTCAATATGCTGGCTGTTTGTAGTGCGTCCCGGCTCCTTCCTGAAGACCAATTGACAGGACAGGGCTGAGCCCTGGTGGGGGTGGAAAGTCAAGGCCCAGGAAGGGATTGTGGATTCCCTGGTGGTCAGCATCTGGGGTCTAAAGCTGAACATGCTTCAGAGATGTGTGGGAGCGTCCTGGCTCTGCCGTAACAAATGACCATAAACTGGGGGCTTAAAATAGACATGGCTTGGGGGTCCGATTTTCACACTGGGACAGTTACCATCCCTGTAGCTGAGAATACTAGTAGCTTCTTACTCTTGCCTCTCTTTGCTTACCCTGATTTTAGACTTGTAGGATCAAACTCCGAACCCTAGTGAAATGTCTTCTGGTAATTTCCAGAATTATTGCTGTGGCCCCTCTGGCTGGATGGTTGCGAGGAGTGAACCGAGAGAGAGGCTCACTCCCCTTTGGTAGTACACGCACTGGTGCTTTCTCTGGGAGGGCCTGGGTGTCTCTGCCCCAGCGTCCTGCATATACTAGGTACTCAATAAAATTTTCTTGAATGGTTGAAAGTTTGGAAGGTCAGAAAATACACCCTCTAAGAACAAGTGTGGTGACTATTAGAGGGTTCAGGATAAGAATGCAAGAAGATGCATGCAAGTACATTTTAAATCCCACTTTTAGTTTAAAAAGGTCAATGGCCAGAGTACAAGATCAGGGTGAACGGGCTTGATGGTGAAAAAAAAACACAAAAAACCCCGCAAACTCCAAATCAATGAATAGCAAGACGCTGGAAGGTTACAGTAGCTCTTGATCACACGGATAAGAGTAGAGAGCAATCTGTCTAAAGGGGTATTTCCTGTCGTATGTAGACTCGCGGTTCCCAAGATGCCTATTAATATACGAGTTCTGGGGTCCAATCAGCAGAGAAAAGGTGACATCCCCTGTGCCCCTGTTGGTGGCTCAAATTCTCAATGCTCCCTCGGATAGCAAATTCACTGAGAAGGCCCAGGAGACATATTTGCATTTGTTTAACCCAGTGTTTGCCAAACTTTTCTGGTCATGGAGCATTTCAGTCGTGTCATGCCTGCAAACAGCCTGTAGGCTGCATTTTCCTGAAGCCACTTTGGAGAACAATCACTCAAGAGGTGGACACTTTCGGGAGAGGTTCAGAGATCAGGCTGGAATGGTGGTTTGGAGCCAGGGTGTCCAGAGCCCAAATGGCAGAGTGGTTTAGGATCTCTAGACGTAGTGCAGGGGCGTCCTGCAGGGCTTTGGAGAAGCAAGCCACGCCATCCAAGTGGTAGCTTAGAAGTTAGGGCCTATAGCATTTGGGTGTGACTTTGGTTCACATGAGGGTCCAGGGCACTTGGAAGGGGGTCTATACCTCGTCCATGCCTCATTGCCAGCCAGTGATGCCAGGAAGCCCTTGTCACACTTGGCTGCCACCAGGTCCCGTGTGTTTGCAATTGCTGGGGTCACACCCAGGGAGCAGCTGGCAAGAGGAGGCTGGCTCAGGGAGATCTGGAAGGTGGGGTAGGTTGAGGTCCAGAGGAAGGGGGCTGTCCACAGGCCAGAGGGAGTCTCGCTGCGCACGCCCTCTGCCCTCACCTACAGGGTTCCGGTAAACACCCTTGGGCTTGGCCCTTGGTGACTCAGGATGAGTACATGTGTGGACGCCTCCGCCCAGCCTTACATGCTGGGCCTGCAATAGGGCAAGGAACGCCTGTGTTTTGGGAAGCAGCAGGGGCCTGTGACTTCCCCAGGGTCCTGGCAAGGGGCATGTCAGAGCCTGTGTGATGGAGGGCGGCCTCTGGGCCCTGATCCCTGCTCCGTCAAAGCCCAAGTAAACATGGTTCTGGCGATCACACAGTGTATGAGCTGGAAAGAAACCTAGAGATTCTTCTAGTGCAAAATTTCTCACTTCGACAGTAGAGAAACTGAGGCTCAAAATGGGGATTGCCTGCTGCTGAGTTAGTCTTGGGACCCTGGGTCCGGACATTAATTCCAGGATTCCTTTGCCCACTCCAGGGGCATTCCGAAAGCCCAATTGGCTGCAAGTGGAATGCTGGGCGGGGGTGGGGGGTGGGGTGGGGTTGCGGGGCAAGGCCTTCTTTCCAATTTGGTGTTGTCTTGTGTTGGTGGTGGAAGGAAGGCCAAGAGGCTTATTACTTAACATGTCCCCAAGTTGTAAAACAAAAGGAAAAGAGTGAGAACCACAATGATTCTTGAATTTTTAAAACACAAAACTTAATTTTTCTAGAAACCTGATTGCCTTGTATCATTTTTTTTTTATTATTGCCAATCTAATTATTTTTTTTTAAAGGTTAGCTTTTAAAAATGTTTACTACAGGAAATTTCAAATGTATACAAAAGTAGAACAAGGTTCCACATGCCCATCACCCAATACTAACATTTAATAGCTCACCAATAGTATTTCAGTTATACTTCCACTCCCTCCCCTCACACCAGGATTATTTTGAAGCAAATCCCTGATATTGTGCCTTTTTCATCTGTAACTATTTCAGTATGTATCTCTAAAAGATAAGGATTTCTCTCTTTTTTTACTAAAATTTTTATATTGAGACAATTGTAGATCTACACGCACTGTAAGAAATAAAACAAAGAGCTGCCTTGCACACTCAGAATCTCTTCTGTTAAGCATAAGCATAATATTATTATCACACCTAAGATATTTGGCAATAATTACTTAATATCATCCAATATCCAAATAACATTTACATTTCCCAAATGGCTCATAATGTTTCTTTTTATGATTTGCTTGATGGATTAACTTTTAATCAATTAATTAACTAGCTAATTAATTAAACATTTTTAGCAGCTTTGCTGAGATATAATTCACATACCATGCAATCACCCATTGAAAGTGTTCAAGTCAATGGATTTTTAGTAGCTTTTAATTTAAAAATATAATATGCATCCATTGTGGAAAATTCATACATTAATACGGTAGTTTGTAGAATAATACTAACCTGAAAAGTCTCTGTTTGTAATCATCTCTATCCTGTGAATGCCTCCTTTTTATTATATAAGTTTAATAATGGTAAAAAAATTATATATGTACATATGACAGATGAACAAAAAAAGGGGGAAAATATACCCTAAATCCTGTACCGAGACATAATCACCAAATCTATTTCAAAAGTTTCTCCCTCTCTGAGAGTTTCTTTTGTTTCTGAAACACAAATTTTAGAATACCTTGTACTTCATGTGTTAGCCTGAAAATTGTTGAAGGCTTGTTGCTGAGTGCTTTCTCTCTGCGAGCTCTGCGTGAGGTCCAGAAGCCGCCAGGAGTCTTATGATTACCCTCCAGGTTCCTAACCAAGGTTTCCGGGGGTTGGGGAGGTGGGGAGAGAATTCAAGGGATTGGTGAACCTGAACGGACAAATATTGCATCTATATTTTCCCTAAAGTCTAACCAAAATTTAGCAATTTTCTTACATTATGGACAAAGCAACAAGCCAGTAGCATTAACAGAATCTTTGACTTTGTCACGAACAAAATCCCAGATATTTTCTCATCAGAGCACAGTCACACCCGCTATTTTGAAATATAATTTGAGCTCAGGGCTACTTCGCGTTCAAGAATCTCTTAGACTCACTGTGAGACCTGAATTTCTAAAAGAGCACACAGATGACTAAATCACCATTAAAATTAGCTTGCTAACTGTATTGCAATATAATTTTTCCCTTTGTAATCCTGCAAATTTTATGTATTTAAAAACATTTTATTAATAAAAAGGGGCTCCTTGGTTTTCTTAGGACTTCCAAAGGGGTCCAAATTCCCCTAAAGCTTAAGAGCCTCTGGAGTGGACAGAAATGTTTCTTTTTTTTCTAAGTCACTGATGATTTATTTTTAATTTTTAATTAAAAAAAATATCCAGCGCTCAATTGCCTTCGGCTTCCCAGCCGAGCCCGTTCTCATTTTTCAGGACCAAACGCAAACCCGGCGCCAGAGTCTGGGGGAGAGAGGCAGCAGGAAGCAAAGATACTGGGATGTCTCTGTCGCAGAGGGAGCTGGGCAGGACTATTTTCAATGGCTGCCTGCCCTTTCCTTGGATGAGTACACAGCAGATTTTCACAGCTGAGCCTGCCCTCCTAGAGAGATCATTTCAGGAGACAATCCATCTCCACGTCCATATGTCCTGCTGCCCTGGGTTACGGGCTGCATAAAGAGGATGGACAGCCACCCAGACAGAAGAAGGAAAACCCAAGCTCCCCCAAGTTCATGAGGCAATGTGCCCACTTCTTTGCTGCTGTTTGGGGCGAGCAGGAAGCCTTGTGGGCTCTGGGAGTTTAGAGGGCGATGGGTCACAATGGCATGAGGGAACAGAGAGGGTGCAATTACATACAACTCCTGTGTGCTGGGAGGGACAGAGCACCTTCCCATGGGATCTTCACGCCTCACCCACCTGCATGACTGGCCAAGGGCATGTGCTGGTTGGTACCTGTGGAAATTCTAACCCAGGTCTTCTGCCACCAGCTCCAAGCCCATGGCTTTTCTGTTACAGCATAGCTGCTGATGTGCAGTAAACCAGCCAGTATGCTTACAGATGCCCAGCGCAGGGCTCAAGGGGAGCAATGGGAAGCATGACATATCATTCCAGAAGATGACAGCTGTTGGCCCTCTAAGCAGGAATCAGACCCATCCTATCAGCCACAGTCAGGCCCATGTATGGAGGGCTTTCCATGCGCCAGGCACAACTGTTATGTAACCACTGAAGCCTCTCTGTGGAGGCAGAAGCACAAAGGGCACCAGCATGGACTCCAGGGCCTGCCTCCTGGTCCACAGACAGACTCTGCTGTGTATGAGTTGTGGAACCTGGGCAATGACCTGGGTTCACCTCTGTGCCTCAGTTTCCTCATCCATAGAATGGGAGCACTGGTAGTCCTACCGCACAAAGTTGCTTCAATAATCAAATGGAATTCTTTTCTGGGGGCAGGGTTATGCATTTTTTAAAAGATTTTTATTAAAATATAGCTAACGTTCAATATTATATTAGTTTCAGGTGTATACCATAGTTATTCAATATTTATAGACCTAGAGACGTGATCACCATGATAAGTCCAGCAACCATCTGACACCGTACCTGCTATCACAATATTATTGACTATATTCCCTATGTTGTACATTATATTCCCATGACTTATTTGTTTCATACCTGGAAATTTGAAACTCTTATTCCTCTTCACCTTTCCCCCTTTTAATTTTTTTAATTACACTTGACATTCAATATTATTTTATATTAATTTTAGGTGTACAGCATAGTGGTTAGACATTTATATAATATAAGAAGTGATTCCCATGACTAATCTACTACCCACCTGGCACTATACATAGTTATTACCATATTAGTCACTATATTCCCTATGTTTTAATTTACATCCCTATGACTTTTTGTAACTACCAATTTGTACTTCTTAATGCCTTCACCTTTTTCACCCTACCTCCCAACCCCCCTCCCATCTGGCAACCATCAAAATGTTCTCTGTATCTCTGAGTTTGTTTCTGTTTTGTTTGTTTATTTTGTTCTTTAGATTCCACATGTAAGTGAAATCACATTGCATCTGTCTTTCTCTGTCTGGTTTACTCAACTCAGCACAATACCCTCCAGGTCCATCCATGTTGCTGCAGATTGCAAGAACCCATTCCCTTCCATGGCCCAGCAATATTCCATTGTATATATGCACCACCTACTCTTTATCCATTCTTCCATCGACAGACACCTAGGCTGCCTCCACATCTGGGACATTATAAACTATGTTGCAGTGAACGTATGGATGCACATGACCCCACAAAGTAGCGTTTTGGGTTTTTTTTTATTATTACCCTCAGATGGGATTACTGGGTCCTTCTTTGTCCCTTCTTATAGCCTTTGTTTTAAAGTCTATTTTGTCTGGTATAAGTATTGCTACCCTAGTTCATTTGTTTGTCTGTTTGCCATTTTCACGAAATATCTTTTTACCATCCCTTTACTTTTAGTCTGTGTGTGTCTTTCGATCTGAAGTAAGTCTTTTATAGGCAGCACATGTAAGGGTTTTGTTTTCTTATCCATTCAGCCACCCCATCTTTTGATTGGAGAATTTACTCCATTTGCATTTGAAATAATTGTTGATAGGTATGTAGTTATTGCCGTTTCATTCATATTTTTTATCTTTTTATTTTTCATCTTAAAGAAGTCCCTGTAAGATTCCTTGTAGTTCTTGTTTGCTGTTGGTGAACTCCTTTAGATTTCTCTTGTCTGGGAAGCCCTTTATGTCTCCTTCTATTCTAAATGATTGCTTTGCTGGGTAGAGTGATCTTGGTTATAGGTCCTTTTCATCACTTTGAATATTACCTGCCACTCCCTTCTGACCCGCAAAGTTTCTGTTGAGAAATCAGCTGACAGTCTTATGGGAGCTCCCTTGTAGGTAACTGCTTTTCTCTTGCTGCTTTCAAAATTCTTTCTCTGTCTTTAACCTTTGGCATTTTAATTACGATGTGTCTTGGTGTGGGCCTGTTTGGGTTCATCTTGATTGGGACTCTCTGCACTTCCTGGCTTGTATATTTATTTCCTTCACTAGGTTAGGGATGTTTTCAGTTATTATTTCTTCAAACATGTTTTCAAGTTCGTGCTCTCTCTCTCTTCTCCTTTTGGTACCCCAATGATGTGCATGTTGGTTTGTTTGATGTTGTCCCAGAGGTCCCTAAAACTATTCTCATTTTTTTTTTTTTTTGGATTCTTTCTTTCTGTTCTGATTGGGGTGCTTCCTGCTACCTTATCTTCTAAATTGCTTCTATCTGCTTTATCTAATCTACTATTGATTCCCTCTAACGTATTCTTCATTTTGGTTTTTGTATTCTTTATTTGATTGGTTCTTTTTTATGTTTTCTATCTCCATTTTTATGTTTCCTATCTCTTTGTTGTAGTTCTCCCTGAGATCATTGAGCATCCTTATAACCAGTGTTTTGAACCCTTCATCTGGTAGATTGCTTGTCTCCATGTTATTGAGGTCTTTTTTCTGGAGCTTTGTTTTGTTCTTTTGTTTGGGACATGTTTCTTTGTCTCCCCATTTTGGCTGCCTCCCTGTGTTTGTTTCTATGTATTAGGTAGGGCTGCTATGCCTCCTATCTTAGTAGAGTGGCCTTACGTAGTAAGTGTCTTGTGGGGCTCAGTGGTGCCATCTCCCTAGTCACCAGAGTCAGGTTCTCCAGGTGTGTCCCTTTTGTGAGTTGTGTGTGCCCTACTGTTGTAGTTGAGCCTTGATTGCTGTTTGTATATCAGTGGGAGGTATTGACCCTCAGGCTGATTTGTCATGAGGACTGGCTGTGATGACAGTGAAGGAGCTATTGTGGAGGGGCTGACCCTACAGAGCGGGATTAGCTTTAGCAGGATCCTGGTGCCTGCCCAGGGTGCCCTTTGGGTGTGTTGTCCCCAGAGGCAGCCGAGTGATGCTCTGGCTGCGTCCAAAGCTGGCCACCAGGTGTGCCAGCCTTGGGACCTCCTGGGAGAGGCTCCACCACAGACCAAGTTCAGCCACAGCTTGTGCACTGCCTGGAGCCACTGCATGAGCCACAAAGATATCAAAGATGGCCACCACCAGCGCTGGGCTTGGAGGTGCCTCCAGAGGCCAAGCCACAAGCTAAGGCTGGCTGCTGCTAGTGCTGGGCCTGGGGCTGCTCAGCCAGAGGTATGGGACACACTAAAGCCAGATGCTACTTGTTTGGGTTTTGTGAACCTTTTAGAGATTTTAGGAAAATCTGCAGCATGAGTCAAGGCTGGCCGTTTACACGGAAAAGCCACTGGAAGAGGCTTGGGTGTGTCTGGAAGGTGGGTGGGGCTGGGTCTCAGGGAATCAAGGCAAATTAATGGTATTAGCCAGGCTGATGGAGACTCAGATATGGCCACCTCCTGCATCTACATGCAGGGTGTGGGGAGAGCTCAGCAAAGAAATAATGGCTTCTGCCAGCTCCTCTGTCTTGGAGTAAGCTGTCCCTCCAGCCCTCATCCTGAAGCCAGACACCTCATTTCCTCTCTGTGTGTCTCTGGTGCCTTTCAAGCTGCTGCCACAGCATTGGAGCTCAGAGCGAGTGGGTCCAGCAGTGAGTAAGTCTGTGCATGAGCCCTTTAAGAGGCGCACCTGGAACTCCAGCTGCCCTTTGTCTCACTCAGCCACAATCTCTGCTGGTTCTCACAGCCAGAATTTGTGGGGACTTCTTTCCCCAGTACTGGGCTGGGGAGCCTGGCATGGGGTTGGGGCCCCTTGCTCCTCCGCTGGGGACCTCCACAGCTGAGCTATCCCTCCCGGTTTTTAACCACCACAGTTGTGTGTGGGACCAGCCTGTTTTACCTCTCTGTCCTTCCGACCAGTCTTGAGGTAGCTTCTTCTATATGTCTTTAGTTGTAGGGCTTCAGTTCAGCAAGACTTCAGGCAATTCTCAATGATGGTTGTTCTGTAGTTCAGGTGTAATTTTGATGTGGTCATGGGAGGAGGTGAGCACAGTGTTTAACTACTCCTCTATCTTGACTGAATCTTCAAATGCAATTCTTAAAGAAAGGATTGTCATAGTGTGTTAATGTCGCATGGTTGCTATAACAAAATACCACCAATTTGGTGGCTTAGAGCAATACAAATTAATGCTCTTACAGTTTTGGAGGTCAGAAGTCCAAAATGGGTCTCACTGGGCTAAAGTCATGGTGTCAGCAGGGCTGGTTTCTTATGGAGCCTCCAGGGGAGAAATCAATTCCTTGCCTTTTCCAGGTTTTAGAGGTGTCTGCGCTCCTCGGCTCAGGGCCTCTTCCTCTATCTTCAAAGCCAGCAATGTTGCAGCTCTCTGACTTCTGCATTTGTCATCATATGACTTTCTCCAATTCTCCTGGCTCCCTCTTCCACTTTTAAGGATCCGTGTGGTTATACCAGGTCCAGCTGGATAATCCAGGATACTCTCCTTATGTTAAGGTCAGCTGATAATCAACTTTAATTCCCCTTTTGCCATGTAAGGTAATGTATTCACTGGTTCCAGGGATTAGGATCTGGATGTCTTGGTAGGGGGATGTCTTTGATAGTCAACCATCATGTGTGACAGCCTAAATGTTTCCCATTTCAGTGGTGACCACTGGAGGTTCCCCTTGAAGGCAAAGAACTTCATGAAGCCAAATTCATTTATTTGCTTGCCAAACATTAAGCCTTGGGGCATGGTGCCAGGTTCTGGGAATGCTTTGGTGAGCAAAACGTACGTGGTGGCTGCCCCATGGATTTTAAAGTTAGTGGGGAGACAGATGATTGGAAAAGAAATGAATAAAAACTTCATGATCCATTGTGACGAGGGCTCTTGAGGAAACACGTAGGAGGCCCTGCATTAATGGAAGAGGAGTTAGCATGATCTCAGAAGACCTCTTTGTGCAGGTGTCCTCTGAGCTGTCCCCTGAGGCTGACAAGGATCCAGTCATGTAGGGGAGAGGGAGGGACAGATGTTGCTGGCAGAGGGCAAAGCATTGAGAGGGGGCCAAAGTTGAGAAGGGACTTGGTGTGAAGAGAGGCCAACACAGTTAGTGAGGGACACAGGGGAGGTGGGCAAGGGTCAGGGGCCAGGTCATGGAGGGCCTGGGCTTAGGTCATGTTGCGAGTTTGCATTTCATGCTAAGTTATAAGTAGGGTTGTGGCATAATCCAAGGTGGAGAGATGTGGGGAGGGATGCTGTGTTCTGCTTGTCCATGCATCCGTGAAACGAGAGGGTGAACCCTGGAGCTTCCGAGGTACTTAGCTTGTACCAGCACCAAGCCCTGCCTGGAATTAGAAGGCTGCAGCTAGGTAGTTTCCACCCTGGTTTTTCTCTAGGTAAACCCCACCTAGTTATCCATATTCTAGTTCTGTCATTCATGGTTCTGTAATTCACTGTTCTGTAATTCTGGTACTGTAATTCACAGACCTACCCTCATGCTCTTGCCACCCACCTTCCCACTGCTTGTTGATGACCTTCTACAGGTACCTAAGTTTCCCATTTGACAGCTCTTCTGAGTTCTCACCTGGGCAGTCCCGCCTGACAGCATCGTCAGCCCACACCTGGGCAGACCAGCGATTCTGGGTGTCCTCAGTCAGCAATGGACAGAGGTGGAGGACGAATACCCCAGATTCCTCACTCCTGCGGGGGGCGGTGGGGAGATACATGGAGACACGTTCTACACCATCTCTTCGAGATTCCCAGCAAGACCGAGCTGGTCAAAGACAAAATTGTTAAGAATTTCAAGATGGCAACAGAATGTTAAGCTCGAGGCCCTTCTGATGACAAGGTCCTGTACTACTGCCTGGGATGCACTGAGATCCCCTCCATCTTTTCTTATACTAATTCTGCTTTTTTGGTTTGTTTTTGTTATTCTTTTATTTTTATTACTTTCAGCTAAAGTTAGTTCAAGTGGTTTTTGTTACACACAACTGAGCACATTTTAATAAGCAGGTGTGAACAGGTTCAGAGGTTCTTTCCTGGGCAGCATTTTTTCATTTCAATGGAGCTGTTTGGGAGATAACACCAGGATGACTCTGGTGGTGGAAATAAGAAGGTCCAGTGCAGGAGACTTTGTGTCAGTGAAACCACCGTGGCAGCTCTACCTCTGGCCTGTGGGCCGGTTGGCTGTTGCAGCCTCTAGACAGCTGCGTCTTGGTTTCTGTTTTTAGCGGGACTTACACATACCTTTCTAATGGAAAGAAATGGGTCACAGGGAAGGCAGCATTTGGCCCAAAAGCTCAAGGCTAAAAACCCTCAAATACTACTGGTGCTTCCAGGGTGCCAACTGCATAATTCAGAGAAAACAACCTGAACTATGGAAATTGTGACTCCAGCGCCTGGAGCTCAGCCTGGAGGCTGCTGAAGAAGGACTGAGAACTAAGTTTGGTGACCCAAAAGATGGAAAATTATGACCATAAATAACATAAGAGGGAATTAGGAGGCGGGGGGAAATCACCTGAGTGAAGCAGGTACAGCAAATGGGTTTCATTTCATGTACGAACTCCGATCAATTGGTAGAGATTTTCCGGAGGCCCACGATTGACTAGTGATGTCTGATGAGGACACGGAATGAGAAGAATGAATGGCAATGATTGTTCAAACGTCTCACTGGTAGGAGTGCCTGTCCTTCTGTAGTGAGCTTTTTGCAACCTTTTCTGAGGCTGGAAAGGCAGGCTGGGGCCAGTTTCACAAGGAGAGCTCTGAATGCCAGGAATTGGAGGCAAGCAATTGTTTTGGTTTTTTTCTTTTTCCTATCCAAGGAAAGTTTTTATTTAATTTGTTTCATTATAGTAGGTATTTATCTGTTTGTATAGTTTTTTAAAACATATTTTTAAACATTTTTGATTCTCATCTCCTCACCCCCGCCCCTTTGGCCGCCATCAGCTTGTTCTCTCTATATATGTGGGTCTGGAGACAAGGAATAGTTTTATATGCCAACGTCTTTGGTCTTTTAACCTCTCTCTTTGTGCCTCTGACACATCTTTCCCTTGAGCCATCTATCTCTTGCGGTCCCACTTCCTTTGTCAGTTTCAGTTTGGCTTCCTCCCTGACACCAACACTGGTCACCTCTGCTCCAGTGACTTCTCTGGACACTTCGCGTGAGGGAAAACATTTGTCATGGCCGTGATGCTCATCTTCAGGTACCTGTCACGTCTGGGACAGTATCTAGCCAACGTAATGACACACACACACACACACACCACACACACACACACACACACACACACACACACACACACACACAGCCGTGATGATAAGCACGCAGCTACACACACCTGTTCTCAGATTCAGCACCATGTGAGTCACCAAAGGGAGATCCAGAGCAGCTATCCACTGGCCACTTCTGTAAAATGGGCCTAAACATAGCACCTGCCTCCCAGGTGTGTGCTTTGGGTTAACGGAGATGGAAGGCACACAGTACAGTGCCAGGCATACAGTACATGCCTTACCCATATCCTCCGTTGTCACGATAATTGTGTAGCATTTAGCACAATGATCCACACATAGTAAATGCTCAATAAATTGTAATGGTAACAACTATATTAATACATGGTGATAGGTGGAGTAGTTTCAATTTGGTCTGCCCTAGGAAGTCTGGGCAAGTGGTCCCCTGGGCTTCCCCCACCCATTTTGAGGTTAATTTCCTGGGGGACAGTGACCAATTAGGGGAGGAGAGCTTAGTTGGGTAGCAGAAAAGACCCTACCTGCCAGCCCTCTAAACACCATCTCAGTGATGGCAGCTAATCAGCCTAACGGGGGGACCTTGGCCTGGGGAACGTTTTCTTTCCATCCGTCTCTCAGAGATGTTTTCTTGCCAATCAGGGCTTTGCGAAGGCGGGTGGGAACAATGGAACGCATTGTGCTCCCTCCTGCTGGTCGGCCGCCCTGACAGAGTTCACTTGGCGTGTAATCCTTGCGGCATGCAGAGCCCACAGCAGCGGGTGAGGAGGAGAAACCACTCCCTGTGTCAGGGAAGTGGAAACAGACAGCTGTGCTGGCCCATGTGTCCCAGGTTGGCCCTCCCCAGGCCCCAGTGGACACCGCTGTCATCGTCTTCCCTGGGAGGTGCCTGAGAGCATGTCCCCACTACTGGGCTGGAGAGGACCATGATGGTTTGAATGAGGAGGCTACCTGTCAGGTGGGGCTCACGTCGGAGGACACGGGGACCCAGCCACCTGGTGGCCTTTCCCCTTGTTTGCTTCCTGCCTTGACATTGATGTTCTTGCAGAGGCCACTCTCTGTGGCCGAGAGAAGGAGCCCCAAGTGGGTCTCACATGGAGCTGGAGGCCAGTAGAAAGGGAACTGAGGGCAGTGAGCCTCTTCGGTGACCCACAGCGTGAACATGGCCTCGTCACTCTTGCACTCTGGGTCTCAAATTCTTTATCTGTAACAGAAACATGAGGTATCAGAAGCCATGTCTGCATTGCATTAAGGAGGCAGGGAGGGGACTGTCTCCCTGAGAGGTGATGGAAGGGCCAGGATATCAGAAGGGGGAGACATTTAGAGATAATTTAATGTGGTAGTTCCTCACCCTGATTGCAAAACTAGTTTGAGGGGACGATCTCAGCTTTTTGCTTCACATCACGTCTTAAACGTTTTAACAATTTCCGTGTTAATTTGTTTGCTCACTGTGCTCCCTGCATCGTCTGTGTCACCTTCCTCTTCCCTCCTCCTCGCTCTCTGTGCAGGGCACCCACTCCAAGCACAGCCTCGGCTTGAATCGGGGCTTTTCCACATCCTCACCGTGAGCGCTCTGTGCCTCCGTTTCTTCACCTGTAAACTGGGCGCACTCAGCAACCTCACTCACAGGGTGACTGTGTGACTAAATGAGCAAATGTGTAGAGCCCTCCATGCCTGCCATGGTTCAGCTACCCTGTCGCCCTCATTGCTTCTAGAACGTGCACATTTCCTTGGTGTTTGTTGGACTTGGAAGCTCCAAGCTGCTATTTTAAAGAGAGAGAAAGTAGAGGTAGAGCTAGAGATAGAGATAGAGATAGAGGTAGAGATAGCACAGCAGAGGGATACAGCAGCAGCTGCCTATCTTTTTGAAAAGCCTTTAGAATGGCTGGTTGGGAGGGAGGGAGGCAAAGAGGGAAATGCATGGGTTTCTGCTTCCTCAGGAGTGAGATCCCATGGGATAGTGATGGGGCAGCTCCCGCTTGGCTACAGAAAATTGGATCCAAACTCCCCCACCTTTTGGAGGAGGTGTTGGCATCACTACTATGGAGTTTCAGATTGATGTGGGCTCTTTATTCGTAGCGCTCGATAATAGCGATGATAGGCTGTCCCTAGGATGTGCTAGGCTCCAGGCACGTATTTTTTGCAGGGTCTTGTCTCAATAAACAGTATGAATGACTCTAAATCAGAGTGTCAACACCATTCTGGTTGCCCAACATCGTGTGAAGATACTGCCTCAGTTGGTGACACCAGCCCTGGCTCTAGAATCCCAGGTTGACCCCCCTATACACAAGTCCCCGAACTCCTCAGGGCATCTGGTCCACCTCTTGTAGGATTGTGGGTTGGAGAACGGGAGGGAATGAGGACCAAGGCCCACATGGGTCCATCCTGGCGTAGGGTGTCCCACTTGGATGACCCTGCCCACCTGGCTGGTCCCAGCCACTGGAGGGAGTTTAGAAATTTTAAGGAAGGTGCCTCAAAGGTGAGGCCCCCTGAGGTGTGGGTCCTGGGGTAGGGGCCCTGCTTGTTCAGGCCTAAGAGTGATAGCTATGATATTATAACTGTATGTCATTACAAATTATAACAATCATGATCCAAACTCTGATGTTTATGACATTAAGTAACATCTTTGTTGCTTACTGTATTAATTAGGATTGGATTCAGCTATGAGTGGTAGAAACTAGAAAATTAGCAGCTTCAAAGTGATAGATGTTGCTTTCTGTCTCGTGTCCAGGGAGTCATGGAGTGGGCCATCTGAGGCTGGTGGCTGCCTCTGCTCCACAGTCTTTTTGGATCAAGGCTCCTTCCAGCTCACCACTCCACCATCCGAAAGGTGGCCCGTGTGAACCAAGATGGTAGCCATCACATCTGGAGCACAGATGGGGGAAGATGCTCTTTTCTTCTTCTGCCGGAGTGGCGCACTGAATTGTTTTAAATCAAATGGGCAATTGACCTCAACCAAGTCCATTTTGTGAGGGCCAAGCTCCGATGTGATTGCTCCATCTGATCACCAGGAGCCTCTGAGCTTCCTGCGCTGGGTCCCTGTGCTTCTGAGTCTCCATCCCTTGTTCCCACACTCTCCTGATCCCTCTCATCCCTCTCCTCGTCTCTGACTCAGGTTCTTCTCTCCCTGCCTTCCCCTCTCTCCGTGGTGTTTATGATTTGCTCAGCTGGAAAGTAGTGGTAGTGAAGAGCAGAGCTGGGGTCAGGGGCTCTGATGGAGGGAGAGGATGACAGCAGGGCGGCCACCCACCAGACAGGAAGGACTGTCCCTCCTCAGCCCTGGACTTGCGCTTCCCTGTGGCGCTCTCACATTCGGTTATTTCCCTTAAGGGAACGTATGTGAGTCATACCCAAAGCTCACCTCTGACACTCCCCTTCTTCCTGCCCCTTGCGGCTCCGAGGGCCAACTCAATTCAGCTCGCTGATTATTTATTCAGCTCTTCTCATGTGATGTGTTTAGGACTATTTCCCTGGGAGAGTTGGCCAGAACAAATTACTGAATCAAAATGTCCAAGTGTTGTCAAGGCTCTTGGGACTGGTTGCCAATTTGCTTTCTGTTTCCGTGGGCAGGGCATGAGGCTGCTATTTTTACCACATCTTTGCCAGCACTGGGTATTATGTTTTAGTGTGTTTTAAAAGATGTAACCTTTGGAGACCCATTTGTCTCAGAGGTGGTCACCCTCTGAGATGAATAGACTGGACTCTCCCATGTCTCAGACACAGAAGCGCTATCAGGCTGAGCAGGGCTCCCGGAGGGAAAGCAGAGGGATGGAAAGGAAGCAAGGTGGGGTTGTGGGAAAATCGGAATGCTCATGTTCTGATGGCTGGAGTATAAACCGGTGCAAACCTTTAGAAGCTCAGGCTGGTTCTTTGTGCTTGGACAACAAACCCAGTGTGGTAGGCTAGAGACTGCCCCTCACCCCACCCCAACCCCACCTCACGAATCCCCAGAACTGTGGATATGTGATCTTATGTGGCAAAAGGCACTTTGCAGGTGTGATCAGGTTAGGGACCTTGAGATGGGGAGATGATCCTGGGTTATCCAGGTGGGACCAATATAATGACAAGGGTCCTTATAAGAGGTGCACATGGGGGTTCGAGTGAGAGGAGACGTGATGACAGGCGCAGAGGTTAGAGTGAAGGAACTGTAAGCCAAGGAAAGCAGATGGCCTCTAGAAGCCGGAAAGGGCAAGACACAGATTCTGTCCAGAGCCTCCAGAAGGAACCAGCCCTGTCACAGCCTGATGTTAGCCCAGTGAGACCCATTTTGGATTTCTGACCTCCAGAATAAATTTGGAGGTAACACATTTGTGTTGTTCTAAGCCACTAACTTTGAGGTAATTTGTGGCATCAGCCACAGGAAGCTAAAGCAGCCAGCAGTTCTGCTCCCATGTGTCTATTTTAAGCCGTTCTCAAGAGGTGCTAAGGGGCATGGGTGAGGGTGTTCCCTGCAGCAGCATCGTGGAGTGGGAGATGGAGGGACTTGGTAAGAGCCCCGGAAGCAAGGGGGAGACATGCCGTCGAGCCGGCTGCAGGGCTTGAAGAGGACAGGGCAGATGTACACAGCCCACTGCGGGGGACCAACAGTGGGGCAGGGGGGCGGGGGAAATAAGGTGACAGAAATGGTAAGTGTAAAATACCAGCACATCTGAGAAATGTGGGTGGGGTAGTGCCTGGAAGGGTTTCCCGGGGAGCTGCTCGGATGCTGGTAGCACTTGGGGTTTCTATTCAGGTGCTGGTCCCCGGCCATGTTCAGTTTGCAGCAACTCTGAACCATGAATTTAGGGTAGGTCCTCATCCCTGTTCTGATATGATCCTTCAGTTCAAAGTTTTACGTAATCCACATACATGAAACGGTGACTCACACCTTTCAAGAACACCTTCATGTCTATGGATAACATAAAGCACAGTGGGTGGTGCTGCCTGTGGTGGGAGGGGTGGGAGCTGGGCACAGGGCACTGTGAATCCAGACAGTGATAGTGACGCAGCAAGGGTCGAGGTGTTGGAGTTGTCAGGTCTAGAACAGAAAGGAAGGGGCTCCCTGGAACCCATGCGAGGTTAAGCTGGGGGACCATGGGAGCCTCCCGGGGGGTGGAGGAGAGGCGCTGCTCACCCTTCTGTTGTGAGAACGTTCACATGTGGCTGTGGGTGTTCCGCAGGCCAGGTGGACAGCTCAGTGCAGGGCACAGCCATGTGGCTGCAGGGAGGACCCCTGCCCCAGAGACCACCCCCATCGTGGGAGGGTGTCCGGCCTAAGCTGGTGGTCCAGGAGGTCTGAAAGGGTTCCTCAGTCTCTGCATGGACTGAGCACCAACAAAGGTCCTGGGTCCCTGATTAAGGTGCTCGTGCTGTGATCAGACCCGTCGGAGGTCCGGTGCTGCAGCCAGACTGGAGCAGGGGGCAGATGAGGTGTCCAGGCCCGCGTGCTGATGAGGTGACCTCAATCAGCTGTGTCCAGATGGACATACCCCTCTCGGGGTGGCCAGTGAGCTCAGGTGGGGGCAGCAAGACCGGTATCCCCCCAGGCCCCTGCTCCCACCCCCACCCCACCCTACTGCCAAGGTCAACTGCAGAGAGGAGACAGAGACCTCCTGCTTGGGAGGTGAGAGGCAAGTCCACTCAAAACCGTCAGCCTCAGCAGAGCCTCCATAGCATTCTAGATAAACACAGCAATGTTTAAAGAATCCACGGGGGGATATTTTGACCTGGAGGGAGGGAAGGTTCTGGGCCTCAGTCTGAATCAAGGCCAGGACCTATCCATTTCCAGGGCAAATTAATGCCATCGTCTACCATATCTTGGTGCCGTTTCTCAGTCCTGCCAAGGTCTGGCAACAGGAGACGGCCCTTGACCATGGAGCTGCATTTTGGGAGACATAGGTCCCCCCCAAGAACTTGAGGCTTCATGGAAAAGTTGAGCCCAGGAGCACACACAGAGGAAATTCCAGGGTGCGATTGCTGACGGATATGTCTTGGAAGGCAGCTGGTTACATTGGCAGGGTCCCAATGCTCTCACTCTCTTCTCTGTCCTGCCCTCCCACTCCCCAACTTCTCTTTTTCCCTCAAAAGAAAAAAGAAAATAGCGTAACCAGAGAGAAGCCTGAAAGCACCAGGAAGAACCTGCTTAGTCAAGAAAAATGGCAAACCTGTAAGGGTGTAAAATTTCCAGGGTATTGATAGGCACTTGTGTGTTTGCTGGTTAAAGAAAGGTGGCCCGTGCATGGAGGGCCACCAGAAACATTTTGAAGCTGCCATCTTTGGAGCACTTATGATACACCAGCACTTTCTTTTTCCTTTTTTATTGAGGCATAGAGTAAATGTAATCAAGTGCACTTATGTGAAGTGCACAGCTTGGTGAGTTATTACACGTGTGTTCCCCAGGTGAATACCTCCCAGGTCAAGACACAGATATTCTCAGCACCCCAATTCTCCTTCCGGGTCAGCGTCCACCTTCCGTCTTTGTGATTCTGACTTCTACCTCTGTTGGCTTCACTGCTCTTGGACTTCACATCCAGGGAAGCACACAGCACATCCGGTTCTGTGCTGGCTTCTTTCACATGTTATAACATCTGTGACATCCTTCGCTGGGGCAGCTGGAGCAGGTTCGCTCTCTTTGATTGTTGCGCTGGTCCCACTGTGCGACGTGCCCAGTGTGTTCACGTGTGCTGTGCCAAAGCACAGATGGGTCGTTTCCAATTTTGGGACACTGAATCAAGCGGCCACAAGCCTTCTTGTACATGTCTCTTGGTGGCTCAGCTCTTTACCTGTGTCACAGTAGCCCCATGGCATGGATGCAGTTTTTAACGTCCCACCTCATAGATGAGGAAACTGAGGCTTGAGTAGTTTTAGTGCCTTCTCCAAAGTCCCAGAGTAAAGAGCGGGGTTGGGATCCCAGCCAGGTCCATGTGCTTGAGAACAAGCTCTGAGCAAAGGGCACACACAGCATTTCAGGGGCAGAGTGCCGAAGCACCCCAGGGTGGCG
This sequence comes from Rhinolophus sinicus, assembly GCF_036562045.2. Taxonomy (NCBI): domain Eukaryota; kingdom Metazoa; phylum Chordata; class Mammalia; order Chiroptera; family Rhinolophidae; genus Rhinolophus; species Rhinolophus sinicus. The sequence continues at coordinate 18,513,025 of NC_133760.1, forward strand.
AAGCTCGAGCGATTTGTCTGGGGCAAGGGTCCCCCTCCTCCTGTGTGGCAGAGGGGCACCTGGCCTGATCCCTACTTCCCATCCTGTCTGTTCCCACCCAAGCCCAGCTGTGTGCTCCATCCCAAGGGAGGCCCTGACAGCTGTATTAAATGTTCCAGGGAAATGCAGGCTCTCCTGGCTCTGGAGAAAAGCCCTGCAAATCCTGTGACAAACAGCTCTAAGCTGGTGTTTAAAGCAGAGCCTGATGTCGGCTGCAGTGAGTAAGGGCGGCTGGCTTTGGGAAACACAATCGGTGCCAAGGATGGGAGCGTGTACTGCCCTCGCCAGGCAGACCGCCTGCTGGCCCCCACCTGAGCATGGCTGGAGACTAGACAGCTTCGCCTGGGGGGCCTGGTTTGCTGACCCCAGGGTGGATGTGAGCAATAGTGAGATAATCCATGTGAAACGCCATCATAGACCCTTGAATGTGAGCTGGCTTATTGTTTTTAATTGTCCAAAATTGGGACTCCTGATCCGAACAACCTATCCCAAGGTCCCTTATCTGAGTCCCTTATCTGAGACCCTGGAGGCCGGATCTGTTTCAGAATTCAGAGTTTGTTAGATTTCGGAATGTTAAATCAGTGTTTATATTGTATATCATTAGCAACCCCATGGGATCCTGGGTAGACTGGGTAATGAAACTCACTGCAATTCTGCCACAAGCCGAATGGGTACGTGGCTGTGACCAGTCTCACTGCTTCGTTCAGGGACAGCTGTGCTGCCCAATGACTGTGGTGCACAGTTGGGAGGAAACTTATGTGATTTGGGAACCGGTGCAAAGGGGTCGGGGTGCCGCTACTGCGAGGAGGAGGATTTTATCTATACGACGTGCTTAGAGCCGAGGCAATAAACACAGTGGAGGTGCCCTCCGTAGTCACGTGATTATGACGATGGTTATTATGAGTCGTACCAGCCCTGGTGCTGCTAGGTACTGGCCACCACTTACTGGGTGCACACTTAGGCGTGTGGTGGGCCCCGTCCTCTGCAAGTTCAACTGCACACTCTCAGCACTTGAGTGTGTTGTGTGGATGTGTGCTTGTGTGTGTATGGTACGAGTGTGTGGTGTGTGTGTGTCGCATGAGTGTGTGTGGACGTGTGTGTGAAGCTGCTCTTTCCTCCGTAGGTCTTGGCTATGGCAGGCTTATACGGTGTCAGTGGCTCCCTGCATGGCGTGAGAGTCTCATGTATAGAGGCGTGTTTTCCTTACCACAAAGCCCCTCACCTCGCCAGCCACTTCTTGGGTTCATTCAAAGAGAGAAGTATCTCCTCCAATGCGGGAGAGAGAGACCGGCTCCTTTGGCTTCTTGGGAAGAGCAGCGGGGCTTCCCCTGAAGTGTGATTTACTTGGCTTTCAGGGGCAGTTTTGGCTCTGTGGGGTCTTGCCCTGCTTGTTGACTAGGACCTATTCCTTTGAGAAATGAAACGTCACCGAGGTGTCTTATTGAATCTTCATGACAGCTGTGAGGTGGACAGAAGTCAGTATCATGCCTACTTTATTGGTGAGGAAACAGGGGCTCTGTGGGGCCAGGCAAATTACCTGCTGTCCTACAGCAAGTGGCAGAGCCCCCCAGATGTGGGGTGCCTGGCTCCGAGGGCTGTGTTCCAGTCATTGGTCGCTGTGTCACAAACCAGCCAGACTTAGCAGATGAAAGCAGGCCTCACTCATGTTTTGCTCACTAATGTGTGCTTTGGTCAGACATCTGTGGGGGCAGCTCCTCTTTGCTCTGCGCAGTGTCAGCTGGGGAGGCCCGAAGGCAGAGGGTGGTGGGGGGTAGATGAATGGATGGCTGGGTTCTGGAATCATCTGGAGGCTGGTTCACGGCCGTGTCTGGTGGGTGATGCTGGCTGTTCACGGGGGCTTTGTCATCCTGCCCTCCACACTCGGTCTTCCCTCTGGCTGCCTGGGCTCCCCAAGACACAGAGACAGAGTTCTAGGTGTACAAGGTGGAAGTAAACGGCATTTTAAAGGTCTAGTCTTTGCGGTCATTTCCACCACGCTTCACCGGTAGAGACAATGACAAAGCTCCCCCCAGGCTCAGCAGGAGGGGACACTGACCCCACCATTGGGAGGAGTGTCAGTACCCAGGACCTTTTAGGCTAAAGATACTTGGTAGTATCTTTATTAGGAGTAATCTCTTAAAAAACATTTTTAAAGTACAATTTTATAATATATTTATTTATAGACTTTATTTTGTATGGTGTTTTATTATTTATAATACAATTTCCATAGCTATACTATATTACATATTCACGTAATTTTGTATTTTATGCATTACAAATTTTATTTTATGTAATTCTTATATTTTTATTTATGACTTTTACGCAACAGTTTTAATACGTTATATATCACAAATGACATATACTAAATATGGTTGTATTTCTAGATATAAACTATATTTATTTACTTATAAAACATTTTGTAATAATTATAAAACTTATCACTTTGGTTCGTGGCCATCTATGGCCTCTCATAAAGACTAGAAATTATAGTCATATTGGGAACGTCTGTGTAAATGCTGGTTTTTCACAAGTAGTTTCAGTAAGAACCACACTTCTTCCAGGAGGAAGTATTTTCTGGGGATACTTTTAGGGGATAGTTCTGGGGAGAGCTGTGGGTCGTTTCCAGCACAAATGGGAAGACCTACTGGCCGTGAAAAGGAGCAGTCAGAAGATCTGATACCTGAAGTCTCCCAGCTAGTGCGTTATCCCAGGTTAGAATGGTTAAGAACAAAACAAAAGAAACAAAACCACTTAACATAGGCTCATGGCTTGCCTAAATGCAAGAAAATGGATCATCCAACTTAATTGTGAAGCAAAGTCGTGGACACCCCGAGCCTGAAGGGAACTTGGAGACCAGGTAATTCTGTGCATCTTAAATTGGGGCGTATAAACCCCCCAGGGTAGACAGAACGGGCAGAGAGAGTTACAACATAAACATGCACAGCTTTGATTTTTCCTAGACGCCAAGTAATCCAAAACACTTTCAATATTCAAACAAACATGGATGTATTTTGGAGTAGAATGTAAAATCTCCATAAATTTTAGGATAAAACAGAAGACTTCAAAGAAATTCCATGCTGGCAGCAGACTGGCTTGGGAAGATCACACAGATACCTCCGAGGTCCTTGCTTGCTCTCTCTGCCGTGTGTGTGTGTGTGTGTGTGTGTGTGTGTGTGTGTGTGTGTGTACACACTTGGGGGAAAAGCATGAGCAACAGCGCAGTAGCTGGCAGTTCCTACTGTGAGCTCTCTACAGCTGGTTCCTTCAGCGAGAAGTGCTAAGAAAAAAAGAAACAAGACAGAAAGGAAGTGTTTGTCAGTCTCCACAAGGCGTTAGAATCCCTCTCACCATCAGCCACATGTGTACATTGACTAGAAGTATTGCTGGTCTGAATTGCGCTGTCCTGTAGGAGTAAATGCACACTGGTTATCGAAGACTTTGTCTGAAAAAGAATGCAAAGGATAACATTAAGTACTTATCTTGATTACATAATGAAACGGCAAGGTTTTAGGTGTATTGGGTTAAATAGATACAGTTCAGTTGTTTCTTTTTACTTCTTTAATGCATCAAATACCACATTTATAACTATCTGTGTGGCTCGCATTATATTTTTGTTGGATTCATTGGGCTAGAGTAGAAGGTGTCTCTGAATATAATAGACCATGGAACGTTTTCCTTCCTGTAACATCTTGGGTGACTAGTTTTGGGCAAACAGTCTGCTGAAAACATTGCTTTAGGTTAAAGTTGGCCTCTTGACCAAATAAACATTGGGCTTTTCCACCTTCACCCTTTAGTTGACCCTGTTCTGCTGGGAATTCTCACTTCTCTTGACTGTTCCAAACCAACACATCCTTCCACATGCAGCTCAAATCCTTTGTTACTGTCCTGGCCCTGCTCTGCTTCTTGCCATTGAATATGGTTGAAGTGGCTGGTGTTGCAGCAGCCACCTTGGGACTATGAGTTGTCAACTTAAGACAAGTTGAGGATAGCAGAGCAGAAGGAGAGAAAGGGCGAGAGTGACATGATTGCATTGCAACGTCAACCCTAGGACCACCGCCTAGGGGCTTTAAAAAATGTGATGCAATTTAGGTTTTTATCGTTTAGATTGCCCTTAGTTGAGTATTCTATTCTTTGCACCAGAATCCCTCCTCACGGATATGAACTCCACATGACCACAGTGAAAAAGGATTCATGCAACAATAAAATTATGTAGTATAAATTCATGCCACTACTAACCCAGAAAATGATGGTCTCACCTTCCCCACACATTGACCAATCTGACTTGACTAGTCAGAGCAGCCATGTTCTCTTGAAGCCAGGCCTGGTGGCACTTGACCAGCAAGATCTCATTGAAGTATCTTCACAACTCTGTGAGGCAGGAGCTCTTACTGCCTCTACAGAGGATAAAACCATGATTTAGAGGGTAAAGTCATGTGTCTAGAGTCACGCTGATATAAAGCTCTAGGAGCCCAGACTTTAACCACTGACCTTGCATTGTTGTGTGGTCTGAGCTTCTGGTGTGTCTTCTGCTGTATAGTGCCAGCATAGCTCCTCTCCAAGTAATACCAATGAAATTAGGAAAAAGAAAAAGGAAGGAAGGAAGGAAGGAAGGAAGGAAGGAAGGAAGGAAGGAAGGAAGGAAAGAACGAAAGAGAGAAAGAAAAGAGAGAGGCCCTAGTGTGCCATTTCTCAAATGGCATGTCTGCTATCCCCTCCCCAGCCGGCTACCTACCATTTATTAGAGGCTGCATCAAAGATGTCAGCTGTTGTTTTTCTTTCCTGCAGGTAGGCAGTTTCTAAATGGACAGATCACATTTTTGATCTGAAAATAACACATGAAAGACATAAAAAAGAAAAAATAAAGTTCAACAGGTTTCTAATCTTTCTCTTATGCCAATAAACAAAGGAGGCAAGAATGTAACAGTAAAGACGAGGTGACCACGCTCCACACATAAAAAACGCACTCCTCAGAAAAGTTGAGATGTGTTCACGAAAAGGAACTTAGTTCTGCTCAAATTTAGCTTTAAATGAGTCTTCTCAAATTTAGTCTGGACTGGGATAAACTTGTGGAATAAATCAGTCTTCTTGAGAGAGATGAGGTGAATTTGCTCTTCCAGAAAAGAACCTAATCTTACCAGCATCTTTCACACTGTGTGGTCTCTGTAGAGAAACAGATAAGTGGAATGGAATCTTTTCAGTGTTTCAGCATTTTTTTCTATTATTGGTATAATCAGATGTCCCAAGAACTACCTTCTCCAACATCCTTGGTTCCAAGTAGAATTACGGATGAATTTCTTTTGAACTCTTAAAAACTTTTTTTTTTTTTTTTGAAAAAAGAGCCATGTATGTAAAATATTAGAAATCAGTTGATTTTTCTGGATTGTAGAAGAAACATAACTTGATCCCAAAATTTGATGATGACGACAATGATATTTAGCATTTTTAAGGACGGACTAAATGCCAAGCATTATGAAAAATGTCATGTGTGCATTAGCTCGTTTCATCCTCACAAAAACCTTGTAAGTTGATTCCAGCATTATCTCCATTTTATAGTTGAAGAAACTAAATCCTTGTTTGAGATCACACAACCAGGACTGGAAGAACTCACATTTCATCTTAGGTCTGTCTGACTCCAGAGCTCTTCTACCTAACTGCTAACCTATTCTGAAATGAGGTGTCTTATTTTGGGTTCCCACAAGAGCCAACCCTGAAACAGGATTTGTGTGCCTTTCTTTCTCATGCATACATACCTAGAAATAGAACTGTTGAGTCACAAGGGTACCTATATGTTTAGTTTTATAGAGAATGACAAGCAGTTAACCAAAATGGCAGCACTATTTACACTGGCAGTGTGTGAGAGGTCCAGCGGCTCTATGTTTCTAAGGCGGTTGATATTATCAGTCTTTTGGGATTTTAGCCATTCTGGTGGGTGTGTAGTGTTATCTCAGTATTTGCATTTCCCAAATAAAAATTAAGTTTAGCACTTTTCATATGCTGATTGACCATTTACAGCTTTGGTGAATTGCCTATTCAAAGCTTTAGCTCATTTTTTAATTGACTACTTTGTATTTTTCTTATTGATTTGTAGACGTTCTTTAAATATTCTGGATACGAGTCCTGCCTCAGATATGTGCCTTGCAAATATCTCCTCCCATCTGTGGCTTACTGTTTTACTTTTTAAATTGTGTGTTTTGTTTTGTTTTGTTTTGAGAATTTTTGTAAGAATTCATTTGAGCCAAACTGACAACAGATGCCGGGGAGCAAGATCTCAAATGCTTGTAAATTGTTATCTTTTGATGAACACAAGTTTTTCATTTTGATGAAATCCAATTTATCAGTCTTCCTTTTTGATTAGTGCTTTTGTGTCCTGTTTATGAAATCGTTGCCTCTCCACTGGTCTTTAAAGCAGTGGCCCCCCAAAGCCCTCATGTTTTCCTTGAGGGTGTGAGTTTAATAGGCATTCATGAAGAAATAAAATAGCCTGCTTATTCCCTGGCTTCCACACCCATTCGTGGATTCTCACTTTAACTTTCTCAGAAGGAGACCTGCATCATATGGGGTTTTGGGGGAAGAGGCGTGGGTTTATAGATTTTGGATGAGTGGGAGAGATTTCCACCTCCACTGGAAAGCAGATCCATTTGGATGAAAATTCTCTTGAAGGAATATTTTGCTTAATTTTCAGATATAAAAGTGGAAAGTAGTTAGGTTTCACTAGAAAAGTGTGTCTTTGAGCTACTGGAGTTTTCAGACACTGTGTCTCTGTTTGTAAAATAAACAGTAAAAAGACGAAAGGAGGGAATGAATTTTAATGTGATCATTTGCTGGGAGGGGGCAACCAGCATTCTTTGTATTTCATTGCTATGCAAAAATGAAAGAAGGAAACTTAAAGCCGCCATCTTATGAAAACAGTGGCAATTTTTAGATGGCAGCCCTCCCAAGACTATTCCAGTGGCAACTTTTTTAAGGAGAAGAAAAGTTTGCTACGTAAGAACATAAAAGTTCTTTAACCATAGAGCTAAGTATAGTAAAATGCAAGAAATGATTCCCTTTTGACTACAGAAGTGTCTACTTTTCCTGCTCAGTTACTATGACCTCACCTTTTTAAAAGGGAAAAAAGAAAACAAGCAAAGAAACTTTGTGGCACCTTAGAGGTCATTTATTTTCTTTATTTCCTCTCTCTCTCTCTCTCTCTCTCTCTCTCTCTCGCTCTCTCTCTCCCTCTTTCTCTCTTTCATTTCCGATTGCCCTGCCATTCCATTCTCATTCAGTTACCTCCTTGGGCCTCTGGGTCTCAGTTTCCTTATCTTTAAAATGGGGATAATAATACCATCATCTCACAGGCTCCCTGAAGGATTGGATGAGTTGGTGTGTGAGGAATTAGAGCAGGGCCTGGTACATAGTCACCTCCAAGAAATGTCGGTTGTTATTGTTGGCTCTTACTATCACATCTTCACTTCAAGAAAGAGTGAATTCGTTTTTGTCACATCTTTTGGGGGACAACGTTTCAGATTATATACTGTAATGACTTGATTTGTTACGAGCAAATGAATCCTTTATCTTGGAGTTTTGTGGCTAAACATGGGGCTGCCATCTGACTTGACATTTTTCTGTTTGATTCTTGGCACTACTTTCTCTCTCTCTATAGAAATGAACCAAAGCCACCTGCTTATGACTCTTTCCAGCAATCAAACTATCTTCCAAGAAATACCAACTTCCAAAGACAGGAAACGTGTTGAGAAGTGACCAGTAAGTGGATGTTGACACCATACAAACAGAGGCACAAGTAGGAGTCCCATTTTCTTAAATATCAACAAATAAGAAAAATGTCACCTCTTGTCAGTCCCTCTTTGTGAAATACAATATAAAAAAGTAGTAAAAGAGGAAATGAAAAATTAAGCCAAGACATTGGTCTAGGACATTTTATATCTACGGTCCATTTTGAGCATGAATATTACTATCTTCAGTTTATGGAACAGGAAACTGAATTCAAAGAAGGTAGGTGACTTTACTAAAGGACCTACAGCCATTTTAGGACGATGTGGTAGGAAGGTGACAAAATGTGTGGTGATTTACTGAAGAGATTCAGAAACCAGGTTTTCTGGTGCGTAAAGTCTTCTGACCTAGAGGGTTCCAGGATTAGATGTGATCAGAATACAAAGCTTGTTCCTCTACTGGGAGTTAGGACCCTCCTTGGACTGGGCAAGTCCAAAGGTCATAGCTAGGATTATGTAGAGCTCTTGCTTTGGGCCTCACAGCCGTTCCTTCTTATTTGGGTTTCCTTCTTTGCAGTTGGGTTGGGCTGGCCTCACCCTCCCAGACCCAGGGTTGAAAACTTTCTCGAGACCCATCCATCACCACTTTTCACTCCCTGTGAACTCACAGGTCATCTCAGGGATGGGCACATGCCCCCGAATCATCAGGCAGCTGGCTAGAGCACTTCCGCTGGAGTTACTGGGGATGTCACCAACACAGAAAGGCAGGACCTACATTCAAAACTGTTGACCACCACGCCTATTCCTCTCTATTGGCCAAAGCAAGTCACAGACCAGCCCGGAGTCAACAGGGGGGGAATATACCTTACCTTGTGACGGAAAAGCAACATCTCATTTCTGAGGCCATGAAAACGTGGGGCCGTTTTCTTCAGTCTATTGCACTTACGCGTACTTTGGTTCACATGCTACCTTAAGTGTATAATATGCGTGAGCTTATTTAACGCTTGCATTGATCCTCTTAAGTAGTTATATTACTTTTGTTGTTGTTGTCCCCACGGTACATGAGGTATGATGTTGCTTTGAGGTCTCAGTCCTTTTAGGGGAAGAAGAGGCCAAGACATGAGCTCTATGGTAACAGCTAAATCTTGCCCGCCTCCAACCCACGGCATCCACTGATTGGCCAGAACAGAGACTGACAGCAGCCATGGTTGGCTGAGGGCTTGCTGTCAATCCTCAACGTTCCCAGTGCCGGGACCACAGTCGTCTCCATTTTCTAGAAGAGGAAACTGAGGCAGAGAAGTTCAGCGCTGTGTCAAGGGCACGCACATCGAGGAAGAGACCAAGATGAGACTGCCTGTGCTCGGTGTCTTCTATTGGCCCTTGGGATCCAACTCCACCTTCCCCACCTTGCTCTGTGCCCCAGGAGCCTGACTGTATGGGCTGCATCCATGGCTTCCTCACTCTCCACCTTGTGCTTGGGTTTGGCTATCAGGAGGCCTGGCAAGGAACAGAAGACAGGAGGAGGGAGGTTGGAGTGTTTGTTCCCCCAGCTTTCTTCCTGCCAAGCCCCTCTACCTAAGACCACAGCTCAGTTAGGTGGCTCTTGGTCTGCTGCTGCCTTTTCTGGGTTCTGGGACCTGTTCCCTCCCCTTCCCCAGTCTTGCTCTTACTGCCTCGGGCTTCTACCCTATCTGTTGTTGGTTTCCTTACGTTCTCCCTACACCTTTGGCAGGCCTTTGTTAAACAGTCCTCCAATGACCTCCTTTGAATGTGCCATCTGATTCTTGCTGGGACCCTAAATGAAGCCCCATCTGACTCAGCAGTCTCTATATTGAATATTTATTGAAAAGATGAAAAGACTGGAATACTAATGACAAAGTGCTAGTTGATACTCAGAGCTGAGCTCCTTGAATGATGAACTCGAAAGTCTAAGTTGAAAATGAGACAAAATGGGGTTGTCTCCATGCTGGCCGAAAGCAGGTGGGCCTGTTTCTGTCTGGACGAACACCAAGCATTGAATACTGTTTCTGTGTTATTTCCAAAGAGCTTGGATTGCATTTTAATTAATTTGCCTTGAAATTAACATACTCCACTTTTTCTTGAGCCAGGCTCAAACTTTCCAGCATATCCTATTGCAAGGAAATGCTTCCATAAATCAGGGTGAATGTAGCATTGGAGACTGAGAGGAAAGAAGGAGATATTTATATACGGGCATTTTATATTCTGCTCTTGTGCAAAGCTTTAAATATATATTTGTAAGAGGCGTTTTCCATACTGGCAGCCAATAAATCCTGAGGACGATCTGAGAGTGGTTGTTCCTCTATCTACAAGTATGCATTACTGCCAGACACACCCATTTATGCTGGATGGTGGGGAGAAGAGAGAAGAGTCAGATAGACCTGGGTTCGAGTTCAAGTTCCGCCATCTACTAGCTGTGTAACCTGGGGTATGTTGTTGAGCCTCTCTGAGCCTCAGTTTCCTTCTGTGTAAGTTAAACCAAGGGTTTACAGGAGAGGCAGATGAAGAGAGCAAAGCTCCCCAAAGCCCTCAGGCACCCCCTCCACACTCCAGCCATATTTTCTACTGGGTGGTCCTGGTTGGGATCTCAGTAGCTATGGGCTCCTCCAAAGTTTCAGATCCATACTTTGCCTGGAAGGAGCTGGAAAAGCTAAATGGCTGCGTACAGACCTGACTGGGTCTTCTTGTGGAAACTGTCAAGAAGTCTCATTTGCAAAATGACTGAGCAGATGTCTTGTAGAAGAATGCCTCCAAACAGGGGTTCAAATCCAGATTCTGTCTCTTGTTCGCTAAGTACCAGTGGGGTGTTGACGTCTCTTCTCTGATGCTGCCCTCCTAGATTGTAGAATGGGAGTAATAATCGCCCTCTTAGAAGGTTGCCAGGGGGTTCAATGAGATGCAAACCTGGAGTCTAGGGATTGAACAAAGCCCTCAGCCACTGCCTAGAACAAAGTGAGTGATCAAAGCATGGCAGCAAAAGCCAAACAAAAAGAGAAAAATATGTATTCACATATGCAGTAAATATTTACTAAGCGTGCCTGGTGGTTATATACTATATTCAAGTAGACACTAGAGAGATGAATGAGGTAAATATAGTCTCTGCCTTTAGGGGAAAAAAGATAGTATATCAATGATACCCATAGTTGAAGAATTACAATTTTTAATAAAGAAGGAAACAAGAAGCAAGAGAATCAAGGGAAGACTCCTTATTTAGGAAGGTATTGAGCAATCAAGAACGGAAGTAGCGTTTAAGTCGGAGGTTGTATTAGCTGAAGTGATGGCAGCTGCTGTGCAGATCAAGCCCCAGTCTCAGCACCGAACACAATAGGAGTCTATTTCTTGTTCACGTGACACTGGATTGCGGATTTGGCAGTCAATTTTCCACGTGGTGATTCAGGAACCCAGGCTCCTTTGATCTTGCATTCAGCCATAATAATAATAAAAGAGTTCAGCAAGGTTACAGAACATAAGATTAATCCACCAAAATCAATAGTATGCTTACAAATCAGTAACGAACAATCAAAATGAAATTAGCAAAATAATTCCATTGACAATAGCATCAAAAAGAATAAAATACTTAGCAATAAAGTTAACTAAGGCATTGCAAAACTTACGCAATGAAAACTGCAAAACATTGTTGAAAGATATTAAAGAAGTCCTAAATAAATGGAACAACGTTCCATGTCTATATTCTGAACATATAGAAATAAGGTATATGTAAGATAAATAATTCCTAGGTCATGGGATCACTTGGGGGTATTGAGTAATGTAATGTGTCTCTGACCATATGTCTACAATGAATATGAATGAAAACAATTTCTTAGATCACAGGACATTTTGGGGCAGGGATCGGTGATACAGTATACATCTGAACATACAGAAATAACATATATGTCTCAAAGCTTCTGCCTACATTATAAGATAACTGGGGGCTCAGTGATACAATGTATACATGCGCATATATACACAATGTTTATTTATGAAACTCCACTAGATCTTAGGATAGCTGGGGGTTCAGTAATACAATGTATATCTGAACACATGTATACAATGTATGTATATAAAAACCATTTCCTAGCTCTATGACAGCTGAGTGGCTCAGTGATACAATATATATCTTAACATACCCATACAATACATATGTATATACAATGTATAACTGAAGCACAATTCCTTCCCTGTGTTTCTCCCTCACCCCAGCTTCTGATTGTTTTACTAGTTTAGTTGCTCTTCCAAGCTTTTTACATGTGCTATCTTGTTTTATTTTTTCAGGAAAGCTTTGTAGTTGCTCTTGTAGCATTCAAAGGCTCAGAGAGGACAGGTAACTTGCCCAAAGTCACACAGCTCCTTATTGGCAGAGCTGAGACTTGAACCAAGTCTGTCTGACTTGCAAGCTTGTGGCGCTAGCTGCAAGGCTAGAATTGCTGTCACTGTGTGCCATGCTCCCTGCTAGAGCTCCAGGGGAAGGGGAAAGTACTGGCTGCCTCTGCCACATCTGTGAGACATAGACCCTCCTCCCAAGTATGGGTCACAAGTGGAGTATTGGGCTGGACCAATAGTGATGCCAGCTGTTCTGACTGTGAAGGTGAAAGTGACCCCAGACTGGGCCCTGTCTACTGGTGAAGCAGGGTAATGTGCTGGGGCCACCACTGAGGCCTCGAGAATGCTTTCTGTAGGCTTCCCCAGCAATCACCACCTTCACAGAGCTTTGTGTGTGGGAAGGTACAGTAAAACAAAGTGAAACAAAAGAAACAAAACAAGAAACAAAAACCGAGCTCCAAAGAAAAATGGAGCCATGTGGTACTGTCTGCGTCTTCTCCTGTGAGTTACATTCAGGAGAAGCTCATCCTGCCAACTTTCCCAGGGGTCCTTCAGAGTGGGAAGGAGGTGGCACTGCACAGCTGGGCTCTCCTCCTCATCAGTGGGCCTCATAGCCCTGCCTGCCCTGCTGCAGTGCAGGGCCTTGTGGGGTAAGAGATGCCTGCCTGTGAGTCTGGTCCTGCCACCTACAGGTTAAGTGACTTGGCAAACCTCCTCACAGGTGACATGGGGCTAATCACTGTCTTATCTCATGTGATAGCTGTAGGGTGTTGTAAGAGGTTGGAACATGGTAACTACCTGTTTAATTAATGCTTTTCCTTCTAAGTGCTTAATTAATCAGCAAGAACAAATATAAATGAACTTGGGAAATAAATAACAAACTGGCTTCCCTGTGCTCTAGAACATTCTGGCCCCACACCATACGGGGTTGCCCTCGTGTTCTAGAACACACTCTTGCCCTGCAGGCTTCAATTCACCCTCATTGTCCTCTAGAAGCGTCCCCTTTGGGCTCTTGAATGCGATCTCACTGTGTTCTAGAATAGTGCTTCTCAAACTGGATTCGTCCTGTGCAGCCCTTGCTGTTGTTTGGCAGTGACTAGGGGTCACCTCAGGGAGACGGCGCAGTGGGCATGTGGCCTGAAGGCTTCTCACCCCAAGAAAGCAGCTGCGTCTTAAGGATCTATTTCATACCCTGGGAGAGATTTCATTGGAAGAAAGCGACCCTCTTCTAGGTTGCACACTGAGGCTGCAGGTTCAAAGGTTTTCTGGGCATTTAGTCACTGCAGGTGGATAGTCAACAAGTTACAGGGTCCAGGTTCCACTGAGGAGGAGTAACATAGGATAGATAAAAGTAGAAATCAAAGCCAGTTTCCATTCGCATGAAGCGCAGCCCTCATTACAGAGGGTAGACCCACGATTGTGGCCTGAGCAACGCTCAGGGAGAGGCCTTTGACAGCTAGATTCTGCCCTTGGAGCAAAATGGGGTCATTTTCAATGTAAATGTTAAAAACTCTTCCAGCCTCAGATATTCTGGTGTATCCTTTCCAAAATGTAAGTTTTCTCTTTTAACCTAGTGAAACAATACAGTAAAGTTATAGATATTTGGCGGCATATCTTTCTCTTCCCACATAATAGAATCATTGTATCTTTAACAGAGACTGAGTAAGGCGAGAGGTGGAAGGCTCTCATGATGCATGTATTATTGGACAATGTTTTGATTTAGTTTTAGGGAAATATATATTGAGTTTAAATTAATCCATGTTCATTGTTATTACGTCTGCTCCACATGCTGCTGTGTAGCACTCAGCTATTCTGTCATGACTGTTTCCATGACTTCTTTGATCTTCTATAAGGTTAAGTTTAATGCTAGATACATATCAGGTACTCCAAAAATACTTGATGGGATTTAGTCCTCTTTGAGTTTTCCTGCAAAGGTCCCGCATCAATGGGATCCCCGATGTCCATGAATCATGTTCTTTCCTTATCCTCAGAAAAATATGTTGTTTTCTGTATAGACAACATAAATGGAATGACAGTATTTGCAAATAAAAAACTCTGGAAGCAATATGCTGTCCTTCCTTCTAATGCAAAAGCCTGTACTATGCTACGGTTGTTGGTCTGTGTTAATACAGTTCCTTTTTCTTGTAATAGCACTCAAAAACTGTTTGTTGTGAGATGGAGTGAACAAATGTCCTCTCTGCATTCTCCTCCCAAGATCCAACACGTTCGTGAGCGTTTCCCCTACCGCTGTGACTTAGGTCATAAACCACCACATGCTACTGTAGTTATAGCTCGTGCGCGTTCCCCGTCCTCCAGGTCCAGCCTTGGGTTTAATGAGTATTCAGTAAATATCTAATGAATCAACGACCTGGTGAACAGTAAGTCACTTGCTCTCTCAATAGCATTTGGCACTATTGACACTCTGCCTTTCTTGAAATAAACTGTAGCTGCGGCTGATTTTTCTCCTGCTTTCTAGCTATCCCTTCACAGACTCTTTTAAGAAACTGTCCTGGACCCTCTTCTCTTCCTATCTCCTTGGTTAATATTATCCATCATTTTAGGTTTAAAAACTATCTTAATGTTGAAAACTCCCCCAGTTATTTTTCTTTCCCACACCAACCTTCAAACTTCTGAACTCTAAACTCATTCATTTAAAAAAAAAAATTATCATGTGTCTTCTCCATTCCAGGTATATTAATCAGTTCAGGCTGCCATAATAAAATACCATAGATGGGGTGGATTAAGCAAGAGGAATTTGTATCGCACACAAGTTATGGAGGCTGGGAAGTCCAAGGCCAAGGTGCTGGTTGATTCACTTCCCTAAGGAGGGCTCTTTTTCTGGCTTGCAGATGGCCACCTTCTCACTATGTCCTCACTATGATGGGGGGGGAGCAGGGGGGGGGGAACGAGTGGGGGCGGGGCACAGAGCATCCAAAATAAAATCTTTTTGAAAAGACAAAGAAAATACCTAGTAATGAAGCATAGGTGTGATATTCAGGGGTGAGGAGGTTACAGCACTCCTCCATCGGAGGTTTGGGGAAAAAAGGAATGAACAAATCTCTCAGGAGTCCCCCAGCTTTGACATTCGAGGGTGCCATACCCACCAGCAAATAACTAACTCTATATATTCCAGCAAATAAAGTACCTATATAACCTAGCTGGGGCAACAAAACAAGCCATGAGATTCAGCAAGTATCCAGCCGGGGCCTATAAATACCCTTGTGTGCAGGTTCCTCTCATAAACAGAGTGCACGAAAACACATTTTGACTTCCTCTTTCACCAAATGCTCTTGCCACTTACAAATCACTCTGACCCCAATCGTTTCTTTGCTCTTTTCTTCACCCCATTCCCTCCTTTTACCAGTGAGTTCTGTATGGTTCCTGCCATCTTGCAGTAAGACTTTATCCCAAGTGGCCATTGTTCTTGCTAGCGACCTCCTTTTTATTTCTCAGCAGAGTAAACAACCCCCAGAGATGTCTGTTTCATTTCCAGGGCGGGTCCTGGTGAAGGCAGAGAGCTCTGGCAAGAGCCCCGCAGCCTTGGACCACCAGGCAGCCTAGAGCAAAATAAAACTGGGGCCCGAGGCTTCAAAATGGAACCCAAACACAATATTCTCAGCAAGGAGCACCCACAGGTAATGGTCCTTTCTGCTTCCAAGTCTGGCACTGACACTGGCCTACGCCAGTGGGCATTGTCATTCCAGGACACCGCCATGTGGGTTTCCAGGACCAGCTCCATATGTGGAGACACCCTAGGAAGAGGCCCAGGTTACAGGGATTCAGACCTTGGGAGGCTGGGGTCAGCATCTTCAGTGGGGAGGCCTGCTGAGCGGTCAGGCACCGGGGGACTTCTTGGGAAGTCGGCTTTCGGTGTATTTGGGGAAAGGGCTGCCCTGCATCTGCCTCCCAGGTAATTGATGAATGTGGGGATGTGCTGTGGAAGTCTGGGGGGTCTGCATCCAGGAGAACAGCTTCTGTTGTTCAGGTGCATTTGCCAAGGAAAATGAGCTTGGGGTTTTTCTAGGACCAGCTTAGCCACTTGCTCTGTGTGGTTGGACAAGCCACCCATTCTCTCTGGCCTCTGTAAACTAACGGGGTAGAGCTGGCCCCATGGCTTGTTTAACTGTGTCCCATGGAGCATGAAGAAGGTCCTATGATGCAATATCACCGTCCCATAACCAGATGTTATAGGACAGCTCTGTTTCCCTGACGGTACGTGGAGGCCTTCTAGGACTTACTTGAATATGGATAGTTTTAAGGGAATCAACTCCTACAGGGTTGAGCTTGACTGTCTTCCTCTTCTTTTCATTTTTCTGTCTCTTCTTTTTCAATCTTCTTCTCCTATTTTATCAAGAAAAAGTATAGGATCTTTCTATGATAAATTACCCATGGGTTAGGAGAAAGGGAGGCATTCACAGTGCCTACTCTCAAGGGTGGTCTTCAAGAGGACACAGCAAAGACAGCTTCCCTAAGATATTTTTAAGCTTTATTGTATCCAGGTGACAAAAACTTGACTGTCTGTTCACCCATCCATCCATCCACCCATCCATCCATCCATCGATCCATCCATCCATCGATCCATCGATCCATCCATCCATCCATCCATCCATCCATCCATCCATCCATCCATCCATCCATCCATCGATCCATCCATCCATCGATCCATCCATCCATCCATCCATCGATCCATCCATCCATCCATCCATCGATCCATCCATCCATCGATCCATCCATCCATCCATCCATCCATCCATCCATCCATCCATCCATCCATCCATCCATCCATCCATCCATCCATCCATCCATCCATCGATCCATCCATCCATCCATCCATCGATCCATCCATCCATCGATCCATCCATCCATCCATCCATCCATCCATCCATCCATCCATCCATCCATCCATCCATCTATCCATCCATCCTTCTACTTTCCTATTTAACTAATCACCTGTTTTCTGTCTATCTTCGAATTAGAATTACAATAGAAGATGATTGTCCTTGAAGGCACGTATTAACACATGCATTTGAATGGACAAAAGGAAGAGGATTGTTTTTTTTCTGTTAGAAAGTGCAACTGATTTGGACGGTTGACTTGACAAGGACTAGCTTTGTGGGTCCTATGGCAGGCAGGTCCTTAAATTGCATTAGCTCCATAAATTTGCAGCTCTAAGATTTTGATGAAAATTTACAGTGTACACTATGCTGAAGAGGGCATCTCCTGAACTCATGATGAAAAATTTAGAATTGAATGTTTGTGCCCTTGCACAGAGGCACTGGGACTGTAACATCTACAAATGTCGGTTGAACGCATGGTTGTTTGTTGGTGACTGAGATACCACTGGTAGGTTTGTCATTGATGATGTGATTTTCTGATTTAGTGATCATCCTTGAGAAGGTTCTGAACCAGGATAACGAAGTCCTCTCTTGTACACAGTAGTTACAGCCCTGAGAAATGTGATGCATATTGAAACATTGTCTTTGTGTGTAAAATACAGTAAGAGGGGCTCAGACAATGATGAATAGGATTTTAAAATTCATGGCTGTCTAAGGTGCATTAGAAAATCCTGTGGGACACAGGACAACTTATCAGTGTAAGTTGCTCAATTTGGAGATCATTTGTTTGGCAACAATCAGAACTACAGCACCTGCCACGAGATGATTCTGTAGCACAGTTTGTCAGCATAATCGGATGCTTGCGGATGCCTTGTAGCATGTGGGTAAAAGCAAAGCCTGGAGTGTTAAGGAAACGGCTCATTCTCACACAGCAAACAACTAACTGGCAGAGCCAGGTTTGAGCTCCACGTCCCCGCTCCCCCCCCCACCCCCCCGCACAACCTGCACACACTCCCAGCTTCTCAGACACTAACGTGCACAGACTCACCTGGGGACCGAGTTCTCATGCAGATTCTCATTCTGCAGGTCTGGGTGGGGCCTGAGATTCTGCACATCTAACCACCTCTCAGTCTGAGGTTTATGCTCCTCTGAACCAGCTTCCTGCCCATTCAGGGAGACCTGTTCCCAGCACAAACCTGGGTTTTCTTCCACTTGTAAAACACACTTGTTTTATTTTGTCCAGCTTTATTGACGTATAATTGACACGCAACATTGTGTAAGTTTAAGGGGTACACCACGATGATGTGATACACGTGTGTTGTGAAATGATAACCACAATAAGGTCAGTTAAGAGCTCCATCGCCTCACATAGTTCCCCCCCCCCCTTTTTTTTGTAGTGAGAACACTTAAGATCTACTCTCTTAGCAACTTTCAAGTATACAATACAGTATTATTGACTATACTTATTCTTCTTCTAACTGGGAGTTTGTAACTTTAACCATCATCTCCCCATGTCCTCCCTCCCTCCCCACCCCAGCCCCTGGCAAAGAACTTTCAGCTCTCTAGTTCTGAATTCGGTAAAACCCGCTTCTGACACTGGGCAATCCAAGGCACTGAGGGAGACATTATTTCCACACATCTCACGCATGTCACCGCAAACAGAGCTGTATGATAGAACCTGTATGATGGCCCCCGTCAGACCCAGTGTTTTCAATCAAGTCTAATACGCAGGCATAGTGAGTGCTCCCTGAGATTGGAAGGGAGGGTACTTTGTCAGTAATAATAATAAGTTGTCGACAGACGGACACTGCACAGGGCATGCCCGATGGGAACCACATGTGTTCTCGGGGACCATCTCCAGAGTGCCCATGCCATTCGTGTGTTTGCTGCTCCTGGGGCCCAGAGACTTTGCCCTCCTGAGGGCTGGTGGGATTTGCTGGTTTTCTCACACATATAGGGCCAGGCAGGCCAGAAAAACTTCACACCGAAACACGCGCACCTTCTGAACACCGCCATGCCACGTTCCGTGAAGGCGGGAGACCTCTGTGGGAGAGGCAATGTGTTGGATGGGAGACAGGCCTGGCCGTGTTCCTGCCAAGGGCTGACCTCGAGGTGAGCAGTTGGTCAAGAGAAAATCCTGATGTGGAGAAATCAGAACCCTTGTCCATTGCCGGTGACGATGTGAAACGACGCAGCCACTGTGGAAAACAGCCTAGAAGTCTCTCAACAGAGGAAAAAATACAGTTTCCCTCTGACCCAGCAATTCCACTCCTGGGTAGATACCCAAAAAGAAATAAAAAGACGTGTTCAAACAAAAACTTGTACAGGGAGGTCCATAGCAGCATTATTTATTATACAATAGGCAAAAGCTGGAAACAACCCAAATGTCCATCAAATGATGGATGGGTTAACCACATGTGGTCTATAAGTACAATGGACTATTATTCAGCTTAAACACAAACACACAAACAAAAAACAAGAGCACTGACGCATGCTACAATGTGGCTGAACCTCAAAAACATTATGCTAAGTAAAAATAAAAATAAAAAGCCAGTCACAAAAGACACATGTTGTATGATTCCACTTACAAGAAATGTCCCGAAGAGGTAAATCTACAGAAACAGAAAGCAGGGGCTGGGGTTATGGGGAGTGACTGCTGAATGGGCACAGGGTTTCTTTTGGATAACGACAAGTTTTGGAACCAGATAGTGATGACGGTTGCACAACATTTTGACTCCACTAAATGTCACTAATGGTAAATTGTATGTTATGCGTATTTTACCAAATTCTAACCACAATGGGAATTGCAAAGGAACATTTCCCTTCACAAATGCGTGGTTTAGATTTGTTTGCCGTGGGCATTCTGTTGGCAGCTGGATGCCTTAAACTTACAAAGCAGGGTGCTGGAGGCACCCCAGTGCACAGAGGAAGCACTGATCACAGAGAGTGAATATTGATGGAACGTGTGTGTACACCAGGTGTGGTTCTAAGGGTTTATGCACATTTTCTCTTTTAATCCACACAACTTCCCCAGAAAGAAGGTTCTATTTTATTGTCATTTCACATCTGAGGAACCCGAGGCATAGAGACATAAAATCACCCTCCCTAGGTCACAGAGCTAATGCGTGCACAGCTGGGATTTGACCCAGAACCCACTCAACAAAGCTATGTTGAAGTGTTAACTGTTGTTGAAGAGGGTGGTGCTTGGCAGGGTCCAGGATTGGGGCTCCCAGAGCCCCACGTTGCTGGCAAGAAGATGTCATTTTGGAATAACCACGTTAAAGGAACTCAGGACATCAACTGCCTCACCGTTGGTTTCTCCTTCATCGAGATGAAAAGCCTGGATCCAAGAAAGCCAGTGGCCAAGATGGCGGCACTGGGACCAGGACAGATGGGAGAGGGGTGGTGACCAGCGCTGCTCAATCATTCTTTCCGCAGATTCAAGAGAAGGTGCTGTCCTTGTTCCCATTCTTTAGGTGAAGGAACAGAGGCTCTGGGGGCGACAGCACTTGCCCAAAGCAACACAGTCGAGAGTCAGGTCTGACTCAGGCGGGAGCATCTGCTCTTTGCACGGCCCAATGCAATCTCTCAGCGGTGCCAGCGATGTAGTTTGAATCCTATTTCTCGTGCGAAACAAACCTACACTCACATGGGAAATTTTAAAAATGCAGAAAGAAAAGCCACATGGAAGGAAATAGAGATCACTCATACTGTTAGTGTCCAGCGAAACCTACCATTGTCTCTTTGATCTGTTGCCTGCTCTTTTTGCCTATGTTGATGCATAAACACACACATATTTATAAAATTTGGATTGTGCTAAATATACAGTTGTTTCAGACTTCCTATTTAATGTTGTGCTTATGTTTCCTATTGATTCATTATGGAAATTTTTGATTTTTAATATCTGCATAGTCTTGCATCTTTTGGCTCTCCAGGATATAATTGTTTCACTAACAATCGGAATGTAGGTGGTTTCTTAATTATTGTTATTAAAATCAACACTGTTATGATGGTCCTTTAACATAAAAGTTGTATTTGCATATAGTAGGTATTCAATTAATATTTATGAATTAATGAATGATGGATGAATGAATGGATTTCTTTAGGGTGGGTCCTGGATGTAGACTCACTTGGTCTAAAGTAGGCTGTCTATACCTTAGGTTTGCCCTGTTCTCTCCTGTTGCCCTGATATAACTAGTAATAGTGCTCCCTTTTACTCTCAAAAGTGTCTTGATTTGGATGATAAATTATAATGTCACCCTAATCAACTAATATTAATATTTTTTAAAATTTTTATTGGGGAAGGAGAACAGGACTTTTTTGGGGAACAGTGTGTACTTCCAGGACTTTTTTTCCAAGTCAATTTGTTGTCCTTTCAATCTTAGTTGTGGAGGTAATATTAATCTTTTTGAAGTTCTTGATATACATTGCTCAAGTGCTATACAGATGTGTTGTGCCAATTTACACCTAATCTGTAACCTATTCCGCAAACAAGAGGGCCTGATGAAAATGTCTTGATGCATGTTTGGGAAATGGAATTAGCCTTGTAAAAATGGAATTAGCTTTGTGAAATTCAGAAATCCATTTTGCCCCTAAGTTCTCATGTTCTTAGACCGCATTGGTTACATGTTAAGCTTATTTCTTATCAATGCATTTTAATAAAAATATATTCATTCCAAGTGATTACAGCTTTTGGATGGGAGCAGTCATGATCCTGAAGCTGTTTGGGTTAGAATCCCAACTCTACCACTAGCTGGGAAACTGAACAAGTCCCCTAACTGAGTCTCAGTTTCTTTCTTTGCAGAGTAGAAATGGATATACCCTCATTTCAGAAAGTCATGAGGATTAGACAACAGTGTCCAAACCAGGAAAGCCAATTTCACGCAGACTCTACCCAAATCCAGTCTTTTTCTATCTCTTTACACTCCGTCTGTGTGTGTCTTTCAATCTGAAGTGAGTCTCTTGTAGGCAGCACATGTCAGGGTCTTGTTTTCTTATCCATTCAGCCACCCTATGTCTTTTGAGTAGAGCATTTAATCCATTTACATTGAAAGTAGTTGTTGACAGATATGTAGCTATTGCCATTTTATTATTCATCATTTTGATCTTTTTTTTTGTTGTTGTTGTCATCTTAAAGAGATCCCTTTAACATTCCTTGTAATACTAGTTTGGTGGTGATGAACTGCTCCAACTTTTTCTTGTCTGGGAAGCTCTTTCTCTCTCCTTCATTTCTAAATGATATCTTTTCTGGGTAGAGTAATCTTGGTTGTAGGCCCTTGCTTTCCTTCACATTGAATATTGTGTGCTGATCCCTTCTGGCCTGCAAAGTTTCTGTTGAGAAATCAGCTGACAATCTTATGGGAGCTCCGTTGTAAGTTATTAGTTGCCTTTCTCTTGCTGCTTTTTAGGGTTCTCTTTGTCTTTAACCTTGGCCATTTTAATTATGATCTGTCTTGGTGTGGGCCTGTTTGGTTTCATCTGCACTTTCTGGGCTTGTATGTTTATTTCCTTCTCCAGGTTAGAAAAATTTTCAGTCATTATTTCTTCAAATAGGTTGTCCATCCCTTGTTTTCTTTCTTCTCCTTTTGGTACTCCTATGATGTGAATGTTGTTACGCTTGATGTCCCAGAGGTCTCTTAAACTATCCTCATTTCTTTGGATTTTTCTTTTCTGTTCCAATCAGGTGTTTTCTGCTACCTCTTCTTCCAAATCACTGATTTGATCCTCTGCTTCATCTAGTCTGCTGGTGATTCCTTCTGGCACATTCTTCATTTCAGATATTGTATTCTTCACTTCTGATTGGTTCTTTTTTATGGTTTCTATGTCCTTTTTAATGCTTGCTATCTCTCTGTTGAAGTTCTCACTGAGTTCCTTGAGCATCCTTATAACCAGTGTTTTGAACTCTGTATCTGGTAGGTTGCTTGCCTCCATTTCGTTTAGCTCTTTTTCTGGAGTTTTCTCCTGTTCTTTTATTTGGGATGTATTTCTTTATTTCCTCATTTTGGCTGCCTCTTTGTTTCTATGTATTAGGTAGATCTGCTACATCCCCCTCATCTTGGCCAGGTGGCTTTATATAGCAAGTGCCTGGAGGGCCCCAGTGGCACAGTCTCCCTGGTCCCCTGCTCTGGGTGCTCCAGGAGTGTCCCTTGTGTGGGTCGTATGTGCCTTCCTATTATAGTTGAGCCTTGATACCTATTGGCACATCAGTGGTTGGGATTGACCCTCAGGTTGATGGGTTGTGGAGGTTTGGCATGTCCACAACTTAACAGGCTGCTGTGTGGGAGGCTTGCCCTGATGAGTGGATGCTGGTGACTGCTGAGAACCACCTTTGCATATACTGCTTGTGGGGCTAATTAGGCGATTCTCTGTATGTTGGTTCTGGGGCCTCTTGTGAGGGGCTCCAGTGCAATCCCAGGTCACCCACTGCCTGTGACCAACTGGGGACTACCTGGTAAGAGCTACAAAGCAATTTGTAGTTGTTCACTGCCTGTGCTAAACCTGGAAGAGTGTGGGAGAAGCCACACTGTGATCCAAGGATGTCTGCCACTAGTACTGGGCCTGGGGTAGCTCCACAAAATGCCAAGGCCTGCAGGCACCTGCTACTCCCTTAAGGTTCAGCCACTGATAAATCCTCATGTGGTATGCATTGGGTGAGGCAGGGTCTCAAAGAGTCACTAGAGTGGGAAGGGTTGAGGTCACCAGGTTAATGAAAAATCTGGTTTGGTGCCAGTGCTGAGCTTAAAGCTACTCAGTAATAAGTCTGAAAGCACACCAAGGCCAGTCACCACCCACCTGGGATCTGCAGGACTTTGATAGTTTTCCATCAAAGAGTGCAATGCAAGTAGGGCTGGCTGCTCTGGGAGAAAATGCCTCTAGCTTTGGGTGGGATGGGGTCCCAGCTAAGCAACAGGGCAGAGAGCGGAGCTCACCAGACCAATCAAATTCAGATTTGGCTGCAAGTGTAGGGGGCAGGCTCAACATAGGAAAGATGGCACCATTCTGCCAGTTGCACGGGAGGACCTGTCACAGGGAAAATGCCGACTGTCCTCCAACCCCTATCTCAAAGCCACACAACTCAGTCTGACCCCTGCAGATCTCTGACACCCCCCAAACCACTGTCCCTCTCCCCGAGCCCAAGGTGAGTGCCTGTGAGTGAGACTCTATGTGTGGGCCATTTAAGAGGACGCCTGGGTTTCCCACCGCCTTCCATCCCACCCAGATGGTTGGAATCCTCACTGTTTTTCACAGCCAGATGTTGTGGGGGCACCAGTTCCTGGCACCAGTACTCTAGTCTGGGGAGGCCCGTGTAGGGCTGGGGTCCCTTGTTCCTCTGGGGGGAACCTCCATGGCTGAGATTTCCTTCTCGGTTTTCAACCACCACATAGAGGTTTGGCATTACCACTCCCGCATCTCCACCCCTTCTGCCAGTCTTGACGTGGCTTCTTTCTATCGTTAGTTATAAAACCTCTGTTCAGCCAGACTTCAGATGGTTCTCCAGGTTGATTGTTCTATAATTTAGTTGTAATTTTAATTTGTTCATGGAAGGAAGCAGGCACGGTGTTTATGTACTCCACCATCTTGGATCTCCTCATTAAGTTTCTATCTAAAATAGTTTTTAAAAGATGTACAAACAAGACCAGTTCTTTCCCATTAAGAAAAAACAAACATACATTAAACCCATGTCATCCTCTAGCTGTCACTTGATCACTCCCTCTCTTTTCAGGATACACGTCTCAGAAGTGTGGTCTATATTTGCTGTCTTTATTTTCTAACCTTCTATCAACTTCTCAGTCAATTAAACCCTGGCTTCCACTTGTGTTGTACTAATCAAACAGCTTTGGCCAAAGTCATCAATGACCTTGATATCACTATATCCAATGAGACATTTTTGGGACCTAACATCAGACCACAGGTAGCCTTTCCCTCTGTTGGCCACCCCCTCCTTCTTGAAACGCCCCTTCTTGGCTTCCAAGGAATGCACCCCCTGGTGTCCCATCTATCTTTCTATGTACTTCTGCTCTGTTCTCTGCATGATCGTCTCGGTTAGACCACGAAACGTTTGGATTACTGAACATTGACATCTAGGCCTGCATGACGACCTACGTGACACTCTGTCCCTAAGTAAACTCATTCATACCCACAACTTTAGTTGTTACCTTTACCCAGAAGATGACAACTCTGTAAACCTGTCCTGGACAACTCCCCTCAGTTTTGGTCCATGTGAGAACTGCCTAACTGATCTCTCCTGTGTGTATTTCAAAGGCAACTCAAGCCTCAACATGTCCATCCCAAAGTCGTCATTTCTTCCCTTAACCTGGTCTTCTTTGAGTGTTCTCTGTCTCAGAAAATGCCATTCTCAGCATCACTTCCACTGTCATTCCTTCATTGAAAAAATGTTTATTGAGCACTTACTTTGTGCAAGAGACTGGAGAGATGATGAACAGTAGACAAGGTCTCTGTCGTCGTGGAGTTTATACTCTCATGGAGGAGACAAACATTTAGCAAGCAAAGAAACAAACATACCACATTATTTCCAGAAAGGGTAAATGCCATAAATAAAACTAAAGCAGGGTGAGGAGAGTCTGAAGGGGGGGGGGACACGGAGTGGCTATGATGGGTGGGGTCAGGGGGAGTGACTGCATTAGATTGAGACATGAGGGAAGTCTTCTGGAGGTGACATATGAACAGATACTTCAATGATACGACAAAGCCTGTGAAGGCCAAGAAGAAGAGATGAGAGAAAGCGATTGCAAAGTCAGCTTGAAACCAAGAAATTGTTCTTCACTCTTGGCTCATAACCATCACATTTTATTATTATTAACTCTTGAAACTGTTATGACTCTGCACCTCTGTTTTTACCCGCCCTGGTCCAGAGCACCCTTCATCTCTTAGACTGTGGTCCCAGACACCGACCTGTTCTCCCCACATGTACCCTTCTCTCCCTTCAAACCCATTCTCTACATGGCAGCTACAGCGTCTCTTTCAGTCACCCATCAGGCTTACAAATTCTGACTGATTCCTGGCAAGACCATCCTGTTGCTAACTCTTGTCCCACGAAACCCGGTAAGTATCCTTTCCAACTCCCCAGTTTGAGAGGCCCTGGTTGCTCATGGTGTCTTCTCCATGTTCCGTTGGTTCCCTGCAGCTGCGTGTCTGGTGGATGGGGTTGGGGGCTTTAACATGGTAATGCACAAAGTAGTTAATATGGTCAGTCAGCGTCCCCATGTTCTTTCGCCGTCTCCTTTCCAGCCACATATCCAGCTAAACTTGTCCTGACTTCCTTTGCTTCCATTACCCTGGCCTCTGTTGGTCCTAAGATCTTCCATGTTCCATCCCTCCAAGCTCCTGAGCTCCCGGGGCTTTCTCTGCTTGTAATGCTCTCCAGGGTTTGCGTAGTTACCGTTTCCTCCTTCAGTTTCCCTGCGTCATCACTTTGCACCCACAACATTGCTTCCTCAGCAGACAAGTTGTCCTGGGTTTCTCAGGCCAGGTCTGCTGTGTTTTAGGCTTCACAACACCCCAACTGCTCTATTTCCTAACGCTTAACTGCAATTGTAACTTCTGTGTGATGATTTTATTGATATCTATTTGTGTCACTGGACAGAGTTCCAGGAGGGCAGGAGATAGAGCTGGCTTTGCTCCAGTGTGTAGCATATGGTAGACGCACAGCATCTGGCTGCATAATGAGGTACATGTGTCCACACCCACAAAAGCTCCAAAAGCCAAGTATGTGCCAGAGATGCTGACTTGAACGTAATTGAACAGGTACTTTTACAGCAAGACTTCTCAGAACCTTTGACCCATTGCAAAGCACCAAGAGGGTTGGAGGAAGCAGCATTTTCAAAATTTAACTACCCATGGAACATTTTATGGAAGGCATAACATTTTCTGGCACATTCATATCTTGGGGAGTCTTGTTGGAGAAATACTGACTTATGGCATAGTTTATTATGTTTCCTCTACTTATGCACACAGACATTTATTCGCAGGTCATGTTTCCCGTGTGTGTGTGTGTGTGTGTGTGTGTGTGTGTGTGTGTGTACGTACAGCAAGTCTTCAAATAACATCGTTTTATTCAACGTTGGTTTGTTATAACATTGATGGAGGAAAAAAGTTGATCCCCGGTGGGGGCCCCCATCTGTGTAGAGTCTTGCACAGTCTCCCCATGTCTCTGTGTGTGGTTTTCTCTAGAGACCCCGGTTTCCTTCCATATCCCAAAGATGTGCGAGTGAGGTGAATTGGTGTATCTACATTGGTGCAGTCTGAGTGAGTGTGGTATGTGTGTGTGAATACACCCTACGATGGAAGGGTGTCTTGTCTGGGGTGGGTCCCACCTTGAGCCCTGAGCTGCCGGGATAAGCTCTGGCTACCTGAGACCCTGACCTTGAATCAGTAGGTTGGAAAATAATTATCTCACTTGTTTTTATTAATCTTTCTTAAATGTATGTGTAGCTCACTTTTACTTCAATGTTTAATATTAGAAATGTTTTGGGGTCTTTATTTAGGAATTTGGTGATGTTTTTGTGACCAGAAATATACCATGGGAATATAATTCTTGTTTCTATTGATTAACCTATGGTGAAATTGGTTTTGTTATATGTTGTTTTGCTTGAAGTTGCAGTTTCCAAGAACCTATCGATAACATTCAGTGAGGACTTACTGTGTTCTCCCCATTATAGTCCCATTACCTGCAACTGAGGCCGTGTTTAGTCGGGGACAAGAGCAGGTGTGGCAGAAGTCAAATCATGGTTTGACACGAGGATTTGGAGGCAGATGAAAGGGACTGATCAGAGGTACCCTCAGAAGACGTGCAACCACTTCAAATCCTCTGTGGAATGAGGTGTGTGGGGGGGTGGGGGTGGGGGGAAGCAGATAAACATGTCTCTGGTTAATGGAACACTTTACCCAGGAGGCCCATTTTGGCCACAGGGATCTTTCACACATGACTGGGAAGGGAATCGGAGCCAAAGCTTACCCAAAGTGGCAATACGAGGTCTGACAATTAAGGTTGCGACTTAATTGTCAGACCTCGTATGTGCTTCCTCTGGGCTCAGATGCGACAAAGATATGAAGTTGGGATGGTTCAGATGGACAAAACTATAAAGATGGGTAACACGTCGTCTGGCTAACGTGGCGGGAGTGGTGGTGGAATGGCCGCTCATAAATTGCTATGATCGCGTGAGTTGCTGCAAGTTGATGAGGGAACCAAATCTGGCAATTGTTCTGGAAATTCGAATCGCACATAAAACTTGACCCCGAGGTCCCACTCAGGGAAATCTAACTTAAACAAAGAGCACCAACCAGGTGCAATGGCCCTGTAGGAGGGTGTTTACTACAGCACGCATAGGGCATAAAGCTGGACGTCACTAGGTCTTTATCATTAGGGGATCGTGGCATGGATTGGGCACATGCGAAATCTTAGCTGGAACGCGACTTCTAATGCGATTCACATGGTAGCTGCACGTGTGGGTGCACTGTGCATGCGCTGTGTTATTACGTGAATCAGACACAAGATGCGGAGTAGTTTTGAAAACAAGAAATACTCGCCCTGTAGAGTGTTGGGAAGGGTCAGAGGGAGATGTGGGAGAATTCCTGCCCCCGAAGCCCCACCTCCCTCATGCTAGTAGGGCTGGGAGAGTGGAGAAGCAAGGGGACAAAAATATT
Source organism: Rhinolophus sinicus (assembly GCF_036562045.2). Classification (NCBI taxonomy): domain Eukaryota; kingdom Metazoa; phylum Chordata; class Mammalia; order Chiroptera; family Rhinolophidae; genus Rhinolophus; species Rhinolophus sinicus. Next base: position 18,541,613 of record NC_133760.1, read on the forward strand.
CCAAGTTGGGGGGGGGTGTGCGAGGCAAAGCAATACTTAGTCCTATTAAAAGAAAGGAGAATAACCCAAGTTACTGTAGGGAAAGTTGTTGATCACATTAATTTGGCTGATGATTTGGAGGGGGGAAGTGTTTGTTGGGTAAGAAGAAAGTGCGATTCTGTGATGGTCCCGCCTCTTTGCTCTGTGGGCCCCGGGCCCTTGGAGGGTCCACTCCTGTTCACCCAACACCCTCCTTATTTTGCACAGCTTCTCAGCGGTTGCACTAGAAAGTCATCCATTCTCTCACGAAGTGCCCACACAGAGGGGCAACAACCCTCTCCCCCTCTCCTGGGGTAGGGGGTCAGCCACCAGGAAATAGCTTAGGAGGCAATGCCATCCCCTGGGCTGGCACATCCCTGCATCCTGCTGTCCACACAGAACAGCCCCACGTGACTTTTGATGCAGCTGAGCCTGTTTTCATCAGTCTCCTGTGCTTCCAGCGTTTTTCCTTGGGCTTCCTGTTTCCTAAAGCAGTTCTGGTGAAGAAACCAATGGAGTGAAACTTGTTTCCCTTAGGTCTTTTCATAATCAGCCTTAGCAAGAAGCAGCCCCTAATGTGACCTGGGTGACAGGAGGCAGGTAGAAATAGGGCCCAGCTGTGGCCTTCAGCCACTTACCAGCAACACAGCTGCTGTGACTCAGCTTTCTGTTCTGTAAAATGGGCACACTGCTGGCAACTCCCTCAGAAAAGCCTGGTGGAATGTGACGGGTTGTCTGTGTTAACATGTGTGAGGTACTGAGTCAGACTGTTGGAAGCACCCTATAAACATCAACGCTGACAATTATTACTTGTTTATGGCTAGTACTACCTTCAGTTTATTTTTCAATGCCAACCACCAGTTTGGAAGTGCCATAGAAACATCTGTGGCTCCGTCTAGAGAATAACTCTGAGGAGGGATGGGACCGGGAGGCCCCAGGTATGCCTGGGTATTCCCTTCCCCTCACCAGCCTTGCCTGGTGCTCCCCCACCCCAAGGCCCACAGACTCACTGAATACTGATGAGGCCCCCTTTTTTTTGGCACAAGTATATTCTGCCAGATATCCTCTGTTTCCTCAATCTTCCCAACTCTGTGAGTAGGTATAATTTTAAGGACTGGGCTGTGTTTAGAAGTTTGGAAACTGGCTGCCACTGTCTGCACTAGCAGCGGATAGAAGAGGGCTGCGATTCACATTGCTGGGTCTGAAGTCCCCAAACACAGTGCTCAGAGCCCCTCATCACCCCCTTCCTTGGGGGGTGTCAGACGTTGGATTTGTTGCCCCGTGTTCTGCTGGCCAGATTTCAGAGGGCACAGTGCGGCCACACTGCATGCTGTAGGCGGAACTGAAACTGGTGGTATCAGCGTCTCCCTCAGTGCTCAGTGTTTGAAATCATGGGACCACTCCCGTGAAAAGCTCCCACAGAGGGGCCAAAGGGCGGGAATCTGAATTTGTCACCTCACCACCTGGTGGCGCCACTGCTGCTGCAGGACCGCGTCGCTGCTGCCTTGGCCGCCCGGTCTGCCTGGGCTGACAGCGGTGTGGTGTGTTTCCCCGTGTCTACTCAGGGGCCTGCTCTGTGTCCATTCACGGGGGCTGAGGCTGCAGATGTCAGCTCCCCATGAAGACGCTGGGGTGGATGGACGGCTGTGGTTTTGGTTGGCAAGCACATCTCTCTCTGTCTCTCTCTGTCTCTCTGTCTCTCTCTGCCAGTCTGTCTGTCTGTCTCTGCCCCCATCTCTCTTTTTCTTTTTTCATCTCTATCTTTGTTTTTTCTCTCTGCGTCTGTCTCTTTCCCTTTCTTCTTCTTCTTCTTCTTCCCCTCCTCCTCTTCCTCCTCCTCCTCCTTCTCCTCTCTCCCTCCCTCCCTCCCTCTCCCCCTCTCTCTGCCCATTTGTTTGTCTGTCTCTACCCCCATCTATTTTTCTTCCCAATCTCTCTCCATCTCGGTTTTTCCTCTCTCTCTCTCTCTCTCTCTCTCTCTCTCTCTCTCTCTCTCTCTCTCTCTCTCTCTCTCTCCAGGGCTTGTCTTTGACAAAGGCTGGCAGTGGGACCCCTTGAGGCAGGAGGTTCCCAGGTCAATAATCACCTCAGAGTCTACACCCCCAAGGTGGCTTCCTCTTCTGTACCATGGGCTGGGTTTGTGGGCGTGCTGGGCTCACCCCTTCTCTGGCCTCGAAGCACGGGGGCAGAATGATCCTGGAAATCCCGGCTGACAGGCTGACATTCGACTGTAAACCGGATCTAACCAACTGTGAAAGGAAAACAGAATTTCAGTGTATTTATAGCGATCATGTCATTACACTCAGTGCAATGGGACGTTAGGGTAAAAATAAAAAATAAAGAACACTGTTTAAATAGCTTCTACCGCCGTCGCTGCTGCAGAAGCGTCAAACCCCTCTGTCCTGGGGGGACGGGCTGACCCCAGTCCCGGCAGAAAACGTCCTTCAAGACTAGACCCAGCACCGAATGGCCTTCAGTGGGGTGGATGAAACAGCTGTGTATTGGTGGGTATTTTTTGTTTTGTTTTGAACTTTTCTACTTTCTAAAAGTCCTTTCCCAGGAAATACCAATGAGGAAAGAGGGCAGGCAAAGAAAGATTCCTTCTATCGCTTCATCAATGAGGCTTCTTTTATTAGCAGATTTCATTTTTCACAGTGGTTTTCGGTTTACAGAAAGACTGAGCAGAAATAGAGTTCCCATCTACTTCCTACCTACCCCAGTTTTCTCTGTTTTTAGCATCTTGCCTTGGTAAATTTGGGACAATTGATGAGGCCATTCTGGTACGTGATTATTACGTAAAGCTTGTAGTTTACATGAGGGTTCACGCTTGGTGTTGCACACTCTATGTGTTTGGACAAATGCCTGATGTCGTGTACCCACCATCACAGTGTCATACAGGAGAGTCCCACTGCCCTAAAAAATCCTGTGACGATGAAAATTTAAAGCTACTTTTAAAAAACAACTTTCAGAGCTGCAAAAATACCCTAGGAATTGGCTAGCCAGAAGACTATGCAAATGAGAGACTATTATCCACACACATGCTGCCGGTGCCCCAACGTGGGTGTGTCAGAGCCTATGCCTCAGGGGCTAGAACTTGGCCCAGGAAGGAGTAGAGAATATTATGGGTGCACATGTATATTATAATGATGTTAGTGTATATACATCTATTATTATTATTTTTAAAAACGGAATGACCACAGGGATGTGTGTGCTGGCCACTGAGTAGGACCAGCCCTCCCTCTTGGATCTAGGAGGTGGGGTTTTGGGGTGCAGAGAGCTTGTTGAGTCTGGTTTTTGAAGCATTTGCTGTCGACGTGTTGCCACATGAGTAACGGTGCCACAAGCCAGCCCTGAGCTGGTGTGCACCTGATCGGAAACTGGGCAGGAGGCAGCTTTCTCTCCTTTGCACATTCTCACTGACACGGCTACTGCTGAAATGTGTCGTCCGTCACTGTGCAGAGGCATTGTGTGAACACAGAGCTTTTAGCAGCCTTTGCCTCTGGGATCCAGAGACAATAAAGCTCTCTTACTTTCTGGAGGTTCAAGTGACATGAGCGGGTGGCCCTTGGACAAAGCATGCTCTTAGGTCCACGTCGCAGTCACCCCCAGAAATGACCACTCGCGGCTCCCAGTGGCTCAGCGCGTCTTCTAGGAGAGCTAAGACGCCTCGGCTTGTGCTGGCTACTATCCTAAAATAGATCCTCACAGTCGCCAGTTCCAAAATTTAGGGTCTCCAAAGGTATTTATGTATACACGTTACCCTATCATGTCTGCATGCACCTGACAAATTTGCTCTAATTCATTATCAGAATTCGCTTCTGAATTTGCTCGAATTCATCACTTGAATTAGCTCTGAGATTCCTAGATGCTGATGGCTTCCTTTTGTATCCAAGGATGCTTGGGGCAGCGTCCATTTCATTCTCCAAAACACCCAGTTGCTCTGAAGACGTCTCTCTGCCATGTTTCCTTCTTGCCCTCTCTGGTGTTCAATCGGATGAAAAAGTACTGATTTGTAATATGAAAACCAGGCATCACTGGATTTCCGTAGACTGCTGTTGCGTGCTGCTAGCCAGTTAGCTGAAATCTACCATTAGAAACTCAGGGTCTTTTTGGGAACTGCTCGTGGCTGCCAAAATGGTTCTAAATATATTAAAAGTAGGTTAACTTACTGTGTCCCCTGCATTTATTCTTCCAGCTGAAATTTTCCTGACTTTTTTTTTTCTTCCCTTTCATTTTATTAGGTTAATAAAACTTGGTTTTCGAGCATTTCGCTGCCCCTGGAGAGCAATGGGCCCCACGTCCAATTCATCAAGTGCCTAATGAGTGGCCTAGGAGGTCCCGGCCCATCCATTCCAGAAGCTCTCTGCCTCGTAAAGGTGAAGCCTATGGGCTGCACTGTATATTTTGTCTGTTGGTTTCCCAAATTCTCCTGCCAGCTCTACTGTCACTTTTCAGGATTTATACGAGGCCGACGGCACCGCGGGGGCTCCCCTCTACAGCAGAACCCCCCTTCTCTGCCCACTCTTCACACACACCACACACTCCGTGCCATAAAATAACGTTTCTGCAATAAAATGAAATAGAAATGTGTCGATGCTAGCATTTTAGAACATTCCAGCAAAAGGGCTGTGGGAAATGCCTTCGTTTACATTAAGGAGGGAAGTTCTGTGAAGAGAGGGGGGGGGTAAAACAGTATGAGAAAGGCCTTTAGTAAGAAGAAATAGCCTGGTATTTAAAGTAAATAAATTAAAAATGAACCGTGTTTGTGGTGTGTGTGTGTGTGTGTGTGTGTGTGTGTGTGTGTGTGTGTGGTGTGCAGTCTGTAAATTATTTTTACACATATACGTATGCTACCACTGGATTATTTTTTGGTGTTTCAGAGACAGTTCGATGAAAGAGAAAAGTGACTGACACTCGCCTTCTGGGCCCGGGACTTGGGCTCTGTGTCCTTCTAGAACATTCTTTTCCTCCCCTGCAGGCTCTCTAGCCTTGGCTAAGTTGTCAGGACACTGCCAGCTCTAGGCATAGGGCTTTGTCTGCCTCAGCATGGTTGGAAAACTGGAATCTGAGCAACTAAGAGCCCAGAGTACACACATTAGCTGGCGGCCTGGGAAATGGAGAGACCGCGGTGGGGTCTTGTGAGGGTGGGGCGGTCATTGGGTGATGGGGAGCCAGAGGCCTCCCGGATTTCCACACAGCAGCCTGGCCTTGTCAGCGTTTGCAGTTTAGTATCCTGGTTCCTCTTTTCTGCTTGGAGCCTCCAGAAAACTCCCGGCCTTGAATTAACTGCATTCTCCTGGGGCATGCGCTATCGCCAATAAATTACTCTATGTGACCTGTAACTTTTTCTTCCCTTCCTTCCATCCGCCCGCCTTGAGCACGGGAGGGAAGGGACATGGAGGAGAGGTTATGCTTGTGTGTGTGCGGTGAGGGGGAAAATGGGAAAGCTGTCTTTGGATGATTCTCTGCGATGTCCTCTGTATCTTATCACCCTCCCTGGCCTCGGCGCTGGGTAACAGACCCCGTCCCAACACTCAGCTGGGATTTGGGAGGACTTCTTTTAACACCTGGGATGTGGAGAGGTGAGGCATCTTGGGGCTAGGAGGGAAGTGGCGAGGAGAGCTGTCCCTCTTCCAGGCTCCTTGCCTTTGTAGAAGAGCAGTGTTCTGGAAGATATCTGAGGTGAAGTAGGAGCGTTCAGGGCCAGCTCGTCACAGGGAGACTAGAACCCAGCCAGCACCTCCGTTCTTCCACATGAGGAGATACAGCTTTAACTGCGTCTCTTGCAGCAGTGACCTCAAAGTGCCCACCTGCCCCAGGACTTGTGCCTCAGCTTTGCGCGCCCTCATATGTGCCCACAGGGCCAGGGCTTCCTGGCAGTTGTGTTGGTGGCCTAGCGTCTACACAGGGGAGGCCACACAGGCAGTAGACCAGCTTCATGCCCCTTGAAGACCCTCAACCAGGACTGGCCTTTCTCAGTTTCCCCCCAGTCCCTCTCTGGGCGGCTGGGGCACGGCTCCCTTGTGGAATTTCCCACCAGAAGCTGGCGCTGCTCCCCCGCACGCCCCTCTTACCGGGCGCTCATTATGCATTAGATTATCTTCTGAAAATATACTTTGAAGGGTTTTTGTTTTGTTTTGTTTCCCTACTTGACACTCTTGAATAAAGTAGGCCATTTGTCTTTTAGGCAGAAGAATTTCAACAGTTACCCTACACACTCACAAGAAGATTGCAGGCTCACGGTGGAGAGGTAGTTAAAATTTTTTTTTTTTGCATCAGGGTTTATTCTTGTCTCAGCTTCCCCCCTAAACTTTGCAGCTTTTCTCTCCTCTCTCTAACTGTTCCTCCCAACTGCACCCCCACCCCCCACCCCTGGATCCAGCCCACCTCCAGCTACTCAAACTGAAAGGAGCATTCATGCCTGGGCCATCTGTTTGTTTAAACTCACCCTGTGTTAGTCCATGTTAAATGCAACAGAATGGGGAAAAATGTAATTCTCTGCCGGCTTTTGATCAAAGAGAGAGCTTTAAAAAAAAATTCAAGATGGATTTCTGAAGGACAGTGTTATACACATTCCGTGTGTTTCTGAGCTTCAGTATTTAGTTGATTTGGGGGGAAAATCTTTTTTTTCCCCTTTTGATCCCAGGGAGAAAACACTCGCACAAAACACATCTCGGCACTACAAACATTGTAAGATGGGCACTTTTCTTTAGACTCCCCAGCTGAAAAGTGGAAGGATGTTGCCTTTTAATTTATCAACAACACAAGAGAATTTGAAATATGGCTCCACTGCAACATCCTTCCTTGCTCCTGTGGGAATTCAAGGGGAGGTCACTCTTGTCTGGGGCTAATTCAGGACCCAGGATGCCCCCCCACCTTGCTGAGAAACACACACATTCATACTCCATTGATCTCAATTTCACGACCAATCATTAAATGTACATTTTTCCCCTCACTCTCTCAGCTTCTGAGCAAATGCAAATAAAACGCTTAAAATGGTTAACATTTCCTGTCACTGAAGGCATTCATTAGGGGTGGGGGTCGCTGAGTTTTAAAGTGGATTTTCATAGGAAAACTCATTTCAGATCTGCAGCAGGAACTCAGACCGTTTCACACAGCGGATTTCGGGGGTTGCGATGAGCCTAAGTCCGTTGCCGTCATTCCAGTGATACTTTATGTCATGTGGATGTAGGAGAGCAAATATCCACATTCGAACTTAGATTAACCTGGGACCCCGCTCAGGTCACAGGAAAGAATTAAAATAATGTCCTTCCCCCCCTCCCCCCCACTTTCCCCTTGACTATTTTCTTTTCCTTTATTGGAGAAAAAAAACCAAATTTGGTCTTTCAAATTTGTTGTGTTTCCTCTATTGATTGTTTAGCTAGTGATTTGGCCAACTTCCTGGATGTTCATTTCTGGTTCTGCACAAAAGAGCTACATTTCCTTTTGGAATCGGGACCAGGAGAGAGAGAGAGACAGCTGCAGACCCTGGAAATTGTGAGTACGCCATGGTCTTGCTCCTGTGTGTCTCTGACCCCGATTGTCCTGCCCTGTTCTGCCTCCTCTCTCTCTTGCTCTCTCAGTTAACTTTCCATGGGGCTCCTTGCCTGAACTCCCTCTGTCAGCCCTCAGCACCATTCCCCACTTTTAGGAAAAGAGACTCTACAATTTCTACACAAACATCGGATAGGAAAGGGAGGGGGAGTGTGCTTACCAAATGCAGTGACTTCAATTTTCATGTTAAGGCTCCAGAAAGATGGAGAAAGTAAACAGAAGCAGGCTGGTTTATTTCAGGGGCTAACAGTGAGTCCCCACTGAATTTACCTAATAAAATGAATTTTAAAAAATTTTCATTTTCTCATTTCATTCCAGCAGAAAATGAGTTTGCCTTTATAATATCCAGATCTTTCAAACTCTAGTAAGTGAGAAATTAAGTTACAAAATGTAAATACTTTGATACGCGCACACACACACGAAATATATGAAATGAAGTAATTTGTGACTGTAATACAATAGCAAGCCTGACTTTAGGCTTGTAGGACATTTAAAAATTTTTTTATTTTTTTATGATGTGTAATAAGGAAAAATAAGGTTCAGTAAAAATGTTCCCCTTTTAAAATGGGTGAATTGTGGTACTTAAAAATTTAATTGTAATTTTCATTTAACATACGTTGTCGATTTAAAAAAAATCTTCGGAACATCTTGTCAAATGTTAAGAGGATTGTAAAGAAAACATGTTAATATTCTAGGCCACAACTGACTTCTTTCCTTTCCATGAAACTATTCCAACTAGTGTGGGAAATTGTAAAACAATGTACTTCTCTCGTGAAAAGAATACCCTGCCTTTAATTACCAGGAGAAAGCAATTAATGCTCAAATTTCAAGGAAAATCCAGTGATCAGTTAGGGGCAGGAAGAAAGACGAAAGCAAACGGTTATTTGCATGAGAGAATCCAGAAATCAACATTTGTAATTGTAGATGTATAATCGGAATGTGATTATATTTATAAGGAAAAGTTACATAAACTTAAAAAATGGTAGTTGTTTTGCTTAAGTCCCTGAAAAAAGAATTTAGAATAATATTTGGGTTATCCTAGTTTTGTGTTCTTGTGTTCGCAAAACCTTGTTAGGTTAAAGTACTCCAAAGGAGTGTGTGTGTGTGTGTGTTTATGTGCTTTTCTTCTTCTTCTTCTTCTTTTTTTTTTAACTTTTATTTATTTTAAGTGTGTTTTTCCAGGACCCATCAACTCCAAGTCAAGTAGTTGTTTCAATCTAGTTGTGGAGGGCGCAGCTCACACTGGCCCATGCGGGGATCGAACTGGCAACCCTGGTGTTACGAGCACCGCGCTCTAACAAACTGAGCAGCCCCTGTATGTGCTTTTCTGACACCCCCAGCCCCGAGGAAATGTGGGAAGAAAAAGGGAGTTGACTGGTGAAAAAAATAATCCTTCACTCCAGAAGTTCGTAACTACTATAAAACGCTTAGAAATTAAAAATAGCAGTTTTCTTACTTCTTTTCCTCTTTGGGGTCTGTTGAAGGGGTAGAGTGATGGGCTAGAGCCAGTTTTCAAAATTGTCATAGACCAGAGAGTGGAAAAGGGCTATTGCCACTTTCCTTTGCTTTTGGTTATTTTATTCGTGTTCTCCTGTCCCTCAGATTATGGCATTCTACACCTTAAATATATATTTTAAACTTTCTAATTTGGATTGCCGAAACAGAAACCTTTGCCTTCTTAGGGAGGTATGGCTGCTGTCCAGTAGATGGCGATATTACTTCTAGAGTGAGTGATCAATGGGGGTGGGGGTGGGGAAGATAGCTGCTGAGATTTAGCCCCAAATCATGGCAGGTCTCCCCTTCACCTCTCCCGGAGGGTGTCCCGTAAGCTCTAAATGTAAGAAGAAAGCCTTTTTTTTGAGACCTCGCCTGAAATTTGCAAACCATCCCAGAGTATTTCAAGTATTTACATACACCAAATGTAAATGATCAGATGTCTCACCCTCCTGAAATGGTCTGAGACGGTGCCCCGCTAGAGTTCAAAGAAATACTTCCTGGAAATGTTCAATATAAAAATGGAAGGAGCTTAGCATTGATTTCAATATTTTATCAGTTGCCTGTTTATGTTTTGAGAACCAAAAGCTATCCTGACGATTCTCCTATAATAATCATGAGGAATGTCCATTATAATTACGTGGAACTTTATATGCGCACACATAGGCAAGGAAAATCAGGCACGTACAGCTAGTGACATCAGAATCTCACCTTCTCAAAACAGTGTTTTCCTTCTGATGTGATGAATGTATATATGTGAGAATAACCACCCTGGACGTTGCATTTCATTATATCAGCACCTGCTGAAACAGTCTCACCAGCTTCTTAGAGGTTGTAAACCTCCATCTCCCCGCAATTGTGTTCCTGTCCTTATCTCTTGCTGCAGAGAATCCCAAAGAATATCAAGCGTGTTCTTCAACATATTTAATATCAAAATTAAAAGTATTTGAAAACATTTAAAAATGATTTCCGTGTTTCGATTCTTCATGGGACAACATGATTCTATAATTAGTTTTACAGGCTAATTTGCCATATTGTTTTTTTAATTAAAAAGAAATAGTGTGCACGTTGACAACTATTTTAAAGAAACTAATTCAACCACAGCAACAAAAAGATATTTCTTTTCCTAAAAATGATGTGATCGTTTGTCCTGGAAAAACAAAAAGATGGGGAGGGGGGAAATTCATTAGACTCCAAATGTGAAATACTATTTAAAGACATAGAAATATGTAAATGTAGCAGAGTACAATGACTTCATCATGTCTGGTAGTAATTAGTCCATGTATTGGTCTTTAAAAATTTAATGAAAAGACATGCCGGCTTTTATACCTGTATGTATTTACAAACTGTGTAAGTCACCAACTATTCATAACTCAAGTCAACGTATTAATAAAATGATTGTGCACAAACCCAGCTGTTTAAATAAATTCTGTTCTGCTTTAAAGATTTTGCCTTTTGGGGAGAAAGGCATTTAAGTATTGAGTGGCAGTGACCAGTGAACAATAGTTAAAATGAAAATAAATCTTCCTGAAACTAAGTTCTACTTTTCTTGAGCAAGATACTAACCCATAAAAAATAAACATTGTGTATTGAGCCACGTTTGTATCAAGTGAACGTTTGTAAAATGATATGGCGAAAATATGAACTTGTGTGTCCGAAGTTAGATGTACTTTGGTTGACTAGCAGAACAGAGAGCTATTTGCTCCACAGAAACTGAATAAAATAAAATGAGCAATTCTGGAGAGGATCCATTCAAATTTGTTCAGGCCCAGGGAGGTGGACATATTAGAATTAACACAAAAAATTTTATGTCACTTGGTGCCTTGGCTTAAGGGATAATTTAATTACACCATCTATTAATGTTGACTTACTTTTCTGCTCCGTCCAGCCTTCTTACGATCTTGACAGCTCTAATAGGCCATTCAACAGTGAACGCTTTCTCATTTAGTTGAAAATATTTTAAGTTTCAGAAACCCAGCAAGGAAAAGCACTTTCAGGCTCCAGGTATATGAATAGACTAGTTCGGGGCAAGATTGTTTCAGAAGATGAATTCAACCAGCCTGTTTGACCAATTTCAGCTTCAAATATTTCTGTGTTTCAATTTGCCAACCAGGCTGGTTGGGCCTGAGCTGATGCAAAGATAACGGCCTCTTCTGGGCTTTGTTTTTTTTTTTTTTGTTTTTTTTTTGGTAGAGGGTAGAAAGTGGCCCTAGTACCATTTTTGCATATGGGTTTACGGAAACAGCACACAGGCCTGTGTGGCCAGCAAGCACATTGAATACACACATCCCTGGCTTAGAGATTTCTGGGTTCTGTATTTGTAAACTTTCCACTTTGTGTTTTTTTGAGAACGTCACGTTTGATCTCTGCCAGCGAAGGTGGGGACGCATAGTTACTCCCCTCCTAACAGCTGAATGCAATCAAGGCACTTAACTTTGTGTTGTGTTTTAGTTAAAAGGTAAAAGAGAAAAATACACCCAAACAAACCAGAAGACACATTTAGCATCGAGTCTTCAACCCTAAACAGATTGTGCCATCAGTGGAGGAATAAAGCCTGCAGGATACAATGCGTGCCCTCCCTCCCCCGTGAAATTCTCTTGGAAGAAGCCGTGGAATTGTGGGGATTCCATTTAAGGGTCAGCTAGTGTGTTTAAGCTGCATGTCAGGAGAAAGAAGGCTGAGATCCTTTGTGCAAACAAGCACCAGAAACCCAAATCCCTGCCTGTCTCTCAGAAACGAACTTGCCCAATGTCTTCTGAGCCGGTTGGAGAAAGGAGCGTTGGAGGCCACCTTTCAGTGGTCTTGCCGCCATTGCTGCCGCTGAATGGAAGGTATCCAGGCAGGAGCTACGCGAGGGCCCCAGACATTCTGGGCTGGACCCTGCAGTGAGGCTTCCTCGGTGAGGGAGACATATTCCCATCCTGGGAGCTGTCACAATTCCTGTCCCAGGATGCTTGCAGACTGGGCAAGGGCTCGCATAACAATGTCATGATGCTATTGCATGACAGCAGCTCTCCCTGATGTCCTAGAGCACTCCACTTTCTTGGAACCCTAATATTGGACACTCAGTCATTTAACTAATTCCTTAGTTTTTTGATTTGTGAGTTGACTGTCTCCCCTGCTTAGTAACTAAGCGTCAGGATTGTGACATACTCACAACAGGGTATTTATCCAGAGTTCGCAACGTGCCAGGTATCACATGGGATGACAGGGTGGTGCGTCCCAGTAGGTCGCTGGGGTATGGAATGTCAGTGTCCCCATCTGACAGTTGAGGACACTGAGTTCCCGGAGGGGCTGAGTGGAATTGTCAAGGTGGCACAACTCCTGTCCAAGGCTGAGGAGGAATGGGGTTTGAATCCAGGCCAGTGGATCACAGTACCCACATTTTTAATCAGGCCTTCACAGGGCTTTGCTAAATCAGAGTTTGTTGACTGAATAAGTGAACTGTGAATTTGAGAGGCAGTGGGGTATATTGTAATGTCTGGAGGAAAGTTTTCGTAGCAGGGCAGATTTGGGTGCAGATGGGCTCTGCCACTCGTTCCCTGGGGACCTTTGCTGAATTCCTGAAATTTTCTAAGCCTCAGTTTCCTCCTACATAGAATGGAGCTAGAAATCTTTCTTTTTCAGGTTGTGAGGCTTTGAGATTGTGAATGAAAAGGCTGGGTCCTTGGAACGTACTGGATAGAAGAATGCATCGAGACTGTCTTTGGGCCAATTCCCGGAATCCCAGAAATAAACGGCCAGAGGGGCTACCAGGAATCACATCTTGGCCACCCACAAGCTGGGTGACCCTGGGTGAGTCTCTTGAACATGCTAGGCTATAGTTTTTTCTTCTGTCACGGTTCCTGCCTCAAGGGCTCACAGAAGGGAGGAGAGCTGGGCCTGTAGAAAATACTAAACAAATGTCTGCTTGGCACCTCCATGAAAACGCTCGCTCCCACGTCCGGCCGTGTTCCCATGCCAGTACCTTGCCATAGGAAGCGCGGCCCAGAACTGGCAGTGTCAGCATCACCCGAGAGCCTGTGAGAAATGCAGTCTCAGCCCCCGCCCAGAGCGCCTCAGTCAGAACGCAGGGCTTTGTGGACACTGGCCTGACCGTTGAAGGAGCACCACCCTGGGATACTTGGGAGACAGCGGCCACCTGTCCCCAGGTGGTGGTTGCCCAGCAGCTCACGCTCTGTGAACCTGCCGGCCCTTAGGCCCTGCACTCGTCCCTCCCATGCTATTCTGTCGTGCAGGGGCCAAGGGGCTTCGTTTCGAAGGCTCCCACATCATCACCCAGCTTCTGGCTGGAGAGAGGATCTGGTGAGAGACAGGAGGGTGGACTGGAGGAGAGAGAAGCTGGCAGGTCTCCCCTTCTCCTCCCCCGGCTCACTGTCTCAGGGGTAGTGCTGCTTGCACGGACAGGCTCTCGCCAACCCTGGCTCCTGTCTGTCCCTCCAGCCCTGGGGGGCTAGCCCCTTCCTGACGGTGCTTTCTTAGCCCCTCGACTCCACTGGTTTGGCTTCTCAGCTTTTCCATCGCCAGAGCAACCAGTTCCTTGTATTGAATTCTCTCTTTTAAATGCTCAGGGAAGTTTCTGTTTTTCTTGGTCGGATCTAGTGATCTACCCAGGCTCACACTGGAAGGGGCAGGGGTCTTAGAGGCAGGTGGTGTGGACGCAGGCTCCAGCTCTCCTGCTGACGTGTGCCAGAACCCTGGCCCACTCCCAGAGGAGGATCTGGGCTCAGTGAGGCCCCTTCTCTCTTGCTCCAACACCCCGTCTGGCCCTTGCCCAGGCCTTCCTCACCTGTTGTAGGTGGAGTGCATAAATGGCCTCAGGTCTTCACTCCTTCCTGGGTCCAAACCCTTTGCCACGGACTTTGTAGCTCCTTCTACCAATTCGTGGGTAGATTTCCTTGTCCCTGGAGTCTGGGTTTCACCATCTGACTTGCTTTGGTTGATGGGATGTTAGCAAACATCCCGCAAGTAGGAGCTTAGAGAAACACCTGTGTCCACTAGTGTAGTGCCCTTGAGCTTCTGCCCATCTGCATGAGCAATGCCTGTGCTGGTCCAAGGAAGGGTGAGAGACATGCAGAGTCAAACGGCCCCATTCACCATGGGGACTCATAGATGGGTGAGCAGTTTAGCCCATTGTTAGCAGGGATACCTCGCTTACCACCCCAGATGCACAGGGTGCTCTCCTTGGATGCCATGATATTTCTGCTTTTGTTATGCAGCACGAGTGTGGGAAGAGCTGACTGATACATGCTCGCCAAGGCAATGAGGAGCTCTCTTCATATTGCCCCAAAGGCATGGAGTGTGGTGGGGAATGGCACGTGAGAACAATGTTTGTGGACAGGTAGACCGAGCGTGGGACTCCAGTTCTGCTACTTCCTAAAGGGTATCTACCCTGGGGAACGTCAGTTTGTTTCTGTGGGCTCAGTTTTGTCCTCAGTAGAATAGGGATAATAATAGGACCTACCTCATAGGGGGTTGTAGGGATTGAGATGATGCATGTAAAGTGCCTGGAACATAGCATTTGATAAAGGCATCATTGTTATAAGCAGAATTAATGATGTTATGTTATAAAAACCAACAACCATGATCTAATTTTGCCCTCTCTCTGCTCCCTGACATGTGCCCGACTTGCCATTCTTTAAGTGCCCCACTGTTTTATGCCCCAGGGCCTTTGCATGTGCAGTTCCTTCTCCCTGGAGGGTTGTTTCCCTCTCCTCCAAAAGTCTCCTCTTTTCATCCCCATTTAAGTGCAGCCAAGAACTGAAGGGTAATTATCTGAACATTTCACTTCTCCCTCTTGTCCTTTTGGGCTGTTACATGCACGATCATATTCTTCATTTAATTCTAGGGTCACCTGGGGTTAGCCATCTCTCTCACTGTGGAGTGTGAGAGTTTACTCACACCTGGGCCAGCATGATAAAACACTCACGGTATTTTCCCCGAGGTACAAGATGTAAGGACATGGCATTGTGGCAGAAAAAACATTGGCATGGCAAAATGAAGCTTTATTATATCACAAGCTCACTGTGAAACTGCTGCATTCACTCATTGATTCAGTTGGTCAACGGGCAGCAAATATTTATGGATCACCGGCCCTGTGCCAGGTGCTTGGGTGGCTCTAGGTTAACGGCTGTGAACAACAAGCAAGGTCGTTTCAGTCAGGGCCCGCAGTCCATCGGAGAGGACAGACATGTGCCTGGGGAAGTGTCTCAGGGAAGCTCTTGAGATGGCTGTGAGGGCTCAGCCTGGTGTGGAGATGGACAGAGCTATTCCAGGCATCCACCTGGGTAAGGGAGCTGGTGGGGGGAGGGGAGCACTAGGGGACCACCCAGGGGGCTGAAATGGGAGAGTGAACTGTGACAGGATCATGGTCAGAGAGCCTGGCCGAGGTCAAATCACGGATGTCAGGACAGGCATCTGGGCAAGACCATGCAGGTGAGGTCTGGTCACCCCCATTTCACAGACAAGAGACACTGAGAGACCATCTCCATCAGTCACCTCTTGGGGAGGGAACAACAGCCCAAGGAGCACTGCAGTCTGGATGTCACATTTTATGCCTCAAGAAACCTGGAGGCGGGTTTCACCAAGGAAATAAATACATGAATAAAACAAAACGGAACAAATACATAGAATATTTATTTTAGTGAATAGAAGTGGACTGCCTTTCCGTGTCCCAAAGGAGAAAGAGAACCTTGGTTGGATGGCATTGCCATCTATCATCTCAGGCAAGAGGGAGGCGGGCCCTAGGCCTGAGTGGGAGTTGTTTCCCTGGAGACTGGCTGTCTAACATCTTTTGTATTCACTCCTCTAAGATGGGGTTGGGGGAGCTGCTCCTTGCATTCAGATGCTGGGTGCATCAGTTGGGAACATGTTCAGCTGCAGTAATGGAGAGCCTAACAGAGGGGTGGTTGTCTCAGGCAGGGGCAGCTGGAGGTGGGTAGTCCTGGCAGGGACCCCTGCCCCCCCTCCCCCATACACGCATACACACACCTTTTGGTCTCACAATCACAAGGTGAGGGCTACACCTATGAGACTCATTCCAGGAAGGTTAAAGAGAAGATGCATGGTCTTGTCGTTCTGGAGAGACCCCTTTCCAGCAGTTCACCTCTTGTCGCATTGGCGGGGACTGTGTCACCTACCACTCTCCACTGCAAAGGAGTCTGGGAAACTGCATATTTTTAGTTGGCTCCATTGCCAAGCCAAACAAAACCCGAGTCCCGTCAACAAGGAGGAATGGGGTGGGGAGCAGACCTGGTTAGGCAGCCAGCAGAGGGCTGAGAGCGCTGTGTGGTCACATCTGACTATTACCTGACGCTCTCCTGATTCGAAGATGCAGGAGACTTTAAAAGAAAAAAAAAACAAACCCTCTGATGAGATATTTATTAGCATTCTGAATGTTTCATTTATGGCCTCATTAAAACTAAAATGAGTTAATGTGTTTCTAGGGGGTTGGGAAAGTAAGGGATCAGTGTTTTTGGCCAAGACTTCCCTCACAGATGGCTTCTTTCATGACTGTCATTTCACAAAGAAGGAAATTGAGGCACAGAAAGGTTGAGGGTTTGCCCAGAATCACCAGAGTGGGGTTCAAGCCAAACAACTCTGGCCTGGCCCCCCCAGTCCTAGCCTGGGGTGCGGGTGTTGTGGGAAGCTGCAGGAGAAGGTGGGCACACATAGAGGCGGGGGCACGCTGGGGAGGAGGGCATCCGGCCTTCTTAATCACACCCCTGGGACGTGCTGCATGTTAGGCCTTGGGGTGCCCATTGCTTCCCTATCCCGCCTGCTGCCACCACATCTCTCTAGGGCTCCCACTCAATCCCAGATTTTCTGAGTCAATTCTCTACACTCAGAGCTTGGCCCTGGGAGGGAATTCTCTGTTTCTGGCTGAGAGCCTCTGCCTGAATTCGCTGTGCTCTTTGGGGCCAAAGAAGGCTCTGGTGTGGCTGGCGGGGTTGTGGGGTCACCAATCAGAGCCCCGATGGGCCATTGGCGGCCTGTGTTCACACCCATCTCCACACATCACCGAGAGGTGGGCACAGCGCTAAGTCTCCCTTATGTTTTGGTTTCTTCTTCCTCAGAGTGGGCAGCACAAGGCCGCTCACAGCACTGCTGTGAGGAAGGAAAGAGGTACCTGGCTCATGTGAGAGCTGTGATCACCATGGCAACACACATCCAAGGATGGGCCCTTGTAGGAAGTAGGAAGATCGGCCCCTTTCTCATGCTCTCACTCAGCCCTTGTGAGCCTCGGTGCCTGCCTTGGAATGTGGGAACATTCCCCAGGTTTCCCTTGTAGGGTGAGTTTTAGAAAAACATTTCAATAGTTAGCAAACATTTATTGAGCATTGAGCATCTACAAGGCCCTTTGCCCAACCTTTCCCTGGATCCTCTTTTGCGTACATAACTGGATGACAGACCACGCTTGGAGCAGTGAGGATAAAATGTCGGAAGAGCTTCCCAAGCCCATTCCTGTGCTAAGCGATCCTCGCCAGAGTCTGGTTCCCTCGTGCCCAGCACAGAGGAGGCAGGGCCCTGACACATGGCCTGTGCCTTCCTAACTCACGGAGTCACTCATCCACCATGAATAGGCAGACGCAGTCCAGGCAGCTTACTGCAACCCCTTCCTGGAAACCCAGTTGGAAGATGAGTGATGAAAGAGATTGGGAAAATGCAGCTTAGAAATCACGTTACAGTAAAGTCGTGTTCCTGAAACAGGGCTGTCCGTCAATGAGGTCATAAGAATAATAGCTTTCCATAAAAGCAAAACACAAGGAACCCAGTCCTGTGTGACCCTTTACACGGGAGGTCATTTTACCCAGTCCTGTAAAGGCGGCAAACAATGGACACATCTAATGTCCCAGAGACCATAAAGGGGCTACAGCCAAACAAATTAACTCTTTTGTTTATTGCAATTAGCTTTTTTGTCTGGGGTCCATTTTATGCGTCCATAAACATTGAATTAACAATTTGTTTCATTTTTTTTAGAATGTTGACGGGCTTTCGGGCATTATATGGAAGGAAAAGTTTTCTTAAGAGAATTGCTCAAGGAATTCTGATCTTACTATACCTCCCTTTCTTGGAAAAGGTCCCAGAGACATCCAAAATTCGTCTTCAAACCTTGGAGTGCTGTCATAGGTGTTCAATTCCCATTTCTCGCTGGTGATTCTGTTTCTTTCTCATGAAAGGAATTTTTGAAATAAAAAGCTTACCTAGCTGAGCTAGTGCCAATCAGGACAGTATCACGCTTCAAGTCACAAACAGTCTAACCGGAAGTCACTTAAACCAGCACAGGGACCTTTTTCTCACGTGATGACATGTCTGGAGAAAGGCAGCTGCTGGCATTTTTTCCTTTGCTCAACAAGGGCAGTTATGCGTCTCCTATGGCTTGTATCAGTGTCCGGTGGCTGCTGTCACAGAGTACCACACGCTCGGTGGCTTAAAACAACACACAGTATCTTAATAGTTCCGTAGATCAGAAATCCGACATGGGTCTCACTGGGCTAAAAGTAAGGTGTCGGTGGGGCTGCCTTCCTTGTGGAGCTCTAGGGGAGAAGCTATTTCCTGGCCTTTTCCAGCTTCTAGGGGTGACCCCCATTCCTTGGCTCGTGGCCCCTTCCTCCATCTTCCAAGCCAGCGAGGTGCATCTCTCTGCCCTTCTTTCATCGTCACATCTCTTTCTCTGATCTCTTCCACCTCCTTCATCCACTTGTAGGGACCCTGTGGTTCTATTAGGTCCACCTGGATATTGCAGGGTACTCCCCCCATCTCAAGGTCAGCTGATTAGGAACCTTAATTGCACCTGCTGCCTTAATGCCTCTTTGCCATGTAATGTAACTTTGTCATGAGTTCCAGGGATTAGGATGTGGACACTTCTTGGGGGGCGGGGAGGGGGGCACCAGTTATTATCTTCTTGGATTTACACATTATATCAACAGGGCTCAGTGATCCTTGGGTGGGTATAGTACTTTTCTAAGAATGCAGCATTTTCATATTGCCTGTCCCATCATGGTCAAGATGGCTGCTGCATCGCCAGCCCTCATGTTGGCATTCAAGGGAGGAAGGGAGGGGAAGCTTTCCAGGACTGCGCCAGCTGGGTCTGTGCCTTTTTTATTAGGAAAGCGAAAGCTTTCGCAGTGGTGACCCAGCAGACTCTGTTCACATCTCACAGGTCAGAACCTGGCCACTTGGCGAGCCACACGAAGCTACAAGTGAGGCTGGTAAGGTACACAACAGGTTTCCTCTAAATCAGGAGGTGGCAAGGGAGAGGGTGGGTGTGAATGACTTAGGAAACACATCGACAGTACCTGCCACAGCCCCCTTCCCAAGGCCCTGAACTCACCTCAGCCAGTCTTTGCAGACAAGGCACTGGGAGGTAGGAAGTGGTAGCTTCCAAGAGCATGTCTTTAAAGCTTTCCAGTGGAATGTAGTTGGCAGGAACTCTGGGAGTTCTAAGAAGAAACTTCAAAATCTGCCCCTGGAATTGTGGGGGAGGCTCCAGGCTTTGGAATGAGCTGTCCTGGGTTCTAGCACCTTCTCGACTTGGAAACTAGAGAGAATATATGCAAAGTGCCCAGCCTGTCTGGTTCCAGGTGGGTGCTCAGCAAAGCTCATGTGCCACCCAGGGCAGGTGTGGGATCAATGAGTTAAGGGTGGCCACAGGTGGGTCTGAAGACGCAGGTACTGTTTTGACAGCAATATGGTGATGGAAAAGCTATGGGTTGCCCCCACTGGTGCTTCCGTTTTATGGACCTTTCTGGCTCAACCATAGAAGTCTTGGGTATATTGAATGGTGGCCTCATTAACGGATATTAGCATATCAGCAAACTGTGTGTTCTGCCTGGAAAACTGGTCATGGTTCTATGTCCTAGCTGTATTCTGGGACCCTGTCATTGTTGAATTCCCGCCCAAACGCACTGGTTTTGCCTTAACTCATTTTACTGACGTGCAGTTATGGAAACAAATACCATCGGCAGTTAGGGTCCCTCCTAGAGGCAAGAGCTACTGAGGACCCACTGAGCAAGCCCCCAACCCTCACATGCCCCAAACAGCGTGCTGCCTCTCCCAGCCCATTCGAATACCACATGTTCAAAAGAATCTGGGAAATAAAATCAGAGCTAATTCGACTTAAACTTTTGAACCTTCCATCAACTGGCCACTGTGCCCACCTCCCGTGGGAACGCAGACAGGGACAAGGTGGGAAAGGAGGACAGCAAGAGAACAAGCTCCCAGGGGTTGGGTCCCTGCAGTGTGCTCTCCTGATTACCTCTGGGCGACGTTGGGCAGGTGACTAAACCTTTCCAAATCTCAATTACCTCACCTGTGAGGGGGGGGTGATAACAGCACCTCCCTCCAGGGCCGTTTCGAGGACCCTGTGTGGAAAGTGCAGGGAGGGGCCTGGCAGAGGCCTGGCAGGTAGCTCATTCTGTGCAAGCGCTGGCTTTCACTCTGGTTATTATCATTTTCGATGTTGGCAAACAGCTCACATACGCAGCATCTGGATGGAACTGAACCACATGGCACGGTCCCATGGAATAGGAATGTAATTTGAGTCAACTAGAGTCGCCACTCTGTTATCAGGCTCTCAGAATGAGCTTTGCACGACAGCATGAGTGTGGCCTCTGGCTCCAAGCCTAGTCTCCCTGGCTCCATCAAGCTTCTTCTCCACGTCGTACGTACGCCAGCTTCCTCACTGAAATAACGGGACTTGTGAAGATGCCCCACTCCCAGGACTGGCTGTGTGGGCTGGACCAGGTCATACAGGAAGGTGCTGAGGACACAGTGGGTCTTCCATTAACCCTCGCGGTTCCTCTGCACACTTAACTGCAGCAAACAAATCCTGGAAGAAGGCCATAAGGTAGTTCCTACCAGCAGCCCCATTTTGTAGATGGGGAAACTGAGGCACGGAGAGGCAAAGCCACTGGCCCTGGGTCTACAACCAGCGTGTGGTTGGGTGGGCTTGAAACTCAGCCTGAAGGGTGATTTCAGGGATGAGTGAAATCAGAGAGGTGGGTCCCAGCTCAATATGTGACCCCTTCCCCAGGTCTTGTCCCAAAGCTGGGCACAGGGAGCTTCCCTGCAGTGAGTTTGCTTCAGGGCATCTTTCTCACGTTCCTCCACGCTCCAGGCCGGCTCTTTGTCCCTAGGGAGAGGCTAGGCAGTGAGAACCTGGGAATTCTCTTATCTCTTCCGAGCAGGATGCGTCCTGTGTTGTGTCCCCACCAGGTTTCCAAGTGCCCTGATGAGCTTGCAGATTTCACAGGCGATTGCTCAGCTGCCCTCCGGCCCAGCTTTGGGGGGGGGGGGGGGGCTGTGTTTTGTTTGCCCTCGGACCCAGCCTGGCTCCCCATGTCCCTGGACTTTTCTGCTGCTCCGGGGCCCTCCTGTACCCTGCATGCCTGTCCAGGGACAGCACTCTGAAATGGTAGGGGTGAATTCCTGCCTAGGAGGGAGGGGGGATTTCCGCCCATTCTTTGTGAGGGGGTAAGGGGTGGGTTCCCCACCTGGGAGGGAGCCGGTGGGGGACGCAGCGCCTGTTCAGTCCTCAGGGGCACTCTGCAGGCAGGCGAGGGAGGGCAGGGGAGGCCTGCCTGCCTGGCCTGGGCTGGGTTTCCATCCTCTTTCACCCCATCAATGCCACTCTTAAGCCACGAGGGAATGGAAATAGGTAATTAATCTAGTTCTACCAAGGAGTTTGGGCGGTGGTTCTCACTCTTACCCCCAGGGATATTTGTTTGAAAATGCAGGTACTTGGCCTCTGGTTTCTGAGTCAGACTCCTTAGGAGTGGGTGGAACCACGATTCATAGTTTACAGCAGGCCCTGGGTAATTCTGACCAGGCACATTTGGAGAAATGCTGGTCTGGCAGCTTGGGCAGGTTCTGGAGTCAGGCAGGCTGAGTTTTATCTTCACTGCTATGTCTCCTGATCTCTCTGAGTTTTGGAGCCTCTTGGAACCTCCGTTTCTTCCTCTCCGGACTGATATTCTCTCTCTTACATTTTTTTGGGGAGAAATGCCAGGGTGCTCTGCACACACCAAGCACGGAGAGGGTTTTCAGGAAAGGATTCATTCTTGTTGTCCATAATGATAATTCAAAGACATAATCGTCCTGGCAGCGTTTCTGATCATCAGAGACAAGGACAGACCACTCTGAGCTGATAGGGTCAGAATCAAGGGTAGAGACCTTGCGTGTTTTGAGCACCCTCTGAGGCCTCATTTTAGGTACTAGAACTGTTCGCATGGAAATTTCCAAATGTCGACAATAATACAAGGGACTCAACGTCTTTTCTTTTTCTTGGGGTCCAGGAATCTGGAATCAGGAAATGCCGAGTGATCCTGGCATTCTTAGAGATGAGGGGTTGGGGCCAGATAGGGTCCAACGCTTCTGCCACTTCAGCTTGTACAGTTTCCTGCTGTATAAGCTGGAGGGATTACAGTTCTTACCTCACCAGGGCTTGGAGGATTTAATGTTATCGATGTGGCATGGGAAGCCCTCAGGGCACCAGTCGCTGACGCTCACTATTCGAGAGTTAGCTGACAGTGTTAGCGTTGGTGCTAATGGGGTCTCTCTTTTTAACAGATGAGGAAACTGGAGGGGCCTGGAGGAATTCCCCTCTTGCACAGGATTCCTGTTGATGAACGGTGGGGCTGGGATTTGAATTGAGGCCTTCTAGAGACCTTCTCCACGATGTGGGCTGTGGACACGGCAGAAGAGGCCTGAGTGGCAGAATCAGCAGTTTCCTAGACGAGGTGGGTCTGCTTCCCGGTTTGTCCAACTCCTATGGTCCTTTTTGAAAGTCAGTATGAAGGGGAACCTCATGAGGTTCTCAGTGTTGTGGGGTCCTTGTCTTTTTATGAACTGCCTACTTTGTCAAAGGGAATCCCCAAATATTCTCCCATCCAGGGTTTCTGTTGACCCAAAGCAGGAAGCTGTAGGCTCAGAGCTGATTTTACGTTTATTGGCTTATGTTTTTCCAAAGCAGGGATGCAATAAAACCTGAAATATGGTGGCTGAACACATGGCCTCATGCTGTCTTCCAGAGACGTTTTTTGGGGGTAGGGAGAGGAACACACACACACACACTCACACACGTACACACATTCATTCACATGTGCGCATTTACATATATAAACACACCATACATACATATGCAAACAAAAATACATTTTTGCTCATGCACACATCCAGTCACATACACACTTATGCATACCAACACACATGCACACATGTGCATACACCACACACACATATATATAATACACCCTGGGTGGTGTAAGATGGATCCACCATTGATCTCACTATAGTGAACCCTTGGCTGGGCTGGGAAGGCTCTAAGACAGGTTGGCTTTTTGCAAGCATCTAATACAGGTGGCTTCTGCATTCTAGAAATGTCACTAGGTACCCCCAACTCATGCTTCAATAAATTCATCACCTGCTGGATGATTTCACTATTAGAATGAACCACTTGGAAACTTGAGGCCTTTTCCTGAAGGTTTTCTATCACAGAATCAACAGAGTAGTCTTCCCTTCCCAGGAGTGTGGACCAAGAGGAAAACCTGCCCAAACATGACCTTTTTGGCATCTCTTTACATTAAAAATCCACATCTTTTTTTGGCTTTGCCTTCCATATTATAGACAGAGATATTTTTAAAAACCATTGTGTTCCTCCTATCATTTTAGCAAAAAACGATGATTTCCCCCCACACACACCCATCATCATCTTTATCTCAACTCTTCTCATGGTCTCTTTGTTTGAAAAGCCACGTTGACCTTAAGATGATAAACTGAAATGTAATCTCCTCTTCCTAAATGTCAGTCATTCACACTTTAGTAAGAATGACGAAACAATCTTAAGAGTAGGCTTTCAATGACAACATGAAATGAGACCATTAAAATCCAGGATTCCAGTGAGGGGCAAGAAGAGGAGATACTGACACCCTAAAAGGAGTCAAATATAATGAAGGAGTCAGAACAAAGCCATTTTGCCAGTGTCCCTATTGGGTCTTAGCCTCCCCTAGTTCTCTGGTCTGTGTGTGGCTGTACCTGGGGACAAAATTCTCCCATGGAAACTTCTCTCCCTGGCCAGAGCTCAACTGTCTGGTCCCTCCTCCATCACCCTCTGTTCCATCCCATCACAGAGAAGGCTTCTGGTTTGTTCTTCTCTTTGTATCTCCCCCTTTTCTTCAGTTTGACAAGACACTGAGAATATCAGTGTGTAGGGCTCTTCTCAGAATATTTGGCATCACCCAAACCCTTGCACAAACCCTTAAACTTTGTCCGATATATATGACATGTTATCCCACATGTGTATCAATAAATTTTTAGTTAAATTATTATTTGTTTACCTAAATGGCATCATAGATGTACATATTCTTAATGTCTGCTTCTTCTTGTCTGGGTTCAAATCCCAATGCCTGCCACTTGCTGGCTGTGTGACCTTGGGCAGGTTAGTTTACCTCTCTGTGCCAGTTTTCGAATCTACAAATGTGGATAAAAACAGTACCTAGGCTGTTGTGAGGATTAAATAAGTCAAGACATGTGAAGTCCTAGGAATGGGGCCTGGTATATGCATGTGAGTTCCCTAACTATCAGTGGAATTCGCCCCATGTTGGGAAAGAATAATTTGACTTTTCACACCAGACACTGGAGTATGATCCTTTGCAGTGCAAAATCATTCCACCCTGTACCGAAAGCCTCACTGGGGAGTTACTCCAGCTCAAGCGTATTCAAAGGGGTGAATTGGTAGAGGGTCCCAGGAAGCTATGTGGCAGCAGTGTGATTCCCATGTTGGGAGCACACCTGTTGGTGTGACTGGGGGTGGCAGTATTAGCAATAGTTCTTCCTGGTGGGCTGCCCTGGGGCAGGTGGGCCCGAGAACACCATTGGGTGTGAACCTCTGGTTTGCAGGAATTTGGCTCTTGCACCAGCCTGCCTGGAGCTGCCTGGCCCCCCAAGTGCCCTCTTGGGTCTCTGTGATCTCCCCAGGCAGGCCTCTGCAGGGCCTGTGCACAGGGGGCCCCTCCGTTTGTGGTGCGACGCATGCCATTTGTCAGTGGCATGGGGTGACTCCCTGGGCACCCCTTGAAGCGAGCTTGCAGAGTTCAAGGCTGGTCGCCTGGGCACTCATTATCAGATCTAATTGTGGGCTCAGATTTCACAAACCAGAGGGTTGCTCAGGTGGAGGACAAGCTGCAAAGGTCACGCCTAAAAGCTTATTAAACTGCTGGTGTGAAAGGTAAGACCATCTGGATGCCATTTGACAACTTAAGTGGTAATTACACCATTTGGCGCAGGAATTAGTGAGAGCTGTGGCTTGAACTGTGGCAGGGACAACTTTTTTTTTGTTTGCAAGGGGGTGGTTTGGGACCCTCCCATCCCAGCATCTCTTGGTCTTCACTCCTGTTAGGGCTGTGGGTTCTGTCCTGAGTTTTCCCGGTGGACTGCAGAGTTGAGACAGGCAGCCATCTCCCTCCCCGGGCCCTGCAGCCTTGATAAATAACCAGGAACACCTGCTTTCCCTGTGCTCCCCGTCCCGTCCCGGCAAGGGAGGTGGGGCAACGTCCAGCGGCATTCCTCCTGAGCAATATGGAAGTGTTTAAGCAGGGTTTGCACCAGGCAGGGTAGCTAAGATCTGAACCTTTAAATTACAGCCATTCCCAGGCTGAGGAAAAGTAAATAAACAGTTCACAGCTGCAGCCAACTGAACACAGAACTGGCTATCTCTTCTGATTGCCGGACAAGTAATTAAGTGGGAAATGTGAGCCCTCACCGTCAGGGTGAGATGATAAAGGTCTGGGGGCAGTAAATCTACCCAACTCCAGAGACCTCAGATTAACCCTCGCAGGGCTGGCAGGGCGAGGGGTGGGCAGGCATGGGGGAAGCCCCGATCAGCAGCCCCCTGTCGAGAATGTCAGAAGCTCCCTAACTAAACGGACACCACCCACCTCACCCTGTCTTGTTTAGGGGACATGACACCCAAGAAAGCACTTTGAAACAGTGCTGTCTGCATTTACTGATCCTTCTGGGTTGGATTGTGTCTCCGAAAGTTGACATGTTGGAGTCCTAACCCCCAGCACCTCAAAATGTGACTGTACTTGCCGATCGGGCCTTTAAGGAGGCAATTAAGTTAAAATGAGGTCATTCGGGTGGGCCCTGATCCAATTCAACTGGTGTCCATATAAGAAGAGATTAGGTTGGACAGAGACACGCACAGAGGGAAGACCATATGAGCACACAGGGAAAAGACAGCCATCTACTAGCCAAGGAGAGAGGCCCCAGGAGAAATCAACCCCGCCCACCCCTTGATCTCCAACTTCCAGCTTGTAGATCTATGAGAAAATCAATGTCTGTGGTGCTTTGTCATGGCAGCCCGAGCAAACTAATCCACTGGTCTTTGTGTGCTGAGAGCAGTGTGTGTGCTTCATCATAAGGGCAGACAGTGTCAGGGGCTGATAGTCTGTACTGGCCCCTTCAAGGCATGCACAACACATGTGGCTTCTCGTACTTGCCAAAGTGACGGCATACCCATTTCAGAGATGTGGAAACTGAGGCCCAGAGAGGCTAAGCAAATAGCCCAGGGTCACACAGCTAGGATATGTGGAGAGATCCTGTTTCCTAGAGTTGGGGTTCTCAAACCTGGCTGCACAGTGGAATCACCTAGGAAGTCTTAGGAAATACTGATTCCTGGGCCCCACCCCAGATGAAGGGAGTTAGAACATGGGTAGCATTTTCACCCCATGTGATTTTCACCTACAGCGAGGGTTCAGAACCACTGCTTTATATCCAATTTTTCTTGCTGGATTCCTTTTTTTTTTTCCCCCCAAAATGATGTTTTAGCAGAAGCTTATGTCCCATGTGTCACCTCCCATCTTTCCATATTTCTCCAGGTGAGGCTGCTCCAATGTGGTCCTCACATCCACGGTCAATTAGCTTGTGTTTATGCAACTGTCAGCACAGGCTCTGGAGCCCAAATGCCAGGGTTTGAATCCAGACTCTACCACATACTTGCTGTGTGATTTTAGGCAAGTCACTTGACCTCTCTGGGCCTCAGTTGCCTCATCTGTAGAATGGGGATCATAAAAGAACCTACCTCTAAGCTTGTTCTTAACCGAGTTAATGTTAGTAAACCCCTGAGAACAATACCTGGTGCATGGAGAGTGCTAGAAAAATGTTTGTTAGTAACAAAATAAATATCTTGTATATTTACCCGTGGGTGGTAAGATGTTGAGGGTGGGGGTAGGAATGGGAGACAGAAACTGAGTCTGAGCCAGCTCTGAATTTCCCCCAGGACACAGAGGGGACTTCAGCAAATTTTAGTGGGAGGGGACAGGGCGCCCTTTGTCTAAGGCATTCACCGCCACCCGCCCTCACCACACACGCATCCTCCCCATGAGGGGGGTCATGACAGCCGACCTGTTCTGTTCACATGTAAACCGTGACACCAGCCTCCGGAAGTCATGGAGGCCTGCACACATGGAATCTGAGATGTCGTGGCCACATGGCTTGCTCTGGAGAGAATGAGACGTGGAGAACCAGGTACCTGGGCAGACACGTGCACAGAGCAAGTGCTGATGGGGTTTTGGGCAGTCCTCCTGTCTTTTTGTATTCCATGGAGTCCCTTTTCCCCTACTGTAAGAATTCATATGCTTTTTGCAGTAAGAACATCGTTTTGTTTTTTTCCTTTTACATTTAAGAGTGATGTAAACATTGGCTAGGTCACCCCAGGCATGTTTCAGCATTTCCTGGACATCCTGGTGGCCTAGCAGGGCTGGATGCCTCTCTGTCCTCACCCGTGGAGCACGTGCCTGCTGGTTTTCTGGCCTGTGGCCCTGGAGGGGGCAGGCATGTGTCACCCAGCGGCCTGCCTTGGGGAGCTGCTGCAGGGGACACGGCCACAGCAGAGGTGCTGGTTACATGGAAGCGTGGATCTCTGGGCGGGTGGGGCCTTGGGGACCTGCTACAGAAGGACTTTGTGTCAGGCTGGCAGGAGCTCCCAGAAGGGTCTGGGGATGAGAACAGAGGTGGGTGTGGACCCCTCCACAGCCATTCACTGCATCAGTTGGTCTGCAGTGTGTGAGGAATTCACTCAGAAAGGGAACTGCCTGAGCCCCTCCTATGTGCCAGAGCCCTGGGGTTCAATACCAGCTTGCCAGTTAGCGGATAACTTTCTGTGCCTCAGTTTCCTCTTCTATAAAATGGGGATAACCTACTTTAAAGGGCTGCTAGGAGGAGCAAACCCATTAAAACACTGCCTGCCACTTAGTCATGAGGCTCTTGTTACAATTGTAGTTGTTTTTCGTATAATAACTCTGAGCGGTGTCCATTCGCAGGCGTGGACCTGGAGCTCGGCAAAGTGCATTTATTTATTCAGTCCCTTCAGCGAATAGTGATAGCCCTGGATTGGGCACTAGCACCTAACAGGAAACAAACCAAGGTTCCCACCCTTGGGAATTTCTCCATCCCCTGAGGGAGGCAGCCATCAGTCAGACAATCTCCCAGGAGGATAATCCCAAATCTGGAAGGTGCTAGAACCAGCAAGACTAGGGCAAGGAGAACATGTGGCAGGAGCCCTGATGGAGACCAAATGAGGCCCGAGCTGGGATGTGAGGGAGGTGTAGGAGTTCGCTAGGCAGAGAAGAGGAACAGTGTCCAGGCAGAAGGAACAGCCTGTGTGCAGAGCTTGTGCTGTCAGAGAAATGAAAGGAGGCGCTGGTAGGACAGCTGGGGTGCAGAGACAGAGGTAGACCCTGCTTATTGTCCCCCCTCTTCCATAGTAATGGAATGTTTAATTAGGCCCATTGCAATTCGGAATAAAGATGGCTTTTCCCCGCCTCCATTGCAGCTGAGAAGTGTGTGTGACAAGCCATGGCCAATGTGAGAAGGGACATGTGTGTCCATCAAGGGGAGGGCAGGGCCTCCTCTTCCCCCATTTCGTGTCCTCCCAGGCATGATGGTGAATTATCACGGCCCAAGTGATGGACCCCACAACTTAAGGAGAGGAAGGAACCCAGGGACTTTAGAGAACAGACCTCAGATGTTTATGTGAGGAAAATAAATTCTGCAGACATCTTGTTTAGCCTCTGATATTTTGGTTTTTGTTTAGGGCAGCTGAAGCCTCTGTGACCCAGTCAAGCTTTAATGGTGGGCGCCAGGCAGTGGCCAGGAAACCCCCACTGTGCCCGCTCTTTGGCATGGCCTTGGGAATTACTCCTGGCCATTCAGACCTAATCCTCCTCTCCGGTAATCCTGGAGATAATGCGAGCCAGCAACATCCTCTTAAATTGTTTTTTTTTTTCTTCACTTAATTCAGCCCAGCTGAGCTTCAGTTACATGGGAATAATACTCTGATCTGATACAGCCTTCTAGGTCATGATACACTGCTGTTTTCCTCGGAGCCACGGGAAGCTGATGAGAGGTTGCAGGACTAACCTAAGGTCACAAGGCTAGCAAATGGCAGAGCCAGGGCCCTGATCTTACCAGAGTTCCTGTCTATGCTGAGGATGGTACAGGTCAGGAGAGACGCTCACTCCACTCACTTCTCCCCCTTTTTACAGCCG
The DNA here is from genome assembly GCF_036562045.2 of Rhinolophus sinicus. NCBI lineage: Eukaryota > Metazoa > Chordata > Mammalia > Chiroptera > Rhinolophidae > Rhinolophus > Rhinolophus sinicus. The sequence goes on from NC_133760.1 coordinate 18,571,225, forward strand.
TCCTGCCAGTAGCTGCCTGGGGGAATTTGTACCCATTGAGAGCGGGAGGCCGGCACCGTGCACGGCTGAGAAGAAGGATGGAAAGCCTGAGTCGTGAAGGGCAGCACAGAGCCCTCCATCAGCATCCCTCCCTGAACGCGGGTCTATCCCGGGATGCAGTTCCTTTTGGCTTAGGCCAGTTTCAGTCGGGATTTCTGTTGCTTGTCAGTGTAGCATCTTAACCAGGAAGCTTGGGCCTGGCATTCACTGTCTGCACCTTCCCTGGGCTGGAGTGTTGTTAGGATTTTCCCAGAGCTGTCGCTTCTCTGGACTGACCCTCCTGAGTTCCTTTGGCTTTTGCTTATGGCCCCACCTCCTTCTGCCTGAGACCTGTTTCCTTAGGTTCTTGGTTATGTTGCTGATGCTACCCCACCATGGACAGGATGGAATCAGGTTGCTCTTCATTCCAAAGGAGGGGCTCATACCATCACCGGGGTCGCACAGACTGGGAGCACTGGGACTCCTCCCATCCCATGGTACTGGGAGCTCCCAGTTTCCTTATTCTTGGGAGGCCAACCCCTTCTGATGTGAGAGGCTCCTGGGTGCGGGTGTTATCCCAGGACCATGGGATGTGACCTCCTGGAACAGATCTTCAGGGAGAATAAGTGGAATGAGGAGGCCAGATGAGAGGAGGGGCCCAGAGGATCCCCCACTTACAGAGCCGTGGACTGTGACAGCACCCATGTTTTTCTCAGCCTCCTGCCCCACGAAGGCTCCCCACTTGGTAATGACCCAATTCCTCCCTTCCCCACGAGACCTCTCCCAGCTCCACTAAGTTGGCCTTCGATCCCCGCTGGGTCCCCCTCCCATTTGTGGGAGAAGAGATGTGGGGTTTAGACTGTGGGTTCCGGGTGGAGCAAAGCTTGCACTGGGTCCTGGGTCTGCTCCTTCCTAATGGTGTGACCAAAGTCATTGACTATCCCAGTTTCCATATTTGTATAATGGGGATCAAAAGTAATCCCCCAAACCTGGGGTGGTTTTGAGGATTTCAGGAGATAGTAGCTGAAAGGAGGTCAGTGAGTCTGAGCAGGGTCAGCAATGGCACAGGACCAGGTAGACGGAGGTGTGGGCAGCACCAGCTACCTAATGTGTGCGGCCCACTATGAGACGAAAACGGGGACCCCGGGTTCTAACATCATGAAGAATTTCAAGTTGGCTATAAAAAAGCATTGAACCAAATGTGGTGTCACTGAGCATAGGCCCTGTACATCGTGGTGGAGCTGCTTTAACAGTTATATCCTGGCACAGAAAGGACTGAGGAAGTGGCAGGACCCCTCGGACACCAAGAGGTCAGTGGCTGATAATCACTTGTCCACTCCCAGGACCTTTGGGTGTCAATCCGGGATCTAAGTGCAGCAGTATCCAGAGACATTACTCTTTAATGGTGGAATCTGTCCAGTGGCTGTACACTGCCAGGTGTGGGGAAGGGGGTCATGGCTTTTGGACAGTCTCCCCAACCCCCAAATCCAGCCCAAGGGTCACAACCCCTTGTATGCGGAAGCAGCTGACTTCTGGTTCTGGGTTCCAAGGCAGGTGGCCCCGCCCAGCACAGTGACGTCTGCCAAGGAGACCCCTTGACATCATTGCAAAGGCGATTTTTATGGGAGCGGGTACAGGCTATAAAGCTGTCAGGATGTCAGCTTTGCTCCTTGGCCCTCTTTGCCCATCCCTGTCATCTCGCCCTGTGAAGGCCTGGGCCGCTGTGACCAGTGAATGCTCTCATACCTTGGGCAAGCCTGGGGCATGTGGATGTCCGCATACTATCTGTGGGCTGCGTCTTGCCACTCGGTGCCAACGGTGCTTCCAGGTGACGTTTTGTTAGGGTAATAAATGGGATGAAAAAATAGTATTTCACTGTATTTTTTCCTGGGGCATCATGACAGATTGAGGGCCTATGGCTCGAAGCACGCTGGCTGATTCCAGCTCTTGTGACCTCGAGGCAGAGGAGCAAATGGGCATGTCGCAGGCTTCCCCTACTCGGCCTGGCCTGACGCCAAAGGCCCCTGGCCTCCATCTCACTGGCTGTCCTGCCAGCGGCGCCTGTGGGAATGTTGCACCCGGCAGAACCCAGGCCCATTTCTCCTGCTCTGAGAGCCTGTGTAGCCTCACAGGTCCCGGGGGAGTGTGTCATCCAAATGGGCAGGCTGCCCAGCCCACAGCTGGCTGAGCTGCGTGGGGAGGAATGGGCCTGCCTCTTCCTCCATCACCCAGGACCGGAAAGGGCCCCGACGGGTGGGTGTCTTGGTGCTTGGCACCTCACTGGGCTCATCTAGAAGAACGGCTGCTTTTTTACCCTCTGAGTGATGCTGTTCAGAGAAACCAGGCTCGGGGAGAGGCCTTCCTGAGAAAAAGAATGAAACAATGATCGTGAGCCACTATCCACACTCTCATTGTCCAAACTCAGGAATCAATTCGACCCAGGTAGCCGGGGACACGTGAGCCTGTAATAAATACGACACTCCTGTTCACTCTTGGAGCACTGTTCTTTGCCAGGTGCTGTATATATATTATCCGAGGAAATTTTCCTAGAAGCTTCCTGAAATAATAGTAGTAAGAAACACATCGCACTTCGTATGTGCCTGTTCTAACAGCCTAATGTAGAGTGACTCTTGAGATCCTAACAACAACACTGTGAGGCAGGTCCTTTAATTGTCCCCATTTTGCAAATGAGGAAATGAGCTTCGGAGGGGTTTAGTGGTTTGCCCAAGGTCACACAGCTGGTAAGTGTCCAGAGCTAGAATTTCACTTGGTCAGTCTCCATCCAGAGTCTGTGTAGTTCAGTTTTGTTGCTAGTCCACTAAAAATAAGAATGGGACCTAAGAAGGGGGCAGGGAGAGGTGTTTACTTCTCCAGCCACATCTCAAACCTCTTCTCCCCAGCTCACTAACTACAGGGGGCACTTTTTAGTCCCTCCCATCCAGACTGCACTCTCCGGCCTCAGGGTCTTCGCATAGGCTGTTCCATCTACTTGGCGCACTCTTCCCCCCACATCTACCTTGCCTTTATTGCCCATCCTTCGGATCGCTGCTAAATGCCCCTCCCTCAGAGATGTCTTCTCTGCCCCACCCCAGCATGGGGTTTGGTCCCCCTGTTTTATGCCCCACGATACCAGGCACACTTTTCTTTCACAGCACTGGATACATCTGTGATTTGTACGCTCCTGGACGGCAGGGGCTGAGGCTGCCCTGCCCATTGTTGCACCACTTGCCCGTTCACGTGTGGGTACTTCATTTATATGTGTTAAATGGTTAATCAGTAAATGAGTAAAGAGGGAAGACGCGACTTTTGCTTGTTTAGTCCTGAGGCTAGCTCCCAGTTTGTGCTTGGAGTAGAGTGTTTGCTGTCCTTGTGTCTATAGCTCCTTTTTTTTTTGTTTAAGATTCTTATTCAAAATATGGCTAACATACAATATTATATGAGTTTCAGGTGTATACCGTAGTTGTTCAACATTTATAGACATAAAGAAGTGATCATCATGATAAGTCCAGCAACCATCTGACACCGTACCTGCTATCACAATATTATTGACTATATTCCCCATGCTGTACGTTACATCCCCATGACTGATTTGTTCTATACCTGGAAATTTGGACCTCTTATTCCCTTTCACCTCCCCTTCCCTTTTTAATTTTCCAGTTACAGTAGGCATTCAATATTATTTTATATTAATTTCAAGGGTATAGCATACTGGTTAGACATTTATATAATTTAAGAAGTGGTCCCCCTGACTAGTCTAGTATCCACCTGGTACCATACCTAGTTATTACCATATTATTGACTATATTGCCTGTGCTCTACTTTACATCCCCATGACTATTTTGTAACTCTCCGTTTGTACTTCTTAATCCCCTCATCTTTTTCACCCTGCCCCCAACCCCTCCCATCTGTCACCCCAGCAAATCTAGTACCCATCTGACACCATACCTAGTTATTACCATATTCTTGACTATATTCCTTATGCTACACCCGACATCCCCATGACTACTTTGTAACAACCAATTTGTACTTCTTAATCCCTTTTCCTTTTTCATTCACCTCCAAACCCCCTCCCATCTGGCAACCATCAAAATGTTCTCTGTATCTATGAGTTTGTTTCTGATTTGTTTATTTTGTTCTTTAGATTCTACATATAAGTGAAATTACATTGCATCTGTCTTGCTCTGTCTGACACTCCACTCAGCACAATACTCTCCAGGTCCATCCATGCTGCCACAGATGGCAAGAACCCGTTCCCTTCCATGGCCGAGCAATATCCCACTGTATACATGTACCACCTCCTCTTTATCCATTCTTCCATTGATGGACATCCAGGCTGCCTCCACATCTTGGCCATTATAAACAATGCTGCAATGAACGTATAGATGCACATGTCCCCTCAAAGTAGCGTTTTGGGTTTCTTCAGATAAATACCCAGATATGGGGTTACTGGGTCCTTCCTTGTCTCTTGTTATAGCCTTTGTTTTAAAATCTGTTTTGTCTGGTATGTGTATTGCTACCTGGGCTTTTTGTTTTGTTTTATTTTGTTTCTATTTTCATGAAACATTTTTTTCCATCTCTTTGTATCTCTGTGTGTATGTGTTTCAATCTGAAGTGAGTCTCTTGTAGGCAGCATATGTAAGGGTTTTTTTTTCCTTGTCTATTCAGCCCTCCTATGTCTTTTGATTAGAGCATTTAATCCATTTATATCAAAAGTAGTTGTTGATAGATATGTAGCTATTGCTATTTTATTATTCATAACTTTGATCTTTTTTTCCCCCCTGTCTTAAAGAAATCCCTCTAACATTCCTTGTAATAATGATTTGGTGGTGATGAGCTCCTTTGGCTTTTTCTTATCTCGGAAGCTCTTTATCTGTCCTTTGATTCTAAATGACAGCCTTGCTGGGTAGAGTACCCTTGATTGTAGGTCCTTGCTTTTCATCATGAATATTTCCTGCCAATCCCTTCTGGCCTGCAAAGTTTCTGTTGAGAAATTAGCTGACAATCTTATGGGATTCTCCCTTGTAAGTTACTAGTTGCCTTTCTTTGCCATTTTAATTATAATGTATCTTGGTGTGGGCCTGTTTAGGTTCATTTTGTTTGGGACTCTCTATTCTTTCTGGGCTTATATATCTATTTCCTTTGCCAGGTTAGGCAAGTTTTCAGTTATTATTTCTTCTAATAGTTTTCAATCCCTTGCTTTGTCTCTTCTGGTACGCCTATGATGTGATTGTTATGCTTGATGTTGTCCCAGAGGTCTCTTAAACTATCCTCATTATTTGGATTCTTTTTCTTTTTGCTCTTCCAATTGGGTGTTTTCTGCTACCTTATCTTCCAAATCACTGATTTGATCCTCTGTTTCATCTAGTCTGCTGGTGATTCCTTCTATTGCATTCTTCATTTCAGTTATTGTATTCTTTACTTCTGACTGGTTCCTTTTTATGGTTTCTATGTCCCTTTTTTATGCTTGCTCTCTCTTGGTTGAAGTTCTGAGTTCCTTGAGCATCCTTAAACCATTATTTTGAACTCTGTATCTGGTAGGATGCTTGCCTTCATTTAGTTCTTTTTCTGGAGTTTTCTTCTGTTCCTTTATGTGGGACAGATTTCTTTGTTTCCTCATTTTAGCTGCCTCCCTGTGTCTGTTTCTATGTCTGAGGAAGGTCTGCTATGTCTCCCAGTCTTAGCTGGGTGGACTTATGTAGTAGGTGCCCTGTGGGACCCTGGCACAGTCTCCCTGGTCACCTGCTCTGGGTGCTCTAGGAGTGTTCCTTGTGTGTGCCCTCCTATTATAGTTGAGCCTTGATTGCTATTGGCACGTCAGTTGGTGGAATTGACCCTCAGGCTGATTGGCTGTAAGGTTTGGCCATGTCCACAGCTTACTGGCTGCTTTGCGGGGTAATTACCCCAGTGAGTGGGATTCACCTAGTGGACTCTGGTATCTGTTGAGACCACCCTTTGGGTGTGCTGCATGCAGGGCTAATTGGGTGGTGCTCTGCTGTGATCTGAAACCAACCTCCAGGTTTATTGGTTCTGGGGTGTCTTGCTCTTGGCAGGGCTCCAGTGCAGGCCTAGGTCAGCTACTGCCTGTGACAAGCCAGGGACCACTTGGTAGGAGCTAAAAAGTGACCCATGGTTTTTTGCTGCTTGTGTTAAACCTGGAGGTCTGTGGGAGAGACCACGCTGTGCACAGAGGATGTCTGCCACCACTACCGGGCCTGGAGTAGCTCTGCAAAAATCCAGAGCACCCTGAGGCCTGCTGCCATCTGCTAGTTCCCTTAAAGTTCAGCCTCTGACAAAGCCTCATGTGGTATGTGAGTTGGGTGAGGTAGGGTCTCAGGGAATCACTAGAGTGGGAAGAATTGGATTTACTAGTTAATGTAGATTCTGGTTTGGTGCCAGTGCTGAGTCTGAAGCTAGTCAGGAAAAATCTCAGAGCACACCGAAGCCAGTCGTTGCCTGCCTGGGGCCTGTGGACTCTGATAATCTTTCAAGAAAGAGTGCAACGCAGGTGGGGCTGGCTGCTCTTGGAGAAAGAGCCTCCTGCATTGAGGAAGTTGGGTGGGGCAGGGTCCTAGCAAGTCAGCTGGGCGGAGCCCCAGAGCTCACCAGACCAATCAGATTCAGATTTGTCCGTAAGAATAAGGGGTGGGCTCAACACATTAAAGATGGCGGCTTCCTGCCCGGCTGTACGGAAGAAGGACTGCAACACAGGTAAAATGGCCACTGTCCTCCAGCCCTGACCTCAAAGCCACATGCCTCGGTGTGCTCTCCATATGCCTCTGACACCACCTGAGTCACCACCTCGCCGCTGGAGCCCAAGGTGAGTACCTGCGAGCGAGTCCGTACGTGGCCATTTATGAGGACATCTGGGTTTCCCACAGCCTTCCATCCCACCTGGATGGTTCGAATCCCCATTGTTTTTCACAGCCAGATGTTGTGGGGGCTCCTCTTCCTGGCACCAGTACTCCGGGCTGGGGAGCTTGGAGTGGGGCTGGGACCCTTTGCTCCTCTGGGAGAACTTCCACAGCTGAGGTGTCCCTCCCTATTTTCAACCTTCACATGGAGGTTTGGGACCAGCCCGGTTTGCGTCTCCACTTTTCCTACCAGTCTCGACGTGGCTTCTTGTTTATCATGGCTTCTTGTTTATGTCATTAGTTATAAAACTTGTGTTCAGACAGACTTCAGGTGGTTCTCCAGGTTGATTGTTCTGAAATTTAGTTGTGATTTTAATGTGTTCACAGAAGGAATCAGGCCTGGTGTTTATCTACTCTGCCATCTTGGATTTGTTGTCTGTAGCTCTTGTAATTATAATGAGACAAATAGATTCTATGCAATTCCTGTCATCGAGCAGTGCAATCACGATAGGAATTGCTTCTAGAGCAGTTATTTTTTGCTGTGTGACACACTAGCCTAAGACTTAGGGGCTCGGTATTCAAGTCCATGGTCCAGAGCCCTGTACCAGAATTTGTTATTTTTATTCTATATCCCAATGAGGTGTGTGCCTCTCTAAATATAAAATGAAGAGGAATGTCATACTTTATCAAAGCCCAGAAACACATTTCTGTTTCTCCTCACATATGAGTGTTTCTCCAACCAGAATACATCTCGTCATTGATTGAGTACATATATTCTAGCGTCTCTTTTCTCTCTTAAAAACTCTTAGTAACCTGGATGATAGATCACAATTGATGTTGCCTTGCATGGAAGAAATGTGGTAGCCATGAGAACTGCTGTTCATTGATTGCCCCCTCTGTGCTAACTGTTTTAATGACCATTACCTCACTCAACCTTTACAAACACCTGTGGGGAAGGCGAGCAGGTGAGAAGTTGTTTCCACATTACAGATAGGAAGCATAGAGTCAGAGAGGGTACGTAGCTTGCCCAAACTCACATAGCTTATAAGTACCTGGTTGCTTTTGGACTTAAACTCAGACGTAACTGTAGGCTGGATGCTTATATATTAGCTATGAAGAATTTTTCATAAAATGTAGCTATGAAATATCAGGTATTTGTTCATAAACACTCTGCTAAAACACCTTATTTGCTGTGTTAGACTGCCCGAGCTATAGGAACAAAGTACCATGGCCTAGGTGGCTTAAACTACAGAAATTTACATTCCCATGACCTGGAAGTCTGAGATCAAGGTGTCAGCAGGGTTGTTTTCTTCTGAGGCCTCTTTCCTTGGCTTGTAGATGGCCATCCTGTCCCTGTGTCTTCACGATCTTCCCTCTGTGTGTGTCTTTGTCCAAATTACCTCTTCTTATAAGGACACCAGTCATATTGGACTAGGATCCATCCTAGTGAACTCATTTTAACTTAATTATCTCTTTTAAATACCCTGTGTCCAAATACAGTCACGTTCTGAGGTCCTGCGGGTTAGAACTTCAACATATGGATTTTGGGAGGACACAATTCAGGCCATAACATTGCATTATCTTCCTTCCTCCTCACCATGGGGAGCTTCTATCTTATTTTCATGAACCTATTTCTTATCCCCTGTTTTAACAATAGGAGATGTCCATTTTGGAAACTATCAAGTCATTTGAAATCAAACTATTCTCTCCCTCTGAACAACTGAGCCATTTTATTTGGTTGTGTGCATATGGTATGGTTAAATCCATCTCAAGAGTTGGTTAAAGAACCACTTTTAAGATGTTATGTGTCCACGGAGTGTTAGACCAGAAGTGTCTGAAAACAGATATGCAACACTTCCCTGTGGTGATTGTTTTAATATGTCTCCTTCCTCACACATGCAAGCATACACACACACACACACACACACATACACACACACTCACACACTTTTCTCAGTATTTCCCAATGTGTATGGAGCACATCTTAAGAGAGTAATTAATACATGTCTCATGGAGGGAAATTTTTTAAAAACAAATATGGTTGTGAAATATTATACTAAACAAAGTGGAATGGATTTCCTTGCTGCAGGGTTTCTTGGAATCTTTAGTGCACTGAGGTGATTGGTGAATCTCTAAGAAGGTCTGCGTGCAGGGCTCAGAAAGCTTTATCTATAAAGGACCAGCTAGTAAATATTTTAAGCTTTGTGGGTCACTTGGTCTCTGTTGCCACTACTCAACTCTGCTGTCCTAGCCTGAAAACAGCCACAGACATTATTACGTAAATGAATGGGTGTGATCCTGTTCTAATAAAACTTTATTTATAAAAAGAAGCAGTGGGCCGGATTTGGCCCACGGGCCAGTATCTTAGAGTTTGGAGTATTTTCCAAATGTTGGACTGTTGAGTTCTTTTTTCAAGGGGTATTCATGATCCACGGAGCATACTCCGCATTTGGATAGCCCTTGACCCTCAGTCATAGGGCATGTCCCCGCTGTTCCATGTCCATCCCGTTTGTGCCCATCTCGTCGGATGGTGGGATACTATTTTATGAGGCTCATTCGTGGACGGGGAGAACTCATCTAGACTCCCGGTCAGACTTTGTCCTAAGTAATCCAAACCACTTTGGGCTGGAAAGTTACTGAGCTAGGGTCCTCATGTGAAATTCTTCAGTACTTTGGGGGGGGTCAGCAGAACTTAAGATTCTTTACTACTCATGTTATCACAGTATTTAAGAATTCTAGAGAAATCATACTCATACATTATGGAAAGGCTATTTTTTTCTTCATTCAAATTACTCATGTTTCCCCTCTCCCTCTGGCCTGTATGTATGTGAGCATTTGAGGAGGGTGAAAAGGGAGGTGGGAAGAAAGGGGAGTGTGTGGGGAGTGTTTAATAAAGGTTTATGTGCGTCAGCTACTTTCACTTACACTTAAAAAGTGTTTAGTCTTTGTCTTTAAGCCGATGGCTCTGAATTAATTTTGGATGGAGTGTTTTGGAAAAGGAGGGACTGTTTGTATTAAGACAGACGTGGATATAGTCTTTCAAGGTATGAAATTTGTGCTGACTTGGTCCAAAACACAACCGCATCTGGTTATGTCTGGTCTGGACTGCTCCAAAAATGTCCTAAATTCCAGACAACCTCTTGGGCTTAGTTAGAAATAAAAGTCATTAATCCTGCATTTGAATTTAATATTTGAAATTTTATCCTAATCTTTTTTTTTTCTTCCATACGAATTAACTTTTGAAAAGTTGGAAAGAAACATGAGTGCTTTTTTTTTTAAAGGGTACATTCTTAACAAAGGGGTATAAAATTAAACTAGGTTTGACCTTTTGAGTTTAGCAGATTTTCCACCTGGTCTGAGCAGGAAATGGGCTTCGCAGTAGAAAGGCTTCTTCTCTCGCTTCTGGAAAGGAGTATTGGATACATTCTAGGAGTGGTGCACTTCTTAGCTGAGTAATAGTGTGGGTTCCTTGTTGATGGTTAATTGATAAGTCGTGAGATCAAGCATCTGGGTAGATGCCCTGTTCACAGAACAGTTCCAGCCAGCTCTGGTTCAGTCTCATCAGAAATATTTAAGCCCCCCTTTCCCCACCAAAAAATGCACATAATTCTGCAGGCATCTCACACGTGGGTGGACAGATCTATCTTGAGTTTCATCCACTCAGGGCCAACTTCTCTCTGGCATGAGGGGTGCAAGCTTGGGGCACAGACCCAGCCACCCGGAGAGTTCAAATGATCTGGTAAAAGAGAGAATCTAGGAAAGAAGGGGGGTCTGGGAGCCTGACGGTGGGCAGGAGATAAGGGAGCAAGGAGAAAGAGAAGAGGGAGGTCCATTCCTCCACCCCATTGGAGGAATGGCGTATTTGAACTCTTGGAGTCAGGGGTTTGGGGAGCGTAACTTTGACTTCTGTCTCAGTGGCGGGGGGCCTCCTGCAAGCAGAGAATGGGGCTCACTCATTTGGCATTATCACCCATCTGCCCAAAAGGGGTCTGTGAATTCGGGCAGCTTGGGTTTCAGTCCTGGCTGAGAAAGAGACTTTGGGCAGGTCATACTACCTCTCAGCCTCAGTCTCCTCATGTGTGAAATGGGAATAAAATAGCCCCTTCCCTGTGGGGCTTAAAGGAGAGGATGCATTTCATTGTCAGCTCTGGGCCCGGCACCCAGGGATGGGCTTAAAAAGCGCCACCCTTATATAACGAGAGATTATTTTTATTCTCGAGTTGATTATGTTTGCCAAGGCAAAGGAGGGGCTGGCCCCCTCCCCTTCCACCACCACCCTGCTCTCTTGGTGACTTGTTTTTCCTTTCAAGGGTGGTCTCTGCTCCCTGCACTGTGATGTCACTGCTTAAAAATGCAGGGCGCAGACAGGGGAGGCGGAAGGGGCACTCGCTGATATTTCTCCCCGGCTAGCCTCACGCTCCCCAGGGGCAGCCCTGGCCCTGGCTCAGTAGTTCCAGGCTCCTTCCCAGCGGAATTTATGATTCCCTCCTCGGCCAGAGCTGTTTCGCTCCTCCAGAAATAAAACAAAGCCAGCAGAAGGCTGAGGCCATAGCCCTGACTTTCTTTTTCCTCCCCGATTTATCAAGTGGCTAACTAGCCAGGTGGAGGGGCGCTCCCCGCGGACCTGGGCTCCAGCGCTAAGTTGGCCCTCAAATAGCCGGGGGGCCTTGGGCCAGTCACTCAACCTCTCCAGGCCTCAGTTTCTTAAGCTGGAATTTGGGCCAGTGGACTTGCAAAAGCTCATCTGTATCTGTGATTCTATGTTAGCAGGTTTAATGAGCGTTTCCCACAGTTCAGGGCCTAGGAGAGATGAGGTGACACAGACGTGAGTATTTTAAACCTTTATTTACGTGACTATACAGGGGCAGGGTTGCTAGGGGAGGCAGGAGGCATTGGCCTAGGATACAAAATTGAAGGGGGCACCAAACAAACCACAGTCATCAAGATAAATACTACTTGATTGCAACATTTAGAAATCGAAATGCAAAAGCGTGCACGATTAACAAAATATCAAAATTGTAAATGACGGCAGGATCAATGTTACTGAGTTTTCCTTTGCCTCGGGTTCCAATGTCGCCTGCATAGGTAATTTTACATTAGAAGAACATTTCTAACAACTCACACCTGTGGCTTCGCAGATGCTACTACCTAAAGAAGGGCCAGAGGAAAGTTTTAAAAGTGAGTTTCTTAAGAAAGAAAAGGCAAGGTTATCCAGTGTGCATGATGAGTGCGTGTAGCTATGGCAAAAGACCATGAGGAGGGGAAGAAAACAGTTGAGGGAGGGAGGGGTAGTTTGTGCGCTGGTGGGAGGGTGGGGTAGTAGATCCAAGGGACCCTTTAATTAACACCTGCTCCCCATGCCTGGGAAGCCATGCTTGTGCTGTCAGTGTCCACCCCTTTGACTCCATGGACCGGTCCTGGGGTCCCCTGGCCCGAGCCGGGGCCATCAGAACCTCCACTCAGGGCCAACTTCTCTCTGACATGAGGGGTGCAAGCTTGGGGCACAGACCCAGCCACCCGGAGAGTTCAAATGCATGTCCAGCCTGGGCTGGTGTCCTCACTGAGGAGACATGCACACTTGAGTCCTGGACATGGCCTTTCTTCCTTCTGTGGGTGGAGGAGTGGACAGTGCTGGCTTGCAGAGAGAGGAGATGGGCACAGAAGCAGCAACGGAGGGTCCAAGCCATCCCTCCAGCGCCTGGCACAGCCCCGCCCTGACTGCCACTGACACCGGATACCTTTGTCACTAACATCCTCTTTGCTAACCTGCTTGGATTGGGTTTCTTCTTTCCTTTCTTTTTTTCTTTTTTTTAAAGTTTATTGGGGTGACCATGGTTAGTAAAGTTACATAGGTTTCAAGGGTACAAGTCTGTAATACGTCATCTATATATCACGTTGTATGTTCACCACCCAGAGTCAGTTCTCCTTCCATCACCATGTATTTGATCCCGTTGACCCTCATCTTCTCTTCAAATAAAAATATCCTTATGGGTGTTAGGAATCCTTATCAGCTACTGACTATGTGCCCGTGGGCAGGTCATTTTCTTTCTCTCTTTCTCTCTATAACGTTCCCTGGCATGTAAATCGGCCTGTCCATATCAGATCATAGAACATGAAGCCTTGATTCTCAGAGGGTGAGGCCGAGGCATCTGAATGCATTCATCATGCAAATCAAATTTATTGAGCATCTACTACAGGCGCTGGGTGAATGGTGGCGAGATGGTCAGCACGTCCAGATCGTGGTCATCTTGAAGCTACCGGAAGGGAGGTAAGAGAATCTTGCAGAAAGCAGGGTGCCAAAATCTAGCCCCTGAAGCACAAATTCCCTCAAGAGTAACGGGTATTCATGTCCTTCAAGCAGAAAGAAGATGGTGAGGCCTTGGAGGGACCCCTGGGAAGAAGCATGAGAGGGTCTGCAACCCTGCAGGGCGTCTAGTCCTCCTGGGTGTTTCTCCTCAGACTCTGCCGACAGAATGGGCTGGTGTCCTCACTGGGTACCAGCAGAGAGCAAGACAGGCACAGAATCTCTCCCTCACAGAGCAAATCTCAGGAAGGGGGCCCCTGGACACCCGTTAGGGGGTGGGGAAGCCAGACAGGGAAGGGGAAAGACCAGTTCAGATGCCACTGATGGGCAGATCACCGCTGTGGGAAGCGGGGCTCATCCTCTGGGGCATTCGTCAGGGGCCTAGAGAGCCCACCTCAGTGCTGTGCCACCTGCAAGAGCCTGGCTTCCTTACTGGTCTCAGGTGAGTGTCCTGGCTTCCAGGCACCATGGCCAGCTTTGTTTTCCAGGCTATCATCTGAGTTGTCCTGAGAAGTGGGTTTGGAGAGGAGGGAAATAAAAATATCTGTGAAGAGATTCTGGGGAGGCTGACAGTACCAACCAGTAGAGTCTCAGGGGATGGCTTTTGGCTCCTTCATTTCTGCAAGTTTCTCTTACCTCCTTTCCGAGTGCTTCTGGATGGCCATGATCTGGACATCCTGTTCGTTTTTGATTCTCTCTCCCATCACTTCCTCATTGGAAACCCCGCAGAGCTGGAGAATGGGCCTTCTCAAGATCCCCAGTGGGGCCTGAAGCCATCCTTAGCGTGCCTTTTTTTCCAGATGATCCTTTTTTTCCAGGCATGCTATCCTCATCCCGCGGATGTCTTTTCTGGAAGCTCTTTGACTATGCCCATCCCTCCTTGGGCTCACTTTACCTCAGAATCTCTGCCATTCAGAGTGGATTCGGTGCAACTGGTCTCAGAAGGGGCCCTTTGCTTGTAACTGGAGTGATCTTATTTTTTTGCGAGGGGAGCAGGTGTTTGGCACCATTTCCTTTGCAGAACCAATACTTCATTCCATAGTAATCTATGCACCTCAGGTAAGGCTGGCCCTGCTTCCTGGCCCATGGAAGGCTTGTGCCCCGGGCCTGGCCACTCCGAGTGCTCCACACCCCCCCCCTGTCCACAATAACAGACACAGATAGAAAGGGGACTCTACCAAGCCACATCCGTCTTCCCCAGGCCTTGCCCAGAGATGCTGGGAGAGATGTGCTCTCCTCTGGACCTATGTTGCATCGACCAGAAAGATCTGATGGTGCTGAGGATTAGTTTTCCTTGAGAACAAAATCAACACAACCAGGGTCAAAAGATGGAAAGAGAGAGAGAGAGAAAGACCTGACAACTTCAGCTGAATCCCTGGACGGCAGCATGACTGAAGCCAGACCCACCCTGCCGATTTTCCAGTGAAGGGAAGCAACGAATGGCTTTTTGGATTAGGCTGGTTTGAGAGGGGTTTCTGGCACTCACAGCCAGGAGTCCCAACTAATTCTCCAACTGGGAGTAAAAACCAAGAACAAGGATGATGGGAAGGAGACTGGGACTCACAGATTCAAAGGCAGAACTACACAGTCAGATTCCAGGGAGGAGGGAAAAAGCCAGCATCTGGCATCTTGGCAGCAGGAAGCAGGGAGTCCGTCCATGCACTGGCTCCAGTGGACTCACACGCCAGTGCAGAATTCCAGGAGGAAATCATCTGGCTGGCCCAGCTTGGGCCCTGTGGCCAACCCGCAGCTGGGGAGCTAGATGGACAGCTCCCCAGGGACCTCACATACAGGGGGAGCCATCACTGCCAGGGGAGAAGAGTCCGAAGGTGAAGAGGTGGCTGAGCAGTCCCACGTCCGGATGTCCACCATAGATTGGACAGCACAAGAGTCATTTTGTCTCTGGTTGGATTCCAATACACTCGAGGGCTTTTGCTTAAAGGCTTGGCAGAGGGGCTGCCCTGCGATGGAAGGAATGTGGGGTTTGGAGTAGAAGTTCAGCGTGAATGCAACTCTCCCCGTCCTTATTTGGGCATGGGTCTGTCCTTTCACCTTGGGCTTTTCTCACTGACAACTGAGACCATAACAGTGTCATCCTCTTGGAGCTCCCGGGGCGACCAAGTGAGATGAGGGTTCAACAAGCCCAGGGCAAATTACGTGTACACCTGTTTGTTTCAAGTACCCTTTTCCATGCTAAACTTATCAGGGGATCACGTCCTCAGTTATATAAATAGCTAATCCCTATGTTGACCACCTGAAACTAATATAATATTGTATGTAAACTGTAACTGAAAAATTAAAAAGAATATATTGAAAACGTACCCATTTCCATCCATACTGCCGGCATGCTAATTTTGAACATTTCTTTCCCTCTCCTTTCATAGTGGCTGCAGGACCACATCACGTAAGGCTGACTTGCCACATGAAGACGTCCTGCTATGTAATGAAATTCTATTGTATTAGGTCGGCGCAAAGCTAATTGCAGTTTCAAAGGTTAAAAACAATGGCAAAAATTGCAATTACTTTTGCTCCAACCTAATACCTCGAGTTCTAAAACCCATGCTCCCCTGTGGGAAACGTGAAGACCTCAGTCTGTCTTTTGACATTAATTGAAACTCAGATACTATGATAAAACCAATAAAAATGTGATTGAAAGAACTTTTATATTCAGGCTGCAACTGACATCCATGGGGATCTCAACATGCAATCATGTTCTTGAATTATTCTATAATAATTCAAAAGACCAGTTTCTGAATGAAAAAGAGTCCCCTCGAATTTTAATCATTAGGAGGAATGGCAGTGCTGGCGTCTGATTCTTGGCTTGGAAGTTGGACTCCATCAGTGCCAGTGCTGAGTAACTTTGGGTAAGCCCCTTTACCTTTGAGCCTCAGCTTTCCCATCTGTAAAATGGGAATGATAATAGTCCGCTTCATGAAGTCAAACAAGTTAATGCATTTAAAGCTATTAGGCTAGCTTGGCACATAGGAAATATGCAATAAATATTAGCTATGATTACTACTACCAACTAGTAAAGATTTGGACACATGTCTAGCACTTTAAATGCCTAAATTGTGTGTGCTCTCTCTCTGGAATTAGCTACATCCTGAATATAAAAAGGTCCCCATGCCTAGGTCTGAAGCCATTTATAGCAATTCCTGTTTCCACTGTGGATTTCAGTTTTGCTGATATGAAGGGAAAATTTCAAGCCCTCTGCTGTATAAATTTAGTTAACATTTTATTGCTCTTGACTCTTTTATCACATGACTTTTGTTTCTCATTAAGTCAGTGAATGAGATTTACTAATAAGCCAAGTAAAATCTAATTAGGGCAGGGGCCTTTTCCTGAAGAATTAATTCTCCTGCGGACCCACAGATGTTAAGAATTCAGGGTGAGTAATGCAGAGTGTAGCTTTCGCTGCTTGGAAAGCCTGAACATGCACACACTCGCTTTGCATTTAGCGCAAAAGCTGGTATAATTTTCATAGATTTGTTTCCTGAAAATGAATATTAGTTGCCTCAAGGATCAAAACCAAAAATAGATATAAAGGACAATGGAATTGCCTTGGAATGAAATACGTATATTAAAGGCAACTTTGCAATTCATACTCGATGGGTCTATTATGAAAATGAGAAGAGATTTTTAGATTAACGTTAGGGTTTTTATTTCCTTTTTGGTTATTTAAAAGTTCTGCTTCCAAGGCATGAGAAAAGTTCATGTATCTCAGTCAAGTATCAGCATATTGTTGATACTTGTCCAGGTCCATTTTCATACATACATCGACCTGTTGGGACTAAAATCACTATTGTGTGTTTCCAGATTTTGTCTTTCTTTCGCCTACCTACTAAAGAAAGTTCTGATTTGTTTTCTTCCTAGGTTCTTTCCCTACTTCCACTCTGTTTTGATGTTTGTTGTTACTTAATGCCTTTCCATTCATTCATTAGGGACTGCAAAATAGTGATGTTCTAATTCTGTCGTTTTGTTTTCATTTATTAGCTGGAATGAGTCTATACAGAGATACTCCCCCTCATCTATCGTTTGGTTTCCCAGTGGTATGGTTCATAAAGAAAAGAGAGGATAAATGATTGGTTTTTTTAATTTACCCACTTCTCAAGATAAGAAATTGATTTGCTGTCATTCTCAAAAGGCTATCAATTGTTTTTTTTTAAATCATTATAAACTTGTAGTTTAAACATAATCAGTGAGTTTCAACCCATTGCAATTCATATTTTTTTATGTGGAGGTCTGAGAAGATTCAAATCTAGCCTGTCTTGTCCCCATTTCCTTGAAATAAAATATGACAGCTAGAATGAAACACCTCAGGAGAGGTTAAGCTCCCTGTCACCGTGAATCTTCCAATACTGGTCAAGTGGCAAAGCAGAAACAAACATGGGGGAAAAAACACCCATGGACTTTGAGTCAGACGGGCCTGGGGCATAACCCTCGCCTCTCCATTATTGTTTGTGTGACACTGGATGGTTCACTTCCCTTGTCTCAGTCTCAGTTATGTTGTGTCTAATCTGGGGGAAGCTGTGTCCATCGCCGGATAGCTACGAGGACCAAATATGACAAGCTCTAGGGCCATGCGTGAGCAGCAGCCCCTTTCCTCAGTCACCCCGAGGTGGTTAGGATCTAGCAGTTTTATTTCTTTTCAGGTTCTGTGAGTCTGGCTAGCCACATAGCTATTCCAGACTAAAATGAGATTTGCAGCCCTGCCTCTAGTTTTCACCACGTCTTCCTGCTTTCCACTGGGACAGTCAAGCTTGCTGAGGTAGAACTTTTGTCTTGGCTTCACAGAGGGAAATGGGAGTACCCTAGAGAGTGAGAAGTGAGACGTCATCACGTTGCACCCTGTTACTACCCGACACGGCAGTGCTCTCGGGGACTGCTCAGGTGTTCAGGGCTCCTTGTCTCCCGGTTAAATGTCTACTGATGGCTACCCTCAGGTCTTCATTTTTGTCCCATTGCCTTTGTTATCATATCTATGGGATCATTAGAAGCCACCAACCAGTCCCATCCATGAACGTATTACGTCTGACCATCCTTTACTTCTTTCCTTTCTCGAGATTCTGATAGTCCTGTTTATGGAAAATGACCAAGTTGGTTAGAATTGTGTCTAAAGTAAAAGTAAATAAACATGGAATGACTATGTGTGTTTGGAGTACTCAGCAACCCTCTCTGCTTCCCTCCTCGTTCTGCCATGAGGTCCGGATGTTTGAGTTCTGGATAATTGAAATCCTGAGTCAAATGCTGCAGGCTTTCGACAATGCCGTCGGTTGCAATTTCTGATTTCCTAGGTTGAGTGGTTGAGATGGACTAGAATTGCTCCATACCTGGACAGGGTCCCTCTTCTCTTGCCCATGCTTGGCCGGAGTGGAGGCTGAGGTGGGCAAGACCAGCCAAGTACAAATGCATCTCTTCTCCAGTCACTTCCCGGAGGCCTGTCTGGGGAAGGGCTGCCTGCCAGGGAAGAGTCTAGGCTGCTCTCTCCCCCTCCCAGGCAATTCAGAAGTGGACAAACGCTTCTTGGGTCATCCTGGATCTCTGTTCCAGCATGTAGTCACATGGCATGTGGTCATGGACTGAGAATTCGGGCCCCCTGTTATAACACAGGGGCCGAGAACCCGGTTTTGGTATCTGCATGTGTGTGTGAACCATGGGCGAATCATAACCATCCCAAGCCTCAGTTTCCACTTCTGTTAAGTGGGAATAATAAGACCCATCCTCTAACATCATTGTTGAAATGTGATAATGTCTATGTGTATTTGACAAAATGCCTGGCGTATAGTAAGTGTGCCATTATATATATATATTATTCATGCAATTGTTTTATTATCTTCCTCCCCTACCAAGCCGTCAGTTCCGTGGGGCCATAAATTGTGTCTGTTTTATATGCAGATGTGAGAGCAGCTTTCCCACGTGTGGTGGACAGAATTATGTCCCCAAAGACATCCATATCCTAGTCCCTGGACTTATGGCTATGGGGCCGTACATGGCCAAAGGGACGTGGCAGTTGTAATTAAGTGAAGGCTCCTGAGATGGGGAGATGGTCCTGGATTATCCAGGTGGACCCATATATAACTCCAGGTAACATTAGATTGACTTCAGGGGAGCACAGGTAAGAGAGTTTAACTCGGGATTTAAGCCGGTCCGGGTGTCAGGTCAGGCAGCCCAGAGAGATTCAGCTTCAAGGTGAAACTTGAAGGATGATGGAGTTGGCCCATACGAGAAGGGGAGGAGGAACGTGCCCGGCAGAGGGACCAGAGCGCAAGAGCCAGTTTAATTCCCATAACAGCCTGACGAGGTGGTATCAGAACCTCATTACACAGATGAGAAAACTGTGGCTCAGAGAGAGATGGTGCACGGGCACAGCAGGCAGGACCTTTCCAAAGCTCGGCTCCAGCTTTACACCCTCAGAGCTGAAGGAAAGAAATGCTGGCGGGCGTTTCATGAACTGTATGTGTCTGCTTCTAGCTGACCAGGACCCAGAAATATGGAGGTCCAGTCTCCGAGTGCCATGCCCTCTGAGCCTGCACTGTCTGGCAGAAAAAGAGCCGGAGAGGATGGGTGGGTAATCACTCCCAGGTTTTGGGTAGCGTGTGTGAGCAAGCAGACACAGCGCGCCCATGCCCAGTGGTATCACCTGCAGCCACAACATGGGGCCCTTGTAAGCGAGCCCCAGAAGAGGAAATGTCCCCCCAATGGCTTTAGCCATGCAAGACATTTGTCCGTCTGTGTTTTCCTTGCAGTTACTGAAATCCTCTGGCTCATGTTTCATGCCGGTTCCAGCTCGATTTTCGTTAAAATGTTGAAACCTAATTTTTCGTGGAGTGGCTTTCCATTTGAGGCCAGTGTCCAATTAGAGGCTTCCCCCTGGCAGGGCCTGGCAATCGGGGCTCACACCTACTTGGGACATTCAATACACTTTGTTCTGCTCAGTACAAGCAACCCAGTCAGAAAAGCCTGATTTATGATATTGCCCGGGCTTCCTGTTACTTTAAACCATGAGCAAGCCGCACCCTGTGTTCCTGGCCAGAGCAGCTGCCTCCACCACCTCCCCTCCTATCGCCAGCTTCCCGCTTATATAATGTCAGGAATGAAATAATGGACTTTCCAGGGCTTTGAGTCGTAGCGGACTTCTCTCTGCCTTTTTTTTTTTTTAAACGGAGGTTACATTTACACAACATGAAACGAACTTTTTTAAAGTGCACAATCCTGTGGCAATTTTAGTGTATGTAGTGCAGCCACCACCTCTATCTAATTCCAAATGTTTTTCATGACACCCCAGAAAGAGACTCCGTACCCATTAGCAGCCACTCCCCACCCCCTTCCTCCAGCCCCGTCAACCACTAATCTGTTTTCTGTCGTGATGGATTTGCCTGTTCTGGGTATTTCACAGAAATGGACTCCTACACTATGTGGCCTTTGTGACTGGCTTCTTTCACTTAGCAGGTTTTCGAGGTTCCTCCACATCGTAGCATGTGACAGCACTCAATTCCTTTGTATGGCCGAGTAATATTCCATTGTATGGATTTACTACCATTTGCTTATCCATTCATCCATGGATGGACATTTGGGCAGTTTTCAATATTTTTGGTCATTATGAATAATGCTGCTATGAATATTCGTGTATACATTTTTGCCGGAGAACCTGTTTTCACTTCCCTGGGGTCTCTACCCAGGAGTGGAATTGCAGGGTCCTGTGCTGATTCCATGTGTAACTTTTTGAGGAGCTGCCCAGCTGTGGAGGCTGGGGTGGGGGATAGTTTCCTGGGGGAGGTGACGTTTAAGTTAGGACCTGAAGGAACAATGGGGACCTCTGGAGGTGGTGTGGCTGGAGAGAGCAACACAAGCACAGTGGCAAAACCAGCTCCCAGTGGCCGAGTCTCCACAAAACCACTCCATCCCAGGGCCAAAGGCACCAGAGTCCGGTCACGTTCAGGCCCCTGCGGGACCCACTCAGGTGGGAGAGGTGCTGACATCCCCAACGAAGGAAGTCTTTCCCCTGGTGGGCCCCATCTGAGGTTCTTACTGTCAGCCAGCGCTGTCCATCCCAGCAGACCATGTCTGTGTTCCTGTTACACTGTTTCCACCCCATCCTATGTTGGAGAGGAAAGAACTTAGGAGCCCCTTGGATCCAGGTTCCAGTCCTGGCTCTGCCGTTTCCTTAGCTGTGTGGCTTTGAGCGAGTCTCTCCACCACTCTGACCCTCAGTGTCATCATCTAGGAAACAGAGAATCACACCAGGCAGGGAGAACTCAATACGTGCTGACCTTCATGAGCACTCAGCAAGCGTTTCACAGGTAGGGACTCATTTAATCCCCATAGCTCAGCAAGACAGGTATAATTATCACCTTATAGAAGAGGAAATGGAGGAACAGAGCGGCTGGGATGTCTGCCCAAGGCCACGCCCCCTGGTAAATGGCGGAGCTGAGCTTCAAGCCAGGCATTCTGGCGGAGCCCTCGGGCGTTTAGCTCTTACACTGTATGTCCCCATCATGACTGTTATCATTCAGTGTCATGTCTATGAAATTTCTACTCCGAGGTAGACAGATCGGGACAATAAACCTGTTTATCACCCACCCCGGAAACCCTCCCCCCACAGCCAGTCCTGCCACTTCCCTTCTCGCTTAATTTTGAAGCAAACCCCAAACATGCTATCATCTCATCCATAAATAATTCAGTCGGTGTCTTTCAAAGATGGTCATGATTTTAAGTGTTCGTCTTCCCCTCCGTGCTGTGTTCTTTGTCCATCTGAAACTTTCAACATAGGCCTGACCCAGAGCAAGCACATGCCAAGCGTTTGCTGAATGAGTGAGTGAATGGCCAAGCATACAGAGCCCAGTTTACCTGGACCTCGCGTTTTCCGGGGATCCCCACGTGGGAGATGTTCTTAGTTTCCCCCTCCCCCCCAAGCTACTCAGGAGCTCTCCTTTCCCGGTGCCTGGGAGAACAGAGACCTCCCTGGAAACACAGGCCTGGAATCCCTCAGTGCAAGTAGGTGACAATTTATGACATGGATAAGCGCTCATAAGCCTCAAAGAAAAATACCGTGTGTTTATGCAGTGCCTCACATCCAGCCCGCTTAGAGGCCCTGCAGACGAGGCTTGGGAAGCTGCTGCCCGACCGGGGCCAAATTGGACCGAGGCGCGTGGAGCCAGCCCACCCACTTTCCCCAGCCTGCGTGTGGTGGGGCGGGTGGGGCCTGCCCGTGTCTGTCTGGAGGGGCGGCCACCTGTGTGGCCCGCGGGGTCCAGCCAGACCATGTCTCCACCCTCAGCAGCTGGAGGGGAGCATGTGGGTGTGTCCTCTAAAGGGCCCCCTTTTCCCCTGGGCTCCCATAAAGGTACTCTGGCACCTACGAATTTACAGTGGAGGGCAACACTGAGGGAGAGTGTGGACCTTCCCCAACCCAAATGTCTGCCCTGTCTCCGTTCTTTTTAAATTCTTCGAATCCCTCATGCAAACCCTGAAGCACTTGGCAGCTGGCCAGGGAATGTGTCTCCTCTTTGCTCTCTCAAACCCCCTTGCTCCATATTCTCATTCCCATCCAATGCTCTGACCCATATTGGCTCCCACTACTCAACTCAGGCTCCGAGTTCCAAATTCTCGGCAGATAGGAATCTCTGGGAGTCAGGAACCTACATATCAGAATTCCTGGGAAATGGCAGGAATTCCTGAAATCATAAATTATTCTACATTTTCCACAGCACTTTATGTGATTTCAATAAGAATGAGAGAGCATAATAGTAAATCATTTTTCTGTAATAGGGTTTATGAAAAATTTTAGAGTTTTTTTAAATTAAAAAAATACAATGATAAATGCATAGTTTATTACTGGTTTAAATCAATATATTTTTGACAGTAGTATGTAAGTCAATCATCAATGGCATTTTTCCGTTATTTTATACATGAGTCAGATAGCAAAGTATCAAATAAAAATCATTTAAAATTTTGAAGTGCCACAAATGTGTGGTAATTAGAACTTAATGAAATTTTAAAACACAGAACCCCTGGGTCCTATCTGAAGGTCTTGATGTTTGACTCCAGAGGTAGAAAACTTTCTTTTATTCGGTGTTTACATTGGTCGGGTTGCCGAGGGGGTGTCCGAAAGCATCTGCTACTTAGGCATTAGATGCATGTCCCTTCATGTGAGTCCAATTCCTTTTTTAATGGTGAAAAAATGTTATCTACTGGCCTGATTACAGTCTTGCCATTAGAACTGGGTTTTGCACATTTAGGAAAGATCAGTTTCTGATTTCACTTGAAGTATTCTACAGTAACATTTACTGCTTCTGTTTGTATTTCTTCTGTTGAAGTGTTTATAAAGATTCAGCACCCTGCAGTGACTATTCATACACCAGAAATAACGCTGAGTTGAGTTCAGATCTAGAAATGTTAACAGCACTACACAGAATCATGTGTGGAAATCGCCAATTTCAGGATTTATTTTGTTTCCATAAATTGTTATTTCTTGGAACACCACTCACAGGGTTTGGACAGAGTATATACTATGTATTATACTTGTATGTCAGCCTACTGATACTTATTTTATTTGCAAAAATGGCTCACCCCAAGTGGCAGAACATGCATGAACCCACAGTTAAATAACATGGCAATAACTACAGGCAAGACTGGGTGGGTGGGTACCACTTCTCTCCTCCGTGCTCTTGTCCTGGTCCCTGGAAATGCTTACTTCACCCCGAGCGCCTCCCTCCTGGTCTGCACCGTCATCTCCAACCTGGATTACGGGAACAGCCTCCTGACTGGCTGCCCTTCCACCTTCCACCCCGGCCCTTCACGTAGCCCGAGTCCTGCAGTGTCACAACAGAATGCTCATCCATATCCAAGAGCTAAGAACCGTGACTAGGTGGGTCTAGGGAAGCCCTCCAACGTCTCAAAACTTCAGCTGTTTCTTTCCTCCTTCCTTCCTTTTCTCCCGTCTTCTTTTTAAATGTTGAATATATTTCAGGTTTACAGAAAATTGAGCAGATAGTACGGAGTTCCTGTATGCGCCCCCGTCCCTTCCCATACTATTAACATTTTGCATGAGTGTGGTACTTTTGTAACAAGTGATGAACTAATATTGATACATTATTGTTGACTGAAGTATGTTCATAGGGTTTCCTCTTGGTGGTGTACACTCTGTGCATCTGGACAAGTCCATGATGTCATGTGTCCACCCTTACAGTGTCATACAGGATCATTTCACTGCCCTAAAGTTCCCCTGTGGTTGGAGCTTTTATTTAAAAAAAAATGCCATCCTGTAGGTCAATGTCCTAGCACTGTGCCTGGCACACATCAGACACTCAAAGATGTACTGCAGTAGTCTCCTAACAGGGGTGCCTCCTCCCAGCTTTAGACTCACCGGGGACCCACTCCCTCCATCCATTAGCTCACTCGCCTACCCCCACCCCAACCCCCAGTGCAAGCCTTGTCAGCAGAAAAGGGCCATGCAATTAAGCTGGCAAGGTCCTTAAATAGCTCAAATGCCACCAGGGAGCAGCCCCTGGGACTCCTCAAGTCAAAGGGCCACTGTGTGTGTTATTGACTTTGGGTTGGTCACCAACTGCCCTGCTGGGTCCTGACATCACAGCTCACAGGCTGGGAGCTCAGTCAGGGATCTGCAGCGATGATGGAGGGCACAGAAAACAAGGAGCGACAACGGGGCCATTGAATTCCAGAAGCACAAATACGATGAGTGATGGTGTCGGTTCTTCATGGTTGCTTGTCCAGAGGTGGTTAGAATTTGGGTCGTCCTGACTCCCGGCATTCCTTTCCAAAGGAATAGCCCAGAAGGGGGCCACTGGCATTTGCAACTAAGTTGTAATTTTCAGTGCAAATAGAGATGAGCTAAAAGAGGCGAGATCGTCTGGGGTTACAGAGGGTGGTGGGCATTTGCTTCAGTTACCCACTGCTGCCTAACAGGCCACTCCCAAATGTAGTGGTTTGACACAATGATTTTGTGTTTCTTCTGACTGTGGGCTACTCAGGTGGGGGTTCTGCTCACACAGCGTCTTGGGGTCACTGGCTGGCTGCATTCAGCTGGGAGCTCCATGGTGCCTCTTCCACGCAGGTTGGCTTATCCCTCCCGTGGGGACTCCTCCCCAGCACCTCTTCTAGGGCCCCTCTCTTCACAAGAACACCTCTGCTTCCTTACAGCAGGGCCGCTGAGTTCACGGTTTGCAAGCGCTTATCAAGACTCTGCTTTTTCCCATTAACTAATGTCTCAATGGCCAAAGCAAGTCGCATGGCCAAGCCCAGAGTCAGCATGGGAGGGAGCAATCCAGGCTGAATGTTGGGGAGTGGGATTTGGTGCAGTCCACCAGTGTAACTTTCTGCAGCTTTGGGCACCCCAGGATGTGCCAGAGGTGGCAGTGTCCACTTGCCCTGCATGTGTAGCTGCTACAGCCCTGAATGGTTGGCACTGAGTCTACTGGCTGTGGCCTCCTGGTGCCCGTCTGTGGGTCTCTGCCGTATCTCTCTTACCCGGAAGTCCCCCCATCCTAATCTCCCCCAGGCTCACCAGGAAGAAAGAGGGAAGCTTGGTACTCCTCTGGGGGAAAAGGTGCCAGCCCTGTTTGCAGTGTCATTCTGGTAACGGTTCTTGTCCCGTCAGCAGTGACTTTCACCAGATCCCATCATGAATGACGGAGCCCCTCTTCCTGGTACTGGTTACCACCCCTCAGCCTGTTGCTCGCAGTTCACGGAGCCACTGAGCTCAGTGGCTTTCAAACGTTATTTCCTTTAAGTCTCCCAGCCACGCTGCTTTACCTGTGCTGGAGAAGAGGGTGTGAGCCTGTGCCAACACCCAGCCAGCCCGTGTGTCTACGAGCTGGCAGCCACCACTGTGCTCAAGGGTCCCTTCAAACATAATGATCACAGGCGGTGGTCTCTGGTCTGAGTGCAGCATTCGTGGGGATCCTTCCCCTCCAAAGGCCCAGGAATCCCTAGAGATGCAAGAGCAGTGGCGTGGCATTTCTGCCGGCGAACTCTGCATGCAAAAACACACCCCAGCAGCCATGGACGGCAGCCCCATTCTTGTTCCTCATGTTCAAATACAGTCTTTACTTCCTTTGCATTTGCAAGTGGCTGTGCATGTAGTTTCTCTAAAACGGCTGATTTTCTGATTCCTGATCCCTTGTAGCGATGCAAAATCACAGCTCTCAGCCCACCCCAGGAATGCTGTTGGAGGAACATTGTGAACTCGTCGTGGTCTGGGGGATGCTTGACTGAGGAGGCTTGACTCAGGGGAGGCCATCTGGGCCCACACTAGGGCCCCCGCCAGGAAGCAGGGCCTGGGGGAGGTCACCACACTTTGAGTGCAGGTTCAGAAATGTGATCCGGTCTGGGCCCCATTGCTCTCAGGTTTTGGAAGGCTGACTCACACTAACCTGACTCACGAGAGACCAGTGTGCAAACCAGGAAGCCAGAGTGCCACATGTAGTGTGTGTGTGTGGGGGGTCACGGTGGGGCCAATGTTGGTATCAGCTGGTCAGTGCTTTCCCTCCCTGGGCTGAATGGCTCCTTCATAACCAGCCCCCAGCTGTGCCTGGGTGGGATGTTTACGTCACCTTGGCCAGCACACGTTCTCCCTGTCGGGACGCTCCATGAAAACTGGAATTATTCTCAGAAGGCTGCTGAGTGAGTGTGGAATCCAAGCAGGTGAGGGAGCTGGACAAACTGAAGGGTCAGAGGCAAAGCCAGTGCAGGGCTTGCTGGGGCCTTGGCCAGGCCTGTGTGGACATCCAGTCTTGAGGTTGGGCCTAGACAGAGCGGGGGCGTCTTCCTTGCTCAGGCGTGCAGAGCTGGGGGTCCTAGGCAAGGCGCTTCACCTGCTGGGGTTCTAGTCCTCAGAAGTAGAGTCAAGATGAATGCACACTCTGCAGGACACCCACCCCAGCACCCCACCTGCCCTCTGTCCCGGGAGGCCGGCCTATGTGGATTCTGTCAGTGGGACCCCTGACCATTGCTTCCAAGTGGGTTTGGCTTGTGGGGCACCTGGCATAACAGGGAAGGAGAAGAGTGTGAGGTTGGGTTCCCCAGCTCCCTACGTGGGGGAAGGGTCCCATGAGCTAGCCTTGTCCCTCACTACGGGTCACACAGCTCCTCACAGGCAGTGCCTTCCCCACAGCCCCTGCCTTCTGGGTGCTGGTAACCATGGCAACCACTGCCTCTCCTCTAGTTATTAGACACTCTTCTGGGGTCACCAAATGCTGTCTGTGAAGGGACAGATGATGAATATTTTAGGCTCTTTGAACCACATTCATATGCTCCCATGTTCCTCTTGTTTGTACTTTTGAGATCACTGAAAGTATGAAAACCATAGTTAGCTCCCAGGCTATTCCAAAGCAGGCTGGGGTCCTCGTCTGCCTTCGAGCACCCTGGTCTGCCTGTGCCCCCTGCTTCCTGCGGCCCCAGATGATGAACAGTTCCTTACAATGACGGGGATATGTGGTCCTGGCACAGAGCAGCACAGCAGATTGGCGCCATCAGCAGTGCCGTGTGTTAGGGGGCTTTTCCTGGGTTCACCCGGCATCTGACGTGTCTGAGGGTATCTGACCATAGGTGGGCCCATGGATGCTGGCCTCCTGGAGCTCCAAGGTACCCCTGGAAGGGCATATACAGTGATGGGGCAGGAGCTGGGCCACACCAAGCATCACTCAGCAGCAGGGCCTTCATCACCAAGGATCCTGGGGCTTGGCTTTTCAGCGAGCACGTCCGTGAAGCATGTCTCAGTCCCAGAGGTGCAGCTTGTGGGTAAACATAGAAGGAACAGTTTCACAGGAAGTCAGCGACCCCTGTGACTGGGCCTCACGATTCTGTGAATCTCTCACACATCAGGATGCAACAAGAAGAGGTCGTTCCTACCTCCTGCAGGCCACTGAGGGGGTCGCCCATTCCTGAAGCACGGCCTCCTGTGAACAGTGGCCTCACCTGTGGGTTCCATGAGCCCCTGTGGGCTGTCGGGAAGTGCTTGAGACAGGAAGTGGCCACAGCTCTGGCGATGGTGGCGGGTCCCTCCTGGGGCAGGGCCCTCTATCTGTCTCCTAGTCCAACCTGTTCGCATCGGGAGCCAGCTCCTCAGGTGCAGCACCTTTGGCTGCTCCAGCTCCCCATTGGCACTGCTGACCCCAAGCCCGCTCTGTTGACCCATTACCTCTCGGTCCAGGGTTGAAATTTCCATTCTTTCCATCTTGCTGGAGCATTCATTTCATCAAGGAGCTCCTGCAGGGATGGCCACTGTGGGTCCAATCTCAAGGTGGATTAGACTCTGGAAGACGCAGGGTGCTGCTGGGAAAGACTGAGCAATGTGCCAGGCGCTTCCTGGTGTGAGCTGTTGTGGGTTCCCATGGCAGGGCAGGCAGGGGCTCGTCTCGCTTCCACCGTGACGCCCATGAGCCTGTTCCTCCCTGGGCGCCGGCTGGCCAGGCGGGGGCCATGTCAAGTTTCTTACACCCTGTTAGTCAAAGGCACGTCCATCATGTGTGGTGCCAGGATGGGGACGCTTGTCACCCTGACATACGTCGTCCCACTGAAGCCCTAAGGAGCACAGGAATGTGGTGCATAGATCAAAAGGCTTCTTCCTGTCTGAGGGTGAAGACATTGGCAAGAGAATAAAGTCTTTGTTTAAAAAGGAGTGTCAAAGATGATGTCATGTAGGCATCATGTGTCACTTGAGTGATCCTAGGTCGCTCGCTGTTTCATGTGGTGGCTCCGGGAGGCATGCGGCCCCATGGTTTGCTCTCTGCATCCACCAGGGGCCATTTTCTGGCGTGAGCTTGTGGCTGAGGGCTGTGTCACTGCTGGGGACGATGCAAGTTGTAAGGACGGCGTGGGTGTCAAACGGGGGTAAGAAACAGCTGGAATTGACCTGTGTCCACCATTCAACCTCCGTGTCACCATGGGACATTACATCACTTCCCTGAGCCTCAGTTTCCTCACCTGTCCTATGGAGATACACACACACACCACCTACCTTGTGTGGTGTCTGGTAACTTTCCATCAGACTACAACCCTGGGGGGGCAGGGGTCCCCCTGTCTCATTCATCACTGTATACCCAGCTCAGTAAATATTCAATAGAAGAACGACATGACAAAAAGTTGGCATTTAACATATATCATTATTATTATTATTATTATTTCTTTCACGTTCTCCTCTCTCAGTGCCCTGTTAGCTCTAAGCTTCCAGCGCCCCCCAACCCCCACCCTTGCCCGGCTTCAAAACCTGGAGAGTTTCTCTTTCCCAGTTTCAGATGAAATATTAGGGAGGGAGCCTGACTGGCCCAGTCCCTGGTTGACGAGTGCAAGGGGTGTGGGACGCTGACGTCCCAGCCTGGCTCGTGGACTTGGCCATTTCAGCCTTCTGGGGCCTCGCTGCCAGCTGCCCCAGAGCCAGGGCTGCCTCAGTTTACCGGCTATGTCCTTTACTCTCCAATGTGCATCCCAGCCTCGTCCCCACTTACCAAGGGGACTGGAGCCCGTGCTCCTGTCACCACCCTGGATTTCCCTTGCTCCTTTTCTCTCCCTCCTGGAAGCCTTCAACTCTGCCTTCCTGCCAAGCAGAATGCTCCTTCTGGCCTGCTGAGGCGGTCCCTTCTCCAGCCACCCAGTTCACAGACTGCTGTCTCCAGCAAACCACCCACAAAGATGCCGACACACAGAAGCTCGGAAGTGTCATGTAAAATAAGAAATATAAGCCCCAGTGACCCTTTCTCCAGAGGAGGCAAGGAGAAAGAGCCTACAATTCAGAAAATAAGAGCCAGCACTGTTTCCAACTGGAGTCTCATGGCCTGCGTTTGCTTTAGGTGCTCAGCCATGAGGGTGGCCGGGCAGTGAGATTCTGAAGGAAGTGGGTGTCCCTTGGGCTGCAAAGGATGTGGAGGGACTGGAGACCTGGCACGACACAGATGTCATGGTGCGATGCAGTGATTGAAGGGAGTCGAAGGGCCGTTGGCAGAGGTGTGGGTGGAAGCGGAGAAAACCCAGGCAGGGGGATCAGCAGGACGTGGGGCACCTCAGGGGGTAGCAACATTTGGTTCTGTAGCTACTGATAACTCAGGTTACCAATGGCGACAGAAATACATGGAATCTTTAATGACTAAAGGGGTGTAGGATGCAGAATGTTAATGGAAAGAACTCTAGACTGGAAGTCAGGAGCCCTGGGTCCAAATTCTAGCACAGCAGTGCAGTGGGCCAATTATTTCCAATTTACAGCTAAACTAATGGAGGTTCAGAGAGGGTGAGTGTCTTGCTTCACATTGCACAGCTTATGAGGTGGCAAGGGGGATTTGAACTCAAATAGACTCTTTGGATTAAATGACAGCTGTTGGGTTAGAGCACATGTAAAGAGCTCTTACCCTCCAGGGTCTCTAATCCCCCCACCCCCTCACACACCTCTGTCACCTCTTTTGGGGGAGAGAAGCGTGAATTTCTCACTTTCTCTTGCTCTCATCCTGCAGGAAGGGTTGTGAAGATCCTGCCTTGTTCACGGAGTTGTGGGTGGAAACCACGAGCTCCTTCTCTATTAAACAGAACCTTACCTGGGAATTGTTAAAAACAACTTTACAGAGATATATTTTATCTCTCATAACAGTTGACCATTTCAAATGTACGATTCTATGATTTTAGTAGATTTACTAAAGGAAAAAAAAGTGGTGCGATCATCACCACAAATGAGTTTTAGAACACTTAGACATTTTTGTATCTTCCTACAAGTTTTAGAATCTCCTTGTCAATTTCCGCAAAAAATAAAAATTAAAAGCCAGCTATAATTTTGATAGGAATTGCATTGAATCTATAACTGAATTTGGAAGAATTGAACTTTTTACTAATAATAAGTCTTCCAATCCATGACCACAAACTATCCTTTTATTTATTTAGATATTCTTTGATTTCCTTCTTCAAAGTTTAGTAATTTTTACTTTTTGAGTCTTGTACTTTTATGTTAAATTCCTTCCTAAGTGTTCTATTCTTGTGATGCTATTGTGAATGGAATTGTATTCTTAGTTTCGTTTTTTGGATTGTTCATCGCTAGTGTGTAGAAACAACTGATTTTTTTATGTATTGACCTTGTGTTCTGTGACCTTGTATATCAGTTCTAATAGTGTGTGTGTGTGTGTGTGTGTGTGTGTGTGTGTACATACGTATGTATGCATTCCTTAGGTGTCTGTGTATACAGGATCGTGACATCTGTGAGTAAAGTTCATTTGACTTCTTCCGATCCAGGCATGGCTTTTTTTTCCTTTCCTTGCTGGATGGCACGCCCTTGGGAATTTGCCTCCCACCTCAGATAGGTTGATCACTCAGTCTCTGGTCTCCCGTCAGCTTCTCTTCCTTCAGCCTGAAATTCATGATGAGGTGTCCAGCCACCCCCCACACCCACCCTCAGAAGCCTGGTGGTCAGCCAAACTGCGGGGTTTGCATTCTGGCTTCATAATTTACTTGCTGTGTGACCTCGGGAAAGTTATTACCCTCTCTGTTTCACCCTCCTAGTCTTTACAGAGGGGTGGTGACGATGCTGCTCTGCTGCCTCACAGGACTGTATGGGTCAGTCTGTGTAATACAGCAGCTCCTGCCGCAAACTCACCCCTCAGTTCCTGTGGGCTGTTATTGCCCTGTTAGTTCAAAGGTGGAATTAGACCCTGTCGAGGTCTTTGGTGATTTAGAACTATTGTCTTTTATACTCTCACTTTCTACATGAAGAAACTGAAGCCTGAGAAGGTCAGGATGTGTCCGAGGATCCCACCCGCCACCGCCCACCCCAGTTGGTGCATTCCATTACAATCTGTGACCTACTCTACCCCCTACCCCCCACCCCCAGATGAGTGCAGGGCAGCTCAGCTCCTCCCTGAGCACTTTTCATTTTGGATTTCACTCCTGGTCAAGTCTAGCACACCCCGCTTGCCCATATTTAAAGTGGCTTAAACTGCAACACACAAACACAAATTATAGTTGTCTGGGTATCTTTCCGTCCAAAGAGGGGCTCGTTGTCTGCTACGAAATGCTTCACTGCCTGCCTGGCTGTATTCTGGCTCACATCTCCTGAGATGCTCTTCATGAGAAATCACCAGGCTGGCTTTGTTCCTTAAAGGAGGGCTCGTAGGCCTCCCTTGCCCTGCACAGGGTCCAGACTCACTCAGAATCTGTGTGGCCTTGGGCAAGTCAGTTCACGCCTCTGAACCTCAGTTTTCCCACCTCTGAGCCTCAGTTTCCACACTTGTGTACTTGTAGGCAAGGTGATAAGATCTGCCTTATGAGGTTGTTCAGGAATAATGTGCATCGAGCGAGGGCCTCAGGTGAGAGCCAGCTCCATAAGTCACTCAGATCTGGCTTCCTACTTGTACCCCAGGGCCTCGTGCAGGGTTTGGTGTGCAGTGGATATTAAACAAACATGTGTTAATGGAATGGAAATGAATTGTTTTAGACCTGCACTTCCCTGAAATTGCAATTTCAAATAGTCAGGAAATCCTCTGGAGATGATGAACCTCGAGGTAGGATCTGAAGGGGATAAAATAAAAAGCTGTGTGAGTTTCGTGGGAAAGGGCATTCTAGTGGAGGGGAACATATGAGGAAGGTGAAGGAGGCAGTGTAGCTGATTCTAGTGAGTGAGCTGGAGGGAGTCATACATGAGGCCAAGGAGGTGGGGGGGATAGATCTTTTAGGATGAGACCCCAAACTGGATTCCCAGCTACCAAAATTGAGATGCTTCACCCCAAAGCATCTCCAGAGGGCATGGGGCAAGCCAGGGTCTGGTCCGACTTCTCCAGAAGAGCCTCACTGCCTCAGGACTTGGGGGAGCAGAGGAAATAGAGGGACAATTCCTAATTGTGCATCAAGAACCTGATGGCCTGTGACCTCCTCGGCCCCAACCCCCCTTGTGTTGTTGATGCGCAGATGGGAACAGTGATGTGGGGGTCCCTTTCACTCTGGGAAGCTGCTGAAAGGGCACATGAGGCCCCGCTGGGCTTACCAAGGCCCAGGGTGTAGGCCGGAGCTGTGCCCCTCACCAGCAGGCAGGTCCACAGCCAGGATTGCTGGAAGCCATGTGGGAGTGGAACCCACGGGCAGGGCTTCAGTAACCGTCCATAGAAAGGCAGAGGGTAGAGCTGTGTGAGCATCTTGTGACTCCTCCACCCATTCATTGGCGAGTTTGCTTTGCTCTGAGTGGAAGAGAAGCTGGTTCTCTGACCCATGAGAGGGTCTCCTGCCCTGTTTGTCTCTCTCAATGTCAGTGCTGGCTCAGGTCGGCTTGGCTCAGCTGAGCCCCAGGCCCCAGTGGCAGCGAGAACTCAGGACATCTGGGGAGGGGTCTGTGTTCTTTCTCTTTAGCATTTATAAGGGCATATGTTATGTTCTGAGTCTGTGTTTGGACATTTTTGTGAGAAAAAGCAAGAATAAATAGCACCACCAGGGGCCTCTGGGTGCTAAGCCGCAAACCCCAGCATCAGGAGTGCTCTTGAGGGTGGAGGGGCTTCCTGCAGGAGGTGTCCTTGCAGCCCTGCCTTGAGGGAAGAGCAGGCATCGGGGGCTGAGATGTGGGGAGAGCCTTCCTGGAGCCTCACGGGGAGCAAAGGCCCAGGCTTGTAGGTACGCACGTCTGCTAACTCGGCTGGGCTTCTCTCTTAATCAGCCCAGCTGAGCAAATCATAGCATCAGGTAATAGGTGTGCGTGAGTGTATGTGTGTGTGCATGAGTGTGCTGTATGTGCACGTGTGTGTGGGGGGTGGGGTGGGGAGGTAACCAAGAGGGAGAACCCCTTTCAGGGTGTCCGCTGAACCAGACACTTGAGGGCTGCTCACCCACATTCCCTCTGAGGCCCCTCTGTGCCCTTTTCCTCTGATGGGCTGGAATTTCCCTACCCTGACCCAATCAGGAGTGAGTGTGATAAATACAGATTCAGAGACTGTGATAGAGAAAAGGAAGAAGACATGGAAGAAACGAGGGGAAGAAAGGAAGGAAGGAAGGAAGGAAGGAAGGAAGGAAGGAAGGAAGGAAGGAAGGAAGGAAGGAAAGAAGGAAGGAAAGAAAGAAGGAAAAGAAAAGAAGGGAGGGGGAAAGAAAAGGAGGAAGAAGCCAAGAAAGAGGGGAGAGAGGGAGAGAGAGAGAGAGACTCTTGCTGACCAGGTCCTGGGAGCTCCCAGCAGCAGGCTTACCCATGGAAGGGAGTGGAGCACCAGGAAAGCGGAAGCCTCTCTAAGGTGGAGAGTTTCTGGCCAGCGCTTTCTGAGGCTGTTTGTCAGGGAAAGGAAATTGGTGGCTGGCTGAAACCCGAGCCAGTGCAGCTGCAGTGGGTGAGAACCAGGCTTCTAGGGCACACAAGCCCCTCAGTGTGGGGCAAGGGCAGTGCCAACCGCTCTCCCACTGGGCTGGGGCCTGACAGGCTCGGGTTGGGCGTGCTCAGGTGGTTAAAAGGCTGGGGCTGGGAAGGGGACTGCTGAAGAAATGTCACTTTGGGGAGGGGGTGGGGCTGGTGGAAAAGGACTCCTTTGGTGTCTGAGAAATAAAGAGCTTTTTGTGTGTTGGCAGGCGACAGACGCTGCGCGCTGCGTGGCTGATTTGCCATAAGGTGGAAGGACATTCTCGCCTTTCCTTTCAAGTCCAGGCTCAGTCAGAAGGCAGGGATTTTGACCCACTGCTGGAGAAATCCTGGGCAGATCCAGAGTTAAGGCCCAGCCCCCTGATGACTTAACTGGGACCCCAAACCTTGCTGTCCTGGCTCAAGCTGGGTCTCTGAGCACAACAGCAGGACTGAAACACGTGCGATGAGAGAAGGAAGTCCCCAGGCTTGGCCAGACGTGGTGGAGAGGGCAGGATGTCCCAAGGGCCCTTCTCCTCATGGGGGCTCTGTGGCCCATGAATCCTCCAGGCTTCCAGGAAGGCTGGGGTCGTGAGCGGAGGAGAACAGAGTTCCAACGTCACTCACTGCTCTTGGAGGGGTGATGGCGGAACTGCATCAGGATTTATTCCCTGTGCTGTTTCAAGTGCCTCCCATCCTCCGTCAGGCCCGGCCTCCTCTCCCAACCCTGTGGGGTCTCCTTGCCTGGGGGCTTTCTCCAGCCAGAGCCTGCTCCACTTAGCCCAGGGCAGCCGGAAGTGGCCAGAATGAACAACTGGAACTACCCTACCGAGGCCTGATGGTGTATAAACAGCCCAGCTCCCCCTCCTCAGGAGGGAACATTCTGAGATGCGGAGTTTAGCCTGGAGTGGTAGATCCCACCGATGTCCCCGTCCTAACCCCTGGAAACCTGTGATTATGTTACGTTGCGTGGCAAAGGGCACGTAAGGCTGCAGATGGAATGAAGGTGGCTAATCAGCTGAGTAAAACAGGGAGCTTATGCTGGATTATGTGGGCGGCCCCAGTGTAATCATACACATCCTTAAAAGTGGGAAGGGAGGCAGGAGAGAAGGGCAGAGAGATGAGCCTGAGAAAGATTCGACCAGCCATTGCCGGCTGTGAAGATGGAGGACGGGGCCATAAGCCAAGGAGTGTGGATGGTCTCTAGAAGCTGGAAAAGACAAGGAAACAGAATCTCGCCTCGAGTGTCCAGAGAAACCAGCCCTGCTGACACCTTGATTTCTGCTCAGGGGGACCCATAGCCGACATCTGCCCTACAGACCTGTGAGATAATAAATTTGTGTTGTTCAAGGATAAATTTGTGGTGAGTTGTTACAGCAGCAACAGGAAACTCCTACTCATCCCTGGTGCCCCAGCAGGACCAACCCCACCACCCACGGTGGGATCTTTTTTTTTTTTTAAGGAGGGCCCCCGCTCACAGTGGCCCATGTGGGGATCGAACCGGCAACCTTGGTGTTATCAGCACCACACTCTAACCAACTGAGCTAACCGGCCACCCCAAGGTGGGAACTTCTTGATGAAACCAGCTGTCCCTTTCCCTGTCTCACCTCCCCACTCCCAACAGGGCTTCCTGGGGCCATGTCCCAGTAAACACCTCTGTCTCCAATGCTCGTCTCAGAGCTTGCTTCTGGGGGACCCCAAGACACTGCTTCCTGTGTTTAAGTAAACATTCCTCCAGTTGCCTCTTTTTGCTTGTTTGTGCCAGTGCACCAGCACAGCTGCCAGAATGGCTGCTATCCCCCACTTACCGTGAATGCCCTTGCCGTTCTAGGTTGGTGTAGTGTTAAGGAATGGTGGGCACTCATGTCAGTAGCTCAACAGAGGTGTGCTTGACCATCCGCAGCCAGAGCTGCCACTTGACCTTCACCACCACCCTTGCAGGGAGCTCAGTTATAAGCAACAGCCCGTTTTATAGATGAAGAATTAGAGGCACAGAAAAGTGAGGTAGGTCCCCTTTGGCTTAGGGCCACCCAGCTAGGAGTGGCAGAGCTGGCATCAGAAGCCAGGCATTCTGGCTCCATGCACATTCCTTTGTGGTCTTTACCAGAGGAAAAGTGCAGGGGAGGGGCCCGAGGGCTGTCAGGCCCTTACTTAATCAAATACTATGTTGTTTTTCTGGATTCTGTGACATGTGTTATATTTGTTAGTTTTTCAGCTTTGGAGTGAGTTTGAGTTCTCATTCCAAATGAATATCCTAGGTAGCCTAGGACTGCTAACTAGTGGAAGTTTGAGGGACGGACAAGCCTCAGGCTGCAGAGGGACTGCCAGAAATTTGCCCTTCTCTAGCCCACACTGGTTGTCTCTATGATCTGGCCTGGATAGTCTCCCTATGGAGTGGAGGTCCTTGGAATGAGAGGAGAGCCAGTCCCCACAACTCCTACTAGTGGGCAGGTACTGCGGGCCTGCCATCCCTGTGATGGGCAGATTAGAGGCTGTAGCTCACGGAATTCTCTCAACAACCTGTCAGACCTAGGAGGCTGCTAGTATTATTATCTCGCTGCAAAGATGAGTGAGCTGAGGCCAGAGGGCTCAGGGATTGCTCACGGCCACTTGCCTTAGAGAGCGTCTCAGAGCCCATGAGCACCGTTGAGGCTCTGGAAAGCGCTGCAGGAAACACTCATTTAAATGTTTGGAATCCAGCATTTCCTAATGCTGGTTCCACTTCAGTGAGTGTGGTGCAGAGGACTTATGTACAGAGACCCGTGTGGACTCTCAGTTTATATATGGGGCCACTCGCCTAAATACCAGTTTTAGCGCCTGCAACCCCTACGTGTAAAACCCCCCGGTCCCTGGAAGCCATCTGCGACAGAGTAAGCCCTTGGTAAACATGTCGTGAGTGAGTGAGTGACGATCTGCTGGCCTGTCAGCACCCGTCTTACCTGGCTGACCCTCTCCGCCCCTCATGACCCTCCCAACAGTCTCTAGTGTTGGGGGGCAGAGAGAAACAGGGCAGAATTAGGTCCCCTCACAAAACAAGGAAGTGCAGACTGGTTGCTCCAGCTGTCCCAGATGTGGTCTGGGACCTCACCTCTTTCCATCCTGCCGCCATCCTCAGCCCCTTGGTTTCCAGGTCCTACTAGTTGATGCAAGGTGCTGGTGGTAGCTCCGGGCTCCAGTCTCCACAACAGCCTTCAGAGGTGGGAGGCCATCTCCTCTCCAAGCGCCGCTTTCTGTGAGAGAGGAAGGCCTTCCCTGCCTAGAGCCCCCTGACCCTGTTGGCTGTGGCTGGGTTACTAGCTCAGCTCCAGCTCCCACTGCACTGGAGGCTGTGGGGTGGATGTCTGTACTGTTAGCCTCTGGAACCCCAAAAGGGCGAGTGAGGGGTGAGATATGCCATTTCTGAAGCTCTCAGCACAGCACAGAGCCTGTGTGTCTTGATGACTTGTCTTGCTTCTAAGGTTGCTGCTGTTTCCATTACCCTCATTGGTAGACAACAGTTTGTTGAGCATTTATTATGTCCCAGTAACTATTACCGTGTTTCCCCGAAAATAAGACCAGGTCTTATATTAATTTTTGCTCCAAAAGATGCCATAGGGCTTATGTTCAGGGGATGTCATCCTGAAAAATTACGCTAGGGCTTATTCTCCAGTGAGGTCTTATTTTCGGGGAAACACAGTAGCACCACACATTTGAACACATACCACCCACATAGCAATGCTACAGGGCAGGTACTGTAGCTTTTGCTATACAAAGGGCGAAACTGTGGCCCAGAGATACTAAGGAGGGTACCCAGTGTGACACACAGCTGGGTGGGGCTGAGATTTGGATGTGAGCCTGTTACCCTCCCCACTGAGCCAGGCCACCTCAGCTAGCCGACCGGGCGTATCCCTTGCCTGCGTCGTCGTCCAACTCGGGCATCAGCGTAGGGCGGGCAGACGTCATTACCCCAAGGACAGATCACGGCTGGCGGGCGAGCTGTCAACTTCACGCACTCCAAAGAGGCTGGACGTGCCTGACTAAAATCCATTTAAGAAAATTAACCCTCTGCTTGGAGTTCGTGGGCGGCAGGAGCTGCAAAGTTCTTAAAAGGTGCGAGGGCAGTTAATGGAGTCCATATGCCTCAAATTGAGAATATCTTTGTGCTGGGTGGGCTTATCGTCAAACTCTTGGGATAACAAAGGGTGGGACAGTTCAAAGGATTGGTTCTCCCAGACGCTGGGCTCTTTTGGGGGCTCCGCTCCAGCCCCGCTGAACAAATATTGTTGTCTTCCCCTCTGCTTTTGAGCCCAGGCCTTTGTCTTTACTTTTTTTTTTCTTTTCCTTTTTACTCTTTGACAGTGAAGCGGGGTGTTTGTGGGAACCATCCCTGTAAAAGGACTGATTTATAACTCCATTGGGAGTAAAAGGATCTTTGCTGATCCATACCTGAGTTGTGGGGGCTGCGGGCATGAGCAGGGCCGAGGCTTGTCCAGCCTGACAGCTCTGAGCTGAAAGCCTGCTCCGTTGTGTGCGTGGGGGAAGTGGGGGCTGGACTCTCTCATCTACACAGTCCTGCTGGGAGGAGAGAAGGTCTTCTGGGCAGGCCAGTGGCTGGATTGTGGGCCAGCACCCTGTCCCCCCATGGGCTCTAGTGACAACTTGTTATTTCACTGGCTTATTCTGTGAAAGACTTATCAATCCTTTTCGTGCAAATGCCCCCGGGAACACACTTGTCCAGAGTGCTGTCTACAGGGCCTCGGGGATCAGACAGTTGCCACCTCTCTGCTTGGCTGCCGCTGCTTCTCATAGCCCATGCCTGAGCTACGATCTGCATTGGATGGTTACTGTATCCTGCTCTTGACAATGCACTTAAGTTACAGACACCCCCCCCCCCACCATGCTCAGAAATGAGCATTTAAAGACTCCAATGATCCAGTATTGCACCGGAAATGTAAAATAACTAGGGCTTACCCTCTAGGCACAAGGCTTCTTCCTAGGATGGGAGAGCGTAATAATAGCAATGAGAATGATGTTTCAGATTCGCACTGGATCCTGACAGTGGGTCCTGTGTGCAGAATTGTCCACCTCCGTCAGGAAGCCTTCTTGGAGCATGCCGGCCTGAGATTCAGCTTTTCTCCTATGCTTGCCCAACACCTAGTCGTTGTTAAATCCTGTTCCTTCTTCCACCAGATCGTACAGTGAGTGGTTGGGAAGTTGCCCAGTTCAGAGGAAAGAGTGCATCTCTCCAAGCCTCGGTTTCCAACTCCATAAATCAAGGAAGTAATAAAGTATCCACAGGGAAGCTTGGGGTAATGGCAATACAGAGTCTAGGTGGATTCTGGCCCATAGGAGCCCAGTGAGGGTGGCTTTCGTCACTGGCTGCCTCTGCTGCTGCTTTTCTATGGAACAGCATGTGCGTGGACTGTGGTATTTCCTGGGTCTGTTGCAAAACCTTTCAGAGTTCTTCTCCCCATAGCTAGCTTTTCCCTCTGCTAATTCCTCTAACAACATTTCTGGCCTTACCTTGGGCTCCCCCCAAAGCTGCACCCTTGGGAATTGGTGGTTTGGTTTATTTGCGAGGTGGTCTAGGGTGCAGGAGTGAGGGAGCAGGGGAGAAGGATGCGTGGTTGAGGTCACTGGGGACAACGAGTGCTCAGTCCTCTCGGGACCTTGGAAGAAGCTCACAGAACACCTCCCAGAGATGTGTGCCCAGAAGATGGGGGCAGGCGTATTTGTCCATTGGTTTCCTTCCCTCATTGGTCAAATGTCAACTCCAAACGGTGGTGGGAAAGGAGCCTCCTCAGGCAGCCTCCATGGCAGAGGAGCCTGTGCTTGAGGCAGGATGTGAGCAGCATGAAGGGGCTCGGAGCCTATGGAGGGTCTGCCCGGGAATGGTGAAGGCAGAGGAGAGCCTGGTGTGTGGAAGTCGGGGCAGCAGATGTGTCCATCTCGCTCTTGCCACCTAGTCTGCTCCAGGCTCTGGTCATGTCTGCCTCATGCTCAGAAACCTGCTGACCCCCCTTCTCCATAACAATGTTCTCCAACGTTTGTCAAAAAGAGCCACTTGATCCCGTAAGGCTGAGAAATGCTGTATCAAGCAAATGTGGACTGGATTCTTTACTGCAGGACTTCTCAGCGCCTTGATCCTGGTTCATGAGCCCAGGACTTACTAAGAAGGAAGCAGGCAATGAAGCTGTTCCCTAAACTGTGCAGCTCATGGGGACCCGAGTTTCCCGGGGAAATGCTGGGAATAGAATGGCATCCAAACTCCTTAGTCTGAAATTGCGAGACCCTTCATGATCTTGGGGCTAGTGGTATTTTCCAGTCTTATTTTCTCCCGCTTCTCCTCCCACATCCTCAACTCTGACAAAACTGGTTCTGTTGCATGACACTTAATTTTCAACTTCTGGGCCTTTGCTCATGCTGTTCATTGTACCTGAAACAGCATTTACTCTCCCAAACCAAGCCCTCCTTCAAGTCTCCACTCAGCCTCTCCAAAGCTGATTCTGCTATTAGATGGGAGTACAGATCAGCCATAGGACGTTATTTGCAACCCTTGAAACCCACCATTGTTCTGGTTACTCACACACATATCTAATATCTAATCCCCTCCTTAGCCACATGGGCTCCAAGGAAAGATTCTAGCTGATTCATCACTCATTGGTCAGCTCTTCCTCTAGCAGTCAGGCTGTGCTCCTTTGCACTGCAATAACAAATAGCTCCAAATCTCATGTGCAACACCACACAAATCTAACTCCTACTTACGCCAAGCCCACTGCAGGTTCAGGCAACCCTCCAGGGCAACCGTCCTCCACGTGGTGACTCAATGATCCAGGCTGATTCCCTCGTATTGCTCCATCATTTCAATAGGAGGCTCTCCCACTTGCCACTGAGGGGAAGAAAGCACGTGATGACAGTCACCTGCCTTTTACTGATTCAGCCTGGCAATTACCCATGTCACGTGGGATCACAGACCTGCCAGAACCAGGCATATGCCACCCTCCCCAGTGGTGGGAAGGCTGAGAAGTGCCGTCTTCCTGGTGCCCAGGACGAAGAGAAGCTTATGCACGTGCCCACTAACAATGTCTAGCATACCCACTTCCCTCTCCCTCGCCTGCACCTACTCCAGGAAAAAGCCCTGTGCCCTGCACTAGAAGGTGCCCTCAACACATTTATGCAACAGTGGGTAAGTGCAAAGTGACCTCTCGCTGTCATTGGAGCTCAGGGCGCTCACAGCTGGAACCACTTACTGGGCACCTGAACACGTGTTGTCTTAGCAGAGCTCTTGGAATGCTGTATGTGGTTCAAATCTAGAACCAAAACGTGTCCCAGGAGTTGCTTCATGAAACGATGCGTCTTTGCCCAAAGCACTGGGGAAACCCATCAACTTTCTGTTTATTTCTTAGAGATTCACAGAACATGTAAGCATATTCAAGGGTCTGAAACATCCTGCAGTTAAAGAAACACAAAAACCCGTTTCAATTTCCTTAACCCAGCATTTCCCAAAACTCTACCTACCATATGGGGTTGTAATTGTGATAATTACAGGTTAATTGTGATAATATTTACAATGAGCACAGTGCCTGCTGACTCACAGGTGTTCAAGAAATGATAGCTGGTAATATTAACTCTCTCTAAGGCCTCAGCTTTCCCACCTGTAAAATAGAAGAGCTAGACATATACACCCTACAATTAATTCTTCACCTCCGTCATCTGTAGCATGTCTTCATGTCTTAGGGCTTGACTCAATCTGGGGACATGGCTTCTTGCTCACATACCTGCATTCTCCTGTCTTGGGAGGCCAGGTCTGGAAGATAATGTTAGAATTAGACTTGCAGTTTCGATCATAGACTGACTCATATGTCTCACATAAACCACTTTCCTCCCTGGGTCTCATTTTCCTCATATCTAAAACCACGGGCTTGATTAAACGATTTCTAACACCCTTTGTGTCCCTAAAAGGAAGGCTAGCATGGCTGTGTCCCATCATGCCTAACCAGTTTGATTTCTGGGTTATTGTAAAATTTCCTGTTCCCATTCCAGATTCTTTCTGCTTACCCACTGAGGTGTTTCAAGAATTCCACTGTTCAATAAGGAAGTAGGTCCCTGGGAGAGGATAGGCATTGTCTAAAATTCTTGCTAGAGTACAAATGACTGATAGGGGGCAGAAAAAGACTTTCCAGAGAACAGTGTGATGGGGAGCAAAGGATTAGAGTGAGAGAATAGCAGGTGCCTGGATGAGGGGCGACGGCGGCCGCTGAAGTGCTGGAGGTGGAATTAAGTTGGTTCATGTAAAATAAATGTAGCCTACTTCATTTAAGGATGGAAACGTCAGAGGCAGTCTAACGGTGTTGCTTGGGAGCACAGGGCTGGGACTGGCCAGCTCGGTTGTCCATTTGCTGTGTGACTTTGGCCAAGTTACATGATGCCTCAGTGCCTCAGACTCCTCATCTGTAGAAGAGGGATTATAATAATACTGAGCCTGTAGGGGTTGTTGTGGTGCATATTAACAGAATCAATACACAACAAGCACTTGGAACGGGGGCTGGTATGTTTCACTATACCTCTTTATTTAGATAAGCAATTAGAAAATGCAGGGGAAGCTCAGAAGGAAACAAAAGTCCCCTTTCATATGCCACGGCTAATACTGAGAATGTCCCTTTGCATTTGTATTTTACCGGGTAGCTGTAGAAATAGGGTGTGATGTGTGGTTGCACAGGTTGTGCACTGCACAGCTCCGTTTAGAGAGATGAGGGTGCCATGGCTCCCCCTAGAGGTGTGCCAGGGGAATACATGTGCTGCAGTGATATCCTCTATAACAGCTTTGTCCCACTTTTTAGCTGGGGTGTTAAGCCATCCAATATTTCATAAAACACGTGTAAGGTTCTGCCCTCAGAAGCTTATTTGGCACTACTAGGGCTTTCCTAGGTGTTGCCACCTCAGCTACCTCCAGGCCAGGGCTCTGGAAGAACAGAGCTGAAAGGGATTTGTTATTATTCTGCCCAATTAGTCTCTGATTAAAGGTTTAAAAAGCTTAAACAGACAGGACTGAGAGGGGAGCGGGAGGAAGAGGAGGGAGAGAGCACGGGCTGTTTATGGAGCAATAAAAGGAACATTATGCTTCCAGGCTCTGCTAAATGTCTCCACAGAAGCCGACCCTCTTGCCAGCTAATTCAGGGCGTAATAAATACTAATCCACAGAGGGGCCCTTGGAAGCCATCGGGAAGGCCTATCTCCCTGTAATCAGAGCTGCATTAAACTCCAGTCTCCCAGCAATCAGCGTCCCAGCCGTGGCAGAGGCTGCAGGCCCAGCCCTTGTGTGGGATGTGGCAGCCTGGAGCCCACAGGCTGGGCGGCCTCCACCTTCCCCGCCTCCTCGGCTTCTCTGCAGCTGCCCTGTGGGCCTCGCTGTCTTGGGGACATGCTTGTGAGGACCTTGTGCAGGCCATCCCTCTGCTTCTGTCACCAGTGCACCCCAGTGCTCGTTGGTGTAGCCAGAGTGTCCCAAGAAGCCCAAGAGAACCGTGGCCGCTCTGGGAGTTACGTGAAGCCCACCATGTGTGTCACCCCATTTCACTTGGCGGTTGGGGCAGGAGTCTCCATTTTACAGCCAAGGCAGTGAGGCCCGGCATCTGTAAGCCACTTGCCAGGTCACAGCTGGGAGTGAAGGACCCAGGCCCCTCTTAACCTCTCAACCGCCTTCCCTGGGAGCTTCTGTTGGGAAAGCCAGCACCCCCAAGCTACACATGCATTCCATACTCTTGCATCAAAGTGAGTATTTTCCCACTCCACAAGGCATCTGTGCCCCCAAATACCTTCAAACTGAGGCACGGAGTGTAATTATCCCACAGTGCAGGCGGTGTGGGGGACCACCTAATGATATGAGGGGCATCTCGTAGAGGTCACTTCTTCACTTTGTGCCTCAATTTCCCCAGCTCTGAGGTGGAGCTGGCACTGGCCCCACCCCCAGGGCCTCTGTGAGGATTAACCAAGAGAGTACAAGTAAAAATCACAGCTCCACCCCAGACGACCACCTTGCAGGCCGGCGCTGGCATCTTCTGAAGCTCTTCTTTGTCCTGTGTCTGCACACTCCATCCTTTCTTCCTCTCTGTCCACACCCCAAACCCATCCCAGGCCACACTGAGTCATGGTCTAATCACATCGCCCTCGAGACTAAAAATAGCACAGGGGCATCTTGGGGGTTCCTGATGACCTTCGTGAGTCTGGTCAAGTGTACATGGCCTTCTTAAGTTAATTAGCCCTGGCCTCTGACCCCTACACATCTGTATTTGGGTTCAAGGCGGCAGACAATGCCCTGCTCCCGAAACAGCTGGACAAATTCAGTGGTCGGATGGGGTATCTCGTGGTCCATGCTGTTAACTGGGGGGCATTCTTCTCTCAGAGCTTCTGCTCAGTACCCCAGGATCTAGGGCTCCTGGGGCAGCCGTGGCCATTGCATAGGGGAGAGGGGTCTGTGGGCACAGCCATAGTCCAGGGCTTGTGCAGAGCAGATGGCTCCAAATCACG
Source organism: Rhinolophus sinicus (assembly GCF_036562045.2). Classification (NCBI taxonomy): domain Eukaryota; kingdom Metazoa; phylum Chordata; class Mammalia; order Chiroptera; family Rhinolophidae; genus Rhinolophus; species Rhinolophus sinicus. The sequence goes on from NC_133760.1 coordinate 18,616,199, forward strand.
GGTTTGCCTGACCTTCTCCTTTGGCGTCTTGGGGCATCTTGCCAACGTGGCTCACGCGCAGCTCTGTTTTGCCTGTCCCAGAAGGGAAAGGGCCACCTGGGTAGGTGCCAGCCACCGTGATGTTGACAAGGAGAGTTATCACTCTGTGAGTGGAACTCTGTGAGCATTGAGCCAGTCTCCTAGGGCCACTGCAACAAGTTGTCACAATCTGGGTGGCTTACGACAACATAAATAGACTGTATTCTCTTCTAGTCCTGGAGGCCAGACGTCCAAATTCAAGGTGTGGGCAGGGCCACGCTTCCTCTGGAGGCTAGAGGGGAGGATGCTTCCTGCCTCGTCCAGCTCCTGAGGGCTCCAGCTATTCCTTGGCTTATGGTCACATCATTTCAACCTCGGCCTCTGTCTTCACCTGGCCAATCCTCCACGTCCCTCTGTGTCTCCTCTCCTCTCCTCATAAGGACGCCAGCCATAGGATTATGGCCCTCTCATCCAGTATGATCTCAACGTCACCAATTACATCTGCAAAGACCCTATTTCCAAATAAGTTCATATGCTGAGATTCCAGGTGGACATGAATATTTTGGGGGGGTGCATTAATTCTCTAGTATTTTAGTCCTATTTCCAGAGGAGGAAACTGAGGTTCAGATTGGTAAAGTAGACATGTGAAACTTTAAACCCACTGGGTTCCTGGGCCCCTGCTCTCAGCCTGCACATGTCTCACAGGCCCCAAAGGGAAACCTTCTGGTAGTCTGACACCTAAAATAGAAGTTCTTCATGAAGTCAGCAGCCAGTGAAATGGGCAAGGCCTTGGGCAGGCAGGAGGAGGTGCAAGAATGAGAAGCAAGGCCCAGCCCTTCCTTAGCTTCTCTCTCAGTGGGGTGCTGAGATCTGTGGAAAACAGCGCAGGAGGCAGGGTGAGTCTCAGCACAGGGAGTGTCAAGGTCATAAACTCTACAGGAGCCCAGAGGGGCTGGGGCCATGGACGGGCTACTTCAAGGAACTTGAAAGGTGCGATTTGAACCAAAGGGTATGATTTGCGTCATCTTCATCATCATCATCATCATCATCATCATCATCATCATCGTCATCGTCCCACACGTTTACACAGCAGTAGAGAAATAGTGCCTGGAAGTGTAAGCCCCAGGGTCCAGCTGTCCATAAGGAGTAGCAGGAGTCCTTCCCTCACAGGCTCCTCAGCCTCCCCTTTTCCAAGGGGTATACAAATAATACCTGCTTCATAGATTTGTTATGCAACTTCACATGTCTTTCAAATGTGATCTTGGGCAATCACTCTGCCCCTCAGTTTCCTCATCTGTGAAATGGGGGTAATAAGAACAACCCTACCAGGGTTGTCATGAAGGTCAATGAGTTTGTACCTGGATGGCCCTAGAACCCAGTGAGCGTGTAAAACTTGTTAGAATCTGTGACCCTAGAACACTTGTTGCTTTTCTATTATCTTAGCTCACGGATGGTCTTTCAATAAGCATCTGCCATGGACTTGGTCTCGGGTGAGGCGCTGAGGGTCCAAAGCACAGATACAGCTCCTGTTCAGAAGGACTGTCGGTGTCTTGGTCCTTACAGCCATCTAGGGAGGGAGCAGAACAATTCTCATTCTCCCATTTTCTGGATGTGGGAACTGAGGCTCAGAGAGGGGTGTGTGGCAGAGGGTGTCCCTTCTCTCATGGGGCTTCTCAGTGTTCCTATCTATAAAATGGGTGTAGGAACAATACCCACATCCTAGACCTGCTACGCAAGGAGATGATTCATGCAAAACAATTCATACAGAACGGAGCCTGGTACACAGTGGGTGCTCAATAAATAGGACCTGCTCCTAGCTATTACAGGGCTGTGGGATAAAAAGAAGAGTGGTGAGGAGGCCTCTTAATCCAGACTCATCCAGGACCACTGAGCTCTTGGCCCAGGATCCGGGGACACCAGGATGACTGAGGGAGACTGTGCCCCATGAGGGTCAGGGTCTCCCACAGGGATGGCCAGCTCGGGGGAGACGGGGGGGCATCTCCAGGCCAAAACCTGGGAACTAGAATCTTTCTCAGCCAAGCTCAGGTTCAAAAGTTCAAGCCTGCCACTCTCCAGAAGGCAAAATGGAGGCCGCAGGATTCAAAAGCCACACTTAACCACTGCCTCCCAGTATTGACAACAGCAAACGCCAAATTTTTCCAGAGAGGGCTCGAGCAGGGATGGCCGGGGCAGGAATAGACTACTCTTGCTGTTTGATGCGATGTTAGTAAGCATGAAATGACACGAACATCTTTTCTTTATTTTAATATTCTGAAAGTAACCTTTGTTCATGTGAAGTCAGACCTTCCCCTCTGAGCACATGGCCAGTACGATCATGCTTCAGTGCTTTCAAATAAATGCTAACCCTAACCCTAACCCTTCAGTGCTTTCAAATAAAAGGGGGACCGTCATATCTGCACCAATCCAAAACTCAATATTGACCCTTAACAATACCAGTGGGCATCCCTGTGTCCGTGCATATTCATTCAACATCTACTGAGCACCTACTGTGTACCTGACCCTGTTCTAGAACCTGGGGATATGGCAGCTGACAGCCGATGAACCTGTCCTGTGGAGCTTGTGGTCTAGCGATGGATCCTGTTATTTTCAGTGGATGCAAAAGCGCTAGTTGTGTGAGCGCACCAGAAAAGAACATTTTTGTTTTTGAATGAACACACATCTTTTTAAAATGAGGAAAGAGGCCCCAGACGACATGCTGAGGGTGCAATGGAGTTCTCTGCACAGATCACTGGGGCTTGTGTTACGATGCTGATGCTGACTCAGGAGTCACCACTGGATGCTGCTGGGGCACGGACCACACTGAGTAGCCAGAGTGCATAGGAAGGTGGACTGTCAGCCACCTCCTGGGGTGACAAGGACACGCAGGCCTGGCTCGGGTTTTGCAGAACCTGGTCTGAGCGCAGGACCCAGGAATGTGGAGACCCAGTTCCTCAAAACCTTGAAGAAGCACAAGCAGTTCTGTGGTCACCCTCCCACATGCCTGCGCTCCACTGGGAGCCCGTTGCCCATCTCTGCCATATTCCCAAAGCTTCGGAGACTTTTCAGAAAGCCTTTGAGTCAAGGAGAAACCCATCACGTTCATGGGACGTGGGACGGCCAGACCACCTCCCTGTCTCACCCCTCAGTAACCAGCCTGCATTCCAAAGGAAGGAGGTCTTTCAGCCCAAGACAATTTATGGCGGAGCAATTTGTAACTAATTAGCCAACACGCAATGATTAGAAGCTTGCATAATAATTACAGGTAATTGCCTCTTGACACGGGGGAGCCATTCCACTGACCAACTTGGAATGTCTTTTCAAATCAACGTCAACTGCCCCGGGAGGCCCTTGGAGGGAGCTGCTCCATGTCGTTTCTTTGACACTTTGGGGTGAAGTCCTGCCTGGGGGATCATCAAGTGGGTGCCAGGCTCTGACAGCGACTCCAGCCCTCCCTCAATTGGTTCCAGCTGCAGCCATCACATGACCCTCCATTTCTATAAATAGCTCGTCCAGCCTGGGCGCCATGGACAGAGACAGACAGCGCTGCTGTCCCACGGGGCCCATGCACAGCGTGCACTTGTGACTGTCAGGCAACTAAGGGCCACTCGCTGGCAGCATGCTTGTCTCCCCTGTTCTCCGCAGGGCACACCTGATTGCTAACTTTGGGCTCCATTTCCCCTGCCTGTTGAACAGCCTTTGGGATATTTCCTCTCTATGTGAGAGAAGGGGTGATTCATTCTTTGCCTCCGGAGAAAATAAACGGCAAGAAGACAGAAATCTCGATTTCACTGAGTTCACTACTGAGTTCACTACTGTGCTCCACGTGGAAGAATTACCCACCCCACCCCCACCCTCCCCCTGAGGAAAAAAGCAGGGGTAGCCAGCATCTCCAGACGCTGGGTGACTCTAGCGGTAACTCTAGGTGGCAGTCAGCACTTTGGTGCTTTCTCAGGCCCAAGGGCTTCCCCAAAGGGCTCCAGCCGACAGTCTGTGTGCTGTGGAGTCCGACCTGCCAGAAGCTGGGACGTGGAGGCAGGCGACGAGGTCAGATCCACTGGAGTCCAAACAATGAGATGTTGAGATGGAGACTTCTCATTCCCTGCTCATTTCTGTTTTGCTTTCTAGACCATATTTTAAAGTCAGCCAGGCTCTGGGTGGTACATGCGGCAAAGATCGATTCTGGAAACTGCTTTTATAGAAATCGCTCAAAATGGGTGGTTTCCTTCATTTTCCTGCAGTGGTTGGATATAGCCCAGCACTGAGGTGTGGGTGTGTGTATGTGGGGGGGAAGCATGGACCAGAAGGCTTTGGGCCACCTCTCTCCTCCCCCCACCCTTCAGATGTGTGGATCTATAAACACGTCAGGACCGTTGTAAAAGAGATGGATTTTGCTTCCCAACAATATCCCCATCGGTCTGTCGCCAGATAATTCATGGCTGGGTTTTATGGTCAAGTTTCCCTGTCGTACGTCCAGCACCATCTGACCCAGGAGTGAGGGCACGGCTCAGAGCCTGGCTGTGCCTCTCACTAGCTCCATGGCCCTAGAGCAAATCATTTACCATCTCCGTGCCTCGATTTCCCTCCCAATGAAAGGAGGATAAAAAAAATAGAATGTTTATAAGCAGTGTTTATAATATTAGACACATAGCACACCCTCAGTGATTCCCATTTGTTATTGGTAAGATGGTAGAATTATGGAGAATATGCAAGAATCAGGCCACAGCGGTGCATTTGGAACCTGTAGTCCGTGCAGGGGGCGAGTGAGGTGGGTGGAAATAGGGGTGGGTAAAGCTTCTGAATATAGATCTTTTAAACCAGAACCATGTAAATGCATTTCCTATGAAAAGTTATAAATATCATTTAAATCCATTGCTATCTATTATCTATTTTAGGATGAGCTGTTTTGCTTCTATTTTTATTGATGTAAATACATATTCAGTCAGAAGTACACCTCTCAAGTGTCCTGCCCAGTGGATTTTTTTCATGGCACATGCACACACCCATGTAACTGTCACCCAGAGCAATATCTGGAACATTCCCAGCCCCACAGGCCCCCTCGGGCCCCCTCCAGGCAAAGCTACTCCCTTCTGCAGCAAGGAATCTTCTTTTTGTTTCTACCCCTATCGATTAGCTTTGTCCATTCTTGAGTTGCTCATAATAGGTCCATGTAAAGTGTTCCCTTATATGTCCCACTTTTTAAAAAAATTGTTATTCAGCACAGTCTGTGAGAATCACCCTGTTGCTGGGCTGTACAGGGTACAGATACTTTAAAGGACTTCTTTTGGGGGCTCTATTAATTGCTTGAGTCTTCAACATTTCACTCTATCAAACTTCTAAGGGAAACGCATTAAAAAGAAAATTCACTTCTCTGTGCCAGGAACAGTGCTAGGCTGTTCCATGTGATCCATATCATATTCAATCCCCCAGTTGTCAGGAATATGTATGTTTATAATGCATCTCAAAGAAGTGAATTATCCAGATGAACTGTAAAGTAAGAAAACGACATCAAGCCAGGACACGTAGACTAACAGCACATGTCCAGACCGTGTAAGAGCCTCGGGGACACAGAGAAACATCAATCCAGGGCATTCAGATCTGAAGGGGAATCTTATCTATTTGTCAACACTTGTTTATTGAGCACCTATTATGTGCGACTCACGGTTTGTCCCGCATCGACAAGCCAGGTGTCACTTTGGATAGTAAGTGGCGCCAGATATCCCACAAAGGGCCATGAGAAGGGCAGGGTGGGGGTCCAGAAGGCAAACTCTGGGTCCCCAACCCCTTAAGGGAGAGCAGTTCTGTTCCTGAAATGGCCCCCCATCCTCTGATTTTGCCCCAGCCCACACTTAAGGGTGGCTTTGCTATTTGCTTTTGTCTCTGAGCACCTCAGAGCACCTGTTCCCACCTCCCAGGCTTCTGGATGGCCGCTGTCGCAGCCTCGTGGTAACACTTGGAGGCATTTCTCTGCCTGGTGGGCCTCCCTAGTCTAACTGCTCCTTCCTCCTGAAGTGGCTTCTCCATGTCCCAGTTCCATCCATGACTCTAGCTCCCCTGGACCTTGAGAAGGGTCTCCCTCAGGCCGTGCTACTGCCTGTAGCCCTAGGTGGACATTCTACCTGGTTCATCTCAGTTCCAGATCCTGGCTGCCCCCCCGCCACACACACACACACACACACACACACACACACACACACACACACACACGGCCTCATTTGCCTCACCCCTAGGAGTGAGAGGAAACAGTGTATGAAATGAAAACCCACATCGAAGCCGATGGATCACCCCTCATGCTGACTACTCACTTCTCACAGTGACCGTCCCCCTGGGGTGGACCTGGAATGTGGGGACGCACCCTAACTCTACAGGAGACTGAATACGACCCGTGCCTTTGCAGAAAAGGGTTTGGTGCACATGTGTGTCCATGAGTGTAGCCGTGGGAGAGGGATGACTGAGGGCTACTTGGAAACAGGCAGTGTATCCAGTGAGGCTGTATAGGTATTCGTCTGTAAACTTTTATTGAAGTTATATCTATGTCTGCATCCTTATATCTAGATCTGTATGTAAAATTTCACGCACTGAACACACCATCCAAAAGCGGTCATTGTCAGCCCCTAGTCCCCCTCCCAAGACAACCACTCTGATTTCCCACACCAGAGGTGAGTTTCGCCCATTTTGAACTTGATACAAGGGGACCAGCTTTGTTCCCTCACGCTGTGTTTGTGAAAGCTGTCTGTGGTGTTTCAGTAGCGATGTTTCCTTCCTTCTTATTGTTGTCGTCCATCGTATGACTGTCCCACAACTGGCCCCTGGCCTCTGCTGACAGGCATTGGGTGGTTCCAGTCAGGGGTACTAACAAGTATACCTGTCCCTGTTGGGGTGGACACATGGACCCACGTCTGGCAAGGGTGTACCCAGGATTGGAATGGCTGGCTAGGCATGGGGCACACACAGATCTGCTTCTCTAGAACGTACGAGGTCGGACAATTAAGTTTGTGAACGCATCCGAAGAAAAGTGCTACATACCTCCTTGCTGAATATCACTACGGTCAAAGTGCTCCCCTTGGGAAGCTATGCACTGATGCCAGCGCCTAGTCCACCCTTCAAAGCAATTTTGGAACTTTTTTTCTGGAATGGCCTTCAGAGGTGTCATCGTATTACCCTTGATGTCCTGAATGTCATCAAAATATCTTCCTTTAATATTTCCTTTATCTTTGGGTAAAGAAAGAAGTCATTGGGGCCAGATCAGGTGAGGAGGGAGGGTGTTCCAATACAGTTATTTATTTACTGGGTAAAAACTCCCTCACAGACAGTGCCGTGTGAGCTGGTGCATTGTCGTGATGCAAGAGCCATGAATTGTTGGCAAAATTTCAGGTCGTCTGACTTTTTCATGCAACCTTTTCAGCACTTCCAAATAGTAAACTCAGTTTACTGTTTGTCCAGTTGGTACAAATTCATGATGAATCCCTCTGATATCCAAAAAAAAAAAAGGTTAGCAACATCGTTGCAACAAGTTTGCGGACTTAATTGTCAGGCTTTGTATTACTGCTTTGAATCCGTCTGCCAACCTAAGAGACATTTCATGTCATTACTGGGTGTTCACACATGACGAACCTGAGGTCCGGGGGGGTGGGAGGTATGCAAGGGATTGCCCAAGTTCACTCTTGTACGTCAAGGAGCTGGGTTCAGCTTAGGAAGTCAGATTCCAGACTCCGACGCTGAACTTTTAACCACCTCGATACGCCGGGACAGACTCGCTGGCCCCACTTTGAGGGGAGGCCCGGGTCACTCTTGCTCTGAAAGCCTTGATCTGTATCTTAAACTCACAGCTTCCTCTCTTGAAGGGGGTCAGTCTCTAAGGACACAGCCCTTTTGTAAGAGAAAAAAAATATTTTTAGCTCACCCAGGATCAAATTGTGGCTCAGCGACCTAGTAGCTGTGTGACCCTGGCCAACTGCCTGGGAGTAGATAACTAGATAAACCACACATGGTGAGGCTTAGCGCAATGGCCCCTTGTGACAGTCTCCCTCAGGTTCCCAAATAAAGACATTTTATTTATAATTAAGAAAAATTTCCTGAACCACGGGAAGGGCGATGAGATTTGGCATCCCTTGCTTTGCATTTATTTGGGAAGATTGTCCCTGTAGGAGAAGCAGTTGACACTGGAACATGACACGAATATAACAGAACATGGTGTTAATTGATCTTTTTAAACATGTTTTCCGTGTTCTCACATTTTAATACCCTGCATCCATCTCCCTTCACCCTCATAAAAGAATTAGTATTTAAACTGATTAAAAAAAACACAACAAGACAAAATGGAATTTATTGTATAGAAATTAGTTGTGCAGGAAGCTTTTCCATGAGTGAAACTTAAAGCTCTCTTGCTTGACCCCGTATCAGGCAATGCTAGTGTTGAGTCCATCTGAATTTGGGGCACAGCTTCTAAGGGTCCTAGGAATTGAGAGAAGAGATGGATACAGTCTAGCGTCACCACAAGAAGCTTCCAACATAGACATTGAAGGACAGGTGGGGTGCAGATGGCCAAACATGAGAAAGAACCATGATAATGATGGAGAAAAGGAATTGTCTGTATATATCATAGGGCTGTTCAGTGTTCCTTTGCTCATTCATTCATTCATTCACTCCTTCCTTCCTTCCTTCCTTCCTTCCTTCCTTCCTTCCTTCCTTCCTTCCTTCCACTCATGATCCATTTATCCATCCATGTTCCATCCACCCATCTATCCTTCCATCCATCCATCCATCCATCCATCCATCCATCCATCCATCCATCCATCCATCTGTCCACCTACATGGCTCATCCCCTCACTGCTTTAGGTTTATACTAAAAAATCACCTGTTCAGTAAGCCCTTCTCAGTCAACTCTATAGAATTTTTGATTCTCTAGGTATATTTCCTATGTTCCTTCCCTTTTTAAATAAGTAAAAAGCATATTTTACTTATTTCCTGGTTTATTGACTATCTTCCCAACCAGAATGGGAGCCCATTTCTATCTCTTCTGCTTGCTGCTGAATCATGGGGTTCAGAACTGCCAGGCACACAGTAAGTGCTCAAAAATATTTATTGTCGAGTCCCATGAAATTCTGCCATTCCGTTCCTTCCCTGAGCCCCCACTGTATGCGAAACACTGAGCTGGGTCCTAGGCTGCCATGGCCATGGCCACACAGGGAGGAGGTGAGAAGGCCTCTCGCGGCAGGGACCTCTGAGCTGAAACCTGGAGGCTGAGTCCAAGACAGGCAGGTGCAGGAGAGTCTGAGGAGGACACTGGGTCTGGACCTGAAACCCCGGTCACCAAGAGGATTAAAAGCAAGTCAGCTCGCCTAGGGTGTGCAATTTGAAATGAGGGAACGGTTCGCATGGTGAAGGAGGAAGCTGGCGAGGCAATCAGAGGCCAGACCAGACCACGCTCTGACATACACCTGAGTGGCTTGGACTTGACCCTGGGGGCGCTAGGGACCTACTGGAGGTTCCCAGTGGGCAGGATGTGAATGGCTGCAGAAGGCAGCAGCCCTGTGAGCAGGACCTGCCACCGGGGAGCGCCAGCCTCAGCTCTCTTCCCTGTTTCCCGTGTCTTTAGAAGCAGATGCTGTGCCAGATGTTCCCGCCTCAACGGTTGTGCTCGTCCATGTGGAGCTGCCTCCAGCCCCGCACATACTCAGGGCCCCTTTCCGGGGCCTCTCATTTCCCCCTGCTTCCTGCTTCCACTGGGTTTCCAAAGCCTTCTGTCCTCAGTCCAAACTGCCCAGAGGCTGCCAAACAGCTGGGACATGGCCGTTTGCAGCCAGAGCCAGAACGAAGTCCATAGTCAGAGTTGCATTCAACGCGCACTTCTCTCATGCTGGGCGCTGTGGCATTTAATACCAACAAGGGGCAGATGTGATTCTTCTCCCTTCTGCAGATGAGGAAATTTAGCTCCTAGGAATTAAGTAACTTTCCCACACTCAATCCTTATAAGATGCAGAGGTCACATTCCAGTGCAGTGGTGTGACCGTGACACCCACTCTTGGCCATTGCACCACATTTCTTCTGCCCCTTGGTGGGGACAACTGTCATGGACCTGAGCCTGGGTCATGGCTGCTAAATGTGGCTTGGGCGGGGCCAGGTCCCTGTGCGTCTTTGCCTCTTGGTGACGGCGTTGAGTCTGCCTGGAATCTGGAGTCCTCAGTAGAGCTATGTGGTTCTGAGAACAGATGTGTGGCAGGAGGAGGGGATTTTGCTCCCTACCCTTCTGAACCGGACTGGGCTCTTCTTGGCTGTCCTCATGATTGGCTCCTGGCTACAGTGGAAGTGAGTCCTGGCTCACGTTCTGTATCCAGGCGAGGTGACGGGGTGAACTGTGGGAGATGGAATGACCGATGCAGAGAAGCCTGCAGGTGGGAAGCACGTTGTGTGCCTAGCCTGACAGGTCTCTGGGGAAAGGGCCCTCTCGGAACCAGCCCTCCGAGCAAATGTCCCCAGTCTCCAGGTGGTCAGAGACCTCCTTGTGACATGTCTCTGCTTATGGGAAACACCCCGTTTTTTGTGTTTGGAGAACGGACATGCACTACAGACATTTCATTTAGAGTCAGCGCAAAGCTCCACCTACCAGGGTTAAAACTGCCCCTCTCCTCAGAGCAAGGGTGGGGCCAATCCTTGGTACATGATTCTGCAGTTAGTTGTGATACCAGTTTCCTGGGGCTGCTATAGCAAACACAAAAACTGCCGTGTTTCCCTGAAAAGAAGACCGGGTTTTATATTAAGCTTTGCTCCAAAAGATGCATTGGGGCTATTGTTCAGGGGATGTCATCCTGAAAAATCATGCTAGGGCTTATTTTCTGGTTAGGTCTTATTTTGGGGGAAACACGGTAGGGTGCTTATACTAACAGACATCTATGTCTCCCAGGTCTGGAGACCAGATGTTGGAAATCAAAGTGTGGGCTGGGCCAGGCTCCCTTTGGAGACTGTAGGGGAGGATCCTTCTTGCCTCTTCCAGTTTCGGGGGGCTCCAGGAGTCCCTTGGTGTGTGGCCACATCATTCCATCTCTGCCTCTGTTGTCACATGGCCTTTGTCTCTGTGTCGGTCACAAATCTCCCTCTTAGAAGGACACCTGTCTAATGAATTTAAGTGTTGTCCTAATTCAGGATGACCTCATCTTCACTGATACATCTGCAAAGTCCATATTTCCAAATGAGGTCACATTCACAGATTCCAGGGCTTAGGGCTTGGCTGTGTCTTTTTGGTGTCACAGTCCCACTTACTAGCATTGTGTCTGCGACGCTCTGAACGCAGTCTGGGCACTAAGGACTCCACTGACTTTCCACATGCCTCGGGCTCCTCTCCTTACTGTGTGGACCCTCACCGTGAGCTCCCCCTTCGCCAATGTGCATGTTCCCTGTCTCTAAGATGACCAGGCTTGAGGTTACCTCCTGCATGTCCATCTAAATTCCTCCAAGAGTGTCTGGAAAGCGCGCATGACCAGGGGCCACATACTCCAGATCTACTGAGTCAGGAAGCCCCGGAGGAGGCTGGGGGAGGAGAAGGATTGATCAGGATAAATGTGAGTTTTCCTGGTGATTCGTAGACAGAATCCAGTCTAGAGAAGGAAGTGTTGGAAAACTTCCAGTGCAGCTCGTCTCCAAGGGTCTCTTCCTGCTCGGACATGCTGGAATTCTATGGCACAGATGACTCTCCCACAGAGGAGATAGTTTGTGTAAGTCCGGGCCTGAGGAAGCAGTTCACCCAGCGCTATCCAGTATCCTTAGTCCAAAAATCTTTAAGGAGACACTGCCATTTCAGTAGGAAGCACACGTATTGAACACACCATCTAGGAATTTTTAATGTGACCATAAGGTCAACATTTGCCTTAAATGCCAGTCAATTTGTGGTAGGAACCATTGAAAGGGTATTGGACATTGTTCTTAAAACAGCATGAACAGATTGTGCTAATATTTTTTTAGTGTTTTGGCTGAGGGTCTTCTTATGCAGAGGGTCCTCGTGCAGGATGTAAAAGTGACGTCATTAAGGCTTGTTGCAGTCTGAATAACGTTTGGCCACTACAGCAACATGGCAGTAATTGACCCCAAATCTACTAATAATGAAAAAGTGTATGTATTTTTATTTTTCTGCAAATTTGGAATTGATGTATTATAACCATCTGGATGTCACAATAATATTTAGGTATTTGATCACTTTAGGTATGTAGGTATTTGATCACTTATTTTCTGAGATTGTGGCTGTCTAGAAGAACCATCTCTAACATGACATCAGGAGAAGGTGTTTCCAGCACCCAGCACTGCCATGTGGCAGGAACCCTAGGCTGGCTCTTGGAGCCTCCAATGCCCCTCCCACCCCGACATCTGTTTTAGCTCTCCCACTGATCTGTCTTTCCTGAGTCAGGCCCTTGTGATGGATTGTACCACGTGTCTACCCGTCAATCACCAGAGAGACGGTGGGCTCACACACGGTGACTCCAACTGGGTCATCTTAAGGCCCCTAGTAATTCACCATGTCTGGCTCTCTCCTCCATGAATATCGAGTGGAAAAACAATTTACAGTGGGGTCAGTCGCTTGGTGGACACCTCAGTGGACATCTGAATGAGGCCATTTAATGGAGAAGGCATCTTGAGGGTTGTTTAGATTCCACGCTTGTTACCCCATATCATCATCATTGTGAAATTTATTTTATGAAATAGCAGAATAATCTATTCTCATAGCTAGATCCTTGTCTTAGCATAATTTCTGGTATTTCCTCTTTTCTCCTAGTGCATTCATAGGTTTACATTAGGAATACGGTACTAACTCCTTTCAGTGGACTGAATGGTGTTTCCCACTCCCCCAAATTCGTATGTTGAAGCCCTAACCTCCAATGCGATGGTATTTGGGGAAGGGGCCTGTGGGAGGTAATGAGGTGCTGAGGGTGGGGCTCGCATGATGGGGTTAGTGTCTTTATAAGAAGAGGGAGAGACACAAGAACTCTTTCTTCTGCCTCCGCTGCTCACCAGCTGGGGGCCCCTCTGGACCTCAGTGTCCTCATCACCCTCAGAGCAATCATTATTATACCCACCTTGTAAGATTTTCACATGGGTTACATGGTTGCAACAATCATATTTTGTTATCAGAGTCTAGATTCCTTGACAGTTAAGAACAATATGTTTCCTTCTCCACATGACCAGAGCGGCAGGCTCCTGGAAACATGCCTTCATATTTGTTGAATCAGTGAAAGCATAGCAGTGCTAGCCCAGTGCTGGCATGTTGCAAGCACTGAGCTTTAGTCGTACATAGCATTGAAATTAGTTCATTTTCCAATGATGGATTTTCAAACAAGGGAGGCTGCAGGGTATGCTGAAAAAAACACAGGCTCTGGAGTAGATGGTATTCAACTCAATCCCTACTCTGCCTTTGGGCAGATGAAATACCTCTCTGAGCCTCAGTTTCTTCATCAGTGAAACGGGTTTGTGGACCCCCCCCCCTTGGAATATAGGGAAGAACTTCAAAGTGGATCACAGCAGGCCTGTACTGAGCACTCCGTAAGTCACACCTATTATTATTTTAAAATAAGCTTTTCTAGGAACGGAGCTTCATAAACCAGACAGCCAAAATCAAATCAGTTGTCCTTAGCAGAAGTAGCCACTTTTGTTATCTGTGCCAGTCACAAAGCATCCTTTGCACCCCGTATGTACACATGTAATAGGCTGAAAAGTGCCCCCCCCAAAAAAACACACAAAAAAACACCCAGGCATCCACATAGAGTCGCTGGAACCTGTGGTGGAGTGCAAAAATAGAGAGGGACGTCAGTGTCCAGAGACATTGTTTGAACCCTGGAGCAGGCCATGCCTGAAACCCCCAGACTACCCTTGGGCTAGTCTGTTAGATAAGCCAATACGTTCCTTTGATGGAGGAGTAAGATGAGACTGTCATCCTTGTCTAAAACGTGTGGCAAGACAGATCCCAGAGCTTGGGCTGGGGGCCCAGATGTGGGGTCTGAGGCACTCACCTCTTCATCGCTGTACTTTGCAAACTCTTTGGTTTGCTGTAGCTTGCACCTGGCCCGCTCTGTGGCACCCTGCCTGCCCTGGGGGTGCACCCAGATTAGAATCAGCAGCAAAGCTCCTCTTTGCAAGATCCCTGCCCTGAAGCCCAGGGTTGGGGCAGGGGTTGGGGGTGGCAAATGTAGGCACTGGCTTCCAGTCAGACGAAGCAGTGGTGGTTGCAGATGCCGCCCCTCTCACGGGGCATGTCGGAGTTAGGTTTCATGGGCCGGACACATTTATAACGGCATAGTCTGTGCAGAAAGTGGAGGAAGGGCAGCAGGAACCAGTGGGAGATTTATCACCTTAATAGTGGCTCTGACAGGCCTTGGAGTGAGATGTCATGGGTCCATGGGGAGGTGCGAGTGGGGATGGGGCCAGGGCTGATCTGAAACATAAATTCAGAGAGAGCAGCTGGGGGACAGCTGGGCCACCTCGGTGGAGCCACAAGCTGCCCTTGGAAGTCACCGTAAGAGCTGACATGTCTCAAGGTGTCGTGAGAAGCATGTTAGTCACATCGATCCATTTGATCCCCCAGCAACCCTAAGTGGTAGGTGCTACTTTCCTACCACTGGTGACCAAAGATGAGGTCACTGCAGTGGGCCTACTCTGATGTGAGAAAGCTGAGGCACAGGTTGGTGAAGCAACTTGCCCCAGGCCACACGGTTATAAGTGGCAGTGCTTGGACTAGAACATCAGTCTGTCATTCTGAGCCATTCTTGAACCCATCACAGGAGGATTCCCATAAGCCATCAAGTGTGTCCTGTAACGTCTAACCCAGACCAGCACCGGCAGTTTGTTTTTCCTGGGCAGCACCAGGTGGGGAACTTGTGCAGGCTGTGGAGCTGGATGGGCCTGGGTTTGAATCCTACCTCCATCTCCCCACCTCTACCCATCTGTGCTGCACTGAGGAAGTGAATTTGCCTCTGAATCTCAGATTCCACCTGGAGAGAATGGAGACCATACTCCCATGCACCATTTAGGGTTGTGAGGCTAAAACTAAAAGAATACAGAATACTAATTTAGAAAACACGTACACCAAGTTCAGCTCAGGGGCTCAGCTGTGAGACCATCATCCTCCACCATGCAGATTCAAGCTTAGGACCCCCACACCCCCAAGTCTGCAAAAGGCCTATTGCTGAGGACGTGGCATAAGCCAGGAGGGAGGAGACCTCCATTCCAGGCTGCCTGTGCCACCAGGTGACTTTGGGCATCTCACTCTCATTTCTGGAGACTAGGTTTCCCCACATTGAATCGCCTAGAGCAGCAGTTCACGTGGTTCCACATTGGAAGCACACGGGTCTCCCCTTAGATATCTGCTTTTGTTGATCGGGGGTGGGACCAGGCTTTGATACGTTATTGTTGATTAGGGGTTGAGTTGTATTCCCCCAGTGTTGAAGTCCTGACCCCCCAGTGACTATGACATTTGCAAACAGAGCTGTGCAGATATAGATCAAGTTAAGATGAGGTCCTTAGAGTGGGCCGGCTCTGCTATGACCAGTGTCCTTATAAAAAGGGGAAATTTGGACACGGACAGACGCACACAGGGAGGATGCCATGTGAAGATGGAGGCAGAGGTGGGATGATGCTTCTACAAGCCAGGGAGCACCAAAGATTGCCAGCAAACCAGCAGGAGCGGGGAGAGAGGCCTGGGCAGACTCCCCTCACAGCCCCAGAAAGAACCAGCCCTGCCAGCACCTTGGTCCCAGACTTCTGGCCTCCGGGGCTGTGGGAGAATACATTTTTGCTGTTGGAGCTGCCCAGTGTGTGAGACTTTGTTACAGCAGCCACAGGACACTCATGCACCAGGGTGTTTTAATGTGCTGGCCTGTTGGCAAGAGAAAACAGCTAAGGTCTCTCCTCACTCATAAATGTTCATATCCCTGGGGCTCCTTCTTGGAAATGATGGGGTTCTGGAGCATTTTGTGGAAAGAACAGAATTCTAAAGGAGGGTGGTCTCTTTTCCAGGGGCACCCTTTTTGGGGTGACCCTCTAGAAGGGTCTGGGTGAAGGGAGAGGGCCTTGATCTAGGATGCAGACAGGTGGGTGTGGGAAAGGTCACTGCGGGCTTCACCCCCAGGCAGCAGATGCTGTGGCTCCCTGCTGATAACCCCTGTAAGGGGACAGAGGGTATGAGAGGTAATATTGGTGCAAAACACTCAGATAAAGCAAAGCAAACAGGGCCTGGCTATCATTTCTGGCAGGCCATCAAAGCCCGTCACCCATCAGCACAGTGGGTGTTCCGGAAGCCTCTCCTGGTTTGCAGCTGGTCACACGGCCAAAACACAATCCTGTTACCTCCCTTTGCACCCTCCCATCCATGGCCACTGGACATTGAAGGGGTTTTCGGGGGTCTTTAAAGAGTGGCTTCAGACATGGAGGGGCATGTCAGGGATACGAGCAGAAGGCCAGAGCTGGAAGGTACTTTGGGGGATCAGAAACTGAGGCCGGGAGAGGAAAGCTTATGCATCCGCTCATTTTATCACTGCTCCTGCTTTAGGGATGGACGTCAGAGGGAGGCAACTCTATGTGGTCCCAGGGTTAGGTGGTAATAGATGAGAATGGAAGCATGACACATTTGGGAGCCGGTGACATGACGATGTATCTTAGGGAGCCACCAGGGTTTGGTGGGTGCCAGACTCCAGGCAAGTGGCCCACTGCACATAGCCAGCCCCAGCCCATGGAAGGCGCTCTTCTTCCCACCTGCAGAGGTCTAAGGGCCGGCAGGAGACCAGGAGCTCTTTGCTGTGCTAGACCATGTCAGCTGTCCCCCAGGACAGGGGTTCTCCAATGGGGAAATTGTATCCTACAGGGGACACTGGACAAGGTCTGAAGACTGTTGGTTGTTATAACTAGGGGGTGGGGGGGGTACTAAATGGCATCCAGTGAGTAGAGACCAGGGATGCTGCTGCCCCCCCACCCCGCAAACATCAGTGGTGCTGAGCTGGGGCAACCCTGCTCTCGGCCTAACTCCCCATGTTATAAAATGCTCTGCAATGCAGCTGTACATTGGGTGTTTCCGGTGGTGGTGGCGATTCGTGTTGGCCCGTTCCTTATGGGATGTACAGACGTGGGTGTATCATCTTGCATGACTCCTGAGGGGCTGAATGTCGTCTGTGGAACTCTCCCTTTAACCTCTCATTGCCCAGACGAGGTACCGGGTCCAGAAGCAGGGTTCAAACTCTGCCCAGAACTCTATCACATGCCTCCCTTTCCATCTGCTCAGAGCCTCCCTGCTTATTCTAGTCTAAGTCTTGGACTCTACTGTCCCCTCACCATCCAGAGTGAGCCCCTTAAAGGCAAATCCAACTCTATCACTTATTGCTGGAAACCTTCCAGCAGCTTCCATGCACAGTTAGAGAAAATTCCAAACCCTGCGTGATCCTGCCCGGTCATCTCCCTGACCCTGCTTGGCTTCTTCAATGTCTACAAATGCTCCACGTGCACGCCCATCCGGGGCCTTGGCACAGCATTTCCCTCTGCCAGCAACGACCCCTCGCTATTTTCAGGACTCCCTTCTTGACCTCAGAAGCTCTGTCATCGGTAAGACCTCCAGTGAACACTCTAAAGCACCATTCTTATCCCTTCCTTCTCTGTCCCTCACCCTGCTATATTTTTCTTTGTAAATATTTATTATGAATAAATATTTACGTGACATATTTATTTATCCACTTACTCTTGTAAATAAACGTTTACTGTCTGTCTCCCCCACTGGCACGTAAACTCAGAGAAAGCTGGGCCTTGGTTGGCTGTGGTTCTTGCTGGGTCCCCAGCTCCGAGAATAGGGCACATGATGATTAAGAGAAGGTCTCCTGAGCAGCGTGTAGCAGGGCTGACCCTAGAGCCTATGCCCCCTACCCCCTGCCCAGCTCAGTTCTAAGCCCAGGGATTGCCCCAGGCGGTGAGGGTCCTTCGTGTACTTGCTCAGAAGAAAAAAGAAAACTCGCTGTAGAGGGGTGAGTGGTGCCCCGCAAAACATGTCCGTGCCCTCATCCTCAGAACGTGTGAATGTGACCTTATGTAGGATCTTTGCAGATGTGATTAAACTAAGGATTTGAGATGAGGTCATCCCGGATTACCTGGACAGGCCCTAAATCCAATAACAAGTTTCTTATAAGAGACACAGAGGAAAGACACACACAGGGAGAGGCCCTGTGAAGATGGAGGCAGAGACAGGAGTGAGGTGGCCACAAGCCAAGGATGCCTGGAGTCCCCGGAGCTGGAAGAGGCAGGAAGGAGCCTCCCCGAGACCCTTTGGAAGGAGCATGGCCCTGTTGACACCTCGATTTCAGACTTCTGGCCTCCAGACCTGGGAGACAATAAATTTCTGTTGTTTTAAACCACCCAGTTTGTAGCAATTTGTTGCAGCATGCCAAGGCAGCTCATGCCTCACCTATTTAGGGGTTCAGAAATCTGTTTCTTTCCATTGCACTGTAATTCATGAGTTGCACAAACGAGGTAGAATGTTAGCTCACAGTCCGATGTCTACAAGGAACAAGGGAGTTGCTGAGAAATCCGCCAGTGTCACATTCCTACAGTTGAGGGCAGAGAGAGTTGAGGGGTTGAGATGGGGAACAGATTTCCTTGTAATCAAATCCAGAAGCCGCCTCGTAAACCTTACTCTGAGAGACCCTCTGGGTCTTGAGCGTGGGCAGCAAAACACTGGATTTGTTTCCTTCAAGCAGGCAGATTCCTGGGGTCTGGCCGTCCGGTGATTCTGGGCAAGGAACATGAGGGAAAGTTCCAAGAGTGTCATTGAAGCAGCTTTGGTCTGTCTCGGGGACAGAGTGAGCAGCTGGCTGCTGTCATTCTCACTAAGCACCCCGGGCTCTGGGACAGCCCCTGGGGTGCTGAGCTGATGGGGGTTTTGCTGGAAGCCTCATTGTGAACCTTCTACATGAAGGATGAGAAGGGCTGGGAGCTGCTCCTCATTAACCCCCTAGGACAGAATTGTAGAAGGGATGCAACCGAGAGAGAATCTGCTTTCCAACTATGACTGTGACCATCCGGGGTGGGGTGCTGCATGAGACGCTGAGCCAGAATTCCCAAATCTGGAGCTGTTGCGGCAGGTGTAGCAGGATGGACACTGGAACCAGGGTGACCTGTGTGGAGTCCAAACTGCCCACTATCGATGACGTGGGGGGCTTGGGCCTGTCATTTGCCTTCTCTGAGCCTTAGTCTTCTCACCTATATGGGGGAGGGTCCAATACTGCCACGGGAGTAAGAAAGCTCATAGCAAAGTGAACCAGAGTCTGGGTCAGTCCTCGGTTTGAATAGGGCTCTTCCACATACTGTGACTTTGGGGGGCTCCAAGGACATCGCCTAACCCTTCAGTTAATTCATTAGTCAGAAAGAGATCGGAGTAGGGCCTTCTGTCAGGGGTGTCATGAGGTTCAATGAGAAAATGTGGATAAAGCTTTTAGTATCTTACAGCAGCGTAATCGAAGGGAAGGACTTTTGGATGCCCACATTGCAGACATCTGAATGTCAAACAATTTGAGTTTCAAGACAGTGGTTACTGCTTTCAGCTATGTGAGCTTGACTAATGTATTTACCCTCTTGGGGCTTCCATTTTCCTGTGTCTGTAAAATGATGACAAAAGGACCCATTTCATGGGCTTATTATAAGAACGAAATGAGATTTCCATCTAGAATAGCGCACAGCACTCAGGTGATGGCTTGCAGCCATCGTATGTTGTTACAGCAGCATTCCGCCACACTTGACGATGGCTTCCCTGCATGTGGGGTGTGCAAGACTGAGGGCCCAGGGAGAAGGCTGAGAAGATTTCTTCATGCAAAGTCTATCCCATCATTATTCTTTGCCTCCGCTAAGGGCCAGGTGGACTCTGTGAAGCTTGCATTCCAGGCAGAGAGACGTAAGCAGACAAGTAGCTAAAATAATCTCGGATGCTGTTCACACACACACACACACACACACACACACACACACACACACTTGATGGGGTGACGATGACCACTGCTTCTCCCTGTGTCCTAGCTCTGCAAAGTCAGGCTAAGTCCTACACACCCATTACCTCATCTAACACTCCCTTCCCCCAACAGGCTTAGGAAATGGGCAATATTATCATCTACTCTTTCACTTACGGGGAAACCGAGGCACAGAAAGGTTAAGGCACCTACCAAGGCCACATAGCAGAGGCAGGAATTGAACTAAATTGGTCTGGTTCCAGAGGTGTGTCTTCTGATCACCTTGCTATATTGCGGTGTGCGCACATGTGTACGGGCATGTGTGTGTTCGTGTGTGTATCGCTATATGTGTGTCTGAGTGTGTGCACACAGGCCTGTGCGTGCCTTGCTGTATTTGGTATTTGGTATGTGTGTGCCTGTATGTGTGTGTGCAGCTGTATGTGTGCCCGTGCCCGTGGGTGTGCACCCGTGTGGATATGATATCAGGGGACCCATCTGTGGCGCGTGTGACTGAGGAAGGCTTGTCAGAGGAGGTGACATCTGGGCTAAAATGAAATGAGACAAGAAAGTAACACCTCGAGAAAGTCCCTGGGTGAGGGACTGGCGAGTGCAGAAGGCCTGAGGCACGGACTGGTGGATTTTTCAGAACAGTCAGTGGTCCTACAATCACCAAATGCGTGTTTCAAGCCCTGGCCCTCAGTTCGTGGAAAGCCCAGCTCCAGGGGTGGGTGCACAGAGCAGGACTGCAAAATCCGCCCTCCCCAGACCGTCCGGGAGCTCCTGCCTGTTTAGCTCAGGCTTTCAGAACAGCGGCTTTCCTGATCCCCAATGGGTGGTCTGGGAAGCTGCTCTGCCAGCCATATATTTCTCCTTTTCCACAGCTCAGGGAGAAACCATGGAGAACCTGGAATGAATTTCTGAGGCTGTGCTCTGACGCGTCTCTCTTTCCATCCCATTTCTCTCCAGGTGCCCTGTCCACAGCATCCCCACACCCATTCATCTTGGGCCGCACCCTTTTCTACCCTGCACACGCCCTGCTTCCTCCAGACCACAGGGACCTCCCCTCGGGGGGGATGTAGTGCTGGGCAGGGGCCCTCTCTCCACCCCGGCCACCTGGCCTCTGAGGCCTCCTGTCCACCCATCCGGACCTGATCTCCCGGCTGCTGGACAGCCACACGAGGGACTGATGGCTTTTACATCCCTTGCCCTTCTCAGAAGGGAATAGCTGTCTCCAAATGCTGAATATGAGACGCGTTTTTCAAATTTTTTGACGGAATGCTTTTCACAGGGCGGAGGGGCTGATAAATCTTTCCTGGATCCCGCCTGCTGGGTCTCTGTGAAGTCTTGATGGGGCAAGTGGGCTGGAGCCGCTCCCGTTTTCTCCCGGAGACCGTGGGGTTGCTGAGAGCTTGGGCGGCTGGGGGCTGAGGCCCTGAGGTCTCAGGAAAGCTATGTTAACATCCTGGAAGAAGGCTCAAAGCTCTAGAGCAGGACCAGACGCCAGGGCCTGGGGACGTGGGAGCAGAGCAGGCTGGGTGGTCCTGCCCTTGGGGCCTCGGTCCAGCCAGGGAGACAGACCCTTGTCTTAGATGTCCATGGAAAGTCATGACCACCTGTGGGAGAGACCCCCCCTCTGCCACCTGAGATCTTTCTAGGGGATTTGGCCCTACAAGGGAGGGGTGCTGACCTGTGAAGGAACAGGCTTCGGTGGGAAAGAACAACGGGGGGAGAATGAAAATATATTGTGAAAATGGAGGCTAAAGTCGGATAGGCTTAGCACCACCCTGCCTTATGTGTGTAAACTTCATGTGTGCACTGTTACATGCATGTTCACATGTGTCACACAAATGTTCATGTGTGTGCTCTTACACACGTGCTTGATTGGTGAAAAGTCTTGAACTGTACATTTATGAGTGTGCTTTCCCTATGTGGATAATACTTCAGTGAAAAGTTAAAAAAAAATTTATCACCCAAAACATCTGGAATCACACCATGTTAAAAACATGTGTTGTTTCTCAGTGTTGGGATTCTATGCAATTCACCTGCTCCCTCACTCCCATGATTTCTCATCTATGTTTCTTTCTATATTCTAGGTTTGCTTGTTTTACAAAGACTATACAATATATTACATTTTTAAAGATGCCCCATTCTCTCAGGTGAGACTCTTCTGCCTGTCCCAGGGCAGGGGAAGTATTTGCGTCACACCTCATGTCCAGGTATGGCTTCTTATCAGAGCAGTGGGATCATGAATTAGCATTCCTAGATGTAGGGGCTTCCAGAAAACGTGGACAAACACCCTTATCTCATCGAATTCTGCAGCTGATGGGCCTGGGCGGCCTTCGCAGGTCAGTCCTGGTTAGGGAGAACCCAAGAGAGACGGCGAGCTGACGTCATTGGTCAGGGGAGCCCCTCACTGCAGCCTCGGGAAGTTGTAAGGGCCAGGCTCAAGGTCAACTCAAGGTTAAGTGTTGGGTCTGTCATCCATCTATTCATTCATTTATTTAGCAGATATTGGTTGAGCATCTGCTAAAGACCAGATCTCGTTCCAAGTGTTAGGGATATAGCTGTGAATCCAAGTTCTGCTCTCAGGGTTGTGTGTTATTGGGGGTAGACATTCTGAAATGCAGGGAGTAGTAAGTTCTACAAATACAACCAGAGCAAGTAAGGGATGGAGAGATATGGGGATGCTCTTTTAGTCGGGGGAGGCAGGCCTCTGTGACCAGATACTAGAACAGAAATCTCAGTGAGAGATTGGGCACAGCAGAGGGAACAGCAAAGCCAAGGTCTTGGACTGACTATGTGCTCAGAGAGTTCATGGAGAGCTACCGTGTTTCCCTGAAAATAAGACCTGGACAGACCATCAGCTCTAATGTGTCTTTCGGAGCAAAAATTAATATAAGACCCGGTCTTATTTTCGTATAAGACTGGGTATAATATAATCTAAGACCCAGTATAATATAATATAATAACCAGGTCTTATATTAATTTTTGCTCCAAAAGATGCATTAGAGCTGATGGTCCAGTTAGGTGTTATTTTCAGGGAAACACGGGATCTAGCGTGACTGGAATGGAGTAATCGAGGGGAGGGTGGTTGCCGTGAGGCACGTGTGGCAGCAGGACAGGAAGGGTGGTCCAGGTGGTCTTGGTAAGGGCTCTGGTTTTATTCTGAGTGAGACGGAAGCCACTGGACCATACAAGATGTCCTGGTGTGGTGGTTTCCACACAGATGCAAGCACCACACCCTGGAGAGGTGGGCCTGTGACCCTGCCCTTGAATCAGGGTGCACTGGCGACTGAGCAACAGAATGCAGTGGAAGTGATGCTCCAGCTCTTCCAAAGGCCATGCCACTGTCCCCTGGTGTGTGGACACATTTGCTCTTGGAAGTCTGACAGCTGCATACAAAGTCTACCCCCCTTGAGGCTGCCATATTGTCAGGAGGAATGGGAGGACCAAAAGGAACAGGGCCCCAGTCTTTCTCTGTTGCAGGAGACCTTTTGGACCGCTGGCTCCTACCACCCAACCCACCATGTATGCCCCATGAAGCTTGCCCCATATTTCCAGATTGTTCAGCGGAAGAAAAACTATTGAATGCAATGAGACCAATATCCAGTATTCTAATCTACATCATGTTTCACTTGGATAACGCTGTAGATACTGTCTAGGCTTAACGCTCTCCCCGCTCCTTCTGCCCACACAATTCTGTTACTGCAGAGAAAGCAGAATCAGATGAAGCTAGTCTGCATCCCACCTCTGGTAGGTACAGGCTGTGCCCTTGGACGACTCTCCTACATCTCTGAGCCTCCTCCCTAGAGGAGACTTATAATAATACCTAACTCATAGATTGCAGGGAAGAACAGAAGTGATGACACATAGGAAAATTCCCGACGCCCACCGGACTCTTTGCCACAGTTTCCTTTCCTCCTTCCTTCTTTGCCTTCTTAGAGGCTTTTATGGATTCGAATAGAAAAGTGGGCTGCTGTTTCCTTCCCTAAATTTCCACCATCTGGAGAGTCGTGCAAGCCCTCCTGTCACTTGATGTTCTCCTGAGATGCCGCTGAAAAGGGAGGCCAGAGACCACAGGCTCTTGCTAATGGAGACTTACCTGGGACATGAGTCTCTTCACAGTGATTTGTCAGTGTTGGATGCCTTTTCCCCAAGGAGTCCAGAGCCCCATGGGACTCAGCTTTGTGGGTCTGTTCTAGTCAGCTATTGCTACACAAGAAACTGCCCCCAAAGCATTGGCTCACCAGTCCAGGAATTGCCTGTACCCAGCTAGGTGGTTGTCACTCAGACTCTCACATGGCTGCAGTCAGATGGTGGCTGTGCTTGGGGTCATCTCAAAGACGACTTCTCTCCTAGCATATAGGCTGGGAGGACTCAAATAGCTGGGCTTCAGGGTAGCTGGGGGACCTCAAGCATTTCTCTCCCTATGTGGTCCTGCCAGACTTATTCAATGATGGCTCAGGGCTTTGAAGTGCTTTTCACGCTTGCCTCACTTGTCCACTGTATGATGGTCACATGGAAAAGTATTCTGGGCAGAAGGAACAGCAACTGCAAAGCCTCTAAGCAGGTAATCAGCATTGCTTCAGTTTTCCTCTCTCAAATGGGAATGGGAATTTCTTGTACACGTTGCTATGAAGTGAATTGAATAAAATGAAGTCGTGCATGCATGTCCCTGCTCAGAGGATTAGGGAACTCATTCAGCATTAAACACACACATTACAGGGGCTACGGACACTCCTGCAGGGGAGAATCATGATCCCCGGAGGGTGGCCTGACCCGCATGCAGCTCATCACTACAGAGGCCGTGCACCAACTCCGGGCCCTGGGCCGGACTGGGGACTGGAAGCTGGACATGGGGATCTCTGTCACCACGGGGAGGGGGGCATTTCTTCTGCCCCTTAAAGCCAGAATTATAAATGGCTCCTCTGTGCTCTGCCCACACCGAAAGCAGCCCTCCACATGTCACCCATCAATAATGGTGTATATTTAGCAGCAGCCTGCACTAGGGAAGCCGAAATCCTGCACTTGAAAGCACAGGCATGGCCTCACAGCTGCCTGGATGGAAGACGGGGATGGGGGGTGGGGGGGGCTGGATTTGGGGGTGGGTCAGAGGGGAGACGGGGTAAGCTGGAGGTCAGAGGACAGGTCACATTTGTTTTGCAGGGTGGGACACTGGGGCCCAATCTCTGGGTGGCCTCTCTTTCGGAGGTGGGAGGCTGAGCTGGAGGCCCTGGTGCCTCTGACCCTTACCATCCACTGCTCCATCCAAGGCCCGGCCTGTGACTGTGGAGCCCATGGGGTGGGCTCACAGATATAGGGCTGCTGGCTGGTGAGGCCAGGGCTTTCCACAAGGCGTGGCCTGTGGTGTCCTGAGGACCCCAGGCCCCTTACTGTGTGCCGGGATGACCTGGCTGGTCTCGCATCTCCCATTCCAGGCTTGGGGACTCCATGAGTGCTGTGACTGACTGCAAAGGGGGATACAGCCCCAGGGCAGGGGTCCTGTAAGGGACATTTTTCCCTCCAAGTAGGAGGAAGAAGCATCTAGAACTGGTGGACAGGGAGGGACCAAGAAGCTGTTTCACCCACCCACCGTGGAAACAGACTGGTAGAATCTACTCTCTCACACCTCCCAAATATCTTTGTTCCTGGCTTCACTGGAAACTGAGAGGAAATAATCAGTGTGACACTTCTTACTTAAACAACTCTATTTTTTTTTTATGAAAAAGTGCTAGATGCTCATTAAACATTTTTTTTTTTATATATATATAATGTATTTGTAGAACAGCCTAAGGGGGAAAAAAAGGAATTGATCCCACCAATCAGAGGAAACCACCCTTTAACCATTTAGTATGTGTCATTCTGGACCTTTGTATGTTTCTATCATGATTTACTTTATTATTTATATGTGTGCCTATTTTTTGTATTTATGGGGGTGACAATTGTTAGTAAAATTACATAGATTTCAGGTGTACAATTCTGTATTACATCATCTATAAATCCCATTGTGTGTTCACCACCCAGAGTCAGTATGGGCATATTTTTTAATAGGTTCAGCCTGTAATCCTAGCTAGTGGTCTCTTTTTCTCTTCCTGTGCCTTCTATCCTGACACACTTCCCCCCTTCAACCCCGTTCCCCTTTAGAATTTAGGCCTAATCTCTCCAAGTGAGCCACAGCCCGGAGGATTCTGGGAGAGGAGCGGGGACAATGGGGCCTTGTTTTCTATGCGGGCAAAACTCAGCTGGACCCCACGGGTGAGCATGTTGACTCCTTGCAGAGTCAGCAATCTGCCCTGAGCGAGTGAGAGGCTAATTAAGAGAGGCTCACTCCAGCGTGAGCGCTGGCTGCACATCAGAGAGCCCACGGTGATGACTGTTTTGGTCAGGAAGCCGGGGACATTGTCATGGGGGAGGACAAACCAGGGCACAGAGGTGCCGGCTGCCGGCCTCCCACCCCCAGCTCCTGCCCTTTATCAGTTTCCTCCTCCCTCTGGCTGCAAACAAAAGGCTGCCAGTACCTGGGGGCCGGGGAGACACTATGACACAGGATGTTCCCAGCATTTTGGATATTTCCTCCACCGTCTAACTGATACGTCCTAGAGAAAGCGCTGGGATTCTCCAGGGAGTGCGGGGCTGTAAAAACTCCCAAACACAGTAATAACAAAGCCATAAATCTGGGCCTGCCACAGCAGCTCTCACTGAAGTCCTCAGCTCAAGCCACACAGAGTGGCCAGGGAAGACCCACGAGCTCAACAGTAGTCAGAATGCTAAGTGATAGAATGTGGCATGAGGTGATGTTTTCCATGTTTGCCGTGGGTCACAGTCAGGGCTCGCTTTGCCAGGGGCATGAGAATGTACAGATCATGCCCTCCAGTGATGCAGCAAAGGGGAGCAGAACAGGCCAGAGATTTGAGGGAACAGCAGGACACAGGGGCAAGAGCCCCCAATTTGGCATCCAGAAGAGCAAGGTTTGGGTTTCTTCTGTTTTCTCGCAGATGAGCAAGTTGATTAACCTTACAATGCTCTACTCTTCTCTCATGTAAAATGGGGCTAATGATAGCACCTGCTTGTGACGTTTCCTTGCAAGGGCAAAGTGAGCCAGTGCCCATTCGCCATGTAGCGTGTTGCCAAGGAGACAGTTTGCACTCATTGCCTATCCACGTTCCCTGACCCCCATTCTTCTCATGACCACTGTGTCCCTTCTGCAAACGGGGACCGCTGTAGGTATTTCACACAGAGGGATTTAATACAGGGATGTGGTTTTATAGCTGATGAGCTTGTGAAGATACCAAGCAGGGGTGGCAAGGGCCACAGGGATTCGAAAGAGCAGAAAGTCACCAGCATTTAAGCTGGGAAGACAAAGGAAGACATGGCGTCTTGGAACCTGAGGGCTGGGGCCAGATGGCGAAAGCTGGCACCCTGGTGGTCCTGTTTGATGAGAACAGGGACCATGGTAAGAGGGGCATTCCCACAGGAACTGGAGCCACCGAGGCGATGGGCAGAGAGAGAGAGGGAGAATGAGAAATGCCTTGGCTTTTCCTTCATCCACAAGTGCCTCCTGTTGGCTGAGCTTGTCTGGAAGTCAGAGAGCAAGAGACCCTTGGAAATGTAGTTCCTGAGCTAGTGAGAAGTGGGAGGGGACCATCCCAGACCAGCACAGACCAAAGATCATGGTGGCTAATGACAAGGTTTCTGGGGAGAGGTTTCCTGGCATTGAACCTAGCTTCCTACATTTTAGCTGAGTGATCTTGACTGAATTATATATAATGTCTCTTGGCCTTGGTTTCCTCATCCATAAACAGGTAATATTGAAAATTTTAACTTATTGGGTTGTTATGGAGAGCAAACATGGTAACATACATGGAGCCATTCGCTGAAGACTTGGTCCAGAGCACACCCTCAATAAATGTCAGCCATCAGGTATTTCAGAAAGCTGGATTCAAGCAGAGATCACATCAAGGCCTATAACGTCAGCAAACATTGCCCAACTCTCAGCATGGCACTTGGCATAGCTGGGCTTGGGTCCCTTTTCAAAGAAACAGGTATAACAACCACTCTCTTGGGAAGAAATCACTCATCAAACCTCAACACATCCGCTGCCAAGAATGACATAAGCTCCATGCTGAAGATGACTTTTGGAGGGAAAGGAAACAGGTTGAGGGCATCTCCCCGTCACACACATTCTTCAAGGATTAGAAAACCATTAGCTGTTACTGCAATGGAGACATTCAGCCATGGCCACTGGTCATCGGAAATTTGGGCATGTCCCTGCTTCTCATTTCCCCATTCAGGGAGCTCAGCGTTCCCGGCTCCCTGGCACAGTCCACTGATGTGGCTTCTCATCCTGGTTGAGTACACAGTGAGCTCACAAGTGGGAAGAAAATGTTCCATTTCTGGATGGAGCCTCTGAAGTAACTTCTTCACTTCCCGGGCAGTTCTTGAAAGAGGCTACGGAGTGAGTAATTCTCACCACGCCCTGGCTGGACTGGCCAGTCTGAGCACGTGGAGTACCGGCCCTTCTCTGGGCCTCTTGCCTTTGTCATGCTGTTGTCAAAGTGGATTAGCTAAACCGAACATGCTGATGGAGCTGAGGAAACC
Organism: Rhinolophus sinicus; assembly: GCF_036562045.2. Taxonomy (NCBI): domain Eukaryota; kingdom Metazoa; phylum Chordata; class Mammalia; order Chiroptera; family Rhinolophidae; genus Rhinolophus; species Rhinolophus sinicus. The sequence goes on from NC_133760.1 coordinate 18,644,767, forward strand.
AGATTTCAGATGTGCTTTGGATTGGTTCTCGACGAGCTCTGAACCGCGGCTGCAGTGGCTGCCATGAGAATAAATATTTGTCTCTGCAAAGCATCTGTAAAGGAAGTGATTATGATGATGGTGGTGGTGGTAGTGGTGATGGTGGTGATGATGGTGATGATGATGGCGATAGCTATCATTTCTGAGTGTTTGTTATCAGCCAGGCACTGTGCTAAGTGCTCTGTACATTCCATTTAATCCTCTCAAGAGCCCAGTGAGCCCAATGCTCTTTCATAAATCGCCCCAACTTTACAGACGAAGAAACAGGCTTGGCGGAGTGAAGTAACCTACCTGGGCTCACAGCACTGGTAGGTGGCCAGGGACAGTTACTGTGGGTCTGTCTGATGCCAAAGCCTGTATTCACCTGTATGCCCGCTGGCCCCATGCCAGGCACAGTGCTAGACCCAGAGGGCGCCATGACCACTAAGCCACAGGGAAATGAGCCCTGGAACTTGAAGTCCCAGTGCAGTGAAGTGAGACTTACTACAGAGCAGACTACTGTCCCTTCAAAGCCTGCAAGGCTGGCATATTCTGAGGATCAACCCCACCCAAGAGTGGAGAGCACGGTCCTGTCTTGGGAGGATGTGTGAGGGTCAGGGCTGCTTCTGGAACAGTGGGGGAGAACCCCTTCCCCTATGTCTCCCCACATGTTGTCAGTGAATGGCTGGGTGATCAGTTGAGGCCAGGGGGCTGGCAGGGAGGAGAGGAGGAGACCCACCAGCGTGGCTGTGTATTGGGAGCTGTGTTTGCAGGGTGGAAAGGGACAGGCAAAGAAGCACAGAGCCCTGACTGTGATGAGCCGTGAGGTAGTGTGTACAGACGTGCACGACATGGGCTTTGGGGACTCAGGATTCCAGGGCCTTCTCTCCTTAGTCCCATGGCTTTGGACAAGAGACTTCACCTTTTCCAGCCTCAGTTTCCTCCTCTGTGCCCAGAACGGACAGAGTGACTCCTTCTTAGAGTTACTGAAGTCATAAATGAGGCAGTGCACACAGGGCCTCCCACTGCACCAGCCCCCAACACGCTGTTTATGTGGGAGCCATGCTCAGCGGAGTTCATTGGAGGTTTGGTACCTGTCAGCTATGTCACGATAGAAGTCTTGCCCCAGGTGACAAGTCAGGAAACAGGTTTGGAGAGGCTAAGGTCTAGCTAAGGCTTAGATATAAGGCTGAACAGCTTTCCTGTCCCTGAGTTCTGTCTGCACGGTAACCTATGACTCCAGCATCACCTCCCTATTTTATATAGAAAGCATAGAATCCTAGATTATAAATGTTATAAAACATGTGCCATATTACGCATATGTACTATAACATAATATATAAAGTATTATGCAGTGTATACATGTTAGAATCCATCATATCCTTTACACAGAGGAAAGTGAATTGAGTTCTGTTTTGGCCCAGGAACTGCATGAAGCCCGATGAGATGGTTGGAGACACACTGGTGAATTATGAAACCAGGTGGGGACCCGCTGGCTCAGATGCCCATGTGTTTTTGAAGAAGCATTTGGCTTTAGGAAAGAGAAGGCAGCTGCTCTATTTAATCCCAAGAGCTCCTTAAAAGAGAATCAGAGCTTCATACCGAAAAAGATAATGGCAGGGTGGGGAGGTAAGCTGCCTCTGCCTACCACTTTCAGAACCGTAGTGAGAAGAGTGACCACTCATGAGCCACTGGTGGGCTGGCAGGCTTCCATTCACCATGTCATCAAATCCTACCAGTGACACCTGAGTGTGGAAACAGGTCTGGCTCTCTCCTCTCTGCAGGTGAGAAAATGCCGCTCAGGAGATGATTTGCCAGGGTCCCCATGCCGGGTGCCAGGATTCCCCTCCTGCTCCAACTCCAGAGCCGTTGGCACACTTCCAGGCTGCCGCGCGAGATAAGGCTTCTGAGTCGTGTATTCCAGCTCATCCTGTGGGATAGGAAGGAAAGACTCCAGACATAATTAGAAGTGTTTCGGAGTGAGTGGAAAGTTCTCAGGAAATGTATTATCATTAGAGCTGGCCTCTCGCCTCCCGGGAGAGAGAGTGCATGGGTGTTTATTGTGCATACATTCACCTCCCAGCTTCCTATATGAAATCCCTTTCATCAAAAATAAAGCAAAAAATCAGCATTGATTCCTCGCATGAACCTTTCTTTTGGCTGCGTTTCAAAGAGAATATGACAGGCTCCCAGCCCCCAAAGAGAAGACCTATGTGTACCTGGTTTAAAGGGATTTCTGATCACACTCTATGGTTTCAGAAACGTTGCCTAATAGTCCGTGCCTCGGTTTCCCCATCTGCAAAAGGCCTGAGAGCAGAGAGTAGAGTATTGCTTGGAGGATCTCCAAGGTCTTCTCTGGCCTTAAGCGCCTTTCTTCTGGCAAAGAAAACTCCGAGAAGGAGGTGGCTGAAAGCAGGGGCTTTAGAGCGAGGCAGTGGCTCTAGGATTTTACCTGTTGGTCACTGGACATGGTTGTAGCCAGAAGTAACTGGCAAGTGCAGAGCTCTTTGTTATGTGCCTCCTCCACTTCTGTTCTTTCCCTTCAAAGCCCTCCTTTCCTCACTCAGAGATAAGCCTTTAATGTCTCGTGTCTTGGTGAGACTCGGAGCTTCACTATCTGTGACCACCATTGTCCAGTTGTGCCCCTTCCCACGTGTGGATGGTAGAGAGGAGATGGAACTCGGTGCCTGGTGCCCAGACCTAGCTTGTGGAATGCTTTCTCCCTCCTGCCAGTATGTCACCCCAGCTGGTCACTTCCAGGGGACAACTTCCAGCAAAACAGGCATGCCCAGCCCATTTTGCAGATGGGGAATCTGAGGTCTTCCTTGGGACCCTGCATCTCATCAAGGCTTCTCCTGAAAGACGTGTGTCCTCCCGTGGGCAGACCAGGGCCAGCGCCACCCTCGCCCTGGGCCCTGCAGCAGCCTGGGGTGCAGGTGTCTGCTGAAGCGTAACCTTTCTCAAGGATTCTTGTGGAACACCGGGAGGGGAAACCTTAAATAAACTCCAGGAAGAAAAGATCCGTTCTCCCCACTTTCCCAGAACCCAAAGGCTTCCACACTTTGGGAACGTGTTGATTTTGAACCTGAGCCCGCCGTGGACCTGGCCATTGATCAAAGAGGGTGTATTGTTTTTCCTAAAAGTGTTGGGACAGATCAGATCAGCAGAATTTCAGGTGCTGTGACTCAGCGTTTCCTCTGCTACTACCACCTTCCCTCCCTGGGCCTCAACCGAGGTGGCATCCAGTCCGTTTCCTCAGGGAAGCGTCCTGCGTGGTGGTTAAGGTCGTGGGACTGAAATCGGACAAAAATGGGTTTAAATGTGCCGTTTACCTTCTGCTCAGAATGACACCCCCCACCCCCCCCCCGGCAAACTCCTCTTCCTCCCTGAACCTCAGTGTCTCATTTAAAATGGCGATAAGAATGAGGGTCGTACTGCCCACTTCATGCATAAGGTCAAAATGAAATGAGGAAATGGAAAATGCATGCAAAGTGTGTAGCAGGGAGTATGGCACGGAGTAAAAACTTAGGAAACATGTCAGTGACCCCATCATTCCCTCGGCCTCTCCCGAGGTCATCTAACACACTCACAGCTTCCTTCTTTAAGCACCCACTTCTCTCAGCCCAAGAGCTTTCTTGGCTCAGAGAGCAAAGCCGTGCAGAAAGTCAGTGCCCCCGAGTGGTCCCCCACCCGTGAGAGGCAAGAGAAGGCGCCAGGCACCCATCTCTTTTGTCCTTCAGGAAGATAATTCCACATGACTGCACAAGGGTCCCCCACTGGATCGCACCCCCATTACTCCAGCAGCAGTCTCTTCATGAATGGTGGGCTTTCTCCCTTCCCAGTCTCATTCCCCTACTCCCCTCCAGGTGCTTCCTGAATTCACCTCCAAAACCGCTCACCTGCTTCCAAATCCTTGTTTCTCATGTCCACATGTGTGCTTGGGGGGCGGGGGGAACCTAACCAAGACAATCCTCAGAAAATATTAGCTATTATTATTATTCAAATAGGCTGGGTGCAGAATGAGAATAGACGAATGGTCAAATTTTGTCCTCTGTGTTCCATTTCTCTTTATCGGCAGGTAAGAGCTCTTATCTACATGATGCCAGATGGCTGATCTGGAAACACTTGTTTATTTATGATGCAGACTTTTCTAGAACTGCTAATAGGTGTCTGGTGCTGGGTGAGTAGCGAGGGACCTGGAACTATAGAGGCAGCCCGGGAATCTGGGCTTTATCTTGAGTGCTGGGAGCGACGGGGGTGTTTGGGGCAAGAGATACCATCACACTTGAGTTTTAACATCAGGGATCTGGAACTGAGACATCATGGTGTTATTTGGACTTTCTTGTCTTTCTAGAAAGAGAATGCATCACTTTCGTAATAAGAAAAAAAAATGTATTTTGAAGCCCAAAGAGTAAGGTGACTGGGTGCTGTTTGCAGACTGTAGGGGGGCCGTGGACTTGGGCAACTTAGAGTGTAAGCCTCAGGCTTTGGGCTGGAGGGATTTCTGTGAGAATTCCAGAAAGCTGGTGCAATTCCTTCACAGGAAAATGATCTTCCATGTGTAATTCTGCACCCACCTCAGGTGGGGTTCCAGAGCCACTAAAAGCCAGAAGTGGACCCAGTGCAAGGACCACTCAACGTGAAAGAATCTTCTGACAATTCAGGCAAGAGGTTTGGAGGACTTGAGAGTGCTTGGCTGGCTTCATGCCGGGAGGGGATCCCGTTTCCCCACAGGAGAGCACACATGTGATGAGGTATTTCTGATGAACACATGTGTTGGGGCCCGTGGAGGCCAGGCAAGGAGGCTTGTGGCCGCCAGATGAATACAGGCAACACCTTCATTGCAGGTGAATTAAATTTTCCTTGGCGCTGAACCCAACACTGCAGATTTAGATTCGGGAACAACATTAGAACACAGGGACATTTGCATGCATGCAAATGGTTATTCGTGACTGTTCGTGGAGAGGTCAGTCATCTCTTCCCAAATCTGGCACTGGCCGGTCGAAGCTAGAGGCCTGTGCCTGTTCCCCAGGGCCTCACTCCGTCACAAGGCTGCCTGCCGCCCGGCCTCACTTCAATGACACGGATTGTCTTGTGCCCAAACGCTCTCAGGATTTCCAAGTCTGCTATTGATTTTCAAACTGCAAACAAAAATGTATTCATTCGCTGGGTCTTGCCATAGCCTTACATTATCCACTTAGAGTCACATTACAAAAATAGCTTTAAACCGTTTTGCTTGAAATATTGGACACATCCACTCACTGACAGGGAGGTTTTGTTTGGTTGTCTAGCTCAGCTTCGGGGCATAACTTTTCACACTGATGGTGTACACACCCGTCACTTTGACACAAGCGGGGATGTCGGTATTTATTTTTGCCTCAAGAAAATGATGGGGGAACAGGCAGAATAAAAAGAATTTCCAGAAAGGCCCTCACCAAACTCTTGCCACATCTGTGGACTCTGATGTTTTCCCAGGGCCCTTGAATTCCTTTGGTTTGAGGGAAGAGTCCCTTTTCCAGCCCTAAAGTATGGGGCCTGCCTAGAAACGTGGGCTTCTCCCACCCCTGGCTACCCATTGACACCATTTGGGGACCTCTTAAAAAATGCCAGTGCCGAGCCCCACCTCAGGCCTATTGAGTCTTTACCCATCCATGAGCGTGCTGGGGTGGAGAAGTCCTGCTTTAATCATCCCTGCTCTTTGAGGGGAGAAGAAGGTTATCACAGCAGCTCAGAAGCAGCAGAGTGATTTCTCTGAGTGTTCATTTCTGGGACCACCCTGGGTCCCATCTTTCCTGCAGCCTCCCTGACCCACGCCACCACCATCTCCCACCTGGTGGATCCATCTCCTTTTTATTTGATTTATCTTTATTTTCTGTGACATTCAATTCACCTTTAAAAAAAAACCAAAAAAAAACTTTTTACTTTGAAATCAGTTTTCTCATGCAGTTTCGTGTAGTTTCACACGCAGTGATAAGAAATAATACAGAGAAATTCCATATATCCTTCACCCTATTTCCCCCATAGTAGCTCCTGGATGACTAGGGTACATTAGTCCAAACAGGAAATTGACTACTGATGCAATCCATCGATTTCATTCAGATTTCACCAGTTTTACATATACTCCTTTGTGTGTGTGTATGTATGTGTGTGTGTGTGTATGTGTGTGTGTGTGTGTGTGTGCATTTAGGTGTGTGCATTTAGGTGTGTGTGTATGTGTGTATGTGTATGTGTGTGTGTGTATTTTGTCCTATGCAATTTTATCACGTGGGTACATTCATGTGACCACAGCCACAGTCAATACGCAGAACAGTCCATCACTTCACAAGGTTCCCTCGTGCTACCTTTTCAGAGCCACAGCCATTCGCCTCCAGATGTCACCCCTGACCCCTGGGCCCTGGAACAACTCTGGCTGCTGTCCTCCCTGCCATGCCTGCTCCCAGCCTCCCATCCCCCGCTTCCCTTCCCCACTGATAGACAAACCATAAATGGATGCAGAGGGGCAGGCCACCATGGTTGGAATCCTGGCCCTGCTACACGTACAAGTCGGGTGCCACTGGGAAAGTCAGTCAGCCATTCTGAGTCTCAGTCTCCATCTGTAGAGAGGGGATGATAATTGCATCCCCCCCACACACACACAGCGTTGTCGTGAGGATTACATGAGCTGTTATGAAGGAAGTACTGGCACTCGTGTGTGCTCATCAAGGCTTACTGACTCTTAGCTGCGATTTCTTAGTAAAAATCCATCATTGGCACAGCAGGAGTGGCTACGATCTAGTTAGAGAGAGAAGACTCATGGGGCCTAACCCTTGGAAGGTACCAGTTATCACTTACTGGTTCTGAAAATGACACAAAACATTGACACAAAACTTTGTAAGATGGAACAAAGCTGGATTTTACAGTATAGATTTAAAATGAGCTATTTGAACAGGATTTACAGCTCATTCGTTTCTGATATGGAAACATTAATAATGTGGGGAATTGGAGAACTAACTCAACTATGTTCCCTAACTTATTTTACCCTCTCAACACCCCTAGAAGTTAGCTGTTATTATTCCATTTGGCCAACAGGTAAACTGAGGCTCTGACAAGTAAGGTACCTAAACAAGTAGTGGCACCAGGAATCGAACCCTGGTTCACCAGGCTCCAGAAACCACTCTCTTCAGACTGAGTTCTTTCTTACAAACTGGGTCAAAAACGGGGGACAAAAAATCCGGCCCCAAGACAGCCACCCATCTTTCCATGTCCCACGGGGCCCCCTCTTCTCGCAGACGGCTACCGCAGAATTGTGAATCAACTGGGTCCCGAAGTTCACTTGGGCTGCCTGAAATGCTCCAGCATCCCAGACAATATTTGTTTTTTGCCCTCCTGCAAGTATTTCCATTTGCTTTGGATGGAAAAACAAGCCTTTCTGTTGTTGCGAGCATTTCAAAGGGACCCGCTGACCCACAAGATATCCGCTGGAACAGGGGACCAGGAACGGCACGTTGTTTCAGATGTATTGATTTTTATCAGCATTTGACCCCATTTATTTATGAAAACTATCTGGCTCCCAAATGTGATTGCTTTGAAGGCACAGTGATAAGGGAATGAATGTGTCCAAAAAGTGAACAGGAGCTTGCGTATTCACACTCCCGGTACAGCCAGGTTTCACATGGACTTGTGTCTGGGGATGGAGTGAAATCAGCACCGGCCATACTTGCAATGCCTCCATCCGGGGGGAACTGGGATGTGGAAGCGATGTTGGCATCTGTGATGCCCCTCGGTGCTAAGAGAAGATGGAGAGCAAAGGTCAGTGTCAGGAGAGGGACTCCATGAAATGGACATGATCTCAGTTTGGGTCCACTGGACCCACGAGTCTGTCTGCTGTACCTGGGACATTCTTAGTGAGAAAATGGCCAGGCATCCATGACTCGGGGGAAGGACCACCTTCTGAATTTACAAGGGAGCCCTCAGGGTCCATGGAAGGGGACAATGATCGGCACTGTCGCTTCACCAGGCAAGAGACCCTTGCTACACCTTGTCGTCTGTACAATGAGGGAGGGGGACAGTGACTATATCGACCTTATAATGTTATCGGCAACTGAGGTCCTACCTGGGGAAAATGACAATGGAATACGACTTAACCATAAAAAGGAACGAAGCACTGACACAGGCTGCAACTTGGATGAAGCGTGAAGACATTATGCTGAGAGAAGCCAGATGCAAAAGGACCATATAGCATATGAATTTGTTTATAATGAACTGTCCAGAACAGGCAAATCTATAGAGACAGAAAGTAGATTAATGGTTGCCAGGGGCTGAGGGTTATAGAGGAGACTGGCTGGGTGACAGCTAAGGGTACTGAGTTCCTTTAGAAGGTGATGAAAATGTCCTAAAATCGACTGGTGATGGCTGCACAACTCTACGAGTATGCTACAACCCATTGAATTGCGTACTTTAAATGGGTGAATTGTCTGGTATGTGAATGACATGTCAATAAAACTGTTAGAAAGATGGAGGAGTGGGAGTTCCTGAGACTGAATACTTTTTTTCAGTGCGACTTCCTGAGAGGACGGTTGTCGGCAGCCCTCCCCGAACTCTGAGACCGTTGACCTGTGAGTGTGTGTGTGTATGTGTGTGTGTGTGTGTGTGTGCAGGAACCTCGTCTGGGTCTGCTGTGCTGAGGCACACACTTTGGGGGGCCCTGGGGAAGTGAGCTGGCTGACTGCTTCTCTCCCAAAGAGGTTTTCGTCTTGACATGGCCCCGAGGAGTGTGTGGATTTAATCAGCCTGAGCTGAAATCACGTTTGTGGAGTTCGCGTCTCCATGGCCGGAGTGTCCAAAGGAGCCTGTGCCCTGGTGAGGGGAGCAGACCCAGCACAGTCTCCATGCCCTCCTCCCTGACCACTCTGAGAAAATCTTTGCCATTTCCTGTCTGCTCACAGACACCCACATAAACTACCCCACTTCCTTATTCCCCTGACGTTAAGCACAATCTCTGATAACCTGTGACCCAGAACAAATCAGTCTGTGATGACCGTTGGAACTCCCCAAAGTCTTTATATTGTAACTTACACTAACCCATTGCCCTCGAACGCTGACGCTGTTGAACTCTCTCTGCCTTTCCAAGGGCACGTGTTGGGGCACTTGAGTTGGAAGCAGCCCTCGTCCCTGTTTTCCTCTGTCCAAGAGAACTTGTCTGCCATGGGACCGCAAGCCCACCCCTTGCCTTCCTGTTCTGACATGGAGTGAGGGCAGTGGGTCAGGAAGACTCGCCAGGGTCCCACCTCCACTCACCAGCCCTGCGGCCTCGGCCCCTCAGCTTGCTGTGTCCGCGTGTGTGAAAGGGTACACGTGGGGATGTGTGATGACGGGCATGGAAAACATTTTCAACAGCCAGCTTGAATAATTGCAGCTCCTATCGATAAACATCTTTGTAGCTAATGTTTTTCCGTGGTGAAATCTACCAAGCATCTAGAAAATACGGAGAGATAACAGCAAACCTACTATCTGGATTCTTAAACTTTTTTCTCAGTAAACTTTTTCTTAAAGTATAAGATACACAGTCTGAAAAGCGCACAAGTCCTGAGGGCACAGGCAGAGGAATTCTCATAAAATGAAGACGCCTGTGTCACCAGCACCCAGACAGAGAAACAGAACACGACCTGCCAGGAGCCCCTCATTCCCCTCCACGTCACTGCCCCCTGAGGCTCCTCGTCCCCTCCCTCTCACCATGTGGATAGTTGTGCCTGTTCTGGAACTTTATGGAATCCTATAGAAATGCAATCACAGATGTGCCCTTTTGTGTCGTGCTTCGTCCTTGCACCATCACCCCCCAGGGGCCCATCTCACTGCCATGTGGGGTTATGCCTGGTGTCATCTTTATTGTAGGCCCCACTGTTGACAGGCATTGCGGACAGGTTTTAGCACAACTGGTGCTGCTGTGAAGGTCCCTGTCAGGTGTTTTTTTTTTGTAAACATAGGCTGCCGTTTTGGGTGGCATACACCCAGGAGGGCAATCGTGGGATCAGAGGTATGCCAGGCTTTACAAGACACTGCCAAACAGCTTTCCAGGATGGTTGTGCCGCTGGACACTCCACCAGTAGCACCCTGAGCTCCAGGCACACCACACGCTCATCCACACTCGGAGTGTGTTTTCATTTCAGCCCACCGCGCGGGGGCGAAGAGGGGCTCAGTGTGGCTTTAACCTGCATTTCCCGGACGACTAGTACTGATGGACTCTTCTGCAGATGCTTATTGGCTGTCTGGATACACCGCCTCTCCGGACTAGTCCATGTTTCAGTTCTGTCTACTTAAAAACATGGTGCGTACAGCCTCTCTCTTCTTTCCTCCCTCCCCAGAGGTAATCTCTGCCAGAAGTTGGGGTCTTCCTCTGTGCAACTACCCTTACTGCACTCATAGGAAGACACCTAAAGCAATAGGATAGTCCTATTTCACAATTGAATCTTTAACTGTAAAAACTTTAACTTTCTTTCCTTTCAACTATTACCACTTATTCAGTGCTCCTGGCTTCTGGTCCAGGGATGTTTCCACCACCTCACATTGCCATCCCACCCCACACCTCCTGCTGCCACACATGACCTCACACCACACCACACTCACACTCACACCATACCACTCACACCTCACACGTCACACTCACACCACACCACATGTTCACACCACACCATATGCTCACACTGCACCTCCTTGCACTTCCACACTTGGTCCCATCTGCCCCAGGACAATATCAACCCAAGTATTCCTTTCCACATCTCTTGAAAGGAAAGGGAAGAGGATGACGGAAGATGGGAATGAGCACACCAGACATTACCTGCGGTGGGCTGAATATGTGTCCCTCCGAATTCACGCGCCGGAATCCTAACCTCCCAGGCGGAGTCTTTGGGAGGTAATTAGGTCATGAGGGTGGAGCCCTCATGAAGGAGATTAGTGCCCGTATAAAACAGACCCCAAGAGCTCCCTCACGCCTTCTGCAGTGTGAGGACACAGCAAGAAGTCTGTGACCTGGAAGACGGCCCTCACCTGACCCTGCCGACACCCTGATCTCAGACGTGCAGCCTCCCAAATTGTGAGAATTAAATTTCTGTTGTTTATACGCCACTCAACCTGTGGTACTGTTTCGTAGCAGCCAAGTAGAATAAGACATTCACCCTTTTCGTCTTCCCAGGTACCCAATGGGACAGGTGTGATGGACTTCATGTAAGCGATGTGCCAAAGGCAGCTCAGAGAGGCAAAGCGTCTTACCTAAGGGCACACAGCTAGGAAGTATCAGAACGAGAATTCCAAGCCACATCTCACCCTACGCCGATGCTTTTGTGCCTAGGAACAGGGAAGTGATCAGCATAGTCCTGCTCAAGCTCCTCCCTCTGATCCTAACGTGCACACAGGTCAGCCACGGCGCTGGCCACGGCAGCCAACAGCAGCACGGGCAGTGGCTGGACCCATCACGGACATCTCCCCCATCTCTTAGAAACAAATTGTTCCTGTTCAATACCTCAAACCACGTGCTGCTCACCCCTCCATGGGGGGCAGTGGTGGGACATAAATTCCTCGCTGCTTTTGGCTGCTCCTCAGCTTCTGGTCCTCACACAAGTTTATCTTTGTGTAACACAGGCTTTCTAAACACGTTAACATGGCTATGAAAATCAAGATAATTTCTGGCAATTAAAGATCTGACTCACCCATTGTTCCTGCTCATTGTCATTTTAGGAAATTCCTCCAAGTGGGGCTCCTGTGGGTTCAGGCAAATGGGCCTCCCAGTGACCCACACACCATGTGTCAGGTCACCTCTCACCGACCAGAGAGGAGTACTTTCCAGATTTGATCAGAACAGATTGCTGCTCGCGTCCTAGTCTTTCCTGGAAGGAGCCAGGTTCCCCCAATACTTCCTGGATTGACCAGTACCGGGTTTTACCGGTATTTTTTCCCAACCTTTATTTCTCTCACTTTATCATTTATGGATTAACGGCAATGAAGTCTGTCTTTGGCTCTCTAAAGTGGAGGAAAGGCTTGCTAGGATCTGAAGTTTGCAAGTTGGCTTTGATGGAGAAAGACTAATAGAAGACTCTGCAACCTCACCTTTTCTTAGTTTAAGAGTTGGAGGAGGGAGAGGAGGAAAAGCTGGACTTGTTCCCATCATCATCTCTGCATTCCAGATAGCAGGATGGAGGGAAGGGGGACATATAAGCACATGACTGGAGCTGGACATCACTTTTCCTTCCATCCCATTGGCTGGAATCTAGATAGAGTTGAACCCACCTGGGACCTTGCGTCTTTAGTAAGGATGGAGTCTGGGATAGTACTAAGTCTTTGGGAAGGACGGTCATATGCCTCATAACAATTTATATTATCACTTAAGAAGGAGAATGGATATTGGAGAGAACTGGCAATTTCTGCCATGATGCACATGAGGTTGGTTTTAATCTGGGGACAGATGTTCTATCTGAGAAACCCAGAGAACTCCATGCACACAGTTTTCCCTTCAATGTGTTGCCTGGATATACCCCTCACCCCTTCCTCCTCTTTCTGCGATGTGAGTTAAAATCTCCCTTCATCGCAGCGTGGGTCCCTCTACACAGATCAGGGTCAGGTTTGAGTGCAGGGTCCGTTGGGGAGGTGACCTCAGGAAGCACTGGGGGAGTGGGGAGGGAGCCATACAGGGTGTATTCTTGATTGGATGACCACTGTGGGCAACTGGGCTCACTCTCTTTTGGGAACTGCATGGATCACCCCTCAGCATTTCTTAACTGAGCAGTAAGGGAGCTAGGATATTGCCCACCGGCTCTCACTGTCATTGGTTGAGGACTGCTTGCAAGGACAAAGTGACCTCTGGCATTTCCGGACTGCCCATCTGTGAGCATTCACCCATAGTAGAGGAAGCTCCCAGGTGAAAGGCTGCAGGCACTTGCTGGAGGAAATCATTGCTGTGTCCAGGACGATGTCTGCCAAGGGATATACTGTGTTTCCCCAAACATAAGACTGGGTCTTATACCGTATTTCCCCCCAAATAAGACTGGGACTTATATGCATTTTTGCTCTAAAAGACACATTAGGGTATATTTTCAGGGGATGTCTTATTTTTTTCTTGTACAACAATCTACATTTATTCAAATACAGTCATGTCATCTTCTTCTGGAACATCATCATAACGTACTAAATGCGTCCGTCTGGCTGATGATCTTAACTGGGGCTTTTTTTCGTGTAGGTCTTAATTTCGGGGAAACACGGTAGGCAGTACACCAACAGCAGTGCTCCAGCCCTGTTCTGAGCTGGGCAAGTCCTCCCCAGAGCCACTCCGTGCCTTCCAGCTGTAAGTGGCGGGCTCCACAGCTCTGTGGCCGGGAGACTCCAGAGAAACTTCAGCTGTCCAGAGGTGAGAATGTGCTCAAGAGCAGCCGATGGGGCTCGTGATAACCTAGGGGGACCCTCTCATCTGAGGGCCTTAGGGGGGCGTAAACAACAGGAATTTATTCTCTCACAGCTCTGGAGGCCAGAAGTTCAAGACCAAGGTGTCAGCAGGATAGTTCCATCTGAGACTGAGAGGGACCATCTCTCCCGGGCCTCTCTCCAGCTCCTGGTGCTTTGCCGGCTGTCCTTGGTGTTGCTTGACTTGTAGACGCAGCACCCTGATCTCTGCTTCGTCTTCACGGGATGTTCTTCCCATGTGCATGTCCGTGTCCACATGTCCCCTTTTTATAAGGACACAAATCATAGTAGTTTGGAGGCTCACCTTACTCCAGTATGACCTCATCTTAATTAATTATATCATCAAGGATGCTATTTCCCAGAAGGGTCACAGTCTGAGGTGCTGGGAGTTAGGATGTCATATGAAATTTGAGAGGACACAATTCAAATCAGGACACTGCAGAAGAAGGAGGCGGAGGGGGCTGCCATGTTACATGGGAGACAATTGGCTCATGAGGGTATTGTCCGTAGGCAGGTAAAGGTGTGTGCCTGGGTCACCTGCAAGGCACAGGCACCCAGGAGGGTTTCCTTTGAGACTCTTGATATTTGAACCAGGGCTTCAGGGAAGTAATCACATAAGGGGAGTTTTGATCTGCATTGGACTTCCTTCCACTTATTGTGCAACTTACTACTGCTTTTGGTTTTGAGCCCATGGAGGGTCGGGGAGACACCATCCCCTTTTCAGCTCTTAGGTGTTTATCCAACTCTGTGGAAGCTGCTCCAGGGCCTTCCCAGGTAGAAGGGACTTGGGTGTGGAGCTCCCCCCAACGGGCTGGCGGGAAGCAGCCTTGTGTGGCCTTGTGGCTGTTACTGGCCCTGTTTTCAACCTCAGAGAAGTGGGGCTGGACAGGAAGTGTACAAATGCCTTACACTCCCAAAACAGACTCAGAATCTGAATGCAGTCCAGGGTTTCAGCATTTGAGTCCCCAGAGCTAGTCACTAGCCATCCTCCTCCCTCTGGAGAATAATCCATTTAAAACTTCTGAGCTGTCTAGACTTGTTATCTGGCTCCTAATTCCTGAGAGCCCAGAGCGGGCAGCAGCGGGACTGTCGAGATAGCAAGAGGGTGAAGTCATTGGCGTAAATCCTGAGGCAGGAAGTCAGTTCCAGGGACGATGGATGAGCGTGGGGCTGGTGCCCGCACGGGGGGCAAGATAACATGTCTAGACTCCGCTGGCCATTTCCTCCTCTTCCGTTAGGTGTCCTATCGGCCGACCCCCTGCCTTCCTGCTCTCTCTTCCCGTGCCTTGCAGGAGAAACCCCTCTCAGGAAGATCTCACTTCACTTTTAGTGTAAGGGGCTGCCAGCGACGTTTGGCCTCTGCTGGGTGTGGGTGCTATCTCTCAGTCCTGGTGACGGTGGGCGGGGGTGGAGGCTTTTCTGCAAAGCCCATGCTGGCCTCTGTCACTTTGTCATTTCTGAGAGTTCAATGGGTTAGGGGAAAAATGACGTTTTTCTCGCCAGTATCCAAAGGTCAGTGGAAGGTCATTGGTGGGACCGTGAGGACACAAGTTGATGTCAAACAGACCCAGAGATTTCCACAAGTCCTGGGGGGGGGGGGAAGCCTGGAGCAAGTCTTATCTAAGAGAGCCCCTGGGAGCTGTAGAATGCTGAATAACCTTGTATTTCCGGAAAGAGTGGCTAATTTCATTGGCCCATGTGCATGCTGGGTGATCCTGCAGCCTGGAACTAGGGGTGGGAGAAAGGTCAAAAGGTCATTTGGTTCAATCCCCTGTCTCCAGGCAGGGTTCTCCCAGCAAAGAGCCATCGTGTGTGTTCCAATGTGCAAGGACACAAGAGGGGACTGTGGGAGAGGAAACAGGCCTTGAGCACCTGTAGAGAATGATGAGGTGGTAATCCCCGCCAGCTGGTTTGCGTCTGTGAGCCCCGCTAGTGCTCTGGGTTTTGAACAACTGCGCTGCAGTCTGTGGGGGACATCTGCGTAGAGGAGCGCAATGTGTCAGGAGAACAACCACCACTGCTGTGGCAACAACAACCACACAACAACATCAATGACAACAATAAAAGCGAAAATGTCTTGAGCACTTGACACGTGCTAGTTCATGCCAAGTGGCTAGACCTATCATTTAATTTCATTTAATCTCATTTAATCATCAAAATCAGCCTGCAAACCCATGAGGTAGATACTATTATAATAAATCCCAAACTGAGGCTCAGACAGGAAAGGTATCTTCCTGTAGCTTATAGGAAGTGGAGTTAGGACTCAGGTGGAGCTGAGGACAAATGGCCAAACACTTCTGTCTTCCACTATGTGTGTGTTCTATTCACAAAGGCCTCCTATGTTTTTTATCACCTGTTGGACAGGTGCGGGTTGATGGGGGACAGCCCAGGTTACACAGCTAATAAACAAGGGGGCCAGGATGCCAACCCACATCTTTAGATCCCAAATCCTCCATCGCTCCACTGGGTCCTTCCTGTCCTCCCATGTGTAATGCCCTCTGACAAAATCTAAATGCTTCTTTATGATCCATGGGGGACCTGGAGGGAAGTCCCTCCACCTGGATTTACTTTTCCTACTCTCCATTCAGTGATGATGGTCCAGCATCTACTATGTTCCTTTCATAGACCCAAGAGAAAACTACGCTCTGTGTGAGAAGAGGTCAAAATCAGTAAAAGGAGCACTTCTAATGATGCAGAAGGACCTAGGTCCCATCCAACCACAAACAGAGCCTCAGGTTGGAGCTGGACCCAAGAAAGGGGACTACAGAGATTGTGAGGAGGGCAAAGGAGGGACAAGACCTAAGAGTGACCAGGAGTCCCAGATGACCACAGTGGGGACACTGCCTAATACATGAGTGCACGGGAAAAGTGATACTTATCACTAACGCCCTACTAGGAGGTAACCAGTTAAATAAATAGATGATGAATGGGCCATTTCTGGGAATAGTATGCAGCCGTGAAAAAGAATAAAGGGCTCTTTATTGAACAATATGGGATGATCACCAAAATAGATTAATGGAAAGCAATAAGATTTTACGTGTATGTGTATATATATGTCCTCATATACTGACCTACACATAGTTATATGCTTATAGACCTAAAAGATCTTTAACTGTTATAACCCCTGGGAAGGTACCTGTGGGAAAAGGTGAGAAGGAGGTATCTATTTGTATCTTGAATTTTTAATCACGTGAATATATGACCTAAGGAAAAAAGTTCCACCCTGTCCTTGAAACTTTGGTATTCTCTTGAATAATAAACAACTCCTTTGTGTCAAAGATCTCTTCTCTTGCCATCTATCCCCAGGTGTCCCAGAGGTGCAAAGAGCGTTGGTGGGCAGACAGTGAACAAGTGCATGGGGTGCTCGGTGCCCCCCGTCCCTTCCTGGCTCCCAGGTACCCCCACCCCACCCCTGGATGGTGTTGCTCAGCTCTGCTGCCATGATATACAAGCAGGTGGAATTCTGTAGCACTTAAGAGTCTAGAAACCATGCAGAAGCCTGACTGTCCTCACTCTCGCCAACACCCTGAGCAACTTCCTGTAGGTTTAGTAAGAATTCTTTTTAAGAAGTTTAAATGTTTTCTGCCAGGCAGGAGGTCAGAATCCTGGGTGGGGAACACCCAAGGATTTATTGGCCTCCCCAGGGCTCAGACATTTTGACTGGCCCATGGGGAGAGGCAAGGGTCAGGGGTTATCTCTGGGTGGACAATTAGGGACTGCCTGTGGCCCTTCCCTCCCTGTGGCATCTGCTGGAATCATCAAGCTGCCCCCCACCCCCCGCTCAGCAGTGGTGTCTCTCTAGCGCCCAGCTTAGGTTCCCAGCCTCTGAGCCACCAATATACCTGTGCAGACCCTGTGTGGGGCTGAAAGGACATTGCACAACTAAAATGAAGAGGGGCAGTGGCAAGAGGGGTGTTGGGAAGAGGAACAAAAGAGGCAATTCCCATGGGAGACAGATCTGAGGTCCTCAAATGTGACTGTTGTGGGGGTTGGGAGGAGGACATTTGTTTGTGCTGCTGAGTGTCCAGAAGCAATCCCAACAAATGGCAAAATGAGGGGCCATGTGGGACACCTGGGATCAAATGTAAAAAGTTACAGAGAGAAGGGACCTCGGGATTTCAAATTCCCAATTCAAGCCGCCAGAAGGCAGTGTGATGAGGCCGGCGTTCTTCGTTGTAGGATATTAATGAGTTGGGCCGTGCTCTGGGCCTCTGTTACACATCTGTGAAATGGGACAAATAAATCCTCTTTCTTGAGAGTGTACAGTGATGAAATCACAGGATGCAGAACTGATGCATGGCAATTTTAACAGCCCTTACAAGGCCCCCATCACGTGCCAGACGCACTCCAAGAGCTTTACCCAAGGTGACCCAGTTAATCCCCACAAGAACGCTCCGTGGGAGATTCCATCTGTATCCCCACTTTACAGATAAAGAAATGAAAACAAAGAGAAATTGAGAACCTCACCCACGGTCTATGGAGCTAGCGAGTGGTGGGGTCTGGATTTGAACCCAAGCCCATGCTCGGTGGTCTTTACCCACCACTTCAACATCAGCCAGACTTCTTTTTCAGCGTGTCATCTACGCAGGCCATTCTCACCCCTTGTTTCAGGCCCACAGATGGTGGTTTTCCTTAGCCACTGTGTTCACGTGCAACGCAAGTTCCCATCTGTGCAGGTGACCTTTGATTGAATGTCCTTGGTTGTGTCTCAGACGCCGTTTAGCATGAAGGACACCCTTTCTCAAGGCCCGGTGAGGGAGGAATCCATCCTTTCTCCAACCTCCAGAGAGATTTATGCCATTTGGCGGGTCGGCCACGCATTATTACATTTCCTTTTCGTTCATTAATCATACTCCAGCGCTCATTCCTCCTGACAACCAGGAGCAGCAGCCTGCGAGCCAGAACTCTGACTGCCGATTAGGACGCAGGCGATGGGGCTGGCGCTTATCTTTGAGAGAGACATCAGCGCTGCCTCCAAGAAAGGGCAGTGGCTGCGCCCTCCCTTCCCCCGTCACTGCCCCTGCAGGAAGGACGCCCACCCCCTCCCTCGAAGCCAGGTGCTGATGGAATCGCTCAGCACAGCGCAGAAGCAACTGCTGACATAGCTGGGTCACTTGGTCCAGCTTCACACTGGGCACAATGATCATCTGTGAGTTTTCTGACTGTTTATTGAGAATGCACAATGCACCGGGGGCTGTGTCGCGCACTTTACCTTTATAACCTTCTATGTAGTTGTCTCAAAGTCCTTCGAAGGGCATCTAGCTCATTACTCTTTTGCACACAAGAAAACAGTGGTCCAGAAGGCGAGAGGGACAAGGTCCCACGTTAGTGGGTAGTCCAGAAGATCTGACCACGTCAGGCCCTGAGTCCCGCATGGCAGCCATGGGAGCAGGTTCTCTCGGCGGGTACATCCCCACGATGGGCCATTTTCTCCCCAACTCGAGGCCGTGCGTCACTCACCAATCATCTTCTCCCACCTGGCCTGCTCCGCTCACTCATGTCACCTGCCGGCCTCAGACCTCAGAGCTCTGGAGTCCTAGCCTTTATTTAAAAGTATTCTGAGTGGACATTTCACAAAGTTCTTGCCAGCAAGATGGCGCCTTGATGTGAATTACAAAGGGCAGTCCCTCTGAGTGGACAAATGGCTCCATGGCACCCACTCTGGGCAGATGGATTCTAAAAAAAAGTGCCTTCCTTCGGGGGCAGTGTAGGGGGCAGGGCAGGCCACAGAGCCTGTGTGCACCAGGGAGGGACCCATCCTCCTTAGCCCTTCTGTTTAAAGGGTGGTCAAGTTCAGGAGTCGAACTGAAAGAAGACAACCACCAGCGTTCACTAAGCTCCTATAGTTTAATACGGTCTGCGAGGGCCAAGAGATGGGGATGAAGCCTGGTTGCCTTCCAGCATTCCAGCGTGGATCTGGGAGAGGTAACAAATGCCTCGTATATCCTCTTGCAGGCTGGATTTCCTGCCTGGCGCTGGAGAGTCAGAGGGGGTGGGGGCTGGCGGGTAAGGTTTCTCCTGTCCTCTTCTCCTCCCAGCTCCCAAACCATCCATCAGTCCACGGCTCACCTGTGAAACCCAAGGCTGGGAACCACAGTGCTATTCCGTTACAAAATCAAGATTTATCGGAACATGACAGGCCTGCAGTGCTTTTATGACATGCTTGGCGCCAATCCCTTCTGTTAACCTGCTTGTCCCTGGTGGGGTGGGGGGGTGGGGGTTTACGACTGCCAACACCACTCCATCTGCTCCTGAGCTTGTGGCGTTTTGACAGTGAGGACAAAATGTCCAGCTTTGTCCGGGCCCCGCGGGCTGGATTATCACTTCAGCACTTGAGAACTCAACCAGCTTCCCCCTGGAGCGAGAACCCCGGGCTCCACGTCTCCCTTCCCAGCTCTGCCTGGTGTGAATGAAACTCAAATTGCACTCTGACAGTCCCATGAATTATCTGTTTTCCAACCTGCCCCCCGGCTCTTTCATCTTCATAGCAGAAGCCACATCGGGGTGTAAAGAGGGGGTTTCTTCTCGTGAAATAATCCATTGACATCTCTACAAAGGCTCCCATGACACTCAAATGGCCTGCATCTCAAGGAAGAAAGACACGATGTGGGGACCATTTGGAACCTCTTAAAAAAGAGATCAATGCCTCCCGGAAGCTGCCAGCGAGTTGCCATCCAGTCAGGTGGGGAGGGACTCTGGGCCACGACAGTGGGACAACTCTTGTACTGATTAGTTAAAAAGTTAAGCCATGATTACACGAAATGGAACCCATAAGGAAGTTGGCAGCTATCAGACGTGTGGTCTGTCTATGCTGGGTGAAGAATTTAGAAGGGCTTTTATTGTCTGTCCCAAGGGACAGCACTTGCCCTCTTTACTTGGTGAGCTCCCCGCTCAATGGGACCAGGCTCTGGGATTGGGCAGCTGACAGATGTGTGATGTTCAGAGGAGGAAGCCAAACAAGCTTCTCATGGGTGGGTAACAGGGCGGCTCCCCCTGAAGCTCGCTTCCCATTGAGAGGGTGACACCAGCCTTTCCCCACTGCCACCATAATGGGGAGGGCAGGGAGTCGTAATAATGATGCTGATGATGATGATATCTCAGACTGCACTCTGCATCTGGGCCCTGGGCTACTTGTTTCTGGAAGCCTGTGAAGAAGGCACTCAGTGATCCCAGCCTTGCTGATGATGTAGTGAAGCCACTCACTCACTCACCACTTCACGCAGGTCGTTGAGGCAGGGCTGAGGCGGGAACCCAACCGATGCCAAACTCACCTTCCATGGGGGAATAGTTTGGGCCTATTTGTAACCAGATCTCACTCAAGGGCCCTGGCTCATTCGCCGCCTCTATAGAGTAGGTGAGTGACATCTAGCTCATTGAGTTTTAAGTCTCAAATGAGAGTGGAGATAAAACTGTACCCAGCATGCAGTAGGCACTCACTAGCTGTTCATGGAATCCAGTGTGTTGTGAGCCCTGGAGTTAAAGGAATCTGGCGTTCAGCAGCTGAGCAAACTCAGGCAGTTCAGGTAACCCCCTCCGAGCCTCAGATTCCGTCTGTGAAGTGGGGAGATGCTCACAGCACGCAATTCACGGGGCAGCCTGGAGGATCCCACGAGACTTATCAAGACAGAAAGTGCCCGAGAGGTGTTCACCCCAACAATAATGATGACACCGTCACTCTTGCTCTTTCCTCGGTCTCCTCTCTCCCTCCCCAGCTGCAATCCCTGGAAAATAACTCCTGGGTCCTAAAGTGCTAAGTGAGTCTCGAGCGAAGATGTGGGACTTCCGTAGACATGGCTGCCTCCCGTCCTGAGATTTTTCAGGTACTCCTGTGTCCCAGGCCCTGCCTACGCGGCTTACGCCATGGCTGCGGCATGCAGCCGGGAGGGACCAGCCCAGCTCAGCAGCTGGGGAGGCGGCACTGTTTGTTGGCCTTGGATGGCTGAGTATTTTTATTTGCAAATGAGAAATAAGAAACATTCGCCCAGGCCAGACCAGCATGATTTCATCCTCAGCGCCCCCTCCAGCCTCCCCATCGGGAGACCAGCAGGACATGGATGCCTGCAGAAGTTCAAATAACTGAACTGGCCGTGACCCAAGCTAAAATTGAGAGAGGGTGTGCTGGGATGGCTGCGGAGAGGCACTGGGCGCCGTCGAAATGGAGAGCTTCTCACCAAGCCTGTGTAACCCAGGACAGAAGAGGGATCGGCATGGGGACGGGGCTGACTTCACCCCGCTGCTCACCCCACCCCCAGGACAGAAACTGTGTACAGGGACACTTACATGGCAGCGCACCTGTGGCATGGAGGAATGATCGTAGCTCACCTGCATGGAGCACCACCTGTATACCTGCCCCTATTCTATGCACTTCACAGAGAGATGTTATTTACAGTGTAATTATGGGAATGCAAAATGGTGCAGCCACTTTGGAAGACAGTTTGGTGGTGTCTTTCAAAGCTACGCAAACTCTGACCGTGTGATTCAGCAATGACACTCCTTGGTATTTCCCCAAAGGAGCTGAAAATTTAAGTCCACATGAAAACCTGCACACGAATGTTTATACCAGCTTTATTCATAGCTGCCCAAACTTGGAAGCAACCAAGTGTCCTTCAATAGGTTAATAAATAAATTGAGGTCCATCCAGACATGGACTATTATTCAGCACCAAAAAGAAATGAGCTATCAAGCCACGGAGGCACCTTGAATGCATATTACTAAGTGAAAGACGTCAGTCTGAAAAGGCCACATACTCTATGATTCCATCTCTATGACCTTCTGGAAAAGGCAACACTATGGAGACAGTAAAAAGATCAGTGGTTTCCGGGGCTTGGGGGGAGAAGGAGGGATGAATAGATGGAGCACAGAGGATTCTTAGGGCAGCGAAACTACTCTGTGTGACACTATAATGGAGGATTCGTGCCATTACACATTTGTCCAAACCCTTAGAATGGACAACACCGAGAGTGAGCTCTGGTGTAGACTACGGACTTTGAGTGATAATGAGGTGTCCCTGTAGGTTCACCAGTTGTAACAAATGTATCACAAGCTGTTAATAATAGGGACTTCCCTGCTCAAACTTTCTGTAAACGTAAAACTGCTTGAAGAAATTAAGCTTATTAATTTTATAATAATAATAATAATAATTAAAACAAAACAGTACCAGAGTGTGGACTCTGGAGCCAGGCTGCCCAAATTTGAATCCTGCCTCGGCCACCATGATGGTGAGTTTCACGTGTCAATTTGGTGAGGCTACAGTGCCAAGCTGTTCAATCAAACACTCAGGTGGGTGTTGCTAGGAGGCATTTTGCAGATGCGAGTACAGTCCGTGATCAGCTGACTTTCAGAAAGGGAGATTGTTCCAGACTACCTGTGTGGGCCTGAGTCCATCGGTTGGAAGGCCTTGAGAGCAGAGCTGAGGCTTCCCTGAAGAATAAACCCCTCCTGTGGACAACGGCTCCTGCCGTTGCCTAAGAGGTGCAGCTGCCCTTCCCAGGGGCCTGCCCTGCAGATTCTGGACTTGTCCGGGCAGCCCCATCGTTGCTAGGCCAATTCATTGAAATACATTTCTTTATTTTATCTCCCACTGGTTCTGTTTGTCTGGTTGGCTCCTGACTGATACAACCACATAACAGCTATGTGGCCTAGGGCAAGTTATTTAACCTTCCTGCCTCAGTTTCCTCATCTGTAACATAGGGCTAATAACAGTGCCCACCTCGTTAGGGGGGGGCTGAGTTACTACATGTCAGGCACTGAGAATGCCTGGCACCGAACAGGTCTAAGTATTGAACTCCTGCCGTGCCGAGGAAGAAATGGAAACCCAGGAAAGTCCCAAACCTTGCCTGAGGTGTCATAGCACAGAAGTGGCAGAGCCCAAGGCCCCAGCCACACTCACACTGCCTCGGTTTGTAGGCAGTTCTGATGGCACTTGCAGATGGAAGGGTTTAAATGACCTACATAGTCAGTTCAAGTCATGCTTTCTGCAAAAGAAGAAACAGGCTTGGGAAGGTTAGCCCATTAAATCGTCATGACAACCCTTTGGAGCCTAGGAGTCAACAAGAGCAGGGAAGGTGTCCAGCTACTATATGGACAGGCCAGGCGAGGGAGGCCTGAGAAACCCAAGGACAGACCAGCCGTGGTTGACTGAACCCGACCAATTCCTGCGCAAACCTTGGACGGAGTCCTAGCATCTGTGTCATCATGGCAGATGATGCGTCCCATCTTCCGGGGGGCCGACCTAGAGCTTCCCATGGGTTTTTATTAGAAACAATTGGAGGATCCAGCTGCTCCTCACACGTTTCAAGTTGCACATTTTTCACATTCCTCCTCGACCTGGCACGGTTGGGACACTGTCATTTAAAAAAATAATAATAATAAATCTGGTATTTGAAATTTAAGAAAAAAAAAATCACAGCCTTCCTTTCCTTGACTCATTTCCTGTGGTGTTTCCCTGGCCTAATCGAAACCCGACAGGCTATGTGACAAAGGAAGCCAGACTCCCCCTGCATCAGGGCAGAGTTCAATGTGGAGAATGGTGTTTTTGTTCACAAGAGTGGGAAAGAGGTGATGGAGAGGGGGCTTCCCCTACCAACACCAAGAAGCAAAGAAGAGGCCCGAAAGGAAACCCTTTGGGTCAGGACAGAGATTTGAGCCAGTGGCACCAGGAGGTGGGACATCTTGCTATGGTCTTCTCCCCAGTTCTCCTCTTTGGCTTTGCAAGGACCACCAAAGCTCTTAGAAGTGACTGTCTTACTAGGGGCAGAGGAGCAAAGCATTTTCAATTACCCCTCAGGACCCCCACAGAGCGGGATAAGAATAACAAACTATCATGACAATAAGAGGCTCAGCGAGAGGGCCATCAGGAATTCTGGAGGGAGTAAACGTTTACAAGCACCCACACCACACTGGGAAGAGTGATTAATATGGCCCACCTCTTTGTTGGCCTTTTACATCAACGATAATGTGCATTGAGCATTTATTATGCAGCAGGCACTTACAGGCATTACCTCGTTTTGTCCCCAAAACAACTTTATAAGGTAGAAAACGTGATGGCTGCTGCCATTGTATGAAGGAAGGGTTTGGAGAAATGAAGCATCTGACAAAGAAATGTCACACAGCCATGAAGGAAGTCACATGACCAGGTCAGTGTTTGAGCCACTGTACTCAGCTCAGTTCAGGGGGCAACTGGTAGATGTGATCTGGCATGCTTGGCAGATGCTGACAAACACATTAAAGAGCTTTTAAAAAGAAAGAAGACATTGGCTTGAAAGCCACGAGGCTAAAGGATTAAAAACAGCAGTTACGAACTCATAAATGACACGATCACTGTGCACTTTGGAAAACTGAGTGGCAGCATCTTCAAAAGTTAAACATCCACCTATACCAAGACTCAACATATATACCCAAGAGAAATGAATCTTTACATCCACCAAAGACATGTAGGATGGGAATGGTCATAGCAGCTTTATTCATAATAATCCTAAACTAGACAATATCAAATGTGCATCAATGATAGAACGGATAAATGAGTCAAATATGCCTATAATGGACTGTAGTCACAGCAATGAAAAAGAATAGAACTCAGCTACATACAACATGAATGAATTGCACTAGCTGATGAGTACACACTAGGGTTCCTTTCACTTGAAGTTTGAGAGAAGGCAACACTAATCTATGGTGGGTCAGGATGGAGGTCAGAATAGTGGTTACCCTGGGGATGTGTCGATTGGGAAGAGGCATAGAGAGCCCCTGGGGTACCAGAGATATTCCGTATCTTCATTTGAGTAGTGGCTACGCTAGGGTATACATATGTAAAAATTCATTAAGCTGTACATGTAGTGCATAGTCGTGCACTTTACTATGTATTTATGACTCCAGTTAAAATTAAGGAAAAAGCACGGACACTGCCCTCAACTAACATATAGCCTAGTTGGGGTGACTGGCACACTCCAGGGAGTTCAGAGAAGGGATGTATCAGTAGAGACTGGGGTGGGGGGGTGGGAAGGTGCCATTGGGGCATAAGTTAGACAACTTTAGAGTCTCCTTCAGGCCCTTGTTGGTTTGTGAGGGTATCTGTACCTTCCTGTATTATTTCCAAGGTCCACATCAATGGGTGTGCATTATGCGTGAACCCCTCTTCTCCCCTCTCTTCTCCTCTCCTCTCCTTGCCATGTGTGTATAAACTGAGGTTTTCATATACTTGTATCAAATACAAAAAGCTTAAACTAAAAATTTCATTGGCATTTTTACCATCCATGGTAACAATTGTTCAACGGTTCTTGCTACTGGGTCTCTGACCCTGTCGGTGTATATTTAGGCAGAGGGCAGAAAAGTGAGCTTCCACCTGGCGTGGGGTGGGAGTTTGTGAAGGGCAGCCATGGGATGCTGTCACTTTGACATTCACACTGCAGTTGTCACACAAGTGTACATCGAAAGCCTTTGGAAGGGGACTGAGGTCACCACTTCCCAGAAGTCCCTTTTCCCAGCTAGCTATCTCAGGAGCCCGTTAGAAAATAATAAAACAAAATAATGCCATTGAGAAAGATGGGTTGTGGGTTGATTATTACCAGCCTTGTAATAATCAGTCCTTAACTGTTCAGAGCAGATGAGAAATGAAAATCTACCAAGTGTGGGGGATATTGGATGAGGTAATAATAAGAGAAAATAGCCTTTATATTCTCTCTCTCTCCTCTTTCTCAATTAAGGTTGTAAGCCTAGCTAAACTTAATATCAATCTTGAGTGAAGATAGTCATTATTGGAGAGTCTATACAAGCTCATGTCATCCCATTTGGGCTAGAAAAAAAATTACTCCACTAAGTCGAGTGCTCTGATTAGTACAGAGTCACCACTTAGAACCTATATGGATAACTGATATTCAAAGAATCCAATCAAATCAAAGCTTATCCAGTCAACAAATATTTAGTGAGAACCGACTATGTTTCACATTCTGTGTTTAGTCCTGTGGGTCATGAATGAAAATGACACACTTCCTGCCCTCAAGGGACTCACAGTTTTCTGTGTCAGTCATACAGTCTCCCTTCCCAGAAAGGAGGGGTGGTCAATTCACAGTGCAACTGGGAATTTGGTTATTCTTCTGAGTCATGACTCTGAACATCAATCCCTTTGTAAGATACGTGCGCAAAAGAACCAGCTAAGAGAGTCGCTGATTGTCAGAAGGTAACAAGTTCACACACATGAATTTGTGGATGGATGTCATGTTAGTGAATGGATAGCATTGAAAAGGCTGGAATTCATATACATAATTCAGGGAACCTTTTAGAGTCAAAGTTGGTTACTTTTTCCTTTGTGCCCCAGGTGTACCTTTGGTCTGCCTGAATTATGGTAACTATAGAACTATTTTGCACGTATTAATATGCATGACTCTACTCAACTGAATGGTGAAGCCCTTGAAAGCGATTACTATGGTTTAATCAGCTCTGGATCTCCAGTGCCTGGCACCTAATGGATGCTAAATAAATATTTGTTGAGAGAGTTAATGAATGAAGGGGTGAGTGTGAGTGACTGAATGTGCCCTTGGGAAAATTAGCATTTTTAAGATTTATTTTCTCATTTGGAAAATAAGGTTAATTATGGCATTACTTCACTGGGTCATTGTGGGGAAGGGGGGCAGGTGGGATAATCCAAGTAAAGTGCCAAGCACACGTCGTAAGCGCTAACGTAGAAGTAACTTGTCGTAAGTGCTCTATAGGTGTTGGATGATGATGGTGATGGTAATGATGGTGATGATGATGGTGGTGGTGATAACGATGGATGAGGATGTTGATGGTGATGATGGTGATGGTGAGGAGGAGGAGGGTGGTGGCAATGACAATACTGGAGGAAGGAAATGGAAAGGAGAGAAACCGAAGCAAAGGAATTTAGTTGCAATCAATATTAAGTTTGGAATTCCGTGTCCAGCCCTAAATTTAGAGCAGTTTCTCTAGAAGCATAAGACAAATGAGGGACCACAGGCCTCTGCCTTGAAACTCCATGTGAACTCACCCTAGTGGGTTGGGGTCAAACTCTGGGCAGTGGATTGGCTCATTAAACAAATGACCTAATTTAGTACTTAAGACACCCGAAATTTACTATACTAATTTGTCAAGTCATCCAGAACAACCAAACCTCAAACAGTTGGACTAGTAGATTTTAATGGAATTATAGACAAAATTCAGACCGACTACCCAGTAAAAGTTTCAGTTAAAGCAGAACTGACAATTTAGTCTGTGGGACACTGAGGAGACTTTTATAGGCTGGTATAAATCTTTCGAGTAACTCTTTCATCTTGTCCTTTTCATTTTTAGCACCTCTCAAGGAGAATGGTTTATGGAACTGGGGAACAGGAAGCAGGAAGTAGGAAACAGGAAGTAGAAAGGTTCTATTTTGGATGTGGCAACTGATAAGAGGGTTAAGGTTCAGTATCCTTGGTGAGCAGCTATAAAAGGGATGGTCCCATTTGCTGGCTAGCAGTGGGGACTAAATAATTAAGCACATTTATCAATCATTCAGCATCACACATTAGCTGCAGAAATATAAAAATATTGACCAACGTATGGTTACTACAGAAATCTGTTCCTATAATTAATTCTTAAAAATCTGCACCTCTAATTACACCTCCATCTATAACTGAGGTGATGTTTGTCATTTTTTGGCAGAACAACTAGAAAGGACTTGGACGGACCTTGTCCATTTTGCTGTTACAAGGACAATGGAAGCAGTTATTAAAGGTCATATTCTTGGGGGTGCCTTCATCCCTCAAATCATCTGAACAGCTGTCTATTTACATGGTGAGAGTTGCAAAGCTTCCAATTCAAAGATCCATCTGGTTCTTACATCAAGCTAAGCCATCATCTTAAGGAGCAAGCCGAAACACACCAGGGAGATGCGAAAATTTAGGAACGAGTGTGTTTATATTGTATTTGCATTAATGCTTCCTAGAGTTTATTTTCAAAGTGAAGAAAGAACAATGCATAGTAGGCTATTAAACCCAAACATAATCAGTTTAAAGTTAGGGGCGTGCTCCTAAGAATATTTTTCTCCTGTTTTGAAGGGTCCACTTGAGGAGGGAATTGGGAGGGCAGTTGAGAACACCAGGCAGCAGAGTGGGGGGACCGTTGTGAATTCTCCTCAGGGTTTGGCCTGCCCCTGCGGGCCACTGCTGTTTGTCATATGGAATGGATTAGGCCTTCTCTCTCACACTGTCAACTTGGGTGTTCTGTGCACAGCCTGTTTTTGCTGGGGTCTTGGTTTTGCTTTTTATAA
This sequence comes from Rhinolophus sinicus, assembly GCF_036562045.2. Lineage (NCBI taxonomy): Eukaryota > Metazoa > Chordata > Mammalia > Chiroptera > Rhinolophidae > Rhinolophus > Rhinolophus sinicus. The sequence goes on from NC_133760.1 coordinate 18,673,466, forward strand.
CGGCAGGAAGTGCTCCTCTCGGACCACATGTGAAACCGTGTGGGAACGGTTGGGAGGGGGGTGGGGGGCTGGAGAGGAGGGTGAGTGGGGTGTGGAGATGAAAAAGCCTCCCCTCAAATATATGGCGGCTTGGGGGGGGTAGGCAGGGGGAGGCAGAGATGCGCGCTGGCCAATTTAACTTTATGGGGCCTGGTTGGCAGGAGGATGGGGAGGTGGAGGCTTCCTTGATGAAACCCGCCTGTCCCTAATAGATCTGCCCCCTAATATTTTACAATACCACGTAGAATCGTGGAGGGACCATTAAAGCGTGAGGGATTGCAGCTGCTGTTTAATTTGTTCTAAATTTCCTGCCGGCCTCACCAGACGTGTACAGGAAATGGGCGGTAAATGTTTAATAGGTCATACCTAACCAGACAATTAACAGGTGCTGTCACTTAGAAAATCCCAAACTGTGTATGTGCATATCCAGAACTGAATCAAGACCCCTGTTTCTTTTTTCTCTTTTGAATAAAGGCTGGGTGTATGTTATGGGGTGGGACCCAATGGGAGACCTGAGAGAATAAACTTGAGGGGTGGACCCACCTTGATTTTACCGTTGACCAGCCCTGCCATTCTGTATCCAAGAATGCTGTCCCAGGTAGTCCCGATCCTGGTACCTAAACAGCAAGGGGATGTCTGGAGCCGGGACATCCGGGTTCACAAAGAAGCATCTTCCTCACCTGTAGTTTGTTCACACACCTGTTCCCTCAACAGCGGATGGGCCAGACAGAAAACAAGGAGGGAAGCAAGCCCCTTCTATAGAATAGGACCTCAGATAGGGCCAGAAGAGTCCAATAAGTTTGAAATGGGGTGAGGGGGAAGTGTGTGTGTGTGTGTGTTGTACCTGAGCGAGGATGGGAGAGGGGTGTCCACAGCCTCTCCAGGTTTGTCCTCTTGACGAGTGCTTGCAGCTCTCCCTTAATTCCCCTAGCGCCTAATTCTGCCACAGCACTTTACCAGATCCATACCTCTAGCTCTAGCAGGTTAGTAGAGTATTACTTCCACTCTTACAGAGGGAAACTGAGGCACCAACAGGCTCAGAACCTTACCCAGGGCCATAGAACTAAGCTGATAATGGAGCTGGGATTTGAACCCAGCAATCTGACTCCAGAGCTCTGCATTTGACTCTGTCACCAAAGGACACATCAGAAGGCAAAACACCATGACCCCACACCCAGCACCAACCTGTTAAGATTTTGCCACAGTTTCTCTTGAGCTTTCCTCTTTGAACTATCCTCTTACCAAATTAGTGCTATGCTCTCTATAAAGTTTTGCAAACTTGTACTTAGAATTATTACTAGGTGATTTGTTCCTGTTGTTCACACACAAAAATATGGTTTTTAACGGCAGCAACTATTCCATTAATAGATATCTAATCAATCTCTTCTTTTGACATGTAGGCTATTTCTTTCTAATATACAAACCATACCAGAGTGCGTATCCGTGTACCTATCTCTGATTGTTTGAATGCTTTTGTAATTGGCGAGGAGGAAACTTACAAAGTCCTCAAGTCACTGGGGAGGATGGAGTGCGGAGAAGGTGGAGGAACAAGGCAGTCGCCATTTCTGGCCTGTTTCAGCAGGGAATGGACTTCTTGTGGCCTCCGGGGCTCAGTAAATAAGGCCTGGGGTTGGACTGTGGTCATCTTTACTGAGTGTTATGGGATACTATCCTGGGCAATTCCATTGATTGATTTTCCAACAGCTGATCACAAGTATTCTCAGAAATGCAGACTGGGCCTTGTGGGGAATAGTTGGAGCTGCACACAGCCCTGCGAGAAGGCAATGTCAGACAGGAGTCCCTGATAGGACAAGCCCATGTTCAATGGCGCCCCATTCAGTCTGTCTGTGGATCCAGTAGACTCCTTCTAAGACCATACTTGTTACTGAGGATAAAAGATGTGTCAGATCCAGACTTTGCCCTCGGGAGTCAGTCACCCAGCCTCTGGCTCCTCAAAAGTGTGGCCCCCAAACCAGCTGCATCAACATCACCTGGGCGCTTGTTAAAAATGCAGGGTCTCATGACTCATGGAAGCAGAGCCTGCATTTTAACAGGAGCCCAGAAAGTCACGTTCCACGTGGCACTTGAGGAGCTCTGGCTGGAAGTGGTCCCTGCGACCTTAAGTCACGTTCACTTACCTCTCTCCTACCTCCTAAATGGCAGCACAAAGAAAATATAGAAACTGGTTCAAGCTGGTGGGTGCTATTGCTGTGTCCCTGACTAGACTGGAGCAGTCTTGAGGGCAGGGCGGTTTCCTCTCAGCAGCCCTCCCTCTTGTATCTCCATGCCTAGCTTGTGTGTAGAAAACCCCTCAATAAATGCTTGTAGAAAAAAACTCAGCCTGAGAATGAAGCCGCCATATTTAGTTTCCCCACAAAAGGATCCACAAAGAACTTAGGCTCGAGCCATTCTTACCAATTGATTCAGATGTTGTGAAAACTCGAGGTATTTAAGCCAAGATTTCTGACAGAACAGTCCCTCATGAGGTCCTCAGACGGTCTGATCATTAACTGACCTGTCCATGCCACTTTTGTGTGTATTGCCAATTTTTGACAACGAGAGGTAGTTTGCCTTTATGTTTCTCGGGTTGATTGGCATTATAAAATCTAGAGCTGGAAGAAAGGTGACCAGCCACTCTGGTTAGTCTGGGACTGAGGTTTCCCAAGATGTGGCACTTTTCAGTGATAAGACCAGGAAAGTCCCAAGCAAACCAAGATATCGGTACTTTTAGCTGGAAGACATCTTTGAAGCCCTTCCGTCCAATGCCCTTACCTTACAGAGGAAATCACTGAAGCCTGGAGTACCTATGACTCCCCAAATTTTCCCAGTTGGTCAGAGGTTGCACTGAATTTGTCCCCTAGTTCTCCCGACCCCCATGCACCACACCTGGAGAATCCCGTGCAAACGTCTAGATGGAAATTGTTGCATTGGCTACCAGGCTACCCTCAGTTCCCACTCTCCCTGATATTACCTGCTTGAAGTTCAAGTCTAATGGAATTCAAAAGATGGTTTAAAAACATCTGTAAAGCCTTCTAATAGTCCATGACTAATGCGCTGGACTTGGCTGTCCAATAAATTGTCTGCTCTATGGAGCCGTTACAGTGACGATCCTCAGACACCCTTATCAGCACTTGATACTCATGTAAACCAACTCTCATTAATGACAGGATAGAAGCAGTGACACTGTGCAGGCCTCCGCCTGCTGTCCTCGTCACACTTTGAAGTCCAGCTGCTAATAGTGGTGCCGACTACTGACATAAAAATGGGTGGCAGGTTATATAGACATGGCTAATTTCAAACAACTGATGTCAGTTATCATTTCTGCCAGAGGCTGCTTCTGCTACTCTTAGTCACGCAGAGCAGGCCTCATGGGGATGACATGCAGCTCAGGGACACAGTGACACCCCTACCTGAGAGAGTTTCATATTCTAAAGCTGAGGGTATAAATGGTAGCCTCGAAGCCTCCTTGGTCTGTAGATGTGTTTAAATTGTGTAAATTGCATTGTAATAGTTAAGAGGAGGGTTTATTAAAATTTAACAACCTAGATTTTTGGCTTTTCTTGATAAATTAGAAGATCCACCTAGGGTTGGACATTCCATATGGCAACCATTGGCTGGATGTGGGTAGTGGCTGTCCCCTTAAGAGGAAGCTGTGTCTCAGTGGGCCCCAGTGCCCACCACTCTCTGTCCTCTTGCACCTGTCCCACTCTATTTATTTAAGTCACAGGTCTGGCTTCTGTAGGCATTTGAATCTGTAAGCCTGTCTCTCATTTTATTCTTTAAACATCCTTGATAGGAGAAAAGAGACCAAAGTGAGTTCAACTATTCGTCCATCTTATAAATTGCTGAATTTGTCACAAAGTTCCCCAAATGCAGTCACAAATGAGAGATGGTGGGTTGAGAGGTTATAAGAAGCGGAGGAAGGACTCTCCCGACTGGAAGTCAAATATCCTGGGTTCGTGCCTGGGCTCTGCTTCTGACCTAATAAGTCACATTGAGAAATTTCTGATCTGTCTGACGCTCAGTCTCCTCACTTGTGTAAGAGGGTAGAGGAAGGGACCTCAAGATTCCACTCAGTACTTAATTCCTCCTTCTCTGCCATATAGTTTGGATTTTTCTGTCCAAAAATTTTGGAGTTTTCCACTCCCTTCCAGGGTGTGGAAATTTAAGCCAACGGAAAATGATGGACAGAAAATGAACTTGAGGGTTCTGGCTCTGATGGTGCCCAGGACTCAGAAAAAGCTGCTAAGCCTTTCTGGGCCTCAGTTTACAAAGCAAGAGGGTTGGGAGCGGGTAAGTCCTGAGGATGCTTTTCTTGCTGACATGTGGTGGTTCTCTGAAATCCCTGGAGACGCTGCCCCCATGTCCAGGTGACATGGCAAGTGCCCAGAGACCATGAAATCGAGATGTGTCCCCAGGGTCTCAGAAAGAGATCTAGAGTTCAGTCTGGAACAGGGGGTGGAGTGGGGTAGGGGTAGGGGGTGAGGGAACAGTGAGGGTGGGGGAGGGCAGGAAGGGGAGGGAGCTGGAATGTCCCCACTGGGATTTCAACTCCAGCTCTTTTACCACCTTGCTGGGTGACCTCAGGCAAGGTTTTTCACCTCTCTAGTATCCAGTTTCTCTATCTGTCAAACGGGGGTAACAGTGCTAATCTTGGAAGAGTTGCTGTTGAAAGAAATATAATCACAGACGTAAAGGACTTAGCCTAGCGTCGGCACTGATGAAATAGCAGGTGTGGCCATAGTAAATAGGCAGTCGCTAGCCCAAGCAAAATTCTAATGCCTTCCCAGAGCCCCAAGTGTGCTGGGTGGTTGTATACTAGCCAGACCAGGAAAACCCTGCACAGATCCTGTGAGTTAAAGGGGGTGATGGGAAAGAGCCATGTTCACACACAAATTTCAGCCCTGGGCTTAGAGCAATTTGGTCCCCTCCACTCAATAAGAATTTTCTGTAGACCTACTATGAGCCCAACACTGAGTGGTCGGAAGACCCTGCATGGCCACAAGCCTCAGAAAACAAACCCTTATTCTGAAGAACCTCTGGATTGTTGTGCTGAGAATGGCAGAGATTGAGGGAGAAAGAAGGGGACAAAGAGAAAGGAAAGGGGAAGGAGGGATAGAGGAAAGGAGGAAGGCAGGAAGGGAGGAAGGAAAAGAGGTGAATGAGAAGGTTAATACCCAATAAACCATCCCCTCCGTGAAGAAGGAGATAAGACAGTCTACCAAGCAGGAGGACACTTAAGGAGAGATAGGAAATATTTATTATATTGTAGGAATTGAAAAGGAGACCTCGTTTGACTTGGATTTATGTTAGAAGACCTCAACCTTTTTGAATGGAGCAAAGTCACCATTTAATTCAGAGTGGGTGCTCAGCCAGTGTTGGCTGAGGTAGTGAGTTACTATGAAATTAAGTATAACAAACAAACCCACTGCAGGAGCAACCTGACGATATTACCATATTCATTCCTCAAGTGTAGCGTGTTGAGTTGATGACTAAAACTATATTTGCTACTTAAATGACACTGAGTGCCAGGAATAAAAGCTGGATTCAGGTTCTGGGAAAATGTTTTGCTAAATACATCAAAAGTTTTGGTTTACTGGTTTATGTCCTCTATCAGACTACAAATTCTATGTTATCTTGGCATCTCCCAGGCTTAATCTAGGGTCTAGCCCCAAGGAGGACTTTGATAATACTTGTTGAATGTACGAATCAAAGAATAATCGTATGAGTGAATGAATGATAGACCCTGTCCCCAGCTAGCTTTTATAGCTCTTACCCTGGGGAGGAACACACGAAACAGACAAGCAGAAGAAAAGACACCTAAGGACCTCTAGTCCTGGGACTGCCATTTTCTGGCTGCGTGGTTTGGGAACAAATCACTCCGTGGCTCGGGGCCCCAAGCTCTCAGAGGGCCCTCGGTTCTGTGAGCCCAGTTTGCTCTGACTATACTGGCTTCTCAGCAGCATCAGCTGCTGCCAAAGAGAATTCGTACTCACGGGGCGGGAATGTGCTGGCGTGCGCCTCCCGATTTTCCTTTGACTCTGACGGCAACTGGAGCCTCCCAGGCGTGGGTGGTCCACGCTGTCCAGTCGGCCTCCGGGCACGTGGGCTGGAACATATTCTTCAGGTTTAACCTCTGGAAGACAATTCCTGGACCAAAGAGGGTCCCTGCTCAGGGCTTCTAGGCACCTATGGAACCACATGTGCATGCAAGTGTGGTCAAGGGGTTTCCTCCCACCTTCTCCTTCCTCAAGCTGGGATGGATATCTGGCCGTGATGTTGAGGTTGGGGCTGCAAATGCTGGACTCACACAAGGGACAGCCTCCATGGACAGCTGCCCCCCGTGTCCTCTCTGTTCTGCCTTTGAGGTCAATGAGGCCCTGTGTGCAGCTGAAAATGCCTGGGGTATGGAAGCAGAGAGACTGGCTCTGGTGATTCTGGCCAGGATAGAGGGCAGAGGTGCCAGAAGTGGCCCTGGAAAGCTGGTGCTTGGCAGCCTTCGAGTACAATTTCTCCGACGTGAGAGGCTTGGAAAAGCTTCAGTAAACCTCTGACACCCTGGACTCAGAGACCAGCTCAGCCTGAAACTGTGGCCTGCTCACTCCAAGAGGACTTTTCCAAGCCCACAGAGCATCTTGGGTGAGTCATCCTCAGCTCACTCCAGGGGCCTGGCTGAGCCTCAGACCCACCGAGGATCTTGTAGCCTTTGATGAACAGTCACACCTTTCCATGCCTTTCCATTCAGGAGGGACTTCCAAGCTGCCTCTAATTGGATTTGAGTTTGGATGGCTTCCTGTGGGCCGATGAGGATTGCAAAAGAGGCCACCTGGTCTGGGGTTGGCAAGAGGCCTAACTTTTTGTCAAGCCAAGAGTTTGGGCATGCAAATAATCCATTGCTCTTATATCCTGAGGGTTGGATAACTTGGGTAGCAAGACGAAGGAAGCTGAAGTACCATGTTGCTGCAGATTCAAGAGTCTTCCAAACACCCTTTTGTCAGGCAGGGCAGAGTGAAGTCACTGGGAGGGAAGGCAGCTCGTCCTTCAGCCAGCAGATGAGCTGGGTACACATCTGTCACCCTGAGCATGTGTGTCTCTAAATGTCTCTCTCTCATATGAATGAAGAAGGGGGGGGGAGAGAGAGAGAGAGAACAGAACATAGAACATACAACTATAAAATGCATTCATCATTCAACAAATGTTTATTGAGCATCTAATGTAGGCAGGAAATGGTGCTAGGTCTACAGCATATAGAAGAAAAGAAATAGTTCCTTCCTCCAAAAGTGTTGCAAAAGAGGATATTGGGTGAGGTGGGTTTCAGACACAGATCTGGGTGGGAACACTGCATCTACCATTTACTCTGGAGGGGACCATTTACTCTGAGGCAGGTGGTTTGACCTCTCTTAGCCTCAGTTTCCTCCTCATGGAGGTGTTCTGAGGGCACAAGGAGCTAATGTTTGTGAAGCCTTTAGCAGGGGGCAGCACATAGGGAGCTCTGGAGATGTGGTGAAGGCAGCAGTAGGTGGCTGCTACCTGGAAGGGGATGTAACACACGTGCACGGTGCACCTTTGTGTAGTCCCTGTGGTTACCTGGGAGCCGACTTAGACATTTCTGTTCCCACATCGCTTGTTCTTACCTTCATCGTAGCACTTCTCCAACGGCATGGTGACTATTGGTTCTCATGTGGGTCCTTCGTGATGAGCTGTGAGATTCTTGTCTGCAGGAGCCTCACATTATTCGTGTTTTAACCCTTAGCTTCAAGCAGAGAGCCGGCACATGGTAAATGCAAATGCACACTCTAACCCAGCTCTCCCAAGTTCCATCCTGTTCTTCCCCCCGCCCCCAGCATCCTACATAATTTACTTCTTTACTATCTGTCTCTCCCCACTAGCCAGCTCCAGGAGAGCAGGAATTTTGTCTTTTTTAAATCACTGATTTATCTCCAGTGCCGAGACACTTCCCCGGTACATAAATACCTACAGTGCCTGCCACACACTAGCTACTCAGTAGATATTGTCAAATGGATTAATGAATAACTTAGCAATACTTTGTGAAATGACCAAGCAGACTGTAGTTATTTGAGGCAGGAGAGAGCAAAGTGTATTTTGACACACAGGACACGTTGGCCCAGGAGTCAGGCCAACAGGAGTACCATTCTTTGTCTCTCCACTTCCAACCCGGGAGACTTTTGCCAGTTACTTAACCTCCTTAAGCCTCAGCTGGCACAGAAGTAGAATGGGAACCGTAATAGTGCCTACCTAGTGGGGTGTTGGGAGACCTCATGGGAATGATGAATGTAGATTGCTTAGCACCCTGCCTGACATGGGTTGATGGCAATGTCAACCATTGTTACAACCACCTTGTACACTGATGTTAGGTTGTTCAGAGACAAGCCAAGTGCTTCTGCCAGGAAATCATCATCCTCTCCTCCTGTTATAACCAGCAGTGCTTCCCATGTCACCCGCTGACTTAGAAGTCAGGGTGGACGCGTCCTTTACTTCAGTGACTGCTGCAAAACCTCAGTCCGTGGTGTATTTAGTCTGCTGCTTATGCTACAAGCAATGTGGCTTCCATCACTGCTTTGCAGTGAAAACCCTCTGTGACCTATGTCTGCCCTTCCACCCCCAGGCCGCCCACCAAAATGCTGCTACAACTGCAAAACCTCTCCCTAGGGAATGCTGTGTGCTTGGAGGGATCAGCTGTGGCCTGAGTTCAAGTTCCCTGATTCTGATTTCTGCTGCCTGGGCACGTATTTATAGAGTGCCTACTTTGTGCACTGTGGCTTGGCTTACTCTGTCCAGCATCCTCTAACCTAGTGTGGCCCTGGAGAAACCCCCTATCCCTCTACCTGGCCGCATCTGGGACTCATTGGTGCTGTCACGACAGTTTGTTTATGTGTAATTTCTGGGTAAGACTTGAAAGTTGAACTACCGCTCCTTTCTCTAAACAGCCACTACTGTTATACAAAAAGCAGGCCATCTCCCAACTTGGATGTTGGACCAAAATATCTCTTCCCAGTGCACCTTGCGAGAGAAATCAAAGGGACTTGTTTACTCCCAAATGAAAACTTGCAAAGTTAAGAATCCCTCGGGACTGGCTGTTTCAGTGCGAGAAAGGCGCCTGTAAAGAAGCTCACGGTGAACCTACAGGTTTGTTTATGGGGACAGTCCTCCCTGGTTAGGAGCAGACATCCTGAAACACTCGGGCCGGCAGAGGAGTCCACCAGTGGGGGGGACAGGAGCCGTGCCCCAGAGCTGAGGGTCCGCGGTTTCCTCTGCACACCCACCCTGCTGTCAGTTCCTCTTCTTTTCCTCGATCTTCTCTCTCCTTCCTCCCAGGGAAGGCGCACAGGCGGGGTGGGGCCAAGAGAGAAAGTGGCCTTTGTTTCTCCTGCTAATGTTTTCATTAGAAAGGGGATTCTCCTGTGTGCATGTCTCTGACCTCTCGCAGCCCCGGTCGTCAGGTTTCAGGACCACGATTTGGACAGCTGCACGGGCTGATTTGATCAGGTATCTGAGCAGGGCTGCGGCTCTCTGCGCCAAGGGAGGCCCCGGTGCTGCCCCATCCTGCAGGCCCAGGCCCTGGAGGTGGCCACCCCCTCTGTGGCCAGCTGTCCATCAAAACAGGTCTGGCGGCCCTTACGTGGGTGGGAGAACTCCAGTGTGGCCCCAGCTTATAATTTATTTAATTGTGCCTCCAAGGGGAGAAAGGGAGGGGAAGGACTAGTGACTGTTTGACCTCCATTTCTCCTTCCTGTGGGATAGTAGGGTCCAAAGGACTTCCTGTCTGACACAGTTCTTGGGGCTGGGGGGGATGATGAGTTATGGGAGGACCTAACAAATACTGTACAGTTGTTTCCAAAAGGAGGCCAGGAACCCCCTCAAAGTCACCAGTTTCTTGTAGGATGTGGGGCCACGCAGAGTCTGACAACTCTTTCTGTAAACTGCATGAATTTCCTGTGGCTGCTGAAACAAAGTACCACAAAATGGGGAGAGGGGGCTTCAAACAACAGAAATTTAGTTTCTCAAAGTTCTGGAGGTCAGAAGTCCAAGATCAAGGTGTTGGCAGGGCCAGATTTTCTCCAAAGGCTCTGAAGGAAGATCCTTTCTGCCTCTCCTCTACCTTCTGGAGTCACTGGCAGTCCTTGGGTTCCTTGGCTTACTGCTTACGTCACTCCAGTCTCTGCCTCTGTCTTCACATGTGTGTCTTCCCTCTGAGGGTGTCTGTATGCAAATTTCTGTCTTTATTAGGATAACAGTCAGTGGATTAAGGACCATCCTAATCCAGTCTGACTTCATCTTAGCTTGATATCTGCAAAGACCCTATTTCCAAATCAGGCCACACTCACGGGTTCTAGGGCCTAGGACTTGGACGTATCGTTTTCATGGACACAATTCAACCCAGGACAGAGCTATTCTCCACAAAAGTCCCTTTTGGCTTTGACGTCTCAGTTTTCTCATCTGTAAAATGGGGATAATAGTCCTACCTCCTCCCTTGGGCTGATGTGGGGATTAAATTGGTTCAGAGATATAGAGTGCTCAGAACACTGCTTGGCAGACAGCAACCTAGATACAGGGATTCCTGTTCTTCCTGGTATCAGGCACAGGACTCCAAAAACAGCATGGGAAAAATAGGGTCAGGATCAAATGCATCTCACACACGTCAGTGGTCTTCGGTCACCCTTAGAATAAAATCCTCATAGCCCCGAGACTTCATCCTGCTCCTGGGCCTCTGCCATGTGGGCCTTTCCTTCTCCCCATGTCACACTGGCTGCTGCCTCTAGACCTTGTCCTATGCTGATTGCCAATCTGCTGCCTGGAAGGCTCTCCTCCTCTTCTCATATACCCCTCCTACAGCTGGCATCCAGTCTGGGTTATGCTCCAGCTGAGCACCTTGTCATACGGCTGCTGTGCTGCCGTCTGCTTTCCCCACAATCCATCACTTTACAGAGGTCAGTATTTGCCTGTGCTCATTATCTGAATGTGTGTAGAATTTAAACTCCATGAGGACAGGAACCGTCTGACTTGTGTTTCTTCGTGTGTGCCCAGCACCAGTGGGCACTCTGTAGTTTTGAGTGTGTGACTACGTGGATGAGGTCAGACCACCCAGTTAGTAACCTGAGTCCCTCATAGTGGCAGACACTGTCTTGTTGGGAGCTTCCTTCTGGGGGCCCATGGCAAAGCGCAAATGTGTGGGAAAGCTTGATTTGGCTCACCCAGCCTTATGTTTCCCTGTCCTATTTGTTTCTATTGAAGTTTTTATTTCGAAAAAAAAAAAAAAATTGGCACACCCACAGAAAAATCACCAGATATTATAATGAACTCCCATGTTTCTGTCACCTAGATTTCCCTATTGTCATCATTTAGCCACATTTGCTCTTTTGCTTCTTCTCTCTCAGTCAACGTCATCACGATCATTACTTGTTTCTTTATTTTTGCTGAACTCTTTGAAAGTAACTTGTGGGACACGCCCCTGAATACATCAGCAGTGCCTCTTAGGAACAAGGACATTCTACACAACTATGTTGTCACCATGCTTTATGAATGTTCATATTTAGGTTTCACCATTTGCCCCAATACTGTGCTTTATGGCAACTTTTGCCTTCCAATCCAGGCTTCAATCTTGAATCATGTGTCATGTCTCATTAGTCTCCTTTAATCTGGAACCTTCTTCAACCTGTCTTTGGTTTTTGTTTCATGTGCATTTGGGAAGAGTGCAGATTTACCCTTCTGTGGATTGCTCCTCTCTTTGAGTTTGTCTGATAGGATTCAACTGAGTTTATACATTTTCAGAAAGTCAGGTTTTCCAGAAATGAATCTTCCATTACAAAAAAAAAAGGTTTCACCTTTTGAAAAATTAATAAACTTAGCAACACTGGGCCTACATTTCACATGAGATGTTATACACAATATCCACCCACAGCCTTTAGTTTTAGCAGCTATGCATGAGTGAGCCCCACTGTCATGGTGAGAAGAAACCACTCCTAGCTCACCGTGTGACCCTGGACATGGCCTCACGGGTCTGGGCCTCAGAGAACAGTAACAGAGAAAACATTTGGTGAGAGAACATCTCCAAAGTGGCAGAACCCAGAAAATATGAATTTTTTTCCTTCTAAATTCATAGATGCTTCCACTGCTAGAGGGAGGGGCACATCACAAAGAAAGACAACACTTAAGCAAGAAAAGTTGGCATGTTGCACGGATTTGTGCAACAGCAGAAGGAACAGGTCATACAATGATATTGCTGAGAAGTGGCTCTGTAACTCACCCTGAAAGGGTTCTCAGCTGCAGTGATCTTTCTCAAGAACTCAGATGCCCACAGCTCTCTGCAATGAGAATGTCAGTCTCAAAGACAAGCAAGGTCCTGCCCATGTGGGCCACTGTGGGCCTTGGTTAGGACAAACTACCACACAACCACTCCTTGCAAGGATCTTACCTAACCCCCTAAGTCAGAATTATCTTTTCCCGAGTTTAGACATGTTCTTGCTCAGTGCTATTCACTCAGCCAGAACGATGTTCCTATATTTTAAATAAGTACATAAATTATTGGATAGATGTAAAGTACCTGTTTTTGTTCCTCTTAACTAATTCTTTGTCTCACCTTCCAAACAAGTGCTTCTTGACCTTCTTAAACAGATATCCCCTTTTGAGAAACACAGACACACATCCCATTTTACATGCTGATTCTCACACCCACGCCCCCAAAGGGCTATGGAGAATAAGTTCTCATTAATAATCATGATCCTATCTGAAAATCTCCACCAACCAAACATATTTTGTCGCTCTGTATTTTTAAGTTATATAAAAAAAGGTTTCCCTTCATACATTATATAGTAGTGTAAAATGGAACACTTTTTTCTATTCTGCATCTCCTCTAGAGGTTGTGATTGCCTATCCAAAAGGGTGGGGCGGGGGGCACATGACATTCCTCCCCAAAGCATCTCTGACCTAAATCTTGGAGAACCGCCAGGGTGGGGGTGGGGCATCGGATCCCAGGTAAGTCAGCCTTGTGGTCACTGCTCTGAAATCTTCACTGGGAGGCTGGTCTCAAGGTCTGAACAAGCTATTTTCTCATAGGACCTGGCCCCAGTGGGTCCACTCACAGCCCCAGATGCCCCCCAGTGCTTCTGCATTCCATGCCTCTCCCACATGCAAGAAATGCTGACCCGTGGAAAGAGAAAACAGAAAACCTAGAGAGCTAGCCACCAAAAATGCCCAACTTCCATGAAATCATACATGTTCCTAAAAATTAAACAACAAAAAAAGGCATTTGGGGTGGGCTGGGCTGTTTATCTCCATTTCCGCATGTGTTTGTTGATAAAGATCTTACTTGGAAACTTTATTTCACAGAGATTAGGACAAATTTTCCAGTTAATAATTACAGGTATTACAAAACCGTCAGCTGATTTGGCTGCAGGACAACACAGGAAGGGTTTCCTCTTCATTTTTAGCCCTTGTGATGACAGCCTCAGCCCATTTCAAATAGAAGAGCTGACTTGGATTATCCAACATAATGGTCCAATGTGCTAAATTAACTGTGAAATCTTCTAATTTTATTCAGGCATATAAAAGTGTTTTTATGCCTAAATGCATCCAGCGGCATGTTTTCAACTAGCTTTAAATAGGCTCTCAGCCTTGTTAAGAGAGATGGTTCAGAACATAGGCTCTGGAGGCAGTTCCAATCCTGCTCTGCCACTTCCTGCCTGGGTCAGCCTGCAGCATGTTACTCACTCTGTCTGTGCCTCAGAACAAGGGGAATAATGATCGTAATTCCCACAATGTGCGTTGGGAGGCTAAGTGGGTTAATTTACTCAATCGCTTAGCTCAGTTCCCAGCACATGGAAAGTGTGTACTAGAAGTTAGAGATGATGATGATGGTGGTGATGATGGTGATAAAGGTGATGATGGTGCTCGTGATGATGGAGATGGTGGTGATGGTGATGATGGTGGTGATGGCGGTGAAGGTGATGGCGGTGATGGTGATGGTGGTGATGGTGATGGTGGCCATGGCGATAGAGGTAATGATTCTCTTAATGTACACTGAGCACTTTGCACTTGCAGGTACCATGCAAGTGTAGCGTACAGATTTGATTAATTCTCCCAGAACCATTATTATCCCTGTCTTCTGATGAAATAGAAGAGGCTTAGGTCAGTTAGGAAACAGGAGATGATCTGGAACCAGGCTTGCCAGATGGACTGAGGCTTTCGATGGTTAGTGTTGGGGTGTGAAGACGAACAAGACATGATCCCTGTCTCAAAGGGCCCATCCCTCCTCCCACCCCTGACAAGCAGAAGGGTACAATGTTCTTGTGCCAGCACCAGGAAACAGCAGGCATCGTCTGACCCTCACCAACACCCTGTACCCTGGTCGGAGCAGATACTGTTGCATCCATACAATTAAAGGTAAATTGACACTCAGAAGAGTTACGTGGCTCATTCAAGATCATACAATTGGACTCAAAAGGGCCTCCCCACTTCAATATTGTGGGGAAGATTGCTCATGCAGCCATGTCTGATTCAGCCCTGACTTGGGGTAGCCACACAGACCCTGCTCAGCAGGATGGTCCCCAAGAACCCATACAACCCAGACATGAGTCAGAATGGCCACTATGCTGGGCTGTGTTAAGGCGACCAGGGAGAGCGACAGCTTGACAGCTCACCCATTTGCTTGGCCTTTAGGACGAGAGTGGTAAGCAGATGTATTTGAAATGGTGCAGTTGGAGACCTCATTTAAGGTAGAAACTGAGGGGCAGCTATTGTGTAAAAGAAAGAACAATGCTTGGAGAGCCAGGACTGAAGCCGGGGATTTTCCCACTGGTTCATGCGTGAAGCTCAAGGGCCTGGCCCCAGACCACACAGACAGACGGTGAGGGGCCAAACTCACTGCAGGCCCATTTGACCCCAAGACCCATGCTCTTAACCACTTTTCCACATGCCCTTTCCTCAATAAGCTTCACTTAGCCTTGAAGGAAACCAATGGCTTGAGACACAATGTCAAGATAATACACATAACCTTATTTTATGAAGGATGATTGTTAGATGCTAGTGATTTACCTTGGCTCTGGGATGGCCAACACTACATAACCGTGTCACAACTTAAGTCTGTCCACTACTGATTCACTACTTAATTTGCCAGGAAGAAGACCAGATTTCAGTTGCCACCTCCAGCCTCAGTGTAAAGCTTTGTTTATTTAACTGAGGGTTGCTGTCCTCAACGATGGTTCTTAACACATTTTGTTTCATAAGGCTAATTGTCATTATCTTCTCACGATGCTCTTTGATTATTCTGAATGCTTCTAATAAGATCAACTCTTTGTCTGTTACGTACCTGTCTATCATTTCTCTATCCCCACCCTCCTCCTGCAGAGGATTGGCAGACACTTGTTAAGTAACAAACCAATGGGCAGAAATGCCCCGTCTGCAAAGACAACATTAGATTGGTCCTTGCCGTTGGAGACTTTCAGATCCACCCAGAGATTACAGAATCCAATTGTGAAACAGGTTTCGTTTCTTCACTTGGAACACAAGCCATGCTTGTTAAATCAATGAATCACCAGGACTGACTCTGAAAGATTTTTGGCTATGCTAAAATTCAAGCCACCTTCGAAAGAAAAAGATTTGCTATCCCTAAAGCTGATCAACGATAGAGGCCACATGCAAATATCTTTGAAGAGACAAAAAGCAGACAGTTTTCAAAGACCCTTTCTATTAATAGAAGCACGCTGTGGACTGACCAGACAGTAAAGTCAGGGGCTAGAGTCCCTCTATAAGGCTGGTGCTTTGGTCATGGCAACAATACATACATTTTAAGACTACTCTTATTGAGGCTGTATTGTTCATATTTAGTCCCTCGTGACTTACACACACCGCCCACAGTCTTCACAACAGCATACAAATAAGAGAACAGCTTGGCAGACTGCAGCAGTTTGCCCCAAATCAGGCAGTCATGCAGTGCTTGAGTCAGTATGTCGGCCTCTGAAATCTGGGCCACGTTTAATCTACACTCATATCCATTATCTTATCTGATGCTTGTCCTAATGGGTGAGTGAGATTGGTCAGGTGGCAAGGGGTGGAGAGGGCAGGACGTCTGCAAGAACTTTGGTGTGGCTGGAGGAGTGGGATGAAGGGGGTGGATTGTGAAGGGATGTTAGTTAGAGGTGCCAAGATGAGAAGCTAGAAAGTTAGGCTGGGGCCCCAGGTTCTTAATTCTGTGGGGGAATCCCTTAAGAAATGTAAATGATGGAATTTCATCCCAGATCAATTAAATTACAATATACGGGGACAGGGCGTCCTCAAATAAATGTCAGTGTTTTTTTAAAAGCTCCCCGAAGGGGTTCTAATTTGCAGTTGGGGTTGAAATCCACTGGGATAGATCGTGACCAACATGTTGGCCCTTGATTATAAAGATTCCTAATTTGGTCTATTTTGATACGCTTTTTCGTTTACAACTTTACTCCTAGGGAATTTTCTTTGTGCGGCATCCAGGCACAAAGCAGGGGGTGGGGGAGCGCCGCACAGGGTAAAGGCAGGGTGGAGGACTGTGGGTTGAGTGACATCTGACAATGTCTTCCCGGTCAACTTGAGAAACAGCATAAACAAACCATGAAATTTTGCTTCTCCTCCGCCTAAGGGCTCTTGGTTGGCTGCCACGGAATTATCAGCCTCTTAGAAAGTGTCTATCTATCTGCTCTAGAAAGGCCATGGGAACACAAAAGGCACACACAGCTCCAGCCCTGAGCCATCTCACATCAAAACAAACAGCACAGAGCAACCCCACTCAGCCACCCAGTTGACCAGTAGTCCTCCCTGCGACCCTGGGCTCTAACCTGAACACTGGGTGGGGTCCAGTGAGAGCTGCATTCATGGTTTTGATAAGTTTTCCTGGGAGATCAGAATCAATAGGACCAGGATAAAAAAATCCCACATTTCCAAAGAGGTTGGTTCCTATACTCAAAACTGGTTAGTGTTTAGGTGGCCGGATGGCTCAGTTGGTTAGAGTGCGAGCTCTCAGCAATAAGGTTGCCGGTTCAATTCCCGCTATGGGATGGTGGGCTGCAGCCCCTGTAACTAAAGATTGAAAACGGCGACTGGACTTGGAGTTGAGCTGTGCCCTCCACAACTAGATTGAAGGACAACAACTTGGAGCTAATGGGCCCTGGAAAAGCACACTGTTCCCCAATACTCCCCCATAAATTAAAAAAAAAAAAAATTTAAAAAGAGAGATTGGGAAATGAAATACAAATCTATAAAAACAAAACAAAACAAAAAACTGGTTAGTGTTCCCCAACAAACTTAACTAACACTGAGGAGATGCTTCCCACTGAAATTTGCTGTCTCCACAGAAATTTAATTCCCCTAGAAAAATAACCCCCTTTCCTCTTCCCAGGAATTCTTCTCACTAGAAGAGGCTTTTCACAACAAGCCAAGGTGTTTGGGGATCTCTTTAAAAAAAGGTTCACCATAACTTCATTAACTAGACTTTAGGGAAAGTAAAAAACACCACCAAAATATAAATCTGGTCACTAAATATTCAAAGTAATGAAATTAAAGAAGCCCTCATGTATCATTTCTATATTTTCCATATTAACCCCTGACATGCTAAACATTAGCAGTCAGTGCTTATTTGATCGCATTGAAACTAGAGCATTCACTGAATTTTGGTAGCCTACTAAATTTTACATCATGAGTATAAATATGGAGAAATAGGAAGTACTGCATTTAAAAGGGGGGGGCTCATTCTTTATAGTCGGCTAGTTCCACCTCTAAAATCTTAGGAAAAATGGCGTCAGAAATTAAAAGTCAAATGTGCAAAGATATTCACTGCTAAGTTATCTGTCAATAACTAGAAAATATGCAAATGTCCTAGGAAGGGGTTGGGGAACTTAAATGGCCAGGTAGTAAATATTTTTGGCTTTGCGGGCCACATACCTATGGTCTTTACCACAACAACTCAGCTCTGCCAGGTAGCACAAAAGCAGCCACAGGCAATGTGTAAATGAAAGAGCATGACTATGTTCCAATGAAACTTTATTTATAAAATCAGGCAGCAGGCAGGATGTGGCCCACAGGCCAAAGCTGGCTGATCCTGTTCTGTAATAAAGAATACGGTTATCATATTCTAAAACAATAAAGTGTGTTTACTTAGCAGCTCATTTAAGATCCTATAGAAACGTGGAAAAACGAAAATGAAGCACTGGTAATGTAAAAAGCAGAAAAACACATGTACAAGTGCAATCATAAAACGTGTATATGCAAATGGCTGGAAGGAAATGTCAAGTGAAGAGGAGGGAAGATAGCAAGGGGATGGTTGCATTATGACGTTCAGACTTTGCTTCAAAAGTCGTTTCCACCCCAGACATTTTTCATGAGACTTCCGGTAGTAAACGTACATCTGAAGAAAGCAGGACACCGTGCTGTCCTGCAATAACCTGCTTTTGCTGTAGCATATTCATGGACTGCGCCCTACAGCCTTCATTCATTCAGTTGTTTGTGAATTCACTAAAAAGTGTTTTACTAACAAACCGAGGAACACCTATTATGGGGCAGACACTGCGCTAAGTGGAGGAGGGACCAATTCATGAAGAAGACAGACAAGGTTCCTGAGCTGGGAAGCTTTTGTTCAGGTAGGATGAGAGCAGGTGAGCGGGAGTCAGCCCAGGCAAGCCTGTGAGGAGGGGATCTTCCCCCGCAGGCAATGGGCGGCTACTGAAACACTGTAGACAGAGGCTGACAATGAACTTCGGGGCTGCAGCCCTCGAAGGAAAGGTGGTGGCAGTAAGTGTACCTGTGCCCACATGGGACACATCAACCCTAAATTAAGGAGAGGATGAGCTGGGCATGGTCAACCACAGCCCAGCCAAAGCATGGAGATAGCTTTGTCATAGCCCCTGAAACCCACAGCCCCAGCCTCCTCACAGCTGTGCCTCAACTTCCACAGGGCGCCCTGTCTTGTGGACTTGGGGACAGTGCTGGACCAGCCTGTCTACCGATCAGTAAAGCACATCGGAGCCAGGTCTGTCTCGCCAGCGTCTCGGAACAGGATCAGATTTATGTACAAGAGTGCACACAAGGAGCCGTGAGCGTAAAATTCCAGATGTTTGCCCTGCAGATGTTTCACATGCAATTTGGGAATTTGGGAATGCTCGAAATAGTATTTGCCCATAAAATTGCCTGAAATGCAGTCCAAATGTGTCCGTAAAAAGTAACCAAATAGCTATTTATTGTTATTAGTCCAAGTTGTTCAAAATTCTACATGGGGCTCGGCATTGATCAAATCGGGTGCTGGCCGCCTTCAGGGGTGACCTCAGAGGTGCTTCCCAGACACCTCAGGTTCTGACTTACACAGTGAAGTCGGCAAAGTCTCCCTTTGGCCCCGACATTTGACCAGGACACATGGAGAAAGCCCCAATGGGCCCTGCTAAGACATTTTCCTTGAGGTAAATTCCTGAAAACCTTGATGAAGGTCCAAGTCTGTTCATACATAGACCAAAATATAGAAAAAGAAGCAGGTTAGGAGGTGATAAAATTATCATTTGGCAACCATCCCCAAGCAGCCTATGAGAGAACACTGCTTCCATTTCTATTGTGGCAAGATACACCTAACATAAGGTCACCATTTTAACCATGTAAAAGTGTGCAGTTCAATGACATTGAGCACAATCACAAGGTGATGCAACCGCCACCACTGTCCACTTCCAGAACGTTTTCATCTCCCCTAAGAGCAAGCCCGTCCCACTCACAGTCACGCCCCTCCCCACCCCACCCCACCCCCAGTAACCACTCATCTGCATTTTTGTCTCTGTGGATTTGCCTCTTCTGAACATTTCTTACAAATGGAATCAGACAATATGTGGCCTTTTGTTTCCAACAAGCACTTAAAAGACACTCCGCGTCATTAGTCATCAGGGAAATGCAAAGCGAAGCCACAGTGAGAGACCACTTCACACCCACTAGGATGGCTGTAATAATAATAACAACAATAATAATAATAATAATCTGAAAATAACAAATGCTGGTGAAGATGTGGAAATTGGAACCCTCATGCATTGCTGGTGGGAATGTAAAATGGTGTAGCCGCTGTAAAAACAGTCACTGCAATGGAGTGACAGGAGCTGGTTGGGGTCCAATGGCCTGTGTTTGAGCTCCAGGCCCTCCATGCAGTAGCCATGTGACCTTAAATTCCCCCGACCTTGATGAGTCCTCACTCCTCATCCTGTACCTCCCAAGATTCTCTGAGGCCCACATAAACCACACACAAGGCTGGCAGAGGCCTCCATGCGTGTCTCCTGCAGTCCCTCTTTCAGGAACTTACCTTCTTACCCACTCCCCTTCAAACATACTGCGGACTCTCCTTTCCCTAGCAGGCGTACTCCACCCCAGGGCCTTGGCTCTTGCTGTTCCACCACTGAGAACTTGGAGCCCTCCCTCACCTCTTTACATTTTTATTCAAGCACCAGCTTTCCAGTGACACCTCCCCAGACCACCCTATTTACACGGGCAATTCCTCCCCTGCCCCTTGGCTCTCTCCATCGCACTTACAGAACAAAAACTGATTTTTATTTGGGGGGTTTAGGAAGTCACTCCCCTCCCAGCAGAAACTGAGCTCCACAGGGCTGAGGGTTGTGTCTGTCTGCTCGTCACCGTGTCCCCAGCATAAGCAGGGCTCAGCAGGGAAAGCTGCTCAGAAGAGACTGCTGGACTGGTGGGTGGACGTCTAGAATGATGCATATGGGCAAGTCAGGTTTCCTCGAGCACATGAGGGTCAAGGTGGCTTCCGTGCACAGCACAGTATACCCACACCAGTGGGGGTGACAGAGGCTCGGTGAGAGGACAGGGGTGGGGGAAGACAGGGAGCCCACGGCACAAGCTAGTTCTTGTTGGCAGGCAGCTCCAGCTTAAGCAAAGCAAAGGGGATTTGTAAGAATGCTGGGACCTCTGAAGGAGTGGAAACCATATCCTAGGAAAATGCGCTCTCTTTCTCTCTTTTTTCTCTCTGATTTCTGCCTCTCTCTCTCTCTCTCTCTCTCTCTCTCTCTCTCTCTCTCCCCACCCCCCTGTCTGAGATCCCCCTGTGTTTTGCTTCACTGATCATAACCTTTCACTGCATGTCACAACAGCCTATCTATCTAGCAACTGGAAGCCAGACTAACTCTCTTGGTCCCAGTTCCGAATTGTCAGAGAGGAGGTTCTGATTTCTGATTGGCCCAGCTTGAGTCAGGCTGCTTCCTTGAGCCTATCAGCTGTGGCTGGGGGTGTGTGGGGCCACCAGGAGGTGACAGGGTGGTTAAAGAAGGCAACTGTGAGCAGGAAAGGCATCATGAGATTTGTTTACCCCACGAAGCCGATGAGAACATTCGCCCTATAGGTCACTCATTCCATCTTTGTCTATTAATTCATCAGAATGTTTATTGAGATCCTACTGTGTGCTAGGCACCGTTCTAAGGCCTATATCAGTAAGATAAAAGATATGGAAATTTCTGCCCTCAATAAACCCACAACCCAGTAGAGGAAAGACCTCATACACAAGTAAACAGATCTGCTCATTAATGGGGAGAAGCAAGTGCTCTAATGAGAATTCAGCCAGGTAAGGAGACAGATGGTGATGGCAGCGGGCAGTTATGATTTTAGCTCAGGGGGGCAGGGAAGGCCCTTCTGAGGGGGGAATTCTTGGTAGGGACCTGGATGGAAGGAGTGAGCTGGGCAGCCCTGCAGGTGGCCCCACATGCGCAAAAGCCATGTGGCTGGCAGCTCTGTGTGCTTGCGACCAGGAGGCCACTGGGACTGGAGGGGGGGATGCGAGGCGTGAGTGGCAGAACAAGCGGGTTCTTGCACATCAAGGCAATGGCTTTAGATTCTGTAGCTTTCTGGACCATTTCACAGGCATTACCCACTCTTTGTTGCGCTGTGACACATCTCATGAGAACAATGAGGCTTTTCAGGGGACCCCTAGCCTGAGACAGAACTTGCAATTCAGATACCAACAGCTTAGATTTGAGTCCCAGGCCCCCACCTAGTGTCTGTAGCACATCTTGGGTCTCCCTGTCTCCATCTGTTGGGTGCCGTTCAAAGCTTGTCCCAGCCTGGCTGTGGGAGCCCCCGGAGACCTCCCTCAGGAGCTGGGGCAGCACAAGAGGACACCTGGTAGGTGTTCCATGGCCACGTCCCCACTCTGCGCCACGCTCCCGTCTTTGGGCTTGGCGGAGGGCTGCTGTCCAGAAAGGTGAGCAGCTGCGGGGAAACATAAGGCCACAATTGTGCGCTCGCCGGAGGCCGAGATGACAGGGCTCATTTTTCAGAGATCTGCGATGGCAGTCACGGCTCAGGGTCGGAGGCCGCGGCCAAACTCCCCTCCCATGGCTCCCAGCCTTGTCTCTGACTGCTAGGAGCTCGGGATGAAAAATGAGGGACATTCCTGGCAGTGGTATGTGTGCTTGATGGAAAGATGGAGGCCGGCTCTGGGATGACTTCACGGGGGCCACACGGGTGGACCAGCTCTCGCTGTCAGCCCCTCTGCCGGTGTCCCTAGAAGGAGGCAGGAATCCTTGACAGGAAAACCTGAAAGATTGCTCCCCACGGCACCATCCCGATAATCCATTGGAGCCCCCAAGCCCCAAAAAAGGCCACAGCTCTGATAGGGGCTTCACCCCATGGGTCCCAGGGGCCCTGTCAATCAGGCCAACACAGGAGCTACGGGATGGGTCAGGCGGCTTTAAAGAAAGCCCTGCATTGTTTTTAAAGGGTAACCCATTTGCATCTTGGGTTTCACGGTGAAGTCTGTGTGGCCACAGCGAGCAATTTAGCATTTGCTGGGAGTTGGGTGAGCCAGGCTTGAGGAGCGGCCCTCAGGGGCCTTAGGTAGTGCTGTGCTCGCCCTGGGGGGAGGGGGAAGGGCACATTTTTATCCCATATTTGGTGATGTGGTGGGCTTCAAGTTCTTCTTGCTCTCTCATTTGTCAGTATCTTAATGAGAAACCCCAAAAGGATTTAGAAATTTCCCTTTCCCAAGGACAGGAAATAAATGGGAACGTTCTAGGGAATTAGGGAAAAACCCACTGCAGGGAAGGACAGCAGTCTTTGTTGTCTGTGTGTGTGTGTGTGTGTGTGAGAGAGAGAGAGAGAGAGAGAGAGAGAGAGAGAGAGAGAACAAGTGAGTGTGGGCTGGTGTGAGTGCATGATTGAAAGAGTGTGTGAGTTGTGTGAATGTGTGTGCGTGTTACAGAGGGAAACAGAGGAGAGGGGAGCACCCTCTTCTCTAGGAATCGCTTTCTGGGCGTTCAGGCCACACCATTGTGAGACAGTTAACCTTTCTGAGGCATCCCGAACCTCCCCATGACAGCGACTCTTTCTTTGAAGTTCTCAGCTGTGAATAAACAGTTTGCCTCTCTCTTGTCAGCCGTTTAGATGCGAGAGTAAGCAAACCATTTCAAGCAAGTGTAAATGCCGATTAAACAGTAACGACCTAAGGAATAAATGGATTCTCATGCACCATAAATACTGTAATTTATTTCTTCCATATGACATACATATCTGGGTACCAAAAAAAAAAAAAAAAGATGAAGGAAAGATCAGATGCTCAAGATAAAGTGGAAATGTCTGGCCTCAGAGTGAACTTTCTTTTCGGGCCTTCTGAGCTTCTTGAAAACCAGAACACATTCGTTTGAAACACGAGGGGCTTTGTGTTAACCTGAACCTGGTCATTCATTAATGTGAGGAAAAGCCGTGCACTGTCACAACTGGGAAATAAAAGTTGTTTCGGGGCAATAAGACCTTTTGGTGAAACTGTGTTATTTATACTGTTTTCTCTAGGAATACAGAACCTCACAGCACCGTAAAGCGTCTCCTTAAGGAACACAGCATCCAGCTTCCCCAAGACCTCTCATGGGAGACAGGACACAACAGCTCAGAGTTTGGACTCCAAAATCTGGAAAATCTGAGCCCCCGTCACTGACCTGCCACTGTCATGGGCCAAGTGATCTCAGGCAAGTTGTCCTTCAATTCCCTAAACCTCAGTTTCCTAAGCTGTGAAATGGAGATTCGTTTAGACTTTCATTCATTCCATTCAGCACATATTGGTTGATATGTTCCACATCGGACCTCATGCTGCGGCAACAAACACGGGCAAAGCCCTAGTTCCTGCTCACGCTGTAGTGACAGACACCTCAAATGATTAGGTCAACAGTTAAAGCAAATTGTAGTGACAAGTAGCAGGGAGAAACCCTAAGCAGAGTGAGGGCATGGAGGGCTCTGTGAGACACAACCCCCCTTCCGGGGCACAGGCGAGCTTCTCACATGTCTTCCTGGTGTCTTCTTTCTGAATCTGAGCATGTGTACAGGATGACCTTTCCCTCTGTTTTCACACAAATCAACCTACTGTGCGCACATTCCTCACTTAGCCTTTTGTCACTCAACAATCTCTCTTGAAATTCATTCTTTTTTTTTTTTTTTGAAATTCATTCTTTTGGTACATATGACAGCACACGTTTGGCTGGCTGCATAGTAGTCCTGTATGTGGACCTGCCACCATTTCTGTAAGCCGTCTCTTGATACTGGACATCAGGGTTGTTTCCAATCTTTCGTTACTGAAAACAATACCTGAGCAAAATGTTTATATCTTTGTACAGATGTTTGAGTTGATCCATTAGGTCAATCCCTAGAAGTGAAAGGTATTGGTAAAGAATCTTGTGTTTTTACATGTTCGATAAATACTGTCTAAATGCTTTGGAAAGGAGCTAACCAGATTTACACCCCATGGTGGTAGCCTATGGGGCACGGTGCTTGGATTTCCCTGTAGGAGAGACCCTGACAAGGAAGTGAGGGTAGCTAGAGCCTCCAGTGTGGGTGCCTGGGGCCCAGCAGAGCAGAAGCATGAGGACCCGCCATTCCTGCCAGCAGGGGGGGTCCCCAGGGGCTACCTTTGCCCAGGGGACCCCGTGGGCCTGGCAGAGACTTTTTCAGAGCCTTTTGGAGTTACCCCTTTCCGCTTCCTTCCCCGTCTCCTTTCCCAGTTCAGGCCGGCCTCATGATCAGAAAGTTCTCCTGCCTCCTCGCTCTCCCTCTCCCTCTGGTCCCTCACATTAGCACCACCACACATTGTCCCACACCTGACTCCATCTTGGCATTTGTCTCCCTGATGACCCACACAGACACACCCACTAATGTGTGAGGACAGTACCTGGTTGTATTTGGTGAGCCCGATTCTGTGGCTAAAAGATTTCAAAGTCCCTAAGCTTATCCAAATGTCTCATTTTATAACTAAAGAACTGAGGCCCAGAGAGCGTCAGAGGTGCCCAAGGCTATACACCATCAGTGGTGACAGAAGCCAGCACCCCCCACCTCCACCCCCACAACTGTCTCTCAACCTGGAAATACCAGCTGACTTTGAATGTCCCCTGCCCTCTGCTAAAAGTAAGCCCAGCACAGATACACATGGCTGTGTTCCTTTCCTACTTGTCCAGATTTTCTTAAATTTCCCCCAAATGAGATGGGAAACTGTGTCCCAGTTGTTGGATGGCAGCCATTCCCATCTCAACACCAGGAAAAGAAACAGTTATGTAAGGGGCTGGACCATTGCATGCTGCAAGGTCGCTGGGCAATGGGCTCCATTGTCCACTGTTCTCAGCTGTGCTCGCTGCGTCTAGTCAGCAGAGCTCATCTCGGACAGCAGACCAGAGTGGGGGGGGGGGGCGAGGGAGGTAGGGAGACTATACTGCCACGGGTTCTGGTTATGTCTTCCCCTCCCTCACTTCAGGGGTTTAAATAGCAATAGAAGAATGTGCCACTGTCAGCATAAATCACTAAAACTGGAATTCTGCTGAGACACAGAGAACATTGGACAGAAAGGGTCATTTAGGAAATGCTGAAGGGATTCTTCTAAGTTGTCTGTCTGGGGGCTTCTTGCACGCCCAGCTCAGGGCTGACTGATGTCTGTAGTCACCAAGTATCAGTGGCCAGAGGGGGTGGTCTCAGGCTCAGGAGCAGCCGTGCCAGGGTTTGCCCAGCACTGACTCAGGCGAGGTTTGGCTGGCTCACCTGGTGAAGCCTGTGGGTGCTGGATGGGCCGACTCTGGCCGCCCGCTGAATGGACGGGGACGTGGAGATGGAATAGAAAGAGCGCCCCGGCCACACACCCCAGAGGTCACCTTTGATTCATCTACGTCCCTCTCAGCCCCAACACGTGGGAGTTCCTGCTCATTTGACATTTGTTGACTGAGTGAATAAAAGAAAATAGAAGCAGGAAGGCGGGGAGGGAGGGAGGAGGAAGAATGAAATTTCTCCTGTGCTTTTCCTCGTTCATGAGTTTGGCAGTAAATTGTCTTAAATCACAGCAACTTTCACCTTCTGCCCCACTTCCAGGACCCGTGTGCCCTGCTGGGCAGGCACTGACCGAGTACCTCCAGGGTGGACAATGGCCGTGGCCAGCGGCAGTCTCCCTCAGAGGTCAGCCCAGCGGTGAGCCCTGAGGACACCCGAATGGAGGGCAGAGGCCAGCCTTCGTCTCCAAGCTGACTCTTCTCTGGCAGCAGCGTGGAAATGGCCCACATCCAGGTACTGTCCTCTGGACAAATGCTATTCCCACCCAATGTGCACACATTCTGTGTTCAGGGAGTTTAGGGGGACACGCACGTGTGAGCACATATGTAGTCGCATGTCTGAGGTGTGTGTGTGTGTGTGTGTGTGTGTGTGGTGCTGTGAGCACACACAGGACTTCTGAGTTTGCCGAGAAGCTGTCAGCTTTTCTTGCCAGAGGACGGTGAATAACATGGGTCTCTCAGGCCCCTTTGGCTAGGAGTGACAGTGCAGGGGGCTGGCCGCTCCCTTGCCCTCTTCTGCAAGGGAGTTGGCACCCTCAGTGTGCAGTGGAGAGCTGACCTTGCCACCCTGGTGACCCCTGGCTCCCCTCATTCCTGGGTCTGATGCTGCTTTTCACAGCGCCTGGGGTCCCTTCGCTCAACCCAGAGCCTGGCACGTGTGAGGAAGGAGCCGTCTGGCCCAGGCTGTGCCGCCCTTGGGGGGAGTGTGTGAACTGGGGATACATCCCATCTCAGGGGTTGGGTACAGAAGCTCGGCTAAAGACACAGTTAATGTCATTCAACAGAGTTGCCGCTTCAACAGGAATTATGTTCTAGGAAATTTTGGCTCAATTTTAAAACGGAAATAAAACCAACAAGTACATGCAGCAGAAGCTGACGGGTGGGCTCTCGCGTGTGGCCTCTGAGGGACAGGTTCTTCTAGAGAGAGGTTGGCAGAAGCTCGTCCTCCCAGGGAGGAGCTGTGCGTTCCCAAAAGTGGGCCCAGAGCTGGCCTCTTCCTCGCTTCATCTATACCCTCTCGCTTCACGCAAAGGGCAGGGGGTGTCGGCTGTCCGGTCTTCAGATGTGATGGGTGCCATCAGCCCATTCTCAGCAGTGGTACAACAAGCCATCGGAACTAGAGGGCAGACGAAAACCTGCCCAGACTAGAGGTCTGGGAAATCCGCTATTGAGGATGGAATCCTCCTTCAGCCAGTCAGAGGGGCTCACCCTTCGTTTGGACTTGATGCTGGCAAATTGGGGCCCAGCTTTACCACTCTTTCTTGTGTTTGCTGTGTCAATATTGTCAGCAATGGACATCTTCTGAAAGTACGGACTAACAAAAAAGGTGCCCCGGCTAAGCAGGACCTACACCGGGCAGGGCAGAGCTTTACGTCACACCCAGGTTGTGCAAGCCTTCGTCCAAGCAACCAGTCAAAGGATATAGATTCCAGCACCCCAGGATGGGCATGTTCATTGCAGCACTATTCATAACACTCCCAATCTGGGAACACCCCACAGGCATAGTGCAGTGGAATGAATAAAGAAATAGGGTATATTCGCAGAATGGAGCCCCAAACAGCAATGAGAATGAGTGACCTGCAGCCAAACAGCGTGCTGAGCGGTTAGCCAGACAGGAGTACACGCCCTCTGAGTTCGTGGAGTGGAGTCCGGAAGCAGCAAAACCACCCCAGCGTGTCCACCTGAGGGCCTTCTCTCAACTAGACACCGAGGCACAGCAGGGGCAAAACAGGACAGACCCCTGCTGGGTGGAACTGGGGTGTGGGGATGGTTAGGCAATAAAGAACAATTGCCAATACAATGCTCTGGCAGATAGAGACCAGCAGTGACAGTGACAGTGGCCTGGGCTAAGGGTGGGGGCGAACTTGCAGGTGGAGCAAATGCAAGCTCCCCACCCCAAACAGAAGGCTAACTGCCCAAGTGATTGACAGGTGGGTGGGATGGATTCCAGGGGCCGTGACTAGTGGAAGGTCAGGAGAGAACCTTGAGCTCTGGATTTGGAAACGGTCAGCTCAGAGAAGGTCGGTGAAAGTGGGAGTCAAAGAGGGGGGCCCAATACAGCTGGAGTAGGAAAGAGGCTGGGGGCCGAGCCTACGGAGCCCTGTTAGTTCAGGGTCATGTATGAAAAGGTCAGTCCAGGAGGGGAGCTACAGGAGTGGGAGCAGAGCAGGAGCGCGTGGGATGAGCACGACCATCCTTGTGGCTCACATGGCTCCCTTTCCCCTCGGTGGGAACCTTTGTGGGGGTGGGATCTTGTTCACTTTTATGGCCCCAGAACTGAGCACAGGAGCCGACATAGAAGAGGCGACAGCAAGACATTTGTTGAATGAATGAATATCAGTGTGGCCAGCACAGTTACTTACAACACATTATTGTAAGTATAAAAGTGACATCCCCACGGCCCTGGGGCTGGTGAGTAAGCTAGTGGGGCTTTCAGGAGGCTTCGCTTCTCCATCCTGCACACCAGGGACTCAGCCACCTCACCACGTGTCTTGGTGGAAACAGAGAGAGAAAGATGGTCAAAGCTTTGCCAGGTGGTCAAGACATCTTTCCATCTCTTACAGATGTGGGCGCGGTGGCCACCTTCCCAGGAGCCTCTGCAGCA
Organism: Rhinolophus sinicus; assembly: GCF_036562045.2. Classification (NCBI taxonomy): domain Eukaryota; kingdom Metazoa; phylum Chordata; class Mammalia; order Chiroptera; family Rhinolophidae; genus Rhinolophus; species Rhinolophus sinicus. Next base: position 18,702,416 of record NC_133760.1, read on the forward strand.
GGGGAGCCCACCCTTGCTTTGCATGTGCTCTCGCTCCCCTTTGTTTAAAAACCATTTTTATCGTGTCACCAAAGAGACACAACTGGAACTTTTGTGTCAACGCAGATACGAGCCCTCCCCTTAGATCCCATTTCAACATTGGAGTCACAAACCAGGCTAAATTTAAAAAAGCAAAATGTGTCTGGCCTGATAGCTGGCTCCACGTGCAACGGAAAAAGTCAAAAATAAACACCACAAGTTGATGACATCCGTACCATCCATGGGCACGGTGCCCAGATGGGGGTGAGAGCGAGTGAAGGGTGCACAGAACCCCTCCCCCTTGCTCACAGCGCACTGTGGGCTCTACAGCAGCCGCGGCCCGGGTTCCACCCGATAGAGAGGAACCGCTGTAGAAACTGGCCTCTCCGGAGAACTGTGGCCTGCTGTGTCCAAGACAGAGCACGAAGCCAGGCACCCAAGCCTCCCAAATTCTCAGAGAACGCCAGCCACTTGCTTTTGTCTGCTTGTCTGAGAACCACCCACCACCCATGGGGATAATCTGCCTCCTCCAATTTAGCTTTTTCTCTCTATTGTTTTCCCTTTGTTATCCAAAGAGGTGAGTCTCCCTCAGATGTTCTTCCGGAGGAGTTTTGAAAATGGGTTTGGTCTGCGTGACAGGAAGTCATGGCAATACTGATGGCATTTTGTCACCTATGATCAACAAAGACAGTCCGAATTTCATGGATGGGAAAGTGAGGCCTGGAGAGCCAGGAAGTGGGCCCTTCTCTCATGCGTGATGGCTCCCAGTCCCAGCTGGCTGGGAGCCGTCTCCCTGACTTTGCTGTAACTAACTCTCCTGTGACATCTTTGATAACTACTTAGATGAATGTTTTCTGGGAATCAACTTCGAATTGACACCTTCCTCTTTATCCTTTTACTGAACTTCATCCTAAACAGTACCATTGTTTGTGCTGGCCAGGTAATTTTTCACTTAAAATACATTATTATAAGTATAAACCAGTTAACATGTTTCAAATGTGTCATCCATGCACCTCGCAAAGTGCCTCATGGACCTCCGGGGAAGCGCATGCTGCTCTGGGACCTGCTGCCCAAGACACCCCTGCACACAGACCATGACGCCCTGTGTTCACTTCCAGCCCTTTCCAGAGCATTGGGAAGGTGATCCTATTCCACCTCCTCAAGGGACTATCCTTGGATATATTGTCAGACTTTTATTTGGAATAGGGATTGCCTAAAATGTGTTGAACGCGTTCTTGACTTACAACATACACGTAGAAAAGAACACAACTACACACCAGGGCTCCTAACCCCACCTCCACGGATATGTGTGAATTCTATGAGGACAGTGGTCTGTTTTGCTCACTGCTGCATACTCAGTGCCTAGAACAGTGCCTGGCACATAGTAGGTCCTCAATCAATATTAATGGAATACGTGTATGAGTGGGTGAAAGAATGACATGGGTTTCTCCCCCCCAGTTTTGTTATTTCTAATCTCCTGGCCACAATGGGACTAAATTAATCCTTTAACAGGCAACATTATTGTGTCACCCTCATGCTTAGAACATCTAGTGACTCTCCCTGGTTTTCATGATGCTGTAGAATTGTGTTTCCCCCCGCACCCCCGCCACCGACCCACCCAAATTCATATGCTGAAGCCCTAATCTCCAATATGGTGGAATTTGGAGGTGGGCCCTCAGGAGGTAATTAGGTTTAGATGAGGTCACAGGGGTGGGGTCCTCATGATGGGATCAGTGTCCTTATAAGAAGAGGAAGAGAAGCGAGAGTTCCCACCACGGGAGGTCCGCCAGCAACCCTGTGAGAAATACGTGTCCATTGTTAAAGCCACCTAGTCTATGGCACTTTGTTATGGCAGCCTGAGCTAAGACCCATGATAAAGTCCAACCCCTCAGGACGATACTCAAGGTCTCAAGTCCCTTTACCTGTAAGTTGCACCTGTACCCTCCATTCCCTTCATGCCGGACCTCTGCATTTTCTTGGATCTGCAAAGTTCTCCTCTCTTCAGCATTTCCGCATGCTGTTCCCTCTGCCTGGAATGTTCTTCCTCCGCTTGTCATCTGACCACCTCCTTCAGGGCTCAGTTTACCTCTCATGTCCAAGAGATATCTTTCTTGATCACCGTCTCCTCCCACACCCTTGCCCTGAAGCCCTGCATGGTTGTCCCTTTGGATCAGCCAGGATGGGCAAGTAATAAATTAACCCCCAAACTTCAGTGACTACAAACAACCAAGAGCTATTTCTCAAATGAGCTACATGTTCAAAAAAGTTCAGCAGGAGCCCCGTGTCCTATCATCAATTAGGGACTCACGCTGATGGAGGCTCCACTTCTGGACACAATTAAGAGAGAGTGTTGAGAACTCACTCCTGCCCTTACCTGCCTCTGACCCAAAGTGCCACTTGTCATTTTGCGCATAGTTCAATAGCCAGAACTCATCACCCGATCCCAACCTAACGGGGAGGAAGATAGAGAAACATACGAACTCCTCTTGTGTGCTCAGGAAAAGGAAAATAAATTGGAATGATCTCTGCTATATCCCACCATGGATTGTCCCACATGACATGAAACTGCCTATTAATTTTCTGCTCGTTTCCAACCTCGGACTCAAGTTCCTCTGTTCCCCAGCTTTCAGCTTTTCCTCCAATTTTACCCCTGGCTTCTAGCCTAGTGCCCTTCTGGGAGGACCATGAAGGTTGGAGAAGAATCTACATGGAATGGCCTCACGGAGCGGCAAGCCCAGTCATGGAGTGACTCGCCCAGCCCACTGCTCTGAGCACACCATCTGCTTTCTAGGTGGAGCTCTGAGTTCTCTGATGCTCCACGGCTCTGTGCCAACTGTGATGGGTCATTTCTTTATCCATCTCCTCTCGGGTCTGCCAAGTCATCCAAAAACGCTAAGCACCTATGGAAAATCCTGAACACATTCCATCTGTCTTGTCTGTTTTTCATTTGATGTTTGTGCTGTTTTTTGGTACAATAAACAAGGTAAAAGCAACGAAGTAAACAGTGTGAGGTTTAAAGAGTTTTTAACAAATGAACAATGCCTAACTGTGTTCTGTTTTGAGAATGTGAATCCTTAGTTTACACTGATAGTTGAAAAACACAGCATTTGGATGACGGCCAGTTTTCCAGGGTGAATAAGCACCTCGAAAGGGACAAATATTTTTCACAGACTGTCAGTGAAATGGAGGCTCAAATATTTTAAAATAAATACATGAAAAGGGAAGAAGGAAAGGAAAGAAAAGGCAAGGAGACCCTGCTGAACGTCAGTTTCCAAATGAGCCGAAAACAAGTTTTTATACTTACGTTTACTGCTTTCAAAGAAACAAAACCTTTTAACTCCTCTGTGTTGTGGCTCCCAGAATGAGCTTTTCTAAAATGTCACTCCTTAGATTGAACAAGGGACTTCACTCTGTAGGCCTCAGTTTCCACATCTATAAAATGGAGATAAACATCATTCCTCATTCATAGGGTAACGATGGGAACTAAATGAGTTAATATATTCAAAGGCTTACACCAGGGCCTGGCATCTGTGAGTTTCATATAAGTATTAGTCATTATCCTGTCATCACCACCATCACCACTATCACCATCATCACCATCGTCATCATCACCATCAGTGTCATCACCATCATCATTATCATCTCCACCACCACCACCAGTCTCAACTCACCGCCATCATCATCACCATCAATAGTTACAAATCTTATCTGATGGAGGCAATGAAAGTAGGTATCAGGGAACCATCCTCTGGTTAATATTACACAGTGACCATCCAGCAGAGGGTAAGCTTGACTGTTAAGCAAAGACATAAAATATCAGCATATTACTATGTCCCTGGCTTTCACCCCAATGAGGCACGGGGCTAGGTGTCCATGTACCCCAAACACCCATGCCCTTTACTCCATTCTGAAAATTCCCTACAATGCCATTTCTGTTCTGCTGTGAGGATTGTGACATAAAGGCAGCTGCTTGGCTGGGAAATTCTCAAGAATTCACACGGTAGTAGAATGCTTCTTCTTGGTCCTCCATTGCCAGGGATGCAGAAGGGCATGCTCCAAAATGTCAACAGTGGTGACCTCTGGGAGCAGCAGTAGAAGCAAAGTGTCCACATCTCCCAGTCAGCCCCCATCAGCCCTGCTTTGTGCCTGGTTTCTCCTGCTGCCATTATTCTTAATGCCCCCTCACATTGCAAAAATGTCCCAATTTAGATAATAAATTATAAGAAAGCCACAATGTTGAGTGATATCTGTGTTCTTTTTGCTCATCTCTATTTTCTAAGCTTTCAACAGGAAACTTTTATAATAAAGAGAATAAAACAAGTGACAAACGACCAGCTCAGATACTTCCTTCCCCAGCATGAATCACTCAAGACAGGTTCTTACCCGCTTGGAATCCCCAGACTTGTTTCTTGCCTGACACGTGGCAGGTGGGCATTAAACATTGGCTATCCAACAGAAAATTGAACAGCCTCACCCCTAGCTATTTGGGCAATGGCGGTCCTACTAGTGGTGGAAAATTAAAACATTTGTTACGCAGACAAAACACTCTGAGCCCAACTCCCAGAACGCTATTTCATTTCGTGGGAAGTATAAGACAAGGCTTGCTTACACCACAGAACTTCCGCTAGCTCATTCTGCTTGGTGCTTCCATCCAATGAACGAACCATCACGTGGGATTGGAAAGAAATTAACACAGGAACTACATCCAGAACTGAATCGCCCAGAACTGAATCGCCATGTCTGCACCTTGATATTCTGTGGAATTTAAATAAACTCCTGACCGTTTTTAGAGGGATTTGTTTTCCCCAACTACCGTTGAACTACCTTAAAACAATAAAGTGCACTCTTTGGACAGGTTGGTCCAATGGGAAGATTGACCTTATTTCCATTCTCCTAGTGAAAAATGACAATGCAGCCACTTCTCGGTGGGGGATGGGGAATAGGGGGTGGGGTGGGGGCGCAGTGATCAGATGTGAGACGGAGTTCACGCTGCTGCCGTGACCCACTGAAAAAGGAAGCTACCGGACATTTCCTTTACACATTGTCTTTTTGCAGAAGTTACAAGTAAGAAATATTTGTACTGGATTGTTTTTCCTTCCTCGTATGCCAGCAAAAACTTGCTAAGTTCAAGAGAAATGGAGAAAAAGCCTGCATTATTAAATTTTAATGGATAAGCGTGTTCGAACAAACCAAAGTGCTGCAGGACCACGCGCTGCCCCATCCCAGGTCAGCCCTGCGGCTATTAACCACCCACACCCCTAAAAGCCTCAGTACTTTTGGGGGACACAGATTTCAGATAAGTGGACTCTCATGCTTAAAGCTCTTCAATGCTCCCCATTACTTGGCTTCTCACCCTGGTTACACTCTGGAATCACCGTTGGACTTGCTGTTGCAACTTCCTGGAATGTTCTGTCTGACTCTTCCCTAAGGTTTGGCTTAATGGGGAGCTTCTCAGAGATGCCTTTCCTGATCGTCCCACACCGTGCTCTGCTCATTTTGTTCGATGCCCACCACACTCTTTAATGGTCTTTTCCAGTTGTTCACTTCTTGATTTTCTGTCTTTTCCGCCTGGAAGGTAAGCGCCATGAGGGCAGGGACTCATTCCCCATTGTAGCCTTATTTATGAATGGATGGATGACAGATAGTAGCTTAAAATGCTCCCATTCTTAAAGGTACAGTGCTCATTGCAGGAGACCGTTCTGGGTGGTCTCCAAGTTCCCTTCCGTTTTCGTCATTCCAGGACACAAGTCCAAGTCTCATTTAAAACCACCTCTTCTCTCCTTCTGAATAGAATCCAGAATACCAGGCTCAAATTCATCTCCTTCAGACAACCTCCTGCAGGACTCTCCTCCCACCCTTCCTGGTCATGCATTCAGTGCACAAATATGGATTGGGCACCAGCTGACTGCCGGCAGAGCACTTAGGTGGGGATTCAGCCACGAACAGCATCGTTTCAGACAAGCAGGCCACCCCCGTGGCACTGAAGTACAGATGCAAGGTGAAAAGGTGTATGGGGCTTCACAGGTTAGGAATCGTCCCTCCCATTGCCCCGTTCCCTGTTCTACAATGAGTTAGGGTCTTCTGAGTGGTACCCAAAGTTTCTTAGTGCTAATATTTTCAAGTCATTTCCTCATGTTCAAGATACTGCTCTTCATTCCAACTGGAACCCAACAAAACTTCTCCCAGGCCAGAAAGCTACCGTGTAGGTTTCGTCTACTTAAGATAAAAGTCATGCAGCTTGAACAGTCAATGGTTCCATCCAGTGCAAGGTCAAGGGAAACTGTCGAGTCATGACTACCTTCAGGGGGAGCTAAAAGGCAGGTAGAAAATAGATGTTTAGGAGGAGAGGATTCAGTTATCGACATGAGGGAGGAAATATCCATATTGTATATGTCTTCTTATATGCATAGGCCATTTAATCAAGGGCGCTGACAGGGAGTGTTTATATAGAAATATTAGATGCTCTGAAATCAAGGCCTAGTGCCCTGTCAGAGACCCAGCTTCTGATCTAATATATCATGCACACACTCACACACACTTACATACAATCACACACTCATACATGCTTATACACTCACATACACTCACACACTTTACAAGCATTCATATACTCACACACGTCCACACACACGCACTTACATACATACTTTTACAAGCACTTACACACTCACACACACACCTACACTCACGCACACACCACTCTCACATATTTGCACCCAAACACATTCTCACACTAACAAACACAATTCACACACTTACACAAACTCTCTCTCTCTCTCACACACACACACACACACACTCCCCTCCCCCACTCCCTCCAGGAGACATTATCAACCTAAGTCACTCCCATCTTTTTTCAGTCTCTAAAAAGCTCTGCGTTTACTAAAAAAGCCAAACATGTGAGGTATGGAATCCACCTTGATGAAGGGCTGGGTTTTATTGGTCAACCAGTAAATCAAAACACATGGAAAAGTGCTACATTTAGGAACACACTGCGACTGTATTACTCCTCATTTTATTGGTTCATCTTTAATCGGAACCAGCTGGTAATAAAGAACAGAGTTCATGGGAATCCACCCTTTGTTGAAAGCTGGGCCAGGGTGGATGCTGGAAGCCGATGAGCACAATGAAAACAGCTGTAATTGACTTGTGAGGTCAGGCTCCGGGTAGAACGCGGGGACAGAGGTGACGCTACAGCTGGTGCATAAAATGCTGGGCTCCTGGTTACCTAACACTGTGGAAAGAGGAGCCAAACGTACCCATTGCTGAGGCTCCCCCCGGTGTCTGCCCCTGTTGACCTGCCTCAGGCAGCTACAGGCTCACACAATTATTCTAGGCTGCTCGTGGACATTAATCATAGTAATTATAATGATGGCATCCATGATAGTGACGATGATGATGACGGTGATGGTGGTTGTGATGATTGTGAGGATTATGGTGGCGATGATGGTGGCGGTTATGGCGGTGATAGCGGTGGTGGTGATGAAGAGGATGATGATGGTGATGATGGCGATGGCGGTGATGACGTTGGCAACAGTCAGAGACTTCAGTCTGCACACAGCCCAAGGAGCAGCTCCACATCAAAGTGCTGCAACATTAATGCTGGGAGTTGACGACATCAACTCAACAACTTTCCTTGTCCCTTGTGATTTATCTATTTTAAACACTTCCCCCCCACCACCCCAAACAAGGAAACTGGCATCTGAATTCTAGGAATGGAACATACATATTCACCACCCCATAGCCCCTTCCTGTCTCTAATCAGCTTCATGTGTCCACCCTTTGGAAAATGGTGATACATTAGGAGGGTCTAGAGGATATTTTTAGCACCTGACACCATCCTCCCTCTTCCTCTCTCTGCATGGTTGTGTAATATGTACCTTGTTTAATAAACACGTTTTAATTAAGTTTACAGATCGATTTATTTATTTATTTTACAATTCTGCTAATATTTTGAGATCGGTGGAGAGTTTCACATCAGAGTTGGGACTGCCATCTAGACCTGAGGCCAGGGCACACTCTACAAATATGACACACTTTCTTTCTCCTGGACCCAGGCCAGGCCTAGTAACTCTTGTTCGCATGGAGAGGGTGGCAAGAAGAGGAAGCGCCAACTTGTATTTCCAATAAGAAAGAAATGCATGCTTTTCCCTTTATTTCTTTTTGTGACCACAGGGAGCCCCTTTGTGATGAGTCATCCTGCTAGAGAAGGTGCAGCTATGGAATCAGGGCACGCCGTGACTGTAGAGTACATTTCCTGTCATATTTGGAGCTGCCTCTATGACGAGCAGATATGAGGGCTTTGCAAGTGAACACAATGGAGGGCGTGCCTGGGGTCTGACTTGATTTCATGGCATTTTCCTCCCTGCTTTGCTAAGGCAATGACAAGGTTGTAGCTTCTATCTCCTTAGGTGGACCCAGTGGCTCCAACTTTGGTGGCCTTTACTGGCTCCAACTTTGACACTCTTGGGACCTGACTCCATGGTATCCTGGAAAGGGAGGTACAAAGCTATGTGTGTCTTTGAGGCAACGTGACAGGCATATAAGGATCTGAGGCTTCCAGAGAGAACAACAAATACACACATGAGTGCAGACATGTCCCTGGCTGATGAACAACCACACTAGACCTACTTTACAATCTGCAAAGGGCCTGACAACTGCATTGGGTTTTCTTGGCGTGTTTGATGGATTCCAAAGCTGTGAACTTGGCTTGTTGAATGTTCTCTAAAGTGACAAGTGCTGTCTTCTCTTAGTGAACAAGACAGGCTGGAGAATTTCCATCTCATTAGGCATGATTCCCCAGTGCCTTAGAGGATCCACATTGGAGAGGAGAATTTAGAGGGAGACTGGGTCCCCCTAGCAATTCTAATGAATGAAAACCATCTTTCCCACACTCCCATTCCCACAAGCTGGGAGAGGTGTCCCAATGGACCATGGCAAAAATTTGGGCCCTAGTTCTGGAGTGAAGCTTAGGACTGGAAGATTTTTCTTGCCTTCAGAAAAGACACAGTTCTCTTCTCCTTACCCCTGGCTCTCCCTCCAGATACATCTTTTAATATTGTGGTCACAAAGGGAATGTGGGACCATGACCCAGCTCATGAAGGCTCTCAGTGGGGAAAGTTGGGCCCCAAGGACGTTAGACAATGCAAAGCACTCATTTTTTGAATGTCAAAAAGAGTTCCAATACCCAACTTTCTCCCCTTTCTCCTTCCTGTAAAAAAACCCAGATTGTAAGAAAAAGGACAACATTGTAAGCTAAAAGACTATCATTTCTGGCTTCTCTCACTGCCAGGGGCTCTAATACCACCACCACCATCACCACCGTGCCTTCCATCAACATTGTCTCGGTGGGGGCTGATGGAGAGTATGTGGTGCTCAAGTAGCCTTCACGCCATCCCCTGGTACTAAAACTGCTATAAAAACCTCCATGGCTAAGAGTGTCAGCTGTGGAGTTTGGGTTCAAATTCCAGCCCATCCAAGATGTGGAGCCTGGGACAAGTTACCCTATCTGTGCTTCACTTTCTTCCCTGTTGGCAAAATGGGAGTAATAATAGGTCCTAACATAAGGGTGATGGGAGGATAAGATGATCAGAGGATGATGATGGTCGTATGGTGGTGATGATTTCATCATTGTAACCATTGCTGAGAAGAACAAAACAACATAGTCTGCAGTTACAAGAGTTTCCAAGTGTTTCTGGCAGCCAGACCATTCCTTTTTTAGAGTATGCCCACATCCTAAATCCAGGAAGATGCTAAAGAGAGGCCCATTGCTTGACCGTGGCTAGTGTGGGCCCAGGGAGGAAATGACCTTGAAGCAAACAAAAAGGAGAAATCTGGCTGTTTTAGAAAAGAGGCTTAGCTGAGGGGAGCCCTGAGAAGTGCCAGTGCTCAGAAGCCATGGGGCAAACTCCATCCTCTCAGGTGGCTGCATCTTTTCCAGCACACGGCGTGTACACACCTACCATCTGGCCTTTGCTTTGGTCATCCTTTCTCCTGAAATACCCTTTGTCCTTTCTGCCAAACCAAACCTCAAGATGAAAGTCGTTTCAAGAGCATCAAGCTGTCACTGCCCACGCAATGTTTCACGTAATCCTTACAATAATGCGACAAAGGAGTCAAAGCAGAACTATTACCTCCATTTTACAGATGAGAAAAATGAGGCTTAGAAAAGGGAATTCATTTACCCAAGGTCACTTAACCAGTAGACAACCCAGTCCTTTCTCCCTACTGAATCCTTGAGGTACTCTGGGGTTCCTTGGAACCCAATTTGAAAACCACTGCCCTAACCACTCTTTCATGGGCCTTTCTAGTCTGCAACGTGGTTATTTATATGACTTTGGTCCTGAGGTGGCAAGAAGTGGATGAAATTCAATATGCATTGTACCCAGTATGGTTCACCAGGTGCTTTGATGCCGAAATATTTCCTTTCCTAAATCTGGAAATGGCTGGCCTTCCCCACAAGCCTATTCTTGGTCACACATGAAGGTTGAGGCCTAAAATTCTTCGATTAACACGACACTGCGAGCGGAGTGGGTGCTTTTTAGGCAGCTGGTTGGAAATGAGAACTTTCCGCTGCCTCATCCAAAAGGGCGACTTGGCTCGATCCGCATCGTGAGAGCATCAACAGGAAACAAAGCAGAGGCCTCTGCTGTCCTCGGCAGGACAGTTCCCCGTTTCCCTTTGGGTCTGGCACAGTTTTACCAATGGAATAAAAATGGAACGTGGGATATAATTACACTTGCTGAGTTAGCAGCTGAAAAGCTCCTGTGTTTGCTGAAATGTGCACAGAATGAAATCTCAGCTCTGCCACTGCCCCTGCCCCCACTCACAAGTGGTTGTTTACTGATTATTAAAGGTGGGTCTGGTAGAAGATTTGGCAATTGTATGGTCCTGGTCCCAGAGGTGGAGATAATAGTAGACGCAGAGTCCCAAGTCATGACTGTGTATGTGTCTATCACCTGTTTTTGGTGATGGCCATCTCCCCGGGAGGAAGCGGTCCCTTCCTGAGGCAGGAGGGTACAGGGGCAGTATTGGTAAGGAGCCAGTGGCGGTGGTGCTCTTGGGGTCCCCCTAGTCCTGAGTGCCAGTGGAGGCTGGACATTGACCAAACCAAAGAGACTTTGAAGCAGTGTCATGGGCAACCTTTCAGGACACCCTAAGTATTGGGGGTATGGGGAGATCTGAAGATGTATGCACAAGAAGCAGCCAGACCCAACGTTCTGACTATCCCCTATTTCACCAAAGTCCATGCTGTGAGAAGGAAGAAGGGTGGGGCAGATGACATTTATTTAAACTATTATTATATTAGAGCACTGGTTACCACACCTCCATGTGCTTAAGAATCACCTGGGGAGCCACGGATACAATGTGGCTCCCTCTCCAAATTCTTGGTAAAATGTGAGCTTTCTCCCAGCGCCAAGGCTCTGAGTCATTTGCACTGAAAAGGGTTTCAGGAATCTACAGGCTCTCGAGTTGCTGGTATGAATGTGTGTGAGTCACACTTTGAGAGACAAGTCTTCAAGCAGTGGTTCTCAAACGCCAGCATGATCAGGATTTCCTGGACATCGTGTTAAAACACAGATTGTGACCCTACCCTGCAACTTCTGATGCCACGATTTTCCAGTGGAGCTCCAGAATCTGCATTTCTCACAAGGTCTCAGGCGAGGCTTTGAAGCTGCTTCTAGGGCCCCACTTTGAGAACTACTCTTTTCCTGTCTTGGAGAAAAAAATCAGCTTGGTCACGTCAATGTCTCAAGGGAACGGGACCCATGCCTTACTCATCTTTAAATCTCCCAGCATAACACTCTCGCCCTTTACTGATTTAAAGTCACCTTGAGAGCTTTTAGAATGTTCCCATGAGGTTCTAATCTGGGGTGGGGGCCTGGTATCAGTACTTTTTAAAAGCTGCTCTCCCCCACGTGCAGCCAGAGCTGAGAATCACCACCCCACCGTCTGTAGCACAGAACAGACAACCAGTTTCAGTGTTTTTTTAAAGATTCTTATTAAAAATATAGCTAGCATACAATATTATACTAGTTTCAGGTGTACACCATCGTTAATCAACCTTTATATACCTAAAGAAGTTGTGGGGACAAAGCCAGGAGTGCAGTTTCCAGGCTCTCGCCCTCACGTGGAAAGGTGCTCACTTGGGTAGTAAATGGCCATCAACTGATTGGATGGCCATCAACTGTGGTTAGTTGGCCATCAGCTGTAACCAGCGAGCCATTGGCCACTAATATAACTGCCATGGCTATGCTAGCAGAAAATGGGGGCTAGCAAGAAGATGGTGGCTGGCAAGGGTGGATTGCAGCTAGCAAGTGAGGTTGGTTGGCAGAGAAGCTGACGGCAGGTTGCGGATTGTGTGGCTCCTGCTGCCTGTGTCTCCAACCCAGCCGCCAGTGAGACTATAGTGGTATGATTCCCCCTATCTATGGCTCCGTGGGTATTCCTTTTTGGCCTCACTACGTCCTATGTTCTTATGTGGGGAGTGGGACCAGAGACCCCGCGTGACACCCTGCATTACAGAAGTGACCATCCTGATAAGTCCAGCAACCATCTGACACCATATCACACTGTCACAATATTATTGACTATATTCCCTATGCTGTACTTTATACCCCTATGACTTATTTGTTTTATACCTGGAAATTTGAACCTCTTATTCCCCTTTACCTTCCCCACCTTTTTTAACTTTTCAATTACAGTTGAAATTTAATATAATTTTATATTAATTTCAGGGGTACAGCATCGTGGTTAGACATTTATATAATTTAAAAAGTGATCCCCCTGACTAGTCTAGTACCCACCTGGTACTATATTATTACTATATTATTGACTGTATTCCCTATGTTTTGCTTTACTTTTCATCCCCATGACTATTTTGTAACTACCAATTTGTACTTCTTAATTCTTTCACCTTTTTCACCCTGTGCCCACAGCCCCTCCCTTCTATCACCCCAATAAATCTAGTACCCATCTGACACCATACATAATATTACAATATTATTGATTATATTCCTTATGCTATACCCTACATCCCCATGATTACTGTGTAACAACCCAATTCATACTTGTTAATTCCCTCCCCTTTTTCACTCACCCCCACCCCCAGCCCACCTCCCATCTGGCAACCATCAAAATGTTCTCTGTACCTATGAATTTGTTTCTGTTTTGTTTGTTTATTTTGTTCTTTAGATTCCACATGTAAGTGAAATCACATTGTATCTATCTTTCTGTCTGACATACTTCACTCAGTACAATACCCTCCAGGTCCATCCAGGCTGCCACAGATGGCAGGAACCCATTCCCTTCCCTGGCCAAGCAATATTCCACTGTATATATGCACCACATACTCTTTATCCATTCATCCATCGACATACACCAAGGTTGTCTCTACATCTTGGCCATTGTAGACAATGTTTGCAATGAATATATGGATGCACATTTCCCCTCAAAGTAGCATTTTGGGTTTCTTTAGATAAATACCTGGAAGTGGAATTAGAGGATTCTTCTATGTCTCTTGTTATAGTCTTTGTTTTAAGTCTGTTTTGTCTGGTGTAAGTATTGCTACCCCAGATTTTTGTTTGTTTGTTTTTTGTTTCCATTTTCATATGAGATCTTTTTCCCATCCCTTTACTTTCAGTCTGTGTGTGTCTTTTGATCTGCAGTGAGTCTCTTATAGGCAGCATGTGTAAGAGTTTTGTTTTCTTATCCATTCAGCCACCCTATTTTTTTTTACCCTGTCTTTTGATTGGAGCATTTAATCCATTTATATTGAAAACATTTGTTGATAAATATGTAGTTATTGCCTTTTTATTATTCATATTTTTTATCTTTTTTCTTCTTCTTCTTCTTATAGAAGTCCCTTTAACATTTCTTGTAATACTGGTTTGGTGGTGATGAACTAACTCCTTTAACTTTGTCTTGTCTGGGAAGCTCTTTATCTGTCCTTCCATTCTAAATGGTAGCTTTGCTGAGTAGAGTAATCTTGATTGTATGTCCTTGTTTTTCATCACTTTGAATATTTCCTGCCAATCCTTTCTGGCCTGCAAAGTTTCTGTTGAGAAATCAGCTGACAGTGTTATGGGAGTTCCCTTATATGTAACTAACTGCTTTCTCTTGTTACATTTAAGTTTCTCTCATTGTCTTTAACTTTTGTCATTTTAATTATGATGTGTCTTGATGTTGGCCTCTTTGGGTTCATCTTGTTTGTGACTCTCTGCTCTTCCTAGGCTTGTATATCTATTTCCTTCACCAGGTTAGGGAAGTTTTCTGTCATTATTTCTTCAAATAGGTTTTCAATTCCTTGCTCTTTCTCTCTTCTCCTCTGGTACCCCTAGGATACAAATGTTGTTATGCTTGATGTTGTCCTAGAGGTCTCTTAAACTCTCCTCATTCTTTTGGAGTCTGTTTTTCGTTCTTTTCTTTCTTTTTCTGTGCTGATTGGGTTTTTCTGCTACCTTACCTTCTAAATCACTGATTTGATCCTCGGTTTCTTCTAATCTCCTGTTGATTCCCTTTAATGTATCTTTCATTTTAATTATTGTATTATTCACTTCTGACCTTTTAAAAAATGTTTCCTATCTCTTTGTTGAAGTTCTCCCTGAGGTCATTGAGCATCCCTGTAACAATTGTATGGAACGCTGCATCTGGTAGATTGCTTGTCTCCATTTTGTTTAGTTACCTCTCTGGAGCTGTGTTCTGGTCTTTTATTTGGGGCATGTTTCTTTGTCTCCCCATTTTGGCCATATCCCTGTGTTTGTTTCTATTAGGTAGGGCTGCTACGTCTCCCAGTCTTAGTAGAGTGGCCTTATATAGTAGGTGTTCTGTGGGGCTCAGTGGCTCAGTCTCCCTGGTCATCTGAGCCACATGCTCCAGGTGTGTCCATTGTGAGGGTGTGTGTTCCCTCCTGTTGTAGTTGAGCCTTGGTTGCTGTTTGTACATCAATGGGAAGGATTCACTCTCAGGCTGATTTTTTTGAGGACTGGCCATGACTACAGTGGAGGAGCTGCTGTGCAGAGACTGACCCCATGGAGCAGGATTTGCTTTAGTGGGGCTCTGGTGCCTGCCCAGTCTGCTCATTGGGTGTGTTGTCCTTGGAGGCAGTTGGGTGGTTCTCCATTTCTGTCTGAAGCCTGCCACAAGGCTTGCTGGCCCCAGGGCCTCCTGGGAGGGGCTCTGCTGCAGGCCAAGTTCAGCCACAGGTTGTGCCCTGTTCTGGACAACCTATCATGAGCAAAGCAATCTGCAGGTGGCCATGACCCACACTGGGCTTGGAGGTGCCTTGAGAGACCAAGCTGCAAACTGAGGCCAGCTGTTGCTAGTGCTGGGTTTAGGGCTGCTCGGCAAGAAGTACAGGACATGGTGAAGCCAGCTGCTGCTTGTTTGGGTTTTGTGAACCTTTGAGAGGTTTTAGGAAAGTTCAAAGCACTAGCTAAGATAGGCTGTTTTTGTGGATAAGTCCCTGGAAGTGGCCTAGGTGGGCCCAAAAGTGGTGTAGGGTGGGGCTTCATGGAATCACCGGGGTGGAGTGAATGAATGGTGTTAGCTAGGTTGATAGAGACTCAGATATGGCGGCCGCCTGCATCTGCACACCAGGAGTTGAGCGGGTTCAACAAAGAAACAATGGATTCTTCCAGTAATTCCGTCTGGGAGAAAGCTGCTCCTCCAGACTTTACTCTGAAGCCAAACAATCCAGTTCCTCCTGATATGTCTCTGGTTATTTTTGAGCTGCTGCCCCAGTGATGGAGATCAGAGTGAGTCCATCAACAAGTAAGTCTGTGTGTGGGCCGTGTAAGAGGGACACCTGGGACTCTAGCAGCCCTCTGTCTCACTCAGCCACAGTTTCTGTTGATTTTCAAAGGCAGAAGTTATGGGGACTTCTCTCCCTGACATCGGAGCCCTGGGGCTGGGATCCCTCGCTCCTCCGGGGTGGGGGGGAAACCTCTGCAGCTGAGATGTCCCTCCTGAGTTTTAATGATCACATGCAGGTGTAAGACCAGCCCGTTCCATGTCTTCCATGTCTTGGTCCCTCCCTTCAGTCTCAAGGTGATTTTTTCTGTATGTCCTTGGTTGTCGGGCTTTGGTTCAGCTAGTCTTCAGGTGATTCTCGGTAATGGTTGTTCTGTAGTCGTAATTTTGATGTGGTTGTGAGAGGAGGTAAGAACAATGTTTACCTACTCTGCCATCTTGACCTACCAATTCAGTTTCAGGTTTTAGGTCAGTATTTGTTGCTTTTGTTCGCTAGGTGTCAAATGCCTATTGTCTCCTAAGTACTGTATAAGAGGCAGTCGGGAGAGAAGAGAAAGGTACCTGTCCCATCCTCAAGCAGCTCACAGTCCACTGGAGGCAACAGATGAGTAACACACCCAGGTGGAAGGTACAACTGAAGGACAGTGTGCCAGGTGCCATTGTACCACAAGACAAAGAGGCATGTTTTTGTTGGAGTTGGGGTAGGGTGTGAAAAGCTTCCAGAAAAAGGCAGAATCTGAGCCGGGTTTTGAAGAATGCCTCAGGAAAAGATGAGAAAAGTAATTACAGGCTGATGGGGCAGCCTTCCGTTGCTGAATCCTGAAATGACGTGGAATATTCAAGAAACTCTTAGCAGGTGGGTGTCACTAGAGCATGGAATGTGAGGTCAGGAGTGATGCAAGATGAGAAAGGAGAGGTCAGTGGAGGAACATGAATGTTTAGTAATGAATTGCCTTTGGAGCATCGGATTATAATTCATTTCCCCCCAACTGAGAGATGGAGGTTTGGCTATCAGCCCTGTTGTGGCCACATGGTGGAACGGATTCTTACTCCTCCCAGTGGGAAAGCACAGCTCTTTGAGCCTGTGTTCCTTTAAAAAACACTGACTCTCATTCGTTCCTGCAAACTTTTGGTGCCAGGATTCCTGCTAGAGACCCAGTGTCCTTCTCCTTCTAGGAATGAGCAAGACACAGGGTGGGAAAAGGGACTGTTTTGCTGGGAGACTTGGTTTCTGGTCCCATTCCAGCCAGCCTTTCCTGGATCCCTCCGCACTGCTGTGTCTATAAAATTAAGTTGGGCAGAAAATCTGAAGACAATTCCAGCTCTTACTTTAGAAAGTTGTCTCCTGGTGAACTGATGTGCCAATGGAGATAACACGAGAAAAGGAAACCCTAAAAGTTTCCCATGGCTTCTTTCTGGAATGCCTGGCCTCCCATGGCTTGCTCTCACACAGCCCAGCTCTGCAGAATCCCCATCCCAGCACATCCTAGGACAAGGCTGAAATGCCACAGAGCAACGCCTGGCCACTTCCTCTCGGCGAATTCCATCCCTCACCTCCACAGCTTCCCGCTAAGAGAGCTCCCCAGGTCATTGATCCCTGAAGAGAAATCAGTTTCTTGAACAATGTTTCAGAAATTAAAACCAGGGCCCCACTCTTACATTCAGTGAGTCTGATGGGAAAAGTCAAATGTGAAAGAAGGAACTTGGATATCATGGGGGTGGGTCGCTTGAGGGGCTGGGTTAGAAGGAACAGCAGAGCTGAGCCTCGCTGGTCACTCCTGGGCCCCTACACACCAGAGCAGGGGTGCTAGGGCGGTGTGCTGGGGCAGTGCCTCCATCCTCCAGGTGGAAGGTGCTAAAAGGATTGGGGTGTGGGATGTGTGTGGGGATGACCAGCCCAATGATGGGGGTTGTGGTGTTGATTATGACCATTTAATGTACCATCCAGGGTGAAACAAGGGGGAAGCTACTTGTAATTCTGCTGGGACCTGGGTGTAAACCAGAGCTGTCCAGGGCCAGCCGCAGGGTAGTCAGCCATCCTATGAGGGAGTTGAAGGAACCGAGGATGGTTAGGCAGAGAACAGGTGAATCTGGGAGACACAAAACCTGCATTTTCTGGAGTCAGAGTTCCTTACACGAAACCCTGGCTCATTCTCTAACCAGTTATGTGATCTTGGACAAGAGTCTTACCTTCTCTGAGCCTCAGTTTCCTTATCTGGACAGTGGGTAATCATACCTGCCTCATTGAGTCACTACTATGATTAGATGGTATAATATACAAGGAGCATTTAGATTCTGGTGTTTTTGTCAGCACTCAGTATGTATCAGTGGCCATGACTGGAATGGGTATTCCTGCAGAGTGGCCCCAAGCATCTCTCCCAACGCCCCTAGGCCCCAGTCTCCCTGCTAGAAGGTGAGAAAAACCTCTTTCCTGCATATTCCTTAGGATGATTGGGATGAACAAACGAGACACTGATATGGAAGGCTTGGGAAACCATGGATAATCCAGGATATGTGGAGAACACACCTATGAGAAGAGAACCACAATAACATGCTAGAAGGGTGTGTGGCACCGTGGTGGATAATTTCCATCTCTGATGGGAGATTCAGATGATGTAACCAGAGAGAAGACTCAATTCCAGGGCTTCGGTTGGAACTAGTAACAGAGAGAGAACACTTCTTCCACTGAGAATTCTGAAAAGAGGAGTCTTAGGCCTGCAGCTGCCACCCTGCCTACCCTGAAAATGGAACCCTCACAGGAAAGTAGAGCTGAGAGCTGACGAGGTCCAAATGGAATTTTGCTTCCTACGTTTCAGTCCCTGGATCCAGCCCTACCTGAATCCAACCACTGAAGTGTTCAGTTAGGCAAACCGACATTCCTTTTCTTACTTAGGAAAGTTTCTGTCACTTGCAATCAATAGAGCTTTGAAAAATAGATGCAGCTGCTGATTAAGAAGAGAAATTCAGATATGGAATGAAGGGTTCACTCAATCTTAACTCAGAGATGGTGCATTGGTCCTGGTTCTGTTTGCCTCCTCCTGTCCTGCTTTGTCTCACAGGCAGGCCGACATCTGTGGGCTGTATTCCTAGGCTCTAGGCATCGGTTGACTTCCAGCTGGTTCAGCCAACCAGAGGCTCTGGGGCAGGAGGACGGGAGAAGGCAGGGTGGTCCCCTCTTCCCTCTCTGCCTTGGCCGCCTCCTCTTCCTCCCACAGTTCCAGCGTCTGCTGGGTGACTCAGTCCCTCCATCCCCAGCCTCATGATGGTGGAGGCTCCTGCTCTTGCTCATCTGGGGGTTTCCTCGTTGTCCCCAGTTGGCTTCTTAGCAATCCCATCACTTGTGCATCCAATTCCCTGTATTAAATTCTCTCTGTTAACATTCAGAGCATTTTCTATCCTCCTGTTAGGACCTAAAATGGTACAGATGGCAAACAGGTTTCCTCTTCTGTCATGGCAGTAAGAGAACACAGGACATCCAGGGAACTGAAATAAATTCAGAGTTACCAGGGGCGAGTGGTGAGAGTGGAGCTAGATCAGGCACATGAAAGAGGATGGCTGTGATCTGAAGGCAGTGGGGGGCCCCGGTGCACTTTAAGAAGGATTAGGGGGTGATGTGAATGATCAGACCATCTCCAGTAGGGGAGGTGTGAGTGGGACTCACAACGCATGTCCCAGCAGACTCTGGGATGTGTTCTGAAACGAGGACTTGACTTCTACAGGGCAACACGTGCCATGGGCCCAGAGAAATGTGATCTGAAACTTCCAGGGCACTCCTACTCACCAACTCACCAATTTCAAAGGCCAATCTCTTTGAGGTTCTTCTTGCTCCTTAAGTGAAACGGAACACTGTGTTAGGACTTGGGTGTAGAGGGGAGAGGAGCCAGGAGCCAGCCAGGCGGAGGGGGCCGGGGGCTTCGGCAAAGCCAGCAACAAAGAGCCCAGTGACCCAGCGAAGCCTGAAGCAGCCCAGACATGAAAGGAATATGCTGGAAAAATTAACTCAGTGTTTGCTTTGGGAACCAGTCTGACGGCTCTTAATCCAGTGGGCGTGTGTGTATTGCAACTCACGGGACGTCCCAGATCCCTCGGTAATGTGACAAAGAGCTGTTTGTGAGGTTTTCATCCCCACAGTGGAGGATGCCTGCTGCCTGGGCCTTGGCCCCCGGCCCCCCAAGCCCCTCCCCCCCAGCAGTGGTCCTGCCATCCTGGGCACTTCCAGCCTTCTCCTAGCAGCCTGCTCAGAGCTGGCTATTTGTTGATTTCTTCCTCCTCTTCCCACCTTGATGTTCCCACTTTAGAAAGACGAATGTCACAGAGAAGTCGCCAAGCCCCAAAGCTGAAAATGCATGGAGGGTCTGTTTCTTAAAAGTGCATCTATTAGATTGAGCAGATGAGGGAACAGACACCCTTGGCCCCTGGAAGGAGGGACTAGGGACAGAGAGGGAAGACATAACTTGAAAGGACAAGAAACCGAGGTAGTGACCCCCTCTCCTCTCCATGAAAGACATGCAGTGAAATCACAGCGTGCAGACATTTCTCGTACCAGAATTTTATTAGATGTGCTTGAAAAGAAATCATGTTTTAAATTCCTTTCCTCTTGTTTCAACTTAGACCAACCCCAGGGAAAGGGACTCCATGGCCAAAATTCAGAGACAAACAAGAGAAGTGACTTAGAATTTTGAGCTTCCTAAGGGCTTATGTCTTCCCATGAAAGTGTGAGTTGAATGACCTTCAAGGGTACCCTGGACCTCATGTGTTTTCCGCCTTAGCCGTTGAATTTAGAAACTACCCCACTCTATGTGGACCCATGGGCATACTCTCTACGAAGTCATCACCCATGTGGTCCAGTCTCAGAGCAATGCTGTCATCAGAGAAGCTGAGTCCAGCCCCCAGAGCAGATTTAAAAATAGCCCAAGTTGCTAACTTGCATCTATCCACCAACATGAAGGGTATAAATGGGCCAAAGCAAGCTATTTTTAAATTTTCCTTTTGCTATCCCATCCATTCCCCTCACACATGGCAGCTGCTCCCCTGCCTCCCTCCTAAAACAGAAACAAGACCTGCCTCTCTTTTCCATTTGTGACCAAAATGCCAGTCTGGGGAGTTAGGTTCTTCTTTGGAGGTAAGGCCAGCTGAATGCAGAATCCCCCTCAATGGGTAGGGGGAGGGCGTGACTGTGACTCGTGAATAATCACTGTCCCATGTATTGTACTGTTACTGAAAAGAGGGTGTGGGTAAGACACCTGCATAGTCTTCCCTTTTGCTAGACCTCAGTCTGGAGAGGACACTTCCCAACTCAACCATCAACTATGGTGAACCTCAGGCCACCTCTTGAATCTAATATCTGATAAAACTCTTTGGTCTCTTCACACAGCCGAGCAATAAAACATGGCCTCACCCCTGCTGTTGCTCACAGGTCCCCACTTCCCCAGAATGCTCCTTCCCGTCCCTTCTAAGCATGTGCGTGCACAGGTTCAAAGCCTTCCATCCCACTCAGAACTCTGGACATTTATATCATGGCGCCACCATACCAGCCCGTGGACTTCCTTTATGTAAAGAAAGAAGAGATTCTCCATGTATGTAAGCCACTTTCATGTTAGGTCTTTATTACCAGTAGCTGAATGCAGTTCTAACAGAAGATCAGTTACGATTATTGCTTTAATATAAAAAATAATATTTGCAACAGCTCACCATGGAGGAAACCAGTGCTCTGAAAACAAGTACCCTTATTCTTCCAGGCATCCTGTGCCCGGCCCTCCATGGCCCTGCTGGCCTGGATGGCCCAGAGTGAGAGGGCAGGTGTGGTGGGCACAACAGCATGTACATCTGCCATTCAGTCCCCTTCCCTGCTCTACCACCTGCTCATTTGATGGGGTGAGCCTCCTGGAGCACCACCCAGAACCCCAGACCCAAATTTTCTCTTTCCCTGTCTGACACTGGTTCCTGGTCAACCTGGTGGAGTTCAGCCTGGGGTAGGGGATGGAACCCTGGCAATGACCTGGGTCCTCATGTGCACTTGGCTGCTCATGGGCCACGTGACCTTGTACATGTTCTTGGACTCCTTGGGCACCCTTGACTTCCTTTGTGCGTTGTGGGGATTAAAGCAGATGTGCCCCCCTTCCGAGACATCCATTCCTAACGACCTGTGCAGTGTCGTGATGAACTGGGGTTTTACAGTCAGAGAGAGAGTCGCATACAAATCCTGACAGTGTGATTCGCTTGCTGTTTGAACTCGAGACAGTCACTTCTTTAGTTTCTGTGACCATAACATTTCTTTCTAGCACTGCATCCATAAAATAGGAATCAAAAAGACACCCACCTCAGACAGTGGGGAATTATGCCACAAACTGGGGACTAAACAACAGAAATGTATTGTCTCACCACTCTGGACGCCATACATCTGGAATCAACGTGTTGGCAGTTGCTTCCTTCATAGGGTGGTGAGGGAGACTGTTCCTGGCCTCTCGGGATCCTGGTGGCCTCCATGCTCCTTGGCTTGTAGATGGCATTTAACCTGTGTCTTTACATCGTCTTCCCGTTGTGTCTGTCTCTGTGTCCAAATTCCCCCTTTTCAAAAAGACATCAGTCATATTGGGTTAGGACCCACCCTAATGACTTCATCATAACTTGATTATCTGCAAAGGTCTATTTGTAAATAAGGTCACCTTCACAGGTCCTGGGTCGCCTAGTTGGGGGGATACAACTGAACTCATAATGGGTGTTGGCAGAAAATGCATGTAAAGAAAGTCTTTTCTGAAGCATCTGCCAATACTCACCACTCGACAACATTCACTATGGCTGTTATTTTTATAGTTATCTTATTTTTTCATGAACCACTAGACCAGCTCCACCAGGTTTACGTTGACAAGAGCAAAAACGGCTGCACCTACTCCCCTAATTCAGTTCTGGGGGTGTTCAGTTGATGATTAGTGACAAGCCACAAATTGGCTGATGGGGAGCCTGAGCTGACCTGTCATGGCCACTAGTGGGGCAGACAGACAGACCTAAGCCAAGGGGTCAAAAGTTTCAAATCTCCCCAAATTCCTCCAGCCTTCAGATTGGATTTTACCATGGAATGAAATTCATGCAAAGGCATCTTCATTTTCCATAGTACTTGCCAGCAGCAAGGCAGAAAGAGTGGCTGGAAATTCCAGCCCCAGCTCTAGCTTTGCCATTCTTGAAATTGGTCCCTTGTTTTCTCTCTCTTTCCCCTCCTCCTATCTGTGGGGGAAGAAATGAAAATATGCACTACTTTTAACCATTTTCCCCAAGCTGAGGTTAGGAGCTACCTGTTAGGTGATGCACGGTTCCTGGGTGATGAACACGGCCGGTAGCTATTTGAAAGCTGGTAGAGAAGTAAGCGGTTGTCCTTCTGTGAGCGGAGAGGGGACCCTGAGCAGAAGCAGGTTTCTGTTACAGCTTGCTGAGCTCCCAATGTCCTTGTTAAACAAATCATCTTTCAATGAAACAATCTCCAAATAGCTGAGCAGAGACCTAAAAAATTAATGCTAATAGGAAATGGGAAACACATCCGCTTCTGAGTAACAGGTTCTTTTTCATATATGAGTTGAATCTGCGTGAAATTCCTTCCCCCAAATTATAAATAGAAACTAATGTGCTTTTTGGTTGGGCTTTGTTTTTTGTGTTGTTGTTTTTTTGTGTTTTTTTTTTAATGAGGTTTTTCCCACAGACAAAAGGGATTTTCACTTTCAGAAGAAACGGTTGCCAAAGACAAGAGGTTTCTAGAGAGACGTGAATCAGGGCCACTGCTTCCTTGCCGAATTCAGCCATGATGTACTGTCCTCAGCCTGACACCCTGGGTTATTGTCTTCCTTAGAGAAAAATGCCTGGAAGCAGGAGTGCGAAGATGGACTTCTGGCCCAGATTCTCCAGTTTGCTGGGTGACTGGCGGGGGACCCACCTTTGCTCATCTGATGTCAGTTTGCTCATCTGGTGCTGACCCTCTAACTTGGCAGCTAAATTGGCCTTTGCACTCTGAGTCTGAATACTGCGAGATAGACCGAAAGGAAAAGAAAAATGTCTACAGCTCAGAAGCCTGGATGCAAATGTCAGTGATGAGAGGAGAAGCAGAGAGGAGGTGCCTTCTCACTGGGGGAGACGAATGGGGAGCTCTGCCACCTCTCCCACCGGCAAAAGAAGACGGACCAACGGGAAGGAGATGCAGCCGGTTAATGGGCATCTGCCTGAGACTGCAAAACTCTAGGAACACAGACCCGTGAATCCTTCTCAGCAATTACAATATCCAAAAAGGTGAAAACTTAAATAAAAAAACCTCATGCCGACCAAATCTGCCTTTCATCTCTGTTTATGACACTTAACTGAACGCTCAAACATTCACAGGTGAATGTTTGAAGATAAAGGGCTGCTGCCCAAACCTGCTAGGGAAACCACATGAGATAGACGAAGGCACCATATTACTAAAATGCATAAAAGTTCTGAATTCTACATACATCTGGCCCCAATGGTTCCAAATAAGGGATTGGGGGGCCTGAAACAATCTCGCTTAAAATTGTCACCAGCAAGCAGGTGTCCCCATGCAATGTACCAGAGGTCTCATACTGGCGGCCTATAGGACGACCTGAAGATACATTTTATTTAGTGACCACCAAACTTTAAACATTCCATGTTTTAGGTATCTTTGGTTGGGAACAAGGTCACTGCTCTTTCTTTGCTTTGGATCACCTGCCTGTCCCTGAAGTCATCTGAGCTGACAACCTGCCAAACAATCATCCTTGTGAAACAGTGTCCTGGAAGAGAATTGATCGATATCTGAGACAGGCTCCCCAGATTTACTAGTCCTACATTCATTCATTCATTCACTCATGCATGCATTCCCTCAACAAGTAATGTTAGAACCATGCTTGCTCATAATATTTGTCATTTGACAGCAATATTTAAGTGTTAAATAGCAACATTAGTCAGCATTCTCCAGAGAGACAGAACCGATAATATATATGTATATAAAATTATATATGTATGTATATATGTTTATTAATTGTTGGACTTGACTCACACACTTATAGGGGCCAGGAAGTCCTATGATCTGCCATCGGCAAGATGGAGAACCAGGAAAGTTGGTATCGTAATTCAGTCCTAGTCCAAAGGCCTGAGAATCAGGGGGCCTATGGTATAACTCCCAATCTAAATTGAAAGCCAGAGAACCAGGAATGCCAATGTCCAAAGGCAGGAAAAGATGCATGTCTCAGCGCAAGCAGAGAGCATGAACTTGTCCTTAGTCTGTCTTTCTGTTCTACGCAGTCCCCGCTGAATTGGATGAGGCCCACCCGCAATGGAGAGGGCCACCTGCTATTCTCTGTCCACAGATTCAAATGCTAATCTCATCCAGAAACACCCTCACAGACCCCCGCAGAAATCATATTTACAAGCTATCGCGACACTCCTTAGCCCAGTCAAATTAACATATAAAACTAACCATCACAGGCCTTCTAAAGGCCACAGAGCTCTTTTGCTTGGAGGACTCAGTTTTGTTCTTTAGCTGACATTTACTGAGCATGTCCTGTAGGGCAGGCGCTGGTTGTATCTTCAGGTGTGCAATTAGTATTCAAAACCACCCAGTGAAGTAGCACTGCTATCAGACCCATTTTACAAACAGAAAGCTGAGATGCAAAGATGTCCCGGGTTCTACAGCCAAAAAGACAGTAGTACGTAGGTTCCAACTTGGCCAGCTATTCCTGGCTCCTTCCATAGCATGGCGTGGAATAATGCTCGAGGAAGTCACTTTGATCAATGTCCCCAGTTAAGATCTCTAGATGGTGTGAGTATCACCTACCCTTATTCCTGGATGGAGATGGACGACAGGAAAGGAGTCCCTTTGATTGGATTTTTCTGTCCTCCGAGAGCTTAAAATCCACCAGCGTGAACCAGACATTAAGGAAGCAACTAAAGAAAGAAAGGAGCCCATTTCAGATAGTAGGAAATGCTAAACGGGAATCATGTACCAGAAATGAGGAAGGGAACAGGGCTCTTTGCATCGCGAGGCCCAGAGAGGGCCTGAGAGGGTAATAGCTGACCTGAAATGTAAGCAGAAACAGGTGAGACAGTCGTGCTGTGCAGAACGGACAGCATGTGCAAAGGCCCAAGGCCAAGGGCTGGGAGTTCACAGGATATTATTGTCCAGTTGGACACAGACACTTAATCTTGTTCTACCAGCATCTCTTCTAGGTGGTTAAGACAAATATTGTCACCAGAACACAAGATGTCCATAACATTATGGAAGGGAAATTGAAAGGAGACATTCCAAGAAGTTCCCACGGGAGCCCAACATATTGGAATTAAGACATGAGGCCTGGCTTGCAGGCTTTGCTCTGCCTCTTAATCACAGACTTGACTTTGGGCAAGTCCCTGACTTTTTTTTGAGTCTGTTTTATCTCCTATAAAATGGACAACCGACATCTACCTGATAGGGTTCTTGGGAGAATTTTGTGAAATGATACAGAAGAAAGGCCTTCATAAGCGGCAAAGCACAAGACGGAAAGAACTGTTAATATTATTATTATTGTTATAGATAATGATAAAAGGGCCCCACAAGTGGTACCTTAAAACGTGAAAGCAGTGATAACTGGGGAACCTCAAAACAGCCTCTTAGGAACTACAGCCGTGAGATCAGATGGAAAGTTCTGAATGCCAATGATGTGTCAACCTGAGGAATTAGACTCTGAAATTCCCTGTGAAAAAGCAGATTTCCGATCAATGCTTTGCCCCTCAAATTTCATAGAGATTTTGGGCAAGATGCATGAGCTCATGGGTTTTAGTGGTTTTCCCCTTGGCATATGAGAAGCATTTGGAGTAAAATCATTCTGGCCGTCCTGGCCAGCAGTACTATCAGATGGCCTGCAGCTCAGGGTTCGCCCCACCTGCACCCCACTTCCTGCTCCCGCTACCCTTTGCCAAGAGCCCTTCCTCCAGCTCTGAAGCACTAAGCTTGCCTTGTTCCAGAGAGCTACCTTATGAGGCCGAGCCCTTGTCACCACGGTGGACAGAAACACTGACCAGCCACACTGGTCTCTACCCAGGGCAGCGCACATGGTGAGCAGAATGCGTTATAAGTGGTACTCTTCCTCGTGAAAAGGCTGCCAAAGCTCCGTAAATGCAACTCCTTCTTTCCTGACCCTCTGCCCTTCTTCAAACGAGCTTTTAAACCTTTCAAAAACATGCGGTTTCACTTTCAACTGTATCCGAGCTTAGAGCATGTTATTTTGGCTGGAGGACAGGGCGCTGGGTGGGAGGCGTTGATTTCATAGATCTGAGCCCAGTAATATTAATGAGCGTACCGCTTGCAAAGGCCCCCAGAACCGCCAACCCACCCTCAGAGGCGTATTAGTTCAGCTGGAATCAGCCTGCCAGGCTTCAAGCTTGGAGCAAAGCAAGCCTGACTATTTGCATATCAGTCTTACCCCAAATGACCTCCGGTTGGCCTGAAATTGCACAAGTATATTCCTGGCCTCTGAAACCAGCAGATTCAGGTTTTCTGGGCTCCAGCCTTACATAATTGAGGCATTCTTCTTTAAGAAAAATAATTCAAAATTACAAATAAAAAAGTAGTTACAGAAGTGAATATTCAGAAAACAAATAACAGCAAATTGCAGACAGATTTTAAAAAGCTGACAAATGTGGCAGACATCACCAAATCCACAAATTAACATATTTTTACTGATTAACTGCCTGATACGCATCTGTGATACATTTTTTTCTTGCCTTTTTGGGGGGGAGCTGCATATTCTTTGATCTCCTTTTCCTATGACAATGGTTTGGTAACATCATTTTCTAGAGAGGGACTAGAAAGATAGATCAGTGTTTCCTTTGGCATATTTGGTTACAATTTGTTTTTGCGTGTGTGTCTGTTGGTAGTTCAGAAAAAAAGTCTTTTAGTTTCACAATGATATAATTATAATTTCTACCTGGCCCGTAGATCCCAGCTACAACTGTCGTGAAAATGTTTAAGACTCGTCAAATCTGGGCAAACTTCTATTGAATTTCTTTTATACATGAGCCGTAAGAGTTCAAGGCATTTCCAGTTTTCTTGTGCAATTAGTAAAATTAAATACTCTTTGAAGTGACCATACTCGGTTTGTCATCACTGTTTTTATTTGTGGATTTTATGCTATCATCCTTGATATCAGTTATTTCGTGTCCAATCACCAAGAAATGTAAATATGTTTGCAATATGTGAATATAATTCACTTCCCGTCATCATCTGGCCATCAGATGACGTGAGCCCTTTCCAAGTACCAAGGCCACCATAAAGGGGACAGTGGTGCTCCTAGAGTTGTGCGGTGCCCAGTCTGCACAACTACCATAGCACCCATCCACCTCTTTTCCCAATCCACCCTCCCCACTGTGGCCAGTCATTCTGAAATGCAAACCCAACCACGCCACTTTCTGCTTCATAAAAGCCTCTCAGCATCCCCACTGCTCCCATCACAAAGCCTTAACTTGGTAACAGGGACTCAGGCCCTTACCTACCAGTCCAGCCTCATCTCACGTCATCCCCTCCCCTCATACTCAAAGAGGCAGAGTCCTCACAGCTCAAAACCCTCCACTTCACCTCGATCACTCTTCCCCAACTCTTCAGCTGACAGACTCTAGTTCGTTTTTCAGCCTGCCCATCACTTTCACCAGGAAGCGTTCCCCGATCTGCCTACCCCCCAAGCTTGGTTGGTAACCCCTTTTATATGCTTTCACTGGATCCTGTACTTCCGTGAGAGATATCTTACCAGACTGCTCTGTCATTTACTGTCTTTTGGCCTCTCCCATTCTATTCCCGGGACAAGCGCTAGACAGACAGATGAACAGGACATGGGCCCTGCTCTCATGGAGCCCTGGAAGTAACCGAGAAGATAGATTTATCACAGCCAACTGTAGAGGTGGGAACACGGCTACAGGGGCAAAGAATGGGGTATCAACTATGCAGCAATTCTCCAAAGAGCCCAAGAATGTCCCAAGTTGGAGAGAGGGGGTCAGGATGGGGGATTCTGCAGAGGTGTGTGGGACAGTAGACTCCATGCCCAGCAGAGGTGGCCAGGGTTTCCTTGCAGGGAAGGATGGAGGGCAGAAGGCTGCAAAGGTTGCCTGGGGCCAGCTGGGACTTGATCCAGCCTACAACTGCTGCCACTGAAAAAATGTGAAGCAAAGAAGGGAAGTGGCAAGGTCACATTTGCATTTTAGAAAGATGTTCCTGGCAGCCAGAGAGAGTGGCCTAGATTGGGTGGGAGTGGAGACTAGAAGGCTAATTAAGAGGCTGTCAAAATATGCTAATTCTAAACCAATTTGTCCAACTGCTGAGCATAGAGGAATCTCATTTAGGAAACACGGAGGGCAACTGCTCCCGCCCGGGAGATTGCAAAAAACCCACATTCAACATCATGGTTCCTTTCAAATGTTTTATCAGTTTTAAAAAATTTAATATTCCCCCCCCCCACCTTTTGTTTCTTCTCATTTCTATCCTTTTCTTGCAGTCCTATGTCTTCTCCTGGTTTTTTCTCTTTGGCTTTTCGGACACTCTTTGCATACTTTGTTTTCAATTTTTAAAATTTTTTTCTTTCACTATAAGGTTAATGACTCTGCCACGTGAGGCTGGACAGACATGGGTTCAAATCCCAGTTCTGCTGTTTGCTCCATGTGTCAAGCGAACCCCATCCCTATCTGTAAAGGGGATATTTACAGTCCCTCTCACAAAAGGTTACGTGAAAAAAGATAATACTTGGAACACGTTTATGAGAATGTCTAACATGTGGCAGCTATGACGACTATTATTTTTAGCGTTTCCTTTTTTTTCTAAGGCCTATTTTAATTTTTTAAACAACCCAGGCAAAGATAAGGTGCTGAACTGATCCACAGCAGAGAGAATGGAGGGAGAGTAGACAACACCCCCTAATCGTTCATTGCCACGTCGGGGAAGAAAATACATTTTCCAAATGACACCGTACGTCTCTATTTACTATCAAAAAGATGATGACGCCATTCATCGAGACAGCTCTTGAGAGGAAGAGAGGGCTGGGTGAAAATACCGTGCAACTGGTTGGGCCTGGTCCATGGAGCTGCAAAGGGCAGTCCCAATGGGGAGTCGGGAATGAGTCCTTGCAGGGGAGGATGAGCTCGGAGAACACAACAAGAAGATGAAGTCCATGGCATGAATAAGGTGTCGCAGGGAGACTGGAGACAGAAGGCTAGAGCATTAAGAAGAGCAGCCTACAGGATATCACCTCAAACAGAGGTGTGGGGGCAGGGTAGGAGAGAGGTGAGGGAGGAGGTGAAGGCAGGGTGCGTAGTTCACTCTTTCAGGACATTTGGTCACAAAGGGAAGGAAAAACTGATCTGAAAACTAGAAATAGGCCTTCAGACAAGATGGCTGTAGGTCTTCTGTGCCCTCTGGACGTCCTCCCTGCTCCCTTCCACCCTGACCAGGGGGAGCATATCAGCAGAGAGTATGAAATAGAAATTCTTAAATAAATGTCCTCTCTGTGTAAGCTTGCGAAAGTGGGTTCTGTTATTTGCAACTAGAAACCCGGACTCTCACACTATCGCATAAGGTAGTGTGAGATAGCATGACGCTCAGTACGTGGGAGGTACTTAACATGTAATTACTGAGTGAAAGAATGAATTCATGGAAAGCATGTGGCAAGGAGTTTGGCACCTAATAACTACTCACTGAATTGTGTTATTATGACTATTCTTATAAAATAATAATAATTCAACCTTGAAAATAAGCGTCAGTCTATGTGCATCTGAGCCAAAGAAAATGAGAGTAACTATGGTGATTGTTGGGGCTAATTTCCAGGCCCATGTAGAATTGCATCTCTCTGTGCCCTTGACGTTGAGACCAGTTAAATGTGTACAGAGGGTGACATACCTTCTGATTGGAAGATTTAAACTCCAGGGTGTAATTTGCCATGACTCCTTTTGCCTGTGCCTTGGTGGCTGGTGACGTATGAATGGTGCAGAGTCATATAATAGAGCTCACACAGTAGGCCTAAAAGGGGCATTCTTTGGCCTTGTGTGGTGGCTTATGTGGAACTCAGGGCAGCACCAAGTGGGGCCTGCATCCCTTTTATCTATTAGTGTTATTTTTGGTGTGTGTAGAAAAAGTTTGTTCATGAGAAACTTGACTATTGAAAACAGGTGGTGCAGATAAGTGGATGGTTATCTCTATTGGATGTTTTGGGCATATTCCAGATGTGTCAACTGGTAAACAAACAGGGTGTTCTGTCTTGCGCCAGGGATTGCATGGGCAGCGGGTGTCCTCTTTTGCCATCACTGGGTGGAGAGTTTACATGTCAATGTCACACAAGTACCAGCGGAGCTGTCTGTGACCTTTGCTCATCTTGGACAAAGTTCCAATGGGAATGGCAGAGCTCAGTGGGCATATCACAGCCAGTCTGGTCCCTTTGTGTCTTAGGGGCATCACGACTGGATTGACCGTGGGTGATGACGAGTACTTTGCCCGTGAGGATTTGTTGAATGCCTATAGGGGGTCTGAAAAAAAAATGGATTTCATCCTTATTTGGGAAAATGTTCAGGAATTTTCCAAACAGACAAACCATAGGGCCAGTGGGCCATTATCTTCATGGTGCTATAGCCCCTGTGCATTTTATGAGCCCAGGAATGGATCAAAAGCAAAAATCTCTCAAAGGTGAAGAAGGTATGCTGACCAATGGGAGATGTGATCACCATCCATTGGCCCCATTTTCCGATTTCAACCTGCTCCACCCACAGTCTTTCTTGCCTCAGAAAATGGCATCTCCATTGCGTAGATTTCAGATGGGCGTGTTGCCATCCTAAACCAACCCCCTTGCCGTACTTCTCAAATACTGAATGGCGTGGTACAAGTATTTCATGGGTTTGGTTGTGATCAGCTAGTTTGTTCATGGGCGTCCTAACTTCACCAATGCCACTGTCATTTTCCTGGTCAGCCTGCTGCCCAAATTGAACATCATGTGTGAGCATACGGTGAGTGCTTCTAAGAATTCATCTTTTATGCAGAGGCAAACTCTATCATAGAAGCCCAAGGTTTAGACAGATCTTCAAGGTCACCTACCCCCTCCTGTGCAACATCTTGGGAAAGCATTTGCCTAAAATAGCTCCAGTAATGGGGGCCCGTTCCCTGATGGCATCTCCACCTTCAAGGAAATTTCTGTTTCTTTATATTTGGCTGGAATTTTCCAAACTTTAATTTTACGCATTGCTTTTAGCTTTACCCTCAGCGGAGAAAAAATCCTTAGTGTTCCTGGTTACAAAACTCTGGTTATGGGCTTGGGAGAGGCTTCCTCTCTGCTTTGTAGATGAGGATAAATGAGGTGCCGATTGTGAGCTGGAGATGAAGACATGTGGGTGGTAATTCAGTGTTGCTTTACAGAAATGATAGGGGACAAGTTCAAAACCACACCCCACCTGTTCCCAGACATGACAACCATAGCAGAGCCGGGTCTTGGTACAAGCTCTCAGCGCACACATACTCAGTGTACCCCACTGTGGTCTGCCACGGGGCCACGTGTGGGGCCACAGAGATGGAAGACACAGGCCTTACCCCCACAGGGTCCCAGGTCTGGTTAGGGGGGATAATAGGTGTGGAAGGCGAGCAGAGCACTCAGACAAAGAGGAAGTGAACGTAATCTGGCTTGGGGACATCATGGAGGTCTTCTTCCTGGAGTTGGTGATAATCAATGTCTTCTACCTCCCTTGACACATGGGCTGATGCCTCATACTTCCAACCAAGGGCTCAACTCTTGACTCCTACATGCCAGAAATCTTCCTGCAGGTGGCGCTGGCCTCTGGCCTCAGCCAGAAGGTGGCCTGAAACAGCGCCCTCGGGGGTGATGAGATAGATTTTCTAACCCTAGAGTGGTAGAGGCTGCACAATGCTGGGAATATACTGGATACCAGTTACTTAGACACTTTATAGTGGGTAAATGTTATGGTACATGAATTATAACGCAATAAAAATGTTTTTAAAAGAATCTCACCTTGAGATTTTAATCTCCAACCCTTATTGATTTGGTGCACGCCCACAAAACCCAGCCCCATTCATCCTAAGGGCCCCTACCTGAGAGTGAGCTACCTCAAACGGGTGCAGCGGTACCCTGGCTCCGAGCTGTGCTCATCTCTCTCCTGTCGAGAGCAATTTGACCATCACCTCACATACTTAGGAGAACCACTCTCCCCGCCCCACATCTGTTAGCTTTATGCAGTATTGGGGGGGGGGGGTGCAATGCTGGAGGCACTGGAACCACAGTCAAGTAGGCTTATTATCCAAAATGAGCATGCCCCAGAGGGTGTCAGAAATGCAGAACCTCAGGCCCCACTGAGTGGTTGAAATGCACATTAGAGTTTGAGAAGCATTGATCTCGGGCGCTGCTTCTCAACTTGGCCTTTAAAAAGGTCGTCCGAATCCTATCCCCAGAGATGCAGATTTCCTTGCTCCGTGTGCAACCGGTGTTGCAAAGGTGCCCCAGGTAATACTATTGGGCAATCAGGTTGACAGCCCCGGTCCTAGGCTCATAGAAGTTTTGCTTCAGGCTGTTATTTTGCCCACAGCCAACCAGAGTTGTTCGTCCTCACTTGGTGTCTAGCCCTCAGAACCCAGGCTGAGAAGCGCTGCTGTGGATCTCCCTGACACCCAGCGCCGGCCTGCCGGCTCATTCTGTTTCATCTTCATGGAGCAATCATTGCCATCGCTGCGGTCATTGTTCAACTTGGCCTCCACCACCCCGGGGCTCACAGCGATTGTCCAAATACCCAAATTCAAACAAACAAAGAGAAAATAACATTGGCTAATCCTTTGTGATAAGCCGCCTTTATCAGCCCCGGTTGCTGTCAGCTGGCATCGCTGGTCAGAGGGCTCTCTTTTACATGCTGTAAATAAACATCACCTGTTTGTCCAGGATGACACGGGGGCAGCTCCTGCTCCTGGTGTTATCACGGAGGAAGCACTAGGTTGGGTGTGTGAGTATTTGGACGTGAACTGCGAGAAGATAATAACAGCCGCGTTGGCCCTGCCCCAGGGTAACCAGATTACAGCCTCAGGGAGCTTGGTTGAGAGCAGAGTGGTTATTGCTTCCTGGAAGGTGGACTGCTGAGAAAGGGGACTTTCACTTCTTCCTGCC
This sequence comes from Rhinolophus sinicus, assembly GCF_036562045.2. Taxonomy (NCBI): domain Eukaryota; kingdom Metazoa; phylum Chordata; class Mammalia; order Chiroptera; family Rhinolophidae; genus Rhinolophus; species Rhinolophus sinicus. The sequence continues at coordinate 18,736,324 of NC_133760.1, forward strand.
TCAGTGGCCCCCTTTCCAGCGTCTAGACTTGGCGCTCACAACGGCCAGGGCCTTCCGGATTCCATTCTCTGTCTGTTGCCAGTTTCCGAAGCCACAGATCTAAATTGGGATTTCCTGGATTCCCAGAGTCTTAGTGTTGGAAGGGGCCCTGGAGTGCGGTGAAGCCAGCCCCTCTCTGTCTTTACAGAATGGGGGGACCTAAGAGCAGAGGGGCAGAGGTCAGAAGTCACATGACTGGTCAGGATGTGCCAGGGCCAGATGAGAATTGTTCTAAACCAAGCTGCTCCTCTGTCCGGCTGGATCTGAGCAGGAACCTTTCATCCTGGGACACACATCTGGCAGCAGGCAGCTCGGGCCTGATATTGGTGTATTGTAGAAGCACTGTTGTTTGTACAAGCAGTGTGGCTTTTGCCATAACTCTGTGGTTTCCTTGTGCCAACCTGGTTGCAAGTTCTCTGAGACAGTGTGGAATCTCAAGTGGTGATTCTCACGCCTTCAGGTGCATTCGGGTCCCCTGGGAATCTTGTTAAAATGCAGATTCTGGCTCACTGGGCTTGGGGCGGGGCCTGGGAGCCTCATTTCTAACCAGTTCCCAGGCACTGTGACGCTGTGTGTGCAGGATGGCACTTGGAGGAGGGATCCCACAGTTCATTGTCTTGAGGCCAAAGACATAAAGGGGGCGAGTCCTGTGTCCTTTTCCTCCACTGGATGCTCACACCCCAGAGAGAGGTGACCAGGTTCTTGTTTGGGCCCCCCCTGCTCCCAGGAAGAGGATGGAATCACCTTGATGCTTTTCTGCCTGGGAGATTGTCCCGAAGCCACACCTGCAGGGATTCACATCCGCAAACCCCAGGCTGGGATCATGGCCACTTTAATAGAAGGTGGTGGAAGGGAGCCTGTGGCCACTCCAGGCCTATTCTCCAACAGGTCCTGGCAGCTTCTGCTTCTGCTTTGTTGGGAGCCCTGAGCTTCCCCATAGGAAGGTCTGCCCACCTGCTGAAGAGGCCACATGGAGAAGGTCCCCTGAGGGGACACGGAGAGGATGGCACAACTATCCCAGTGTCCCAGTTGAGCACAGCCCGTCAGAGGACTCCCCTCAAAAGAGTAGGATGACAAAGCTGAACCCAGACCACACTGCAGAATCATGTGTAAATAAGACGGTGGGTGTTGTCAGCCATTAAGTTTTCGGGTGGTTTGTTACACAGCGACAGATAACTAAAATAGCAACCACATAATTTATCATCCAACCAGGATATTTTGAGAATGAAAGGGGGTACTGTTAATAATTATACCAGACCCACAGCATAAACCAGGACTGCCCCAGGAAAATTAGGAGGTACCGTCACCCCAGTGATGAATAGTGCTATGACCAACCAATGAAGATCTCCAACGTGTGAGGTATTATTGAGATTCTTTCCATTGCGAGGGACGGAAATCAGACTCTAACTGGTTGAAACCACAAGGAGCATCTGTGGACTCAGAATTGGAAAACCCGGCAGGAGAACTGCTTCTAGTAGGTTTTGACCCAGGGGCGCACACTATGTCTTCAGGGCTCCGTCTCACTTCACCTCTCCTTTTTTTTTTCTAGCTCTCCCCTGAAGCAGAAGTCGAACCCCTACCAACACCAAACTTATGTGAAGCTCAAGTTCCACCCCAGCCCTGAATTTGAGTGTGTGGCACTGATTGGCCACGTGGGGCCACATGCCACGAACCAATCACTCTGGCAGGGCGAAGTGGTGCTCTGATGGACCACACCTGAGTTGCAAGGACACCTGGGATTCCAAGTGGGGTCTGCCCCATCCTTTCATTTAGAACCGGGAGGGATCAGTTACCACGGAAAACCTGGGCTCTTCTAGAACACGGGAATATAGTTGTGTGTGTCCAGAGGGCAGCGTTGCAGCACCCGTGGGCCCCCAAGTCCCTGAGTTAAACCTGCCTGCATCTCTCTGGGTTGCTGCTTTTCCCAAAGGGTAAATGAACCATGACTACAAAGCCCCCATAAGAACAACCAGCCGCAGCCGTGGATGTGCCGGAGCCCTATAGATGGTGCTAGGGAAGGACGGCACGCATAGTCACATTCCGGTGCCTGGCTTGGAAGCAGCTCACAGAGGCTGCTCCTTAGAAGGGAGATTGTCGTCACCGGCATGCCACCAAATCATAAACGAAACCCTCAAAGGGTAAGGGAGAGGAATGACCTTTAAACGTTCTGTCCCGACACCTTCTGGAGCAAAGCTGAGCCCAGCCTCACTCTGAGCCAAAACCTGAGAGAGGGCAGATGGTTCCGTTCTCGAGCTCCTACGGACACGCGTGGTGAGTCTGTGGGTTCTCTGGGGTGGGGGCAGGGATGGAGGAGAGATGAAAAGACTTGAGTTGGAGCTGTGTCAGCATGTTATATTTCCATTAGTTTCCCTAAACATTGGGCACAAGGTACAACACTGAAATATTGGAAGCGTGGGTTTCCTCTTCCTAATTTGGCTGTTTCATAAGTAGAATGAGCATGTGTTTTGCCTGCAGGAGCGGTCTCCCCAAACTCTGTGTGCCACTCAGAGAGTGGGGAGTCACTCTGCAACCTGGTACTTGTCCTCCCTCTCCCTGTGGTCGGGGAAGCCCTACCTGCCTCCTTCAGCTGGCTGACTCTCACTGGTCCTATGGCCTCCACTTGCTGTGTCAGTTACCTGTCTCTGCATCACTTAGTGGCCCACCTCAGTGGCTTACAGCAACTCCTTATTGCTGCTGACTCGATTCAGAAGGTTGGCAAGCTCAGCTGGGTGGTTCTGGATGGCAGTTAAAGGGGCTGGAGCTGCACCACCTGGAGCTTTACTATGTCGGCCATCCAGGGGACTCAGGTATATGGCTGAGTGTGGGTGGTCCACAGGGCGCTCAGCTGGGGCTGCCAGGAGAGTGTCCACACATGGCTGCAACATGTGGCTTGGGCATTCCCCCTCATGGCCACTGGGTTCTGAGAAGGAGCATCCGAGAGAGAGGACAACATGGCCCTTTTCTAAATCACCTGTAGGTCCAAGGAGAAATCTCTAGAGCAACATAAAAAATTTTTTTAAAAAATGCATTGATGCGAATGAAAATGAAAATACAACTTCTCAAAACTTGTGGGATATGGTGAAACTGGTGCTTTGAGAGAAATGTAGAATTAAATGCAAATATTAGAAAGGAAGGTCAAACATCAATAGCAAAGCGTCCCCCTTAGGAGACCAGAGAAGAGGCATTTAGGCCTAAAGCAAACAGAAGGAAAAAATTATTTTAAAAATTGAGCAGAAACCCATGAAATTGAAAACAGGAAAACAATATGGAAAATCAACAAAATGTAAAGCTAATTCTTTGACAAGATCAATGTAAGTGATTAAGCTCCAGCCAGACTAACCAAGAAAAAAAAAGTGAAGACACAAATGATCAATCTCAGGAAAGAGGGGTCTCTACCACTGATTCTGTGAATGTTAAAAGGATTTAAAAAAAAAAAAAAGAATTTTACAAGCAAGTCCATGCCCACAAATTTGATAACTTAGATGATGTGGATCTATCCCTCAAAAGACAGAAACCACCAGGAGAGGAGGCAGAGTTCAGTTCAGGACCAGGAGGGCCCTTTTCCTCATTCCATTCATCAAAGCAGTTACGGGCTGCTCAGGTTCAAGGTGGGAAGTAATAGACTCGATCACTGTGGTGAGCGTCAAGGTCTTGTCACATAGGAGCTGGTGGGATGCGAGCAGCGGTTGTGCTCTGGGAAATGCAAACCTACCACACTTACGTGGCACCTCTTCCAGGAAGGCCTCCTTACCATCCCCCCAAACCACCGCCCTCTTGGTGCATAGAAGGGTTTCATATCTATGCCATCAGTATTTCTCAACCCTGACTGCACAGTTATGCCATCTGGGATGCTTTTGACAAATGTCCATGCCTGGACCTCACCCCCTGAGATTCTGACTTAACTGACCAGTGCTGGAGTTGAGGTACCTTTTAGAAGCTTCTCAGGTGATTCTATTTGCAGCCAGGGCTGAGGACGTAGGTGGTGAATGAAAAAATTTACATTTCTTGTACTGGCTAAACAGTACAAGAATGGCAATTTGGAAACTAAATATTTAGAAACTAAATATTGATGGAGCAGCACAGCAAAGGGAAAAAAACAACAAAACAAACAGGAAAATATGAGTGGTAAAAGAAAATAAAAATACAGAAGGAGGAGAGAGGAGGCAACTCAGGGAAGGATTGTTGCAATGGGAGATTTTGTTGTCAAGACGGAAGAGAAATGAAAATCTAGTGTGTGTGGGGGGGGGCGGTTCTCAGAATGCCTGGTGCAAATATTTGAACCAGGTGAAAAGTAGAGGGAAAAAACCTTCCCCCAGAAGAAAGCTTGTGAAGGGTTCCCTTTCTTCCATAAAAGTATCACTTAGGTTTCATAATAGACAAGAAATATCCATGCCCCACACATTTTTTTCTACTAGTTCAGCAAATACTTTAAAAATTCAAAATGCTCAAGGTATTTTTCTTCCTGAATTGACCATTTAAAACTTGGGCTACATTTCTGTATGTGAAATGGAATGTACAGAGACATACACACACATGCACAGACCCAGGATGGCAAAGTTAATGTGGAAAGAAGTCTCTAGTAGCTTGCCACAGGGCTCTGTATTTACCCCTGTCCTATGCACTATCTTTTTAATTGTGGATCTTGAGATTATTATGCTGAGTGAAATAAATCAGACGGAAAAAGTCAAGAACCATATGATTTCACGGACATGTGGGATATAAAACTGAAAACAACAAAAGAACAAGACAAGCAAATGAAGAAACAAAAACTCATAGACACAAACAATGGTTTAATGGTTACCAGAGGATAAGGGAGGAGGGGGGTGGTAGATGAGGGGACAGGGGATCCAATACAGGGTGATGGAAAGAGAACTGACTCTGGGTGGTGAACACACAATGTGATATATAGATGATGTAATACAGAATTGTACACCTGAAATCTATGTAATTTTACTAACAATTGTCACCCCAATAAATTAAAAAAAAATACAACAAAATTTACCACCTTAACCATTTTTAAGTGTGTAGGAGTGTTGACTACAAGGTCTGATCAAAAGATACAGTGAATGTTTAAATTTTTTAAAAAATTATTGCAGTAAAAGATACATTGCCATTAATCCCCCTCAAAATACTCCCCCTTGCTTCGAACACACTTATCCCATTGTTCTTGCCCCTTTCTGAAGCAGTTCTGGAAGTTCTCTTTCATGAGTGTCTTTAGTTGCATGTCGTGGCTGCCTCGATGTCCTGAATCGATTAAAAACGTTTTCCTTTCATGGTCATTTTGACTTTGGGGAAGAGCCAGAAATTGCACGGTGCCAGATCTGGTGAATAAGGTGGATGAGGACACACTGTAATGTTTTTATTTGACAGAAATTGCTGTACCAGAAGCGATTTGTGACAGGGAGTGTTGTCATGATGGAGGATGAAGTAAAGACACCCCCTTCCAAAACTGCTTCAGAAAGTGGCAAGAATGACAGGAAAGTGTGTTCAACGCGAGGGGGAGTATTTTGAGGGGGATTAACGGCAATGTGTCTTTTACTGTAATAATTTTTAAAATTTAAACACGGTATCTTTTGATCACACCTCGTATCTGCGTATTGTTGTGCAACAGACCTACCAACTTCTTATAAATATGTGGCTGAGGACAAACCATTTCATCAACCTGTAGAATTCACAAAGCCCAGAAATAATTCTCATGAGATGGGTGAGAAAGCAATGATTCAAAAGACAGTAGACAATTGTGCCCGATGCATCTCTAAAAACTCACATTTAGTATCTGGTATTTAAGAGGTGCTTTAATACATATTTTTTTTTTTTTTGCTTCAATACATATTGATGAACTAAATAAACTTTAGCAAGTTCAAATGAACGGCCCAAAGTGATGACATTCAACAGTATGTAAAATCTTTCATTTGGATCTAAACTCTGAAAGATCTAGAATCTAGTCTCGATCAATAAGAAAGAAAAATCTGGTCTTTTAAGAATTTGAAATATTTTAAGCATACATGTGAGTGCAGAGAATAAAGTAATCAATAGCCATATACTTGCCATCCAGCTTTAGCCAACATCAACATTTTCCATTGTTTATTTGGATATTATTTTTATGAAAGAAAACATTACAGAGGCATTAGAAGTCTTCTATCTACCTTTCCCTGGTCCTGTCATCCCTTCTTCCTCCCCTAGAGTTGACCACTGTCCTGATTTTGCTGTTTATCATTTCTGTGCATGTTTTTGCTATTTTGGCCACATGTGGGTTCATCCGTAAACAACAGGAAGTGTTGGTTTGTATATTTTTATGCTATATATCAGTGGTTTCCTAGTGCACATTTTATTCTGCAGATTGCTCTGCTAGCTTCACACAATGTTTCGAGATTCATCCATGACGATAATGTAGCTCTATGATTCAAGTTTGCCGTTCCGAACTGTGCTACTGAATAAATATTCCCTACTCAGGTATCAGCACTCCTGTTGATGGATGTCTGTATTGTCTCAGAGCTTTTGCTGCCACTCACACAGCAGCAATGGGCCTTCCTGTGTGTGTGGATGGAAGGTCCTCTCTGGTGTAGACTTAGAGTGTCATCCTCGACTTTAGTAGAAACTGACATTGTTCTCCGGACGGGGGTGCCAACCTCCAACTGACCACCCCTCAGTTTCATTTCTCCAAATTTGTGAGTGAGAAATGGTACCTCATTTTGGTTTGAAGTGACATTTCCCTGATTACGGGTCAGTAGGGTTTTCTCTTTTGTGAAATGCTGGTTCATATCCTCTGCTCCTTTTTCCTATTGTGTTGTTTTTCATTTATTATTGATTGGCATTCTTTATATATTAGTTTGAATACTAATGCTTTGCCACATATGTGCATCGCAATTATATTTTCTAGTATGAGGATTATCTCCATTTAGCATGTCGTAATGTTTAACAACATCATAGCTGACAATAATAATAATTATTATTATTATTAATTTAATCTTCCTGTTAAATAACCACCGTCCCTGGACTGTTTATACAAAGCCCAACTTTTGCCCACTGATTGTGATAAAACTACCTCTCTCATATGCCACATTCTCCACTCTCTCCAAACCCACTTTGGTTCTAGTTCTTGTTGGTTCTAATAACAATACGAGACGGTAGATGATTTTTTAAGCACCCTGGCCTCTCAGGGCCTAGACGTCTCTTGCAAAGCTCTTACCCACCCCTTTCATGGTCAAACCGAAGAGCAGGTGGGTCAGTGTCTTATTCTCCCCCTTGAATTCCACGCATCTCATCACCACCCACTACCTCCAATGTTTCATTCCCTTCCTCCAACAATTCATGGATTCCAGAGTCTTCCAAGTCACCGTTCCTGCCATTTCTTCAATGTTCCTTAGACTGGCATACAATGACCTACTCAACATGCTTTTAAAAATCCAATAGGCGACTCGTACTGTCCAAACCAGACTTTGCACGTCTAGCCTCCCAAGCCTGTTCCTCCCAGTGCTTCCCACCATGGTAAAAGCCAGTTCCCATCCTCAGGATAAAATGTTGGGGTCAGACTTGATTCCTCTCTTTAACCTCCCACCACCACCAACAGCAAATCCCACCAACCCCACTTTTGACATCTATCCCAGTCTGGCCACCTCCACCTCCCACTACTGCCACCATGGCCAAGCCATCATCCTCTCAAGCTAGAGAGGACTAATTCTTAACAAGACACATCAAGGTACTGTAGATCGACAGATACAATGGCAAGTAAGAGAAACATGATTGCTTCCATTATGGAGATTCCGGTCTAACAAATCTTTCTAGGAACCAAAATTGAAAAGGGTCAAATGGTCTCTAATGGTCCGCAAAAGACCTTCAGTCAGACAGAATCACAGAAGTCCTCCCATTGGTTTCTGGGACACCCTTATACCAGCCAGTAAGAGCCGACTATGGGCATCTCTTCCCTACTGAGTTTAGTGACATCACGTTGGTAATTTGAAATCAGCCATGGTGGAAGTATTTACACCATGGAAATGGGCAAACTCAAGCAATCAGGGCTCTTTTCAGGGCACAGGTTATCAAGCACTTATCAGTGCACCGCTGTTCCCTCCCAATTGGGCTGGAGTCAGCATGAACAGAATTGAAAATCAGCTGACATCAACACGGCCTTGGAGGGGAAATTTTCTCATGGCTGCAGAAGGGGAGCCTTGTCATCCACTCCAGACTCCTGAAGTCTGTGGGTCTGTGTCCTGGTGGTGCCGCTGTGCAAAGCAGCCATGTGTGAGGTCAGGAGCATCCACCTGCCGTCATAGGCTGGGTTGGAATGCCAGCTCTGCCGCTATTTGCTATGTGACCTTGTGCAAGTTACTTAATATCTCTGAGCCCCACGTTCCTCTCTAGAGAGTGATGATTAAACGAGGGCATGCATGGCAGGTTCTTAGCAGAATGTTTGGCACAAAGGAGGCACAATAAGTTAGAGCTGCAATTATTGTGTTCCCATAATTCTTCCCCATCTGAAGACCAAGTCCTCGTCATCAGTGTGTCCTGGTGACGTGAGTGCAGCTCCTGGTATTCGAGAAAGCCTCAACAACTGTTAGAATGACTGGGAATGAATGCTCTTCGTCCTGGCACAACACTTCAGAGAAACAACCCAAATCTCAGGGACAAAGCTTACCTCCTGCCCTTTAGGCAGCGACGGGTTTACCAGGTAACACCCCATGTGGACAAGACCCAGCCAAGTTTTCACAGTGACTCATCCCACTGGAATCTCCTCTGTGGAGGATTGAGGACCAGTGATGGTTTTGTTTGATCTCTGTGAGTCAATCTCTATGTGTCTCTGGATAACCATTTATTTATTTGTTTGTTTGAATAAATAAATGACTGATTCGGTCAATTCATTTTTCACTGACTTGAACAGGCAAGTTGGTTGACCTGAGCAATCGATTAGCTGCTTAGTTCTCAACCCTGACTGCACATTCGAATGACCTGGGCAGCTTCCAGCAAATACCAGTGCCCAGACCCTAATGCCAGAGATTTCGACCCAGCATCTCCAGAATGAGGCCTGGGTATGAGTCCTTCTTAAAAATCTCCCAGGTGATTTCTAGAATGAGAGGAGCCAGGATTGAAAACGGCTGCACTGGGCCAAGCAGTCACAGTGACAAGCCTGTACCGCCCCTTGGGAGAGGGCATGGCTGCATGAGGTGAGCAGTTGTCGAGCTGTGCGCTGGGGTCAGGGGTTCGGCTCCAACCGTTTGATGGCCATTTGGTCTTTTTAGTGAGGAAAGCGATCTGCTGATGCAGTTGGTTGGCGTGTCGTGGGCAAAGTCACTGATTGATTGGGTCCCTTTGCGTTGCGTCCAGATGCTCTGGCCTGGGGTGAGAGCAGCTCCCACTGAGATGCTGACAAAAGAGCAGGGCAAAGAGTGAGATAGAAGGAGTGACTAGGTTGCTTGCAAAAGCCCCAAGATGCCAGATGACCAAAGGGAAACTTGACAAAGAGCAGAGCAAGGTAGCACACCTGTGTGTGTGTCCTTTAAAATGTGCACAGCACTCAACAGTTTGCAAACACTTTCCTAGACTATCTCAATTGGGTCTTTAACCCTGAGGAGAGGGGCCAGGGTGGTTAGAATTCTTATATTCATTTTGCAAGTGACACAACTGAAGCTCTGCAGTGTCACCCAATTCCAAACAGCAGGCTAGGATGAGAACTGACTTATCTGTTAAATATTCCACATACTGAGCATCTGAATCCATCTTTCTAAAAAATTTAGAAACAAAAGTCAATTCTGAATTGTTTTCACCCTGAACACACTTTGTGGCAAGGCCACACCAGGTGCTACCTTCTTGCCACCTCTTGTCTGATTCTAGTTTTGCTCCTGGAACAGCTCTACAGGGGCATAGAAAAAGAAACAATGTGAAGAAAAAGACACCTAAGCCTCTGATATGTTCTCTTCACAATTCCCATCAGTAGTACCTGGGGAGAAACCCTGGTTGTGGCTATAGCAAAGTTTTAAATCAGAGTTTCCTATCCTTTTCATGTATGATGTCCAAAAATATCACAGACTCCCCAGGATAGCCATTGTACTTTTCCTGTCTGTGGATTCAGAAAATATATCCCGGCAAAATTTCCTTCTGTGAATTTCCAACACTCTTCATTTTAGAAAATTGACCATTGCAACAGCATGCACTTAAAAATAATAATCCAATTCATATTGGCAAGACAGAGCATTTTCTCCAAAGATGCTTTTGCTACTCATATAAGCAAAATGTCTGTATTTTTAGAAGATGTATATTGAAGTACGTAGGAAAGAAACGACATGAAGTCTGGGGAGCCTGGCAAATGCTTACACTGTTGAATGTAGTTGGTAGGTAGATGGGAGCTCACTAGACTATCTGCCTATTTACATAGATACATTTTCATAATAAAAATTTAAATAAAAGTAATGCTTGGTCCAATATTTCACAGATCCCTTAAAATAATTTTCCCCTTCCCCATTCTAACATCTGTAGCCCACAGGTTGGAGCCAGTGGTTTTAGATTATTGGTGAGTGCCTGTCATTTAGGTTTTCGTTTTAAATCTCTTAGGTCAAAACGGCACCAAGTGATGATTGTCCCTGTATTTGCTCATAAACCCAGCTTTTCTAATTGCATTCTACACGGATGATTGTCTACAGCCAATCCATCAACACCGATCGACCCCCTACCACGTATTAGGCTCTGGGATGGGTTTAATGACTCCAAAGAGACACAGACCTTCATCCCCAGGAAGCTCATGGTCATATGGCAGGTGGGTGCTGCACGATTAACGTATGAACACAAGGTGTTGGAGGAGAGGGGCAGGTGCTACCATGAGCAGAGAATGCAGGAGACGCATGGGGCGGGTGTCAGGGGGGCTTCCTGGAAGAAGTGACATTTCCATTGAAGGGTCAGTGGGAGCTCGTCAAGCTAAGAGGCAGGTGCCGGGTCTTTCTTTGCTGGCATTCCCGAGAGCCCCAGGCTCCCAGCGCCCAGCCTGTCCATGGCGCCAGGCTCTGGGGTAAGGAACTCTCTGCTTAGCATAATCTGATCCTGGAGAGAGCAGCAGGAATCTCTGCTTGCCGCCTTCCACCCTTCCTTGTCAACAGCTGGCCCTTAACAAGTGACTGATCTTTAGCATGTTTGATATGAAGAGGGACAGCAAAAATAATCACCTGCCAAGGATTCCATCTTCATAAAAGACACGGTAACGATCGGGTTTCAGAATGTGTGGGCGGTGTGAACCCTGAGGAGCTCACCCTTCAAACAGGACATTGATCTTCCCCCGACTGCCTGGGACGGCCTGCATCAAGACACAGCTCATATTTCCTGGACCTTTCACTGGGAGATAAATGCAAGGAGGCTGACAATAATAAAAAGATAGCGTCGAGCAGGGCAAGTGGTGGGGAGCCCTACCCACCGTGAGATATTCCCATCGGCCAAATGGTTCATATTCTTGAGGACGTTCCAGGTGCCAGGCACCCCACTCAGCACTCTATCTGCGCTGTCAGGTGTACTCCTTCAGATTCATGGATTTAGAGATGTCTCATGTTCAGACCTGAACTCTTGTTCCCCCGCTCGCCCCCGAAATGTCTGCCCCTCCTGCATTCTTGCCAAGCTGCTTGGGCCCGTACTATGGTGGTCACCTCCATAGTGCACTCTGTCCTTCCCAGCCCACACCCAGTCCATTAGCAAAGGGTTCTCGTTCCATGATCCATTGTGACACCCACATCGAGCTAGTGACTTAGGAAGGATGCACCCTGCTGCCCTCACTGTAGAGTTGACAAACAGGGACTCTCATAAAGGTGAGACCGCTCACCCAGAGTCACCAAGCTCATTAGGGGTATAGCCCCAGGCCCCAAATCTTGGTTTGTACCTTCCTGTGACATCGCATTCCAGGATGGGTCACAGGACACATAAGTGTGGATTGGGGCGAGAGGGGATGTTTCTGGCTACGGAAGCACCAGGGACAGGGGCTGTCTAGGTACCTGGAAAGCTGGGATTTATGAAGACAAGACTTGGAGCCCTTGTCTGGTTACCATTAAGCCACTGAGGGCTCAAGCCCACAACAGTAAGCAGACAGCATCCTCCAAAGATTCACGAGGGACTGAACAGACTCGCTGTCAATGGGACATCACTTATCCTCAGACTTGGGCCTGATGTGCCCCCTTCAGCCCTTCTCAACCCACCCCGCCATCACAGTGAAGCCTTCCTCTCTGTCATCCCACCCTCGGCTCAGCCGCTCTTGTCTGTATGACAATTATTTGCAGTCATTCTACCCCTAGTGTGAGCTTCTGAGAGGATGGTACCAGGTCATGTTTATGCTGACGTCTGTGTCGGCCAATGTCAGCCGATCATCTGGTTGGTGTCGGTATGTGTGCCGAGCTCCTACCCTCCATTCTCCAATGGTCTTATCATTCAAAGAGCCAGTTCCCTGGTTATCCACTGAATTGTGTACCCCACCCAAATTCATATGTCGCAGTCCCAACCTGCAACGTGACTGTATTTTTCAGACGGGGTCTCTAAGGAGGTAATGAAGGTTAAATGGGGTCAGAAGGATGGGGACTGGGTTCGATAGAATTAGTGTCCTTATAAGAGGAAAGAGACACCAGAGAGCTCTCCCTCTGTCTCGCCTTCTTCTCTCCTTCTTCTCTCTCTCCCCTGCTCCCCCCTTCCCCCCTCTCTCCCTGTACCAAGCAAAAGCCATGTGAAGAAACAATGAGAAGATGGCCATCTACAAGCCAAGGACAGAATCCTTACCAGAAACCAACCCTGCCATCACTTTCATCGTGGACTTCCAGTATCCAGAACTAGGAGAAAATACATGTCTTTGTCTCAGCCCTCAGTCTGTGGTGTTCTGTGGTATTTTGTTTTTGCAGCCTCAGCAGATTAATACACCCCCCCATGGTCAATGAATGGGCATATCATTCACCCAAGTGGAGCCACCCTGCCAAGCGCTGTCCTCCCTGGAATTTGAGTCTAGTGTTGATTGACCCAAAAGCTGTTGACCATGGCCTCTGAAAACAGACTGCCCACCAGGGCCCAAGAGCTGTCCAGGTTTCTAACTATTCTGTGACCTGCTTCTGGAACTCTCCTTTCAAGCCTGTGAGCTATCTCAGAACAATCTATGAATTCCTTTTTTGCTTAAGTTACAAATGTTTTTACTGCAACCAAAAATCCCCAAATAATGGAACTTTCTTTTTATCCTTCTCAGTAGTATAATAGTAGTTAACAGCCTACTTTGAATGGCCCTCAATTTGGAAAAAAATGCTTTCACTTTTAATGTGTCTGGATATGCAGAAGTAGCAATGCATGGGATCCCCTTAGTATGACTTTGTATCCCCTATTATCTTCTCCCCTTCACTCATGGAGACAGGAAGAGAGAGGTGGATGGGAGTGATTCATTCTCCACATTACCCTGGCTTCAGCCTCAATGGCAAATACGTGGATTTTGTCCACAACTAGATGAACATGATGGCCTCACATTTGGGATGAAGCCAGAAACGCCCTTGGAACAGGGCCGTTCTGCCACTGGGACACAGGGAAATGACCATCATTTTTATTTTGCCAAGGGATGATCACTAATCGTAAAGAACTAGGGGGCCAAGGGAAGTTCATTCCTCGTTGCTATTTTGCTTTGCAGTGCTAAATTAGTAATGGAACAGCCTGGTCCAAGAGTTTTCCTCCCAGAATTTAATAAAAGGCACAGGTGTGGCTGAGGGGCACTCAGCCATGTGTGGCTCAGGGCAGTAAGGAGAGCGGGTTCCAAGAGTTCCTATCTACACGGAATCAGTCTTGTTTTGATTTAAGACGAGCTCGTTGCCAAGCAGCAAAACACAAAGAACCCTTTTCTTTTCTAGTTTGGATGCTTTCTTGGGCTGTGCATGTGTGTTGCTTTTTAATAAAGGCCTAGTTGAATGCTTGTTTCAAAATCTTTGGCCAAATCTAAGGGAAAGTGTTGAACCTGAGAAAAGAGAAAGTGGGCACGGTTGTGGCATTCCTTTACTCCAATTAGGATCATTGAAGGGTTGTTTCCGAGGATGGAAATAGGTGAAGGAAGGGGTCTGCTGTGCCAAGGAGTTTCAGGGATCACCATCACCATCCCTGGTATTACTATTATCGTTGTCATTATTGCCACAAATATCATCACCATCATCACCATCACCATCACCATCATCACCATCACCATCACCATCATCACCATCACCATCACCATCATCTTTTTCTTCTTCATTTGACCACTGTGGGGACAGAGCCAGGAGAGCAGTTTCCAGGCTCTCGGCCTCACATGGAAAGGTGCTGGCTCGGTTATTAGACGGCCAGCAGCTGTAATCAGATGACCATCCGCTGTGGCTGGGTGGCCATCAGCTGTTACCGGTTATCCATTAGCCACTAATATAACTGCAGTGGCTACGCTGGCAAGTCAGTGGGTTGGTTGGCAGAGAAGCGGGCAGCGGATTGCGGCTAGCAAGTGGGGTTAGCAAGCCGGGATGGCAGATTGCAGATCGTGTGGGTCCTGCTTCCTGTGTCTCACCCAGCCACCAGCGAGCCTGGGGTTCAGGAAGACCCCCTGTTGGGGTACTGGCAGATGTTTGCTTTTGTGTCTCAACCAGCCGCCATCGAGAATAGAGTGGTATGAACCCCCTATCCATGGCTCCGTTGTTTTTCCTTTTTGGATTCACCATATCCTGCATTCTTGTGAGGGGAGCGGGAGCTGAGTCCCTCCCTTACAACCACTTATGTGCAGGCACCATGCTAACCCATCAATACACATTTTCACCTCCCTCTTCTTTTTCTCCTTACTCTCTACTCAGTTTTTCTTTATAGCACTTACCTCTACTAGGCATTACATCATGTACTTATTTGTTCAATGGTTTGTTGTTTCTTCCCTCTGTCTCCTGCCCAGGATGTGAACTCCACAAGGGATTTTATTTGCTTTGATGAAGGGACTCCCAGAACCTAGTCCAGTGCCTGTCATTGAAATAGTAGTTGAATGAAAGAATAATATTAACGACTACTCCGTGAGTTAGATACTACCACTCCTCTCCTTGTTGAGATGAGAGGAAGCTCCGAGAAGCTAAATAGCTTGCCTGAGGTTTTCGGACCAGAGTTAGAACTCAGTCAGGTGGTTAACATAAATCTCAGGCTCTTTCACCTCTAGACTAAGTTGTGACTTCATCTTTGCCCTGGAATTAATAAGACATAGATACTTCAAGACTTTTAAACTTCCACATCTCTAGGTTTTTTTTGTTCTGTTTCTGTTTTGTTTTCTTTTCTTCTTCTTTTTTTTTAATTTCCTTGAAGCAAATGGAATGTTTCTGTGCTCTCCAAAAGAGGGAGAAAAAAGTTCTCTGAGAGTGGAAAATCACCCACATCTGCTTCTCTGCTTGACATAAAAACCTAAGCTTGTGTTCTCCAAAACTCTTAATTAATGACTTGCCAAAGAACCATTTGCCTAAATCAAGGCAGGGAATAGAAGTTGATTGACAAGGCTCTAATTAAACCCCAATTTATAATCTAACAGCCTGAGATCTTTGAGGTCATAAAGGACTTTGATCCTAGAAATTGTGCTAATCAGAGTTCCCGCACCCCCACCTCCCCCATCTCTGTCTGGCTTCCCTAACTTCTGGATGGATGCTGCAGAGGTGGGGCTGCAGCCTTGTTGAAAAGAAATTAGTTCCCTGCAGTGGCTGAATGAGCTGTCTTTAAAAATAACAGCAACACAACATGGGGTCTTGAGATAGCAATCTGGCCATGGGCTCCCTCAGTGGGGATGTCCTTTGCATAGTGATGCATGCCAGATGGTTCTGAGACAAATTCCAGTATCTGCGATGATGGAGGAGCTGCCACTGCTTGGGGTGAGGGAGAGCTGGGGATGCACTAATGTGAGTGCATGTGGGGGGCGGGAAGGGGTTGCTGCTCTTGTGGAACTCAAGGGGATTGACCCTCTCTAATGGCTTGCAGGGAGGGGAATCCAAGTTAAAAACTAACAATGTGTAGATGCCTGACCACTGCACTGTACACCTGAAGCTGAAGCTGAATAATACTGAATGTCAAGTATAATTATATATATATAAAATTATATATATATGGTCACAGGATATGGAGTACAACATAGGGAATAGCATCAATGGAATTGTAATCACTATATACAATGTCAGAGGGGTAAATAGATTGGGGGAGGGGGATTATTACTTTGTGAGGGGTGAACTGTCTAACTATTACATTGTTTTGTACACCTGAAGCTAATTAAAAAACTAATAATCGATAATAATATTTAGGAAATAATAATGCAGCAAGACTGGAGGGATGGGTGGTTCTAAGCATGGTGTAAGTGTGGGGCAACCAGCAGGGTGATACCCAGGGAGTATGCTTTCCCTGGTCTGCTAGAGAGGTTCAGATAAGTAGATCCAGAATTTTTTTTTTTTTTAAATCAGGTGGATTGACATAGTCTGAAAACTTTTATTGTATCAGTTAAATACTTGAAAAATAACAAACAAATAAGCAGATTAGCAAAAACAACAAATCTGTATCATCTACTCCTATGACCAATCCATTTATTTTAAAAAGAAGTTCTTAGCACCCACAAAAAGTGGGAAGAACATCATCCCAAGGGAAGGATACACCTTCCCAAGAAAAGGTCAGTTGAGGAGCATGAATATATTGGTACATACTTACATTGTCCTTATTTTTCTCCTTTATCCTTTGGTGAATTTGTTACAGATCAGCTGAGCCCTATGTCTGATATTCACAGGACGACCGTAAGTCCCAGTTGGGCTAGGACAGTTAAGTTGAGGCGATTGTTAATTAATTTATGTCTACGAATTGGTTTTAGTGTCTCCTTTCATTCTCAAAGGGGTTCCAGTTTGGACAATCAATTGTATGGCCATCCTGAGAATTTGGGGACCTCTAGGGCAATCAGCTCTCGGGACTTTGATTTTACTCCACGACCCTGTGGACATATTTTTGTGCTCTTTCAAAATGCTTTTGCTCTAGATTTCAGTAGCAGGAAGTGGAAACCCAGTGCTCTGAGATTCGCTTCTCCCTCTATCATCACCTGTCTCTCTTTCTCTCTCTTTTTAAACAGCTTTATTGAGATATCATTGACATGTAAAAAGTATATATATTTAAGGTATGTAACTTGATGTTTTGATGTACGTCTACATTGTGAAAAATTCTTCCTTCTTTTGTTCTACGTGATGGTCTGAAAGGTCTTTGTGCAGATGAGAAAGAAGTACAAGAGAGATTTTTTAAAAATATGCATATAATTCTGTCAGACCGTATCATATTGGCTTAGAAAATGGAGGGAGAAATCAACACACTACCCCCCTTGCCTGCTAATGTGCAGAAAATTCACTGGATGCTTGGCACCTTATTTCAGCAAATGGGGACACCCCACAAACAGCCAGCAGGATGTGGCCAAAACAGGTTGTTCCTTGTCTGCTTCCTTGATTGTATTTTACACTCACATGTTGCGTCTTGCCTTCAGAATCACCCATGAAATGATAAAAGAGATACCTCACTCCATCACCATTTTCCACACTGTCTATAAACTGTGCACGCACCCATGTGCTAATGGAGAAGGGATGGAAATTTGATACAAAGGGGTGTTGTCAAGATGAAAACCAAAATAGACAACATAAAACACATATTTTGTCTTTTTTGTTTACCAAGTGAGAGAGAGCGTGTCACTCTAGAAGGACCACTAACCATCCTGAATATTAGCTCCATCTACACATCCCAAAATACTAGGCACAGATGATGATGATGATGGCAGCAGTCGAGACAGCCACCTGAGGGTCCACGGGTCACCCCAGCCTGGTTAGTGCTGACTTACGTGCACATGCGTTTCACAGACTGTGTTGGGAAGTGAGGGCAACAGACACGGGTTGGTGGTGCCCATTCCCCCAACTAACCCACTTGTCTCTAAGAACATTAGTTTTAACAGGAACTTTCAAGATCTTCTGGTCCAGTTCACCCATTTTACAGGAGAGAAAATACTGCAAGTCTGGAGAAGGAACACTTACTTAGAGGGAGGGGAGTCATTGTGTTTGGCCACACAAGTTCCCTATGATGTGGTCATCTTGTCCTGCCCCACACAGGGTTGGGACTTAGTACACCTGCGTCAAGCTGAGCTAAAGCTGTCCTCTGCCAGAGCTTTACATGGACCAGACCTTTTGCCTCCCCGGCCATCACAGACCCACTTCCAGGGGCATCCATCCCCATGGCCGCTGGGGGAGCCGCTGGTGTTGGTAGCATTAGGTTCTCCTCAAGGAGAACAGCTGGGCTCATAGGCCTGAGTTCTCATTTCTGAGTGACCAGATTGTTGAACAAGAACAAATACCTGCTTTGTGCATATTTATTTCCTTTTGGGGGGTTCAGGAAGGATTGATCTTGGAGACAAAGTCAAAGACGCTGCCAAAACAATCAGAAGCCCTCTAAAGGAAACGAAAGCCAATTGCCAGCATCCAAAGCTGCAGCCAAGATTTAGGAAGCTTAAATACCTGACCTGACTTGATTTAGGGACCTTTTCGGCTGACATTTAATATGTGACTTGCCTGGTGGGCAGGTTTCCTGCAGTGTTTGGGAAAGGCTAAATGGGATTGGAATGGCGATGACCTCATCCGGCGTTTGGCACTCTTCGGATCTGGTGCCATTATTGAGCTGAGAGCAGCTCAGTTTGCATAACTCCAGGGCCAGCTCTCCATTCCCTGTGGAACTTGGAAAGCCAACTGTTTATCCCTGGGGTAGAAGGGGATGTTTTGGTGGGAGAATTCAGGCCCACCCAAGGAGATCCATGCAGACCACAGAGCAACCATTGGTCTTATTGTGAAAATGACACAGAAAGTTAAGCCAACTACAGGGCAGCTGTAGAATTATGGGATGGCGGGGGGATTTTGTTCCATACGCCAATACAGTTTATAATGATGAGGATGGTCCAAAATGGAATACCCCGACTGAAAAATCGCTCTATTCACCATGGGAATTGTTCAAAGAGAGGTGAGGGAACCACCTGGTTGAGGACGTTGTTGAAGGGTTTCAAATGCTGGAGAGGGAGAGGGGGTGGGATAAATTAAAGCTAAGGTCTGAGAGTAAATCAATTCATAAGAAAGAGGACACAGTCATTAGCTTCTGTTTAAGAGTCTCTGGTATATAATATTAGCACCTCTTGTACATAGTAATAACACCTCGTGTAACTGGGATTTCAAATGCTGAGCACTCTTAACCAGCTGAAAAAGAATCAAGAATTAGCAAGCCAATACAAAATGACTAATAATTCTGAAGTCGTGCAATGGAGTTGATGCATTTTACAAGTAGGATAGCACCTCAGGTTCTCATTCGTGACCTAATAACTCCTATTTTAGACCCAATTCTAACACACTTGTTGTGTGATTTCCCCAGCAAAAACCCAAATCACAGTCCTAGGAGTACAGGTTTTTTTTTTTCCTTTGGTTTCCTTAAGTCGGGTACCCTTGGGGAGCCCCAGTGTGACAGCAAGAGTGGTGACTTGGTTTCAGGAGACAAGATGCCCATCCAAACACAGCCACACACGTGCTGTGTGATCTTGGCTGTACCACTTCACCCTTTGGGCCTCTAGTTCCTTCTCAGGAGGACTTGGTCTAAATCAGTCACCCTGACAGCTAGATTACTGTCTATGCCAGTAGCAGTAGATGCTTGTGGAATGAATGAATGAACAAATGAACGAACAAACGCAAGGGTTATTTCAAATCACCCAAGTTAATCCTGGAAGGGCAACATCCCTACCTGCTTTAATTCTTTGTGGCTATAAGAATTTTAAATCCAGACTTCTCAGAGACTCTGTAACCAAACAGTTCAAATTTCACAGGGTGATAGAGGTAGAGGAAGAGGAGGTGCTGCTGCTATATTTTCAAAACTATTTCATTTGCAAAAACCTCAAAATTTACAACCCTAAAAAACCACGCTTTTCACCGTTGGCTTGGAACATCACCAATCTGCTTATGTAAACTCGTATTTAACTAGCTGTTTAAGCTAGTGTGACAACTGCAGGCATCTCAGAAAGGTCAGCCTTCTTCAGACCAACTGACCCTTTTGGGTTTTTTGCAATTTTGCGAGAAGGGACCTGGGGCCTGACCAAGTCACAAACTGTCTGATTTGAGCCTTTTCCCACTAATTAAATTCAAACCATTAATCAGATGAGAGACTGTTTTCTTTTTTGCCTTTGACCTCAAGTCTCTTTGCTCTTCGGATCTGTCACCCAGGAAATTTTACCCGTCTGGGAGAGGGCTTGCTCCAAGCTTTTGAAGTTGGCAGAGAAGAGATAAGGCGACCAAGACAAGCAAGATTTGCTTTATGCAAAGGAACTCCGAGGGACTCCTGTAAAGCCATCCATCATAGCTGTGTTATCCCTGCAGCCAAAGAGATGGGACAGTATTAGTCAAGTTTCATTTGTTGCCTTAACCAACCCGGTTTTTGTGTCATATACCCAAGGATGAGTGTAATTTGTCTCTTAAAACCGTGTTCCCCTTTAGTGGACAAGAGTATCTTTCTTACCTGATTGGTTTGTGGCAGGCACTGCCTGCCAGAAAAAATTCTGGACCGATTTCAGTAGCTATTTGTTTCTCACTTGAAGATCAAGTTCGGCAAGGTAAACTGGAAATGACAACTGGAAAATAAACACCAACCACTTGAAGTGTGTCCTCTCATTGGCCGAAAGGTGACACTGGCCTAAGGGAATGAGGCGAGGTGGAGGTTAAACTGCATCCCACCAAAAGGGCAAAACAGAAAAAAAAAAAAAAAAAAAAAGAAAAATGTAGAACAAAAGTCAGCCTCTGGGATTTGAACCCAGGGACTGGGGAGAGCGAGGGCACAACCCTACTGCTTGGCATTGCTGTGTAATGATCTACGGTGTCTGGTTCCCAGAATGTCATGGTTATCAACAGTGCGGGTTTACGTGGATTAACATCTGAACGCCAAGGCCAGTCCTGTTACTTTGGCTTGCTTTGTTTGCTCATGAGAATTGTACCCCACGCTTACACATCAAGAAGTTACTAGAGCCAGCCAAACCCAGTGGGGAATGTGTCCATTCCTGAGCCAAGGTGACTGCCCTGGTGAGCTCTGCCTCTTATTTTGGGGCGATCAGACTCTGTCATAATTCCACATCTTTTAAATTCATGTGGGTTTCAGGCTTGAGCCTGTCTAGAAGGAGATTGCATTAGCTTTTGATAATTTTCTCCTAATGCGAGCTTCATGCTGATAAACCTGGTCATTTCAAAAACGGAGGCATCCGTCACAAACATGCCTTGACCAACAGGCTGTTGGAGATGCTAAATGTGGTCCCTGACCTTGAAAAGTCATCTCTAATTTACTCTCTCTCTCTTTTTTTTCTTATCCCAAGTATCAAATGAGCAGAAACAAGTTTGAGACATTTTGAGGGAGAGATGCTCATTGGATAAGAAGTTTCCATAGAAGCGTTTAGGCTTAAAGCACCTTCAATCTCAGCAGGAGCTTTATAGATATGCAGGTACTGGGACCTTAACCTCAGACACTCTGACACACCATTCAAGTATCATCAGATGAATGGGAGGCAGAGCCAGTGCAGAGATCAAAGCCATCAACCTCATAAACTTACATAGACCACTGTGTCTAGAATCCGGTAAATACCTGTGAGTGAGTGAATAAAGCTGCTATGGATAAGGGAGCAAGTCTGGGGACTCCAAGGTCTACGGTGGTTGGACCAGCTAATAGTCAAGCTAGAGCCCCATTCACACAGTCACAAACATATTTCTCCAAAATGATAAAGGAAATCTCTTCGTGACTTCTTGCTCTGCTTGCATTTCGAGAGGAGCACAAAGAGCTTCCTGGCATGAGGTGTGGACTAGGCAAAGATGCAAGAATTGGATGCTGCCTGGCCCAGCTGGGATAGACAGTGGATAGGCCACACCTCTATATTGTGCCCTGCACCAAAGGCCCCCCTCTGTATGGGAGAAGTCAGGGTTTGGTCAACGCATAGAGAAAAGTCCGTCATGTCTTGTGACTTTAGTCCAGGCATCTTCAACTGCTACAGGCATAGTTTGTTGGCCCATGATGTTTTTTAAAAATTGGGGACGTTTCACATATAAATCCAGGCATTCTGGTTGCTCTTAATAAACTAAAAAAAGATCTGGCTAGCCGGGCGAGTGCTCCCTTCTGGAAACGAGAACCTGCAGCTCAGCCGTGGCTGCCAGGTCTGGCTTCACACTTAGCCCCTGTCCCCACCACTCCTCAATGCCTGCCCCCCCCCTTCCCCGTTATCTTTACTGGTCCGCACTACCTGCCGGGTGCCTGTCGGCAGCTGGGTTTGTAAGACTTCAGACAGTTGGAGAAAATGTGTCCTCTGCCACATATTTACAAATAATGTTGAGTCAAGTCATCCACAGTTGAAATTCTTTGCAGGGAGACTGGATCAGGTCACCGATGGGGGAAGCCGATAGCCAGTCACAGGTTAACGAGGCTTTTGCTCTAGAGAGGATATACAAATATACCCCAGAGGGAATCTGAACTTTCCCCCACCTATCTGATCCATCTCTAATTGTTACCAATTGGTATTCCCTTACTCCCATGCTTTCTTTGTAACAGAGACGTTGTTCTCATGTTCCCATTAGAGTGGCTCTGTATTCCAACTGCCCATCCACAGGGGTCATGGACTTCCTGGGACGAGAAGTTTGGGATTTTTTTTGGTGTTTAAAGCATCCTATGTTCCTGCTTCCCTAAATCGGAGGTTTGTTTTAAATCACCAGGCTCATTGACACCCTTGAAAGCTACTCTCACTGCATTCGGATCCCTAAGCAAAATCACAAGAATTTCATGAGACACACTTTCAATTTTATTTGTGCATTTCTGAGAAATGACATGTTAGCAGAAGGACACTAGTGGTGGCTGGATTCTGTCTTTGCTGGCCCTTTAACCTGCATCGTCCGAGATAATGATCTATAGAATTGAGAGCTGGTGATTGGTTTAAACCCCACACTGTGCCCTCTGACCTATGCCATGGGGAGCATCTTGTGGGGAAGAGTGAGCTCAGCTCCCAGGTCTGCCCTGAAGTCGGAGCTACATTAAATGTCTGAGGCACGATGTGTCTCAGAGAACGCCCACTGTCCGAGCAGGTGCTGGCCTGCGGACTCCTTCGTGTTCACCTGGCCCCGGTCTGCTCAACTGTAGTTCAGCCACTAAAACAATGAGCAACAGAGGAGAAGGGTCAAAAAGAGTGACTCACCTTCTCCATTCGGTCTCCTCCTCCCGGGACCTCTCAGCCTTGGGAAGGGGAGTGCTGTGGGCACAGGGAGAGGCAGGGGAGTGGTTGTCGTGGTCAGAAGGGAGGGGAGAATAGAGAGTGACTGCTAATGGGGACGGGGCTTCTTTGTGGGGTGATGCAAATGCTCTGGGACTAGATCGAGGTGATGGCTGCACAACGTTGGGAGTGTACTAAATGTCACTGAATCGCACACCTTTAAATGGTCCAAAAGTCAAGTTTTATGTTATGCCTATTTTACCACCACAACAAAAAAAAGTCACCTGGAAGGAAAAAAAATAATTCCAGGAGAAGACATTTTTAAAAAGAAAAACAACCATTAATAACCTCAGAGAGGTCAGGGAAGACACTATATTCGTGAAGCAAGAACATAGGTCTTTCATTTTGCTCATGGGGAATAATTATCTGTGCCCATCACTCACACACACACACATACACACACACACACACACACACACACACACACACACACCACCACATCATGTACCAGGGCCCCGTGAGCCCACAGCCACCCAGCCTGTCACTGAGGCACAGGCATCCTGGTGTGACCTGGGCCTGTCAGTTTCCTCACCTGCAAATGGAGACCAAGGTCCCTCTGAGGATTCAGAGAAGACGTTCACTGGGGACCAATGATCCCACCAGGGTCTTAAAGTTTGTGTTACATGAGCATTGCATTTGGAAGGCACCCTGGGTTTTCCAAAGCCTTTTTTTGGAACAACGGACAAGCTCACACGAAATTAACCCTCAGAGCCTCCTAGCTGCCTTCTATCATTAATTATGTGGGGGTGTATTTATTTCTCCCAAATGCTGAGCTTTCAGGTCATAAAACTATGGCCAGGTGTGACCCAGTGTCCCGGAGGGCAAATCCACGCACAAGATGCCTTTACTATATGGGTCAGGACTGTCACCGGGGACCAGGATTCAGATGCAGGGTACACAGAATTTGCACCCACCCACCCCCAGCAGTTTCAAGGCTAAGGTGATTGAACTCAAGGAGATTCGATGTGTATTAGTTTGCTAGGGCCACAAATTTGGTCCCTTAAGACAACAGAAGCATATTGTCGCCCTGTTCGGGAAGTCTAGAATCAAGGTATTGGCGGGACTGTGCGTCCTCTAAAACCTGGGGCAACCCTTCCTTGCCTTTTGTGTCTCTGTCTTCACCTGTTGTCTTCTTATGAGTGCACCAGTCATATTCAAGTAGGGGTCCACCCCATTCCAGGATGACCTCATCTTAACTAATTACTTCTGTAATGACTCTATTTCCAAGCAAGGTGACATTCAGAGATACTGGGGGGCTAGGGCTTCAACATGTCTTTTTCTGGGGGACACAATTCGACTCACAAACACCCCAGACTCCCTCCATACCCCAGCACCTCTGAGAACCTCTTGCTTCCTCCTGGAAATACCGTGTTTCCCTGAAAATAATACCTCACCGGAAAATAAGCCCTAGCATGATTTTTCAGGAGGACATCCCCTGAACATAAGCCCTTAGGCGTCTTTTGGAGCAAAACTTATTATAAGACCCAGTCTTGTTTTCGGGGAAACACGGTACCACAAGGCCTGTTCACTCCTGAGCATCCATGGTTATCTGCAGGGGCCTCTCCAAAGCCCTGGCTTTCGCAGTTTAAAGGAGGCCTAACGTTACAGCCATGGTTTTAATTAAGGGTTGATGGGCCGTGTCATGACATCAGCAATGAAACAAGCATAATAAAAAGGAATAACTTAATATGAAGTGTGGGGGCGCAGCCCAGGACTTGTCATGAAATCACATTATGTAGCAATAAAACGCCATTTTAGAAAACACTGGCACGGCTCGGGCGGCCTGGGTGTCCTCTTATTTACTAAGAAGTTCCATTCATGCGTACCACTTTTCTGTGACGCCCGCCTTCCCCTTCAGCCCAGACACTGCCCGCGAGTGTGGCATTTGATTTGCACCCTGGCTGGGTGAACCGAGCAGGTTAATTCCAAACCACGGGTCTGAGTCAAGTTCTTTTCTGGAAATCGCACACTGAAATTACTGGCATCTGCATGGAGTGGGGGCCGTGGTGACGGTGTCTTCTTGGAGCCGCGTGTCACTGTGTAGCCTTCCCTGGGCTATAAGCCTGAGATTCTAGAGCAGAAGCCAGAAGGGGATTCTACGGTTCAGAATTAAGCTCAGCCTTAAATACGGGGTTGGGGACGTACTTGGCTGGATTTGTCCGTGGCTGTCATTTCCTTAAAGCTCACGGAGGAACAGAAGTCTGGCGATATTTTTCAACTCCACGCCCCTGTATTAATGGTATAAAACATTTATTTGAGGGGGGAGACTAGAAAGATTTGGGTCTAATGTTACCTTCTGCCATTTAGAAGGAACACATTCATGGGACCGTGGATGGAGGCAGGTGAATGTGGGGCTGCTGGTTAGCGCTGTACCCCATTATGCATTTCACCACGGCATCAGGCCAGGGGGCCTAAAGCCAGCTTAGGGGCCACTAGTCATGCCATGAACCGCTGGCACTGCTTCTAGCAGAGGGGGTGAAGTTTTGCAATATGCCCACCTGGAGGGGTTGTCTTATGCACTGGGATAGAGTGGGGAACATGACAGACACAACCCCTTGCTCTCACAGGCCTTGTATCCCACTAGCTGGGGAGAGAGAACATAGAAACATGTCATAAATGTAAGAATATGTATATAAATAAATAGGGCAATAATTTCAGACTGTGTTAAATGCCATGGAAAAAAAAAAGTAGAGCAAGATGATGGAAAAATCTCTGGGGAGGAACGATGTTAGGCCCGGGAGCCTGAGGTGGCTTCGGTGACATTGTGGTGACATTGGAGTGATGACTGAATGGTGAGAAGGAGCCACTTTTGTGAATCACCAAGGGAAGAGTGAGTGGGTGACTGGCCAGCGTATTCTGAAACCTCAGCTGGAAAGGAGCTAGTGGTGGAGGAACAGAAAAAAAGGCCCTGAGGCCAGGACAGGGGCGGTGTAGGTTCAGGCCATGCAGATGGACAGGACCAGACCCCAGAGTGTGCGCAGGCTGCAGTGAGGAAATTCACGTTTGTTCCACATGCAAAGGCATGTTGCATTACTACTTCTAGCAATGGATACGTGGGAGATGTTTGTAGTGTTCACTTTTCCTCCCGTTTCCCAGTCCAAGTGGCATCTCTGGTAAGTACTTTTGATGAATATGCAATAAAAAAAAAAAAAAAAACGCTGCTGAAAAGTCGTTCTGGCTCATCTCTCCACGGAATTCTTTCTCTTCCCTTCCTACACGTCATGCAAAATCACTGCAGTGAGGAGGAGGAGGAGCCCCTTCTCACATTGAGCCATTTCAGCACCCTCCCTGAATTTGACCTTCTCCACCGGCTTCTTCTCTCTCCTCTGGGAGGTCTGGTGGGGTCTGAATCCTCAATTTATTCTTATGGAACCTCTCCATTCCAGAGAACTGGACTCAGGTTCCAAAGCAAAGAGTGCAAAAGGGACCAGAGCAGAGAGGGTCTGTTTCAACACCAGCAGGAGCCGTCCCAGGGAACACGGTTACAGAGAGATAGTGAGATGTCTGGCTGACGCCCGTTTAGACTAACTACACCACACACACCCAAGTGCATTTGCTTTTCATGGAGGGGCCAACTCTGGGAGGACAGACGAAAATGGTGGCTGTGTTTGTCTCCTCCAAGGCAAACTGGGTGGCAGCAGGCAGTGGTGGCAGGATAATTTTTTTCACTGAAAACCCTTTTGTGCCTTGTAAAGTTTGTTCCAGGTGCGTGTGTGACATGTTCAAAACACATATAAACAGAAAACAGTTTTAAGTAGAAGCTGATGTCCACCACGAGGTCCTCCTCTGTAAGAACATGACATTTCATAAGGGGACATAGTTTAATGCTGAGATCATAGAATCTTAACGAATCTTGGATCAAAAAAAGAATGTTGAAGATCTAGCCCCACCCCCACGACACAGACAAACCAAGATCCAGAGACATGAGGAGGGCCTCCCCTCGCCCCCCGCCCCCGAGGCCACACAACTGGTTTGGGGGCACAAATGGGATTAACATCCAGGCTTTTTGTCACTGGCCTCCTGCTCCCAGGAGATGCTATGATGAGTCAGATGCTGTCCCTGGAACTTTCCATTTTTAAGTTTCTGAAATCCTGTGGTGAAAAAAAAAAATAGCCCGTGTGATGGCTTACATGTTTTCCAAAAGAAAAACAGATCTATAAGTGGACCAGGGTCTGCGGGCAAGTTCTGTGTCCAAGAAGCCCGAACACCCTGCTCTGACGGATGATGATGGTATTTGGGGCCACAAAGAGGGTTTATGGCAAGACTGGCAAGTGGGGAGACTTTGGCAAATCCCAAACATAACCAAATGTGGAGGATGTTATGCAAAATTACCGACTAGGATTTAATGTACTAATCCATGGAATGAATACAAAATACTCCCACCATTGATTGTTATTGAACCTTGCTTATATAGCCATTACCTTGTATTAAGAACCATTCTGTCACCCCAATAAATGGCATTTAACACAGTCTGTAATTATTGCCCTATTTATTTATATACATGTTCTTACATTTATGACATGTTTCTATTTTCTCTCTCCCCAGCCAGTGGGATACAAGGTCTGTGAAAGCAAGGGGTTGTGTCTGTCTTGTTCCCCACTCTATCCCAGTGCCTAAGACAACCCCTCCAGGTGGGCATATTGCAAAACTTCACCCCCTCAGCAGAAGCAGTGCCAGCGGTTCATAGCATGACTAGCGGCTCCTAAGCTGGCTTTGAATTTTTTAAAAAAGAACTATTCTAAGCACATCCCCCCAAAATTAATTTGTGTAACATGAGCACTATAGCATGGTAATTTCAAGGGTGAATTTTAGAATCATATAGACATGGATTGAAATCCTGGTTCTGCCATTCATATGAATTGTGTGACCAAGGTCAAGTGACTTGACCTCTCTGAGCCTCAAGTTATTCATCTGTAAAATGGGGCTATTACCAACTATCTCATAGATTTGTAAGAAATGAGCTAATGTCTTAGTTTGAACCATATAAAGATACTGACTTTCAATCTGTTTTGACTTATAAAACTAGCAGTTTCATGTTTAATATGGTTCAAATATATAAAAAGTTTAGCCCAATGCCAGCATTTAGAAAGTGCTCCATAAATGCTAGATTTTTTCCCCCAAATTCTTTAGCTTGAGAGGAGCGGAAAAAAAAAAAAAACCCAAAAAACAAAACAAAACAAAACAAAAACAACAAAAAACATATGAGAACCCTTCTTGCCTAGAAGACTGTATTTCTCTATTTTCCTCAAGTTCTTTGATTGGGCCATTTGCCCAAAACTATTCTTCAGTAGGACTTGCTACAAATAATGGAAAGGCTCTCACTGAGTACCAGCCTTTGGAAAAAAAAAAAATTCTATTGTGATTCTTTTCCTCCGTAAGCTCTTGTGTCCAGTGGCTTCAGTACCAGTTGAATATGGCTGCCCACGCAGGCATCTCATAGTCAGTTTAAGTAATGAATCTTGGAACAGAGAGTTCCCCAGGTGGAGCTCCTGGTAATGCGAATTCCTCAGCCATATGTTGCCCTTGCAAAGTAGGGGGGGTCCCATCATAGCCCTTCGACAAATGCACAGCTCCTGAGGTGAGATTCACATGGAATAATTATATCAGAAGATACCCTCAACCAGAGAGAGACACTTTCTAGTTCCTTTCCTGCCAAAACACCATAGCAACCAACATGGAAATGCCATACTACCCCTGGGGTCCCACCCCTCAGATGTCAGTGCCTTTCTCTGGCAGGGAGAACAGATGTGTGTGCAAATTGCTAACTCCGACCTGAAAGGAGAGGTGGCCCGCCTGCCCAGGTCACACCGCTCACTTCATGGAAAAAAATGCCAAAGAGCATCAACATTTGGGGGCTTTGCGAGGAAACCAAATAGATGGCCACAGGAGCCCAACAATCATTGCTCGGGAATGAAATCAGAAGCCTCCATTCCCGCAGAAAACATCCGTGGTCCTGCTGTGCAGTGAATCCACGGCTCTGTTAACACCATAATGTTTTCACGTGTGCTTAGAGGAACATCACGGGTTCAAATCACTGTCACGGAATTATATAAGTATCCACTCCATGTGCCAACCTGGTCGAGGAGGGTATGAAGAAGAAAGGTTAAGGGGTAGAATCCTAGGGGTCTGAGAGGCCTGTCTGCCAGCAGTCATCCTGGGTGACTGCATTGTTTTCTGATGCGTAATGGCCAAACACTGGGGTAGTGACCTGGCCGGCACACATCTCATCAATCAGGGAGAAGTTTGAAATATCTGCACACTCAGCCACTGCTGCCCCCGCCCCACCCCTGCCCCTGGATGGCTCCAGAATCACAGGTCCCCGACCACAGAGAGCCCCCAGCACATAGCAATCCATAAGCGCTTTACAAATAAACATCATTATCATGAAAGAAAGTTACCAGAAAAACAGACGCTTGATTACGTTGTAAAGATACAGAATAAAACATACACTCAACAGCGTATGGGACATAACGCTTCGTGTTTACCCTTTGGAAATCAGAATATCCTATAAAGTGTTCCCCACTTATAAATAATCAATATAACTTTAGAGAAAGTTGAAAAGGAACCTGGTTTAAGGCTCCTTGGAGATCTGATTTGAAGGCTGGGCCAAGGAACATACAAGATAAACCTGGAGTATCTCATAGTGCCACAAAGTAAGAAACTATTTTCTTAAAATAGGCACACACACACACACACACACACACACACACACACAAAAAGATGGGAAATGGCAGGGATTCATCTTTTCCTATGGTTGAGTAATATTCCATTGCATATATGAGTATGTATGTACCATATCTTCTTTACCCAATCATTTGTCAGAGGACACTTTGGTTGTTTCCATGTCTTAACCACTGTAAATAATGCTGCAATGAACATGGAATTACATATATCTTTATGGATAAATGTTTTTAACTTGGGAGGAGTAGATACCCAGGAGAGAGATTGCTGGGCTATATGATAATTCTATTCTTAATTTTTTTGAGGAAACTCCATACTGTTTTCCATAGTAGCTACACAAATTTACATTTCTACCAGCAGTGTATGAGGGTTCCCTTTTCTCCACATCTTCTCCAACCCTTGTTATTTCTTGTCTTGTTGATGATAGCCATTCTAACAGGTGTGAGGTGGTAGTTGACTGTAGTTTTGATTTGCATTTCCCTAATAGCCAGTGAAGTTGAACATCTTTTCATATATCTGTTGACCATTTGTATGTCTTGTTGGGAAAAGTGTCTGTTTGGGTCCTCCGCCCATTTTTTTATTGAATTGTTTGGTTTTGGTTTTTTGTTGTTGAGTTGTATGACTTCTTTATATATTTTGGATATTAGCCCCTTATTGGAGGTATTGTTTGCAAGTATCTTCTCCCATTTTATTGGTTGCCTCTTTGTTTTGTTGCGGGTTTCTTTTGCTGTGCAGAAGAGTTTTCATTTGATATACTTCCATTCATTTATTTTTGCTTTTACTTCCCTTGCCTTTGAGGTCAAATTCATAAAATCCTCTCTAAGACCAAGGTCCATGAGTTTAGTGCCTATGTTTTTTTACTGTGCATTTTATTGTTTCAGGTCTTATATTTAGGTCTGACAGAAAAGGTGAAGAACCATATGATTTCACTCATATGTGAGATATAAAACTGAAAGCAACAAATGAACAAGACAAACAAGCAAACAAAAACTCATAGACACAGACCACAGTTTAGTGGATACCAGATGGAAAGGGGGGAGGCAGGAGGTGGAAAAAAGTAAAGGGGTCAAATATATGGTGACGGAAGGAGATTTGACTTTGGGTGGTAAACATAATGCAATATACAGATGATGTATTATAGAATTTTACTCTTGTAACCTATATAATTTTATTAACCAATGTAACCTCAATAAATTTAATTTTAAAAAAAGAAAAAAAGTGTAGTCATGTCAAAGGCCAAACTGGAACAATTTGAACAACAAAATAAATAAATAACAAGAGTATTGGGTTATTACCCAAACTATAAATCAAATATCCCAGAGCCCACTCTGATATAGATGACTGAATAAATAAATAAGTTGTAGAGAACAGAGAAATCTTCCCTACAGAAGAATTCTAGATAATAAATGTACAAGGAATGAGGGAAATAAGGAATCACCATTCGTAAGAGTTGCTATGGCAAGATCCACTGATGAATGTTAAATGTGTAGGTAGAACTTTAAAGAGAAACACAAAAGTTGCATAGCCTCCAAGTAGCTCCCCTAAAAGACTTTTTTTTGTTTGTTTGTTTACCGTTACGGTTGTAGCACATGTCCACAAAATCTTAGCTACTCTGCTCTCCAAGAGGTACAGCTTAAATGTAGGCTGGACCTAGTCACTCTCTTCCAACCAAAGAGAGCATGGGAAGGAAGAATGGGAACCTTCCAGTGAAGGAAGCTGGCAGGCATCACCTACGAAGTGA
Organism: Rhinolophus sinicus; assembly: GCF_036562045.2. NCBI lineage: Eukaryota > Metazoa > Chordata > Mammalia > Chiroptera > Rhinolophidae > Rhinolophus > Rhinolophus sinicus. The sequence goes on from NC_133760.1 coordinate 18,768,069, forward strand.
TCGAGGTCAATATCACCAATGATAAGCCGTGTGGATAGCACACCCCCTCTGAGAGGGTGGGAGGAGGAGGACACGTCACTTCTGGGAGCTTCTTCCCCCCAAATCCATCACCTCACTCTAATCATGGCCAAACATTAGACAAACCCAGTTTGAGGAACAGTCTACAAAATTTCTGACCAGGACTCTTCAAAGTGTCACAGCACTGAAAGAGAAGGAAAGTCTGAGAAACTGTCACAGACGGGGAGTCTAAACAGACGTGACAGTTAAATGCACTGTGGTGTCTTGGATGGGAACCTGGAGTGGAAAGAAGACCCAGTGGGAAAACTGGGGAATCTAACTCAAGTGTGTAGCTTAGTGTTATTGTAGCAAAGTTGACATCTCAACGTTGATAAATGTCCTTGGGTTGTGTATGCTACCATTCATGGGTGAAGTGTACTCAGAAACCCACTGCATTAACCTGCAACTCTTGGAAAATCTAAAATTATTTCCAAATGGAAGGTTTTTAAAAATGTATCTGGTTCCTAGGTTTTCTTCCCATCCAGTTGACTATTAGTCTGTTACACTGATATCAAATACTTTAATAGAAGAGGAGAAAGATGAACGAGAACCCCCATGTGCTTCTGGGGAGGGAGGTAGTATTTGGAACATGCACTTTGGAAAAGGTTGGTAAGACCTATTAAACCTAAATGTGCAGTACCCTAGAATGCAACGATTCCACTTCTAGGTATGTACCCAACAAAACTGCATGCGTGTGTGAGCGTGTGTGTACCAAAAGACGTATACAAAGATGCCCATAGAAAAGTCATTCATAATAGCCCCAAACTGGAAGCAACCTAAATGTCCATCAACATGAGAATGGGGAGATAAATTGTGACATAGTCACACACTGGAATCGTAGACAAAAGAGTTTCTCAGAGTGAGGCCCAGTGATGCTGGGAGTCCCCAGGACTCTTTTAGGCCATCTGAGAAGTCAAAATAATTTTCGTAGTCCCACCAAGATGTTATTTGCTTTTTTACTTCCATCTCATGAAGGTCTGGAGGAGAATTCCAGAAGCTACATAATGTGGGTACCGCAGCAGACAGAACGTAGGAGCAAACACAAGAATCCAGCTCTCTGCTGTTGAGTGGAGACACCAAGAGATTTGTAAGAAGGAAAAACAATGCCACTCAACCCACTACACATTTTGAAAATAGGCTTATTTTTTTATTCAAACCATGTTATTTCTAATAGCATGTAATGAATTTACTATTTCAAATGAACTACTAAGCATGTTTCTAAATGTCTCCATTTTGTTTTACATTTCAGTAAACAGTCATAGACATAGCCAAACAAAATGTATAAACCAGAGCTCTGTGGAGTCACCAACACTATTTAAGAAAGTGAAGGTGTACTGAGACCAAAAAGTTTGAGAATCGCTGCTGTTTAACAAGGAAAAAGTCTGAACTGCTGCTATGCAGGGCTGGACAAATCTCTCAGACATCATGTCAAGTGAAAGAAGTTCAACGTAGAGTATTCTCTGTCTGATCCGGTTTACAGCCAGACAGCCAGAACCATCTCTCATGAAAGTGACCAGAACAGTGGCCTCCTTTGTGGGGATAGTGACCAGGGTGGGGGCATAAGACAGATTCTGGGGTTTGGTATGGGTTTATCTCTCAAGCTGGGGGAGGGTTACACGGTGTGTCCACTTGGCAAAACTCATCGAACTTAAGATTTGTGCACATTATCCTATTCTGTTATTCCTTAATTAAAAGTTTCCCCAAACAGGGGTACAAGATGCTCTTGTCTTTAATAGTTAAAATAACTGCACTACTGGACAATTAACTCCACAGTTAAGCTCTGAGACCAGCTTGCCCTGAGTTCCAATTCCAGCGTTGTACTTACTGACCTCTCTGAGTCTTAGCTCCCTCACCTGAGAAATGCTAATGTGCACCCGACAGTGTCTGGGAGGATTAAATGCAATCATATCCATCACACACTTAGCACAGGGCACAGCTCAGAGTTAGAGCTTTTATTATTAGCATTATTATTATCATCATCATCATTATTATTATTATTGATATCTTCTAACTGCTATTATTATTATGACTGACATTATTATCTTCTGCTATTATTGATATCTTCTGTGGATTTTAGAACCCAGTTTTCACCTGTGGTCCCTGCAACATGGATACTTTTGCGAGCATGATCCTGGTAAAAACAATGCGTCCTCCCATTTCCTGTATGGGCCCATACTTGTTCTAAACATGTGCACGGATGCATGTGCCAGACACTTCCAGCAATGCTAGAAGCCTGGCACGTATCATCGCCATCTCGGTTACGCAGAGAAGGAAGCTGGGACACAGGCCCACTAAGTCACTGTCCAATCCCTCTGCCGGTGAGTGGACCCATGAGCACTGAGTACAAGAATGAAATCATGGCCTCCCTCTGGCCACACCCTCTGCTCCTTCCTCTCCATCATGAGTAAGCATCTTGCCTGTGAATATCTCTTGAAGATGAGGTCTCTTAACCCACCGCAGGGAATGGACATACTATCTACCTCAACTCCCCACAGCCATGACAGCCCTTAGCATTCACGTGTCAGCACTGTTCACTTCCTGCCCAGAACTAACTGTATCTGACTCCAAGGCCTGCCACTAAATTGCATGTAATACATTGGCCTGGTCTGCTGGATAGACCATGTACCTCACTTAACCTATTGCTCAGTGGGTTCAGGAAATGTGCTACCGGATCTTTTCTCTCCCTTACCAAAACGTGCCCCCCCAAACCCTTTGTGGGCCTCCTGCTCCCCTCCCAGGAAGCAGCTCCAAGACACACAGATAGCAGATCAGGACACGCCTCTTCACGCTGGGAAAGTTAAATGAGTTCATTAGCACAGGACAGTCACTCCCTCTCTCCACTGGGGTGGGGGTGGGGGACATTCATCACAAGCCTGGGGCCATATTTCAAATAGTAATTAATTGACGACAAATAGTAATTAATGGGCCACATTCCTGCTTCGGTGAAGTGCATAACTCTGTGCTCCTGACCTATGGACAGGCCACCCTCTTGTTTTCTTTTAATCTGGTTTGAAAGACGAGCGCTCTCCCAGGCGGCAGGGACGGAGCCCGGTCCGTGTGAGTTCATCAGTGTGGCATGTGTAGACTCTGTGCGCTCAGAGATATGAAACGCCAACCATCTCAGCCTCTTGGGGACTTCAGGGGCGTGGGTGAGGAGCCTAATTAGCCGTGGTCTGAATTTATTAAAAATCATAAATATTCTTCTTGGAGGCAGGGTGGGAGTCGATGGAGGAAGGAGGCAGCGTCTGGGTGGTGTGTGTGTGTGTGTGTGTGTGTGTGTGCACGTGTGTGTATGCGTGTGTGTGTATGTGTGTATACATGTGACTGGTTTTCAACAAGTATGATGGAGCAGGCAGAGGTATGGATGGGATCCAAGTTTAAGAGCATATCCCAGTGCCTCGAGAAAGAGAGACGGCTTGTGGCCTTACTGCGATACTTGCTTTACAGAAGTATCATAAAAATAACTGTATCTCATCATTACTCGCTTGTCCCAATATTTGCTAGGTTCCTACTGGTTTCTCAACCTTGAGCTCAACTCTGGAAATAAAGACAGAGATCACACACGGCCCTTTCCATCAGGGACTTCACAGTCTACATATAGAAACCGACAGGGAAACAGAACTCTGGGGTATAATAATGACACAACAAGAGTAACAACTGGCATGGCTGGGCCACAGAAGGGCATTGCAACAACGTACAAACATCTGTGACTTAGTAATATATGCACGTCTTTCCTAACTCACTCCATCACAATATATCAGAGCTACTGTCATTTCTAATGGGAATAGACAAAGTTTCAAGATCTCCACAGCAACTGAACTGTGATATGAAAATACGTGGTTTCTATAGACAAGAAGGTTCAGTCGTGCTGCTAACGTTCCTGCAGCTTGTTTTCTGTATTCATAATGAAAGCAAAGGCTGTATTTCCATGCGAGATTAGTGAAAATCACAGTAGACTATTTTTCCCATCGTGGTTCATGAACCTCCTGAGTTCCATGTTGTCTGCGCAGTGCAAGTATGAACTCCTGCTGTGGGATGTCAGAGCCCAGAAGGGAGAAGCCTGGGTCCCTGAATCACACTGTGGAGGGGAGATCTGCCGGCCAACCTAAGCGAGTGTCTTTCAGCTGGACTCCTACTTTTGCTCTGTGAGTCCCAAGCAGCAATTGGAATGGTGGGAAAGCAATTCTTAAAATCGTAACTGAGCATAACCAGTTCCCAATTTTAAACCCCACCCTGTAGCTAGTGTTCAAGGGCTTCACAGCATTCCAAATGGGTTAGTGTGTCACATATTTTGTCTCAAGGGAGGAATAAAGGCATTGTATTAATATTTCCCAAGGCATGCAATTACTTGAAAAAGCCCCAAACAGTCCAGACTAACGAGTATGTTTCTCCATGAGCAGTCTGGAAATCTAATTTTTGATAATTTAGTTGAAATTGCTTTGAATGCAATAGGGAATGAAGGAAGGGAAAACTATTAATTTTTATGGCGTGCCTGTATATGTTAAATGGTGTATGCGATGCTTCTCATCCACTATCACATTTAGCTAGAAGGCTAAAGATGCTGATTGCTGGCACTGCTTGACCATGGAAAAGCACTTCAGGGGATTAGTTTAGGTGCACGTCACAGATACCCAAACTGGTTTAAACAATTAAGGGAGTGCATTGGCCCATGTAACTGGAAAGTCCAGTGATACGGTGGGCTTCAGGCCCAGCTTGTTCCAGCAGTTGACAACGTTACCAGGGCTGTGTTTCTCCTTCTCTGTGGCAGTCTTACCTTCAGAATGTCTTCCCCTGTGGTAGTCAGGTAGCTGCCAACTGCACCAGGATTCCATGCCTCCTCGTTCACCGACAGGAGAAGAAACACGGTGTCATCTCCACCTCATCTAACCCAAGTCCTGAGATTTGCTCTGATTGGACGAATTTATGTCACAACCCCCTTCTTGAATCCATAAGAGTGTCAGAGAAGATGGAGGATGTGGTTGTCCCTAACCATCCCAGAGCCCACACAAGCCACATACTAAAAGGTTAAGGTTCCTCTTAGGAAGGGATGAGCAGAACACACTGAGAAGCAATGAACTACAACCATTGCAATCAATCAGTCAATCAACAAACGAATGAATGAAGGAATGACAACATTAACAGTAGCAGCAAACCCTCCCTGAGCACCATGCTGCATTATCGTCTCACCCTGTGTGCTTCTAGCAGACACGATCTCATTTCAGTCTCAAAGTCCTGAAATGAAGACACTTTTTATCTCCTGATGTTGTAGATGAGCAAACTGAGATGGACGAGGTCCAGCACTTTATCTAAGTCAGCGTCTCATCAGCGCCTGGACTCAGGGGGAACCAGGTCGGACTGCAGGCTCCCTACTCTTCACCACCACATTGTATTGTTTCCCGGGGAGGTCCTGCCTCTCCCAGCCTTGGTTTCCCCATCTGTATCCTGAGTCGGGGTGACTTTATCACCTCTAAGGGGTTTTATGGTTCTGAGGTTCTAGGCCACTTGGATTTCACCCTTCCTGGGAGTGAGGAATCCTCATTCCTGCTCTCAGCTCATTACTCCCCTTCCGGGAACCTTTAGCATTCATGCTCCTCTGGGTCTTTGGCTCCCTGCTGATGACGTAAGGAGGTCAGGAGGTCGAGAGAGTGGCCCTGTTTATGGCTGCCGCTCACAGGCATGTTTCAGACATGCCTTACGGGAGGGCGAGGGATATCTGTACCCCCTCCAAGGGTGGGGGACTCCTCCCCATCTCAGGAGAGAAGGTTCCTAGTTTGACGGCCTACACACAGGGAAGAAGACCAGGCTTGCAACTGCCCTTACCTGCGGTCTCTCCACATGGGGGCAAGGGCTGCAATTTAATCACCCTTTTTCAGAGGGGCAACCAAGGTCAAGTGACACGGTCACCCAGCTGGTCAGTGGGAGACCTGGGAATAACCAGTTCCAGGTTGTTCTTTCCCCGAGAACGTCTGCTAAGAGCCTTCGTTTTGGCCAAGACATGTCCCACAAGAGCTGGGTCAATGCAACAATACCAACGGATAAAACAGAAAAACACACGCAAAGCCAGAGGACTCTACTTTTAAGTCATTTTAACCATTGAGGACGCAGGCAGACATTGGGTTGTGTGGACTTTTTCATGGTTCAGTCATTGGAAGAGCTAGAATCCAGATCGTGTCGACTGAATTGTCACCAAAATAGCTTTTTAAAATGGATTCTGTTGTCAAATGTTCACTCAGGGACACCCTGACCCTTTGTTCAGAGATATGTGCAAAGCGGTCGTCAATCATGAGAGCTGGAGTCCGTGGTGTGCTGTCAAGTGTTAACAACAGCAGCCTGGGAGTAAGAAGCCCTGTTGGCAGTGCTCGCTCATGACCGTGGTGTAAATAATCTTGCTATGGCCAATTTCAAGCTACCTATGTGACCTCACTGAACATGAAGCTGGGAACACACACACAGTCAGCCCTGGAGAGCCGGCGGAGTGAGTCCGGGCCATCACCAGCTAGAGAGAGTGGTTCATTTTTCATGCAAACTGGATCCCCTTGATGGTACAAGAGAGACACAGTTGATGACTGCACTGGGCAATGGGCAAAAACCGAGACCTCCTCAGGTAAACTGAAGCAGCACATGGTCACTCTCATTAGAGATCAGAGAGGTCTTACCTGCCATCCATCCAACTCTCATTTTTCAGATGAGGAAACTGAGACTCCAAAAGGGGAGATAACTTGCCCAAGATGTTGAATCACATTACGTGGTACTACTATTAGAATACCTTGATCAAGAGCATCTCAAATAGCAAAAGTTAAAAAGAAAGAAAAAAAGGAACAGCTGGGTGCATTAGAGAGAAAAGACACAGTGTCTGCCAGATGCCACAGGAAAGCAGGGTAATCCACTCTGTGGCTCAGAGGCTGGTAATGGCTTCATTATCTTGGGGGGGAAATGTGAACTGGCTATACCTAGTGATCCATGAAATTGCTGTCACCCTGAAGAGTCATTCATCATCTGCCCCTTTGAAGGTGGGAGGGATGGCATCCAAGGCTGCGCATTTGGACACACACACAGCCCCCCACAGAGACACAGTGGGGGGGGGACAGTGATCCAAGAGTGCAGAAACCTGGGATCTAGCTTCATCTCTGCCTTAACTAACTGGGGGTCCTTAGGCTCATTGCATCCCCTCTTTGCATTTCAAATTCCTTATTTAAACTAAGAGTGCTGGTTTGGAAGCTGGTTTGTTTTGTCCACAAAGTGATTTTTTTTTATTTTTTTTTTTAGAAATGCACTCAGGATATGTGCTCACCAATTTTACAAGTTCCCTACTGCCCACCATTCCTCATTGTCTAATGTTTTGCTTCACTCAATTTCAATTCCATGACTGGCACAGTTCCTAAACCTGGGTTGCCAGATTTAGCAAATTTAATATAAGTAGGTCCCATGTAATATTTGGAACATACATCCCATGTAGTACTCAGGACATACCTACACTAAAAAAAAAATTATTCATTTTAATCTGAAATTTAAATTTAACCGGTCATCTTGTATTTTATCTAGAAACTTTACAGAGGCATTTGAGCTTCAGACCCCTAGACTAGAGGGTGTCTAAGGAATATTCTCGTTCCAAAAAAGTTCATAAATACTTACAGCCATTAATTCATTCAATAAGCATTTACCGGTTTTTACAGCATATACATTTTTGGTCTCTGGAAAATACAGTCGGAGTCCTTATAAGCCCAGAATCGAGGTGGTTCAGGCTCAAAAATCTGTTGCAATAAAAAATACACTGTATAGGAGCTGGCCTGATGGCTCAGGCGGTGAGAGCTCCATGCTCCTAACTCCAAAGGCTGCTGGTTCGATTCCCACATGGGCCAGTGGGCTCTCAACCACAAGGTTGCCGGTTCAATTCCTCGACTCCCACAAGGGATGGTGGGCTGCACCCCCTGCAACTAGCAATGGCAACTGGACCTGGAGCTGAGCTGCGCCCTCCACAACTAAGATTGAAAGGACAACAACTTGACTTGGAAAAAAAAAGTCCTGGAAGTACACACTGTTCCCCAATAAAGTCCTATTCCCCTTCCCCAATAAAAAAGAAAAAGAAAAAAAAAATGCACTGTATAGCCATCAAAAGTAAGTTCAGAATAGCTTGAGCCCTCTACTTACATTTCTCCAGAAGAACAAAGCGATCTGGGCACAGTGTCCCTAATAGCACATTCAGGAAGACCCTTCCTCAGCCGTCCTGTTCCTGGAATCCCATACGCTGTATCAGCTTTGCACATTTCAACTCCTCTTTCTATGATTCTGCTGTAGACCTGGCTGCTCATTCGCTGAAGACTCTCCTTTGGGAAGAGAAAAGAGAGAGATGAGGGGTGGGCAATTTTAGAGTATTCTGCAGTGGACTTAAAGGACAGAGGAAACACGTGAACATGTCTATGCTTGTCATTTGTGTCCCATTACCAGAGCACATGGATAACCGTCTGCCTTCAAGGGAATGTAGCATATGCACAGGGCACGAGATGTACCCAATAAAATGAGTCAAAAACACAATTGCAAGGCAGTAGCGTGTGTACCATTTAAACACTGGGATTATAAATACCAAAAGAATAAAAACAGAGGAAGAAGGAGGCTGGAGGGAGGCAAAGTTATTTCCTTGAATAGCCCCGCAGCAGACACCATCCTGGCCCTGCTATCACGCGAACCTCCTCCAGCTCCCAGCATCCCCATCTCCATGGCAGAGGGCTGTCCAAAGCCCCGAGTCTGTTCTGCCTGCCTGCGTGGCAGGGAATTAATGACCTCAGAGGAAGCCCCCAGCCAATGACAGATGAGAGTTCATGCATACATACCCGGCTCCTTCTCTTTCTCCAGGATAATTCTCAGATTCATGTTTGTCATTTCCCAGATTAACTTTCTTGATAATGACACTCCCAAGCCCTCCCCAGTTGGCTTCTTCCCTTCCGTGGGTCAGTCCTCTGCTTGCACACTTCCCTACTGCTATATCCTGGGATCGCCTCCCAAAGAAACCACTCTGGGGTCTGCTTCTGGGAACCTCAAATCAGACAGACGCTAGTACTCCCAAAGAATGGGCAAAGCTCGCCTCTGAGGTCAGAAAGGGACACCAGCCTGGGGGGCAAAGTCCTGGAGGTTTGCTTAAAGAACATAGTTCATGTTGGTCGAGCCCCAGGTGAACTACTTCCCCTTTCAAGAGCTCAACAACTGGATTAGATTTAGATGCACCCAGTTTCACAGATGGAGCGAATGGACTGAGATTCATGACATTTTCCCATGCAGTTCCTCTTCCTGGTTTTGCCTCCTCCCACCTCAGGCTGTTTCTGTTCTACAGAGGAGAAGGTGGGATTACTGCAATGCAGCCTTTCTGCATTGCTTTTTAATGGGTAATATCTGGATAATGATAATTACACCAATAATAATAGCATATCCTGATAGAGTGCTTGCTCTGTGCCCAGCACTGGGTGAAGCCCTTTGCATACACCACCCCATATCATCTTCACAGCCACATGATGTGGTACTTTTAATATCCCTGCTTTAATATACGGAGAAACTGAGATACAGAGAGGTTAAGTGACTTTCCCAAAGACACACAGCGAGGAAGTGGGGAGCTACTGACACCCAGGCAGCCTGGCTCCAGAGCCCACACCCTTAAGATGCCAGTCCCAAAGGGATTGTGATTATGTAAATAATATGTGATCCAGAATAAACAGAGACAACTAGAGGGCATCCTCACTAAGTAGCCTTTCCTCAGACACAGCTAGCCAAAGACCTGATATTAGCCTGCAAACTCTTCATCTGATGGATGAATTCACCTCAAGTTATTCAGAAGTTCCAAACAGAGAACAACACATGCTTTGGTCTGGAAACACATCCTGAGGGGTTTCTTGCACATGTCCCATCATTTCCTAGTTTATCCTGGATGGAAAAAGAAGAAGGTGGTAGGCTTCCACCCCCAGTGCCTGCTAAAATCTACAGGGCAGAAAGGCAATGGGAATTAGAGATCACTCACCCCTCCTGGCATCTTTGATGGAACAGATTCAAGCTGCTTATCATCGTATCCAAATCTTTCCGCCTATTACTGGTAGGGAACATGACATGTTCCATTTTTAACCATTCAACCCTGTAATCTACTAATGATACATATGTGCTCCATGCCCACCCCACACACGGGCCAGCTTTTTCTCATTGTTCCCACTCTCCAACTAACACTGCCTGGCCAGCTATTGCCTCCAACAGACAGCTGGGCAAAATCAAGGTGAGATGTGCATTCGGGAATCACACAACTCGGCCTTCTTGTGAACTTGCAGTTCACTTCTGTTCAACTGACCCCAAAATTGCCTGCATCACTGAGACATGCCTGGAGGCTGTGAGTACTGCTCTGAGATAGTGCTTCTAGCAACACCCTAATGCACATGGCCTTAGAATCCTGAACGGGTTACTGACACCAATGAGAAAAACTGAGCGCTGACAAAATTGTGCAAACTGGCTTCCCATTCACCTGGAGACGTGGGGCAGTCAGACGAATCCAGGCGTGATTTGCCTGTTTTCCCTGCGATCACAAGGTTACAGGCTCATTCTGAGGGCCCCCCCCCTCCGACTATAGATGGTTCTGTCCAGTCCCATTCGGAGTTCCAGTTTTGATGGGGACGTCAGCATCTAGAGTCATCACGCCTCAAATGGGAGAACGCTGAAAAGTTCTCTTCTTGTTGGGAGATGAGGAAAAGCCTGGCGAAGGATATGTGGGGAACCCAGAAGCCGGAAGTGGCCGGCATTCAGCATCTCTCATTTTAGCCGCCAGAGAAGTCTCACATGGTAAAGAAGTGATAACAGGGAACAAGGCAGCCGGGAGAGCCCTAAAGTGGGAGCCACTATGGGATGCTGGTGCCCTTGTCACCATGGGACCCCAGGCCCATCGCTTTCCCTCGCTGGGCCTAGGCTTGCTTGTCAATAAAAAACAATACCAATAGTAACAATAACGACAATAGTAATTACTGAGCTTTAATACCAATCACTGGTTGCCTATATCTCTCGTTTGCCTGTATTATCTTATTTGAACCTCCTAACAATAACACTGTGAGGTAGGTATTAGTATCCCTCCAGCTTTACAGATGGGGAAACTGAGATACAGGATGTGAAGTAACCTGCACAAATGACTTACAAACCTGAGATGGGAACCAGGTTAATTAGACTCTAGACCTGCTTTCTCACACACTGGGCTATACTGCCTCCCTTGTAAAGCAGGGCTTGCTAACCTGGGGTACCTGGATGGTGGGTTCCCGTGTGTCCTTCCAGCCTCCTGATGCTGACTGGAATGTGTAGATCGGCATTTCTCCCCATTCTTCAATTCATAGGAACCTCAGAGGGGTTCCTCACCCCCAAGTACGATCGTGAACCAAGAACCACCAGGCTGTGAGACAGCACCTGGCAGCCCAGAACACTGCCACCTCCGAGAGACCCTTGAGTTACTTTCCCAGCCCACAGTTGCTGTGGCCCCTCCTGCTGTATCCTCCTGCTTCCGGCTCTGATGCCCCCACCGTAGCGTACCAAGCACAGCCTCCCCCGTCCCCCTCCCAGAGAATAACCTGCACTCCAAGGCAAGTCTCTCACTGCCCCCACCTCAGTCCTCACCAGTCACCTCTGTCCACTGCCCTCATCTCTACCACCGAGAAGGGGAATTCACAAGTCGAGGCTGCCATGAGAACAATGGGATTTCAGGCAGGCATGTGCTTCAAACAGCACTGTTGCGAGGCCTGTCTGTCTTGCTGCTTGTCCAGGGGCAGTTGGGCAGTCACAAGGGTGCCCAGAGTGTCACACAGACTTGCACTCATGCTCTCTTCCCTTCACTGGCAACAGTGTCTTCATCAGCCTCAGTCTTCTCATCTGTGAGATGGCGTCAATAATAATGCCAACCTCAGGATGTCGAGAGGATAACACAAGAACCCCCGCACCTGACCACCACTCGTCAACATTAGCTGTCACGGTTGTCATTGTCATCGATCACTGTTATTAATACAGTCCTCTGGCCCTGTCTAGACGCACCTCACTTTGCATCTGCTTCTCTTCATCTTGGACTGTTTTCAGTTCTCCCGAACCTTCCTCACTCTGTCCTCATTCTGTTCTCCAGAAGAGGGCACAGGAATTAAAAACTAGAGTCTTCGAGAAGCGGCTTTGGAGCACATTGTCCTGGATGCATTTCACACTTGGGATTTTCCTTGTTAACACACTGCGTGCTTCGTGGACTCCAAGCAAGGACACTCAGGCTTGCGTGTGTATAAAAATAATTGGCGGCATTTGTTTAAAAACATGCAGATTCCCCTTCCGTTCTGATGAAATAGGCATTCGGGATCCTGATGTGACCAGTCTCGGAGACGGAGAATCACCGCCTAACAGAATCTCAAGTCCTGTCCTCCCGCCGGCCAGCCCCCTCCGCACACACCCCTCCTGGTCTGGATCATGATGCTGCTGGTTAAGAGAACGTGATCACCATATGCACAGCACCCAACGCGGGGACACTGGACACATGTTATTACAACGATAACGATTCAGCTTCGGGTAACAATGATGAAAATCTGCATTAAACGACTTTCAACTGCTGATATTGTTCCCTTCCCCCCCCCTCAGAGAGAAGAAAGGGATGCGAATTTGTCACTTGAACCGGCAGCTGTGGTTCATCTGGACTTCATCTTTTCTACTATCCTCTTTATTAGCAGGGTTTTTTTTTTTAATGAGTAAATTTCAGACTACCAGGTGTTTTGAATTTTTGTCTTGTTCACTTGCTTACACGAGGAAATTCAAATAAAGACCAATGCATTAATAAAAACCGAGTGGAAGGAAAAAGGAAAGTGCAGCCCTCTGGCCGCCCCTCCTCTACCTCCGCCCCCCCCCCCCATTCGTGAGTTCCCCAGTTCTGACTGCAGTTCCTGGTGCAACCACTAGGAGTCGATCTTGGGAGTGTAATCTATTCTCCCAGAGAGCGGGCTGCCTCAAGCCCTCTGACACCTGAGTCCTCTGTGAGCTCAGGCAGCCCCAGGACACCTTCCCCTTCCTGTTAATTCCCAATAAGGGCAGACTCGGTGTTACTGCCTTTTCCTTCCTCAAGCCAATCCCCAATGCCAGGAGGGTGCAGACTCACAGACCCTTCCCAGTTAGTGACTCCTGCAGAATCTGCTCCACATCAGTCCAGGAAAGAAAGAAGGGAAAAAGAGATGCAGTCTCTCAGGGGGACACCCGAAAAAGTCCTGAAACAATTCTCCACCCTCCAGGGTGTCCGTTTGGTGCGGTGTAATCTCAACGCCAGCCGCTGAACACCATTCATGCTGTTCAATGCAGGATGCCAAGCGACACTTAAGTCCCAAGGTGCCCTGGTGAACTGGTTCCTGGTCTTCCTGAATCTACCGGGATTCAGGGAGCTCAGGCAGCTCACCCAGGGGAATTACAAGAACCCAAACGCAAGTTAAAGCAACCTCCTTCTCCTGCACGGTGGTCAACTCCAGCGATGAGAACAGGGTCCCTGACACTTCTTGCGAACGCACAATTCATACCTCGAAGACACAGTAGTGGGGGTGGGATGGGATGTCTCTGGAGCTTGGAAGGGAGAGTGAGGAAACTGACCTTTTCCAGGGAAAACTCTGTCCCCTTCATCACAGCTCTGGAGTCTGCAGGGTGGCCTTTGGGCACTTGTTTTTATCTCAGCAAAAATCTGAGCAAGGACAGGATGAAGCAAAGTCCGGCTTTTTTTTGTCTTATTGGTGGCTTTGGGGAAAAGCACTGGTGCAGGGGGTTGAAATTAACTAAAGTGAGGTGGGAGGATTAAGGCGGATTCCACTTCCTTGGACAAGTCTGAGAAAGGAGAGGTGACTTCAGCACATAGGCACATGCCGTTCCTCCTCACTGGGGAGAATTAGTCTTAAGAAACCACTTGCTGATAAGGGTTAATCCACGGCTAAATGGGACAGTACCAGAAGTAATTAACATTCCTTGACTCAGTTTCCCTTTGGCTGCACAGCATTTACTCAGTGAGCGTAATGTCCATTTGCTGTAATGAGCCCATCAGCCTAAGTCTTTCAATTCATCATTGTCTCCCCAGGGCTTGTCTGGCTCGCTGGGGCTGGGTGTGTGGCAGAGTCCAGAGGAGGCCCCCGCATCTCCCCATCTTGTTGCCCTAAAACAGGTAATCCTGAGCCACAAAGAAACTCTGCAAATCAGCAGAAGGCACTGTTAAAGGATTTTCCATGACAGTCTTCAAAGCAAGATTGGGATAAAGGAGATATTTATGTGGGTTAAGATTGTGTGGATGTTGAAAGGCAGACAGTTTTTTTCCTCCATATTTTTTTCTTTTTTACTGACATTCACCCCTCACTATTCCCAAAATAGACCCCAAATTTCTTATCTTATTGGGAAAATTCTAAAAGGAAAAGGTAACAGAAAATCCAGTAATGCAAAACCTTCAGAACACCCCCAAGTAATGATTAATAAAGAAAAAAAAAACAAATCAAAGAAGGAAACAGGTCCCTGTGTGGGCCTTAAATTGAGGCATGATTTTAGCACACCTTGAGTTTACATCTTCCTGAGACACTTATTTTGTCCAAGAAAAGATAATTGGGGGTGGGGAGGGCAATACTCTGGGAAATAAATTCTTAGTGGATGTGGAAAGTAAAGAAGATAGGTTGCCTTTTATTATTATAGTTTATTGTTTATTGCAGATTATTTTTAAGTCCTTCCTTTAAGCGAATAAAATCTTTTACAGTGTCTGACTCCAGGTTCTGTTCCATCATTGCTTTATCCTGAGATTTAGCTGGAGAAAATGGCCCAGCTTAGTTGCAAGGATCCAGAGGAGTTGTAACAACAGCCCCCTGTACAACACTTGCATGTGAGGGTGACAGGTCACTTGCATCATGCCCGCTTCCCTGCTCCCCTCTCTACCCAGATATAACATCTCATCATCCCTCTGTCTGGCCCTCCCCTGTGAAATGACAAATTGCCAGTATTTTTCCCAGCCTGGTTTCATCTGACTCACCCCGTGGACCTGCACAGTTTCCTCTAATAGCTGCTACCAGTGCAAAACTTCTTGATACCCAGCTAGATTTTCCCTTTGCTCCATTCATTCCATTCATCTTAATTATACGGCCTGGTACCACGGAGTAAGTTCCCATTTTCCTCAGAAGGAAAAGCTTCTTCTCTGTTCGTCCACACAGAGCACTTATTATGTCTTCATTCCAGATGAGAAATGTCAATACACAGAGGGCATTTCATTTAGCAATGGCCACTGTGAGTCACAGTTAAGGGGACAAGTAGAAGAGATTGGTGTCCGTTAAAACAGAAAGGTAAGGACTACTGTCCTAATAGCTAATGTTAGGCCTGATAGAGGGGCTGGAAGCCCATACCTGCTTACTCTCACTTTGTCTTCACCACAGCCTTGTGAGGTATGCATTACTAGTATCCACATTTTACAGATGTGGAAACTGAGCCTCAGAGAGGTTAAGTAACATGTCCAGGGTTGCACAGCTCAAATGAGGGACTGCCTAACAGCAGATCTTATCCTATTACTTTCAGTAAGTGATCAGAGAAGGATTGGGAGGCTGCTCTCCCGGGTCAAAAAAATCACTGAAGTCATGTGTCTGTGTATGAGGTCAATGTGAGAAAGCAGGCAGATCACCAACAGACTCAGGAAGGGATCCAACCACACCTTCGGGGATGGCAGGTTCCTTCCACGCCCAGCACAGCTTTGGGACCTGCTTTAAATCCACAGCCAGGCCCTTAGCCGGGACTGACTTTCAAGTTTCCTTTGAAACCTGGAACACTTCTCAACAAAGTCAAGCCTGTTTCCTTCCCGGCTCTCATTTCTCTTCCACACTCGTGCCACAAAAAAACCCTTTCAGAAAACACCACCAGACACAAACCCACCAGCCACACCAAGAGGGTTTGCGATAAGGTTGAAACACCCCATTCAGTGAGGCAAGGACTGTTTGCTGTTTTCCACATACCTGGCCCAGGCACCGAAAACCTGTTTCTCCATGGGAGTGCAGGCACCTCACACTGTTGAGGGGGATGGGCAAGGGAGCTACAGAGTCTCAGCAGAGAACGGAAGGAGAAAGAAGGGCAGGCTCCGTGGAAACTGCCGCAGACAACTACATGTAAAATAGGTGTTAGTAGCGGTTTGTGTTCTAACACGAAGGGGCTGGCCTCGTGCCAGGCATTGCACTCTCATTATCTCAATGGCCTACAAGTCCGTTAATGCTGGGATAATGCCGTGTAACAAAGAATCCTGAGGTCTCAGAGGTTTCCAATGACAAATCTGTGTTTCTCTCTCACGCAGGTCTGTAAATCAGGATGCATCTGCTGCGGGCCTGGTTTAGATCCGCGCCACGTTTCCTGTTCTAGGACTAGCAGCTACATGGGCATGTTTTTCCCATGACGGATGACGAAAATGTTAGAGGATGAGTAGGAATCCGTGATACCTCTGCAAGTCCTGCTTGAGAACTCACACTCCATCATTTCTGCTCACGTTCCACTGGCCAAAGCATGCCAATGGCCAAAAGCGTCACCAACAGGTCAGAGAAGTATACGCTGCCCACAGTGAATCTGGGAAAGCACAGAGGAAAGGATGTTGTGAGCACATACTCTCATTATACCCATTTTAGGGAGGAAGAACTAAGGCTGACAGAGGTTAAGTCCATGTGGAGCAGTAGCAGAGTTAGCCAGATGGCTCCGGAGTCCACTGCAAAAGAGGATGCCTGGGCATAGAGGAAAGGTATTCCAAGTATTGTAGGCAGAGACCCTTCACCACCTCAGGCTGGCCTTCTCCTAGACCAGACAAGTCAGTCTCTTTGTCTGGAGGCAGAATAGTACTAATCTTTAACTGGAGCCAGAC
This sequence comes from Rhinolophus sinicus, assembly GCF_036562045.2. Taxonomy (NCBI): domain Eukaryota; kingdom Metazoa; phylum Chordata; class Mammalia; order Chiroptera; family Rhinolophidae; genus Rhinolophus; species Rhinolophus sinicus. The sequence goes on from NC_133760.1 coordinate 18,784,990, forward strand.
TGCCTGGATCTAAACCCTGGCTTTGTGTGGCCTCACCTCGCTGAGCCTCAGTTTCCTTATCTGTTAAATGGGAGAAAGCCATGAAGAGTAACCATGAAGACCAAGGAGTTCATGTTTATGAAATGTCCGTAAGGGTGTCTGACTCACAGGAAGTGCTCCATGAATGTCTGTGAAATCTTGAGTCAAATAAAGATGAATAAACTAAAGGCCGGACTGCGAAAAAGTGGACCTAACACGTGACAGCATAGGTTGCAGGTATTAGGTAGGTCCCAGGACACTCACAAAGCATATCTAGTTCAAGGGAACATTTGTGGGGGGATTTTTAAAGAGTACGAGACCCATTCCTTGCACCAGCTTCATCTGTGCAGGGCAGGAGTCTAGCGTAGTGGCTGAGAGATGGGGTTTAGATCAGGCAGAGCTGAGCCCAGCCTGGGCCCTGGGGCTCACAGCTGCGTGGCTTTAGGCCAAGGGCTCCTATCCTCAAAGACTCAGTTTCCTCTTCTGTCAACTGATGGTAACGAATTCTATGTCAGGGCAGCAGGGCGGAATGAGATGAAATCATGGGCAACAGCTTGGGTGCAGCAGCAGCGATGGGTCTCTAGGTGCATTTATTAAGCCAGAAATTAAAGAGATACACAGAAATGTAACATACCACCACTCTTCTCACTAAATGTTGTCTGCTTTGTGAGATAGTTATTTTTCATGTGAATGTGTTCATGTGAATGTAAAGTGGGATTATTACCATTATTTTTAAATGAATCACTAAATGAATACTTTAAAAATTACTAAGTTTGTATTTTCCAATAGGATAACTAGAGTGGAAAAAGCTCTTGAAGATCCTGAACCATTTGGAAGGGTATCAGGGTACCTGGGATGAAAAGTTTGAGAAGTGCTGGTTCCAAGCAGGGTTTCTCAAGCCTGGCTGTACATTAGAATCACCTGGTACCACCCCAGGCATTTCGGATTGAATTTCTCTGTTACCGGACCCTGGGCACTGGGATTTTAAAAGTCCTGGGTGATTCTAATGTCCAGCCAGAGCTGAGAAACAGGACCCAAGACCTTGACTACTCTAGGTTGGAAATGCAGAGGCCTGGGCCCCACACCAGACCTTAAAATGAGCATCTGCCTTTGAACAAGCTCTTCAGGCAAATTGTCTGCAGACTGACGTTCAGGAAGCACTGATTTCAATGCTCTCGCATGTAAGAAAAACTAAACTTCGATTACGTCCCCCGAGTTCCGTTTTCAACAACCATCATTACTGTGCTTACTTCTCCTCTTTGCAGCCAATGCATGGATTGTTTTCAGAGAATACCAGGTTAGACCCTTCAAAATAAATAAATAGAAATGATTTTGTAGGTACAGATTGTATAAATTACCCACAACTAGTAAACTTCTCTCTCTTGACATTCTTTTAACTTAAACACAGCTAAACTATATTTATTTTTTAAGTTGAGGGAAAAGAAAGGGCTAACAGTTTGTTTTCCTCAAGTTCCTCTCTCAAGGAGAGTGAATTCCTACCCCATAACTCTTCAAGAAAAATGCTTCTTTCAACCAGTGCCGCGTACCTTTGTTTTAAAGACATATCGCCCCAACAGTAAGATTTTCCTGATCTCACTGTCCTGAAAAAAAAGTTGTCCTGGAGGAAAAACACATAAAGTTCACATTCCAGCTCAGCCCTTTAGGAGCTGTATGCCCCTGGGCAGGTCACGTCACCTCTCTGAGACTGCATCCTCCTCATAAAGTAGTACTAATCCCAAGTACCTCCTAAGACTGTGGTAGAAATGAAATGAGATAATGAATGTAAGAGTTCTGGAAGCAAGAATTGAAGATGCATTATTACTGTAACCGTAAAATATGATTACAAAGATGATGCACGTTCCACATACAGAATTTGTGGGGAAAGAGAAGCGCAAAGGATGGCACAACAATAGCCTGAAATCCCATTCCAGTGTTAACCCTGTTTCTCAGATCCACGAGGAGGTAGAGCAGTGTTTAGCACATCTCTTTATAAGCAGTCCTGGCTTTGCGTGGTTCCATGTTCACAGACACACGTCCCCGGGGGTCGACACGCACATTCAGTTAACATGACACTGTGCAAAGTGAAGACTGCCTGCAGGTTTGAATTAGTTCATCATCATAAATGAAATTTTGAAAATTAATTTGATGGTATGTTAATTTTAAAATTAAAATGTTGTCAATGACCAAAAAAAGGGTCGGTATCCTCTATTCTTATTGGCTTAGACGTCTCTGAACACAATAACGACAGTTTTCTGCTCTTATAGTAAATGTTTGGTGGGACTTAAAGCTTCAAAGCTGGAACTGCCGGTACCTTCAAAGGCTTGTCAGACCCCGAAGAGCCTCCTCATATGCCTTTAAAAGAGTGAGTCCTAAGGTTGAGTTCTGGAGCCTAGTGTGGCAGGGATGAAAGGTGTGGGGTGCCCTTTCCTGCTGGAGATGGCAATACCAGCCTCTAGTCAGTGAGCCCTCAGATGACAGCAGGCACAGGATCTAGCATGTAGCCCGCTGGTCCCCGTCCCTTGACCCCCGCTTGAAAGGGAAGGGTGAGGATGCCTGGTTTACAGGCGAGTTTTCAGCTTGTCCAGTGAAATCGCCAGCCCAAGTTTACAGTCAGTTAAGTGACAAAGTGGGCAAACTGGACTGTGAAGACAGGTCTGTGAGACTCCAGAGGGCTGAACCATCATGTGACATGTGCTCGCTCTAAAAGATTTGCGTCACGATCTTGGCTTTCAGACCATCAGGTTCCACCTCCACGACCCCTCACTCCACCCCCTAGACCGTGACACCCTCAAGGGAAGGGGCCAGTCCTCTGTATCTCTGGTGCCTACACAGCTCTGTGTACACAGAGGTGCCAAATGATTCCCACCGTCCCTCCTGGAGGAAACCTGCCTCTTCGGTGAGAAGAGTCCAGTCGACTGGTTTCATGTGTATTGTCCTGTTTCCTCTCTCTTTGGACATTGCGTGAGCTTCATGGTTCCACTTGCCTAGAGCAGAGGTTTGGGACTAAAACACAGAGACATCCACAACCCTGGATCCACCATTTTTAAGGAAAATTGGTATTGAGAAATTATTTTTCAAATGGGAAAGTGTTTGAAATCCTGGAAAAAAAGAGAGGTGAACGTGGAACTGCTATCTGTTAATATTGCTTCCCCACACCAAAAGGTCATGGGTCATAGGCAAAGGGCTCTGGTGCCTCTTGTCTAACTGGAAAAATCGGTCCTAAAGGACCGTAAACAGATCTGAGAGCTGACATCACAGGAGTCCTTGCAATGAAATTTTAGGTTTGGTGTCAGTGTGACAGATCCCAAGGGACAATTCTGACTCAGGTGGATTGGCCAGGTTACCAGACCCAGACTTGTAAAACTGCAGGGCTGGAGGGGCTGGGGATGGTGTATCAGTCAGAAAAGGTCAAGTGCGGAGTAACAAACAAACCCAAGGTTTACTTTTTTTTTTTTTTTTTTTTAAAGGCATATTTCTTGTTCATGTGGCATGTCCAGCAAGGACCTATGCTCACTGACTCAGGTTCATGAGGTGGCTGCCATGTTGAACATTCCAATTGCCCTGCAAAATGTAGGGGTCTTGGATGGTCTCACTTCAGGAATTAAGTGCCCTAGCCCACAAGTGACCTGTTTCCACACTGTGTCATGATTCATTGGCCTAAACTAGTCACCCAAAGGGACAAGCAATCCTACCAATACTAGTCCTGGGAAGGAAACTACTAGAACCAGTCAGTAAACACACCGCATGTGGATATAACTACCTCATGTAGCAATTAGGTCTCTGACTGATTGCTAGTAGCTCATGGCGAGCTGGGTTGAGAAGGGTTCAGAGGTCTATAGGAGAACATGTGGTGACCAATAGATAACGCCTGGGTGTGAGCTGACCTGGGTTGTGTGTGCCATGGGACTGCCACTCTGGTCAAGACCAACATCCTCATTTTGATGAGAGAAAAACTGGGGTCCTGGAGGGAACTGACAGAGCAAGGTGATAAAGTTGGTTAGTGACACAATAAGACTAGAACCCAGGGTTTGTGTCTATTAGACTAGTCTCCTCTCAGCTTATATTATGCTGCTACTTCTAGGACCCAGCCAAAACATCAGACAATTCAGAGTTTTAATTTTCCATCCTCTGTGACATAGCGAGACTTTCCCCCTTGTTAAAACATTAAAAAAGAGGTGCCAATTTGGGACCCACTCCCCTCTCTGTTCAAATCTGGAGCCATTGACACACAGGGTCACATTGAATGCCTGGTATAAAGCTGTTGATATGAATGAAAAAAAAAAAAAAAAAAAAAACGAAAAAAAAACCACCCAGAGGAAGAAAATCTGGCTGCATGTCTCTTGTTTATTCACACAAGAACTAAAATGATCCCTTCTTTATTTTTCAGTGGAGGGTCATGTGGGTCAGCCACATGTTGGCATTTGGATTTGTAATTCCCACCAAATGAGTCAGCAGAGAGAGGAACACAGAGTTTTTTTAGTGGGTATCTTTGAGCTGGTGCCCATGACCATTAAAAAAAAAAAAAGACTTCTGCTTTATTGCATGACCACGTTATAACACAAAACCTTATACCCAGGGTCATCAGCATCCTAGGAGTCTCACTTCCTCTCTTGCTAAGCATAGACCCAGCCGGCATGTTCCAACATGTGGACACTCGCTTGCCTCTTTTTTGGAGGGCTACCCAGGCAGTGTTTCCCAGTGCTGGAATGCCCATGAACACATTTGGAAAATGTGACTTAAATTCCACACTGGAGGCCTGAAAGAGTGTGCGTGCCCACATGCACACGTACATACACCTACCGGGCCATGCATACGCACGCGTGCCCTGGTACCCTTGATGAGTGTGTAGTTAGAAAAATATTTGCATCCACCTCAGGCAGGAATAGCTTCAGCTAGAGTTGGCCGCAGCCAACCCACTGGTCCAAGCACTGAAACAACTGGCACTTAAAATGCCACCTCAAGCCCAGAAAAGGAGCCTCCCCTAGCGTATTTATACTAACATGTAAATGACTGACATTTTTAAAAACAAGTTTTGGTAGGGAAGGGATGCACAAGACCACAGATGGGTGAGTGAGGGGGGTGGTTAAAGGTATGTTAAAGAGAAAAAGGGAGTTGTATTAAAATAAAGAAGAAAAAGCATAAACAGAAGAGGTAGGATGGAAGACAGACCTTTCGCCTATTAGATGTTTGCCAAGAACTGACGTGGAGCTCATCATGACCGTGGTCTGAATTGAAACCCATCAAATGTTTTCTCTCCCATCTGTGCTTACTCGGCTGGAAGTCTTCCCGTTTGGGGCTGTCCTGGTCCACGGTCTGCATGTTGGTCCCGGGTGTGTCGGTCCCTCAGACACTCCCTAAAGTACACCTTCCTTACAAACCCTTTGCAAATGACAAACCTTTGCTACCAAAACCAAACATTGTCCTTTGATGTGTTGCGTTGAAATGAAAAGCAACCTGCAGAAGGATGTTGGGGGAGGAGATTGGAACAGGTAGAGTGAATGAAAGAGAACAGGGCATGAGAACCGGGGTCTGCTTTCCTTCTTCTCTCTGAGTTGGAGAGGAATCTGCAGGAGGGGCTTGGCCACAACCATGTTCAGGGTTATGTAGTCTTTGTGCCCTTTCCCCGAAGTACAGCATGTCACAAGACGAAAAATGAATTATTTTCAGGCATGGAAAAATACATTGGTGTTGGGTTAATAGAACTCACCTGCGGTCCCTTTTCTCCACTCTGCTGGAGCTCTGTGAGTCCATGTCTCTAGATCTGATCTGGAGGAAAACATACATCTCAGGGAACTCTGATAGCATCGCTGCTCATGTATGTGTGTAATGAGTGCTCCGGGCCGATGCCAGAACACATGCTTGCAAGGGAGGCTGGCAGAGCTCTGGAAGGGCAGCCCCAGGAGGCGATCAACCTATTAAGACAGGGTCCAGGTAGGGTACAGGGGAGCAGAGCCTAATTCCTGGCCTCCTGCTGGCCTGAGGCAGGCCCCAGAAGCCCTGTTCTTATCACACTGAGAAAGCTCTGGGGGGATCCCATCCACCTGTGGGATCCCATTTCACCTTGGCCCGCAGAGTCCAGAGTGGCCCACAGGACACAGCAGAACCTAGTCCCAGCAGCTCTTCCATCCACTTCCCTACACTCTGGTTTCATTCTTGCACAATAGTTGCAGAGGGCACACGAGAAGATGCAGGTAAGCGGTGCTGCTTGGCCAGGGGGTAAGGCTTGGCCTGAGTAACCGTGCCCCTGTGTGCAGGATCCCTGCCCAAATTCCTGGCCTGACTCTCCATAAGAGAGAGAGAAGATAGGCCATCCTGTTTTCTTAACAGTGTCTGAGCATTCTGGTTCATCATACGCACGTCAGCACTTATAATTGTCGGTCTTTTAAGCCTTAGCTGTCCTCATGGCTGCATGGGGTATTTCATTGTGGGTGTGATTTGCATTAAATGAGTGAATGTTTAGGATTAAATAAGACACAAAGTGTAAACGTTAAACAGAGAGAGAAAGAAACAGAAATTTGAAACATCCAGCATCAAGTTTCATAGCAAGAGAAGTGTTACAGAAGTATTGAGTTGTGACGAGGTTTCATCTGTGATGAGAACCATGAGAATTAATAGCCGAGAAGGTAACAAAAATCAACAGTAAGTGTGACATTCTCCACCAAAGTTCTCTGTGAATTCATCTTTCCTGCTCTGTTCTCTGGCCTCCTGATTCCAGGTTTGAAGGCTTACCTGTCACTTCAAGCCACATCCTAGTCACCAAGAGGATTCCTCCACTTCAGAAGGAAACTGCAGCTTTGGAGAGTTGGAGAAATGGGCCAGTCAGCCTCAGAGCACATTCTGAGGCAGCTTCTACTCACTGATGGTCTCAGGTCTCTACCTTCCTGCCTCACTTGCCCGCTCCCCCAGAGGTATTGGCAGGGACACCTCCCACAAAACCAACATGCATGTCAATCCTTGGGCCATGGTTAGCTTCTGGGGAAACCCAAACTAAGACGAGACCCATCGACTGGGAGAGGACAGAGTATTTCAAATTGGGCCATTCTGAAAAACAAAAACAAAAACTGAAACTAAATCCACAAGGTAGGATCATATTCAGAGAAGGCACATGATAAATACAATTGAGAAAATAAAGGTGTCGGTGTCTCGTGGATGCCAACCGTGCAGCTTCATATAGGGAGCTCACCAGCTCTCCAAGTATGACGACACCTTTTATGGCCAAAGTGTCCTGGCATCAGTTGGCCCAGTCTTATCCCTTCAGAAGGAAGTGGTGGCCTTCTCCACTATGTGTTACTTGAAAGGAACTCTTAAAATCCCGAATGGGGGGCCCACCCAGTCTGCTCTGGTCACCCACAAGTCCCTACATTGCATCTATGAACTGACTAGACCTTCATTGCAATGGTCACTCTCTAAAAATAGAAGCCCCACCCCCGCGGCATGGGGAAAACCACAGGAAGCAGTTCAAAACCACTTCCAGTGGCCATTCTTCTGCCTCCAGTAAGCTGTGAATAGAAGTGGGGCCGCTGTTGGATTAATGGACTGTGTGCCTGAGTCATAAATCAAAATGCAATGTCCTGCGTTTGAACAATTCCAGCATTTACACCATCTGTCTCCTGATGGTGAGCTGCAGGAGGAAGGTGAGTCCTGTGGGCTCTGGGGGGGGCCAAGAGTCGTTTTCCGGGAACGCTGGTTCCACCAGTGGCAGCTCCTCTTGGCAGGGTCTCCCAGTCCTGAGAACCCCGAGCCAGAACCCAAATCCGCAAAGTTCCATAACCCAAAGGAAATGAACTTCTGCCTCTTTCAATCTTTGCAGCACTAACTGTTCCATCCAGCTGCCCCACACCCCAACTTCAGCTCCAAGTAGATTTCTCTCCGTCCTGCTTTTGACCTAATTTCTCCCGCCCTACCCCACAGTGCCTTATTTTATTTTATTTTACTTTTTAACCAGCTCCACAAGAGGAGATCCTAAACAGCTGACCTCACGCGGTGTTCTTTTTTTCTGTTGTGTGTTTTTGTTTTGCTATAATGCTGACAACCTGCGGCTTGCCTCACACTTTGTAAAAAAGTTCACGGCAGCCATAGAAGAAAAGACCGAATATGTCAGCTAACCCTGTTCTTTCCTACAGTAACCACAGTAATGTCAACCAGCTGGGATGGTCTCCACTGTCTGCCATCTGTGGGGGGCAGGGTAATTTAGGGGTTAGAAGGGTTGGGCCTGCCTGAAATGTGGGCGCAGGCCTCCAGATGACACGCCAGGTTTCCACAAGTGACAGAAACAACAAGGTTTTCACCACTTGCTACTGCTTTTCTTAGGACAAAATGCTGAGGGAGGAAACTTCATTGGTACAAGCTCAAGTCCTCACCAGGCTGCACCCCCAGGATCTTGGGGGCATCCCTGCTCCCCCACATCAGGCATGCGGCCCCCAAAGCTCCTTGCCAACATGTGAGATGTAGCCTGGTATCAACACCCTCCATGCCCTGTCCCCTGGCATCCTGCCCGCTCCCCTCACCTTTCTCTGCACTTGGCTCCAATGTGCTCTTGGACGCCCAACCTTCCCTGGACCACTGCTTCTAAAATTGCAAACCCCCTCCCTCCCATGCACCTCCCTTCTTTCTACTTCTCCTCACCGTCATCCCTGCCGATTTGTGTGATTTACTATCTCTTTGCCAGTTTGGACCCAAGCTGCACAGGACCAGGGATTTTGTCTGCTTTTCCACTGACAAGAAGCTGGAGTAATAGTTGGTGTTTGTTGTGGGCTGAATTGTGTCCTCCAAAATTCATATGTCGAAGACCCAAACTACACCACCTCGGAATGAAACTGTATTGGAGGTAGGGTCCTTCAAGAGGTGATTAAGGTTAAATGAGGTCACTAGGGTGGGCCCTGATCCAATATGACTGGTGTCCTTATAAAAAGAGATTAGGACACAGACGCACACAGAGGGAAGACCATGTGAGGACACAGGGAGAAGACGGCCGTAGGCAAGCCAAGGAGAGAGGCCTCAGAAAAAACCAGTCCTGCCTCCAAGTGGAGCACAGTCTCGCTGACACCTTGATTTGGGACTTCCAGCCTCCAGAATTATGACAGAATAAGTCTCTGTTGCTTACGCCTCCCACTCTATGCTATTCTGTTATGGCAGCCCCAGCAAACTAATACCACGTTCAAGAAATACTTGTTGGATGAATGAATGAATGAATGAATGAATGAATGAATGAATGAATGAACGAAGGCATGCTAGAACTTACTAGACACATCACACGTGAGAGACAGTTGCTGGCTACACCCTTATGGACCAGGGAACACGTCAATACTGGAGAAGTTCTCCAGATCCATCTCACTCCTCTTTTATCCTTACCCACAATGCCTTAGCCATTCTATCCATTTTTTGAGGACAGGTACTCCAGAAGCAATATCAATAAGCCAGCAAGTGTTTTGTGAGTACCTGTTCTGAGTGGGGCCGACAATATATAGTGGAGACCCATATGCCTCTTCATTGTGTCTTTTTAAACTGTCTCATCATCTTCTGGTGGTAGCTGCAACCTCCTCAGGATAAAAGCTGCCGTGAAATTCTCCCATTTAGTTCAGTTTGTAGCCTCTGTTTTACTTCCCTTGGCCTAGGGAGCAAGCCAATTGGACCAGGGAGCATCTCTGAGGCTCTCACTTTTCATTCACCTCTGTGGTCCCTCCGCTCACAGGTCATGAAATGATGAAGTCAGCAGATAGCTGGCCGCTTACTATATTCCAGTCTCTTAGATGCTTCCGTGAGAATCACAGCTTGGGTCCCTCCTCTCCGGGAGCTAACGTTCTGGGATGGGGCTGGGAGACCAGAAAGAAACAAGCCACTATTATAACAAACATAAAAGGCAATAGTGCCATTAAATAGATGAAAACAAATGAAATAAAGACACCCAATGGGCTTTCCCAGTATTGGGGAGGGACTAAACCTAACAGTTTGTGAGGACCAGAGGTTGGGAACATCCGTCCTGGAGGATGTTCTGGACCCCAGGAGAGGAGCGAGGGACCCTTCAGCCAGGACAGAGAAAGGGGGGAAATAAAATGAAGTAAAAGTAGTTACTGAAAATCGCAAGGCAGGTCAACCTCTCCACATCTCACCTTGCCTGCTCCTGTTGTCACATTCTGTGGCCATCTTATATCCTGGTCCTTTTCAGTTTGGATATTTCGGAGCTTTCACATCCATTTGTCAAGGAGCCATTCCTCAGGGGCAGGACCCTCCTCTTTAGTGCATTAAGACCTGAGCTTGTAGAAATCAGGAGCGAGCCTCCGGCTCTGACACACGGGGTGCTTAGAGCCAAATGAGGATGAGAAGCAAACACTTGCAGGCCTGTTCCAGGAAACAGGACCTGAAACTGGCCCTTGAAACAGCAGAAAAGTTTTGAGTTGCTTCTCCTTTCCATCCCCACTGCGTACTGCAAGGACACAGCTGTGCTTGTGTTTCCTTGCATGAATGCATGTCTGTATCTCGACCGAGAGTTAAGTCATATCTGAAGTCTTGGCCCAGGTTTTCCACAGGGCAGTGGCTACTCGGGGACAAATTTAGCCTCTAGTAAAAGAGCAAAGTCTTCTGAGGCCAGACATTAAGCCACACTCTACCCACGGAGTGTATGGAGTTGGAAGTGAATACCACGTTGTCTCAAAGTATGGCCTTCTGTCTTTGCCATGAGGTTTCCGAGTTTCAACTGCCTCTAATGATATCCTTCCAGATGCAAGACTAAGCCTGTTTTATTTGTACCATATGTCACCGATGCTGGTCTGTGCAGGGGTTGGGAGGGCTAAATCTGCCCACTGAATCAGAGTGTTTTTAGGGACTCTTATCAGACTGGGACGGCTAATCATTCCCCACCCACCTCATCTGTGTGTCCACAGGGAGGGTACAGTGGGAAACGATAGGGTCAGAAGTGTCTGTCTCTCACCCAGATGTTGACAGTCTCAAAGAGGCTAGAGCCAGAATCCAGTGATATTCTGAAGTCAGTGGAAGCAAGACAAACTTTCTCCTTATTTTCCTAAGTTGCTCAGGCTTGATTTCCCAGGTTTCTGGATCAAGGCTGGTTGACTGGGCTCTGAGTCCTTATAGGGCAGACAGTCCAGCAACTGGAGTCCAGCTTCCTCCCAGAATTGGGCAGGAAGTGGCCCAGGAGAATCTGAATGCAGCAACCAGGAGGATAATGATGGCAGGGGCACTGCTGGGCACGGTTAAGGCCCATAGACTGTGAGGCCACTTTAGTATTGGCTGGGGCACCGAATGGAACACAGCCTCAGAACTGGGCATCAGGCTGGGGTAGCAGGGGAGCTGGGATGGGGGCTGGCAAAGTCACTGCAAGACGGTAAGACCGAGTGCTGAGCTCTAACTAGTCTCCCGAGAGGCCCAAGGTGACAACGAAGGTCTAGTCCCTAAGAGGGGGAAAGAGGTAGCATCTGGGCGGACACCAGCTTGGAATTTCCTTCTTAATACAACATTTGTTATATATCTAATAAGTCCGTTCCCGTTTACCTGATTTTCTTAAAGCTTAGAGACTCTTTCATCATGTTTCTAGCTCCTTCTTATCCTTGTAACAGATTTTGCTTATAAAAAGAATAAGGCATGTTATTTGGGGAATGGATATTTATGACAATTACTATCTTTGTAAGAGGATGCTTTCTCACAGCTTCCTTTGGGCTATATAAAGTTGAGTTCCTGTAATGATGTTGGCTCTCATTTCTATTTTATCTAAATCCAATTTTGTCATTCATCTGTAGGATCCTAAGGGACTGTCATCAAATAGAGGAGACGTGCCCAGCACAGAGTAGGCACTCAGACACTTTGTTGAATAAATGAATAAATTATAAAATTATAAAAAAGGAATCATTTTGACATCTATATCTCTGTGTTAGGCCAGATTCTCAATTATTCAAATGTAATTCTGTTTAGTGAGTCAATGTTCTCTGCCTGTTTATAGACTTATTTCCCATAATCAATTAATTCAGCTTTATCTTTCAAGGGGGTGCAGTATATTCCATTGTGATTTTTTTTTCTCCAAGAAAGGCATATGAGTGTTATATTTTTAAGCATTGGTTTTATTGCTTTTTATAAATACCATTCATGCTTGCTTTTAAAAAGAATTTAGGCAGTAATTCCTAAGAAAGCAACCAATTGCCCAAAATGTATTACTGCTTCCAAAATACTATTAACGTGGCTGTCTTTTCAAACATCTTCCCATGTACACATACAAATAGAAATGTGAAGAGAATGATAATTTGATACACACAAATCACATCATCTATGCTATTTTAAATTGAAAATATATTAATTTTACTTGAATTTCATTGGAAAAAATACAAAGTAATCCCGATGTAATTGCTTAAATCAGTTTTTAATCACAAAAAAGGATAATTTCTAAAAGTCACTCTATTGCTAACAAAAGGGAAAGCAAAGGCTGTACGAAGTGATGCCTCGTGTCCCGCCCTTAAGGTGGCGCTGTTTAACTTTCCCCATTGGAAAGAGGAGGCTTCAGGGCCCCACTAATTGTCAAGTACCTTAACAGGGTTTATCTGTGTAAACTGTACTCTAAAATAGTAATCGCAATAATGTGTAAAGTTCCATATTCAGCATTTATAATGTGTAAATTCTATTCTGCAACAGTTACCTTAAGTGTGCAAAATTCCATATTCAGACAATTTTATATTTATCTCCAATCACGTACCACAGTTTCTCCATTGTTGGTTCTTCACAACGTCTCCTGTTGAACTGCACTTCATCAAGTAATTCTCCAGTGGCCCAAATGGGACCATTGAGTGTAACGTTCCAGGTTTCCTTGTTTTGTTTTCGAAAACACCTATGTGTTGTCTTCATACTTGAAAGACAACTCACCTGAAGTTCCTGTTCTTTGCTCTGTTGTCTTTTCCTCAGAACTTTGGAGAAAGTGCTCTGTCATCTCCCCACAGGAGATGTGGAGGTATTTCAGATCAGCCTTACTTCTCCCCTTAGGGCAGTTTGTAAAATTTGTTTTTTCTCCCTGTGTGCTTAAGTAATTATTTTGTAATTCTTCATTTCCGGGACTGTGATAAGGACATGTTGCGTTGTCCATCATCTCCAGATGCATGGAGCGCCCTTCCACTGGCACTGCTAGTTCTCCTTTAGGGAAACGTTCCCTTGTGCACCTCTAAGTATGTTCACATTTCATGTGTTGGCATTGCCTTATGTTGAATTGTCTTTGCCAGCCCTTGGTGTCTACCACCTTCTCTCTGCTTGCCAGAAGCTTTTCTCGTTGTCTTTTTCCTTTCCAATTCACTGAGACCATCTCAAGACTTTATCTGATTGGTCATCCATGGCTACTCCATTCCTTGCTATCTTAAAGCAACAGTGGGAGCCGTGATATACTGGTTTCCCCATTTTTTCAGCTACAGTAACTTCCAAGGCCATGTGGCCAGAGTGGAGCTTTCACTCCTGGTTTATCTGATTCCAGATATCTGGGTTCTTAGGGTACTGCCACCTACTGCTCAGCTTTTTAAACTTGTGTTCTGAAAGGTATTCGTTTTGTTAACTTACAACATTAATGATAGATCTAAATGTTCCTCAACTTTATAGATTGGTATAATATCAATGTTTCATTGCAAATTGCCAATCTATCCGTGAGCTTATAGCTTTTGCCTTTCACTGCTCACCTCCTGCTTCCCCATCGCCTTCACTGTTCATTTTTTATTCCACATGTCTCATGTCTATAGCCAGAGATAATCTCTACCTGAGTGTTCTCTGGGACTCTATCCAGTTGAACTGGATGTGACCAGAAACTTGTTTTGTTAGATTCTAAAGACTTCAAGTCAGTGAAGACTGCTGTAAGAAACATACCTATCTATGGGGAAATTTTTTCATTGTAGAAAAGGGACATTACATTAAAGATTTCTAGGTAATATGTGTATTCCACGAATACCCTGTATCTGTAAGAAAAGATGATGCAATTCTTAGTTAGTATAGTGGATATTTCTGGGGTTTTCTACCTGCTCTACTTTCTGACATTCTTCTTATCTACTGGGTTAGAAAAGCAAGATTCACCAGTCAGTACAAACAGCGTGACTCCCCAAGCATTTCTGACAGGGTACATTCAAAAAAGGATGAAGCCATGAGATGTAAACTCAGTTGCAACCATACCGGCTCTCTGCTGAGCCACCAATACACCAGTCCCAATCCTGCCCCAGGACCTTTGCATTGGCTACACCTTAAACACTCTTCCCCTCAGTCAGCGTGGTTCACTCCCTCACTTCTTGCAGACTTCTTCCAAAATGTTATCTTATCAGAGAGAGCGTCTCTGACCACTGCATTTAATATAGCACACATGCACACACACACACACACACACACACATACACACTCACATTCCTGCACTCTTATACACAAATGTGCACACAGACACACGAACACAGCCACGTGCATGCACACACTCACCACATATTCACATGTGTGCAAACATACACACATGCATGGACACACTCACTTGTGCACACACTCACACTACTCATTCACCTTTACCCTCCTTCATTTTATGTCATGGCAGTCATCACCACCGACAAATAGAGCAGAAGCTGCAGAAGCTCCTGAAGCTACTTATGATGCTACAGTGTATGTGCCCCTTGAGCCTTGCATGGCCTCTAGCACTTGGTGAAATGCACTAACCACTTGTGGAATGGATTAATGCATGTGTGACCAAATGGGGGACAGTCTCGGGAGCCTGGGTTTATGAGTGTGTGCGGGATCCAAGTCAGGCACAGGGGGGGTGCGTTCAAATCTGTTCCCTCACATGTTGACTATGTGACCTTGGAGGCATTGTGCTACCTCTTAAAGTTGCCACCACCACCACCACCCTGAGTGCAAACAGGCACACTCAGGGAACTTACTGGGTTGTTGTGAGAACAGAAAGGAGCTCTGCACGGAGCTGGGGGCACTGACCACATTTGGTCTGGGATGTGGCTGCACAAATGTCCCGCTGCCCTAAATGGATCAAGTTCACGGCCTATGGATGTTTGTGTCCTCTCACTGGCCCCACTAATCAGTGTTGTTGCTTAATAAATTTTGGTGAATTACTAACGAGGCAGTTCAAAAGACGCAGCCTGAGTTCTCTGCTCTTCCAGGCCCATGCTCTTTGCGAGGACGAATAAATTCTGGTGCACCAGTTCCCGTGCCTCTGAGCAGCCTCTGCTCCCAGCAGCCATCTCAATTCCTGCCCTAGTGGATAGGAACAAAAGAGTTAATGACTGACCTTTTTTTCTGCTTTGCGATCTCACTAAAGCATTTCCTTTCCCTACCCCCATCCAGGAAGGGGAGAAGAGCGTCATTCAGCTTCCCAAATCTGAACTCTCTTCATACCTGCAGGGTGGGGCCAGGAGCAGGAGGAGTTGACACTTTTAATGCTTCAGGATGGGGAGGGCTGTGATCTTTCCCAGGAATGCAGGGGCCCAGGCAGCACTTCAGATGGGGCAGGGAACAGATGCCTTGGGACTCAGGAGTAGGGTTGCCAGAAAAAATATGACTAACTTTTAGTATAAAGCGTCCTATACAGTATCTGAACTTCAGATAAACAACAACAACAAAAAATTTAGTATATAAGTATACCCCATGCAAATATTTGAATTTTGGGTAAAAATGGATATTCTTTATTATATCTCTTGCAATATTTTAATGACAAATAATGAGTCTTTTTAGTATAAAGTATGTCCCATGGAAGTAAAAAAATGTTTTCATTGTCGTGGTTTGAATAGGTCCACTCAGAACCTCAGAATGTGACTTTATTTGGAAACAGGGTCTTTGCAAAATGTAATTAGTTACGATGAGATTGAATAAGAGTGGGCCCTAATTCCAGTGACTGGTGTCCTTATGAAAGCAACATGTGGAGACACAGAAACACACAGATGGGAGGTCACGGGAAGATGGAGGTAGACTGAACTGATTTCAAGGCACACCTGGGGCCCCCAGAAACTGGAAGGGGCAGGAAGGCTCCTCCCCTAGAGCCTCCGGAGGGAGCCCGACCCTGCAGAGACCTTGATTTCAGACTTCTGGCCTCCAGGACTGGGAGGGGACAGATTACTGTTGTTGTTAGCCCCCAGTTTGTGATGATTTGTTATGGCAGCTCCGGGAAACTAATACAAATGTTTATCTGAAATTCCCATTTAACTGGGCATTCTGTATTTTTATTTGCTAAATCTGGCAAGTCTACTCAGGAATCACTCTGGAGGAGTGGTTAAAGGGCCTGGTTAGTATCTGTGATCTGTTGGTGACGTGGGCAGGGAATCCACAAAGTGCTCAGAGGGCAGCAGCCCGGGGTAGGCTTTGCTGTCTCTACCCTCTTTGCTGTTTCCACCCTCTTTGCTGTCTTCACCTCCTTTGCTGTCTCCACCCCCTTTGCTGTCTCCACCCACTCTGTTGTCTCCACCCCCTTTGCTGTCTCCACCCCCTTTGCTGTCTCCACCCCTTCCACCACCACCCACACCACCACCAAGCCCTGGCCCACCCTTGATGGCACTATAGTGGAATTGTCTGCCCTGCACTAGACCCACCACGCAGGCTTGTACAGTTGGCCTCTAAATGCATCCGTGGTGGAAAGCACTCCAAACCCTCCCCCAATGTTCTGGATTAAGGCCTCCTAAAACACTTAACTGGCTCTAGAAGAGCAACCTCACCCCCTTACCCCACCCCCACAAAAGGTAAAATGACCCAAATTAAGTTTCTCACAAACCCTAACACACGGAGGCGGGGGAGAGGAAGGAAACAGTTGCAATTGAATTTGTCTGGTTGAGGAAAAACAGAGAAATGAAGAGAATTTCCCTGACACCCAGTGTCGGGAGTGAATGCATACCCACTCCGGCTTTAAGTATATGCCTGAGGCACTTTTGCTTCTGGTAGAACCGTTTCCATTTTCTCCCTCAAGGAGTGAAAAACGCAAACTTCCTGATGCCCCGCCATTTAGATGGTGGCTGCCTCTGCTTCTTGTCGCGGGGAAATTTTCCAAATTTCATAGACCCTGACTTGGAGACCGGAATGTCATTTCTTCCCCCACCCCCTGCTCCCTGGGGCTTTACGGGAGGGGGGGGGGCGGCTAGAAGTGCGGAGACACTGAGCTCACCCAGCAGCTGAATAAATGCGCGCGTCTGTGAGGAGGTGAGTGCTTCCTATTATCCAATTGCCTGACGATTGTGGGACCACCCACCACCCGAAATTACCCTCCATTTGCTAAGCCCTGGCCTCAGCGCTTTCCTGTGATCGATTTGGTGTTCAAAAGGAGGAAAGTAGTCGTTGGGAACTGAATTCCTGGGTCTCTCCTCTATCCTAGACTTTCATGAGGGCCCTGGCAGTCCCTTTTGTACTCCTGTCTTTGTCTTGTTGGATGTGTCACCTTATTTCTCCTTTCGGGTCAGTCGCCCTTAATGATGTCAAAGACATGAACAGAAACAGCTCCCAAGGACCAAATTCCTGGCAGGTGCTCTCACATTCAGCCCTTACCGAAGGGGTCCTGAGATGCAGGGACGGTCAATGCTTGTCCGCAGTCCCATCAATAGTTAATGAGCAGAGAGGGGTTCAGTCCTCACCTGCCTGGCTGCAAGACCCCCACCATCTGTAGTTCTTACCATCTTACCAGCTGCCTTGTGTGCAGGCCCCGCTGTCTGCAGGGTCCTTGCACTGTTCCATTTCCTCCTCCTAGCAACTCTCTGAGGAGGGAGATGTTCTAAATATGGATGGATTGCAAGAGGCTGTGATTTGCATTGAGTTATCACCCAGCTCCCCAACAGTGGAGGAGATGCGTTTGAACCCAGATCCTGAAATCTCTTCTGCCAGAAATAGGGAATCATCTAACAAATACGTGTGAAGGGTACCTGCCCTTCATCTTAAGAGCCATAGAAGATGTAGCCTGAACTTGAATCTGACCCCACTTTGGTAAAAAGATCAGATGCATTAATTTAAAAAATCATCACCATCGTCATCATTCCTGCCATTTGCCAATCTAATCTCCGGAGGAAGTTGGAAAGGGCCAACTTCTGTCTGATTTGAACTAAGTTGAGAGAGTGAGGCTTTCTGCATGAAACTCAGACTAACATCTCCTCGCACACCCAGCCCTTCCAGTTTTCATCCTTTTCTGCAGCGAACACCATTTTAAGCATTTTAAGGAGATTTTAAAGTGAATGCTCCTTAAGTAGACCTCCTTTCCCTTTTTTTTTTTTTTTTTAAAGGGAAATGTCTGCAGAAAATAAAAAGCTGTTTGGAAGTAGCCATTCCTTGGAACAAGGCATTCTGTGCCTGGGAAGCTGCCTCTTGTGGTTTTCTCTGAAGGGCTCTGCCTTTCGGTATTTAAAGTTGTCAACATGCCTTAGTCTTGCCCTTTGACATAACGCAGGCTCCAAGATGCCAAGACTCATCAGCCTGGAGTGGGGATATTTACCTGGGTCATTATGAGACAGAGTTGACTCCATGAGGATGGCTGGTCCCTAAGACACCCGTGAAGTTTGCAGACTCTTGTTTTTTTCTGCTCTAATCATTTGTCAAGTCCATCCACTGGATTTCCTCAGCCTTCCCCAGCAGTCTTTCACACGAGTCCAGCAGGTGTCTCCAGCCCCCAAGACAGCTGTGCTCGTCCCAGAGACAGACCACACTCGTGGCCCTGCTCTGTCCCTGTCCACGGGGCAGCTGGCCTTATTGAGTTAATTGAGATCTGCAGGAGGCTTGCAGGAGGGTGGTGCCTGGACAAACAAGAGGCTTTTGAAGCATAAGGTGAAGGAGCCTGGCTGTGGTTTACATTCTTTACCTTAATTTTAACAAGTATTTCAACCCCCTTGAAAATTGCTTCTCTAGAATAATAAACAGAGCCCACATTGAATCGTGGGCTGGCCCACAATGTCAGGCGCGATGGGGGATGTTCCAGCTATGCTTCGGGAGGCATAACAGTAGCCGGGCTAATGCCTGCGTGCATTTGGGGTGGGGGCGCCCTGCAGCTCAACTGGGTCTCATTTGGGGAGGTGTGTTGGGATTGGTTTGGCAACGTAAGGTTTTGGGTTACACATAAGCAAGTGAAATAGTATATAAATAATAGAGAGTTACGGAGGAAAAGGGAGCCAGTGTCTGCCTCTCGGTCTGTTACTCATCAGGCGAGCACTAGTTCCTTTGCAGGCTCATTCATCTCTGATCAGAGCTCCAGAGTCAGTCAAGGGCCTGTCAGCAAGAGAAAGATGTGAGATTTGAGACCTGAGAAACAGGGGAGTCACCACAGGGAATCCATCCCTTCACTGAGTATTTATTGAGCACCTGCTATCTGTTCAGAACTGAACAGAAATTCTAAGGAACACACCCGTCAGAGCCTCGCTCTCCACCGTGTGGTCCACACCTGAGAGTGTGGTAGGAATGCAGAGTCTCAGGCCCACCCCAGCGGGGCTAAAACAGAGCCCAAGTTTGAGGAGACTGCTCTAGCAAATAAAAGGAAGATGTAGGAAGAAAACCCACATGGCTTTGACCCTCATCTTGAGATAGACAGACGTCTTTTTTCTTTTTTTTTAATTTGCTTATTCACTTACTTATTTCTCAACCATGAGAAAGTAGAGAAGAAGAGGGAGTGACGTGGGTACCCTAAATCTTTGTTGAAGCTTAAGTAATTTTCTCTCTTTTCTACTAGACGTGAACTTCCATGAAGACATGAATTCTAACAGTCTTCCTTGCCACTGTATCTTCGGCACTTCGCACAGTGCCTGGAACTTAGTAGGTGCTTAGAAACTTGCTGGCCAAGGGCATTAACCCAGGTCCCCAATCAAAAGAGACAAACAGTTTCTCAGAGGGCAGATAACCCCAGGAGTCTCTCACAACCAGGCTAGCTCTGAACCTATGACCTAGAGGAATATTCCACTACCCACATCCGCCCACCTCCCTTGCCAGTAAAAGCCAATTTGTAAAATTACCCAATATCCAGGCAGACAAGCATGGGGATTGTTGGCGGCTCCTGTATGCAAGCACAGCATGAAATACCTGCCTCTCAAGGATCCAGGAAGGGCATTTCTGCTGTGAGCTGCATCTCCCTTCTCCCCCTGGAGGTTTCTCAACCCCCCATTTGTGGAGGCAGAAAAAGTAAAAGTATGTCTTCCCAGATATGAGCTGTCTTCTGGGTGGGAGTCTCCTTGCTGCCCAATGGGCATCCTTATCCTTCGGGAAGGGATCTTAGAAAGAGTCTGTACACTTAACAATAGAAACATTAAAGAGTTTTGGGGTTTCTGGTGTTTGTGTGCGACAGGCACTGTCTCATTCACCCTCACAAGAAGCCTTGCCCTCCTCGTTATAAATGGGTGTGGGGAGGGAGGGGGCTGGATAACAATACCTGGGATATGGGCCGCATGGAGGACTTAGTAAGAACTCGGACATGAAATGCTAGTACAGTGTCCAATATGTGCGCCTATTTATTATACGTTCACTCTCATCATCTCCACTACCACTTAATTCCCCCACACACCTGTCATGCAGGAACCACTATAAGCCCTATTTCCAGATGAGGCTCAGAGAAGGAAATACACTTGCCCAGGGTTGCACAGCTTTTATGAATGTTGAGCATCATCTAGCCCTTACTCGGACATCAACAGATGTTAGCATGTATAGTATCTTTCATAGTACAGAGGTTCTCACACCTTTGAATCTCAGGACCTCTTTACACTCTTACCACGTACTGAAGAGCCCAAAGAGCTTTTGCTTATGTGGCTTACATCTATTGATATTTATAGAATTTGATATCAAAATTGATAATTAAAACTATTTTATCCATTAATTCATATGAATAAGAACAAGAGTAAACCCATTACATATTAACATAAAAAACATATTGTCGAAAAAATAATCATATTTTGCAAAATAAAAATGTAGTGAGCAAATTCACATTGTTTTACTTGTTTGCAAATCTATTTAATGTCTGGCTTCATAGGAAACAGCTGTATTCTCTTATCTGCTTCTGCATTCAATCTGGTGCAATGTGTCCTGTTGGTGAAGCAGATGAAGAAAGCCTGGCCACACACAGATAAGTAGTTGGAAATTAAGAGGTACATTAATAGTCTTTTTGGATAATTATGGGTATTATTCTTTAATAGTACACCAAAACTCAACAACGGGTAGCTCCTTAATGGTTTATTGCATTGTGGAATCTGAAACCAAATCAACTGATTTTTTTATGCTCTGTTACATTACAATATATTGATCTATCATGTATTTTGAATTGATTTTTTACCCATGCACAATTTGCTAACATCCTACTTTGGTCCTTTGGAAAATACTGGTTCACTGGATCATGCAGCTCTCCCAAATGTCGATGCATCTCATTACGTCCTCTGAATTACATTTGTTGATATTACTACTGATGTCATCAGAACAGTTTTTAGGTATTGGGAATTGGTCAAGCTCTCCATGACAGATACAAGTTTTGTAAAATTCTAATTATTGCTTAAAAGTTTGAATTTTTTCCTGGAAGTGATAGGCTCACTTTGTTCCTTCTCAAGAAGATGTCTCAAGATGCTAGTAGGACTAACCATAGTTTATCTGTCAATCATTCTTTCAGTAAGTGTTCTTTGAAAACAGTAGACGGTTCAGCTCATAACTGCACCACTCAAGTGTTTTCCTTGCGATTTCAAGATAGTGTATATGGTTGTCCTGATACTGGATGGCAGCTGTCATGCTCATTGTGTTTTTCGTGTCATCACATAGAATATTAAAAAGACATATACTCAAGAGTCAATTTAATATTAACTATTGGACCGCTTCATCAAGCACATTCTCAAGTGAAACATTGTTTTAACTGCAAGCATGTGATTGCGAGAATCATGACACCTACCGTGTTTCCCCGAGAATAAGACCCAGCCGGACCATCAGCTCTAATGTGTCTTTTGGAGCAAACATTAATATAAGACCCAGTCTTATATTGTGTTAGATGAGATCCGGTCTTATATTATAGTAAAATAAGACCGGATCTTATATTAATGTTTGCTCCAAAGGACGCATTAGAGCTGATGGTCCGGCTAGGTCTTATGTTTGGGGAAACATGGTAGTGAGGGCACGTTGGTTCCACTACCTTGATCCATGCTAAGGCAACAGCAGTTTTACCCACTATTGATTTTGCACAACTGGTGCAATAGTCAACACTATGAAAACAACAAATAACATTTTAGTATTATGAAAATAGTGAGACCTCATGGATCCCCTGAAGGAGTCCTGGAAACCTTCAGGGTCCAAGGAACATAGTCTATAACCGCTGAGCTGGGTTATAAGCTCCAGAATGGGGTTTATGTCTGTTTTCTTTGGCTCTGTGCTTAATGAAGAACGGGGGGAAGAAAAGGAGGGAGGGAGGGAGAAAGGGATGCTAGTTAGTGATACAATAGACTGGAATGAAATTTAACTCCCAGACCAGCCCCAAAGTCTCCTGTACGCTTCTGTCTGAGGAGTGGAGGGAGGGGGAGTCAATGTGGCCTCAGATAAGCTCTGGTCTCTAATTCAGTATCAGCCTGTATCAGGCATGGTCTTCCCAGGAAAGCAGCCATCCCCAGAGGTAACTGAAGAGGGTATCATCAGAGGGTTATTTACAGAGAGAGGGTGGTATTCAGAGAACCAAAAAAGAAAGGGGAAGATCCAGAGACTAAGGAGAGCAGGAAGTCATTACGACATGTGCTAGAAAGGGTGAGGGGAGAGAATTAGGAAGAGCTACAGTCAGGCACAGAGAGAGCAAAGAAGAAACACTCCAGCCTCTCTCTGATACTACCCTCCAGTTGGCTTCAGGTGTCTCCCATTGGCTAATCCCAACAGGAAGCAAGAAGCTAGGGAACCACAGTCGTTCGGTCCATGCAGGGCAGCCTCCGAGGCACAGAGAGGCGTGAAAAATGGATTTGGAGGGTTAAATAGAGAACAACCAGCACAGCTTCCAAGTAACATTGTCAAAGTACAGCACATTGCCATGCCAGTCTTTAAAAAGGTCTCATGGTGACAAGCTTCCCATCTCTTAGTCCCATCTCTGCCCAGCATGTTACCCAGGCTGAATATGGCAATGGGGCCTGCAAGCCGCTCTCTGCTAGCAATCTCTCACAGCCTTTCTGATCCCAGCCAGTCCCTTTGCCCTCCGTCTGACCCCTCATGGACATCCAGGTCTTACTCTGTCGGCCTCTCCTTATTGTACCATCACTCACCATTATTATGTACCAAGCACTGGGTCAGTGAAGCCTCCAACAGCCTGGTGAAGGAGCTCTTATTACGACTCCCATTTTGTGCACAAGAAGATCGAGAATCAGAGTGGTAAAGCAACCAGATTTAGTAACACAGCAATGAGTAGCAGCACGTAGAGAATCAAACCCATGCTGTCAGGGGCTACTTGTCAACGCCTCGTCCAGCATGGTGAGGCCTAAGGACACTGCACTGAGTCTACAGAGCTCCAGGTTCAAACTCCAACCTCGGGCAGCCTTGGGCAACTCATTTTACCTACCTACCCGTGTCTCAGTTTCCTCACCTGTGAAACTGAGATCTCTTCTAGGTCATGTGAAGACGCGGTTGTAACGATGCCCAAGCCCAGTGAGGGATGTGGACATTATGGCCTTTGTCTTCTAGATTCAAACGTGTCCCCAGAACCACATCTGTGCCCTAAGGTCTTGTGGACAAACAACTCACGTCTTCTCACTGGCCCTATGCACTTGTTGGGATCAGCAGATGTAAAATTCTGACATCACACTTCGAAGACTTCCTCCATCTGGATTTCTGCAACTGACAGGGAGTCATTTGCCAAACACGTGTTTTACAAAACATGGGCCCACTTTACTGTGACTTGTGGAGCTGATAAAATCCACCTTTTCCCTGATCACGTGAATCCTGCCCGTGCATGCTTTCTGGCTGGGAGGAGATGCAAGGCCGTGCTGGGTGAAGGGAGGCCATTGGCTTCCACGCACCACATGGCCTGTGCTCATGCCAGGAGCCACGCTTTGCTAAAAATCTAGAAGTGTAACATGTGGTGTTAATAGAACACACAACAGGGGTCAGTGGGATAATGGAAAATAATTCATTTCTAATGTCAGGCCAACCAGTGCTGTCAGGAGGAACGTTTATAAGTGTGTCCAGGTATTGCGCTCACTTTTCGGGGTAACATGCAAGAGAATTAGGGACAACTGACATTGGTGTGGCTAACAAATTTAGGAAGGCTTTTGAGGAACCGGAATAACAACAGAGGCGAACACTGGTACGAAACTTCACTCAAAAGGTTAAAATGTCAACTGCCTCTGAAACACAACTTTTGGAAAAATTGTTTTTCTAAAATTGTGGGAAAACATACATAACATAAAACTGACCATTTTAGCCATGTTTAAGTGTGTAGTTCTGTGGCATTGAGTACATTCACATTGTTGTACAATCATTGCCCCCTAAATGTTACTTTCCTGATTTGGATTGTTGAACTGTGGTTACATGAGAAAATCCCTTGTTTTTAGGAAAGGTACATTGTAGTAGTTAGTGGTAAAGGGGGATTTTGTCTGCAACTTTCTGTGTGTGTGTGTGTGTGTGAGAGAGAGAGAGAGAGAGAGAGAGAGAGAGAGGAATACAGTAAATAAGGTAAACAATTCATACTTGCAGAATCTAAGTGAAGGGTATCTTGAGAATTTTTGTGCTCCTTTTCTGTACATCTGAAATCAGATAAAAAAAAGAAAAAAGAAAAAAAAGGGTGTATGCTATCCAAGAAACACCTGTGGAGAAAATAGACAATTAATTCAAGAAAAGGAATGTGGGTGGGAAAGTACAATGGTACAGCTCCTGGAGGTAACTGGCATCCCGGAGCCTGACGGTCCAGGCGAGGCTGTACCTACAACCCCATTCCTCCAACCATTACGGTGAGTTCCCCCAGACCTGCTTGAAGTGTCATGGTTTCCATTGTCAAAGCCCCCCACACACACACACACTGTATCGACATTGATATTGGCAGTCGGCCAGGAATAGCTGACATGCCTTGCACATGTTGACAGATTGGAGAACATATAAATGTGAAGTGTTTATCACGTCCGATGACATGACACCTACAAAGACGTAATGTATACACTTAAAAGTATAATGGGATCCTATAGTTTTCAATCGAGATTTTGTGTATTATACACGGTAGTCACAGGCAAATTATTTCTCAAGCATAGCCACCCCCATTAACATAAAAACATGTTATATAATACAGTTTTGGCAAATTTCCTGTATGATACAGTAGCAGGATCTTGAAACTAATATAGGGGTAACTACCACCACCACCTGCACTGAGCATTTCCTCAATGCCAGGCACTGCATTTAAATGCTGCCTTTATCCCCACTGTAGAGCGGGAACCCCTGAATGATGGGGAGCACTCAGACCTCACCCCAGGTTAGTTTCTGATGTGCAGCAGACCCAGCATATAATGTTTCCTTTGACTCCAGAGGCCATTATCTCCATGTGACACAGTATCAGTACCCTAGCATGTCACTTTGCTCAACACACACCATGAATTCATGTCTACACTGCATTTGGCACTGAGTCCAATCTAATCAGATGCAACTTAAGATCCCTTTGTTCCATTTCCCCAAGGTCCATTGACAGGGCCAACAGTATCTGGATATTCCAGTTCTACCACTGGCTGAGCCATCTTAATTGGATCAAGCAACCACGGCTTGGAACAACCACTTCTTTTAATTGTCCAATGTGCCCAAAGCCCTATAAGCAAGACCTCAGAACTGGACCTTTGACGTCTCAACACATCTGCTTAAAATACACGGGTGACTGACGCATCAAACTCAAACACAACGCTTTGTGATAAGGAGAGGACAACTAAGATCCACCCACTGACCAGTTTCCAAACGGATTGTCAAATTCACATGGTTAATAACAGTATTGTCATTTCTATGTTTCACTTCACTTTGAGAGGTTTAAAAAATAAAAATAATAGTTCAGGTATGCTTGGGAAGCAAAGAAAGAACAAAACTATGACTTTTCAAACTCAAACAAATACCCTGTTCCTCAAACAGAGGAGCACAGCCTGTGGGTCCAGAACTGAAGTTTCTGCTCTGGAACAGGTGGCTTCCTGGAATGAGGCCCTGTCCTCGTCCCCATCCTCCCAGGCATTTCCTCCCTTCATCCTCCCTCATGTGCAGAGACAGATTTGTCCCTGGTGATCACAGGGTACTGTGCCTCTTTCAGGGATGACACTTCAAACATACATCATTTCCCTGACTCCTGACTTCTACCCTGAGCTTCTTGCTTGCTGGCCATGGCACCTTGGGGGTGTACAGGGATAATGTGTAAGAAAGGGATGGTGTTCGTTTTCTGATCATCAATGGATTTTATATATCTGCCCAAAAGTAGACATGGGAAATAGTACACATATACATTTAGCAACTGCATTGCATCTCACGTTGACATTTCCAATGGACAAAAAGTGGAGGCAGGGTATATTGTGTTGAAAGAATTGCTGGGCCATCCCTGGGGTCTGCAGGAAAAGTATGGCAATCGATTAGCAATGTCTGCCCTGGTGGAAGGAAAATGAGTCAGCAGCCACTACTTCCTATTCTTGATTCATGATATCCTGCAGCAAGGGCGGAGAGTCCCACATTTAAATTCTAAATTGGCTTGACCCCAGCCACCCCAACCCCAGCCCCATCTACCCAAATCCCTGGAGTGATTTAACGCAGTACTTCTCCAAGTTCAAACTGCATACAAGTCACTGGGAATATGGATGAGATGCAGGTTCTAGGTCAGTGAGTACAGGGTGGGGCCTGAGATTCTGCATTTCTAACCAGCTCCCAGGTGATGCCTGAGGACCACACACTGGGCAGCAGGCACTTAAAGTCAATGAGTACAGATAATATAAGTAAGAGCCCGGCACATCCTAATGATAAAAGTGGTACTACCTGCCCCCTCTCCTATTTAAAAGCTTGGAGCTGCTCAGGACACCCAGCACTGTCTTCCCTTAGTCCCACCTGTCAGGCCAGAGCTGACAGTCTGTCTGACAAAACTCTGTCTCCCTCCAGGACTCTGCTAAGTCATGCTCCCACCCACCTGCCACCCTACATTGAGGTGCTGGATACCTGTGCTCCATCCTCAAGGTCATTCTTGCCTTTGCTTCTTTCCTCTATTTCCAGGAGCAGATCACATAGGGTCGGCCAGTGGGGACACCAGCATCAGAGTGGAGAAAGAGGTGGGACGCTTTTCTCCCTGAATGATGTATTTGTCTTCTGGAGAAGATCTGTGACGTGCAGGAAGCAGGTGGGAGGGTCCAAGGAAGGAGAGCTGTCGCTCTTAGTATAACTCCTTATGATGTTTATTTTGTTTACTTTTATTATATTCTACATGTTACTTTTATTAAACCTATGAAGTTCCAGCTCAGGTCCCACCTTCATGAAGCCTTCCTGGATTATGTGAACCTTCAATAATATCCTCCTCCTTTCAACGCACTCAGCAAATAACTTAGCCCCTTATTTTGAGCCGTTTCCTCTCTTTTTGTCCAGTTGCTTCTCAGGAACAGGCTGATCTCCACAAGTTAACAAGAAACTTCGATCCTCTCTCCATGTTTTGAACATTTCCCGTCTGCCACAGCATCCAGCACAGTGATGGGATCTTACTGCTGACCACAGGTAAACTTTTCCTCTGACGGGCAGACTACAAAATGCATCTGAAACTCAAAGAACACAAATAAATTCTTTGAGAATAATCTACTTTTTATGTGTGTTCTTCATGTTGGGTAGTAAATGAGTATTTGGTGAAGTATCTAGAAACAACAAAATACATCAGTTTTTTTAATTGGCTCTATTGAGCTATAATTTACACACCATACAATTTATCCCCTTACGTGTACAATTCTGTCATTTTTAGAATAGTCACAAAGGTGGGCAACCATCAAAACAATTTTAGAACTTTTTTTGTCAACTCAAAAGGAAACCCCATAGCTACTAGCAGTCACCCTCCCGCCTTATCTTGCTCATATATTTGAGCATATATTTAAAACACAAAGCAGGAAAAGGACATTACAAATATAAATCCCTCAAGACACGTTTCTGTTTGCATTGCCTGGGATTTGGATTACAGGCATCTCTAGGAGATATTGTGGGTTCAGTTGGAGACCATCGCTATAAAGCCAGTATCTCAATAAAGCAAGTCGTAATCTTTTTGCTGGTGGAGGATCTTGCCTTTACTTTGTACAAAAAAAAAAGAAGTAACATCTGTGAAGCACAATAAAGTGAAATGCAATGCAATGAGGTATGCCTGTACTTTTTTTTTAATTGGCTGTGTTTCAGGAGAATTAAATTTAGATAGCACGAAAATTCACCTGGTTTTGTAGACCGTCTCCGAGTTACCTGCCTCCTTGCACACCTGAGTTCAGGAGCCTCATCCCTCCACTAGAGGGCAGGGCATCCTAGATGCCCACTGGTCCACCTGAGCTGTCCCAGGTGTTCCCGACCTCGCCTCTTTCAAAACTGGTTCCTTCCAGTCTGGAATGAGCTTAAGAGCTCTGTCTCCTGTGTTGTCATCAAGCTTGAGAAGGAAGCTTTTATTTTTGAGCCAAGTGCTGATTTGATTGACTCAAAAGGTGAGGTGTAGACACAAAGAAAACACTGTCTGTTGGTGAGGAGGAGGATGCCAATAATAATGCTGCCATTTATTGAATATTTACAATGTGCTTGGCGTAGCACTAAGAACATTACATGCGTATCTTATTTAGTCCTCACCGCACTCTTGTGAGATGGACCTTATTGTGGGGCCCAATTTACTGATAAGGAAGCTTAGAGAAAGAGCTTTAGCAACTTCCCCGGAGGATCTTTCCTGATCTGAACCTCAGTCTGATAATCTGTTTGGACAGAAGGAGAGGCCAGTCTGAACTGGCTGAACTTCTGAAGGCTTTAAAGCTGTAGAATGGAGAATTCCGACTTCTACAAAACCGGAATCGTAGGACGTACCTCAAATAAAAACACTGAATCTGTTTAAACCACACACACGCACAAGGGAGCTGTACATTTGGCGGATTTAAAAAAAAAAAAAAAAAAAGCCTTCTTTCGATATATTAGGCTGGTGCAAAAGTCATTGCGATTTAAAAGGTTAAAAATAAATGCCAAAACAGCAATGACTTTTGCACCAACCTAAGTCAGAACTACCTGACAACGTGTGCTGCAAATGAGAATTCTAGGTCTCCAGAAACTGGTCCCCGATCAGCCCTGATGAATCTGACCCCAGTAACGGCCAAGGCCTTAAGGTCTTATGTTCCAACAGGACAGTGCCCACTTCGGGATCCCAGCTGTCCCCAAGTTTCCTCTCCCCCACCTGTAAGCATGGGGCCCAGAAGCAGCCAGCAGCGCTCCATCTGTTGCCCAGATCCGTTGGCTATGGAATTCATGTTATTAATTCTAAAGATGCTGATGTGCTTAGCGGCAGTGTCCCGTGTGGCCCAGGACAGCCTCCATTCCAGGTTCCCAGGGCAGGAGATAGGACCGGGATGCAGAAGTGGGGTGCCCCTCATTTGCACTGCAGTGATTCAAGCGGAGCTGTGAAAAGTCTGTGCTGACGTTGTAGGCTTGCAATCTACACAAACACCCACTGAGCCTGGCCAGCAGCCCCCGAGTATGCCTTCGCCTGTTTATCCACACCATCTCTGTCCTCTACAGTGTGCCCCCCAACACCCTCCCCCGGACGTGTCCCAATCTCCTGAGTCTGCAGCCACTTCTGAAGTCCCAGTGCATCCCAGGTAGTACAATCAGCAATGGCCCATCTACCATGCCACCTTCCACTGTTAGGTAACATTATCTTCAGGGGAAAAAAAGTAATCGTAAGTAATGAATAAGCACGGAAAAAATGTATAAGATACAAATCAGCCGAAGAGGAAAGAAATCATCGTGAAAGAGAATCACGTGGCCATGTGAAATGGTGCAGCCACTTTGGGAAACAATCTGGTAGTTTCTCCAACTTAACCTCGAGCTATCATGAGACCTGGCAATTCCATTCTCTGGGCGCTTCTGACTCGACTCATCACTCCCTGGTCTGGACCCCCACCCCCACCCTGGGTTTTGACATTTACTACCCCTTGATCAACTCTCTCTCACTATCGGCACCATTTTAACCAGCACGGAATTATCCCAGTGGGACACATGACACAAGGGTGGGTTTTCACAGTTTCAGAACCTGTCGCTGTCCACTGGAAATTCATTTGTTCACAAAACCAAGTCGACCCAAATCAGGACCTCAGCCCATGTTCCCTGGGGTGCCAGTGTGCTGGAAGCTACCAGTGTCCTCAGCCCTGCATTTTTGCCTTCAGGTCCATGGCTGCTGGTCCAACCACCAATGCTAAAAGCTAATGACCACGGTGGGTGCAGCAAGATTCCCCAGCCCAGGGCTCCTGGACCTCTAGACTTAGTTGCTCCTAGGGGGCAGTGGTTCCGATACCACAACTGGAGCCATAGGGAAGGCAGGATGCTGCTCAAGAGGGTGGATGGGGAATGTTGGCATCAGGATGCTGTGTGGCACTAACAAGTCACATAACCTCTCTGAGCTTCCGTTTTCTCAACTGCAAAGGAGGTTTATGATACTTTCTTCACAGAGCTGAATGACAATGATTGCACCTGTTCATGCTGCCTGCCAGGCTCTGTTAAGAGATCACACACAACAACCAACTCTCTCTCTCTCTGTGTCTCTCTCTCTTTCTCTCTCTCTCTCTCTCTCTCTCTCTCTCTCTCTCTCTCTCACACACACACACACACACACACACACACTCCTTGGGTGTTTATTAAGCTCCTGTTATGTGCTTGGTGGCCCTCTAGACCCCGAGGACCTAGAAGGGGATACAACAATGGCCTGCCCTCATGTAGCTGAGAGTCCAATGCTGCAGACAGAAAACAAACAAGAGACAAACAATCATGTGTTTTCAGTAGTGGCAAGTGCCACAGAGAAAAAGAAACCAAACAAATCAGGGTAAGGGGACGGAGGCTGATCCATTTGGGGGAGGCTCTATTTTTAGATGTGGGGGGTTAGGGAAAGCTCCCGAAAGGAGGTGCCATCTGGGCGCAGACTTGAAGAAGACAGCCATGCAGAGCTCTGAAGGGAGAGCCTTCCAGCGTGCCCAGCAGCAGTTACAAATGTGCTCAGATGGGACATCATCCTGTGGTCACAATTCATGCAAGGGGCCGAGGTACACGGTCCCCACTTCTCAGCTCAGACACCAGGCACTCGGGTTGGAGAATGACCTGGCACCCTCCTGCCCCTGAAGCCTCCATTTCACCCTTAGGGACAAGAGGCCCTAATCAGCAGTGGCCAACTTCAGGCGGCACCTGGATGTAATTTCTCCCTGGTGTTAATTGGCAGGGGTGAGGGGGGGAGGGCAAAACAAAATAGAGCTTCAAAGTCCCGGCTGTGCCTGAGTTAACGCCCTTGTGGGGCACAGGGTTGGGGCTGAGAATGGATGCCCACAGCAGCCTCATCATCTCATTAAATCAAATTACCGGGCACGGTGGGAGTGCCGGGCACCCCAAGGGGCGTGCTTTCCCGCTGCTCATGAATAGCCTGTCTTGTTTCCCTTAAAAATAATTTTTTTAATGTCTTGACAAAACACCTCTCTCTTTTGGGATTTCCAAAGTTAGCAAAAATTGAGCTCCAAGCAGCAAAAAGCTAAATTGGTGTGCAGTTTGCATTTTCCATTTCCTTCGCTTCCATCTTCCTGCTCCACTGGAAGGGAAAGGGAAGCAGTTAATGTCATGGGGGAGGGGGCTTTTGCCAAGTTGTCACAGGTCCCTTTGTTCCTTTTGGCCTCTCGCAAAAGCTCTGAGTGTCCCCGTAGCCTCCCCTGGCTCAGCTCACCCAGGAAAAAGTTTGGGAACCAGGTCCCTGGCCATTTTCACGACTGTTGCTTTTTTTCAGGGATTCCCCCACCCCCACCCCAAGTTGTCAACAGTATGTTCAGGGGAGTTTTTCTCCCGTAAGGCTTGCCTGCCAATGGCTCAGGGAGAGCCAGGCATTGCGAGGTGAAAGTACAGGGCTGGCCAAATCATTAGCTGCTTCCGTGCACGATGAATCTGTCAGCTGCAGCTCAGGCTGTGAGTTCTGACTCTTTCCTCCACAGGCCTTTGATGGCTGACCTTATCCAGGGGGAGTTGGGATGGGGCGGCCAGGGAGGAGCCTGTCATCATCTGTTCACCCCCAGACCATGGAGAGCAGGAAACAGGAGTCCAGAGCAGATATCAAAGGCCAGAAGGTTCTCAACATCACAGAAAGAAGCAAGTTGCCACAGAGCGTGCCCGTAAGACAGGCTGGGAGTCTCCAGTTAAACTCGGAGGAACCTGGCAGGGGACTACAGGCAGAAAGGAAATCAGAGGAGCTACATAGCACATTCCTTCATCCGGAGCCCAGGATGTCTGAGAAAGAGCAGGCCACGGGGAGAGAATCCCACTCTCTTTCTCAAGAGACCGGCTTGTTTCCAGCCTCACTTCTCAGCACGTCCCCCGCCAGATGACCCTCTTCCCACCCATCCTGAATGAATCGCAACTCCACCAGCTTGAAACACCCCTGCTTATGCTGGTCCTATTGAGGCTGCACCCTCTGCCCAGAATACTCTTCTATAGGAACATTCTATTGCTCCTTGAGCTTTTACATGGGCCTGACCATCCCCCAAGCTCTTTCCTTGATTTTCCCCTCCCAGCACTTCCTGTATAGTAATTCATACTGGATTGTAATTGCCCATTTATCACTCTGTCTGTTGCACTACATTGTGAGACTAGGAGGACAAAAACTGTCTGTTTTTTATTGTGTACCCCGCCACAAGACTCAGAACATTTCCTCCTTATGTATGTATGTATGTATGTATGCTGCTTCATTGTTGCAAGATAGCTGCTGCAGCTCCAAGCATCACATCCTTCTCCCGACATTATCCAAAGCAGGAAGGAAGGAAAGAGACCTCTCTTTGAATGTCTCTCCCTTATATAAGTAGAAAGGGATATTCCCCAGAAGCAGTCATTTTATATCTCATTGGTTGTAACTGGATCAAATGACAACCCTAAACATTGAAAGAATAGGTGGGGGGGGTAGTGAAGGAGGAAGGGGGAGACGAATTGGTAGGAGAAGGAAAATATAAATGGAAGGATAGATTTTTTTCCTTAATTGCTTTTCATACATGCTTCATTGTAATTAGGTGATAAGTTTTATGGGAATTGTGACCCAGAAGATGGTGAATGGGAGACATGGACTCCAGTTCTGGTCTTGGCTTGATAAAAAGTAAACTGTCAGAAATACAGAAAGTCTGTCCCAGACCAGCTCTACCTTTCCACTTCCTTGGATGGCCATGAGGTCCAGCCAGTTTCCCACTCAGAAGCCCCACCTGAAAGCTCCCATAGCAGATGATGTGAGCTGTCTACTCAACGTCAGCCCTTCCTCCTTCCTGCTTGCTGGCAATCCACTCCCATCCTGGGGGCTACGCATCCTAGAAACCCCCTTAGGGAGGGTCTTTTGACCACTTCCTGCCAAGAAGTCCTAACAGGAAGACTGCCTTTTGGGAAAAACAAAGAGAAGCCCCTTTCCCCACATCTGCTTTGGATGCTGTCCTGAGAGGATGCCTGAGTCGGGGGCTGGCATCTTGTAGCCTAAAGACAAAATGCTAACACTGAGGATAGACACGCCTGAGCCATAATGACATCATTAGGCCACTGTACAAACCTTGAAGTCACTAAGTCTGTGCTTCTCTCCAGAGAGATAATTACATGTCTTGTTTATACTGCTGTTAGTCAGATTTCTGGTGACGTGTAGTTGAGACACGACAGTGAAGCACCTCCCTTCGGTAGTGGCTGTGATTTGGCAATTACAGCCTTCCCAAAGATGGAGAAATTAGGGATGGATGGCAGGGGGAAGGTGGGCCTCGGTGAAAATGGGTCAGTAAGAAATATCAATTTTATATTGTTTACGTAAAGTTTGCTTTCCAAAACGTCAAGTTTGGCCTTCCAAAACTTTTTATGGGAACCAAATCAAGGGTCCCATAAAAGGAAGTGTGTCATTCAGCCATGAGATAAGAATCAGAGGGTAGAAAAAGTAAAGTATGGGGTTAAATAAAAGACATGGAACACGCAGGAGGCATGGGTGGGACCATTTGCCTAAATCTTTCTATGTAGGCTAATTAGTCTGAAAGCCCACTATTCCCTGAATATCAGCACCCTGAAGATTGGTTCTATCTTCCATGGCGTTCATTCATTTAATAAGATGTTGTTGGGCACATACAAAGTACAAGATATGGTGGCAGGTGCTGGGGATACACCAATGAGGAAGACAGACATGGCCCCTATGGTCCAGAGACTTCCATCCATCTGTAGATCTAGCTAAGTAAACTGGCCACTGAAATATAACATGACTCACAGAAGAACATCTTTAGAGTGGGGACACCTGGCAGACACCACCTTAACCAAGAGATCCAGTTAACATCACCAGCAATAAGGTGTGGACATTACATACCCCTGATAGATACTCTGAGAAGGACCCAACATCACTGCTGCGGTATGCTTGCCAAAAGTGTGTTACATCAGTCTAATCATGAGCAAACCTCTAACAAACCCAAATGGAAGAACATCCAACAAAATTCATGGCCAGCGCTCTTTAAAATTGCTGAGGTCATGAAAGACAAGGAAAGATGGAAGAATTGTCCCCGATTAGAGGAGACTAAGGAGACACGATGACATGACAATTACAGGCAACATGGGATCGTAGACTGTATCTTGGAAAGATAAAGGAAATTCATGAAAAAAGGAAGAGAGAGAGAGAGAGAGAGAGAGAGAGAGAGAGAGAGAGAGAAGAGAGAAGAGAGAAGAGAGAAGAGAGAAGAGAGAAGAGAGAAGAGAAAAGAGAAAAGAGAAAAGAGAAAAGAGAAAAGAAAAGATGAAATCCAAATGAAGTCTGTAGTTTAGTCAGTATCGTGCCAATGTTAATTTCTTGGTTTTGATCATTTTATCATGCTTATGTAAGATGTCAACATTAGAGAATGTTAATATTAAGGGTAAATAAAAACTTTCTTGTGATTTTTGAAACTTTTCTGTAAGTTATTTTGAAAATTATTTCAAAATAAAACATGTTAAAAATACAATATGATTAATCCTCTGATAAAAGAATCATAGGTGCCATGAGATTATATGCTTCATGACTGACCTACCCCATCATTCATTCCATCAGTCATTCAAGTTATTTTTAACAAGCACCTACTACCTGCTAGGTATAATGCTACATGCTAGAGACAGAAGGGCAAGCAAGCCAGAGGAAATCTTTGTTCACTATCTTCTCTTTCCATCTACCACAACCAAGGAGATGCCCCAGATGGAGGCTGTTCCTTTAGCAGAGTGAACATGGGGTGCAAAGAAAGCCACTGTCAACTCAGGATGAACTTGTAGAATGGGCAAATAGCATCTTTGTTGTTGTAAACCAATGAGACGCTGGGCTTATTTGTTACTGCAGCTAAGTAAGCTCCAAGTGTCAAGTTCTAATCGCTCTGCATAACAAAGGGAAGTCACTGCTGAGTGCTCGTCAGATGAATCAGGCTGACAGGAGTTAGTGGAGTTCCTCACAGCAACTTAAGATGGGAGATTCCATCTAAAGATGGGAAAATAGAAGACACTGAAGTATTCCCAGGACTCATTTAGGTAAAGTTGCCTCCAAGTCACACTTCCGTGTCCTCCCCATCCATTCATTCAACTGTTAATTGAACACTGTAATTCATTCACTCATTGAGCACCTATGTCAGCACCTGGCACTGCTCTAGGCAATGGAGATACATCATGTATCAGTTGGCTAGTGCTGCATAACAAATCACCCCAAAACTTGGTGGCTTTAAACAACCGTTTAATTAGTTCACAATGCTGTGAAGTTCTTCTGGTCTAGGATGGACTAGCTGATTTCTGCTGGGCTCGTTTTTATGTCTGTGGTCAGCTGGGAGCTAGATAATGTGGGATGATATCATTCCCATGTTGCTTGGCAACCAGGCTGTTGGCTGGGCTGTCTCAGCTCTCCTGTAGCCCTTCCTTACTCTCCAGGAGACTGGCCCAGGCTTGCTCACACAGAGCTCTCAGGATCACAAGAGCAACAAGCAGTGGAACCTCAGTGCACAAGCACTCGCGACATGTTTGTTAATGTTCCTGTGGCCAAAGCAAGTCACACAGCCAAGCCCAGGTTCAAGGTGGAGAAAGAGACTGCAGCCTCAGTGGGAAGAAAGAATTAGTGACCCTTTACCAGACACAGTGGGGAAAACAGATGGCAGGTACCAAGTGGGAGGGAGCAGTGACCTTGATGGGAGGGACCAGGAAAGGTTTCATAGAGGAAGTAATGCTTGAGGCCCAGCCCTGAAAGATCAATGCAGGTTCATCTGGGAAAGTCAGCTTTATGCATATTATTCATGTGACAAACATGAGGAAGGAAAAGAAAGCAGAACAAGGATTGGTTGGTCATCAATAAGCTCGACTGTCAGATGGCAGGGGTGTGGTGGAGGGAGGGGATAAAAAATGCAGTAATATAATAACGATAAGGAAAACTAACACTAGAGGCAGCGTTGGTATGGCCAGTAAGAAAACAGCTGTCTAGCTGGGCAGCCTGAGCCTCATTACTTAACTTTTCTGTGCTCCAAACTCTTCATCCATGAGGAGGGGATAATGATAATCATTTCACAGTGTTTTTAATGTTTTGGATGAAAACAAAAAGATGATAACATGAGAAGCCATTACAGTCGTTCGTCCTATGTGCTAAGCTCCCAGTAAATTGTAATTACTTATTCATCACGCCTGCTTTTTGAAGCCGTTATCTGATTTAATACTTACAACCACCCTGTAGATAAATAATTTGATCCCACTTTAGAGATGAATGAGCTGGGGTTCGGAGGGCCTGACTCAGCGTCAGACCAGTAACCATCGGGGGGCTACAGTCAGAGTTCCTGGGACTGGCCTGCATTCTGTGAGCTTCCTCTTTAGAATTGTGCTATTTCAGTTTGATTGGTCTGGGGTGTCCTTACACACAGGGGCAGGGGGAGTGCATTTTAAACACAAATCACTCCTCACCGATCCATAGATGCTCTGGAGTGATGGGAGACTTAGTTTAGGTCCATGACAGGCCATGTTGGGATTTTCCTGTAAAACTGTAGTTTTCTTGAAATAGGGAGATGTGCCCTGACTTGACTGTCTTTGGCAAGAAGCAAAAAGTTCCGGTAACCAAGTAACCCAAAGGTGACGTCTCCATCAAGCTGAGGATGTTTGCGGCTGACTTTGCAAGGCCCTCGCTCCCGTCTGACCCTGGAGGTGTCCTTGCAAAAGGTTACACATCCAGACAGAAGAGACACCCAGCCAGCATGGCGTGAATGCCGCTCAGGCTTCCGGGAGCAGTCACCGCCCAGTGAGCGTTTTCTTCCTTGGTTCCAATCCAGGCTAGAGTGGCATTCAGGAGCACACCCCAGCGGGAGCACAGAGAGTTTATTTAAAGAACCCGAAAGGTTAAACCACTCAGTGTTTCGCTGAGTTACAGCAGAGGCGTTTTCAAGCAGCCTAGTGAAGTTTGACCTGGGCCATGCGGGATCTCAGAATTTATCCTACACTGTCATGTCTGTCGATTCCAGAATACTCCGCCAAAGGCTGCACAGTGCAGGGGAAACCACAAGTCAGTGGCTCTGGAGCCAACTCTGTGCTGCACAGTCCCTGGGCAGCGGGCTCACGTCCCACAGCTACCCACAAGAGGGGGCCCACGGTACTACCTCTCACTTGCAGGTGGGGAAACTGAGGCACAGGAGGGGGTGAAGTCACTTGCCGAGGTCTCACAGGGGTGTGGGGCAGAGAGAGGTGGAATTTGGAGCCCAGTGTGTGACCCCAGAAGGTAAGCTCTCTTTCCTCTGAGAGGTCAGCGAGTGTCGGGCATTGAGTCCGAACCTGTGTCTCCAGGCACCGCCCACCTCACTCCTGAGACTGCCCTTGCTCCACCTGCCTACAGACTTGGGACAGGTCTTCTTAGATCCCTCGATCGCTGTAGACTTAGTGGGTTAGAGGCGACTTTGACCTTCGCAATGGAAAGGGCCTCTCACACTCAGCCTGCACAGAACACTGAGATCAGACAGGTGATGGGGTTCATCTGAGGTCCCAGGTCAGGCCCTGTCTACCACTTAACATGGCTGAGTCCCCAGAAGAGTGCCTGGAACCTGCTACACACACAGATGGGCAGCTGCCACCACACCTCTGCTGATCAGAATAACCAAGGTAACGCATGACCACTTTGCAAATACCCTACTGTTCTACTGTTCTATCTCTATGTTTCTGCGTTAAGGTGTCCACTTTCTCTCCTAATCAAGCAGGGTGGGTGGCACCAGACAGCTTATCTGGTTGGTTGCCTGGCACCCGCTGGGCTATGCTGGCTGAGCGCCTGAGCTCTGCAATCATGAATGTGACCAAAAAGGGTGTCCAGGGAGGGCAGGGGTGGGGGAGGGTGGGCCACATCAGGGTCACACAGCCCAAGGTCTCGTTTCATCAGCAGCAAAGTGGATTCTGGACTCTGATGTCTTGTGATGCCTCATCTCTGCTCTCCATTATCTTCTATCCTACAGGGAGGTGATATGATGAATGAAATATTCTGAAACTCCAACCTGTATCAACTCTGGCAGAAGAGATGGGACTCCAGCCACATGTTTGCTTTTTCTCTTTCTGATCATTGCCTCCCTCTCCGCTCACACACCCTGCTTCCCCAGTACAAATTCTGTCACCCTCTTTTCTAAGACAAAATGCAGAGGCTGGCCAAAAATAAAAAATAAAAAAAGAAGGAAGGAAAGAAAGAAAGAAAGTAAAAAGAAAGTCTGATAAGGCACTTTAGGGAAAGCTCATTAAGGAATTCATTAAGCCTTTCCCAGTTCCATCCACCTGTCTCCATCCTCACGGCCACTCCCTGCTCTGCATCACTTCATCCAGGAATGCCAACAGCAACCAGCAGGCCTCCCTCCCCAATCCACACCCCATGGCTCAGCCTGAGCTATGACCCTGAGTTATAAAACGCATAGTCTCTTCTTAAAACCACACAAGGGCTTCCCACAGTCCTCAAGATAAAACCCAAGCAATCTCGAGGGCCCTTTGTGATGCACCCTGGCTCACTTCCCATCAACCTTTCCCCTCTGTGCTTCTGTCACAGGGAAGGGGTGTCCATCCCTCCTGCACCCAGTTTCCTGTCCCCTCTGGCCTCTGCTACTCCCTCTTTCTTGACACCCACCTCCCTAGAAGAACAGAAAGTGTGACAGGCGTTCTTTGTTGGCACCTCCCCCTCCTCTCAGCTTCTGGCTTCAGCATCACCCTCCCCAGGAATCCCCTCCCTGACCCCCAACCCTGGGGCCCTGTTTTGTTTTGTTCTGTTTGTTTTTTGAATTTTTTGCAAAAAGAGTAACCAAGGCTTGGGGGACTTTGATTGTCCACCTTTATTCTTTTTTCCTGAAATGGGAGTGGAATCCCACGGGCATACTGCGTGCGTTTCCCACCTGGGGCTGCCTGACACCTCCCTCCTGCCTTCAGGTTTAGGGCCCTGCTGCTCCCACAGCAGTTCGTCCCAGGAGCAGGGCTTCACACCCCTGCTGGGGATCAGTGTGTCCCTTTCTTGCTCAGGGCTCCCTTGACGTTCTGGGATATTTCAGGAGATAGTTACCATTCCCGTAAAACCCCGCTGTCTGCTCGGAGAGTTCCCGCCTGTGCCCCTTTCACACGCCAAGGGTGGAATATGATAAGTCGTAATCCCTCCTCCAGCCACATTGTTTGTGTTCCTATCTCTGGGCCCCTTCCCTGTGTCACACCTTTGAAGTGTCGCTAAACCCCTAGTAGCTTTCAGATGACACTTAAGTTACACCTCTTCTGCATTCTTATCTCTGCCAGCGGTCTTTGAGTGGTGACAAGTTGACTCATTGGCTGCCTCTCTGGGAGGAGCATGTCCCCTGGGTGACCTTTTGGCTTCTGAAGACAGCACCTGGGCCTGCAGATGGAGGGGTGCGTGGGGCATAGCTCCGGTGACATCTTGATGTGTCTCCTTTCATCGCTGGTCCTCTGCAAAGGGGGGGGGGCTCCAAAATACCTCACTGTGAGTCCCCCAAATGGTAAGAGCAGCACCCCACGGGTGCTAGCTGCTGTCAGGTTTCTTTTCTTTTAATTGTGGTAAAACATACCACATAAAACATACCACGTCAATTTTTACCATTTTAACCATATTTAAGTTTACTGTTCAGTGGCTTTAAGTACATTCACACGATTATGCAAACATCAACCCCACCCATCTCCAGAACTTACTCATCTCCCCAAAATGAAACTCTGTCCCCATTAAACGCTAACTCCTCATCCCCTTCCCAGCCCCTGGTGACCACCATTCTACTTTCTGTCTCTATGAATTTGACTCCTCTAGGGGCTTCTGTGAGTGGAATCATACAGCATTTGTCCTTTTGTGACTGCCTTATCTCACTTAGAATACTGTCCTTGAGGTTCACACATGCTGTAGCACGTGTCAGAATTTCTTTCCTTCTTAAGGCTGAATACTATTCCGTTGTTTAGACAGACCACAATTTGTGTATCCATTCACTCATCAGTGAACACTTGCATTGTTTACACCCTTTGGCTATTGTGAGTAATGCTGCTGTGAACATAGGTGTATAAATGCCTGAATCCCAGCTTTCAATTTTTGGGGGTACATACCCAGAAGTGGACTTGTTGGATCATACCATAATTATATTTAGTTATTTGAAGAATTGCAGACTCTTTTCTATAGTGGCTGCATCATTTTACATTCCCACCAGCACAAGGCAAGAGTTCCAAGTTCTCCACGTCCTCGCCCACACTTATAACCGTGTTTCCCTGAAAATAAGACCTAGCCGGACCATCAGTTCTAGTACGTTTTTTGGAGCAAAAATGAATATAAGACCCGGTCTTATTTTACTGTAATATAAGACTGGGTCTATAATATAATATAATATTATAATATAATATAATATAATATAATACTGGGTCTTATATTAATGTTTGCTCCAAAAGACACATTAGAGCTGATGGTCCAGCGAAGTCTTATTTTCGGGGA
Source organism: Rhinolophus sinicus (assembly GCF_036562045.2). Classification (NCBI taxonomy): domain Eukaryota; kingdom Metazoa; phylum Chordata; class Mammalia; order Chiroptera; family Rhinolophidae; genus Rhinolophus; species Rhinolophus sinicus. The sequence continues at coordinate 18,826,043 of NC_133760.1, forward strand.
AACACGGTACTTCCAGCCCTTTTGATAATATCCATCCCAATGGGTGTGACATGATATCTTACAGTGGTTTTGTGTCAGATGATTTTTTAAACCTCCAGCCTCAAAACCTGCCCGTCATCCTCTCCTGGAACACGTGTAAAGTACTTCTTTGCGCCTTCTCTCCTTCAGCATCAAGGAGATAACTTCAAGATCAGTCCTGCTGTTTGTGCCAGAAGCTGCCTTGTTTCATAAACATGGGAACCTGGGTCATCTCCACCTGGCTCCTCACTCTGGTAAAGCCGAGTGTGCATACAATGCTGATGACCCCCTCTACCTGGCCGGCCGTGGTGAGGGAGAGACAATTTCCCTGTTTTACAGATAAGGAAACTGAGGCTTAAAAGAAAACCCTCTACTTCCATGCCACGCTGACCTTCAATGCTCCGTCATCAAAAAGGCATGTTTGTCTCCACCTCATCCAAAAAGTGATGCCATTGATATTCTGGAATGATCTCACTTGAGGTCCTTTTACTGGCCAGAGGAGCAGGTCCCTGAAGCCGCTACAGAGACCTGGTCTCTGTCGTCTTCTGCATTCCCATGAGGACACAGTGGGGAAACTCCCAAGATGGGCCAAGTGAGGGAGTGACCAGAGGAGCAGGTGGGCAGGGATGGGTGGTGATTGGAAATGGCTTCTGCAGAGACGAGGGCCAAACTGATTTTGGTGGGATGAATCCATGGGAAGAGGGAACGAAGAGAAAGGTGTGCCTGTTGAGATGGGACTTGAATGAGATCCCGCCTCTGCTCGGAGCCCTCCCTTGCCTCCCATCTCGCTCCGAGTAATAGTGGAAGCCCTGTCTAGACCCCACACACTCTGTCCCTCCTTACCTCTCTGACCTCATTTCCTGCCTCCTCCTCACTCACTGCTCTCCAGCCTGAATGAGTGGCCTCCTCGCTATTCCCCTGTCTCAGTGCCTTTTCTCTGGCTGTTCCCTCTTCCTGGAACACATCCCCACACGTCTACTCATCCATACGTTTCACTTCCTTATGGTCTTTACTCAAATGCTACCTTCTCTGACCTTATGCAATGGTGCTTCTCCTCCCCCAGTGCGCTCCACCTCCCCACCCCCCCATCTGACTTTATTTTTCTCTGTGGCACACAACACCCTCTAGCATACTATATACTTATTTATTTCTTTAGAGGTCTGTCTCCACGTCCAGTGTGTAAGTTTCACAGAGACAGAGGTTTTTGCGTGTGCTTTGTTCTATGCTATGTCCCCGGCACCTTCAATAGTAACCAGCACATAGTAGGTACTCAATATATAGTGAATGAATGAGTGATGAATGAATTGTAGGCAGAAAGAACAGTACAGAGAGACACAGAAATGTGAAAGCATTTGGTGTGTTCAGGGGCCCTTGTGCAGTTCCTTGGACTGAAATGAACATTCAGGGCGGCCCCGTAGAGCTGTTCAGGCTGTGTGCTATGCAAGGACGCCAAGCTCAAGAGGCCCGTGATGGTGAAGTCCAGCCTGCCCATGCCTAGCAGTATATGCACTGCAAAGCTTCCCAAAAGGGTTGTCTTTTCTAAAGTGCACAGCATTACATAGACTAATGGTGGCCTTGAGTATAGATGGACCTCAGGAAATAAAGCAGAATAGACAGGAGAGATGGGTCATAAAGGACTATCCCGACCAAAGAGAAGGCTGCAGCAGATGCTTACGATGCCTACATGACACCCCCTTAGCCCACCAGGTCTTGGCACCCTTGTCGTAGGCAGTTCCTGGCTCTTGCCATCATCCTCTGTATATCTCTCTGCTTGCCTTTCTGCAAAGCTGGGAAGCCCCCCAGTTGCCCAGAAGTGTGGAGGAGTTAACACCCCAGGGGCAGCCCTCAACCATAGGGCCAGAGGTCAGTGGGTACATGCCAGGCTCTCCAGAAAATTCAAAGTTGCCCCTGCAGTTACTGGCAATACCTGTCAAAATTTTAAAATGTGCAGGCCCTTGTGGGACTTTGTCCCAAGTCAATATTCAGACTAGATTGAAAAGGTAGCTAGAGATAGATGTCTATCAAATGCTGTCAATAATAGCAAAATTCAATAAATTAAACAAATAAATAAACTAAATATCTGTATGCCCATTGGTAGACATTCGGTTTTAAAGTTAATGGCCCATCCATAAGATGAAACATTATGTCATGAACTTCAGATGTATTGACAAGGGAAAGTGAGTGTAATATAATATACTGTGCAAATGCATACTATAAAACAGTGTGATTCCATTTATGGATAGATGATAGATATAAATGTAGACATAGATAGATATAGACATAGATGTAAATATAGATATAGACATAAACACAGAGATAAACATAGAGATGTATAGCTTGAAGTAGAATACATGTAGATAGATAGATGATGATGCTAATGATAGATAGATGAGAGAGAGAGAGAGAGAGAGAGAGAGAGAGAGAGAGAGATGTCTTGTGTGTGTGTGTGTGAGTGTGTGTGTGTGTGTGTCTTGTACCTCAAGCTATGACTACCATCTTGGCTGGTGAATACCCTCCCATCCCCTTCTTTGCAGCCATGGTCTAAAAGGAAAAATTCTGCCAACCAAGAGGAACCCTTACTTGGTGGTGTTGTCAAAGTGGCCTTTGAATAGCACATTCATGCTGTACTCTTGAATTCAGCCAGGAAAGAGAAGGGGGGTGAGGGAAAGAAGAAAAAGAAAAAGCTGAGTGTTTGTGTAAGCATTTTGGAGACTCTGAGCTCAATGAGGCAGGTGTGCTGTGTGGGTTGCTTCAAGACCACAGGGGCAAAAGAAGCAGTTAGAGCACTAATTAAAACGCGCCAAATAGCTGAAGCTCCATCACATCCAGCTGCAGAAACCCAGAGGTCAAAGTGCTTAAGGACGCATTAAATGCGGATTTTTCCATAATTATTTAAATATGTGTTAATGAGTGCTACGAACACAGTCAGAGTATGTCCATTAAAGGATTAAAAATAAAGGGAACTGGAAAAGGAATAGCTTGAACAGTAGGAGAGGTACTCATTTGGGGGTCAAATTCCCCCAAATTTCTATTTTGGCTCCTGTCCTACTACTCAGAGCAAGTCACCCAACCTCACTGGGCTCCATTTTCTCACTTGAAAATGAAAGTTAGAATGGGTTCAATGCTCCATCCACCAGCTACAAAACTCCCTCACCATCAAATCCTGCCGATCGCCTGTATTTAATTTAATTAGAAATAAGAATTGTCTGAAGGAAAGGGAACTTGCAAGAAGACCATGGACTTTTGTGTGCTTTCTTAGCTCTATAAGTAGAGAAAAGGCACAGTTTTTTAACCAAAGGAGTCAAGAGAACAAATGAGCCACTCAGAAAACACAGAGAAAATTTGGAAGGAGGGGGTGTTCAAATACTTATGCCATTAACCCCTGGTCCTCTTGTCCCAACCAGAGGGGAAGTCCATCAAAGTGTCAGCTTAGTCTAGAGTCTCTGGTTAAGAAGGGAGGTATTTACACCATTTTCTAGGAGTGAAGGAAATATAGGAATGACATTTCCATCATTTTTCTTCCCCAAGCAAGGAAAGAAGAAAAAAAAAGAAAGAAAGAAAAAGAAACCCAGTCCAAGACGTTGCTACATACCATGCCATTGACACCTAGCCTTTGATTGGAACCTGTAGTTCCAAAATAAAGAAAGTAGTGATTTCAGGGTATATTTTTGCCTACGTTTTTGAGGATGTTTTGGCCCTTTCATCTTCTGTGAAGGCGTGTCACCTAATTACGCCTCTTTCATCCATGTATTCCCCAGTCAGAACATGCCAGCCCCCTCCACGGCAATTGGTTATGACTGAGGGGTTTCCACGTTCCAGCTGGTGCAGAGAGCCTGGGTATTTGTGAATACCTGAATAAACTGCTTTAATCTGAAAACAAACTCCTCCTGAAAGACACAGCCTGAAAAGGCCTTTCATAGATTGTTTTCCAACTCACTGGCTTATGGTCTCTTTGGATTTCACCGTGCTTCCTGTACTAATGGTTTCGGAATGCATTCCCAATTGTGGCTTACTGGTCTACCGAGGTCCCGGGCGTGAAAGGGGAAGAAGGAAAAAAGTAACACAGCAGATGCTTATAGGTGCTGCCAGGACTGGATAGGTCGAAACTGAAAGGGAATATATGTGGGTGAGAGTGCTATGTTCTTTTTACGATTTTTTTTTTTAACAACATGCCTCTCTAGATAATGCTTTAAAAACAAAATTACAGTCACACACAGGAACACATGGGATTAATCTACCAGATTCAAAGCAGATCGCGTGAATTCACATCGGAAGTTCATAAATACAGACCTGATTACACTATTCTAATAAACAGATTTGCTTTTGGAACACGGACAAATGGAATTTTTTAAAGTCTATATTATTAAGATGATAGTGGGTCCATTAAAAGAGTGCGGAACTGACATAGGGGCCGCCACCTGGCCGGACAGCACAACGATGTGCCGAGGTTAGAGCCCCGGACTCGGAGTTAAGATTCAAGTGTATATTCACTTACTAGCCGTATAAACTGTCCTAACCTGGCTTTCTCCTGTCCCTGCCTCTGTGTCCTGATCTCCCAGGTGCAAATGGTGGGCGAGATCTGAGGACCATTCTGTCGACAAACCAAACTCATCCTGATTTGAGTGAGTGTCCCAGACGCACAGCCATTCGGATCCTGAGTCTGCCCTCTCCTGCTATCCAGTTATCACTGACATCGTCCAGTCCAGTTACTATTGCTGCACAACAAAGGACCCCAGAACTCAGGGGTACAAAAGAACAGCCCTTTGATTATGTGCATGATTTTGTGGGTCAAGACTTTAGGGAGGGCTCAGATGGACAATTATCGCTTGTGGTCGGTCCTGAGGGTGTTGTCAGGTGTCGTCTTGGGCTGCAGGCAGCTGAAGGCTTGATGGGGCTGGACAGCCAAGGTCTTCTCTTTGCATGGCGGGTGCTTGATGCTGGCTCTTGGCTGTGACCTCAGCTGCAGCTATTGCCCAGAATGCCCACAGGAGGCCTCTCCAGCATAATGGTTTCAGGGTAGTCAGACTTCTTATTTGGTGACTGGTTTCTCCCAGAGCAAGAGTTTCGAGAGAACAGGCAGCAGTGGGGGAGGGGAGAGAGCTGCATGGCCTATTATGACCAGGCCTTAGCCGCCACACAACACTACTTCCACTCTATTGTATTGGTGGTCACAAGGCCACCAGATTCAAGGGGAGGGGACATAGACCCTGATGCTCAGCGGCTAGAGAGGCAAGTCCTATTGTGGAAGAGTGCTGGGCATGAGATACCATCTCTGCAAACCGCAGTCTGCCTCACAGTCCAGGAAACACAGCTGGAAACCTCTAATGCCTACATTTGACTTGATTTCTAATGTCCCTTCCTGCTAGAAAAGGAAAAATCTCTAAAGGGCAATATTTCTTTGTTCAGATTCTTTCTTTTTTTAAAGAGCCTTATTGAGGTATAATAGATATAATTGCTATTAAAATATGGCAGCAAGCATTATGGTTTGGGAGTCCGTTGAATTTACTACTTGAAAGGAAGGATTTATGGTCTTCCTTTTCTTATGTTGCTGTTGGAGCCAACATTTATTGGTTGTAAATGTTAAAAATATAAACCTGTGGTAGAAATCCACAGACTGTGCATTTTATCCATTATGGACAAGTCCATGGTTACACCTGGTCAAGCACCAACGTTTACATTTCCAACACCCAAAATACACTTTAGTTATAACAAGTATTGCTTCAGGAAGTTTGACAACTCTGTGGCTGTGTCTCAGGAAGAACGTGGATCACGGGAATTTGCCCAAACCATCCTCTCCTTGGGTTGCTGTTGTGTCCACATGGCTGGGAGGACTGGCGGGGGGAAAAGCAGTCATGGGTGTGGAGCGGTGGCCTCTGAAGCCAAACCAGCTGGCCCTTCTCCCTGGTAGGAACATCCTCACTGGCACCCTCGGGGCAGCTGCTTGACGTAAATTCCCGCCAGTGACTAAAGAGCAGAGGAGGAGAAGCAAGAGGAGGAAGAACAGGGTCTGGAGGAGCCAGCATGGGAGAGCGGGGAGGAGCTGGGACGGGCCATGAAGTCAGTGGAAGACTCAAAACCTGTCGGCACATCCTGTGATGATGTTCCATTGAGGGGGAGTCTAACCTCCACCCTCTTATACACGTCTTTGTGGCTGAATCCTGAGTAGAGAGCGTGGCAGGCTCAGCCCTGTGTCACCTGGGAGGTACATAAGGAAAGGCCAGGAAGCTTCTGTAGGTCTCTCTTTGGACATTCGCTCTGGGAGCCTTTGACTGACACATTGTCACCCTACATCCAACATGTAGACAGAAACAGGGATGGAGGGGGAAGGAAGAGAGAGAGAGAGAGAGAGAGAGAGAGAGAGAGAGAGAGAGAGAGAGAGAGATACAGAGAAAAGAGAGAAGAGAGGCCCAGCGGGTCCAGCCTCCAGCTGTTTTGTCTTCTCAGCCCAGGCACCAGACTTGTGAGTGAAGAATCTTCCAGACAGCCCAGACCCGCCCCCAGTGAAAGGCAACTGCATGAAAGACAACCCTGAGTGAGAACTGCTAGCTGAGTCCAGCCAACCCTAAGACGTGTGAACAAAATAAATGATTGTTGTTGCATTATATTGCTGTTTGGGGAGGGTGTGGCTTGTTACCCAGCTAGAGGTAACTGGCACACAGCCCATGGCCTTGAAGGAGCTACTGAATTTCTCTGAGCCTCAGGGTTTCCATCAGTAAAATGAGAATCGTAAAGCAGACCTCTGAGCATTCCTGTGCGAAACAAATGAAATAGCTAATAAAGCATCAGTGTCATGCCTGCCTTGCCGCTCCCAGTGCCCAGCTCCACCCACATCTGTCTCCATCCACACGCCCCCACCTACCCCAGCTTTTCATCAGCTTCATTGTACGCCATTTGGTTTATCGCCACCTGGAATGATTTGCTTCCTGTTCCTTCCCTCCCCTCCTTCTCCTTCGCTCCTTCATTCCTTGCGTGCTCCTTGCCTGCCTCTCCCTTTTCTATGTCACTTCCTCAAGGGTGGGGACTTCATTTTGGTCACTGCCATATCCTCAGGGCCTGGATCAGGGCCTGGCCCACTGTGGAGACTCTAAGTATTTGTCGAATGGTGCATGGCATCTTTTCTGCCTTGGGCTGCACCATGGCTCTTGGGGCTGTAAATGGACAGAAGAAAGGGGATGACCCACGCATACAGGTGCCCAGGCATTGCCCAGGACCTCAGAAGTGGTACCTTCTCCCCTCCAAGAAGGACGTGTGCACGTGGAAGAGCTTGGGAATGCTGGGAAGGTGTTAACCTGGTTCCCTGACCATCAGGGGCCAACCTGGTGTCAGAGTCCCTCAGGCTTGACCAGGCACAACAATAACACATCGAGAGTCCATCAGCCCTCAAGGGAGTTGTATGAGTCTCCTAGGGCGACTATAAAATAATTATCACAAACCTGGTGGCGAAACGAAAAGGAAAGGAAGGGAAGGGAAGGGAAGGGAAGGGAAGGGAAGGGAAGGGAAGGGAAGGGAAGGGAAGGGAAGGGAAGGGAAGGGAAAGAAAGGAAAAGGAAGGTAAGGAAAAGAGAAAAGAAAAGAAAACAGAAAATTATTTTCTCACAGAAGTCCAAAATCAAGGTGTCGGCAGGGTTGGTTCCCTCTGGAGGCTCCAGAAAAGCATCTACTCCATATCTCGTTCCCAGCTGCTGGCTATCCCTGCCGTCCCTTGGCTTAGGGCTGCATTACTCAGTCTCTGCCTCTGTCTTCACGTAGCCTTCTCCCCTATATCGAGGTCACCTCCTTTTCTGTCCCTTGTAAGGACACTTGTCATTGGACTTTAAATCCAGGTTGATCTCAACTTAAGATCTTTAATTACACCTACAAAAAACCCTTTTCCAAATAAAGTCCCACTCACCAGTACCAAGGATCAGGATGTCGACATATCTTTTTGGGGAAACACTCAACCCACTTTTATGTAAAGGCACACTGCCTGTACAGGAACAAAGGTTAGTCCATCTGCTCTAGGCTTGATTCCCAGCTCTGCTGCTTCCAGCGGGTTGACTGTCCCCTCTCTGAGCCTCAGTTTCTCCACCTGTAAAATGGGTCATCCCACAAGTTGAGGTGAGGATTAACTGAGATGGCACATAGAAAGCCCCTAGCGTTGAACTTGGCCACACAGTAGGGCCTCAATAACTGGCACCCCAGCATTATTTTAACCTAGCAGTTAGTGGCCAGCCATATTCCACCGAACCATCAGACAGCAATGTCCCTATTCAGGGACTTGAGGGTAACAGAAATGTGTTAAAAGAGGCAATTGTTGGTCCTTTTCTGCATAGCAGATTGAGCGGACAAGAGGAGGGTCCAAGGAGGGGGCTTCCTAGCTGAGAGGCCTGTTGTTAACCCTTTGTGCCCTGCCAGCCACGCAGGCGGGGGCTCTCCTTGCATCACTTCCCTCCCACTCTCCTGTTTATCCGGGTTGTGAGTGCCAGCCCAGATGACAGCACTTGCAATGTTCCCAGGGTGTCAGCCAAGGGTGAGTCTCCCCCACAGTCAGAAGATAGAATTTTGGAAGGCACCCTTGTGGCACTCTGCGATAGCGATGGCTGCCTTCTGGAAGACACATGCCCCCCAACTAATGCCTCCTGACAGGCCTCTCTCTGGCCTCCCCACCTTCTACCCACTGCCAGGCCCCCACCAGGCCAGCAGCAAATGAGGGTCTTGTTGGACTGCTCACCCCGCCACCGGCAAGCTCTGCGGTGGACTGAACTGGGCGACCTCCGCGTTTCCCCGCCGGCAACCCGCGCCCGGCGCCAGCACTGGACTGGGCCAGGGGCCTCCAAGCAAGCCTGGATTAGAGGTTTGGGGTTTGGAACGTCCGCTTTCGGATAAAATCAGGTTTCTTTCTTTCTTTTTTTTTTTTTTTTTCTAAAGAAGACAATTTCAGAGACACGGTCTGAGAAACAAAACAGCTTTTTAGCTCTTTCTCTGAAATGACATCAGCGGCCACCACAAAGCCTGAATCGGCCCCACTGCTTTCAGCATTGGGATGTATCATTTCCCCTCCAAAATACCGATGGTTCATCCCGGATCCCAGCCGACTTGGAGCCGGCTTCTCGGTGGGAACCGGCCACACTTTCCCACCCATGCTCCTTGAGGGGCCAGTAATTGGAAAAGTGTAAGCTGCAGTTGAACTGGGTGCCCAGGCCAGGAAATGGTTTGATGGTGGTAAGTTTGTCCTCCCTTTGCATCCATCTCAATCGTGCCATCCACGTGGGCGTTCGAGTCCTGGGATTCTGGGAACAACCTTGCCAGGGACCAGTTGTTCCCTTCTCCCCCCAGCCCCAGACCCAGGCTCTCAGCTCCTCCAGAATCGCCACCCTCACCCGTCCAGCACGTCCGGGGTTTTTTAATGGTCTAGAAATCAGAGGATATTTTCAAGATGGATTTTTGTTTGAAGCAGCAACCCAATTGCACTTAAATTTGTTTATCATCACATAAAAATACACACAGGAAAAAAGACCAGAAAGAAATACAATGGTATATTAACAATTGGGTTGTCTGTGGCTGATGAATTACTTTTTCTTAATTCCTTCTAGTTCTGTAAATTTTCTAAATTTTACTTTTGCAACACAAAAAAACATTATTTATTAAAACCCACCAACTGAATCTTGTCTCAGAGCCAAAATGAGCTACTTAAGAGAGTGGAAAGTCAGCCTTTATGGAGAGCCAAGAGCCCCCGGGGACCGATTTCTTTGAAGAGACACTTTTTAAAAACTCAGAATAATCTACATAGTTGAAACGTCTGTTCCTCTGGGATCATTATTCCTTCATTCGTTAACGTGATTTACTGAGTCACAGGAAATTTCGACGCTGGACCAAAGAGTGATTCCATTTCCCAAGCATTTACTGAGTGTTTGCCTTAGGCCAGTTCTGGCCTGACAGGCCGCAGCCTTCCTGCCCTGGGAGGGTGCACAGTCTAACAGAGGACACACGGAGTCAGGTCTCTCTTTTATTCACTCAACAAACATTTATTGACCCCCTATTATGTGCATATTGGGGGTGCTGGGGACACAGCAATGTACAAATGAGACCAAGCTCCCTGTTTCCGTGGAGTTCACATTTATGGCAATAGTAGAGAAAGAGGAATGGAGAAAATGCTCAAAACATTCAGAAGAAGGCATCACCAGTGACAGCTGTGATGGTGGGAGAGTTGTATAATACATGTCAAGAAGGGTGTTGTAGGTCATTAGGGTGGGCCCTAATCCAATATGGTGGGTGTCTTTATAAAAGGGGGGAATTGGTACACAGAGACAAACAAGCATAGAGGGAAAATGATATGACAATGAAGGCAGAGTTCAGAGTGACATGTCTATAAGCCAAGGTTGCTGCTTCTGCCAGCAACAACCAGAAGCTGGGGGACAGGCCTGTAATACCGTGTTGCCCCGAAAATAAGACCTAGCCGGACAATCAGCTCTAATGCGTCTTTTGGAGCAAAAATTAATATAAGACCCGGTATTATATTATATTATATTATATTATATTATATTATATTATATTATACTATACTATACTATATTATGTTATTATATTCCCAGTCCTACAGTAAAATAAGACCGGGTCTTATATTAATTTTTGCTCCAAAAGATGCATTAGAGCTGATTGTCTGGCTAGGTCTTATTTTTGAGGAAACACAATAGATTCTCATGACCTCAGAAAGAACCAACCCTGCTGACACCTTGATTTGGGACTTCTGGCCTCCAGAGCTGTGAGACAATAAGTTTCTGTTGTTTCAGCCCCCTGGTCTGTGGTGCTTTGTTAGGACAGCTCCAGGACACCAAGCCAGAGAGCTTCAGAGAGGAGATGCTATGTGAGCCTCAAAGGAGAGATAATAGGGTTCACCAGCTTCACTATGTTCAGGCAGAGGGATGGTCAGTCAGGGTTATGCCAGCCATCAAAGCAGACCCCCATGCCCAGGGGGACTGCTTCTATCAGCTTCTAGCTCCAGATTTAATATCAGGAGTGGCTGCATTTCATTCTCAGCACCTGCAAGGGAAACTAGAAAAGCAGGTCTCTGGATTTTTTCGGCATCGATAGTGGGAGGCAAGCCCTAACCCTGCAAAGTCTCCTAAGGTAGGTGTAGCAGTAGCCACAGCTGTCCCCCAAAACTCACCCCTCCTTTGTCTTTAGTAATGAGAATCTCTAAATATCATCTGGTCACATAGATGCTGTATAAGTTGCCTATGCTTGCTGCCCAAATATTACACAGGACACACTTATACTGAAAAAGAATTCATCGTTTACCCGACACTCAACTTGAACGGGGCATCCTAGTTTTTTGTTTTGCTTTTGTTTTTTTTTCTCTAAATCTGGCAATCCTAGACGAGTGGCCACATTGGATCAGGGGCCTCGAAATTGAACTCCCCCTGCCCTGGCTCCCCGTCCTGGTTCCTGTCCTGTAGTGATCAAAAGCCCTGTTTGGAGGAAACCCTCCTAGTTCACTGGTGGAAAGACACACAGCTGACTATGGAAGCCGGGATGGTGGCCCACCCATGGTCCCAAAGGCAGGTATTCCCAGTAAGAAGCTGGACTCCCCAGGCTGGCCTCTCCAGAGAAGTCGCCAAGGGCTCTGCTCGGCTCTCCTCTCATCAGCCAGACATGTGCACCTAGAAAGTGTGCAGGGATACCCCGGCCTGTGTCATGCTGGCGGTGCCTCTGCCTGGACCATGGGCACTAGCAGGAACTTTAGGGCCACACTCAGGAAGCCGCAGGGCACCGTCCCAACCGGCAGCCCAGCCCCATGCAGCCTGGGACTGAGGCTCGTGCAGGCCTCGGGCACCTCGCCAAAAAAGGACGGAGATCTCTTCTTTGCAGAGGGCTGCCAGGCCAGGACTCCTGACTGGAAGACGGCGACCCACCGACCTCACTTTGCAGACTTGCTTCCATCCACAGACGTCTATAAAACCAGCCCAGGGCCCCACCTGAACAGAAGGCACTTTGAGCCACCTCATCTGGGAAAAGCCAAGGAATGAGATGATTCATGCCCTTTTGACCATCTCACTCTCTCCATGTCAAACACATTCTGATTCATGCAGACGTGAGGCTGGAGGGAGAGACCTCAGAGCGGCTGGAGGCTCTCTCCTTCTGGAGCCAGCAGCCCCTCCCCAGCCTCCACAGGCCGTTGGGAGAGAACTGATGGAACCAGGTCCCCACTATTTATTTACTCATCAAGTATTTACTGAGCTCCTACTGTGAGCCAGATGTGCTCTGAGTACTGGGACCACAGCCGTGAACAAAAGACATAAAATTCCCTGTCCTATGGACAAGAGATTTTCCTGAACACCTACCATGTGCCAGACACTGGCTTAATGATCAAGATCCAGAGTCATATAAGACAAGGTCCCTGCCCTTATTAATTTATTCATTCATTCACTGTTTCTGATCATGTACTATGTGTCAGAGAGTCTGACAGATAGTGCAGAAAACTATTAGGTTGGTGCACAAGTAACTGCGGTTTCAAAGGTAAAAAATAATTGCGAAAACCGCAATTACTTGTGCACCAACCTAATAAAAAGTAAGGTAGACTTTAACAGTGCCATCAGGGAAAGAGATGTGTTAAAAAGAAGAAAAATAACCTAAACAATCAGATAAGTTCTCCAACTAAAGGAAGAACAAAGTGCTTTGGAAATGCATGACAGAGGGAGAGACAAACAGCCTGGGAGGAGAGAATTAGAGAAACCTTTGCAAAGGAGATGAGTTTTAAAGGATGAATAGGAGTTCACCAGGCAAAGAAGACGTTCACCTGTAGAAAAGCACAGAGGCTTTGAGAGAGAGCTGTGTGTTTCTGGAATAGCAAGCAGTCAATGCCAAATAGAACACGAGATGGCGAGAATCAAGATGAGGTGGGGAGCTATGTGGAATCGAGCTGTAAAGAAACTGCTACTCAGCCCACACATATTTATTGAGTGCCTACTATGTGCAGGCACTGAGCGCACAACATGGAACAAAAGGGCGAAAAGCCCTGCCTTGAGGGCGTTTGTTTCTAGCAGGGGAGACGGGACAAGATCTGTTGACGAAAACAAAGTACCATTGGAGCTTCCAGGGAGAGCTCCGAGGAGCCTCTTGGGAAGGACAATTTTAACAATGCTGCCTCACTTGGGGACTGCACCCCGAGTCGCTCGGTGAGCCCATCTGTCCAGTGGAAAAGAGCCAGAAGCCCCTCTGGTATCGTGTGCAGGGGAAAGCGACTGCCCTTCTCCAGAAAAGGAGTGCAGCCTTGTTTATTTTCATTTTTGAGACTGAAAATGCTTGGTTCCTAGGCCCCTCCATTCAGTATGGCTGTTCCTTTAAAAAGAAAAAGGAAGTGTGGTCCTGGCAGAGTTAACTGGAGCAATAAAAAATAAATCTTGGTAATTGTTGTGGAGACAGAAAGCAAAACAAACCGGACTTAAGTACATTGTAAGAAAATGTCAGCGTGAAAGGCCGGCCATTAGCATGTGAAATCATTTATCTCCCTGGAGTCCCCGCTGGATGGGGACCAGCACATTTGATTTTCTGCATTCCTCCTTGTGGGGTTTCTTGGAATGTCAGACGACTGCGTTTTTTTTCTCTTTTCCTGAAAAGGACTGGTGGTTTCAAAGATGGTGATGGGGAAAGCGGCAGGAACAAGCCTGGAGGAAGACAATTGGTTCACGGGCATCCTGGGGCGCCATCGGCCTTGGAGGGCCGTGGGTAGGGCTCCATGTGTGTGCATGCGAACACCACCTGGATGCCTTTGAAAATGGCTAGTGTCCAAAAGGTCCCAGAATTGAGAGCAGAAGTGCATCACCAGAGACGACATTTAGGGAGCATTTTCTGGGTGCTAATCCCTGAAACAGCCCTGGTTTGCTGGAGATGGTCCCCATTCCCATCCAATGCCTCTGATGGAAACTTTCACTTTCAGAAGGTTCTGACTGGGATGATTGAGTGACTTGGGGCATGAAACGGTCCACTTCTCACATAAGGAAACCAAGGTTCAGAGAGTGATGTCAGTGGCCCCCGTCATAGCTGGGATTTGAACCCAAGCCTGACGGAGCCCAGCGCTGCCGTCTTAATCACAGCACTCTCCTAACACAGCAGACGATGTGTGTTTGCATGTAGACACAACGCAATGCACAGACATGGCCACTTAGTTTGATTCTCCGGTGTCTGCCATGACCATCGTAAATCCGACTTCTGTTTGGGGGCAAACCTGATTTCAATCCCGAACATTCTGTGGGAGTTTAAGTTAAGACCCAAAGATAAGCCACGGGCTTAACTTAAAGAGGCCCGAACCGTTTTCCCATCAGCACCACCTGCCCAGCAGTCAGCTATGTCTTGGGTTTAGAATTCCAGGTTTATCCTGCAAAGGTTAATGGTGCTGCAGGTGCTGGAGTGATGGATGAGCAGGGACCAACTCTTTCCTGAGAGCTGCACGGGAGAAGAGGAAAAGAGATTTCCCTTCTCCCTCTGTCTAAAAATGCATTCTGAGGAGGCCCGCTTTGCCTCCAGCGCCTTTTCCGCCGGCTCAGGTTATCGAGGCACTGAAGGGGATGCACTGGGCTTCTCCCAGTAAATCAGGAATCTGGACACTAAGTGCATGGAGGGGGAGAGCCAGCCCTCTCAGCCTTGAGCTCTAAGTGAGGCCCATTAACATGCAGGGAATGACACGTGGTCGAGGATTAGCGGGTTTATGGCCTCTAAACAACTGTAAGGGGGAGATGGAAGAGCTGCAGCTGCCCCGCTAGGGTAAGGGAGGCCAGCGGGCACTGGGGCATGCGTCCGTGCATCCCAGCTGGCTCCTCCACTCACCGGCTGTGTAACCATGGGCTACAGGCTTGGCCTCTCATAGCCTCCTCAGCACAATGGGGATTCATTTGGGGCCATCAGTAAATCATATCATCAGTGGTATGCTGACACTCTCAGTTTTCCTCGAGAGGTCTCCTCCTGACCCCAGAAAACAGGAACAGTATCTGACTGTATCCCCAATCTTTCATGTCAAAAAAAAAGAAAGAAAAGTTTTCCCCACATCTTTGAAGCCTCTAAGGGAGGCAATTGCTTTTGAACCCATTAAAGGTGATCGAATATTTCCCAGATTGCAGTGGTGGCCTGAGTTTCCATGACAAGCAACTCATCCTACAGAGGATCAAAAGTCCATGCACACCTTCACAAGGGGAGGGCAGTGAGGTTCCATTTCACGTCAGCTGCCGTCAACTAGCCATGCCTACCTAGCGTTTCTGAGACTCCACCCAGACAGCGGAGAAGAGTGTGGCAAGTGACTGGTGATGTCTGCCGAGGATGTTGGTGGTGAGACTGGTGGAGTGAGTGTCATGAATTTACTGTTCCTGCTCTAGACCTTGGGCTGATCAGAGGAAAGAATTCAGCATGTATGTGTGTAAAGAGGAAGCACCGTGGCCATAATAGCTAACATTCGTTGCACTGTTGTAAGAGTTCAACACACTTAATCCTTCATCCCACATTTAATCTTTATCCTCCCATGTATGTAGGGTTGTTACCAGCCCATTTTTACAGATAAGAGGACTGAGAGGCAGAGATTGAATCACTTGCTCAGTAAAAAGATAGAGTGGAGGGGAGCCTGCACCTGTAACCACTTGCCTCCTGGACTTCTGCAGGATGGGAGGAAAGGCTGCTGACTTCACATGGACAAACCTGGGTTCGATTCCCAGTGCTACTGTTTGTCAGAGAGGTAAGTAAATAAGGGCTCCTAAAAAAAAATTCTGTTCTAGCCCCAGATGCAGGTGGATAGTAATACTTCCATTTTATCATTTGGGGTAGAGAAGGGAAGTGACCTGTCCAAGGTCACACAGCTTGGAAGAGAAGAAATCAGGACTACAATGTAGGGCTTTTGTCTATGCTAATGAATGCTCTTTCCTCTACACTAGATGAAAAGGCAACTCTTATCCTGCATGACCAGGGACGTGAAATCAAAACCAGTCCCAAGAATGAGCCAGAAAACCAAGCATATACTGTCCTTCTCCCTAAATATGGAATTGTGGTTCCACAGGGTTCCAGGTTCCCAAGATGTCCTCCTCGTGTCCATGGACTTCCATGCTTTTCAGTGGCTGTCAGGACAGACGCAGACACCCTGCACCACACCAGCACAGCTGGCTGATGGTATTCCCAGCTCAGTTGGAAAAAGGAACTAGCACAAACCTCAAGAGAGAGGCTGTTCTCATGAAATCCACAGCCTGGTTGGGCTGCTCAGAGTGGGAAGGGAAGTTCAGTCTAATTTCACATTCTCTTATCTTCTGACTTGCTTGGCTCTGTCTCCAGCTAGTGTTCAGCCCCGCGAGAAAGGATCTGGCACAGAAGGAGAGACAACACATGCAGATTGAATAAAGGAGTGAACAAAATCTGCATCCCAAGGTCTTTACCTAGAGCCCCTCATCCTGGCCTCTTGACCCATGTTTTGGGGGTCATGCCAAGGCTCTTTGCTAGAGGAACATAGCTACTGGGATCGCCTAAGACTGTCTCTGCCACCTGGAGGGGGTCACCTCTTGATGCTGCCATTCCTGGATGATTTCCTGTTGTTTCCAAGCATCCCCATTTCTGAGTGTTGGGAACTTTTTCTTTGCACATGGCAATCCTGAGGGCTCATGGCCGACTGTACCATAGCACTCATGCCCTCAGCAGCCAAGGAGTCTGCCCCAGACTTTGGGAAAGGGTTTCTTTCTGACCAGTACAAGCCACAAGCCCCTGTGGAAATAAAATGTGAAAATCCACTGTGCCAAAGACCACCACTGCAAAGAGGTGCCCACGCTAAGATGCATATCTGACCTCACAGACATTCCCCAGCCTTATGGATTTAAACTTGTAGATAGGTAAAGTCTTAACTTTAACTTAGTTCCAAAAACCAAAACTATTCAAACAATGTACGCTTGGGGAATTCACTCCCTCCCCTATCTCTTCACTCATTCCTACTCCTTGTAGGTAATCAATCTCCTTAATTATTTTGGGTTTATCCTTCCTATATTCCTTTTGGGGGGGAATAGTTTATATATCAATATATACACACACATACATACATACATGTGCATGTGTGTGAATCTATGTGTGTATAAAAAATACACATGCATACATATATGCTGCAAAAAAATCTGTTGTATCTTCTGTTTTGCACTTAAGTTGTTGTTTTTTTCCTTAACATTATATCCTGGCTATTTCTCCACATTAGCTCATATCCAAACTTTTCCTTCCTTTTTGGAACTCCATTGTGTGGATGTACCAGAGTTTATACAACTAGATCTCCTAGGTGTGGGCATTTCGTAATTTCCAATATTTTACATTGATAAGTCATGTTGCAATGAATGATCTGTACATGTTTCCTTTCTTATTGTTAGGGACCATGTTTTTTAGGCAATGCAAGTCTGTGGATTTCACATTGTTGAATATTGTATATTTAAGAGCACAGACTCTGGAGCTCCACTGGGGCTCTGCTACTGAACTGTCTGACTTATCCTGCACAAATCACCTGACCTCTGGGTGGTGCCTCTGTCTCATTCGTAAATGGATGAGCAGTGGTATTCTCTCTGCGAGGTCATTGTGAGGATTAAATGAAAATGCTTAGAACAGTACCTGGCACACCGGAAATACTCAGTAAATGTTGCTGTGAGTGTCTGTACCAGACAGTGTCAGGGGTCCACCCACACTGGTAAATGTTTAACAATAGGCTTTCAAAAAAAAAAAAAAAAAGTCTTCCCTTATAGCATTTGCCAGTTTCCATGGTATAAATACAGTAAGTTCTTACTTAAGGTCATCAATAGATTCTTCCATTTTAAGTGAAATGATGTCTACTGAAACCAGTTTTATCATCAACATAGACAAAAGTGAAGTTCCTACAGCATCTCATCAACGTTATAGTAACAAAACAACGTTGAATGAAACGACATTGAAGACCTGCTGGATGTACTCCCACATGGCGGACGTCAAGCTAAATCAATGGAGTTGGGCAGCACACACTCTGCTCTTCTGATCCAGTGTGAGCCAGCCGTGACACACACCCCATGTGCCCTCCAACCTCCTGACCTGTTGTGTGTGCACTGGCTGCCCCACATCCAACACTAGTGGCTGAGACCTTGCTTGAAACCTCAACCTTGCCTGGCTTCCTTCCTTTTTACTCCCACCTCCACGTTCCTCCTCCTGTCTTTCCTGAAAATGTTCCTGATAAACCCCTTTCACACATACCCTTGTCCAGGGAACCCATCTAAGAGACTGCATCTCAAGGTATCTTTTCCCTTAAAATGCACTGAGGTTTGGGACAGTTTCCTACACCATAATACTCAACAAGCTTGCAAGTTCTCTTTTCTATGAACTCTACTGTAAACTTCTCTGGGGTTTCATCTACATCTGTGCCCCAAGGTGTGTCTGTTCGTGGGTCCTGAGTCACGGAGCAAGGTCTTCTCCACTGACTCAGCAATCCCATTTCCTGACCACAACCTTCTAGAACTCTTGCACTTTTGACACAGTGGAGACTAGCCCACTCCTGATTCACCAGCTCAGTTTTCTGTCACATCCTGTACTTTCCCTGAGGATTTTTCTGTTCTCTTTCTGACCAGGGCCAACACCAACCAGCCCACAAGCACTGGAGAACACAAATGTGACCAGGCAGACTCCAATATGGTTCAAAAACATAAAGAGGCAAATATGGAAGGTCAGAAGGTTGTTGGCCCTTTCTTTGTTGCAGTCAAATTCACTGTGTTGAAAATGAATATGGTCCATGAGGTCCCTTCCTGATTTCCCCCAAAAAGGCCATGGCAGGGGACCAGATGGCGTTCCATGTGGTAGAAACATGAATAGATCGCCCGCCAGCGAGTGTAATCGTTCTGGAAACAGTTTAAAATATTCATGTGTTCTGTACTTTTCCCCCAAGTAAATAAGGTAGAAATGCATGAGAAAAGAGTCAAAGGTTTCTGTAGGAATCCAGACCTCAGGGAGAAAATACTGAGTTGACAGGGCTCACCCTTAAGAACAGTTTCTCCCCAAGCCTCGCACAGATCTCTCCTTTAGAGAAGACACCTTAGTATTCGAGGTTGGCCTCCATAATGGGAGAAGGAAGAGAGGCTGCCAAAAAATGACCACTTTCAAAATCCAATAAAAACAGCTAAATCAACAAAGGAATAACAAGATCCCAGGTTGCAAAACAACTTGGAAAAACTTTTCCAAGAGCCTGTCCTGAACTGTACATGACCATCAACTTACACAAATCCTTCTCTTTGCCTCTGAAAACATTTGGCTCAGGTTGACGTCTCAAATTCCATATGGCTAATCTGTAGGCTTAGAAACCTACTTAATGGTGAAATCTAGTTGGTGTTGTTCTTATGGCTTTTCACAGGGCTCACGATAATATAGTATTTTAAATGTCTAAATAGGTAACATGTCCACATCCGTCATGGAATCATTACAGTACCCTGGCCATGCCAGAGGAGAACTGCTGTGTAGATAAAGCGATGGTGGTTTTTGTTCTTTCCTAACTATGCTAACAATCCAGAACTATGTTAACCAGAATATTCTGAGTCAGAATTCTGAATTTAAGTTGATGGTCTCCCATTAGGATAATTTTTAAGTACAACAAAACAGACTTAAAAAATAAAAAACAAGAAATTTTAAATACCATGCCTATCTAACAAAGGTCAAAATGAAGGTCTACCGTGTTTCCCCGAAAATAAGACCTAGCTAGATCATCAGCTCTAATGCGTCTTTTGGAGCAAAAATATTACTATAAGACCCGGTATTATATTATATATTATATTATATTATATTATATTATATTATATTATATTATATTATACATGGTCTTATATTATAGTAAAATAAGACTGGGTCTTATATTAATTTTTGTTCCAAAAGACGCATTAGAGCTGACGGTCCGGGTAGGTCTTATTTTCGGGGAAATGCGGTGGCAATTTGGAGGTGGCTATGAGCATTGTCAACATCCAATCTAGAATATCTGAATCCCAAACTACTCTTTCTTTAATCACCTGAGATTTTTACATTCAAATTGGTAGAAGAAGGATGTATTCTCAGTTTCATTTTCTTCCAAAGCATCTTCCAGATCGGCGAATAAAGTGCAGTGATGAAGAGACATACTTTGGACTCAAACACCTGAGTTTACATCCTCAGTTTGCTACTAACAAGTTGCATAACATGTGTAAAGTGGAAATGCCTTCACTTTCCTTGGCCTCAGTCGGTACCTTACCTGGTTGCTGTGAAGGTGACAAGGCACAAGTCATATACTAGAAAAGTGCTCACTGTTTCATCTGCCTGTAGATCAGCTCAAGGCATGACAACTAAGATTGTTCTTGTTTTCTTCGTTTGTCCCCTATTTGAAATAGATCAGTCATTTAAAATGTCGAGTTTGTGTCACCATATCTTTGTAATAATGCAAAATAATTCTACATGATGACACGGACACACGAATGCACGTGTGCACGTGCGTGCACATACACACAAAACACACATCTTTAGAAGGATTATTTTCTCCAGACCACATTTTAAAGGCCTGTGTGATTTGGGCAAGATACTTGCTGCTGCTTTCCCAGCAAATAAAGTTGTCCAAATCTGTTTACTCTCAAATTTATATAAAGAGCTTCATTAGCAACGGCCCTTGATTAAATGGCCACCACATGGCACACAGAGACAGTCTTAGGATGTTGGTTTACCCAATTTTGCAGAGTGATTTGTTTTTAATGAATTATGCACCCTGATCATAGGCTCTGCTCAAAGCCTCATTTACTCTGGAAATTCCTGAAATTGCTATTCATTTTTCCAAGTTCTTTTTTTCCCCCTCTCGAAAGTTCACAAACATCCTCTGGAAAAAAAATAAAAAGTATTAACATACATATTTGTGTAGATTAGGAAACACAGATAGACTTGATAGAAAGCAGATTCAGGGTGCAATATTCATGATAATGAGTCAGTTCTCTGGCTTTCTTGTTTAATCTATGGAAACCCTAATGGCAAAGACACTTTGATTAAATAAATTCACAGTAGATTCAAGAGTGCCCAAGGACCAGGGTCTTAAACTTCTCTGGCATAAATCATAGTGCTGAAAACATGGTAGAGGCTCAATAAATATGTGCAAACGAATTAATAAAATCACATTTCCAAACAAGGTCTTTAGGAAGTCAAGTAAGGAATTGACCCTTTTCTAGGAATCATGTCTGTGGAGGCTGCTGTCTAAATAGTTCTTCAGATCTATCCTGCAACTCTCCGCAGTAGGAAAAGTGGCTTCCCTTTCTGGTGGATCAGACCACAGCAGGATTTCTGGACAGTATCTTCTGCATGGCTTGCAGCTAGCAGACACCGCATGCAGCGTAGACAGGGCAGGTTCAATGCTAACCAGCATTCACACAGAGATGAGAAAACAACAAATGTGCCAGGTCTATCCCTGCCTTAAAGACCTTGAGAACAAGGTATTTAGAACCCCGGGAGTTGTACCCTTGGCTGGAAATAAGAACAATATGGATTCCACCATTCCGTTCATGAACATGGTTGCACACTCACCACGAACAAAGCACAAATCCAATTTAGATGTTCAGGGAAAGTTCCTTTCCTTCCCTCTGGGTCTTGGCTTCTCATCTGTAAAATGGGGATTTTGAAAATAGCACCCGTACCTGGGGATGAAACCGCCTAGAACAGTACCTCATGGTGCACAGGAAGAGGTGGCTATCAAGGCCTAGTTCAAGATTCACCAGGTGTCACCTGGGAGCCCTTAGGCAAATCACCAAAACTCCCTGCATGTGACCTTGCTGTTTGTACAAAATGGATATAAGAAAGCTTCCCTCAGACAGTGACAAGATGGTATGATAGCACCACATGGCTCTCTGAATAAAATGTTGCCTCTGTCTTCTTTGGCTGCCACCACCCTGGCCGAAACCACCCCCCACCCCCTGGATCAAACAACAACCATATTGTTCTAACCCATTTTCCAGCACGTACTCTTTCCCCCAACCTACCGCCTCCTCTCCACCCCAATCTGTTGTTCTCTACTAAGCAGCAAGGTGGCTACTGATGGGATGAGGTCTCCATGCAGAGCCTTCCAATGGCTCTTCATCCTTCCTAGGCGAGAAGAAACACACACCACTGCCTACAAGGTACAGAGTGGGCTGTCCCCTGCCTGCTGCCCATCCTCTCTCCTCAGCCACCCCCAGGCTGCTTCCGATCTTAGTCTAGAATGTTCTTCACCTGGCCAACTCCACACCCTTCGCTTCTCAATGTAAATGCAGCTTTCTCAGGAATGCCTTCTCTGCGCTCAGTAACCTCCCCTTGGGAAGTCTCACAATTTCTCTTCATTTTCTCACATGTATCTAATCACAGCTCATGCCCTTACAGTGAGAGGGGTGATTATGTGATGGATGCCCAGCTCCTTTGCTAGGCTGGAAGCACCCAAGACAGAGATGGGGCTGTCTGGTTGATTGCAGCATCTCAGACTATGCCTGCACATAGTAGGTGCTCAATGTGCATGTGTACTAAATGGTCAGGTGGAAAGGCGAAAGAAGGGACATATTAATAAGTAAGTAAAGAGGACCAGCACAGTACACGGCACAAAGGAAGAGCTCAGAAAATGCCAGCTCTGTTACGCCATGGCTTTCCTTCCTAGGAATCCCCAGTTGCTGAGAAAAAGAACCACATCTTCTGTCTCCAATTGTCTGTTTTGTTTACCTGTTTCCCAAGTGCCTAAAATAGTGTCTGACCCATAGTAGGTGCTCAGTGAATCTTATGGAATAGAATGAATCTCGTGCTTGGCACCATACCCACTCAAAGTCATGCAATGCCTACTACGTGTCTGTAAACTGGGAAGGCAAGCATGTTTGTAAAAAGCATCCAAGTGAATTACACTCTAGACAGTGTTTCTCAAAGGTGACCCACTGACGCACTCAAGGGGTCAGAGATCAAAACGATATTCATGATAATACTAAGACATGGTTGGCCCTTTTTACAGCATCGATCTTTGCACTGATGATTCCATTGCAGCAGGAAGTAAAACTGCTGGGGCCTTAAGTTGAATCAGAGCAATGACACCCACTGAACTCTAGTTGGTGTATTCTTCCCCACCATGAACTCACCTTCAAAACTTCAAAAGCCAGTTTCATATAAGAATGTCTGGGGTGAAGAGTAAAAACTATTAATTTTAGGAAATCTCAGCTCTCAAGGACATCTTTTTAATACTCTAGGTGATGAAGTAGAAAATAGCATCAAACACTTCTGCTCTGGACTGAAGTACGATGGTGGACTCCAGGAAAAGCACTTGTGCAGTTTTCTGACATGTGAGCTGAGCAAGCATCTTGTTTTGTATTCACCACTGCAAGCTTGGCAGCTGCCCAATTCTTAAAGACTTTGCTAATCATATAGGTGATGATATTCATGAATGTAAGTTTTAAAATATTGTATCATCGAACGCGGCAACATTTGGAATGTTTGAGCCAATATTTGCCAAGTGACCAGCACATGATATTATAAAATCATCCACAGAAAACCTATCCACTTATAGTGTCAGATAGTCAATGGGTTTTAATGTAACAGAGAATGAAAAGTTCATTGATATGATTTCAGACTCCACATTGCAGCTAGCTTTTAAGAAACTGCTACTTGTTGAATTTTAGTGTTGTGTGTCAAACAAGAAAAGCTACAATTGTCTGGAAAACCTTATCAAAAATAGTCCTCCCTCCTCTAACTATGCATCTGTGTATGGTTGATTTTCTTCAGATATGATACATCAATCAAAACGTATTACAACAGATTGAAGTCCAAAACAGAAATAAAAGTTGAGCTGTCTTCTATGGTGCCAGACAGTAAAGAAATTTGCAAAAATGTAAAACAATGCTACTCTTCTCACTAATTTTGGTGGGGGGACATACTGTTATGTTTCATTTAAAAAATGACTTATTTAGGTTATGGGTGTATTATTATTTTTAAATAAATGAAAAAAATTCTAAATGTTTCGCAGTTTTAAATTCTAATACAGTGAATATTAATACACATAACCCACACAGACCAAACTCTGTGGGGCTTCCGGTAGTTTTTAATATTGTAAAGGGGTTCTTGGACCACAAAGTTTGAGAACCACTGTTCAAACTAAGTGCTTCTTGAAATTTCCCCCTCAAACTAAACTTCATCTGGGAATGGCTTCCAAGAGAGCCAGAGAAGTGCAGATGCCTGATCACACAGCCTTTGAGTTCCTACAAAAAAGGCCTCTGCAGGACGATTCTTGTTCTATGGATCTCCATTCTCCAAGTATTTCACAGCCTTATTGAAAATATTTGCAGAGATTTTTAGAACTACAAGAAGGGAACAAGACAAAATGGGCCCATTACGCAGATGGGGAAAAGAGAGGTAAGAAGTCGCGATCAGCCAAAGAGCAGATCTGGCCATGTCCATCCTGTTATGGAGCAAGGAAGGACCCCATTTCTCCAAACTCCCCAGGAATCTGTGTAGCCAGGGAAATGGTGCAAGACCCTGGCTTTTCTCATGACACATCCAAGGCAAGCCTGTGGTCTCGGCTGCAGTCACCATGGGAATAGCTTGTAGTATTCTGGCCCATGTTCATTTCCGTCACCACTGAAAGCAGGAATTATCCAAGTGGGTGGAAAAAGAAAATGAGAGCAATTTCAGAAACACAACGTGAGACGTAAACAAGAGGCCGCCGCCCTCCCCTCCTACTGGCTTCTCTCCCAATTTATTTCCAACACCACGTTGCTCATCCAAGGAGAGATCGATGCCGAAGCTTGAAATGCAAGGATGATTTAAGGAGACAGTCGGGGCCCCTTTCACGGCAGTCTGCAAAACTCCACCTCCCCGAACCGACCCCGTTACAGACCCTGCTCAATTTCCCACACAGGGCACTGAAAAATGATGCCGAACAGCAGACCGCAAGGGGCTTTTTATCTTAGCTGTCAGCCTGAAATACATTCAGAACTCAAAGCAATTATGGAAACATTTGGGTCTCCTGAACTTTTCTCTGCTGGGTTTCTCTCCCAAATAAAATGAAATGAAGCTTAGTTCTTTGGGGATTAATATAAACAAAGATCATAAAGGCATCTAGTGAACGGGGTTGGGGAACAGAGATCACAGGCCATGAATGAATGACTTTACTTGCATTTAACACGAGAGCGTCATGCTTCGTGGGGGAGTAGGGGCTTTGGGGGAGGGCCTTGCCATGAATATGGTTAATTCTTTTAATTATAACCCAGGAAAATGTTGTTTCAGCTCTCCCCCATCTCACTCTGTCAATCTACATTTCCAAGGTTCTGAATAGTATCAAATGCAAATATCCTTAAAAAAAAAAAAAAAGGAGGTGGTCAGAGGGTCTGGAGGGAAGAAGGGATTTTTGAAGTATGCACTAAGTCAACAGACTCGTGAGCAGTGGGACAGTAAAATTTCACAGCCAGGCTTTGATCTGGATTTCAGAAAAATGAAGCCATAAATGTAGAATGTTTTATGAACCCCAAAATAAGAAAGTCTTTGTCTTTTATCTAAAATGTCTACTGAGAAAAATCAGAGGATTATCTAAACGTCCAGCTCATTATATTTTATTTGTGGCAGGGTAAAAAGAGAGAACAAAAATATTTACCGAGGTTTATTTTAACTCTAAATAAACTAAACGTCATTTTTTAAAAATATATTTTTTTTTCGAAAGGGTTTCAGTGGATAAGTCCATCAACCCAAACAGGTAGGAATGAATGTGTTTTCTTGCTGAAATTGAAATTTCCCCTCTGAGGCTGCCATGACCTCAATGAAAGTTTTGTCTCTCATCAGCTCCACAGGTGAAAAACGCTCCCTCCACCGTTGCTACCGGCCCACAATGCGTCTTGGATGATGTTTCTGGATGCTTTGGTTTGCACACTGAGAGGCCTGAACAAATGAACTCAAGGCCCCTGTCTGCCTGGAATTTCTGCGCACTCACATGTCTTCTTCTTAAAGAGAGAGTGGGGAAGAGAAAGAAATTTCTAAACCAAGTGCCTAGCAAAGACCACTCTCCTTAAAGAAGGGGGGGTGACCCTCTCCCCTGACAAAGACAGAAGCTGGGGAGCTACCTGCCTGCTCAGCTGAATCTCACCTGAGCCAAGAGGTGGGACAGGAAGAAGCTGCCAGGTGAGCCTGCAGTGGTGCACAGCTGGATTCAGGTCTCAGTTCCACAACCCCGGAGAAGCTACCTCACTTCACGCGTCAGCCTCCTCACCTGTGAAAGGAATGCCAAGGGCACCCACCTCAAGGCGTTGCTGAGGGCATCAGATGAGATTGTGCAGGTGGCAGTGTCTGGTGTGCAGGGGTGCTCACTCAACAGGGACGGTGCCCTTGCTAAGAAATCCTCTTCCGGGGCAAAGGTCCCTCAGCAAGGGTCCATCTCAGCTTTCTTTGACCTCATTCTGGGATGGGGAAATAGATGTCTTGAGCTGCCAGGATGTGAGTCCACTCTCCTCAGAAAGCAAAGCCACTTGAGGTGAGATTGATCAGGGAAAACTGGGGGCCCTCTTCGCAGGAAACCCTATAAACAGAGACAGTACCTGTTCAATCTGCTTTCCCACCGCACAGAGCTCCATTCCTGGAGAATGACTCGCTGCCAAGATGTTTTTAATAGAAATTACCGTTATTCACAGCCAGCCTGTGAAGCAGACAGGCCGTCAGGAAAATCTCGTTTACCAATGAGGAAACAGGTTGGGAGCGCCTGGCGACTTGTCCTGGCTCTAGCCAAGCTGAGTCTCAAATGCAAATTTTGGGGTTCCAAAACCCATTTCAAAATCCTCAGAGTTTTGATTGCTTTCTTCCCCTAACATGTTGTGGTCTTCTCCTTGGTGAAAACTACTTCACCCACTTTCTGAAAAATCTTGCACGTCTTATGTTTGATTATTCTGCTATTTTGGCAAATAGTGGGAGCTTATTTTTTTATATTTCATGTTTTTACCCTATATCCTTTCAACATCATGTGATAATATCAGAAGTTGTGGTGTGTTTCATTTTGAATTAAATATTAATAATAAAAAAGAATAATCAATGAGAATTGCTTGCAGTCACTGAATTCTTGACATAACTTAGACCATTTCTTATTGCAAAAGTGTTTATATTTCTGCCCCTTGTGTTAATATTATCTGATATTTTGCAAGTTACTCCCAAATCTTCAAGGAGCCAACAATCTAATAATAATTATAACTGACACACATGGAATAGATCACATCACAATCCAAAACCACCTTATTACATCATCTCTTTTACCCTCTCTGAACCCAGTGCCTGTTTTAGTACTTGCTACACAGTGTTTGCTCAAAAAATACCAGCCACCTGACTGTTATCGTTGGAATTCAATCTTTGCTGGATAGGTGCTGCTGCACCCATTTTATAGGCAAGCAAACTGAGGATAGAGAGTTTATAGGTATAACTTCTCCAGAGTCATACAGCCAGTATGTAAGCCCAAAGGACACATTCTTTCTTTTCCATGTGACCTGCTGCCTGTAATGTTAGCAAAAAGGTGGGGGGCAGCGGACAGGAGCAGACCCGAGGAAGATAAAAATACTGCTAGAAGATGGAAAACAAACAAAGGGTGGTCTGAACAGATTGCCCAGAGGAGGAGGGGATCCTTATTCCCAGGTACCTCCTCCTCTGCACACTTGAGCTTGAGCATATAAAATATGCCAGACTGGCTTTGCAACTGGAGAGGTGCACACCTGAAATCTCTGGGCTGTGTTAATACTTCTGGGTTTCAGCTCAGTACCTCTTCTATTAGGAACTTACTTCCAAGGAGCCATCCCAGCCGAGATGCACCCAGCTTCCATTTCCCCACTATTCCAACCACCCTCAACACATCCCTGGTGACGACCTGCGCCCCCTGTCGTCATGCGCTGGTGCTATTTGGCATTTTCCCCGCATTTGTCCTGTCTGCTAGGGTAGGTTGCTTCCTTCTGCCTCTTTTCTCAAAGTGCTTTGTCCCTACGTCACTCAGCAAAAGTTGTGGATTTTTTCCAGGTGCTCTAGTGCTACAGGTCATAACACACTAGTGGGGCACAAAGTCAGGGTAATGGGTGATAACCATCTTTTAAAAATGTAGAACAGACTAGAATAGAATATAGAATAGAATAGAATAGAATAGAATAGAATAGAATAGAATAGAATAGAATAGAATAGAATAGAATAGATTTTACATGATAAGAAGAGGCATTGTTTTTGAAATGTTTGTGTGTTGTGTATGTGCATGTGTTTCGTGTGCATACATGGGTGTGTCTGACTATATACCCTGGGTATATTAGTCAGGGAATATGCTATGCTGCTGTAATAAAGAGACCCAAAATATGACGGCTCAACAAGATGACATTTTATTTCCCTCTCCTGCACCAGTCCAGAGGTGGGCAGGTGGCCAGGGTTAATGGATGGCTCTGCTCTGTGGGGTAATCTAGACACCCAGATTCTTTCTATCTTGTTTGTCTGCCCTGAGTGTTACCCCCATCAGCATGGCCTGGGCTGGCTCACACCCTCAGGGCTGCACACAGCCGTAGGAGGGCGATGAAGAGGAAGTGAAAGGCAAGCACTTTCCTTTTCTAAGGGTGTGACCAGATCTTTGCACATGCTTCCTCTCATATTCTATTGGCCAGAACTTAGTCTCAGGGTCACACCTACTTGCTAGGAGAGGCTGATGGGAAATGTAGTCTTCTAGCTGAGCACTTAGGTACCCACTAAAATTCATGAGGTTCTGTTACTAAAAGGAAGAAAGGGAGAATGGGGGCGTTAGCATTCTCTACCACCCCAGATAACCGAGTAAAATGATTTCTTATTGTGGACGTGTTGAAAATGTTTGAAAGCCACTGCCTTACGATACTCTCTCTCATTCTTTATGAAAACCCCAGGATCCTCTGATCTGGTCAGAAGGGTATGATCTGAACTTCAGGAAAGTTAGATTGTCATCCTAGCGAGCAGTAACGGATTACGTGAACTTATGCAGACTCACATACTCCTTGCTCCTCAGTGTTTTCAGCAGTAAGTTGGGGGCGTGGTACCCAGCTCCCTAATTCACAGGGCTCCTTGGAGTCTGAAATGACATCAGGAATGTGAATTGTCTCAGAAAAGTGAAGGATGTCCTCGGAAAGAAAGACAGGGTTATTCTCTTCAACTTCCCCCTCTACTGCTAATTAACCAAGTACACTTGTGTGAGTTTCTTCCCCTTCATGTCTCAGTTTTCACTTTAACACAGGCGAGAATTGGATTTGGTGGTCTTTAAGGTCTGACATTTTAAAATCTCCTTTTCCTGTCTCTACCCTGAGTCTTCTCTACCTGGTCCAAAGCTAGTTAACCATAAGTTTAATCAAATGAGCTGGAATGTTATCAGAATGTTGTTGTCTTTACCATGAATGCACTGAGTATGAAACATCTATTGAGTGACGTGTTTGTATTTCAACATTATCATGATAAGACCTGGTGTGTGGCTGTTTGCTGATGTGGAATCACTGAGGGGAAAGAAATGGAATATTCAAAAAGAAAACTTGCTCAGTAGGGAGTGTGTTGGCGGATCGCATTTCTAACATCCAAAGCTCAGATGGTATTTGAAAAGATAGAGATTGGAGTAGGGTGACTTTTTCATCATAATGACCATGTGTTTAGAATGCTTCCTTGCCAACCCCTTTTTACCTATCTCCAAGGTCACTTACCAAAGCCAATCCCAGATCAGTTAAGCAAAGAGCCATCAACCAACATTTTCAACAAAAGGCAATGACTTTGGTTTCTATGCCATATCATTATACCTTGAAATTGAGCTCTTGACATGCTGTTCTTGAAATGTACAACTTTTAGCTAATTACAAGACTGAAAAATGCAACTTAATGAATTCAAGACTTGTTTATGCTAACCTGCCAAGGCATTTGGCAATGAAAAAGTGTGATTTGGTGAACATCTGATTACAGGCCGTGTGGAATTCCATATGCACAGAGGCTGGGTTGGATCGGATTTTTATTGAACTAGTGTCTAGAATGTGAACTAATTTCCGACTACCTCATAAGGACTTCTAAGCAGGGTTGACAAAGGATTTATCATAATTATTGCTCTGGCCAGCACCGTGATTATAAGTGATACATGTGTAAATTGTGTTTATAAAGTTTCCGAGTCACAATTAAAACATGCTTTAATTTTTCTCCCTTTTCCCTTTTTTTCCTCCTAGTAACGACTTGCCTTAAAAAACTTCCCTTTTTTCTCCCTCAAATTAATACCTGCCAGAGATTTCCTTTGGATAGAACAGACTCCCAGCACATACCCACACACATTTTCAAGAAGCTTTTGATCTGCCATTTTTTCAAACCCGCCCCTTAGAAAGCAGTTTAGCTATCAATACTTTACATAACCCTTCTTTTCAAAACCACAAGCTGAAAGTAATTTGCAAATGCCATTCAATGCTCTATTCTTTTTCTTGCTTAGTGCCAAGCAACTTTAAAATCATACAGTACATTGCGGACATGTCTAAAAAAGGAACAAAATGGGGTTCAGGAAGATGGGGGGGAAGGAGAATATGTTAAGAGCAAGGATAAAAGTATTACCAAAAACTGTGGACCCCCAGTTTGTTGAGCATGAAGTTCTATACGTGTCTACTAAAGCAAACTTAATTATTACGTTATTCAAAACTTCCATATATGTGATATTTTTGTCTGCTTGAGCTATCGGTCTAAAAGGGTGTATTTAAAACTCTCCAACTAGTGAACATTTGATGCTTTACCTATTTCTCCTCATAATGCTCTCTATTGTGGATTTACTGGTAGAATCATCTGGAATCGTAAATTCTTTTAAGGCAACAAATAACTCATAAAACAGCAATACATAAGAAGAGCAAACCTAGGAAGAGGGTGCTGGGTCAGCATCACTAGCGACCTGGAGCACCTGGGCCCCCTACGGGCAGCACTGGGCATCCGCCTTCCGTACCACATCTGATTGGTGTGTGGCCGGCACTCAGATCAAGAGCAACAAATCCATTGGTTTCTCAGTGGCCAATGATGCAACTCGACACAGGTCGATGGGCTGGACCAATCAGAAGCCCTCTTTCAGGAAGGTGGACTGAGCTATACCCCCACATGAGGCAACAGCAGAGGGCGCTGCCCCACGAAGGGGCAGTAGGGAAGGATGCCGAGCTAAGGCATCTTTCCCTGGACCACGAAGTGTGCAAGTGTGGATTGTGTTTCCTTAGTGTGGAATTGTATGGTTTAGATTTGCATGTTAGAAATTCTGAGGTTTCTGGAAAGCCAACGCCATGAGGAAGCAGAAACCATGAAGCAAAGAAAAGATACTAGCAGTAGAGAGCAGAGGACCATAGAAACTGAAAGTCATCCAGGTCCTAAGTCCTAGCACTACAGACGCCCACAGAGAGACGCACACTATCCCAGAGCCTGCAGCTAGCTCTGGCTTCCTTACGCAGCCCCTTCCTGCCCCCTCTTGTCCCAGGTCACGTGTAGCCATACAGGGACCGCCTTACCATGAAGCGTCCTAGTGAAGCTCTGGTCCCTACACCCACACACTGAGCCCACTCACAGGTCAACTGTGCCGACCCTGTCTTGTGGGCCCCGCCTGAGAGAGAGAGAGAGAGAGAGAGAGAGAGAGAGAGAGAGAGAGAGAGAGAGAGAGAGAGAGAGAGAGAGACATGAAGTACAGTTTTTACCCTAAAACATCTGGTAACATGAGTAAGGTCGTCCTGACAGCTATGAAACACTTTATCTAAGGCTATTTCTCGGGGACTGCAGCAACCGGCATTCCTCACTGACCTTCCTTTGTCTTCCTGGCTGCCATGCCATCTGCTTTATCATGTAATCTTGTAGAAGGTCAGTACCAATTCTCACCAAGCAAACCTTCTCCTGTCTGAAATGCACCCCCAAGATTGCCCCACTGGTGTCTGGCTTCTGGTAGTAGGTAATGTGTATAAAGCACAGGAACTCCGTTTTGACTAATGGAAATGGGCATATTAAGAGTCCCTACTCATACATGAGGACTCAGTAAATGGGAGCCTTCACTAGCCGTGCTTCAAATTTAGCCTCTGCTTTGGAGATCACCAGCTGCAAATGCGTGTATTCAGTGATCATTTCTATGTATGTCTGAGTCCCCCACCCTGCCATGCCTGACTACATGGTCGGTCTCCATGAAGGTAGGGAGTCTGTCTGTGTAGTTCAACATCAAATATCGAATGCCCGGGAGAGGGCTTGATATACGTCAAGAAATCAATAGATATTTGTTGAATAAATGGAAGAATGATAAATGAATACACATCAGCATTTTGCAAGGTATCATCTGCCACATACTAGTTTCAAAGAATGTGAAAAGGGGATTCTATAGTCACATCAATTTGAGAAATGCCTTCTTTTTTTTTAATTTGAGAGGTATGCCTCAGTTTTCCCCAGATTTATTGAGATAGAATTTACACATCACATTGTGTCCACGGATGTGATACATTTATATACTACAACGTGATTACCACCCTAGCATTAGCTAACACCTCCATTCCATCACAGACTTACCATTTCTCTTTTGTGGTGAGAGTATTTAAGATCGACTCTCAGCCATAGTCAAGTATATGGTACAGTATTGTCAGCTGTAACCACTATGCTGTACATTAGATCCCCAAATATATGAATATCACACTGGAGTTTTATACCCTTTTTAATGTCTTCTCTGAGCCTCTCAGAGAAGGAGCATTTTGAATTTTTTGGATTTTTTGGAAACATCTCTCAGGGATTATTCCATAGGGCACACTTGTGAGGAATGAGCTAATTTTGGAGGCATCTTGAAAAATACTCTGTGTTTCCATCCTGAGGAAGACTGGTGTGTCCCAAATGATCAGTCATGAGCTGTTCTTCTGCCCCGGGTCAGCACTGGTCACCGAATGCATGCTCTGTTAACTCTTAGGCCTTGGATGAATGAGACACAGGGATTGCCTGAAAGCTTTGAGACGACATTCAATTTTAAAGAAAAAAAGGGGGGGGGGTGTTAGAGATCCTGTAGTTTGTCCCTTTCATTCCACATTAGAAAACACTGCCCTGGTCAACACTCCCCCAAAAAAGGTGAGCTCTGAGCCTGATTGCCTAGGTTCAAATGCCAACACCACTGCTTCTTAGCTGAGTGACCTTAGGGCAGTCACTTAACCTCTCTGAGCTTTACTTCCCTTATCTGTAAAATGGAGATACTAACATTGCCAGTTACATGGGTTGCTGTAGGGATTTCCTGCATGGGAAATCCACAGAGTGCATTTATCATAGTGCCTGGCACTTAACAAACACTCCATGAATATTGGCTATTGTAGTTACTTTTCTTTATTGCATTTTGCCAGATTAAGAATAAAGATGAGGCTAGGTGGCCTAGCGGTTTCACATTTGAATTTCTAAGCCAAATCACCTGAGTTCAAGTCTTTGCTTTGTAACTAACCAGCAGTGTAAGACCTTTAAGAAGTTATTTAACCTCTGTGTGTCTCAGTTTCTTTATGCCTCAGATGGGGAGAATGGTAGCACCTAGCTCATGGAGTTGCTGCTAAAATTCAATGAATTAATATTTGTAAATGTACTTAACACAGTACCTGGCACAAGGTTTACACTCAGTGAGCATTGCTGAGATTACTCTCTTCTGAACACGGCAGAAGGCTGATCGAATGATCTCTGTAGGCTCTATTCTTCCATAAATGATGCTTTCCCCAGGCAGTCCCTTCCCTGAGGCCCAGAGCCACACCTCTCGCTTTTCTGTACCCCAACACCTGGCCCCATGCTGACTTGAGACAGGTACTCAGGTAGGGCTAGATGACTGAGCACGCTTTCCCCAGGGTCTAGTAGTCACTCTGTTCCCATGGGCCCCTGGCCATGCTTGTCAGCAGACAGACTTGCCATCCATCACACTCACGTGTCACCTGTCATCAAAGACTGAAGCCCAGAGGAGCACGGTGCTCAGTACTGGGCAGCTTGCTGAGTGAGCGGCACTGTCTAGAGCTGCCAATACCTCCGATTAAAGTCCCTGAGGTCGAGCATGCTGAGTCCCTGTCCAGGAACTTCCAGTGGCGAGAGGAGATGAGCCTGTCCTTTCCTCCCCAATCCCTGCTGTCTGGGCCAAGTCTGAGAAGCCAGCGGACAGAGCGTGGCCCTCTGGAACCTCAGCTGGGAACGTTCACTCTGACCCGTTGGCACTGCCCACTCCTGCTGGAAGGACAAGAAAGGCAACTGTCAGGGACATGCCAGATTTTAACTGGGAGCAGAGGTGTCCTCAACAGTTAAAGGATCGTTTCCAGGTGGAGTACAACTTAGGATTGTCCCACCAAGAGGCCGGGAAACTTGGGCATGTACTCACAACTCCTGTCCCCCATTGACTGGGAGCAGCTCCTGAAGGCATTGGCTCCGTGGCCCTTTGGCCAATCCTATGCATGGGCAAAGAATGTCCTTAGACAGTCCAAGAAGTGCAGGCAGCCATTGGCATGTGTGGGACTGTCTGCCTCTGACCTCCAGGTCCACCCTCTGTGCTCTACCTGGTCTCGCCAGCATGCCCACTGGGAAGGGCCTCAGTTGCCCACAGTGATAAACCACTCATGAACGAATCCTTTACTGCCTTTCTTGCTTCCCTGTCTCTCTCCCAACATCCTTTCTGCACACGTCCATGGCTCAGGCTCTGCTTCGGGGAGACCCAGATCAAGA
Source organism: Rhinolophus sinicus (assembly GCF_036562045.2). Lineage (NCBI taxonomy): Eukaryota > Metazoa > Chordata > Mammalia > Chiroptera > Rhinolophidae > Rhinolophus > Rhinolophus sinicus. The sequence continues at coordinate 18,860,689 of NC_133760.1, forward strand.
TAGGGCTGAACCCGTAGACTCCTGGAGTACGAGCAGAGGTCCAGTCTGAATGCAAGTTTACTCTTGGATCTTAGTAGCAGGTGGCCTTGGGAAGTGAAGTCACTTAATCACATTTCTTCATTTGTAAAATGATTATAGTACTGGCACATCCTTCCTAGTGCCAATCTCAGGATTGACTGAATCTGAATATATAATAGAAAGGGCTTAGAGTATATATGTCTAGACACCAGGCATCAAACACAAGGAAGCTGCTATTTTTTGTGCACCGAGCCCAGTTTCTGAGCCAGTCAAAGCCTCAGTTTGCACATCTGTAAGATAGGAGAATAATCCGTGACAAATGTCAATACAACATTTGCTGAGAACCCGCACAGAGGAGAAACTCAATAAATATCAGTTGTTGTTATAAAAATGCTTATTGATAGTAATATTAAATCTTTGTATCATGCACGACTGATATCCAGCAGTGCCCTGTAATGCTGGCTGAATAACGGTGAACTATGGGGCTGAACAGAAGCAGCCCAGAGGCTGCACAGATTTTCTGCCTCTTCTATCCCACACAAATGCCAAGGCAGTGAGTCTTTGCAGTGAACCATCACTCCCAAATGTCCCCATTAGTGCAGGGGCTATGGCTAAATTGCTCAGGGTACCTGAAAGTGAATCTCTTTGCGTAACCTATTGCCTCCTGGGCGTCGGCTCAGAGAGCTTTGGGCCAAGGTGAAGCCATTGCTGTTTCTCAGTGAACCTGGAGCAGCCCTGGGTGCTAAGTGGTTGAGACTCCTTGCAGAGGCCATGGTAGGAAGGGGTGATGAGAGCCTCTCCACCTAGGGACACAGGTTACAAGGAAGAGGGCCCTCTTCACAATGCACAGTCACCCCCACAAGGGGGCCACAGGCAGGGTCCATGTCGCCGGTCCTATTGCATCAGTCTTGCTGAAAGACCCATTCCTCCACTGGGCAGCTGCTCCAGAAACCCAGGGTCCTGGCAGGTTCTAGCATCAGCCGCCTCGCCTACCCAGATCCCCCACCTCTCTCCTCTGTCAGGAAAACAAACCCACTGTAGGTACTTCCTCCTGAGGGAACTGAATAGAGGAGTTGGTTACACAACTGAGAAGAGCCGAGAAGCCACAGAGGGGACTGTGAGTAACATAGACATGAAGAGCAGCCCGTGGTGACCACCTGTAAGGCAGGGCATCCAGTCAGAGCTAGAACCTTGGTCGTGTCGGCCAGTGGGAGCAAGACTATGGAAGAAGAGGCTGGAAGCATGGAAGAGACTCAGATGGAGGGAAGTAAGATGGAGAGAGCCTCTTCCTCACCCCAACCCCCTCCCACTCTCTGGTCTTGGCCAGGGCTCCCCATTGGGCAAACCTATGCAGGAACCAGTGTGCAAGGACCCGAAAATGTTTTCAGAGAGTAGCGGTGTAGAAACAGGGACCACATCTGAGGGTGGCCAAGTCCTCTCCTCCCTGCTGTTGCCCACCACAGCCTCCCTGCAAAAAAACAAAATGTCCCTTTTCTCCCAGGGTAGCTAGAGGTCTTCCTGTGTACTTTCCCCTCACTCTCTCTTTCTGGGGAAGACTCCTCTGCCCCTCCCAACCTCCAGCAAAGCTGGCCACTTCCCTCTTGCGAAAAGAAAGGGAAATGCACAAGTACGTTGACCTTTGCTACATGATAAAGCACCTTATTGTATTTCCACGTGATTACTCCTACCATTTACTATCCATCACTCCCTTCTTCCACAACATTCAGCCACTTACCAGAAAGATGAATAAGGCCACTGCAAGCCACAGAAAAATCAGTACAGTGATCCCACAATCCCCCAGATTGTGCTGCAAAGGCCATGCCTGTGCCAAAAAAAATGGACCACCAACTACCCAGAAGGCTTGGGAGAGCAATCAGGGATGGGACAAAGCCACTACGCAGCAGCCCCACCAGGCCCATAACTCAATCTCCCATTCTTCCCCTGCCACTCTCTCCCCATCGTTGCACAGCTTGGAAGTCAACTTCCCTGGATGGGGTTCAAACATCTATACATTTTTATCAGCTTTTTAAAAATGGAAGTTAGAAGTCTAATGGGATTGCTGAGTAGAGATTGAACGGTTCCAGGGGAGGAAGTAATATGGGATAAAAAGGGAGTGTTGAGTTTCAAAGGCTTCTAATGGAACTTTGGAGAAGGCTCGCATAGAAAGCACTTGTCTCAGAGTGCCAGATTTTATTATGGATATCTGGTCAGAAAAAGAAGTGAAAATGTCAAGTAGAACAAGAAATTAGGGTGACCGAAGACTTTCATGGTGGGAGGAAATATTTAACTAAGTGCATTATTCATTTTTCATCGACTTAAATGCCAGGGGCTTTAGCTCATAGTGTGGGGCTGGCATTAACATCCAAGCCCGGCAAAGCTATGCAGTTACACTTTTTTCCCTTTTGTAATCTCCTGTTAAAGCGTTCTGGTGTTTGGGGGTCTTCTGGCTGAGAGCAAATATTCTGTCTCCTCTAGGAAAACTCTGCCTTTTACTTGACAGAAAAATGGAAATGGTAACCTAATAGAACTTGCGTTTCTCTGGTTACCAGGACTTAGTGAGCCTTTAATCTCCATTGAATTACCCAGTCCCCTGGGATTGGGTGGGAGGTCTTTGAGTCAGTGAAAAGTTCACTGTGGTTTTGACACAGGCCTGCTATTTTCTTGTGTCTCCATCAGGGACTCTTGAGAGTGAGCCAATCTTGAAATCAGACAGAAATGCCTTCCTTTTTCTTTCTGACGGTGACATACAACAGTGATTTCTCCTTCTTATTTGATGTGTTTCAAAATGCCGTAGTTACTGCAAACTATTTCCCTAATTGATCCGGAATGCAGACTAATTCCTGTGCCCTGAATTGGTTTGTGTGTCCCAAATTTGGAAATCATTTCATACATTTAAGACTAGTCCTGCAAGGACCGTAATTGAACGAACAGACCAAAAAGAAAAAAACAGTAGAGGAAGACTATGAACTCTGACCCAATTACAAATGCTTTTTAAAAAATCCTACAAACATTGCAGTAATAATCACAATGATAACAAAAATAGAACCAAATATTTACTGAGACACTACCTGCCAGGCACCATACAGAGTATCTTTCATACAGGAGGCTTTGTATTTTCCTAATCATCTGCATGCGAGGCATCGAGAAATGAATTTCTTTGTGATGTGGCTTGCTCAAGTCAACACAGACAATAAAAGGTTGGTTGGGATTCACTGTCATCTGAGTCATCATGGGTACAGAATTTAAGGGTATCCAGAGTATCTTTCATGCAATAACTGATGACGCAGCTGTGATCCAGGAAACCACCGAACTGAAAGCTTCTACTTAAATAAAGAGTAAGAACCAGCACCCAATTTCTTCTTCCCACTTTTCCATCCCAGAGACCTGTTCCATGGCTTACTTCAGACATTGGACACACCATTTGTATTCCATTGGCCAGAAGTTAGTCACATGACCACGCATTGGAAGCTGGGAAATGTAGTCCTTAGCTGGGCAGCTGAAACACTGGGATTCTAACACTAAAGGAAAGGGGAAAGAGGATACTCCGTGACAGTAGCTGTGTCTGCCATGATCTTCTTCACCATTGTGTCCTCAGGGTCTATCCCAGTCTCTAGTACATTAGTCTTGAATTAATAAACTCACCTGTCACAGGTTGCCCACCTCTGATAAGAACCTCAATCATCATTCCAAGCTTCTGGAAGTACCAACATTAAATATAAAAATTTTCTCATCAGCATAGGTAAGGCAAATATTGGTATCCTCATTTACATTTGAGGGCGTAGTATGCATGCTCCCCTACTTCCCTATCCATAGGACCCCAATTTTATCCAGGGTAATTATGTAGCCATCATTCTTCCTCACAAAAGAATTCTAAATAATGTATGTAGATGCTCTCCCCTCCACGAAGTGGAGCTTAATCCCGCTTTTGAGTATCAGCTGTGCCTTCCAACCAATAGAGAACAAGAACTTTACAGTGGAGAAATGTGGCAGACACTGCATTAACCACGTGATCAAGGTCAACATTACCAGTGACAAGACGTGTGGATATGATGCCCCCTGCCCCGATATCATGTGATGGGAAGGGCATTTCATCTCTGTGGTGCTTTCCCCCCAAATACATAACTCTAGTCTAATCATAGAAAAATCCAAGGTGACAGACAAACCTAAGTTGCAGTTCTACAAAACATCCAACCAGTCCTCTTAGAAACTGTCAAGGTCATGAACAACACGGGAAGTCTGAGAAATTGTCACAGCCAGCAGAGGGTAAGGAGTATGAAGACTAACTGCAATATGGGATCCTGGGGCAGAAAAAGGACTATATTGTGCAAACTGGTGAAATCCAGATCACATCTGGAGTTTAACAGTGATGTACCAATGTTGATTTCTTTCTTTTGAAAATGTGCCGTAGTTTTAGAAAATAGTAACATAAGGGGAAACTGGGTAAAGGGTAAAAGGAATGCTCTGTAGTATCTCTGCAACTTTTCTGTAAATCTAAAATTATTCCAAAATAAAACGTGTTAAAATTTAAAATACCCAGCATCCCTTGCAGTTAGAGGTGGCCAAATGACCCTTTAATGGTGAGAGAGATTCGAACAGATGTCTGTCCACAGAGCTAGTTTCTGGGAAAGCTATTATGTGTGTGCATGGTGGGTTGGTTTTTTTGTGTGTTTTTTTTTCTTTAATAAAATTTTGGCACACACCTCTTTCCCTTTCTCTTATCACCTCTTCCATGTCTGAAATGCAGGCTTAATGCATGTGCTAAGGACAGGAGGGCAGTAAGCCAAAAGGAGACTCAATTCTTAACCAGTTCCTTCAGCAACTACAATATGCTGGACTGTCCATCCTCAGAATTCTCATCATACGAGAAAAATCAGGCTACATGGCTTGATCTCGTTTGGTCAAGCAGTGGGCCAAGATCCTATGATATGCGGCTGAATCCACCCCTAATTTATATTAGGTGGAACCACAGGAACTTGCCAATATTTGATTGTTTTGACCTACAAAAATGGCAATTTTACAAAGTTTGACCTACCATGGGTAATTTTTTTTTTCAAAATGTCATTGAACCATCTTAATCAACTATAAATCTAAATAACAAGAAGTAGCAAACTGCCACTCTCCAACATTTTTTTCTGGGGTGAGTATTTTGCCTCTTCAGATTCATAATAATAGGTTTTAGATATTGTGTTTTACCTAGTATTGTATCACTTCTCAAAGCTTCAGATGACTTAGTGCAAGAGATTCTCAACCTCTAACTATTGTATGCATTTGATGGCATTGAAAAACACAGTATTGGTATTTAAACAAACCTTGTCTTCACAGCAATTTCATTCCCAAGTATATACCCAAAAGAATTAAAAATAAGGATTCAAACAAATATTAGCACATGAATACTCACAACAGCCAAAAAGTGGAAACAACTCAAATGTCCAGAAACAGATGATGGATAAATCAAATGTGAGCTATCCTTGCAATGGAATATTACTCATCCATAAAAAGGAATGAAGTACTGACACACACTACAATATGAATGAAACCTAAAAACATCATGCTGCGTGAAAGAAGCCAGACACAAAAGACCACATACAAGGTCCAATAATTAAGTTCGTGAACTCATCCTAGAAAAAGTGCTACATACCTCATTGCTAAATATCATTACAGTCACCTTCGAAGTACTCCCCTTGGGAAGCTACACACTGATGCCAGTGCCTAGTCCATCCTTCAAAGCAATTTTGGAACTCTTTTTCTGGCATGGCCATCAGAGCTGTTGTCGTATTACCTCTGATGTCCTGAATGTCATCAAAATGTTTTCCTTTTAATATTTCCTTTACCTACGAGGAAAGAAAGAAGTCATTGGGGGCCAGATCAGGTGAATAGGGAGGATGTTCCAATGCAGTTATTTGTTTCCTGGCTAAAAACTCCCTCACAGACAGTGCTGTGTGAGCTGGTGCATTGTCGTGATGCAAGAGCCATGAATTGTTGGCGAAACGTTCAGGTCATCTAACTTTTTCATGCAGCCTTTTCAGCACTTCCAAATAGTAAACTTGGTTAACTGTTTGTCCAGTTGGTGCAAATTCATAATGAATAATCCCTCTGATATCAAAAAAGGTCAGCAACATTGTTGCAACAAGTTCGTGAACTTAATTGTCAGACCTCGTGTGTATGATTCCATTTGTATGAAATGTCCAGAATAGAGGAGCCAATTGAGACAGAATACAGCTTGCTGTTTGCCAGGAGTGGAAGAGGAGGGAATGTGAAACAACTGCTTAATGGATACAGTGTTTCCTTTGGGGGTGATGAAAATATTTTGGAATTTGATAGAGGTAGTGGTTGCACAACATTGTGAAACTACTAAATGCCACTGCCTTGTGTGCTTCAAAATGATTGATTTTATGTTTTGTAAATTTCACCCTTGATTTAAAAAAGAAAACAAAAACTTTTCTTTAATAGTTTTAAGTACACCATAAAACCAAAATAACAATCCTACAAAATGACTAGTAATTAAAATAAAAGAAAATAAAATCAAGCTAACTAAGGGCTAAAGCTCTCCACACAGAGAGTTTACATATCAGTGTTCCAGTTATCTATTGCTACACAATAAACCACTCTAAAATGCAGTGGCTGAAAATAGTGACAGCCACCAAGGACTCCTCAAGGCAGTGGCTGAAGTCATCTGAAAGTCCTCCCACCGGCTGGCTGATGGCTGATGGGGGCCGGGACCTTTAAAGGGGCTGGGATGAGAACACCTACCTGTGGCCATTTCATGCTTCCTCACAGTATGCGACTGGGTTCCACAAATGAGCATCCACAGAGGTCCAGGTGGATGCTGCATCACCTTTCCTGACTTTACCGCAGCTGTCACACAGCATGGCTCACTCCTCAATCACAGGCCTGGGCAGATGCAGGAGGAGGGAGGAAGTCCATGTCTCGGGAGAAGAGTAAGAGCTGCGACTGACTGATGCAGCCATCTTGGAAAGTGCAACCTAACACATCTGTCACATTACAGGTCTTTATACTCTTGCATATACAGGACTGAGATGCGAAGTGCTAGAAAGAAGCCTAGTTACTAACATAGAACGAGGTAGCTAACTGTAGTTTGGCGCTGGTGATGGGGACAGTCCCCGGGTTTTCACTACAGAACTTAGAATCCACCACTCTGCACCCTCGTTGATGTGAAAGGATCATGAGGAAACATCCAGCAAATGGCACGTGCCACCGAACCCCATCATTTGAAGGGTAAAACTCTCTCATCAGCAGCCTCCTGGTTACAACTGTAATGGACAATCTCTGGGCTCATTTTTGCCCAGAGATATTTAGTTGACTCCACAGACTCGGACACTGCGAACTGACTTAAAACATTAAACACATCTGTGTTTATCCGATCAATGGCTTTTCTCTTCCAAAAGACAGAGAGGAAAAAAAAAAAAAAGAGAAAAAGCTACCCAAAGTCGTTCAGGTTAAATGCCAGGGTTTCTCATCTTAGGGGATGAAAACCACTTCCTTGTAAGGCCAGACTTCCTGGAAATGGCCTTACTCGTAGGTCAGCTGGTAAATGTTTAGAGAGGAGAGAAATACCCACTGCTCAGTCTCAGCCCATAATTCAATATTCTTCCGAGGCACCCTCACATATAAGGTAGGCTTATCCCTCCCCCAGGATCCTGTAACCTCATGAGTGAGACCCCACAAATCCTCGGGAAGCCCCGATTGAAGAAGAGGTAGAGGATTGTGCAGCACCGCCCTGATTTACCTTGAGCTGCAAATGCTGGGTAGATCCCAGAATGCCCAGAGCCACCAGGCTTCCTGTTCCCCTCTTCCCCCTCTTCCCACTTCTCTCTTCACTTTAAACTTCCATACATGCGTGTTTCACAGAACACAGCTGAAGGCCGATATATGTAGGAAGAGAGAGAAGGCAAAGCCTAGTGCTCTCAGTACCTATTAAGGAAAACATGATCCACTTTGTACTATTTGGTGGAGAGGTGAGAGGTCAAATCCAGCTCTGACCCACAGTCGGCCTTCTCCATCCCCCTCCTTCAAGCATAGAAAACACAACTCAATGATCTCCCGCATGTAAAACACCTCCTAACAAAAATGAAAATGTTAAAGTCCATGTATTATGTGTTTCTCATTCCGAGGTAAAGACCTTGACTCTCAATCTGTTGCTGATCTATCAATTATGTGAGTCCCTAATCTTTATTGGAGAGGTATTTTCAAATCTGTAAGAGCAAAGTTTACGCCAGGCTCTTGAAAGATTAAAGAGATGCCATAACCCAGTGGCCTATATCTGTGCTTAGCCTTACCAGGCCCCACCAAATGGGGCTGACTGCCAATTACATGGAGGGCCTCATACGAGATAGACAAGCTACTTGGAGATTAAAAGCATGTTGCTCTGGTGTCTTCACGCCCCTCCTCACTTCCATGGGGTGACTTGTCCCCCAGTGCCATCTGGAATAACGGCACTTCCTGTGTGAGAGACACGACCCCCGGAGCCTGGGTGCTGGCTTCGGGGTAGGTGCCGCTCTCCAGAAGAGGAAAGGAATGCAGGCTCCCACTTCCACCTCTGCAGTGCCTCCCAGGGGAGAGGGTCACCATTTAATCTGCACACCTGGACAATCTTGGTTAATTCTCAGTGTTTGCATCACCCCTCCTCACCAGCTCCTGGGTTATTTCTCACCTGTATCTTTACTTCACCTCCCACGTTGGAAGTTGGAAGGGCTGTGGATGGCTCAAGCTACTGGGTCCTGGGCCTTTGAGCCCCCAACTCTGTCATCTGCTCAGAGCTGTCTTCCCTGAACTCTGATGGGCCAGCGCTGAGCTCAGCACTCAGTGGAGAAAGGTGAGCGAGATAGCGAGTCGAATCATACAAGCCACATAGAGATTCACTCAGGAGCTGATGGATGAGTGGGAGCCTGACCAGCCAGAGAAAGGTCTGGGTGTTACAGGCAGAGCAAACAGTAGTGGGGACATCGATCTCTTTAAGTCTTTGCACCAGCTTCCTCACCTGGAAAATGAAGAAGTACCGTGTTGCCCTGAAAATAAGACCGGGTCTTATATTAATTTTTGCTCCAAAAGACGCTTTGGGGCTTATGTTCAGGGGATGTCATCCTGAAAAATCATGCTAGTGCAGATTTTCCGGTTAGGTCTTATTTTCCGGGAAACACGGTAGTTACCTGTTCTCCGTGCCTCCACCTGAGCCCCCTCTGCTCTCTTGTCCACACATAAGCTGGAGTGATTCTTTTAAAACCCGGGTCAGATATTGTTCCTCTGCTCAAAAGCCTCCCGTGACTTCCCTCTTCACTGTGAATTAATAGTCTTTGCAAGATCCACAGACCTTGACTCTACCCACCCACCACCCCAACCTCCATTCCCCCATCCTACCCTAGCCCACTCTGCTGTAGCCACACTGACCATCTTGCTGTTTGCAAACAACAACGCCTGCCTTAGGGCATTTGCACGCGCTATTCCATTCTCTCTGCCAGGAAGTTCTTCCCCAAACACCCTATTTTCACATGTCCTTCAGACCTTTCAAATGCTTTCTTCTGAGAGGCTGCCCATATCCCCCCGTGTGATATCACTGCCCCCTCTCACCCATCGCCCCATATGCCCTAACCAGCTATATTTGCCTTGGTGGCACTTTTTGCCACTTGATACAGTGTATCTTTTTATATTTAGTATTGGCCCTCTTCTAGCTTATTCACAGCTATATCCCCACACCTAGCCCAGTGCCTGGCACATAGTAGGGGCCTGAAGATGGCCCCCAGTGGCCCTGCCTTGTGTAGCCCTCATTGAATCAGGGTTGGTCCTAGGTGGCCAGTTACCAGGAGGTGATGTAGGTGATTTCTGAAATGAGGACACAAAAGGCCTCCTAGCGTCCCCCATGGGCTCTCAGAACACCTGACCTGGAGCCCTGAGCTGCTTCCTCAAGGAATCCAGCTTCCTTGAGGCCACCATGCTGGAGTGACCCAGTGGAGGGCCTGTGTAAAAAGAGATGCCAGCTCCACCCATTCCATTCGTCCAGATAAGGCCTCTGATAAAATGAAGCAGAGACAAGCAGTCCTTGGGAGCTCTGCCCAAATCACAGATTCATACACCAAAGAAAAGATTACTGTTTGGAGCCACTAAGTTTTGGGGTCATTTGTTACGCAGCGGTGGATAACCAGAACATCTGCCAGATAAATCCTCATCACAGAGTCAGTTCCTGGGGGACCCCATCCTGGCCAGTGGTGAGGGTCAAATGAACAAGTGCGCATAGCGTCTGCCCTCCTACACACCTGCTAGTAGCTCACTGTCCACATTGCACGCTCACCTACCCTGGGAAGCTTTACAGACATGCTCAACAACGCTTTCGCTCAGTACATTGTACAGCGTCTGTACAGGACCAGAGGCAGTGGACACATTGGCGTTGGGAGGGCGTGGGGTGAGTACGGAAAATAGCCTGCACCAGGCCTTCACAAAATGCTTGGTATTTCTCTTGGACCAGAGTCAGTAATTAAAATGTAACCAGAGGTACATATTATTCATATGAATTGATGCTTTGCACAAGGTCACGGCAAATTGAAATCACCTGGCAGGAGGACTCTGGGCCCAGGGAAGAACCTATGCCCAGGGACCTCGGATGGGGCTCCATCTCAGCCCCGCCCCCCCAGCAGTACAACCTCCACAGAAGTGAGCTGCAGATGTGGGGAGTAGGGGGCCCACACCCTTAAAAGAGGCTAAACACTCAGGATTCCGACCCAAAGTGGACAGACACACAGCAGGGGAGCTGCCAGGATGGCAGTGATTAGGTGTTTTGACTCAAGCCCCCAGAGGAGACAGCAAGATCAAAAGAGACTTCTGAGGCTGGCCTGGGACACAGGTGGGCTTCTCTGGGGTCACCGCCCACACCAGGACTCTGTCTCAGGCTTCCAGGGCAGCCTGGGAACTAAGATTTTCCTGCCCCATCGCTGACTCTTCTCAGATCCCTAGGGAGGCCAGGACAGCACTCCCCATTGTGGAGAGGCTACAATCACAGAAGACTTACGCCAGGTGCCCCAGACTCCACACACTCAGCATTTCCTGTGAATCATCTCAGTTAGTCCCCGCCACACCCATCGCATCCCCATTCTCCAGAGGGGCAAAGCAAGCCCGAGGTTGCTTACTAAGGGAGGGAAACCTCCACTCACACACAAATCTGTCTGCCGCCAAAGCCCATTTCTTAAATGGCTTTTGGGAGATATAATAAAAGGCACACAATCTTATGTGTACAGCTTGATACATTTTGACATGTAGACAGTCTGGTTACTGCCATAACGATTGAGTTACAGGGCATTTCCATCAATCCAGGGCGCCTTAGCTGCCCCCTTTGCCATCCATCCCCACCCTCCTCCTCCTTGGCAGTCGTTCTAGTTTTCTTTTCCTAGAATCTCGTATAAATCATCACACCGTATGTACTCTTGTGTCCCACTCCGTTCACTCAATGTAGTATTTTTTCTTATTAGTTTCAGGTGTACAAAACAATGTAATAGTTGGACATTTATCATTTATATCCCTCACACAGTGATAACCTCCCTCCCCCAATCTACTACCCCTCTGACAGCGCATACAGCCGTTACATTTCCACTGTCTCTATTCCTAATGCTGTACTCCACTCCTCGTGACTATATATATATATATATAGTATTTTTGTGGAAGCTCCTTTGCGTTGCATGCATCAACACTGAGTGCTATTCCATTGCGTGGATGCACCCAGTTTGTTTATCCATTCCACCATGGTTAGGCATTTGGGCTTTTGCCAGGGTGGGCTGTTAGGAATGAACCTACCTTGAACATTTGAATACAAGTCTTTGTGTGCATATAAGTCTTCATTCCCCTTGGGTAAATACCAGGAGTGAAATGGCTGGATTGCGTAATTGCATATTTAACTTTATGAGACCGTCACACTGTTTTCCAAAGTGGCTGTGCCTGTGTTACACTCTAGAGTCTACGTGTCTAATGCCTATGACATCAGGCCAGTCTGAGAGACCCGGATCTTTGTCCTTCCTCTGCCACGACCTCAGGCTCATGACTTCATTTCTTAGGATGGTGCTTCCTTCCTCTGTGAAATGGCCTGTTTGAGCCCAGCCCAGACAAATTGATTGCGTTTCTGGGGGTCCAGAGGGGCCCCATATTTCCCTGATGCTCTGCAAATGATCTAACGTGCTTGAGTCAAGGCTGAGAGCTGCTCCTTTAATGGGTATGAGCACATCCTCAAACACCTGGCTTTGAATCCCAGCTCTAGCACTTGAATCCCACAGTTGTGGGGCCTCAGATAAGTTCCTTGGCTCTCTGAACCTCAGTTTCCCTATCTGTAAAGTGGGGATGGCATGTGTGTCTTAGGAGCCTTGACTGGGCTTCAGACTTGGCCAAGGGCCTATTGGGCAAGTGGCCATCAGCTTTTATTCACCTGGGTTGAGACGCATAGGGGAGCAGCCTGAGAAGATGCAGCTCTTACTGCACCTGCAGTTCAGTCTAGATAGAGAGAGAAAAAGCAGGGAGACCACTACTGGCCTGGCTCATGGGCTGGGCCTGGTCCCATAGCATCCTTGGGAGTTCTGCCTGGTTCTGTCCTCACCCCACCCCTGGGTGCCATAGGGCCTTGCCATCAAAGAAGAAAATAGGTCTGTTGGACAACCAGTTCTTTCCAAGAGTAGGAATCAAAAGACGTAGGCTCAAAACCTAGCCCTGCTCTGTGACCTTTGACAAGTGACTTAACCTCTCTGGGCTCCCTTCTTAATCGGTGTGAAACAGGAATGATAAGGAACCCTCTAAGGTCATTGTGAGGATAAAAAGGAGGCATTATATGCATCCAATAAATATTATTTTCTTGAACTGTTTTGGTTTTAATGAAACAGATGTTAAGGAATGGGTAGGATTTCGAAGGAAGGTTGGAAAAATGAAGAAATCAAAAGGAAAAATAGTTTCAATTTTTCAGAAAACACCCAAATGCTCTCAGTGGAAATCTATTTCCCAGCTGTGACAGCACCACCCCCAGTCTTCCAGTCTCAAAGGACTGCCATGAACCCTGAAAGCTGCATCCAGGATTGTCAGTGCGAGCTGGGCTCCCGGCCTCCGGGAGGGCAGACTGAATCCAGTCTGACCAGACCTGGGGTGTTTTCCTGGGTGCTCAGCATTGTCTAGACATGGCCTGGCTGTGTCCAAGCATGTGAAACTCTGTTGTGGGGCCTGACAGCTCCGTTTGGCAGCGGGCTGGGCTGAATGATTGGCGCCAGGATTGTAAGGATGACGACGTGCTGAAATCTCCCTGAGACAGTGTCATATCAGATTGTGCAGCTGCCAGCTCTAGGCTCAATTCTCAGCAAGCGCGTCCTCAGCAACCGATGGAGAGATAGGAGGGCAGACATGATAGCAGTCAGCCCGGGGAGCTGGCCAGGAGGGTCCTTGGGGCTGAGGGAGTCGTCCCTCCCTAGGTGAGCCAGCATAGGTGGGAGGAAGGAGCATTGGACTGAGAGGAAGTTCCGATTCTGGTCATGTCACTGACCAGGTGATGAGAAAAATAAGTGATGAAGAATGGAGGCCCTGAGGTCACATGCAATGTGTGGACCTTGCTTGCATCCTGACTTGGATGGATGGATGGATGGATGGATGGATGGATGGATGGATGGATGGATGGATATAGATCAGTAGATAGATAGGCAGACAGATAGGATAGACTAAGATAGGTGGATAGACAGATGAGAGAGAGACAAATAGAAGTGGCTGCATAGATAGATGATAACAGTATGTGAGTGGATAGGTAGATATCAATGATAGGTGATATAGATTGATAAAGATATGGAAATTAGGAAAAAATGAGCAATCAGTGGATATTCGATTATTTTGAAAAATTGTTTGCTTTTTAGGTGTGAAACTGGCACTGTACAAAATAGACCTAGCCAATCAAAATCCTCCTGAATGTAATGCTGATATGCTGAGGAGACAGAGACTTCCACTTACCTCTTGGATCTCTAGGACCCAACAAATAGGAGGAAAGAGAGAAATAAAACAACATCATCACTTAGTGCAGGTTTATTGTTTACCAGGTACTCACCGTGGTGTGGGGGGGAAAAGATGATGAACAAGGCAGGGCTTACCGTCTCAGGTGCCACTGTCCCATACAGAACCCACCAGCCACGTGCAGCGATTTAAATTTAAGTCGTTAAAACTAGATGAAATTAAAAATGCAGTTCCTCAAGTCACACCAGCCACATGTCAAGTGTTCTAACAGCCGCATGTGGGCAACCAACGGGGACAGCATGGTTCTAGAACATTCCATGGTACAGAAAGTTCTCCTGGACAGCGCTGTTCTAGGGAGTCGTGGTCTGAGAATAGACACAGCATTACTAGGGCAATGAGCCAAGAGCTGCTGCAAGGCAAGACGGGAGGGGGGATGAATGACAAGCACCGTGTGTGCAGCAGGGGTGGGGCAGACGAGACTCAGACTTCTCTTTGGGGAGCCTCTCTACTCCATTCCCCTCCAGGAACTCGAGTCCCTGTGCTCACGGAACTTATGTCTCATGTAGAAAGCAAGCATTAACCAGCTAATCTATTACATTCATTTATACATGCAGTCAGCTTCTTGTTAACCAACCCACCCGTGGCTTACAATTTACTAACTTCCCAAGTTAGAATCACTATGTTGCAGGGAGACTCTGGGGTCTTCATCTGGCACTTCACCTTCAATCCATGTTTCAGCGTGTGTCCCGTTGTTTCTCCCCACGTTTCCATTCTCAGATGCCCATTTCGTTATACCCAGCATGCAAAGCAGGCCAGCCATGGCACCAATTTCCCTGTGATGGCTGACAACTATAAATAGCCTGAGGCTACAGCCCAATTACTGCTCACCACTAAAAATGCTAGGCCCTTCCACCCACTAGCCTAGACCCAAGTGCTGACACCCCAACAGTCTGCTTTCTGTCCATGACTCCAGTTCCCAAACAACCTTGATCTAAACCATAGCATTTCATCATTTTAGTATTTGCTGGTGACAGAAGGAAACCAAGAATGGCCCTTTCTACAAAGAGCAACTGTGATGCTGAGTCTCCTTTCTAGGAGAAAGGGAGAGTTTTGCTCAGCATGAACTCAATGCCCACATCCTGGGTTTCAGATCAACGTCAAATCATTTGAGATGGGAGGAGGTTTTCTCTTTTGACTCCATGTATATTCTAGGCTTGATGGAAGCTGGCTGCCTAAAATGGCTTTTAGGGTGTCTGAGCTCCAAACGGCTGTTGGCAAGATGTATTGGGAACGTGGTATGGTTTTCAATAATCCAAATTCTCTGTGAGTCAGTTTCTCCACTCACCTGGTTGGCATGGGTCGGGAAAAAGTAACATAAATGTCGGCCATAACACTAACATGGTGGGAGGAGGAAAGGACTGAGTTTGTTGGGGCTGGAAGCTGTTGATAAAATAGAACACATAGAGCCCCTCGGAAGATCTGTTGGGGTGGAACAACCTCCAGTCACTAGATATTTGGTGATGCAGGTGCAGCTGCTGAGTCTGAGAGCATGTGCTAGGTGGCAGGTGGTAGTCAGGAACCATGCGCTCAAGCAGGTAGGCAGGGTCCCAACCCAAGAGTGCGAGGACAGCCGCAAGAGGCAATGACGTTTGGAGGCATCTCACAGCGTCCTCTGTGATGCAGGATTCAGGGACAGGAGTTCAGAGCCTAGAAGGACTAAGGGAAGTCAAACAGAGCCCTACACCTGGGAAAGATGGAGAAACAGGCTAGGATGTGGGCCCACAGTAACAAGGCAGAAAGACATGCACCAAAACCCAGAACGCTGGTGGACCTGTGGTCATGAGGAAAAAGCAAACAGCCCAGTTGCTGGAACTTGCTTGTCACAGAAAATTTCTGAAATGATGTGGATGCTGCTATCTAAAGCCCTATGTATGCCGGGCACTTTATAAACCAAGACCTGGCCTGTTTCATACTCCTGTGGGGCCCACACTTCTCCATCACAACACTGGCCAAACACAGTCACACTGCTCAATGACTCTTCTCACACTCACAGCTCCACGCGGGGGCCTGTTCTGTCTTGTTCCACCGTGTGTCCAGGGATTGTCCGCAGGTACCCAGTAAGGGTCCAAAAAGTGAGGGTGGAGAGAGAGGCATGGAAGGAGGGCGACAGAAAACAGAGAGGGGTAAGGAGAGAGTGGGAGAAAGGGAAGGTATGAAAGAAAGGAAGGAAATGAGGAAAAGGGGAAGGACAGAGAAAGAAAGGGAGGTTTCGAATCCTGAGGATGATCCCAGCCATCGGTGCCACAGGGACATGTCCACCCCTCCCTGGTGGGGGACCACGGATGTGCACACGGTGACACCTTTGGGAGTTGGTGGGGAAAGTGTCAAGCATTTAAAAAGAGTAGAGAAAAGAAAGTGAGACAGGACTTTTTAAACATCCGCTCCATGCACACCATTGCACCCATCCTTTGAAACATTTCTTTCCCTCTGTGTTTCTCATAGCTTTCGTTTCTGCTGATCACAGAATTTGGAAAATTGAGACATTCTAGAACATCAGAGAAGAAAGTGAAGCATCCTCGTAAATCCCACCACACACTCGCCTCACTGTCCAGGAGAAGAAGGTGCTTCTCAACGGTCTTATTGTTCCATTATTTTAAAAAGAGACTGCGTTTGTCCCAATCGTTAAACAGGAAAAGCGATGACTGAGATTCAGTGGCCATGCAAATCAGAGGTATCGTGGAGCCCTTTGGTTATACTGCTAGCATGGGAAGATTTGGCCAGGCTGAGCCACATCAGCATTGCACTCTGGGTAAAAGCTTGAGATGAATGGTGCAATCCAGAGACGCTGAAGGAGGTATTTTATGTAACATATCTTACAGCAAGCTCTGAACTAGCAGCACATAGTAAAAGGGCTGCTGTATTTGTTTAATAATGACAATAGCAGCTAAAGTTAACTACACACAGCCCAGAATCCTGTTTTAAAAGTACTAACTATGAGGCTAAGTTCCTATAAAAGCCTAGGATGGTAGACAGGCTATAGAATACAGAAATCCATTTGGGGGCGCCAACTGGTGGAAGCAACTTGGGAAAGATCTCATGGTTACATTTAGTAAATTATTTTTTTTTGAAGTACCTATCTTTTGACTTAAAATTCTTCTTCAACAAATTTATCCCGAGAAACATGCTCATAAATGTGCCAAAATAATTGTACAAGGATTTTTCACTGTAGCACCATTTGTCATAGCAAATCATTAGAAAAAAACCCAAACTTTCTCAAATAAGGGACTGGTTAAATAAACTACAATCCAACAGAAAAACATCCAGACATTCGAGAGTAAAAGAGCAATGTGGATAAGCATGGGGAATGCCCAAAGTCCAGCATTAAGTGAAAGAAAAGTCATAAAACCGGAAGTAGGGTTCATTCCCACTTTTTACCAAAAGGAAATAAAAACAATAGACGCTGGATGGACATGCAAATGTGTTCCACAGTATCTAAGTGTGGCTCTCTTGAAAGTGGGAACTGAAAACCCTGCATGGTCACTTGAATGTTATTTGAATTTAAAAAAAAATAACTGTATGTCACATGTTTACATAAAATATAAGTAGACAAAAATAATTAGTATAAAATCACAGTTGAACATCCCAGAGAGTTGAGGAAAAAATTTTAAAAGTAAAATCTGCTATACATCTGTGATGCCTGAAGTTTTTACAAATACGTGTAAATTTTTCTTTGGGGGTGGGGGATAGTTCTTTAAATAAAGTAAACTACCAAAAACATTTTTTTGAAACTCAGCTGCTAGTACTTTGTAAACCTTTGGAGGAGTTTATTTTATTATTATTCTCCTGGATGCAGTTTCTCTCTCTGCTAACAATAAGACATGGTAAATATTTGCATTCTCTTCACTCTGGAGAGAACAAAAAGAACATTCCAGATGCCCTCTCTAAGTGCTTTGAGTCTAATTTAAGTAAAGAAGTGCACCAAATATTATCAGAGTTGATAACATATGTGCTATTTTGCTTTCTAATTACTTTTATGAAAAATAATTGAGCCGGTTCTGGCAGGACCCTTCCAGGTTACAGACGGCCACCTTTTCATTGTGTCCTCACAGGTTGGAAGGGGCCAGGGATTTCTCTGGGCTTTCTTTCATCACTAATCCCATTCATAGGGGCTCTGTCCTCATGCTGTAATCACCTCCCAAAGGTCCCACCTCCTAAAAGTCCCACTCCACATTGGGGGTCAGGATTTCAACATATGAATTTTGGGGGTACACAACATTCAGACCACAACCCTGTCTTTTAACTCTGCTTTCCTCTCTATTCCCTCTACTCTCAGGCAGGACTTGCCCACATGGAAGCAGGATGGCTGCCGGAGCACAAGGCTTGCATTCTATCTCCATGAGTTCCCCAGCCAAACAGAGACATTCCTTTCCCAATGGTCTGTGACCACTGTGTCACTTTGACTTATATGGGTCCCATATCTGTCCATGACCCAAGCACTGTGGCAGTGGGGGGATGTGGTTGGCCAACCTGAATCTCCAGGCCACTCTGGACACAGACAGTAAGTAGCCCCTCCCAAATAAAATGGACTGACAGTGCTATTGTCAGAAGACAGGAAAATGATGCTAAACAAGCAAAACACCAGCTGTCAATCATGTCCTTGAGACAGGACCACACCACCCTGCACTCCCTCAGGTCTCTGAGTGTGTGGAGGTAGGAGCTTCCTCACCTTCCTATGTGTGAGAAGCATTGGCTGGATATTGTTTGGGACGATCAACATTTATTTCCACCTCATGTATCCCAGGACTAGAAGACAGAGAACTACATTTCTCCCAGACCCCTGGCTTTCAAACTTCCATAGGCAGCATACGTTCCATCGATGAGAAACTCTCGTGTAAGGTTTGGAAGGCAGAAGCCACTCTTGTTTCTCTGGCAGCCACAGAGGATGTGTGGGCTTTGGCAAGTGTAAGTTCTTGTAGCCACCTCTGTGTTTCCTTGCCAGCCATCCAGCTCCGGATGGCAAGGCAGTGGTTTCCCACAGTTTTCTGACCTATTGGTCATAGGTCTGACTCCTTGAGTCTTTGAATTACACTTACAGTGACAAACCTGAAAGCTGGATACAGCCTCTCCTGACTTCACTCCCACAGGTTTTCTGAAGGCTTTGTAAACACATAATTCCTTTTCCTTTGAAATATCGAGTGTGGTTTATTTTTCTAACTGGACTCTGACTGTAATATTGTACTTTGGTGGAAAATTTTAAGGAGCTCTACTTGATCCAGACTTGTCTTTTTCTGATGAGAAAACAGACGCCCGGGGGGAAAACAATCTGCCATGTTCACCAGTTTGCAGAATTTTTCCCTAAGCCTACACTGCTGATACCATAATCACCAGCCACTTATGGTTACTTAAATTTAAATGAACTAAAACTATATCAAATTTAAAATTTAGTTCCTCAATTGTTCTCACTATATAGCAAGTGCTTGGTGCCACCTGTGGCCAGTGACTACCCTCTGAGAGACCATGTGTCGTATTTTAGAACATTTCCATCGTCACAGAACATGCTATTGGACAGTGCTCTTCTAAGCAATCATAGTATAAATCTCTGTCCCTTTTGACATTAATCTTCTTACCAATAGTAGCACTAGAAGGATGACTTATCCAAATCTTTTGTGTTGCAAATAGGGAAACTGAGACCCAGTCAAATAGTGATTCAAAATTACCCAATGGCCTAATGAGGCCAACTCGCCACTAATTTGAGTCATCTAGTAGTTCAAATCAAAACTGTATATATTCATGTCAAATAGAACACTAATCTTAAAAAGAATGGTAAGAGAAAAGAAAAGCAAGCAAGTAATTACTTTTATAAATGACCCATTAGCGTTGATTTGTCAATGGATTCAACTAACTGCTTTTTAAATAATATGGGGGGGGGTGTTTTGTTGTGTTGTTTTGTTTCATCTTGTTTTATTCCACAAATAAACCGTATTTTGCATCTGATTCAGATTCCAAGATTCTAAGTAGAACTTGAAATGTGATCTGTGGTGACATGTTCTCTAAAAGCCGAGTCATCAAGCCAAGGCTCATTCTGTGAATCACAGAACATGTCTGCTTTCCACGAGCTGGTCACTGGCGGATAAGATCCCTTCCAATAAAAGGACATTACTGAGAAGATTTCTCAAATCACTGCGGGAATACATTTTCTTGCAAAGACCCATGAATGTTTTGGAGGTAGGAGTAATTATTTCCTAAAAACATTTTCCTCTTTATGGCTTCTCGGAAAGACTGTCCAGGCTCTGACCACCTGCGTGTCCAGGGGATGTCCCACTCAGAGGCAGTGAAGATGAGCATGCAATATAGTGTCTGTGGTCTCTGAAATGAAAGAGCGAATAGAACATTGAAGGAAAGCAATGTGCTTTTCTTCAACATAAGGTTTCCTCCCCCAAAACAGCATCAGAGACGATTGGAAGCTGGGCGTCATTCCAAAGGTTAGAGACGGGGCCAAAACATATCATTTCAGCCTTTTCGGATAGCCATTTCTGAAATGTTAAATATTGTCTCACCACAGTTGCAAAAGTCCGTCCCTCAAACAGAGCCTGGAAGCAGAACATGTGCCATCTACTTGGCATCCCCAAACCATAATGTCCCAACTCCTCACCAGGTTTCCCAGGCTTCTGTGATCTGACCCAGCCCTCCCGTCCAACCTCATAGCAAACCAACTTTTCCTCTCTCAAAATGGCCACTCTGTCTACTTGTTTGAAATTGTGTAGCTCATTCCTCCTAACAACGCTGGGAGGCAAGGTTTATGATTCCCAATTTTCAACGGAGAGGAAAAGGCTCAACGAGGTTGGGTGACTGGCCCAGGGTCACACAGCTGGGAAATGACAGACCTGTAGTACCAACCTGAGTCTCCCGATTCCAAATCCAGCCCCTCTGCTGCTTTGCCAAAACATGAGAGCGAAACAACCCCTGAAACCTCGTCAGCCTTGTCACCATGACCTACGACCGAAGGCAGCGACTGAGTCAGGAGAAGAAAAGTTTATCTATATTTGTCCTACAGACCAGTCAGCTGCCTTGTCCTAGGGCTGTGGCTATACCATCTGAGCAGACACAACAAACTTTTAATGACTTTCCACAACTCTGAACCAGAAGTATATTTTTACTCTGTGAGTCAGCCATTTATTTGTCAATAGAGGCCAATAAAGGGAAAGGCCCAGGGGCCATTTATAAACAGATGACAGCCCTAGAGACATCCCGGGGAAGGCGAACTATTTAGGAATGCCGCTGTCCCTGAAAACAATGGCAGGGGAACAGATGAGCTGCTGAGGGCTGTCTGGGAAATGGGTCACTGGGGAGAGCCCAGGGCAGAGGAGGTGCTCAGAGGTGGACAGGATAATGACAGAGCACACAGGTCTTGGGCAGAGCTGTAGCCCAGCTCCACTTAGGAACCATGTGCACATGTGTAAAGTGACTCACTCCACTGAGCGTCAGCTTCATCATCTGTGAAGTGGGGGATGCAGATGCCAGCCTTGCGGGGCTTTGTGAAGATGAGAGGAGATGAGGTACATAATGAGCAGTGCCCAAGCGTCGTCATCTGTGATGGTGAGAAGGAGGCCAGCGGTGACTGATGATGGTGTGATAGGAAGGAGGATTTGTTCCGGATTCGTGATCTAAAAATGAACGGCATTAACTGAATACCTACCATGTGCCAGATGTTTACCATGTGTGGAGGAAGGAGGGGAAAGAAGCATGCGTAAACACAGCCCCTCCGAAAAGAGGAAGGAATGGAGGGACAAGAGCTCTTTCTCACTGAGCTCCTGTCTTGCAGGATCTACCAAAGCTAAAAACGTGTACACTCTATAGTAAGCAACTCCTTTTCTGACTATCTACCCCATGGAAATGGGGGTTTATGTTCTTCAAGAAAGCATGTGCAAGAACGCTCATAGCAGCTTTACTCTTCATAGTCAAGAACTGCAAAAAACATCCCAAGCGTCTACAGAATGAACAGATTGCAGAATAGTCTATTCATGTGGGGGAATATGACACTGTGATGAGAAAGGAACAAACCACCGCTACACACAACCCCATGGATGAGTCTCACATCATAATGCTGAGGAAAGGAGGGCAGACACAAAAGAGCACACGCTGTGTGATTCCATTTCTATTACAGTCAAGAGGAGATAAAACTAATCTATGCTAATAGAGGTCAAAATAGTGGTTACTTCTAGGGCGGGGAGTTTTGGCTGGGAAAGGGCACAAGGAAACTTTCTGGGGTGCTGGAAATAGTCCACAGAATAATCTGAGAGGTGATCAAAAAATGCACACACGAGTAAAATTTTATGTTGTACCTATATGTTTTGAAAAAGAGTAAGATATAGTCATAGAAATGTCAAGACTAAAAAGTATCTCAAAGGTCACTTTGTGATCCAGGGATTGCAAACTCAAGTCTACAGGGGCCAGGAAGACAGTAGAGGTGGCTGACATGAACCATCTGTAAGGCAGTAGACACCAGGCTGCTCAGATTGCTATGAGTGTGTTTTAAAATATTGTTAAACCAAAGAAAACAGCCAAAGCTTGCATTCCCCAGGCCACAGGCTGCAAGTCTGTGCCTTCTGTCTACAACCCTTCATTTCACAGTTTGGAGATACAGAGGGACCTGCCCAAGCTGGCACAGCTAAGTGATAGAAAGTAGACTAAGAGAAATATCCTTAGAGTGAGCTTTTTTCAAACCCTGACAAATGGGCAGCAGGCTACAGTGGGAAAACTTGGACTAGGAAGTAGAAAGATATGGCCTTACTTCTGGCTCCATCTGAAAGTCCTAAGACTCTTGGGGTAAGTCACTTAACCTTGCTCGGTGCCTCAGTTTCTTCATCAAATGGATAATGATTCTTAAGAATATGGAAACTCCAACTTACATCTTTGCCATCCGCCCAGGGTGCCCCATTCATGGTAGGTACTCGGCAAATGTTGCTCGGTCAAATTAATTAATCAATGGATCCTTCTTGATTATATCAAAGGGATGCTCTGAGGGGAAAAAAATGGTAAATACAAAAGCACTTAGTAAGGTTATCCAAATGCAACGTGCTAGCTGGAACCATCTGTCACAGGAAGCCAACTGTTAGCAATGACAAAGCTGAGGAAACCTCAGGTTCACATACTTGAACTAGGAATACAGCTTCTCTCCCCAAAGTACTTCAGGTCAGCCATCACAGAGCAGTGAGACTGGTCTAATATCTGTTTGCAAACATTCTGTTTTCTAGACACCAAACTGTCCAATGTGTGCTTTTAAATATTTTAACAGATGCAGTTCATCAAGACTCTTGGTTGAAGGAGACAAAAGTACAACACAATCTAGCTTAAGTAAACTGGCTCGTCTAATCAAATACAAAGAGCAGAGTGAGCGTCAGACACTCAAATGCTCTCTCTCTCTCTCTCTCTCTCCATCTTCTGCTCTTTTGTCTCCCAAGAAAAAAAGAAACCACCAAGTTGACACTCTCCTCCTTGTCATAATCAGATGGTGTGGAAGTGAACCAAAAAAGGGAAAACCTCACTGGGTGACTTTCAGGTCAGCTCCATCCACCCACCACAGGCTGGAACCACAGTCGCAAGCACCTCGTCTCCATTCTTTCTCGGAGAGAGCATTTGCCTACCGGCGCCAGCGGAAAAACCATGCCCTGAACTCTGATTGGCCCACAGGGGTCACATGTCTGAAGCTGGGCCAATCGCAGTGGCCTGGGGTGGAGTCTGATACAGACGTAACTCATGGAGGATTCTCTGGGCTACCCACTGACATTGTTTCTGGTACCTCAAACAAAGATTTGTGGTTTTCTTTTTAGTTTGTGCTCAACTGCCTGCATTACGTCTTTTTATAGTTCTGGAAAGATGTTGAGTGAGTGGAGGGATCAAGAAGAGAGTGTAAATGTCTAACTAGTACATTGTTTTGTACACCTGAAACTAATAAAAAGAAGAGGAAGAAGAGAGTGTCAAGACTATATGGAAGAAGAGGGAGGAAAAGAGAGAAGAAATGGTGGCTAGAGGAGACATTAAATTATGCATAATAATTATTGTTTACAGGCACTTTCACATTCCTCATCTTTTGGTCCTCAACCGAAACCCTGGGAGGTGAGGCAGGGGTTCAGGGCAGTGATTACCCTCCCCACTCTCCCAGTGAGACAAACAGATTGCAGAGAGGTGAAATGACTCTGCCTGCGCTCACTTGTTAGCTAGATTACCAAGATGAAGAAGGAACAAGAGCCAAGCGTGCTCACTGCCTCCCCAGCTCTACCCCCGCCCCTGCACTGCTTCCCGCAGACATCAGCCCCTCCCCGGAGTGTGGGGCTCACCACGGTACAGAACACTGTTCCACTATTTAGTGAATGTTTTCCTTTAAGTCGACTCACAATTTGTGTTTTAATAACTTTCAAAACTAAAGCTTATAGGATTGCCAGCAATGGAAAATCAGTATCTCTTGATAATAGAATAACTAAAAGTTGGTACAATGAAAGGGAAGCAATGTTGTTCAAATCTAGCTGGACATTGTTACCTGCCCAAGGCTCCATTGCTGAGGCCCTGATCTGTCTTCCTTACGGGAGAAGATGAGCAGGTGCTAGAAGTGAACACCGACGGAGACTCTCCTTCATGTAATCAGATGGTGTGGAAGAGAATGGAAAAGAGAATAGCTTTCTCACTGGGTGACTCAATGATAAGTAATGCGCATCTGAGCACCACCTAAGAATGAAATATGGAAAAGCATGTTTATTTTAGCTGTATGTTCATTTTCAGGATATCTCTGCTTTTTCCTGCCCTTCATTCCTGTCAGGTCTTAGTACATGACGGAACAGGGTCCTTCCTGCCCCTGCAACATTGCAACACTGGATGTCTTATAACTGTGGGTCCAAATAAATTAAAAAAAAAAAAAGTGTGTGTGAGAGAGAGAGAGAGAGAAAGAGAGAGAGACAGAGAGACAGAGACTCAGTCAATGGAGTTAAATGCAGGGCCAAAAGGGTATATTTCTGGGTAGGTAAAAGGAAATATTAAGCCTATCAAAATGTAAAATAAATTGTTCTAATAGGATTGACTTTATAAAGCATTTTTATACATAAACCTTAAAAATTCATCTTTTCCTAAGGGAAGAGAAACTTGTTACATGCAAGGATGTAATCAGAAAAATCCAAAATATGGGCAATGCCACATCATAAATGACCTATTTCTTCAACAAATAAATTGCCAAAAGAAAGAAAGGAGAGTAACCAAAGGATTAAAAGCAACTTAAAAGCTACAACAACCAAATGCAATATATGGGTGGCCCTTGTTTAGATGCTGATTCAAATAACCCAATTTAAAAAAAAAAAAAAAAAACATTTATGAGAAAATAGAGGGAAATGAATCACTGACAGGATATTATATGACATTTAAGAATTTACTGTCAATTTGTGATCAGGACATTGTGGATTTTTAAAGAGTCTTTCCTTATAGTTTAGAGAGATCTATGAAATATTAGAGAATGAAATGATATGAAGTCCGGGATTCATTTCAAAACCCAGAGCGGTACTGCGCTGACAATTGCTGAAGCTTGGCAAGTAGTACATGAGAGCGTTCTCTACTCTTGAATATGTCTTAAACTTTTCATCATAAAAAGTTTAAAATAATTCAGACTTTGCAAAAAAATTAGAAGTCCCTCTAAGTTGTGTTCCCCTAAAATGTGGGACACCGATCCCCACAATATCTTCCAGGCCACCCTTCTCTGGGCAGAATCAAGGTGGTAAAGTAAATGGGGTCCATTATTCTGGTTGCTCACTGGGCCGATTGCAAGGCTCCTGGATGCAAAGGTTGTGGGGCACTGGTCCTGGATTGGGGCGTGGGATCCTAACAGGTCTTCAAAAGAGGCAGGTTTTGCCCATTTCACAGCCCACTGAAAATTCACAGTTCTCTAATTGTGAACCAAACATGAACATTCTTTGGGTTTGGGAGCTCATTTATGCTTGGCAAAAGGCAACATCTCATTTCAAAGCTAGGAAGGGAAGACTTGAAAAGATTTAAAATCCAACTCCGAAAGCTCCTTGGACATCGAATAGCTTTTTTGAAACAAGGTTTTGATGAGTTAAGAGCAAACGAATCAGAAACATATGGATTAAATTCCCCTTAAAATCCACATGGGCTTAGAAATGAAGGAGAAAGGGGCTTGGCAAATATCTTTTCGGTTTTATCAAACCCCAAGTATTTCAAAAACAGTGTGAGATAGTCGGCAAATCCAAAATGTAGCTGAATTTGTCCAATGCTAATAGCAGGTCTAATGAAAGGATCCCACTGAATTAGTTGGGATGCCATACCAGGATGGGTATTATCTTTCCCTCCATCCAACAAGCACAGGTTCCCCACTCCCCACCCCCGCACCCTCCCCCACACACACACACCCGTCAAGCCAGAAAGCTGGGAGCTGAAAACTCTAGCTAAATGGTTCTGATCTTTGCAATTTCCCTGTTCTTCTTGATAACTGCATTAAAGGAAATTGCAAAAGGCAGCATTTCCATTTTGTTCTGGTCCCTAACCCAAATTGGAGACACCCTCCAAAAATCCCATTGCAGCCATTCTATGGGAAACCAAAATGGCTCCCACCAGAAGAAAGTAATATGAGTACAGCTCTATGTGCCTGAGACGGGACCCCTGTCTTGGGCTCTGAACAAAAGCAAAGTACCTGTTTCTTAAGAATCAAAGTCTGGACTGCAGCAGGAGTTTCCGTGGTCAGGCATATATAGCAGGGGCCCCTCTGAGCTCAAATGACAGACTGAACAGTCCTCAACCATCACTGAAGTCAACTCCCTTTTCATACTTGTGAGGAAACTGTATTCAGAGAGCACGGGCCCTGCTGGGGGTCACCTGTACAGATAGATACACAGCAGTGATGCCAGTGGTGGGACCAAGCTTCCTGATTCCTAGGCCACACATAGGCTCTATCTCAAGATCAGGTATTACACAACTGCAGGAAAACACTCTGGAGCCTAACTCTGAGAATCCTTGTGGAGGGTGTGCCTAGAGTGGTGCAAAGAATGCATTGGTAGCCAACACAATTCCAGAATAAGCACCACCTGTCTTTGCCACGTCAGTGCTATCTAAAGGGAAGCACCCATTTCATCCATATTCACTGAGAACCTGGCAAGGAGATGGATGAGAATGGAGGTAAGAGCATGGACTCTGGAGCCCAACTAGCTGGGTTTGTCTTTCAGCTCTACCACTTAGAGCTGCGTGATGTTGGGCAAGCTACCTAACCTCTCTGTGTACCCATGGGGCTCATCTGTAAAGTGAGGATAGTAATAGCTCCCGTCTCAGTGTCGTTGGAAGGATTGCATGAGTTTCTGCATGTAAGGCTGTTGGCATTGGTCTGGCCCAGAGGGAGTGCTTAGTCAGTGCTCACCACGATGATTATTATGGGGTGCCAGTCACTGCACATAAATGACCTCACCCCATTTAATCCTCACCACTGCCTTGATGCTATTACCCCATTTGAGGGATGAGAAATCTGAGGCTCCAAGAGGCTGAATAACTTGCTAACAAGTAGCAAAGCCAGATCTCCAGTCCAGATAGGGCTGGCTCCTAGGCCACCTGGAACCCAGAAGGCACCTCTTCTCCAAGGCGCACAGCATGGCAAGCAGAGGAGAGGTTGGCTTTCTGCCTCAGCTTGGCCTCTTGGCCAGTTCAGCACAGTGAACAAGCTTCACAACCAATGGTCATGGCCCTGAAGAGATAGAGAGACAAAGGAGAGGAGACTCCACTCCAGCACAGTATCCAGAGCCCTGTTCTGAGCTCCAGGCCCAGCCCTGCCACCTCCCAGTAAGTTCACTGCCTGAGCTCCATCCCCTCAACTGTAAAATGGGCCTGATGTTAGCACCTACATCACAGGACTGGGAAAAATAAATGACAGAGACTTGTAATGCTCTCACTTGGCAGGGATCCCGGCACATGCTAATTGCCCGATAATTGTAAACCACTCATGACTATGTTGTCACTGCCAACAGATGCCCCAGCCTCCACCTCCAGAAGTACAAATGTCTTCATAACACAGAGTCCTTCGAGGCTGTTTCCTGTCTAAAACTCACCTCCATGGCATACCTGGGCACCCAGCATTGTGCCTACCGGAGCCTGCCCAGGCTTGAGGCACAGAAATGCAAAGAAATGCCAGGGCTCCCATTGTCTTCATATTCCACTGACATTCTGGGGTTTGCCTTCATGGGCGAGCCAGGTGTAGGGCAGTTGTTTTGTCCATGAACATGCAAATGGCTGCCTCTAGTCACGCCTCAAGATCTGATACCAAATGAATCACTACAATTCTAAGATGTCACCAAAAAACGGGGTCAGGTAGATGGGTCGTGTTTTCAGCTCAGCATCATGGATACAGGCTGAACATCCCTCAACCTCAGTTCTCTCATCTGCGAAATGGAGCCAATAATACCTGCTTCTACAGGATGGTACCAAGGACCTAGTAAGTGTTGCATAAATGGTGTTCCCACCACTAGAGGCCCTACTTCCTTCCCCAATCCAGCTTCACACTAAAAGCTAAGAACACCGTGGGTCAACCCATAAGCAGCAGGCAAAGTGATGAGCTCGTCCCCTGGGCTCATTGAAGATGAAAAGACTTGCTTCGCTATGTCAAGATCACAAACCTATTACACTTTTAAAACCCAAAGAGGAGGCCCGGGCCCTTTGAAGCCAACGTAAATACAACTGTTTAACAGCTTATTTTAACTATCCAATGGGAACCGAGTCCCTTAGATGGATTCACGTTGCCAGCAATCTCTTTTACCGACATGGTACTCGTTAGAAATCAGGATTTTTACTAAATGTCCTGCAGTCGCCTCCGCTTTGTGTCTTAACAGGGCTGTCTTTATGTGAGTTTTCTTTGGCTTCCCAATAGAAGAGTAACAGATTCCTTTTGAAGTTTTTTTATTGATGAATGAGCCGCTATAAATAACCTTTCGTGGCAGCCGCCCCGATCTCTGAAGTTTATTCTGGAATAATAGTAGCAGTGGGAACGAAGGGCAATTTACGGCAGCGTGTCATGAAATAGTTTAATGGGCTTCATACTGTTTAACTTAATCTTTACAGATGTAAAAACAGAAATACAATTATTTTAACAACTATTATTACATATTGCTTCGCTAATGAAAACAAAGCCGTGGGCAGCCCTCTGAGACACTAAGGGGAACTTATGAAACCAGGAGGAGACGCAAATACTGGATACTGGCAGGATCCCCCTCGATCTGGGGATAGATGGAGAGCCATTGATGGAGGTTCTTGATTCCCCCAGAAGTCTCTTTCTGCCTCTCCACTTTCACACACACACACACACACACACACACACACACACACACACACGTCATCATCGTGTGGTTATATTGAGGGCAGCTTCCCTGAGCCGATTTCAAGCTCAGCTCTGCGGTATGAATTATGGGGCCCATGGAGAATTTTTGTTGCTGGGAAAGACAACCGCTTGCCCTTAATGGAGCTCGAACGACTTTTCCTGTTTCTCACAGTCCCCAGCTGCCACCCCGCCTCCTTGTTCCTACCCCCTCCCCCATCTTCACAGCTCCAGCTTCCAGGGAGCATCCTTCTCGCTCGGGAGGGGATGGGGCTACAACCACTCGAAACCTATAAATCCAGAGGTCCGGTCTGCAGTTTGAAGTTCTCCCTGGCCCCTCCGGGAAGTCTCGGAGATTAAAAATGGAACCCCTGGGTCTCGTCCACAGTCATGTAAAGACAGCCCTTTTCTTTGATTCTTCAGGGAGGTCCTTGCCTACGGAGGCGGTCCAGAGTCTCAAAACCCTGTTCCGGTTAGCATTTTTCTCATGAGCTGCAGCCTAAGCCCCCTGCACTCCAGACTGGGAGCTGGGAGCCCCCATGCGACCCTTCGCTATTTCATTTCATGCCTTGGGGAGTTTATTTCTCCCTGCCCCTCGGTGTGGTTCTTGCCAGTAAAACTAGGAGATTGCCTGAATTCTGCACCATTTGGGAAATGACAGGAGTGGGCAGAGAGAAGTCAAAACATTTATTTTAAAAGCTCAGTTGGAGACTGTGGGTTATATCCGTGGTGAGCAAAAGACAATGGCAGCTCTGGACCACCGCAGCCCCCACCCCCATAGGTGGAGTGGGGAGTGGGCAGACCCTTGAGAGCAAATTAGAATGTGTGCCTCCTGGGGGTAGCTCACTCGCAGGGGAAAAAGAGCCAGGCTGGGTCCCCACAT
Source organism: Rhinolophus sinicus (assembly GCF_036562045.2). NCBI lineage: Eukaryota > Metazoa > Chordata > Mammalia > Chiroptera > Rhinolophidae > Rhinolophus > Rhinolophus sinicus. The sequence continues at coordinate 18,890,904 of NC_133760.1, forward strand.
GCTCAGTTAATTCTACCTATGTTTCCCCATCTGATAAGCCCCACTGCTTGCCCCCCACCCCCAGGCTGAATGAGGATGGGGTGGAGAGCAACCCTATATGGAAGAAAACATGAGGAGTGGGGGAAAGTGCTTTCACAAGATTGCTTGTCCGGTCTACAAATATTGTCTATTATGCACCAAGCTCTTATTTATATAAGCTGAGGGAAGTTCGTCTAGCAAGAGTCAGGCGTCAAGGAAAATGTCATCTTGTAGCAAACAGTTTTTGGATGCCTACTATGTGGCTTAGTCACTTCCCCAAATCTAAGAAACCCTGTGTGATCCCTTCTTGTGAGATCTCAACCCCAAACATAGAGCTAATGGCATAAGCCACATTTCTATCCTCTCATCTCTCTGGGATTCAAGATAAAGAGCCACAGAATGCCTCTTCATCACAGGTGCCTTTTTTCATCTTCTAGACCAGGGAGTCAAAAAAGAGTGAGTTAACAGTTTGTAGTAGCCACACAGAAAAGAAAAAACAAAAACAAAACAAAAAACTAGAAAGAAACACTTACAAGACCTTGGAAAGTGACTAAGGTCGTGACATCTGCTTCCTCACCTGTATGTGAGGGAAAGCTCTAGTCCCTCACTCACAGGGACTCTGGGAAAGTAAATGAGAAATAATACAGGCAAAATACTTAGAACAGTCCGCAGCAGAGACCAAGTACTCAGCAAATGTTAAAATGATTATTAGCCACTCCTAGATCCTATCACTCTTTTACCTGCTTAAGTTTTTACTGCAAACTCTGGGTCATTTACACAGAAAGGGTTTGCACATCGCTCACAGAATCTTTGTAGCTGAAAAATGGATTCCAGGCTGAGCTTCTAGGAATGACTCCCTGCACCACCTTGCTGACCAGTAAGGCAACTGCTGCCTCCTCTAGGACTGGAAGACTTCACATCAGGAAGTAGCTGTCATGGCTTCAGACTCTAGGACAGCTGTCATGGTCCTGCCCCACAGCATCAAAGCCACACCTCCTCTTTGCCCACCTGGCTCCCAAGATTTACACCTGTCTGTCTGGTGGTGGGCCCCACTTTCGCACACAGAGACAAGTAGGGATTTCTTTATTTTTCTTTTATATCAGGAAGACCGATGGAAAGTGTGAGAATCTATCAGGAAGTGGAGAGTGTTTAAAAGGCTTTGAATAACTATAAGTGTCCAAAGTGCATTAGTCAATTTGCTTCTCTCGTTTTCCCCACCTAAATATAAGCCATATGAGGCCAGGCCCTGGGTCTGGTTCATTTACCTATTCCTAAGGCATGTCACAGGCCTGGCAGTTAATGAGCACTCACTAACTGTTAGATGAAGAATGACAAACTATTACGATGATGAAGGCCACTTGGTATACGTCACGTTCCTGATCATGGCAAAATATAAGCCCTCCTACTCCTTTATGCATATCCCTAAATGCATGTGCTTGCTTTATCCTGAGCTGAAACATGTGTTAACATTTGTTAACTCTATTGAAACTCTAAAATGTGCAGCAATGAAGACAATGTGAAAGAGAGTGGAAGTTTTAGGAACAACTGTCCTCAATTGTTGACCCAGGTTGTTTTAACTATGTGCTCTTGGTCAATTCCCCTTAACCCATCCTTGACTTCTATCCATCGAGTGGGAAGACTCGAAGCAATCTCACAGGGTTGTCGAAATGATTAAATGAGCTGATATATGCCAAAGATTATGTGCTCAATACCTTCTCCCAAGAAGGCAGGAAGAGACGAAGACATGAGCCTCGAGTAATGTCAACAGCTGGTCTGCTTCATTCAGCCTGAACCTACTTTTTCATTTCTTCATGCCAAGTGGTTTCTCAGAATAATCTGGGCACTTGACCTCAAGCCTTCCCTTACTTATATCAAAACCACGGGTTCTTGAGCTCAGCTGCACGCTAGAATCATTTGGGAAGACTTCTCAAATGTCATCTGGGGTGGTGATATAACCATCAACGTATTTTAGAGACCCCCTGGTGATTCCAATGCTTAGTACAGGTAGAGATCCACCAGTCTAAACAGACAACAAAGTCAAGTTTCTAACTGGTAGCTATTTCCGTAACTGCTGGGAGAATGGAAACCAACATGAAAATGGAACTTAGGTTCTGGCATGGCTTAATTAGAGAAGTCTGTCTGGCTCTCCCATGACAATGAGGGAGGGGACAGGTGAGGTCACTGATTGGATCTGTCAACCAGTAGTCACTTGGTGGGGGTCTCTGTCCCCATTCCCTGGTGCCAGACATCAGGACAGGGGGGTCAGAGAGAACCACAGTGCTGGGAGTATGCTCCAGGACTAATTCTGAAACCGACTAGCCATGTGCCTTAGGACAACCCACCTGTCCTCTCTGAGAGTGTGTGTGTGTGTGTGTGTGTGTGTGTGTGTGTGTGTGTGTGTGTATGCAGATCATGGTAACACCTACCTTATATGAAGGTTGTTAAAATGAAATGAGAAAATGGATATGAAAGATTTGCACAAAATAAGTCTCTTTCAACTCCCTGTACTGCACCTTCCAATCTATAATTATTGCAAAATTTTACAAGTTGAAATCAACCAATCTCTTTTCCACTCATCTCTCTATGTTGCCAGGATGCCAGCAATTGATGTAAAAGGATTGTGCCTTACAAAGGTCTTTGTCCCCAGTACTCTGAGAGTACACTGCACAGGGAATGTTGAAAAGCTCTTTGGTGGTGATGATGGTGATGATGATGGTGATGGTGATGGTGTTGGTAGCATTGATGAAGTAAAAAACTATATATATATCATATATATTTATATATATGATATATATATGAATATATATGATACATATATTCATATATATATCATATATATGTATCTATATATGATATATATATATATATACATACATATATATATATATATATATATGTATATATATATATATATACTGGAGGTGCCAAAAATGTATCCACGTGACTTGTATTCATCTTTCGTTATCAGTATATATTGAGTATTACAATTTTAATACAGTGTTTTCCTCTCTTAAAGTGTGTATACATTTTTTTGGCACCCTGTGTGTGTGTGTGTGTCTGTGTGTGTATTATATGTATATTTTTTTTTCAACAAGGAAATACCAAACTATATTGGAAATACCAGCCATAACCTCTTGGAAGGAGGATTATTACAGGTGATCATGGAATTATGATTTGACCTCCTTTTAATACTTTTCTAAATACTCCACATATCTTGCATGAAGACGTATAACTTCTATAGTAGGTGTTTGCGTGGCAGACAATGTTCCCCAAAGCAAAGGACATTTGAGGTCATGGAGAGAAACGGAAGTCTATTCTGACCAAGTGGAAATTGTGTACAAGTATGGATAGATGAAAAGAGAAAGTGAAAGATAAACAGACCACTTTACACTATTCCTTTGACCCCTACAGATCCACCTGGTGGCATTGGGATCTCACTGCCGTGGCTCTCAATTCTAGCTGCAGAGCAGACTCACCTGAGGAGCTTTAAGAAACACCCTGTCCAATTCCACCACAGGCCAATTGAATGGGAGTCCATGGGGCTAAGACATGGGCACTGGGAGAGGGCAAGAGGTAGCTTGAGGCCATCCTACAGCAGAGGAGCAGGCCCATGGCCACCTGGATTTGTTCTCACCTCGCGTATAAGTCCAGTGAACATTGGAACGAACAGCAGAGACAAGAAATGAAATGCCCTGGAAATAGATTTATTTCTCTTTAATCCCCACTTCTTAGACTGCACCCTGGGCTGTCCTTAACCTGACGGTCTCCCACGCCCACCGTATCCCGGTCCTATAACCCCACACCCAGTGAGGTAAAGGAGAAGTCACTTCCAGTGTACTCAGGGCACCAGCGAGAGTCCAAAATGAATTATTCATCACCACCACCCCCATCATGCTCTCAAGATGGAGCCCCCAGTGCCGACTTGAAGTCCAAAAATGTGGGAAAGTTTATTTCTCCAAAACATTCCTGATTTGTAATGTGCTTTCTAAAAATGTTCTAACTGACCAAGCCCCTGCTATATTTAGCCACAGCATTTAAAGAAATGTTCCTTACACTTTATAAGGCGGGCTTTGAAACGCAAGAGTTTAGGAAAAACTGCTCCCCAGTCGGGTCCCTTTCTCCCCTGGAGATGGGTGGAGCCTCTTCTTGGCCTACTGGAATGGTCTTGGTGCTGAGGGCAGAAATAGAAATAAGGAGTTGTATTCATTCCCAAGGGTCTTGAGTTCACAATGGCTGGATGGCCAGCTCTGGGTGCCCCTTTGAAGCTCCTGGGCAAAGCAAGGAAACTCCAAAGGGACTTTGCTCTCCTCAGCCTGTGAAAATCCCCTGCCGTGCGAAGCTGCTTATTTTGCTTTTGGTTTTGTGTTCAAACAGTTGAATCATCTCAAGAGATGAAACACTGCAACGAACAGATGACAATGGACTCCAGCCCACACGGATGCGAGAACTGGAGAAGCCAGCCCCCAGGAGTCTTCTGTTACATCCAGAATTATATAACATGAGCAAGAGTAGTTGGTTCATGATTTTGTTGCCGAACTAAGAAGTCACAAATGGCCTCCTAAAACAAAAGTGTTTAGATTAGAGGCTACCTCTGTATACAGTGATAGGACCTCCCATTACTGAACACTTTCTGTGTGCCAAGTATTTCATAGATATTAACTAATTTAATTCTGACAATGGTCCTAAGCTGGAGGGGTTATGATTATTCCCATTTTGCAGATGAGAACTGGGGCAGGTGCTGTCCTATAAATGCATACCCATCGTTTAATTTACTCCTCACAACAGTTCAATGAGGTAGTTACTCATATTAATCTCACTTGTACAGATGAGAAAGTTAAGGCACAGAAGACAGCCATTACTTTGCTGATGTCACACAGCAAGGAAAGGCAGTGTTGGGTCATTAGCCTCTGTCTGGTGGGTTCCAAGGCCACACATATAACAAGGTCAATGTACGCCTCCCCACTCCCACCTGAGTATCCAATTGCTGCGTGGTAACAAATCAGTAAGACATTAATGAGAGGGGTTTGTCTACAGAGACCTGGGAAAGTGAGAGTAGTAGATGGTGACCAGCTACCTGGGAAAGACGTGCGATGCCCACATGCTGGAGAGGTGTGATAAGTATGATATTTTACATTGCACATTATGAGAACCTGAGTCATGCTTTCAAGTTCCTGCTGTCCAAGATGAGATGATCTTGTGAAAACCAGGTGTCTTCCCTCCACCCTTCCAAGAGGGCCTGACCTAGATGCTGCCCCGGAGTCAGGATGCTTCATTCGCTCCCTACTTCCTCTGGACTTGGGCTGGACGATGCCCTCCCCCGTGTGTGGTCCACATGTTCTGCAAGGGTGCGATAGCATCAGCCACATTCAGGACACCACCCAGGAAGGGCTAACTTTGTTTTAGGTGCTCAACGAACTGATAACAAATCCATGTACAGTCACTCGCAGTCCCCAGCAACTCAGCAAGACTCTTCCAGACTCAAAGCTGTGAAGGCAGCAGCGTCTATAGGACCGGGGCAGGACCCCTGGGAGCTAAGTCCAGGCCCAGATCCTGCCCACTTAAGAGGCTCTCACATTAGGGTCTAGAGCCACCTTCTCTTGGCAGCTCACCAGATGGGAGAATCCAGTCTCCTAGAAGGCCCGATGCAGCCACTGGGATTATCTGAGATGTGCTAGTCTTGGCTCTTAGACATCAATGGTGTGGTCGGGGCAGCTGCAACCAACTGGCCCCAGAGAAAAGACTCTGCCATGCTGAGCATCTCTGTCTGCCCTGTCCCCACCTGGGTTCACTCTCAGTCTCTGCTCTTCCCCTTCAGGCGGACCCCTATAGACTGCATTCTCTAGGCTCCCTGTAGGCTGGACTTCCGGTGGGGTTTGGCCTACCCGAAATACCGACATGAGGCTGGAGGGTAGGAGAGGACAGGCGCAGGGTGTTTCTCGAGGACTCCTGCGTGAGCCAGCACTGTGGCTATAGCCAGACTCCCCCATGCTCACCCGGCATGTTCCCTTTCCCTGGACCCCTCCGCTGTAACTAGTCCCGACACTCTTGCCTGTCCCAGTGGCCCATCTGAGTGGGTTTCTGTTTCCTGCCAGAACCCTGATTCTTGTGCCTGATGGAAAAAGGATATGGGGATGGAATCGTTGCCCCACCGCCTCCGCTTTGTCCTCCCTCCTCACTGACAAGGTCAATAAAGATACCTCACACGACTGTGTACCCCCAAGACTTATGACAGGGCCTCCATCTCCCTTCCCCCAGCCACCTCCTACGGGGAGAACTCAATTGTGTACTCCATTTCATCTGCTCACCATGGTGTAGACCAGGGGATTGAGTCCATATCTGGCCCAGTGCAATTGGCATTTGGATGCCATTGGAAAAGACAGGACCCAAATTTGGCCCAGGCCCCACCACTCCCCACTGCCCCACTCGAAGTCACTGTCCACATCTGTGGTATGTGCCTGAGAACCCTGAGTTCGGGGCCTCTGGATAAGGACAAGTATAGTAGAGAACTTGCCATTTAGTTATTCGGGCCTTTTAAAAAACTGCTTGAAATGTAGATCAAAAGACTGACTTTCCCAACTCACTGATGCTCTTTAATTTGAATAATAAACATTCCTTATTATCATGTGTATTTTTGACTCTGTGAAACAAGCCCTACTTTATGGAAGCAAGACTCCAGCCACCATGTACACAAGAAGTCCACCAAGTCCTGGCTCTCGTTCTAGCTGGTTCCTCGAAACATCACCCACTTTGGTGATACTAACATTAGCCTTCCAATGTCCGGGCAGGTGGGCCCTGGCCTTCAGCGGTAGTAATAATATCATGTGTGGCTCAATCTTTAACCCACACGTGGATATATACTGACCACTCTGCATGAAACAGTAGAGACCACACGTGGCCTCCTTTGCAGAGAGACACAATTGTGCCCAAAAATGGCTAAACACATCCTGTGTAGGTTCTAGAAAACCTTCTGGGGCATTTGAGACCCAGGAGACCATTAGCCTCTACAAGAGCCAGCTAATATCTAAAGCCAAACAAAGCAAAGGCCTTTGCAAAGTTCTCTTATCCTTGTAAAAGTCATGGAAGTGAAGGTCTCACGTTGGTATGTACTTCAAGATTCTTTCATAAAGTCTCTGTTAGTTTCACTATAGTTCAAGCCAAATTATTCCTGGCTTGAACTATACAGAAAAACAAAATCTTTCCAAAAGTATCAATACTGGGGTTATTTTGAAAGGATGCAGCACTAGATTTGAGGCTACCATGTTTCCCTAAAAATAGACCTAACTGGAAAATAAGCCCTAGCATGATTTTTCAGGATGACATCCCCTGAACATAAGCCCTAATGCGTCTTTTGGAGCAAAAATTAACATAAGACCCAGTCTTATTTTGGGGGAAACATGGTATCTCTCCCACCCACTTATATGCAAAAAGGATGAATTTCTGAGCATCTATGTACCGAACATGCATACACATACATATACACACATGCATACATGTATACATATATAAACATACATGCATACACATTATTTATTTGTCATTATGCATATACCTGTCATATCCCCCATTATGATCAGTGTACTCATCTGTGTGTGTGTGTGTGTGTGTGTGTGTGTGTGTGAGAGAGATCAGGGCTTGAACAAAAGATCATTTATAGAAAATAGAATCTGTTCTCTTTGTTTCGATGAGAGCACAGAGGCACACCTTATGATTGCCCAAGAGTAGAATGTATGGCTACTTCTGGTTTAGTCCAAATACTGTTTTAATTAAGAGTAGAATCCATTCCTTGATGTCATTGGTCCATAATTTGGAGCTCATAATTAAATCTAGAACATTAGAACAGCTATTTGGATTGCTAAGAGCCAGAGTTCCTCTTTCTCTTCTGTCGGAAGAAATATACATGAAACTATATAGAATTCATAGAAAATGACCCATAGAGAAAATTTCTCCTGGCTTTCCTAAACCAGATGAATGTGGGGATGAAGTAACAGAATTTCTCTTCATGTATGGATAAACCCTCTTACAAAGTAGATACACACTTCTGCCTTTCTCCTGTGACATAAACATAATGTTTATATTATACTTTTGGAACTGTAACTCTAAAATACCATCCTTTTTAAATGACAGTATTGGATTATTGGCTTCTCCAGAAAGCAGCAATCGTAAGTTAACAAAACACACAAAATAGCAAATCAAACACAAAGAAAGAAAAAATTTTAAACGTATTCTATACAGCAGAATTTTCATCTTACTTTTTGACATTTAGGCAGTATCCACTGGTCCTGGGCTTTTCTGCTCCAGCCCTTAGAGCCCCTGAGATGCTGAGAGGGTTCTTGAACATAATCCGAGGCTCCTCTTTCTTATTACACTGTTTGTTTATCATCCCCCTCCCCACCCCCCACCCCCCACCCCGCCCAGTAATCCACTGAACCAGTCACTGAGAGGTTAATGAAAAAACAACTTTATTCACAGAGCCTGAGACTTTGGGATTACAAAATAGCCAATGACCTCCTTTCCACCACACTTTAAGTTGATGAAGGTGAGCCTGGATCTCAACAATGGGATCTCATCAAAGTTCTTAAAGTCAAGGACACTGCAGCTCACTAAACGGTTCCCATCAGCCTGGGTAGAAAGCCATTGGGAAAACATGTATAAGTCAGTAGCACATGGCTTTACGGATGAATTCTCAGAAAGTCAACTCTGTGCCTACTACTTATTCAATTATTCTGCTTATCCAACATATTCACCAAAAGGCTCTCTTGATGTAAAATTTGTGTTCGTTTTTGCATCAGTCTTGAAAACTATTAAAAAGTGATTTTAAAGACCTCTCTCAGCCCACCTCCAAGAATTCATGACTTATTGTGCCTTTCCCACATCAGATACAATTAAAGTAACTTGGAGGTTCAGGGAATCAAGTTTCAGGACCCCTAAGACAATCCAAAGAGAGGTTAGACACATTTCCCAGAAGTTCCAAGCTGAATGGGATTGTGAGAATCTCGGATTTTCTTAATCAGATCTTTGTTGCAGACCCCTCCCATGAGGCCCATCCCTCCCACCAGACTTCTAGTCACCTTCCTAAGGGGTTTATTCAGCTGCAGGCTCTGGGTCTGCTCGATAGAGAGGTTGGAGGGCGGAGGGGGTTCACAGACTGGGAATGTCTGAAAGAATCCTCCCACCATGCCCCACGTTCTTTGGGGACCAGAGAGCCTCCAGCAGATAACAGCATATTCCCTTATTCTTCCCAGCACTAACCCATCTCTCCCTCTAACTGTTTTTCATGTGTTTGTTTCACCCATCTTTTTTGATGATTAGTAGTCCTTCACTACACAATTCTGGAAAATGTAGCAACAATCAAACCTAGATCTTGGGGTGGGGGAAACACATGGTAATTGAAAATCTTATGTTGTTTGAGACATCTTCCCTCCCCTTCACACACTTTCGGTCTTCCCTGAAATCTTTGATCCCTTAAAATCAAAAGCAAAAAGATAGGATGACTGCTATTGTTGGTAACATGCGTTGGAGAAGACGTGTATTGACTAATGAGCTACCATGTAACACAATGCTATATTATAAAGAGTGCGCTTTCTTGACAGAAATTGTTAATATAAACATTTTCACCGGGCAATCATTATAGTAAAAAGAATCAAGTATTTACGCAAAGAATAGAGCATGTTCCTTTTACTGTCTAGAAAGGAAAAAAAAGACAGAAAAATTATCTATTGAAAATAAAAATGTAGTTTCTCATCTTCCACCTGGACATTGGTCGTAAATCCTCACCAGGCCCCAGATCTGCCAAAGAACCTGAAAAACAGGGGTCACACAGACCCCGCCCAGGCGTCCCCACAACTGGACTTCAGGAAAAACAAACCCAGCTGAGAGCACCCATCACCCAGACGGTTCAAAGCCAAAGCCTGAGTCACAGCGACAATCCAGCTGGCAATGGTCAGACGGTGGCTTTCAGATCGAAACACCCACACTGGCCTGTGTGTCCTGCCCTTGGGTTATCTGGGCTCTCATATGCCCTAGACACGCAGGATCTGTGGTGGGTGGCGGAAGATCCCGCCATTAGATTGACCTAAGGTCAAAGAATTCTCCTGCACCCACCGTAGGCGATCTGAGACGCCCAAGTCCCAGTGGGGCAGGGTCTTTGAACTCTGACGCTTATCCTGGTTCTGGGGAGGTCCCCTTGGAGGAGGCAGGCAAGCATGCCCGCCTGCGCGCAGAAGTTGGAAACACTTCCCAGGATCCACACCTCAGCCGAGGAAAAGATCATTTTTTTAAAAGTGTCTCCTTCCCCCAGCGGTGGGAGCCTTGGTGGCTCACAAGAAGCTCTAACCAAGGCAGGGGAAAGAACGGAGCCAGTTTGCTTTACTGGAAGTGAAGCACGGTGTCGGGGAGCTGCAGAGGGAAGTAGGAGAAGAAAGGGATCCCGAGCTGGTAAAAACCGCCCTGGACGTGCGGGTCGAGCATCAGGGAAGCGTTGAAAGGGGGGCGGAAGCTAGTGGAGGTGGCCATAAGCGAGGTGCCCAGACAGCCGCCGGGCCCCTGCTTGGCGCCCCTCAGGAGCTCGGCCCCTCCAGCCGGCTTCTGGCCCTGCCGTCCTGCCAGAATACTGTCTATGCTGAAGCTCTTGGACTTGTCGGAGCTCTTCGGAGAGCTGCGCGAGGCAGGGCGCGGAGGGGATCCTGGGCGCGCTGGCTGGCCCACGGCCACGGCCCCAGCGCCCTGGACAGCGTCGCCCACGTCCTCCTCTGGGGACGCTGGCCGGGGCCAGAGGAGGGGCGCCGGCGTGGAGGAGACTTCCCGGAGGGGCCAGAGGCGCGAGGGCGCTCCCTCGTGGCTGGGGGTCGCGGGGCCCGGGCGCTCTCCTCCGCTCCCCGCCTCCTGCTGCGCATCTACGCCGCGCTTGTGAGTCTCGGCACGGGCCCGCTTGGCCTCCGGGGCCCCGGGGCCCGGCTTGGGCTTCCTCTTCCGGCGCCGGTAGTTGCCGTTCTCGAACATATCCAGGCAGCGAGGGTCCAGGGTCCAGTAGCTGCCCTTGCCCGGCCGCCCTTTCTCGCGGGGCACCTTGACGAAGCAGTCGTTGAGCGAGAGGTTGTGGCGGATGCTATTCTGCCAGCCCTGCCGGTTGTCGTGGTAGAAGGGAAATCGGTCCATGATGAACTGGTAGATGCCGTTGAGTGTGACCCTCTGCTCGGGCGCGTCCTGGATTGCCATGGTTATGAGCGCGATGTAACTGTAGGGCGGCTTCTGGGGGGGCTCCGCCCGGCCCGAGGCGGCCAGAGCGGCCGCCGGGGCGAAGGCCAGAGGCAGCCCGGGTCTCTCGGGGCCGTACAGATAGAGCATGGGCGACGCGGCCAGGGCAGGCAGCCGGGGACCGAAGAGGTGGCTCATGGCGGGTGGGAACCGGCGTTGCGCTCCCCGCGACGGAGGCGACCCGGGCGGCTTAGGGACTGCGCCCAGCGCGGCAAGGGCCCTCCCGGGGAGCCCGCCGTGCGTCTGCCTCCCGCTCTGCCGCTCTCCCCGGCCGCTCCGCGCTCTGTCCCTTCTTCATGGCTTTAAAAATGTTAAATAATTGTTGTAAGTTTGCTATTATATGTTGACTTAACGCTGGAAAATAAATTGTCTATGATAAACAGTCGTTGTGTTCTCAGCCCACCCACATTAATTAAAATTTCATTGCTGAAAAACTCCAAGCTTTTCCCTCCACGTGTCTTTTTGATACCAGCCAATCGGTTTCGGGGCTATTCCTTCATTTGTTTATAGAATTAGTCTGTTGATAAGTCCGCCCACCCAAGTTGAATCAAGCTGTGTTTATTTGGAAAAATTTCCGGGCACCCAATATATAAACGCACTGATCTGATGTTTGAAATATCACGTCCACCCCTTGACGCTGTAAGCACACACAGTCAGTGAGGCAGGATGTGGACCTCGGTGCCTGGGAGCGGGGTCTGCCCCGCCAGGAAGGAGAGGTGGAGATGGCGCGGGGGGGCGGGGCACAGGGGTGAGTTTAACCGCTGACCTGGGGGAGCCCCGTAATACCAGGGCCTCCCACAGAAGGCTTTTTGCTTTTCCCAGGCTTAATAGGAGATGGAGAGATGGCACAGTATCACAAAATGCATTTCGAGGTCTTTGAAAGCTTTTACATGTGTTGGGGGGAGAAGTGGCTCTACGCATCTAAGAGGTTTGGGAGTCTGAAGAGAAAAGGACACAGTCCTCCTTGGAAAGATCCTGGGCATGTCACGCAGGAGTCTGGGCGCTTGCTAGGGGCCTAGTATCCCAGAGGCAGCAAGCCTTGACCTCCAGGGCTCCCTGGGGACCCGGGGAAGAAAACTCCAGGAGCCCAACTTTTCCGGAGGTCAAAGCATCATCGGGCGCTTGGAAGTTGGAGAGGGCGTGGGTTACCTGGTCCACAGCTCGGTTGAGGGGAGTTTCAAAATAAACCCGATTGGAGAGTTCCGGGGGAGAAAGTAAGGTCTTTCTGATGGGCCCGAAGCTGCAAGCAAGAAACACCATAAAAGGGGAATTTGGCAGCTGGCGCAGGAGAGCTGGTATTTGTGAATGCGGGTCTCTTGCTTTATATTCTGCGCTTTCCTGTTTATAACAAGGAGGGGGGTTATAACAACTTTACAAGTGCACGCAGCTGGCCCGTGATTACATTAAGCATTTGGAAAGCCTGCTTGCTCTCCCCCGACCCACCCACTCACCCTGGGGTGCAAGCACCCCTCACCCCTTCTTATTTTACATTTAGCCACGTCAGGATTTGAATCAAAAGCTCTGAATGATGCCAATTCAGAAGGAGGTGTCTCTGCCCTCACTCCGCAGCGTGTGTGTGGGGGGTGCATGTAGCGTGACTAGTTCCTGTTTATGATCTCTGCTGAATATTTTATAAAAGAAAAAAAAAGCACTTGGGTTAACTGAATTAGCGTTTCATTGAGTAAATGAGCCGCGATGCCAAAGAGAAAAGGGAGGGGCGGGGAGGCAGGTGGGCATAGAAATGGCCCACACCTGGCTCCCACCCGGAATGGGGAGAGAGGCACCAAACTTGCTCTAAGGAGGTGGAGGGGAGGGGGGAGCAGCTGCCGCTGCTGCTGCCACAGAAAGGCGACACCATACTGCAGACTGGTTGAGAGAGCTCAGGAGAATCTCACTCCAAAATGGGGAGCCCAGAAAGTAACTCCTGTGTTTGGGGGTTGCGGATAGCCCGCGGGGTAGCGGGTACGTTTGAAATACCAAAAAGGACGTGGCAATCAGGTCGAAAAACCGGTTTGGGTGCAGGCGCGGCTTGTGGGAGCTCCATGCCAGGCCCTGGGACACCTCCACGCCTCTGTCCAGGGCGCTGCGTTTCTAACTCAGGCCAACCGTCTGGCCCAGCCTTCCCTGGCCTAGGTCTTGAGGATGGCCCTCTTGCCAGGAGGGGGCGGGACGCTGTCCACTGAATCTCTGGCTCTCGCCCGAACACCCCTTTCAATCACGAAAAAAAAGAGCCTCAGTGCCCGCGCTTTAGCAACCCCCGGGTCCAACTGTCCCCTGGGTCCCCCAACCTCTCCAGACCAGCGCTCCCCAGCGAGCTCAACTTTGAATCCAGCTGGGTTTCCAGCCTCGGCGTCCGCTCTAACAGACCCAGAGCAAGAGATAAACGGGTGTCACTATGCACCCCTCCCCCCACCTCCGCACCCGGAGCCCTTCCTGGAGTTTCCCCAGCACCCGGAGTCCAGCATGCACATCAATGCCTCTCCCGAAAGGCACGCCGCAGCGACGCTTCTTCTAAATTCTAAGGCAAATCCGAGCTTGAATTCGTTCAAGAATAAACACCACCCAATTTGGTAATGGGCCGGACGCAGGCGGAGACACGCGTGGCTGATGGGCGGGGCACTGATAGTAAACGAGGAGAAAAAAAAAGAAAAACCCGAGTTCTAGTCGCGGTCTGGAGCGACATATGCAGCCCCGCGCGTGTGCAGTAGTTTGTAACATCTCATAGAGGTTTCAGCCACGGAACTCCGGCCTGGCACCCCTCCCCGTTACCCGCAAGGGGATGAATCCTGAGCTCCCAGGTGAAGAGTTTTTGTAAGTGGAGCCTAGGAGGAGCTGCGGTGGGAAGGACCTCACTGGGGCTTATTTCCGGGGAGCGCAGGGCCCAAATCTCTAGCGTCCGAGAGCGGATGCGCCCTCGTGCGGAAGCTCTGTGGCGTGAGGACAAAGCGGAGGCCCATTGGGGTCCGCCGGGGGCAGCCGAGCCTGCGAGACAGCGAGGCAGAGTGGATGTACTAGAGAACCAGGTACAGAGACACTGAAAGTTTCCTGCAGGTTCTTAAGTCTTCAGATCCCAGAAAAGGACATTCATCTCTGAAGTCAGTGCAAGCGCCTCAACCAGCCTGCAGGAAAACCCTGAGATGCCCGGATGCTCCGGGAAGGACCTCAGCGCTTCCAACTCTGGGCCCCAGCAGACATAGGGTTCAGTGTGGGACGAGGGCAGACAGTACATTGCCAGATCCCACCTTTCAGGAGAAAGCCTCCACCTTGGGCCGGTTGGTCGGAACCCAAGCACCAGCCAGCACCAAAGGGGCCTCAGAAAAAGAGGCTGAGGGGGAGAAATGAATTCTAATAACTGCCAGCTCCCCACCAGGGGCATCTACCTTTCCTTGCTCTGACGGTAAATTAAAAAGCAGAGTCAAGTTAATGATGAGCTGAATCATCATCTCTCCAAATATGTGTATCACTTTCTAAATGTGAAGTCAGTTGACATTATATCTATTTCTACATATGTGCATTAGGTTAGGTCATTTCATCCTCACGGCAACCATATGAAACAGAAATCTTTCTCTTTCCCATTCTGCAGATCCAGAAACTGAGGGCAGGAAGTTAGCTCACCTCAGGTCCCCCACTAGGAAGTGTTGCAAAGCCAGGAAAACAATTACATTAGGGCCCTGTGGAAGTTCACTTGAGACTCCTCGAAGCATGTATGAAGACAGGGGACTTGCCCATCTCACAGATGATGAAACTGAGGCAGGGCACAGAACACCCTAAGACATGGGAGGTAGTAAATAGCAGAACATGGATCAGAGCCCACATGGTTTCCTCCAAAGGTGGGTTATCTGAGGTCTGACAACCTCAGGTGTGTACAGAAGCTCAGAAAGATGTGCTGGGAATAAGAAAAGGGAAGTGGGTGCTCCAGAGAGGAGAGGTATGCGGCACCCCCAGAGCTGTGAGATTTGGGGCATTGTAAGTAGGAAACCCAGAGTCCTCACTTTCATATTACCAAAACCCAGAAGACCCTCTCCTTCTTTCCCCTCCTCTCCCGCTTTGAAAGGACCAGGGAGCAGGGTCTTCTGCTGCTTCTCTGCAATGGGGTGGAGGGGCAACTGAGCCATGAAGGTAACTGTTGGCTGATCAACTGAGGCTGAGTGAAGCCCAGAGAGCAGGACAGGATTTTCCTAAATGCTGATTTCTTTAGAGCTCACCTTGTTCACTTCTGGAAGTGATTTAAAGGGTCTAAACAAGGGCAATTAGGTCACGTGCACTGCCCTGCTCAAGCAGTTTTGCCTGCTATATGCAGTTATTTGAGTCCAAAGATTCTTTTCTCTTCTGTTAGCCCAGTAAACCCTAAGAGATAACAGCGAGTTCTTACTATGGACTGGGCACCATCGAAGCACTTTCCTGACATGCTGGATTCCTTTATCCTCACAATAGCCCTAGTCGATGATCCTATTGTTTTTCAGTTGAGAAATGAGCTTACAGAAGTTTGGGTGGCTTGTACAAGGTCACATGAACCCTCGGCTGGCCTGTGCAGAGGCCCTGAGCTGGGGCTGGTGGATTCAGCTCAGAAAGGCTCTGCTGGAAGCAGAGAGCGCTCAGAGGGGCTGCTGGGAAAGGGGAGGCCAAGGGCCACTAAGCCAAGGGTCAGAGGGGCCTCTCTGGCCTCTGTGACCTCCCAAGCTGAGTGGGCATAGACTGAACACAAAGCTGTACCCCCAGGCTTAGGAGGTGAGGAATGCCCTCCCAATGCTCCCCAACTCCATTCCCTTAAAGGGACCTGCGATGCCAGCAAGCTCATCAATCTGTCAACCCATCCCCTTCCTTCCACTTAAACTTTTCACACCCTCAAGGCCCCAGGATAAAGTCCTCACAAGTCTGACACTGGAAAAAACCATAGCGCCAGAGAGACACATTCGAGAATCCAACTCTATACAAGTTGCGTCTCTCTGCCTTTGCTGCACAGCAGGCATGTTGCAAAAGCAAGGGAAAGGCTTGCACAAGTCCAGGCGGTGGCGTCTTCCCAGGCGCAGTGGCCTGTCCCTGACTGTGGATGCCTAGCCTTCCAAACTCCCTAAAACATTCCACTCCCTTCCTCACATGCCTATGTCAAAAAGCAAACATTTCAAACACCCCAGCGAGCTGAGGCCACGAACGAAAGAGGCAGGCAGTGAATGCTTCTCAAAGTTTGGGAAAGCATTTCAAGTATGTGGTGCCAGGAGGCAGTCACTGGTGGCTCAGACCTAGTGTGTCCTGCTCACCTGGAGTCCAGTCCCCCAGCCGTCCCTGGCCTGTCTACCCCTAAGGCATAAACCCTCATATATCTACTTGTCCACTTCCACCACACTGGGAGTCAGGAGTGTACTGGGATGACACCAGCACACATTCCACGAGGTGCCAAGTACAGGCTCCAAGATCCCAGCACATTCTCAAGAAACTTGGTTCTGCACATTAGTCAAGTATGTCTTTTCTTGGTGTCACTCTCCCCACCCACCTCAGGTTTACAATTATCAATAAATTCTGATCAGGCCAATGTTGCCCAACACCCCATCCAACTTTTTGGATTTGGGGTGGGAAGAGGAGCGAGGAAACAAGCGCTCGGCCACCAGGGCTGTTTTTTGTTTTGTTTTGTTTTGGGTTTTTGTTTTTTTTTTTTTTTTTTTAGGGGGACCTGGGAACTCCGCTGTTTGTGCTTTGAGTGCAGCTCACAAGCCTCTCTCAGGCCCAGAGGTCACCCCCAGGCAGTCTTGGGGTAGAGGGGAGGAGATAGACCCCGAAAGATTTATGAGCCAAGTGCCGAAGTTCCCAGGACCCTGCGTTTTCTTCCCTCCAACAACGGATCTTCATTTCTTGCCGGCAGGGAAGGGGAGCCAGGATAATTGAGGGCCCATGACAGGAGCCCAGGCTAAGAAGGTAGGGAAAGTGCTGAGCTGCCCCCAAAGTCCTTACACTCACCTGGTCATGTTACAGATGAGAAGGCCCAGGCAAGGGAGGGAAAGTGGTTTGTTCCCACAGCAAGATGTGGTCTTCTAACTCCTAGCCCAGTGCTCCAGCAATTCGAAGAGGCAAGTCACCACTGATTTTGGTGTTCATGGGGAAAGGTCACTTGAACCAGGGCAGGGAGGACCAGCTAGCCACAGACCCATGTCCAGCCTTAGGACAGAGGCTGGAGGTAGGCAGCACACCAGCAGTCCCTTCTCCCTGAAAGCGGTGAGGTTGGGGCATCTCTCCAAGTCTTATAAGAAGCAGAGGCTACTCCAGCGGCAGCCTCTCGGGGCTGGGACCGGTTGGCATGTTCAGAGACCACAGGGTCTGTCAGGGTGGTCCATATCTCTCAAAACTGGATCCTGTTTAGAGATACAGTCTACCCAGCCAAGGCCAGTCCAGGATGCAGGGTTAGCTTCGAGGGAAATGGTTTCTGCTGTGGTGGTCGGGTTGCTTCCATGTTTTTGAAGTATCTTTGAGACCCTCCGAGCTGTATCTTACTGGGTCAGGAAGGAACATGACTATCAGACATGCAAACTGTGTTCCTATGGACCACAGAGCCACCTCAGCCGGGGGCCAGGCAGCCGGTGAGGGGCTTTCGGGTCTTTCCATCACCAACTTCCTTTCCCCTTTCCTGAAAGGCCCTGGGCCTCCCAAGGACCCAGTGGCAGTAGGAAGGGGCAGCGAATGGATCCTAGAAGCAGCCTGTGCCCGGTGCAGTCTTTACGCCAGGCAGCAGACGTGCAGGGTGGCCACGGAGACGTGCAAGGCAGCCCGGCCAGTGCCTGGGCTCTGCACTGCTCAAGGTGTCGAGCTGCGGGATCTTCCCGCTCCATGGGGAGCAACAGATGCCCTGAGGCGGGTACCAAGCCCCTAGGCCACAGGTCTGCATTGGGGCTGTGAGGGCCAGGCTGAGCCAGCTCTGTGCTCAGTGCCCAGCACATGGGGCAGTCTTCCGGCACCGATCCACACCTACCTCTGTCCCCAGGGCCTCAGACTGTGGTCACCTTGGCGGGGTGGGTGGTCTGGGAGTGACCCAATGTGCCTGGCCTGATACACCCTTCCACTCTGCCAGCTGGATAAAGCCCCAAGCTGCCCACGTTCTCAACAGAATGGAAGGGCCCCTCACCTTGGCCTCCACCTGATGGGGGGGAACCTTCTGAAGTTACCTACTCCGGTGATTGGTCCACACTCAGCAGGGACTTCTTGAAGAAACCTTCCCAAAGGTAGAAAATCTGGGGCGGTTTCAGAGGCAGCATGGGGTCTCTCACCCTACTCACATTTCTCTTTCCTTTATTCTCAATGTGTCTCTCAGACATGGTCTGAGCTCCAAATCTTAAGAGGAGGACAAGCTTTCAGGGAGGACTCTTTGAAATGTCTGAGGGAGGAGAAAGCCAGCTAGAATACTCTCCTCTCCCGCGGCAAACACGATAAAGAGAACAGGAGCGAAATGAAACCAGAGTGCCAGAGCTGGGCAAAGAGCTGGGCGAAGAGCCGGGCTGCCTCTCTCTGCAGCTCAGAGAAGTGGTCTCTCTCTCTCTCTCTCTCTCTCTCTCTCTCTCTCTCTCTCTCTGTCTCCCCCCACCCCCTCTCTGTAGCTGACTGGTCCAGCTCACTCAACCAATACACTGTGGCCTGGGGGCCTGCTGAAAGTCCAGCTCCAAGCACTGGGGCTCCCCGTTCCTGCGTATTATGAAAAGGAATAAAATGCAGCCTTTAAGTTTTAACTACATGCCACCTCTGGGGCCACAGATTGGAAGAATCTGTGTCACACATATGGGGAAAATTATGCTGAAACTTCCCCCAAGTCTATCTCAGCATAACAGAGACAAAATGCCATGTTTAAAACAACAACACAACACCCAGGTGACGTTCAACGCCACTGCATCAAGGAAAATCACCTTTTGGAAAATCATCCTCACCTGAAATGTTACCTTCACAAGGAACTTGGCCCTTAGCAAGGTACAGCTCACATGCTGGGGTGGGAAACATTCCCAATTTGGAGCTCTGGCCCCCAAATTCACACGCAGACACCAGCAGGGGAGTTGTGGGTTTCGGCCAGTGAAATAGATAACAAAGCCATTTCCCCTCAGCCGTGTTTCACAAAGGCTGCATTGCTATTGAAAATAAAAAAGACGAGATATCAAAATTGAAAAGAAAAATAATCTCCCTATTATTTAAAGTTCTGAAAAAGTTGATGAATTTAGAACTCTAAAAGCACTCGAAATTATTTTTGAAGGGCAACGAGGTTTTACAATTTTTCACTGCAATAGGGTAAAAATTTAGAAATTAAATCAAGAAGTAAAGAGGTCTGAAATCCATTTCTGATCTGGCCACCACCTGGGATGGTCGTTAAACACTACAGACTCAGTCCCCTTTGGACCTTCACTGGCCCAGTTCAAATTCTTCTCTGAAATACCATTAAAGTGGGTAAGGAAGTCCGCATTTTAGGAAATCCAGGGAAAGCAGGACTCCCCTTGGTTTGTAGTTAGCTAATGGAAAACGGTTTTCCTTCCCCTCCTAAATTGGGGATGGCTGGACATTCAGATGGAATGGCACTGTTTGTTTTGACAATTGGCATGTTTTTCTGCATTTAGCAAAATGTATTACAGCAAATGACATTATGGCATGCAGTCCTTCAAGCAGCCACATCCAACCAGGACTGTTTCTCCTTTGCCTCCACCATGGTGGGATTTGAATTAATCGAAAGCCTTTTCTGCCACGAACAAGACAATAGGGGAGTGCGCCCATTCCTCTGTGATCATCTGTGTATATACGTCTACACATTTACCCACCTGTGTAACAAAAATAATCAAAACAGGTGGATTTGCAAACGCACCTTGTTTTTTAAAAATGCGAGAACACAAACACAGTTTTTTGGGCAGAAAAACAACATGGGTTTATTTTAAGGTAAGTACAACAATTAAGACCACATAAGACAAACACAGGTGAAGTTTAATTTTTTAGTTTTTTTTTTTCTTTTCGGAATGCTCAGGGCGGAATCTACTATACAAAACCATCACACTTTGTAAATAAAAAGTATCAGATACTTGACTTCTTTCTCTGCCAACAACAACAAAAAATAAATTATTTTCTTGTTTTGTAAAAGACCTACAACTGGGAAAAGAATTAGATCTCATAATTGTACAGGGGGGAAGCCCCACATAGATATTTTTGAATTTTCAATCTGGCAGTTAGAAATGGTTGGGCAAGATGAAAAATTATCCAGTGAACTCAACTTTAAATATTATATTAATGGCTCTGAACAACAACAACAAAAATAGCCTGATTACAAATCCACACATTTGTACAGCACGGTTAGAGAAATTTAAAATTACACATAGCACATACAAACTCTATAGAGACCCTCTACAGAGAGTCATTACTGGGTCGCTATGGGATTTGGTCCATAACTTAATTTTGGAAACCCCGAATGGAGCAGAGAACACAGCCATCCTGGTAGGGGAGAGGGATTTTAAACTCAATATTCATTTCGTTGGGCTGCCTCCCTTCACAGGGGCTCCTTGGGGATCTCAGAAACGGGGCGGCGAATTAAAATTACCTGCAGCTTCCCAGAGGACTGAGGCTGGCGCGCGCGCGCTCTGCTCCCGGGTCTGAGAAAAAGCTGGTGGATGTGTTTGGTTCTTTTTGCGTCTCTGCAGCCTGAACTGTCTGAGAGGGTCGCGTCTGGGAGGCGAAGCCAGAGCGTCCGGGCCGGTCAGTATTTCGTGCAGTCGTAGGAATAGGGGGCGGCGTGGCGGTAGAGGGACGGCGTGGACCTGTAGGGCAGCTGACAGCTCGCGTTGCCGCTCACCTGGGGTTCTCCGAGGGTCGAGTTCTCAATCCCCAGCCGGTGAGAGTTGAACATCTCCCGGACGTTGGGGAAAGTCTGCTGCTGGGCCGCGAATGTGTGGCCGGGGATGTGGTTCAGGTCGCCGCTATGGTTGAGATACCAGGAGGCCGCCTGGGCCGCGGCGGCCCCGGGCTGCGGCGCTGGCTGGGGCTGGGGAGCCGGCGGCGGCGGTGGCGCCTGTGGGTGATGGTGGCCGTGATGCTGGTGGTGGTGGCCGGCGGCGGCGAGCGCGCCCTCCTGGCTGGCGGCGAGGTTGAGGGCGCTCAGGGGCGACGTGGGGCCGCTCGGGTGGTCCGAGAGGGCCTCGTCCAGCGCGGGAGGGACGCACATGTGAGCCGGCCGCTCGGCACCGGTGTACAGGCTCATGGCTCGCATGCTGCACTGGTAGCCCCCGGCCGCCCCGGCCTCCAGGCCCTGAGCACACGTCTGCCCGTAGGCGGCGGGCGGCGCGGCGGCGTAGGGCAGCGCCAGCGGCGGCACCACCAGGCCCGCACGCCCAGCCGCCGGGCTCAGCTCGCCGCCCGGTGGCGACGTTCGCAGCGTCATGATGTTCTCCACGCTGAAGCCCGGCAGCCCGTTGGGCGCGCCTGCGTGGTGCTCCGGCAGCGAGCCGTCGGGGGAGCCCGCGGGAGTGGAGGCCGCGCTGCGCGGGCTGCCCTGCAGCGCGCTCTCAGGGCTCAGCGTCTCCACTTTGGTGATGACCGGCAGCGCTGGCGACGCCGCCTCGCTCTTGATCACCACCTTCTTCTCGGCCTCCTTGGGGGCGTCCGCTAGGGGGGGCCCGGCGGGAGCGCCCTTGGAAGCTGCCGGGGGCGGCTCCTTGAGGTGGGCCCGCTCCTCCTTCTCCTTGGGCACGTCCTTCTTCTTGAAGCGCCGCCGGCGCCGCAGGAAGCTGCCGTTCTCGAACATGTTGTAGGAGTCCGGATCCAGGGTCCAGTAGCTGCCCTTGCCAGGTTTCTTGTCGTCACGGGGCACCTTGACGAAGCATTCGTTGAGAGAGAGGTTGTGGCGGATGCTGTTCTGCCAGCCCTGCTTGTTCTCCCGGTAGAAGGGGAAGCGGTCCATGATGAACTGGTAGATGCCGTTCAGGGTGATCTTCTTCTCGGGAGCGTTCTGGATCGCCATGGTTATGAGCGCGATGTAGCTGTAGGGCGGCTTCACCAGGTCCTTGGGCGCCGCGGGTTGGTGGTGGTGGTAGGGCGCGTAGGAGCGGCCCATGCCCGCGCCGTACTGCTCTGGGTGGCCCGAGTAGACGCCCATGGGGCTGGCCATGCCGCCGTAGCTGCCCGCCGCCCGGTAGTAATTCTGCTCGCTCAAGTAGGGCACCACTCCCAGGGCGTTGGGGTCGGACACTGAGTAGCGCGCCTGCATGCTGCGTCCGAGACGGCTCGCCACCGCCTGCGCGCACGGACCAGGAGGAAGGCCCTGCGAGAGCGAGAGAGGAAGAGAGAGCGAGCGAGAGAGAGCGAACGAGAGAGGAAGGGAGCCGGTGGGGGGAGCCCCGGGCTCCTGGAAGCCTCGGTGGCGAGGTGGAGGAGGCGCCGGCGCTCGGCGCCCGCCTTCAGGCGGAGAAGGGGCGCTCGTTTTCAGCGGACCGGGCGGATCAGCATCCTGGAGGGCGCGCCCCGCGCGAGCGCAGCGCCAGCCCCTGCTCGCTCGCTCGCTCTCAGGACCTGGAGGGTGGCAGCCCAGGCGGGCCGCCGGGGACGCAGCGGAGAAGCCACACGCGCGGTGGACCAAGGCTGGGCCCCCGGTCCGTGCCAAGAGGGGGAAGGCGGCTCTCCAAGCCCCCCAGCAAATCGGTAGCCCTGAGGGTCAGCGAGACGGGGTCCAGACTGGTTGCCCTGCCGAGCCCGGAAAAAGAGGCAAAGTCCCTTTTAGGGATTGGGAAAAGTTTCAAAAGTCTTCTTGCTGAAAGCGAGTTTTTACTTTCCTCCGGCCACGCCCCCTCCGGGAACTTTGGACCAATAACCTGGCAGCTGTGGGGAGTTGGCACCAATCAGGGCGAGGAGCGCCGGAATCCGTCGGCTCTAAGACCCAGCCGCGCAGAGCCAGACTTTAATGCAGCTCAGTCTTAACTTGGAAAGATTTTTTTCAAGAAAAGAGTTATATCTTATTAAATTTTATTTTATTATCACATTTTAGTTAATGGGCCCACGTGCCCAGAGCAAAAAGAAAAAAGCGACGTTACTTTGCAGAAGAAAAGTTAGTTTGAAATATAAAATCGAATTGATTAATGTAGTCAAATATCTCTCTCCCCAAAGACCTTGTAAGTAGCAAAGACCCTGGGACTATTTTTCTTATTAATGAATGATGAGGCGAATAATTAGATTTCCTAATTATCGGGGTCCAGGTGTAATGGATTCAAAGCAAACGGACTGGATTGGCATGGAAGGGGCCTCCCCTGAATGTTGTCATTATTTAAGCACATAATTAATAATCAACAAGGAATTTCCAGGTTCGGGGCCGTCAAAAATAACCTATAAAGGTTTTAGGGGTAAATTATAGAAATGGAATGCCCCTCACCCCCACCTGAGGAGGCGGGCCGCGGCGTCTATAGGGGAAAGGCGGAGCGAGAAAGTAGCAATATCTTGAGAATTTAATCCTCTAAATTCGCCATGTATTCGGTAAATCACCCGCGTCATCGTGAGCAGTTTTGTGGAATTTGGGGAAGACAGTAAAATAATTTCGCTCAATCCGCTTTTTCCCTTCGCGTGTAGACGCCTGCAGCCCACCGACTCCAGCTTTCAAGCGTGGCTCCCTTTTCCGGGAAAGAAATTTCCCTTTGACCAAGCTGACTCCCGCGCTCCCGAAAACCGGGAACAATGCAGCAAGCCCCGGGCCAGGCAGAGCCGGAGCGGAGAAACCGAGCGGCTTTCCGCGGGGGCTTAACCACGACGCGCGTCCCCAGCGCAGACTCCTGACCCTGGCCGGCGCCTGGAACACCCACCAGGGCGCAGTCCCTCCTTGCGCTCCCGGCAAAGCCCCTTGGGGTTCTCCCAGCTGACTCGCTATATTTCAGTCTTGGTTGGTCGGTTGGTGTTTGATACGTTATTTGAGCACCGTGGCTCGGTGAGAGGACCGGGTAAGCGATTGCAAAAAACGGTTAAGACACCCCCAGAGATGATATTATTCGGGATATGGACCTGAAGCGACTCGGGGTCCTTGCTTCCAAGCTTTCTCCTTCTCTCTAGGAATCCCGGAAAGTTTGTTTATTTGTGGACTGAGTATTTATTCCTTCTACACCTCGAATAATTGGACCTCCCTATGCCCGCTTCCCTTGAAGTAGAGGGACCCCAATGAGAAGGGCTAAATGCTGGTCAGAATTCTTCTGGAAGTTGTCCGTCCGGTTGGGTAGGGAAGAAGACCAGATAAAACTTTTGTTTCAGGTTTCCTTTCCCCTCCTAACTCTTCCATCAGTTGCTTATTAGATTCCCAGGAAAAGGGTGTGAGAGAAATTTACCGTCACTCTTAAATTTGGGGAGATGAATAGAAGGAATTGGGGCCATCGCATTCATTTTCAATAAAATAACAAAAGAAAAAATATTTTTGTGCATTGTCTACGAATGGTATTACCTTATGATAATCAAAATCAAAGAGAAAGTGCAAAACAGGTTCCTATTACCTCAAATATTCTGCTTCTGAAACACACTATATTTTTTATGGCTGCTCTGAGTTCTTCTTCTAACTTGATTATTTTGGGGAACGAAATAAAATAAAGCCACCCAGTCCTCAGCTCACAGGTGAATGGTCTGAGGTTCTCCCACCGCCCAACACCCACCACGACTTTATTATTTTTTAATACCTCTAGTACATTAACATCCATCAAAAAAAAAAAAAAAAAAAAAAACCTCTGGCAAAAAGTGCTTTTCTTCTGGAGTGCGTGACAGGCACTCTGAGTTCTGCTCACAATTTTACTGGAAACGCGCAAACTATTGATCAAGAAACACTCCTCAGAATATTATTTACTCTGCTTTTACGAGGTGCTTTAAAAAAGCTTTATCACAGAACAGGGTAAAACCCAAAATAGCTAAGGACCATGGAAAATAAATTCAAAAAGGTCAGTTTCTGCCTGAGTTTGCATTTAAAAGGGTGTCCAGGTTTAAACCAAAGTCATCTAAAAAGAACTGAGTGGAGTTGCCAAAATTATTACCCCCCCCCAAAAAAAAAGTGGGGGTAGGAGGAAAGAAATTCTTATAATCAAGACAGAAAAGGTGAGAGAGACATTTTCCTTTGCCCCTGGAATTAGGTTTCTTCTCCACTCAGTAGGACTCCGGGAGAAATGTTTGTTCAGGTTATTAAAACAACACCTTCCACACACCTGGACTTTGCAAAAACCATATTTCCGATCTTTTCTTTAACCTGCCAGGATATTTTGGATTGGGGCATGGTAATTTCTTGCTTTCTTCCTTTCCTGACCTCATTGCCAGTGAGTCGAAAGCGGAATCGGGCCGGAGGTCCCTGTGTGCTTCTACAACAGTGAGCGATGATAAAAGGCAAAAGACATTCAAGTCACTCACGCCCCCGCCCCCCCAACTCCCCACCCCTGTCTCCCCACCACCGACAGCACCGCTTGCTTTCTCTCCTGGGTGCCACCGGCTCCTGCACCTGGAGGCGGCTCGGGTGGACCTGTGGTGTTGGCGCCATCTTCAGGCCAACAAGGATACTACCCTCAAAAGAAAAAAAGAAAGAAACGACAGTTCTGGTTACAATGAAGGTACTGACACCTTATGGATACACCTTAGCATTGCACGGCAGGAATAAAGTCTTCAAAAATCTGTGAGAGAGAAGGTAAATAAACTGTGCAGCGCGTCGTCGCGTCGTTCAAGAAAAACAACAACAACAACGACGACAACAACATTTTCCAAAGCTTTACAATGTGTCAAGAACATGATCTGTTGGAAAACAGAAATGTCTTTGAAACTGCCAGGGGAGCAAGAAATCCTCTCTAGGGAGAGTCTCTGAGGTTTTAGGCAAATAAAATCTGTGCCTCTTAGGTGGCTAGAAGTCTGGGTACTTTTTTTCCCCAGGGTTGTTGAACAAATTGCTCCTACGTGTCTTTCCCACGGCAGCTGTCTTTTTGCCCTACGTGTGGTGTGAGTTTCAGGGAATTCATCAGAAAAATGTCCTGGATATGTATATGGCATTGGCTTTAACAAGAGGGAGGCTTTTAAACGCACCTGCACCTGCTTTTGAGGCGCAACAGAACTGAAAGAGGGGACACGTGAAAAGAGTTTTGTGTCTTCTCTCACTGTTTTCAACATATTTGACCCTGTATCCTTCAAACATTTCCCTTCTAGGCTCAGGAGATGCCTTGGGTTTTAGGGGAAGGAACCAGGAATAAGAATAGTCCCAGACTTCCACAAGCTACTTTGGGTCTTATGAACCCTTGGTTTGAAAAGAGTCAATGCTGCTTCTTAAAAATCCATTGCAACCTGCTCCTAGCAGTTATCTTTTTCCGGGACAAAAAGTGTGTCCTTGATGAAAACTATATGAGCCCATTTTACTAAGCATGACCTTTCCAAGGAGTTACTATGATATGGCACTGTTCACAAAGGGCAGTGTCACAAACAGGAAAGTAACAGGGGTGAGGACAATTCTTGGTTAAAAGTTTAAAGAAACTTAATCACTAAATGCAACACTTGATCCTGGATGGAGGACGTTTTAAAAGACTAATAAAGGACAAGTTTGAGACTACCTAGGGAAATTTGAAAATGGAGTACCTATTAGATAATAATCTCATATCAAGGTTAAAATTCTTGAGTGTGATAATTATATGTGGTCAAGTAAGAACATGTTCTTGTTTTTAGAAGGTACTTGTCAAAATATTTAGGGCTGATAGTCATCATCTCTGCCACTTTTAAAAGATTCAACCAAAGGTGTGTGTGTGTGTGTGTGTGTGTGTGTGTGTGTGAGCGATGTGGGCGGGGGAGGGGGGAAACTGAGAAGGAGAAAGAAAGGTATCAAAAATCTAAGTAAAATGAAGATCATTTTTGAACCTATGCTATGTGAGTATTCATTGGGTACTATTCTTGCAATTTTTTGTAAGTTTAAAATTTTTCAAAATTAAAAAACAAATTGGGAGAAAAAGGACCATTGTTACTATGGAAATTAAAAAAGGGACGTGACACAAAACAAACATCTTTCATGGAAGAAGTTGCAAACCCTAATGTGGTGGCCAAAGTCGGCCCCAGTGTCCCTCTCCTTGTGTTCTGGAAGTTACTGAAAAACAATCAACAGCCATGGGCTTTATCACGTTAAGTTGTGGTTGTTAAAGACAAAAAACCCAACACTGATTTTCTAAGGAGCTTAACTGCCTTATAATTCAAGCATCCCCACATTTAATACAATCAAAGATGCAACAAAATCCAATAGAATACTGTAGATGTTTTCAAAACAGGATATTAAAAATATCCATGTTTCTTCTTAAAGAGTTAATGACATGCTTCTCTGTGCTTCCCATTTCATACAAATCCTATAGAGTTGCCCTTAGCCATATTGCTATGTAATTGCTTTGCTTACATGGTGTTATCAATCAGTTAAGGCTGGTATATGCACAGAAACAAACACAAGTCTCAGGGACTTAATCGTGAGCCAACCGCAGCTCAGCGGGAGCTCTGCTCATCAAAGTCGCTCAGGAGCCTGAGTCTTCAAAGGCCAGCTCTCCTGTCATCCCTGAAGGGGCAAGAGAGGGAAACTCTGCCCTGGGAAGTAAGTGTTCCAGCCTGGAAGTGATGTGTGTCACTTCCCTTCACAACCCATTGGCCAGAGCCAGTCACATGGGCCCAACCCACTCAGGGGACAGGAAGTTCAGTCTTCCCTGTGCCCAGCTGACATTTGCTTAGCAGCCTATGTCTGCCACACACTACCTTTCTAGGCCGGTAGAGACTTTGCCTTGTTTCCCTTGGCAGTCCCGGTGCCTTGAATGATATACATTGGCACGTAATAGGTCCACAAGAAGCGTGTGTTGAATGAATGCATGACTTTCCCAAGATTTTCTTCCCTAATATATGAGAAAATGTAATGTGTACATACTGTGTACCAAGCACTGTGCTAGATATTCTGTCCATGACAACTCATTTAATCCTCTTTTGGGGTAGATACTACTAATATCACTGTTTCACAGGTGAGAAAACTGAGGTTTGGAGATCTTAAATAACTCACTCAAGTCTTGCCAAATGATGGAGTCAGAATCTCTTAACCCATTACTTTGCTGTCTCTTTGAAATTAGGGTGAGGGCCTTGGAAATGAAAGGAGACTTAGAAAGTTAAAACAGAAGCTTCTATATAAATAAAAAGTCCATAAGGAAACTTACCTATTTATAATTTCCTAACTATATATACATAGTCAATAGTGTATGCATGAAGGCATGGCTTCTGAACACATGACCGAACATCTATGAAATTTTAGCTTTTTATATCACTAACTTGAAACCCTATAATTAACCCTGTGGGGTCAATGGACTCATTCTCAGAGCCTATGAAAAGAGGGCTGCTCCCTGGGAGGGACAGACAGGGCTTTGGATGTTGGACAAAGTCAGGGAGAGAAAGAGGTGAGGGGTTGACTTGTTTTTCACCAAATTTTCAGCCGGTGGGGTGGGTGCTCTGAGCTCCAGGGAATAAGCCAGGCTTTGAGTCACAATCCAGAGACAGCGTCAGCCTGCGTGTGCCCCACGGTGACTGCCGGATCTCCATCTGGGTGGCAATGACCATAGGCGGCACCAGCGGGAACTTTAAAGGACAGAATGAAATCAGCAGTGCAGAGAGGCTCCCTGGGGGATCAGATCATCGCTGCCACTGGGTGCTCTTCACTTTCAGGAATCCCAAGAAAGCCAAGAACGCTCCCCCACTCCCCCGCTGGCCCCTGACATTGGCACCTGTGTGCTCTCACAGCCAGGACCCTTTGCAGGGCCTCTGTGTGTGCTGTGCCTTTCACCTGGGTCCCTCATCCTCAATTCCTTGCTGCCTTGCCACCTCCTCTGAGACCTACCCCAACCACCAACCTACTTTTCCCCCTCTCTTCACACACCCCTCACATTGATTCATTTTCACCCTGTCGGATGTGATCCTGTCTGTTCCTGTTTATTGTCTGCCCCTCCCCTGTACCAGGATACAAACAGCAGGAAGGCAGGCATGGACCTGGTCTGCTTGTGCACCCCACTGCACCCAGCAGCGCCCTGCTCCGCTAGGCACAGGCTCCATGCTCTGGAATTATAAACCGAACAAATGGATGTCACCTGGAGGCTTCAGAGACACCCGGTCCCTACCACCATAACCACAGGCCTGGTCCACCATTTAGAGGTTCAAACCCAGAATTCAGTTCAAATATGCACCAGCACTTATTTTAGGCAGAGGCTGCATGCGGAATGGGGACACATCGTCCAGTGTTCCCTGGCTCCCGCATGGTGGCAGGCACAAGGCTGTCCTTGAAAGGGCTCGCAGGCTGACATTTTAATTTCAGCAAACACACAGAGAACCCTCACCCTGTTCCAGGCACCGCTCTGGTAATTGGCCATAATCCTCACCAAGGTTGAGAGGCAGATGCCATCAGTGCTGTCACTGCATCTTACAGACGAAGGAAGTGCAGCGCCGAGAACTCCAATGACTTGCCCAGACTCACCCACTGGTGAGCTGCAGACCTGGGAGCTCCTCCTTCCATCCCTGCTGTGGCCACCACACTGGGAGGGAGGGGCAGGGATGAGCAAGGTAAGATTCAGAAAGGGGAGGAAGAGGAGCAAGGAAATCTCCTGGGAGAAATCGGCAATCAAGCTGGGCCTTGAGACCTGAGTAAAGAAAACTATACCCACTCAAACGTCTTTCCTCTTCCTTGACGCTGCGGGTTGCCAGATGTAGGGAATAAAAAATACAAATGCCCACATTGTGCATGGGACGTATGTATTCATTGATTATCTGAAATTCAGATTTGACTGGGAATCTGGTAACCCTGAATTGGGGGGTGGGGGGGAAAGAAGGTCTTCAAATATCTTTTTGGTAATTAGCTTATTAAGCATTCTTACATTGATTAAGTATTAGACGCAGCTCCAAACAACTATGTATTATTGAGATTCATACCTTAATAATAAGGAGCATACGGGACAAAGTCTTCACTTGCTCTGTCATTGCGCAGTGCCAGACACGGGAGATACCAATGATTGATCGCAGCTTGCAATATGGAAGAAATTATACTGATTTTAAATGAGCACGAGTGCCATACGTTATATGGCTAAAAAATCCCGATAGTACAGAAGACGTTCAAATGAAAAGAGCATCTTCTTGCACCCCTCCCCCACTCACAGAGACCATTAACTCCTTTCACTGTTTTTTCTGGCAGTTACCCATGTTTCTGGAAAAAATAGGCTTTGCTGCTATTTCTTGTCTTGGTGACAATCTCTATGATCCTCTGTCTTCCTGCTCTGTGTTTAAAGATGGTAATAAGTTTACTCAGAAAAAATTGGCTGGTTCCTGTGTGTGAGGTGGGGGTGGTGGGGTGGGGGGTGCATTGGAAAACATGACCCACATGGTTCCCTGTTGTGTAATTGGTGCACAGTGTGTGTATTTTAAATTAGCACTTGGGTTCACCTGAGGATGCCCAAACCTCCCTCTGCCCCTGCACAGCTTCCCAGGGAGTTTTTTTCCCCAGTTCCTCTGCAGGTTTCCTTTGTGCCTTTAAGAGTCATGCCTCTTCATTTTCACTGCTCTTCCTTCAACTTTCATGTGTTTGTGGAGTCCCTGCTTTGTGAGAGGAGTTTGTTGGTGCCACTTCCTTCCCTCCTGCTAGTCCCCAGACCTAGTTGGGGTGGGATTTTTGACCTGTGAAAATTGGGGCAGGGGGAGGGCATTTCTGGGATTTGGAAAACATGAACAAAACTCGTGTGGGGACAGCGCCCCAGAAAGCAGTTTCCAGGCTCTCGGCCTCACATAGACAGGTGCTGGCTCAGGTAGTAAATGGCCATCAACTGTGATTGGATGGCCATCAGCTGTGGCTAGTTGGCCGTCAGCTGTAACCAGTGAGCCATTGGCCACTAATATAACTGCTGTGGCTACGCTAGCAGAAAATGGGGGTTAGCAAGAAGATGGTGGCTGAGCTGGCAAGTGTGGATGGCGGTTTGCGGACAGTGTGGATCCAGCCTCCAGTGAGAGTATAAGTGCCGCCAGAGAGAATATAGTGATATGACTCCCCTACTTATGGCCCCGTGGGTGTTCCTTTTTGGCCTCACCATATCCTGCGTTCTTGTATGGGGAGTGGGAGCAGAGACCCCGCCGGACGCCCTGCACGACAAATGGCGCAGCGAGCAGGGTCTCCCGCACGACAACTCGGAAGGAGGAGAAGAAGGGCAGAGTTGAGTTGGTAGGGATGCAGTCTGGCTGAGAGATAAGGCTGGGCAGGCAAGTTGGGGGGGCAAGGCCTGGACTGTCCTTGCAGGTGAGAAGTTCACGCTTAGCAGGTGGAGGCAGTGGGGAGCCACGAGGTCACGGCGGGAGAGTGTACAAGTAGAATTCAGGAAATCAGGTGTGTGGGGGAGAAGAGGGCAAGAAAGGGAAAGCAGAGGAATAGGGGGGAGGAAGAGGAGGAGGAGGTCGGAGGGGAGGCAGACCCAGGGAGGGGGCAGAGTGAGGAGGTAGGAGGCGGTTGTAGTCTGAAGCATGGTGAGACATCCTTGACCTGGGAGGTGGCGCCAGTGGGAATGGCAAGGCATCATTGTGACTCTTCAGGGACATCCTTGTCTTGGCAAAGACAGTCTCTCATGAAATGCTAGTAGTGCTGATGGATGGGCCTCGCCTAATCCCAGGATGGGAGAACACACATAGATCAGAAGCTGAGCCCATTGATACAGGAATAACTGAAGGTGGAAGGGAATTTTGTAGCTTCTCAGGAACCCGGCTTTGTTGTTATGAAAATTATTCACATCATTTTTGTTTTCGTTTTAGCATTTGAAGAGGTGTGTGTGTGTGTGTGTGTGTGTGTGTGTGTGTGTGTGTTTGTACATGTGATTCCGGGAGGAGTCAGAGAGCTGAAAGCTGAACGCAATCTATGACATTTTAAGCTCATACTTGTGAAATGCAGGGGCTGGAAGTGCTGGGGTTTCAGAAACATTCCGGGGGAGAGGTATAGCTCTCAGTGCCCCAGCACCCTGGGTGAATCACTGGACCTCATTTCTCAACGCTTGCCTTCTCCTGTTGATCTAACAAGATCGTTATGGAAAAATGGACACTAACATCTCTAGCTGGGCAGGCACTGTGCCTCGACTTCCAGTATACCAGCCCACGAGGTTGTCTCACTGACTTAATGGAGGAAGCACTTCCCCACATTTTACAGATGAGGGAGCTGAAGCTCAGAGAGGTAGAGGTAATTACCCAAAGTCACACAGCTCAGAGCTCCACAGCCAAGCTTTTCACCTGTTTACCTTTTTCATTATGTTTTCTTCTAGCCAGGTTTTAAAGGTGTTGTGAAGAATAAGGTTAATAAGGAAATGCCTATAGCAAGCTTTAAAATCCACATGTGACCTTGCACATGAATATTTATAGCTATTTTATACATAATTGCCAAAACTTGGAAGCAAATACAATGTCCTTCAGTAGGTGAATGGATAAATAAACTGTGGTACATCCAGACAATGAAATAGTATTCAGAGCTAAAAAGAAATGAGCTAGAAAGCCATGACAAGATATGGACGAAACTTAAAGGCATATGACTAAGTGAAAGAAGCCAATCTGAAAAGGCTACCTACTGTGTGATTTCATCTCTATGACATTCTGGAAAAGGCAACCTATGATGACAGTAGAAAGATTAGTGGTTGCTGTGGGGGCGGGATGAATAAGTGGAGCACAGAGGGTTTTTAGGACAGTGACACTACTCTATATGATACCATGATGGTGGATACGTGTCACTATACATATGTCCAAACCCACAGAATGTACAACACCAAGCGTGAACCCTCATGTAAACCGTGGCCTTTATTTGGGCTCCTGGAACAAAAATACCGTAGACTGGGTGACTTTGGCTGGGAAGTCCAAAATCAAAGTGTCTGCAGATTAGGCGTCTGGTGGGGGCCCTCTTCCTATTTCATAGACGGCCTCCTTCTCACAGTGTCCTCAAAGGTGGAAGGCGTGAGGGAGCTCTGTGGAGTCCCTTGTAAAAAGGCTCCAGTCTCATGACCTAGTCACCTCCCACAGGCTTCCCCTCCTAACACCATCACACCCTGGATTCGATTTCAATGTATGAATTTTGGGGGGACGTGAACCTTCAGTCCATGGTGATAATGATGCATCAATGTAGATTCATCCATTGCAACGAAGGTACCACTGTGGTGGGGGAGGTTGTGTGTGGGAGAACAAGGATGTATAGGAACTCTCTGTACCTTCCTCTAAGTTTTGCTACGAACCTAAAACTGCTTTAAACAATGAAGTCTATGTATAAAAATTCTAAAGTGGGGCCGGCCCGGTGGCTCAGGCAGTTGGAGCTCCATGCTCCTAACTCCAAAGGCTGCCGGTTCGATTCCCACATGGGCCAGTGGGCTCTCAACCACAAGGTTGCCGGTTCAACTCCTCGACTCCCGCAAGGGATGGTGGGCTGTGCCCCCTGCAACTAAGATTGAACACGGCACCTTGAGCTGAGCTGCCGCTGAGCTCCTGGATGGCTCAGTTGGTTGGAATGCATCCTCTCAACCACAAGGTTGCCAGTTCGACTCCCACAAAGGATGGTGGGCTGTGCCCCCTGCAACTAGCAATGGCAACTGGACCTGGAGTTGAGCTGTACCCTCCACAACTAAGACTGAAAGGACAACAACTTGACTTGGAAAAAAGTCCTGGAAGTACACACTGTTCCCCAATAAAGTCCTGTTTCCCTTCCCCAATATAAAAAAAAAATTCTAAAGTGACCAAATGCAAATTTACATATGTGATCAAGTTTGAAGCATTTGGGTTAAAGTTCTAGAATATCTTTTTACAAGAGAGCCAGCTAATTTCTTCTAAGGCGGCTCTTTTATAATTATTTATTCTTTTAAATGCCTGGGCTTTGTGGGGGCACTTCTAACTTGAAAACCTGGTGTAAAAAAGCTAAGTGGAATGTCCTTTCCTTCTAGCACCACCTGCTTTCTAAAATTGCCACTGGGGGAGATGGTCCCCAGTGTCTCTTTACCATCCAAGGGACGTGCCAGGCTGGCCACCGGAGAGCCTTGGGCTATTTGGTTAGCAGCCTGGTCGCTGCTCTGAGCACAGCTGGCTAACAGTGAGTCCTGCACACATTTCCACCACTGGGGCCAAGCCAACTTGCATAAAACACTTTCCACAGATTTATTGTGTTTTCCTGAAAGTGAGAAAACCTCTCTGAGAGATTTCATTTTATAACCTCCTATGATCCAAAGTAATGCTTTGTACTTCTTTTGCAAGCCTGGTAGAAGACAGGGCCACTTTCACGTAGCACTAAGGCCCCTTAATGTCTTAATGCACCAATGCTGTGGATACTACCTAGGCATGCAGAGTTGTGACTAGAAGCTACTACAGATTTGCAATTAAGCACACCAGAGTTACGTCATGCTCTGCCCTTTCTCAGCCCAGGCAAGTTTCAACATCTTGAGTCTCTGTTTCCTCCTTTCTAGAATGCCAGTCACATTTGCCATCTAGGGGTGTTGTGGGGATCATATTTAGATATGACCTCTAAGGCACTTAGCCTGGAGTCTGGCACATTAGTAGTGTTGTTTATTACTGTCATTAATTATGTTCTATCTAATGAAAGCAAATGGCATAAGATCAGTTCTGTGAGACCTTGAATAAGTCACTGGAACACCTGGAAACTCATTTTCCGTATATAGAAAGTAGGTATTAAAATGCTTTATTTATTTCCCAAGTTTGTTGTAAGGATTGTGTGAAGTATTGGATATATAATTTTGAAAAGTAGCTACCACTTCTTGAGTGCTTATGATGTGGTAGGCACGATGCTTATGGGTATGCAGTCACTCCCAGGGAGTGGTTACTAGTGGCTTGGTTACCCCCTCGTTTAGGGGGAAAGGGTTTTCTTCCTAATGCGTGAAGTCACGGCCAGTCACCCTCCTTGTTATCGCTCCCGCTAGACTGGAGCAGGGGAAAGCCATAGACTTGGTTGTCTATTCAGCTCCATCTCTTCCAGTGACCCTTGGATTGACCCATCCTATGTATTGAATGAATGAGAGAACAAATGAATGATGTAGACGAGCAAACTCAGGCCTTCACGTTCTTTCGGTCTCCAGGCGATCCAGAGGCCATGGTAAAACCTAAGGCGTGTGGGCCCAAAGTGTGGCCTCCAGCCGCATAAGACTCAACCAGGAGCTGAGCTGGGCCCGACCCCAAACCCAGTGAATCACACTCCAGCAGCCTGACATTTTAAACAGATGCCCCAGCTGAGCCCGATTTGAATCAGAGGAGAGGAATTGCGTCTTGGAGGAGCAATCAAAGTCGGCTTCCCGGAGGAGGCGGCTTCTGGGGACCAGAGAAGAGGTAGGGCGTGTTGAAATTGGCAGTGGGACCCGAGAGGCCAGGGGCTTGTTCACCTCGGTAGCCCCAGAACTCGGCAAACGTCCGTCCAAGCAAACTTTCATTGCTGACGTGCTCCATGAACAAAGCACGGGCACTGAGCCGCGCGATCTCCCCCCACGCATCCAACTTCACCCGGCCCACGCAGTTGCACGCGCATGCGTGCCTGGCCGGGTCCCACCACACTTTCACCGCCACGCCACTGTCCCCGATAGCGGCCAGGGCGCAGGCGCGGGGAGAGCGCGCGCGGGTGATGTCACTCGGCACCGCCCCCGATCCAGGTGGTGTCGCGTACTGACGGCGTCGCGATGGAGTCGAGGGCGGGTAAGGGACAGCTAGGAAGACCGGCGGGTGAGGGACGGCGGGAGAGACGGTGGGGGTGGGCGGGGGGACGCGGAGTGCTGTGGCGGGGCTCCGGGTCGAACCCGCCGCAGGCTCGGACCCAGATGCGGGACCCGGTCGTCGGTGGAATAAAGAAAATGGGAGAAAAGGAAGGAGGGCTACCGGCTGGGCAGGTGGTGGTGTCCGTGGGCCCCCCTACCAGTCATCACAACTGTTTCCCTGAGATCTGCCCTCACTATCCTCCGCATTTTACAGTTCACAGCTGCTGGCAGGGGCAGCACTGGACACCAATGTAACCTACACGCTGGGGCGCTTAATCACTGTCCTCTTAAGTAATGCGTTCTGAGGTCTCCGATGTACCAGGCACTGGGGAGTCCTGCCCCAGCGTCCCTGGACTTTGGTGACTGATTACAGGATTGCCTGGCAAAGATAACACTAGAACTCATGGTGTGCCAGGGTCTGTCAAAACCAGGTTCCACAACCATGAATAAATCCATTCCTGCCCTCAATACACGTGCAGAATGTAAATTGCACAGTAAACAGATGCTGCTAATACAGCGGAATGACAAAAAAGACCTTTGGAGGTGCCTGTGGAGTGCCGGGACTGAGCGTCAGGCTAATGGTAGAAGAGGGACACCCCAGTTGACCTGACCCAGAATTACAGAATAGGGTTTAGGCATTTCACACATTAATATATGTTGTCTTTTATTATCCTAATCGTTTCCTATGTTTTCATAACTTTCTGAGGGCAAGGACCTGCCCTTTTATTCTCTCCCTCTCCCAATTAGCCCATTGCTTTCTAAATGGGAGTCACTCAAATGTTTGTGATGGACTCTCCAGGGCAAGGGCCCCAATTTCTACATTTTTTGTGTCCCACACAGTATCCTGCACAGTGTTGGTGATATGGTAAGACCTCTGGGTTGTTCGTGAAAGTTATAAGTGTAAATAGCCTTATCATAGTTATGTCAGCGTAATTGTTTCTGTTTGAAAAAGTTAAGCAAACAAATGGTGAGGGTGTTCTGAGTTCCTAAAGAAAGAACATCTGTCTGTGACTGAGCACTCAGAGGATGCTTTCTGAGGGAGGTGGCATCTCAGTTAGTCCCAGGTCCAGTGTCTCAGCTGGACCTGGGAGGGGGGCGGGGGAGGGAGAGAGAGAGAGAGAAATGGGCAGGTGTGTGGGGCCAGGGACCAACAGTGGTTGAGCCACTCTTTGAATTCTAAGTGAGGAACGATGGGAGATGAAGCTGCAGTAGACAGCAGGGCTTTGCAGCTCATTTCACACCCAGTGACAGAGGGATCCACAGGACACTGGAGCAGAATGGCAGGGAGACTCCCTGGAGGTGGTGCCAAAGCTGGACCTTGAAGAGTAAGGTTTTGTGGGAGGGACGGAATGCTGAGCAGACTTTTCCAGAAGAGACCAGAAGTGCAGAGCTCCCAGCAGGAAAAAACAAGCCTAGTGCTGGAAACATCTTGCCTGGCCCTTCTCAGGCTGACAGCAGTATTATCTTGGCCTGCATCTTAGAGATGTGTGTTCCCTAAGCACACCTGGTGTTGTTGTTTTTTGGTTTTTTTTTTTAAGTATTTTTGATTTCTGGGGTGGTTCAAAGCACAGCTAGGGTCCAAAGGCACCACCAGTGTTTGCAGTGGGCTCCAAGAGGCTCAGGTCTGGCTGTTAAAGCCTTGTATGCACACTCTGCCAAGAGGATTTAGGTCTGTCCTGAGGGCATCAGCAGTGGAAGCCTTTAGCTGTGGCCCTTACACCTTAGAGCTACACATTTAACAAATTGTTATAAGATGGGTGGGATTGTAAAAGCATTCATCAGTAACAAACAAAAGGTTGGAAAGCACCTATTGCCCATCCGTAGGCGACTGCTTGAGTAAATTTTGACCTGTCTGTATAGTGGAATGCTATGCAACTACATGGAAAGATGAGGGTATTTTTACATATCATATGGACTAATCTGCATTTAGGAAGTAAAAACAACAGCAAAGGACAGAGCAGTGAGTGCAGCTGTATGGATAGCGCACTTCCTTAGGCAAAGAAAATGAGGGTGAGACTGAAAGTGTCTCCAGTGTGAAGCCTGAGATACCTGGGGAAAATTCATGAGAAGACACAGGTGCACTGATTGCCTTTGGGGGCAGGGACCTAGTTCCTAGCAAACAGTGAGGAAAGAGGCTCTTCATTATATTAGATTGGTGCAAAAGTAATTGCAGTTTAAAAGGTTAAAAATAATTGCAAAAACCGCAGTTACTTTTGCACCAACCTAATAGCTCCCTTAGGATGTTTTAAAAATCCATTTACGAAAAATTAAGCTTTTAGAATGTAATTTATTCCCAATTCAAAGCCACACAATTTAGAATGAGACAGGCTTCCAGCCCTGTGCCAACACCCATCCAGGTGACTCCCAGATCTCTTGGCCCTTCTGTTACTTTTGAGCAGCCTCCACTCCTTTAAGGGAGACTGAGGACCTGAGAGGTTAAGCCTGTCCCTCCTTCCTGCCTGGGTGATGAGAGTTCCCCCAGCCACACACACTGTGTGTAGAACCTCACCTTCACAGCCTGGGTATGTATAGTGATGGGAACGCCATCTCAGTTCTCTGAGAGGAAGAGGTCAACTTTTCACACCAGTGTCAGAGGCGCATGTCCCTGATGCACAATGTGTGTGTGTGTGTGTGTGTGTGTGTGTGTGTGTGTCCCTGCAGAGGCCTTTAGATGGCATAAGGCAGGTGACAGCACGTCACTGGGAATTACATCTGGGCACAGAATCTCCTTCCAGGTTGATGGTAGTGAGAGTATACTTGTGCATGAGATTACCGCCTATGAAATTCCTTGCTTCGTAATTTACGATGCTGGCCTTATAATAAATTGTTACGAAAAGAAACCAACTAGTAGCTATCAAAGTGATTTGAAACAAACTTCTGTGCAAGGATATCCTTTTGGACCAACAGAAGCAAAAATTCGGTGACTATTTTAAAATGTATCTCTATGAATGTGCTGGTTTTATGTTTTTTTCCCTACATCACTGGAAACTACTTTTGATATTTCTCCACTCCAAGAGGAGCACATCATTTGTGCAAATTCTGCTTGGGCTGTCCCAATCAAGTAAAATGTATTTGTTGCCTAAAATTGCATCTCCAAAGTTGGATATAGAATAAAAGATTCCCACACTAGCAACGTGTGGTAGCAAAGGGGTGGTAGTTGGTAATCCAAAATAATAGCTGGTTTATAAATCACTTAAGGTTAAGGAAGCTTACTAGATTTCCAGCAAAAATAAACTAATCATAGCCATCTCAAGACTACAGAGAGTGTTAAATGACAGTGCCTTAACTGGGCAGAACTCACATCTCTAAGTGAGGACTCTAGGAAGGCTGGGTTACATGGTTTGGGTTGCATTTTGTTCTGCTACAGGTTAGCAGAACTGGGTTAATTAAACACTTGGGTTATGTTGAACTATTGTAGGACTTGAGCGATTTGTCATGAATGCGAAACTTATCCCTAACCCTGATTTTCTGATGTAGAGATCAGAAGCTGTAGACCCTGGTCTAGCCTGGGTGGAGGGTATAGCTGGAGCAAGCGTGCAGTAGGACCCGGAATGCACACACTGTGGAATTTCTTTCTGCTGTATTAATCAATCACACCCTTTCTTGCGATAGGTGTTTCCAAACAGGACATTCGTGAGCAGATTTGGGACTACATGGAATCACAAAATTTAGCTGACTTTCCCCGACCTGTTCATCACAGGATTCCCAACTTCAAGGTACTGAAGCATTCTTGGAGCAGTGAACAGGAAAACAGGATATTCCTAAATGAATGACATTAGTAATACAGTTACCGTCCTGCGTCATCATGGTGGATTCAAATTCAGTGAACAGTGAGTGGTGGTGTGAAGTCCAAACCACCAGGCCGAGATGTTTTTGTGTTTCGAGACATCTCTCATCATGTTACCTAACCTTGACTCTCAGGGCCTTTTGCTTTTCTGTGCAGCATGGGTTGGTTGGTTGTATCTTGCCATGAGGTGGTGCTCAGTCTACTGTTTACCATCTGATGCAGAGTGAAATGTTTATCCTGGCTGGAAACACTTTATTGTTGTCCCTTTTCACAAAATTGGCTCCCTAAGGGCAGTGAGGGCGCTGTACTCTGAGAAAGAAACCCTACAGCTAGCACCTTTGGAAAGAGGAAGGCCTCGCCAGTTTCCCAAATATTCAGAATAGAAAACAAAGATACCTGTTTATAATAGTATTCGTAGAAAAAAGTCTGCTTGACAGAGGCAACACACGACTCATAATCTTTGGAATGCATGTTTTCAAAGAGAAAGAGAAAGCGCTTTTTCAAAATCATTGCTCTGTCAGGCCTGAAGGATGTGGCCTGTTTACTTGGTATCACCCCCACACCCCCACCTCATTTGGCTGGGCTTTCTCTTTCCAACCTGGCTTCTAAGAAGCAAGCTCCAGCCCTTCTCTCGTCCTTAGCCGAGCTGGTTCCGAGGCCATCCTGTCCCTTTGAAAAACTTCTTTTGGATGGTTTTTGTTGCTACGTGGGTTTGTTTTAGTGCTTGTTACTCCAGCAAGAGAAGTGTACATGAAGTTCAGGGAAAAGGTGAAAGATGAACAGAATCAGTAATGATCTTTAAAAAGCGAATTAACTAGGAGAGGGATGGGAGTTCTGTGTTAGTGCTCTAACCTTGATTTACATGCTCTGTCTTGATTTAGGTGGTAGTTCATTATCTGAAAATTCATCAAGCTGTACTCATGATTTGTATACTTTTTGGGGTGTATATTTTATTTCAGTAATAAAGTGGGGCTAGGCTAGCTTTCTACCCTGACTGCTTTCTCAGATGTTTCATTGGGTGACTCTTAAATCTTGTCTCAGAATTAGCGCTTCTGCCTGTCTGCGTGGGATGCTGGAGCAAACTGCTGTCAGACTGCAATTGTCCTCTGAGTAACACGCAATTGCATTTAAAAACAGGGAGCTTCTCGTGCTGCTGAGCATTTCCCACGCCTTCAGGCATTCAAAATGGCCAGAACCATTAAAGTCAACCCTGATGCTCCCCAGAAAAATGCTCGCTTCCTCATCCTCAACGTAAGTGCAACTCTGTCTGTTTGCCTAACCAGGGCTCTTATCTGGCTTGCCAAAACATCAAAGACCTAGAAGTTTTTTCCAGAATGCAGGAAGTTAAAGTGGACCCCGATAAACCACTGGAAGGCGTTCGGCTGTTGGCACTACAGGTAAATCCCATTTCCCTGAGCTGGAGTCCTGGCTACTGACAGGAAGGCAGTCTCCAGGTGGCTGGTACCGTGTTTCCCCCAAAATAAGACCTAGCCAGATAATCAACTCTAATGAGTCTTTTGGAGCAAAAATTAATATAAGACCCGATCTTATTTAACTATAATATAAGACGAGGTATAATATATAATATAATATAATATAATATAATATAATATAATATAATATAATATAATATAATACCGGGTCTTATATTAATTTTTGCTCCAAAAGACGCATTAGAGCTGATTGTCCGGGTAGGTCTTATTTTCAGTAAACGCATGCAATCCTGTATTTAGAAGGATGATACTTCTGACTCCTGCCCACGCAGAACGTGCCCTGGAGTTGTCTTTTCCAGGAACAGCTCAGAAGTCTTTCAGTTGTTTAGCAGTCAGTCAGAAGTCCTGAATGTTTCTAAATTTAAAGATAAAGGACATTCAAAACGATGACATGGAAGCATTCTCAATTCTGATGTCCTTCGTCAGAAGAGAAAGATTACAATATGTTTATTTTCTCCTGCCATATTTGTAATATTACAATTCTTTGAAACTTGATAACCCGTGAATAAGAAATCTGATACATTGAGTTCCAAAAATATATACATTAGAACAGTGTTTCTTAAATATAGAGGGCCCTTTTGAAGAAAAAAAATGTCCCCAAGTTTGCTTTAAATTAATTTATTATAATTCAATAAGTACAAACATAACATTTGGCATAAATTTGAATGCTCGTAGCTCTTAGGCAACCATAAAACCAAAGTAAGCATATAAATTAAATACAAGGAAAAGTATTAAAGCAATAACATTCAAATAACAGCACTAATTTCACGTAATGAGTGATGTTCTTTTGCTGAAACAGATCACTGCTGATAATGTGAACAGGTGCTAAATGTCGCAGTGCAGCCTCTTTGGAGTTCTGCCTCATGCGACCGCGCTTAGTGTGGTGACCCTGTTCTCCCACAACTCCTGAGAAGCCTGGGTTATGCAGGGCGTCGTTCATCCTGTGTGGTGGAGTGAATACCAGAAAGTAATTTTACAGGGAACCAGGAGGGGTACAGGGATTCCACTCTGGTTCTTCCAGCTATCTTGTGTAGAAGACCATTCTGTCTTCTGTGTGCGGTGCAACCCCAACAGGGGCGTCTGGTTTAGGCTCCTCCACAAGCATTCTTTTTTGCCAGCCTTATTTTCCCAGTCAATAGATCACTTTGATGAACTAGAGGCAATAATAGCAGCAGCAGTGAAGCACACACAGTGGGCAGTTATTCCACAGTGTGACCAGAGGCAGCTCTCTACATGTGTGAGGTTCAGGGTATTCTTACCTGTCAGCTCCTCAAGAGCACAGCATCAAAGGCCATGAACGTGTCAGAGATTTTAGACCTCAGCCAAGGCATCCTGTGAGACGAGTACAGTCAGGTGGCAGGAGAGATTGACTGAGTCCTCACTTTCATTTATTTGGGGGCCTAAACAGCCCAACTGTATTCCAGGCTCTAGGCCAGTCATAGACGTAGTGGTAAAAAAGATGCAGTGACGCCTGTGGTCCCTGTGCTGTAGGTCTAGAGGCTCATCAGTGGTTTCTAGAAATGTTAGTAGGTTAAGAATCACCTAGGAAGCAGGTAAAGTGCAGGTTCCCTAGCCCTACCTGAGTGCAAGCAGGGATGGTGATATCCACTGCCACAGACCACACCTGGGGACACAGTGGCCTGTGCTTAGGGATGCACCGCTTCCCAGGCTCAACCCCAGGCCTTGAATCGGTTTCTGGAGTCTGTTTTTAAAGAACAGCTGATGATGCCTGAGAACCACTGGCCTAGGCAGCATTGACCAATGCTGGCTAATGGTAGTAACCTCTGGGGAGCTTTGAAGACAATCAGTAGCCGA
This sequence comes from Rhinolophus sinicus, assembly GCF_036562045.2. Lineage (NCBI taxonomy): Eukaryota > Metazoa > Chordata > Mammalia > Chiroptera > Rhinolophidae > Rhinolophus > Rhinolophus sinicus. The sequence goes on from NC_133760.1 coordinate 18,933,995, forward strand.
TGTCAGGTTCTGAAACAGAAGATCTGACTACATCTGGACCTTGGTAAGTCTTAAAGCTCCCCAGAGAATGCTAACGTACAACTAGGGTTGAGATCCACAGAGCTGGGCGGGAGCAGCTTCTGGAAAACGGAGTAACCAGCATAGTCTGCAGTAAGCCAGAGTCATCTGGAGACTGCAAATGAAATGAACCCCAAACTCTTGAACACTCCAAAGGAAAATAGTATGTGGTCATTACTTGTGTTGAAATACTCTTCCCTTGTGGTTGAAAAACCTTTATTTAATTAAGCCAAACTGTGATTTTATAGACCTTTTGTTGGTCTCACGCTGTCATCTTCTGCACAAAAACTAAAATATACTACTTTTTACACAAAGGATTTTACACATTTTATGATTGCCTCACGGCCTGCCCCTGCATGAGCTACGGAGATGCTTTGAGCAGTGGTTCTCCTGTTTGACCCAGTGGGCTTGTTAAAGCAGATTGCTGGGCCTGCCCCCAGAGCTTCTGATCGTTTCTAACAAGTGCCCAGAGCCCCCAGTTTGAGAAGCCCTGTGTCCTCTGCACGGGGAGAAGCCGTGTGGCACTCCCAATCTGAGAACTACATAGAGGAAAGGGGTGTTGACACAGGTCAGCATAAAATATTGATTATATCAAGTGCTGATCTCTTAGACGGTGACTTATTGAACAGCAAACTAGATGTAAATATTTGATGGAATTACGTCTTTAATGTGGCTATGCTATACCAGTTTCAAATTATAGCAGTAACTGTGTAGTATTTAACGCCGAGAACAGGGGGCACGGGAAAGTTACGTTTGGAAGTTTTATGAGAACAGACCGTTGGATTTGTGTTGTCATTTTTTTGCCTGTAACAATTTTCAGTGGCAAGTAAAGTAGAATTAGTGAGTTTAACAAATGTCCTGCCTCTTCATCCATGGCTGGGTTAAGATAGTGGCTCTAAGAAAAATTGATCTCCAGGCATTATTTACTTGTTTGCAAACAAGTAATTTCCTTGGCACACACCAAAAAAAAAAATGCAGATAATAGTAACTTGCTTCTGTCCCTGAAATGTTAAAAACATACGCAAGAAAGTTCCTGTTTCATTTTGTAATTTGTTGTCTTTCTTTTAAAAGAGCAAAAAAACGTTGTTGGTTCCAACACCACGACTGAGAACAGGCTTGTTTAATAGGATCACACCACCCCCTGGGGCAACTAAAGACATCCTGAGAAAATGTGCCACCTCTCAGGTAAGTGCGAGGAACAAGTCACCCACTAAGGAAAGAAACTGCTCAGCCGCAGCTTCTGAAGTTAGAATTGCATAAAATACACCACAAAGTTTAAAATGTATTTTTAACAAAGTCAAATGAACAGAGATGTTAAAGTATTCAGCAATCCTGTCATTAAGGGAGCCAAGTAGAAAAACTATGAATACATGGATTCCATTTCTGTAACTTGGTTTCTATTTTGCACCAAGCTGGCAAATTACAAATTCTGGTAACAAAGGAAAAAAAAAGAAAGAAAGAAAGGAAAAACAAATTATCTGGTACTCTGGCACCCTCTAGTGTTAACCTGTTTCGTTGTTTCGTGCTCTATAGCGTTTTCTCAAATGCCACCAGAGCAATAGGGTACACAGCATGGAATTTCCAAAATATGTTCAATTAGGAATTGCCTCATCAGTTCTAAATTAATGATTGCTGGTGTGTGTGTGTGTGTGTGTGTGTGTGTGTGTGTGTGTGTGTGTATGTGTGTGTGTGTGTGTGTGTGTGATATAGTAAAACCAAAGTGTGCAAATATTACATCAGGGTGCACTATAATGGACTTTGTCTTGTAGTTTACAGATCAAGAAATAGCATTTGGTGACTTTTCAGACTCCTAGAGTAGACTGGTCATTTGACTCCTAATCTGCTGGAATAAAAAATAGGGCATTGAGATACTCCTTTTTTTAAGGGATTTTCCACTTAAGTCTAATGTATAAGAATTGAATGCTTTATTGTTATTTATTGATAACCTGTTTTATTCCAAAAATAGAATTGAATGTGGCTTACAAAAAATACTTATAAAGTAAAATGTTACAATATGTGTAGAACAAAAGAGCAAAGAGAAAATAAAAATAGAAAAACAGGAGACAGCATTGGTTCTGGGGTCACTGCTCAAAACTGCGAACGCTGTGATCCTCTGCAGTTGGCAGGCATTGATCCCACGTTTCTTGAAGCCGACAGGGAATGTGACCAGTTAGAAGCCATAGGTTCATGCAGTAACAGCAGTCCTTTTCCTGGGATTGAGGCCCAGGTCAGATGTAGCTGTGCTGCTGGTATAGTGGTCTGTGCCACCTGTAACAGCATCCCCCTTCCCCCTGAAAGGTGACCACCACTCTGCTTATTGCCAGGAGTTCCCCGTGAAACACCAGCACTGGCTGGTCCCACATGTGCATTCCTGAAAGTATGGCCGGGCCCACGGTAAAGCTAGACCGGTTCTCATGACAACTTTAATAAGGATTCAACGGCAAAGTTTGGGCTTTTTTATGACATGAGATACTGGATCACCATCAGAGAGCCAGAGTCATGAACCTCAAAAAGATTTTCATTTACTTTATGGCATAGGAAAAATGGGAAAGTGGAGAGAGACTCTTAAGGCCACATCAACTGCAAATGCAAATTTTAGTGCAATTTTTATTTTGGTTGCCAAAGCTTATGGCAGAAATACTGCCACGGTGCATATATACCGTGGAGCCTCTGATACAGCCTTAACTTCCTGGCAGATAAGTCTCTGAATTTGTCCCTCACTGCCACCATCACGCCCCAGCCACCTGTGTCTGTCATCATTTGTCTTTGTATTATATTTACTCTGACTTAGGAGTATTCTGGTAACCACCCCTGTGTGCAGACAGAAAGGTGTCTTAATCGCATGATAAGTCCTTCTACCCATCAGTGACTTTCTGTTGATTTGAACATGACTTTGGAGCATCAGGAGACTCCTGCTTGCTCACGCTGTGTCTGGCCACACTTAGCAGGTGAGGCTGACTGCGTGAGGAAAGAGGAAGTGTGACACACACAGTTACAACACATGAGACTCCACCCAGCTGTCTGCTCACCAAGGCTGCCAGGCACTGAGCCCCTTAAAACAGAGTTGGGGACAAGGGCCATGGACATGAGATGCCTACCTCCGTGGTCACTGAGAGATTAAGAAAAGATAGGTGCCCCACAGTGGGGCACCATGGGCTGATGACTGGTTTGACTGTTAGGAGGCCCCAGACTAATCACATGTACGGATCCCATAAGTGACTTGTCATATATTTGTGGACAGGGGTCAATACCACACCCAGTGATACGCTTCTGCTGGGTACCGCTCCATACAGTGTCCCAGTCTGGTTCCTTAGATTTACCTGTAGCCCTTATTGTCAGAATCATGACATATCGGCCTTCCTGTTTGTTAAATATGGGCCTCCATTAGTTAGCAGACACGGGTGTACTTTTGGTGCGTTTGGCTGAATAGGTAATATTTCAGAAGTGAATGTGCTATACATGAAGATAGTGGCCTCCAGACTTTCATACTGAATAAATATGTCACACCATGTCTTATGTGCCAAATGCTTTACCTCCGTGATCTCGTTTCATTCCAACACCAGTCTGATGAGGCCAGGGGTGGTGTCCCTATCTTAAAGATGAAGAAATTGAAAGTTTACATAGCTTCCTACTGCTGAGGTCACAGGGCAGAGAGGCATCTGGACCCAGTTCTGTGGGATTCCTTTGAGCCTATGTTGTAATCTCCATGCTCTTCTGTGTCATGGAAAAAATGATCTGCTAAATATTATGAAATTGATATCCTATCCATCTGTGCTGTCAGTTCCTCCTGGCATCTTTCCTGGGGAAGAAATGGTGGGAAATTATCCTAAAATGTTTTTCCTGAAATACCATTTCTGCAACGCCTTGTGTTTGCCGTGGGGCTCTGCATGCATTGGCTTCTCGCAGGACGTTGATTCAGACCCTGACTGCTCATCGCCTATGTATTAGGAGGTGGGGCAGCCTGGAGAAGCTTTCAGGTCCGCATGTCTGTCTGCAGGGCGTGAGGAACTACAGCACTCCCGTGGGCTTGGACGCCAGGGTCCTCGTGGACTTGGTTGTGGTGGGATCTGTTGCCGTTTCTGAAAAAGGTAAGATTACAAACAGGAATTCTCGGATGTGACCACTTACCATGCAGTTTGCTGTTCCACCAGCTCTCTGCTTGTCTTGCAGAAGGTGACAGTAAGTGATTTCAGCTTTCTGGGCACAGGCGTGGCCTCGGAAACCGCTGCATCTATTGTTCGTTTCCAAGAGTTAACCCCGCCCCTCCCACTCCTGGCCCCACTCGACACCTTTACAGTACATTTTCACTCTTCTCAATGGGAAAAATAAAGTGAGATAATCTCTCTTCACTTGGTGAAAGATTGTCCCTCTGTTCTTAAGTTGACTGGAACTGGAGCTGAATTTATTTGCAGAGTGTCAGTAAATAGTTGGTTTTGGACAGCCTCCAGTATGTGGGAAACATTAGGTTCTAAGCCTTGTTTTTGTCATGAAGCGGCAGTCTCCCTGACAACATGGGGTGCCCTGAGCCTGCCTGCAAGGCCTGGGGCTTCGCCATACAGGCAGGTAAGCAGCACAGGGTCTGCACTCTGCCAAGCCACCCTGTGGTTTCCAGGGTACCTCATCCCCCTCTGCATTGCTCTGCCCCAAGCCCAGCTTTTTTTAAAAAATATTTTTAAAAGATTTTTATTAAAATATAGTTAACATATAATATTATATTAATTTCAGGCGTACACCATAGTTATTCAACATTTATATACCTAAAGAAGTGATCACCATGTTAAGTCCAGCAACCATCTGACACTGTACACACTGTATCACAATATTATTGACTATATTCCCTATGCTGTATGTTACGTCCCCGTGACTGATTTGTTTTATACCTGGAAATTTGAACCTCTTACTCCCTTTCACCTTTTTCCCCCTCTTTTGTAATTTTTTCAATTACATTTGATATTCGATGTTATTTTATGTTCATTTCAGATGTACAGCATAGTGGTTAGACATTTACATAATTTAAGAAATGATCTTCCCCTGACTAGTCTAGTACCCACCCAGCACTATACATAGATATTACCATATCATTGACTATATTCCCTGTGCTTTACTTTATATCTCCATGACTATATTGTAACTACCAATTTGTACTTCTTAATCCCCTCCCTCACCTTTTGCACTCTGCCCCCAACCCCCTCCCATCTATCACCCCAACAAATCTTGTACCCATCTGACACCATACATAGTTACTGCAATGTTATTGACTATATTCCTTATGCTATACCCTACATCCCTAAAACTACTGTGTAACAACCAATTTGTACTTAATCCTTTCCCCTTTTTTACTTATCTTCCACTCCCCGCCTATCTGGCAACCATCAAAATTTCTCTGTATCTGTGAGTTTCTTTTTGTTTGTTTATTTTGTTCTTTAGAGTCCACACAAAAGTGAAAGCACATTGCATCTGTCTTTCTCTGTCTCACACTCCACTCAGCACAATTCCCTCCAGGTCTATCCAAGCTGCCACAGATGGCAAGAACATTCCCTTCCATTGCCGAGCAATATTCCATTGTATACTTATATATGTACCACCTACTCTTTATTCATCCTTCCATCAACAGACACCCAGGCTGCCTCCACATCTTGGCGATTGTAAACAACGCTGCAATGAACGAATGGATGCACACAGCCCCTCGAAGTAGCACTTTGGGTTTCTTCAGATAATTATCCAGAAGTGGGATTACTAGCTCCTTCTTTATCTCTTGTTATAGCCTTTGTTTTAAAATCTATTTTGTCAGGTATAAGTATTGTTCCCCAGCTTTTGGGGGTTTTCTGGTTTTTTTGTTTGTTTGTTTCCATTTTCATGAAATATTTTTTTCCATCCCTTTGCTATCCGTCTGTATGTCTTTCAATCTGAAGTGTGTTTCTTGTAGGCAACATATATTAGGGTTTTGTTTTCCATTCAGCCCTCGTATGTCTTTTGATTGAAGCATTTAATCTTACATTGAAAGTAATTGTTGATAGATTTTTAGCTATTTCCATTTAATTATTCTTTTTTTTTTTTCTTTTCATCGTAAAGAAGTCGCTTGAACATTCTTTGTAGTACTGGTGGGCTCTGGTACCTGTTGAGAGTGCTCTTTGTGTGTGCTGCTTGTGGGGTTAATTGGGCAGTGCTCTGTGTGGTCTGAAGCCACCCCCCAAGTATGTTGGTTCTGGGGCCTCTTGGGAAGGGCTGTGGTGCAGGCCCAGGTCACCTACTGCCTGTGACCAGCCAGGGACTACCTGGTAGGAGCTGCAAAGTGATCCATGGTTGTTCATTGCCTGTGCTAAACCTGGAGGCGTGTGGGAGAGGTCACATTGTGAACCAAGGACAGCTGCCACCAGTAATGGGCCTGGGTTAACTCTATAAAAATCCAGGACACCCTGAGGCCTGCTGCCACCTACTGGTTCCCTTAAGGTTCAGCAGCTGATAAAGCCTTGTTCGGTATGCAAGTTAGGTGAGGCAGGGTCTCAGGGAGTCACTAGAGTGGGAAGAGTTGTGGTTACCAGGTTAATGTAAATTCTGGTTTGGTGTCAGTGCTGGGCCTGGAGCTACTCAGAAGTCTCAGAACACACCAAGGCAAGTCACCGCGGGCCTGGAGCATTTGGACCCTGATAGTTTCCTAGAAAGAGTGCAGTGTGGGCGGGGCTGACTGCTCCAACGAGAAAGTGCCTTCCTCACTGGGGAAGTTGGGTGGGGTCTCAGTGAGTCAGCAGAGCAAAGCTGCGGAGCTCACCAGGCCAATCAGATTCAGATTTGGCCTGTGGGAGGCTGGTGGGTCTATGCGTGGTTTCTTTACAAGGACATCTGGTTTCCCGCAGCCTCCATCCCACCTGGATTGTTGAAATACCCACGGTTTTTCACAGCCAAATGTTGTGGGGGCTCTTCTGGGCACCAGTACTCCAGGCTGGGGAGACCAATATGAGGCTGGTGTTTCTTGCTTCTCTGGGGGGAACCTCCCTGGCCAGGATACCCTCCTGGTTCTCACCTGCCACAGGGAGGTTTGGGGCCAAACCATCTTGCATCTCTGCCCCTCTTACCAGTCTCGACGTGGCTTCTTTATATCGTTAGCTATAAAACTTATGTTCAGCCAGACTTCAGATGGTTCTCCAGTTTGATTGTTCTACAATTTAGTTGTAATTCTAATGTGTTCATGGAACGAAGCAGGTGCAGTGTTTATCTACTCCACCATCTTGGATCTCCTCTGCCCCAGACCTAGTTTGATGCTCTTTGCAAACAACCTGCTTATTCTTCAGTGGGTTCAGTGGTTCCAGGTGGGATCACCCCATTGCAGACCTGTGCTTGTACAGTGTGATTTGGGGCCCCCACTAGGAAAGCGTTCTCTCTCCTCTCATCCTTCCAAGAGAAAAAAAGGAGAGACTGTCCTGACACACTCATCCCCAGAGCTCTCTTTGAAAAGTAATTGGCCAAAGCCAAGTTCTTCCTTCAGGAGAGATTCCCAGTAAAGTGTTAGTAAGAGATGCTCTAAATCCTTTGTTCCAAACCTTGAGTGTTGTGGGTTTGTTTTTTTTTTTTTAATGCTGGTCTTTAATATTTTCACCTTAAAGTTCTCTCTCTTCCCAGGTCTCCCTTTGAGCTAGTATGTGAGACGTTGTAGTTCTCTATTCTTTGCTTTCTTTGTGCCCAATTACAGATGCTGTACCTGTGTCATCAGGGATGGGCGCACATCAGCACACATTTCCTGTGTGCCTACCATGGACCAGCAGCCAGGCCAGCATGGTGGTCTCCGCCTTGAGCCCACAGTGAATGGGAGGAGCAGACTCAATAGCTGAACTACAATACGATGTGCTTGGTCTTAGAAATGGAAGTTAGGACAGACATCGGTGGGGGTCAGAGGAGGGACCTTGAGCAGGGCATCATCTCAGAAGTGACCTCAGGGTTAGCTCTTGCATGCCAGGTGTTTTTGAGGCAGGTGGAGCAGGAGAGGGAGCAGGAGTGGCATGTTCATATAGTAGGACCCTTTGGGGCTTGGGGCCAGCTTTCCCAAGGCCTTGAGGCCGGGTGACAGGATTTGGGCTATACTCTTCTGTCAGTGGGAAATTAGTAAAGATTTCTCCTTTCAAAAGATCGTCAGGAGTTTTCCTTTTTAGCTCAGGATGCATGAAGAAGAAGATGCATGTAAATGTCACCATCCAGATAGCCCCCTGATTAAAACAACAGAATCACCGTGCATACATTTGGAAACTTTGAATGGCACAGAAAGCATCATGTGTGCACTTTCCTTCCTCCTTTCCCCAAATTCCCACTGTTAGCGGTTCCTTGTGTTGGTGTATGAATACCAGCACCGCGTGAGATAGAGGTATCCTATGTCCTTTGTGTGTGGGGTGTGTGTTCATCCTGTGTGTGTTTTCACGGGAGGGACAGCATTTACAGTACCCTGTGCCATGGATGATGTGTCTCCAAGGTCTTTGCCCCTCAGCGCCGATGGGTCGGCCTCCTCCTATTGAAAAGCCCTGACTGAGAGACATTTAAGTTATCTCCAGGGTTTGGTTTTGGTTTTTCCCTTACAGGTAACACTAGAATGAGGTGTCGTCTTGTCATATGGTCTAGGTGTGCCTTTGGGGACTATCCATGGGATCCTTCCTAGGAGAGGAATTGCTGAACCAAAGGGCGGATTCTAAACCCTGATGGATATCGCTAGATGACCCACCACAAGGTTGCCCACCTCATATCCCCAGCAGCGTATGTCTGGCCTCTCTCCCCACTCGCTTGTTAATAACTATGCAACTTTCATTTTTATACCTGTCTCATAGTGAACAGTGGTATTTCATTAACCTTTGGATTTGCATTTAGTTATGAGTGAAGTTGAACATTTCTCATACGTTTGCTGTTTATCTGCCTGTCTCTTTCTGTGGACTGTTCATATCCTTTGCTGTTTTTCTGTTGAATTGTCTTTCACTTATCTCTTTGCGTGCACAGTTGAAGGCTTTTAATTGTAAAAAAAAAAAAATAATAACATGATTAGATCTGAATTTTAGAAATATGCATGAGCAATGATGCTTCAACTCTTGGTGGTAAAGCTAACGTGAAATTGAAGTCAAAGTTTCTGCACTGTCATGGGCTTCCTACCGAGAGGAATGTCCAGACTCATTTGGGGAGCCAGAAGGCATTTTAATGTTTACTGTCTTGCTGCATTCTTTTCTCCTGCTTAGTTTCAGATAATAATCCCTTGTTGTTGTGCCATCATTTATGAATTTGCAAAAATTGTACTAGTACTGCTTAAATCATCCTTCGTTTGAGAACTGTAGGGGTGAATTGGGTAGCTGTTCAGGGCTTTTTACAAGACAAGGCTATGCCGTCTCAAATCACGTATCCCTGATTTTAGAGTTTTTATTTTCCCTTTAAGTGAAATAGATGAAAAAGATTTTGCCTTTAGTTGAAAGTTGTTCTTAGTCTTTTCAAGAACTCCTCTTGTGTTGCTTTTTTTTTTTTTTTTTAATTGGGGAAGGGGAACAGGACTTTATTGGGGAACAGTGTGTACTTCCAGGACTTTTTTCCAAGTCAAGTTGTTGTTCTTTCAATCTTAGTTGTGGAGGGTGCCATTCAGCTTCAAGTTGTTGTCCTTTCAGTTTTAGTTATAGAGGGCGCAGCTCAGCTCCAGGTCCAGTTGCCATTGTTAGTTGCAGGGGGCGCAGCCCACCATCCCTTGTGGGAGTCGAACCGGCAACCTTGTGGTTGAGAGGACGTGCTCCAACCAACTGAGCCATCCGGGAGGCAGCTCAGCTCAAGGTGCCGTGTTCAATCTTAGTTGCAGGGGGTGCTGCCCACCATCCCTTGCGGGACTCGAGGAGTTGAACTGGCAACCTTGTGGTTGAGAGCCCACTGGCCCATGTGGGAATCAAACCGGCAGCCTTCGGAGTTAGGAGCACAGAGCTCCAACCGCCTGAGCCACCAGGCCGGCCCCTTGTGTTGCTTTTAAGTGTAGTTCTGCTAACATAAAGCTCACTTAAGTGCACGCTCAGTTTCCTTTTGTAGTTATGTTTAAAAAGTTTCGACGTTCACTTCGTTGTGTGTTAACCACTGTACATGTTCAGTGTTGTTACTTATTCCTCTTTGACTCCATTTCCGGTGGGGTCACGAGGGAAGTTTCTATGGACGGACCAGAGATGTTGGATCCAAGTTTGTCCTTTCATTGTGACATAATGAAAAATTTACTCGTGAATGACTCCCCAGACCCTACAGAGATACCGATCCTCTGCATTGTCTCTTAGGCTGGAGAATCGGGAAGGGAGAAGGTTATGCTGACCTTGAATATGCCATGATGGTGTCGATGGGAGCAGTCAGCCAGGCGACGCCAGTGGTGACCATCGTCCACGACTGCCAGGTGCTCCTTGTGGCCCAGCTGAACCACACTCCTCGAAGAGAGTTAGGGGAGGGAGGGAGGGAGGGAGCGAGGTGGGGAGAGAGGGAGAGGGGCAGGCAGACTAGTCTCTGCTGTCAGTCCATGCCATGCCGTGAGTGGTGGTATCGAGGAATGTGGTAGCTAGGCCTCATCCACAGTCGGTTTCGTGAGCTCCGTGCTCACACTGAGCAGTGCAGTGGACACGACTAGAGCCGTAGTCCCCGTCAGCTCCTTTACCTACTTCTGTTTGACCAGGTCGTCCACATACCTGAAGCGCTCCTTGAGGATCACGACCTCACAGTGGACTATATTCTCACTCCTACGAGAGTCATCACCACGGGCTGTGAGCGCCCAAAGCCAAGAGGAATCACGTGGTCCAAGGTGGGTCACCACATGGCCCTGAGGGCAGCCACGGGGTTCCGTGGTCAGCTCTGGGCCGTGGCTCAGAGGCATCTCCTCTTTTACTGTGTGCTCTGGCATGGCAGCGGTACCCAGGCCTGGTGTGGCTGTACGTTAGCGTTACCCTGAGCTTTTGAACAATTCAGCTCCTGAATCGCTATCTCCAGGCGTGGGCCTGCGAATCTACTTTGCAAACCTGTGGGATTCTGATAAGCAGCCAGGTTCAAGGTCTCCTCTACAGGATAGCCAGCTGTAGGAAACAAGCAAATCCACTTGGAGGGCTAATGCCTTGAATCTATTTGCCAGTGGGTTGATAACATTATGCTTAAGAGATACTGCGGTTGGAAGGCCAATGGATGCTTCAAGGCATGAATGACATCTGGGGAAGACAACACATTTCCTGGTTTTGCACTCTTCCCCTGAGTGTGCTTACTCTGTAGAGTTGTTTCACCTTGGGCATTTGGAGGGACCTCAAAGCATTTGCATCAATGAATAAGCATTAGTCTCATGTAAGAGAACTAATTTTTGGTGGAAGTTGTATTTCATATCAGAAATACTCCTGGTGTTTCTGTTTATCTTTGCCAGCAGCTGCTTAAAGATCACCCATCCCAGTCTCCTTATCTCTGGTCAAGTAAAGTGAGAGCCAGAAAGAAAACAACTTATCCAAAATTGTAAAACCAATGTGTGGCTGAGGTAACATTAGAACCCGAATCTCTTCGTTTGGGTTTGGCAACAGATGCCTTGAGAGTCAGATTTCTGATTTGTGTTGGACTTAGCGTGTATTTCTAGGAGACAGGTTTTTAATTTAATCACTTAAAAAGAATACATATTTATAAGTGACTGACATTTGTATGCTCCATTGAAGCGTGATTGTGGCATATAAAAGAAAATTAAATTTCCTTTATACTGTTTTTTTAGTTACAGAGGGGTGGAAATATTTTTTTTTCGTATGTTTGATTAACAAGCAAAATCTTTTAGTTCACATGGCAAGTTAACAAAATGTAACAAATGTTCCTAATTGTCAGCCAGGAAAAACAGAAGCACTGCTGTGGACCTATCCCGAGTATGACATCCAGCCCATCCATTTGGCTCACAGAGCCCTTTCTGTCAGCTGTGGGACAGCAGTCAACCCGAGCTGTTCTTCAGAGTCCAGGGATGGCAAACAGCTGGCAAAAGCCACCTCATAGTCGGGAGATTTTTTCCATCTAGAACTTGCGAGGGAGTATGGACGATTGCACTGCTGTTAGTCTGTCATTCCGTACCCAGTAAACATATTGCTCTGGAAACAAGCAGTTCTGCAGAAAAGCCACGTGTTTGTGCATTTCCATTTCTAAAGATCCCTTTCCATGTGCCAGTGCAGCAGTGCTGTAGACGTTCACTTAGTTTATAATGTGCGGTTAAAACATTTTCATTATTCTTCAGCTGATTACAATTGAGACGTGCGCCAGCCCTGTGATGTGTGCAGAAGGACGTATTTTTGCTTCATATGACATGTGTTAAAGTAGATTTCTTCTGCCTAAGTGTGGAGCCTTGCCCCGTGGGTCAGGTTTCCTGAGAACACTTAATGTCTTCATGAGAGAGCTCTGTGGTTCCATTGGGCAAAAAACACATGGGAGTTACAGCACTTCAGGGGTGGTCACCTGGCCGAGACAGCTCCGGAGTGGGCACCAGCGGAAGTGCGGTATTTACTAGGCAGTGAGGCCCGCTGGTTCCCGCAGCTGCTGCTTGGAGGGGAGTAACATTAGTCCTTCTACGTCAGTATAGTCAAACTTTGTCTCTGATCGTCATTGCAGTTTTCAATGTGGTCATCCTTCCTCAATACCAGATTTAGTAACTTAAGAAGTCTCTCAGAATCAAATTATGACCATTTTAATTCGGTTTTTAAATATTCTGAAAGCACACAAGAACCTGAACTCTTAAGAAGAAGGCAGAGTGGGGGCATGGGAAGGAGTCGGGTTGGCTGGACTTAGGTCATCTGTGGGATTTTTGGGGGGACCCAGAGCCCATAGGGTCCTGGTCTCTGTGAGTTTAGTCACCTTCGGATGAATCAATTCAAAAGAATTGCAGAGGAACAGGTAGGTGAAAAATTCCTCTTGATTAGAAGAGTAGCCGCATCTTGTGGATATCTCCATGGTGTAGACAGGATTCTTTTGTTCTTTGTGTCTGAACAATGAGCAACATTAGAAGGAGCCAGTCTTTCTTTGCGCAGTCTTTCTATGGCAGCTGAGGATCTGCGCCATTCTGAGGACCAGAGTGGACGAGTGCCACCTGCAGAAGCAGCCATGCCAGGGAGCAAGGGTAACATCCGGTTGGAGAGGGCTCTGACCCACAGAAAGGCTTTGCTGGGGTGGAGAGTATTGTGTCCTTAGCACTGGGAGAGAGATCCAAGTATTAAATTAATGACGATTAAGAGCCTTTAGGTTTGTGAGCAGGCACTTGACTGTTCTTAGGTGTTTGTATTTCTTTAAATCTTACTCTAATTCATTGATTTTTAACCTGGGGCCTGTGTGCTTCTTGTGGTTTGGATGTCCATGAACAGACACTGGGAAATTGTACACAGAAGTGTTGGGGAGTCCTAGGGAGGAACGCCCGGCTTCTCTAGAAAGGTCCCTGACACCCTGCCGAGGATAAGAACCATGTTCTAAGTTACATGAGATTCTGAATATAACGAGAACAGGGATGCTAGTCAAACTATTTATTTTTGTAGAAAAATCGTACCTGCCTACCTTGTGTGCTGACCTGTCTTCATGTCCCCATGTCTGTGGGAAGCCCTGTGTCCGGACCACTGTTTGCCTGTTTGTAACGGTGATTGTTCATAAGCTTCATGCCCAAAAGAAAGACAGAGAGCATGGTTACAGAATGAGGACTGTCAAAAAGAGCTAAAGAGTGTTATTCTGTTCCTTTTCTGCCTCCTGATTCTTCTGACAATATGAAACGAGTTCTGCCCCAGGCTCAGCTGTCCACGCTCAGCCTGACCTGTGGCACAGGCCTTCCCAGTGCCACTGCCCCAGCAGGACAGCGCCAGCAGTCCACATTGCAGGCTGGATCCAGCCAATTCCAGCCTGTTCTGGAGGGCTCCACAGTTGAGAGCCTCCTTTGTTGCAGGTTTCAGGAAATATTTGTTGCTTGGTTAGGCCAAAAAGCCAAAGATGTCCTTTGGATAGAAGTCCTAGTCGTTGAGACTTAACATTTTGTGTAGTATTTATTATTTGAGACTCATTGCTAGAACTGTTTTCAAAGGTGGTGTTCTTGCCTTGTGTCTGCGTTTTCGGTGACACCTTGAAAGGGTTGGTTTCTGAGACATGGTCCTTCAGTGGAGAGGAGGAAGAGGAGATCCATGTGGCTTATTAAAGACCTCATACCCCACAAAGGCATAGGCTGGGGGGAGGGGCCAGGTATGGAGGCAGAAACCCCCCGTTTTCCTGGGAAGCCAGCAGGGGAGTTGCCATTTGTGACCCTGTAACCCTCATCATAGTGACCTTAGCTGCTACTCTGTGTAGGAGGCCGTCGGTTTTCTGCTTCCTGGGACTCTAGAAAAGTAGAGAAAGCTGTCCGTTCTTGCCAGCTGCCATGGCATGTTGGCAAGGGGGTTCAAAGCTACTGAGTAAGACACTCAGGGACTCACATTACAGAGGGTCAGGTGGGACCATTCACATCTAATCCATTGGTGCACATGGCACACAGAGACTGCTGCCAAGAGCGTGTGTGGCCGAGGCCTCTGTGTGACTTTGATTTCTCCTCCCTCATGACCAAGTTGTAGTCCCTTTGGACACTCGGAGAATAGCTGGAACTGCTTTATTTTTTCAGATCAGCTATGAGATGATGGGGAAAATCCCAATACTCAGAAGTCTTCGCTCCCGAGAACAGCAGGCTGGGAAAGATGTCACCCTTCAGGATGAGCACCGGCGCCTTCTGGAAACCCGCAGCCAGCAGACAGCTCCCCCGGGCGCTGTCAGAAGACCCTGGGACCCAGCCCCGCGGGAGTCAGGTTCCGTGCAAGGGGAGGATGTGACTTCTGACACTGTTTATGTTGGGAACCTCCCCTGGGATACCCGAGTGAGTGAGCTAAAGAGAGCCCTCAGAGAACTCGGCGCAGCCCCACTGCGGCTTACCTGGCAGGGACCACGGCACAGGGCCTTCCTCCATTATCCGGACTCAGCCTCAGCCCAGCAAGCCGTCTCCTGCTTGCAGGGCTTGCGCCTGGGTGCCAACACCTTGAAGGTGGCACTGGCCAGGCAGCAGAGAGCCAATGACCCAGGGGGCAGCCGTGCTGGAGAGCTGCATCCTGACCCTTACCCAACCATCTGATCTGTGACGAGTCCCACTCCGGTCTCCATGGAACTTCAGATGCCTGCATAGTAGGACGCCACAAAGCTGCTGCTGCATGAGCTGCTCTGACAAAGTTCAGTTCTTTTTAGGAAGTCTCCGCCTTCGGTTACTGCCTGGGGATGTCCTGATGAGTAGGAGCTATTAGCCAGTAGCACATTTCCCACGTTTAGGAGGCTGGAATGTATTCAGTCCGTGGTCCTTTAGCCTGCTGGATGTTATATCTGTGCTGGTTTCTCTGTAGAGATAGCAGTTGAGAAGGTTTAGGGGACTAAGTGAGCGATAAATAAGTAGGAGTAAGTGGGGACAGTGATTTAGGAGAATCTGAGTCTGGATTTGAGGGAAGTAGGAAATTGAAAAACAGTGGACAAGAGGATCCTTCCAGAAGAGGCCCTGGCAGGGACCACAGGCAGAAGCACAGTAGGACTAAGCAGAAAATGCTCTTGTGCCCCAGGACCCTTGGCCTGGCACTAAGAGGGGAAAACTGTATGCAAATCGCAGAACTCAAGTAGTTCAACCTCCTGGGTGCAAACTGCTTATCTCAACTCAGTCCTGGTGTCAGAGATGGAGAGCTGACCCGACATGAACCTTTGGTTCAGTGGTCTCACCTCTGTCCTCTCCTTACCTTTCTAACCTTATTCCTCCCTCTGGGTGAACACCCCTTCGCTCTCTACTCTTTGCCAGCTGCCCCTGAACACAGCAGGAAGCGCTGTCTCGTAGGAGATACTGGCTTTGGAAAGTGAGTCATCCAGGCCTGCATCACAGACAAAGTCCTGCAAACACACACTCACATTTGCCCTGTGCCTTATGTTTTCCAGGTTTTTTTCCTCCAGTTCCTTGTTCCTAAAAAACAAGCTGGATTTTGGCTGAACTATGCTTTCCGAACAGAAGCGCTTTTGCAATTGATCCTGGGCAAAAAGTCAAAATAAGCATTTAAGTGGAGATTTTATTTTTTCAAATGTACATGCATTGGAAATTTTGTTTTTTCACCAGGGGTTCTTACTGGGTGTATTTTAAGCACGCTATTATGCCTCAAGAGGGCAGGCCTTGCACAGACTTTCAAAAAATATTCTCAGGGCACTCAGTTTTTCTTTCAAAAAGCTTTTTCTCATTGGTTTTACAATGAAAATACTGTGGAGACTTCGGAAAGAAGATCTCTCCTAGACCTTAAACAAATAGATATATTTCCAGCAAAATGGGCTAATTTGGGAACAACAAAGAATTGCAATTCAGGACATGTGGTCTAATGGTGAACCATGTGCAAGTCCTCAGAAACAAAGGAGAGGAATGCTCTTTTATGGACTTGGGAGGGGCTGTTGTAAACAGAGACCATTGGAGGAAACTGAGTTCAAAGTGTAGTGACTTTTCATTGGCCAAGTTATGATGGTCGCTCATTGGCTGAGCTGTTACTGGGCAGGGAGGAACCTTTTCTTCTGCTGAGGCAGTAAAGTACCCTGTTTCCCCCAAAATAAGACCTAGCTGGACAATCAGCTCTAATGCGTCTTTTGGAGCAAAAATTAATATAAGACCCGGTCTTTTATATAAGACCAAATCTTATATTATAGTAAAATAAGACCGGGTCTTATATTAATTTTTGCTCCAAAAGCAAAGATTAACCAAAATCAACATTAGAGCTGATTGTTCGTCTAGGTCTTATTTTCAGGGAAACACGGTAGAATCACGCCCAGTGGAAGATGAAGGGTATGAGTGACTCGTGCATGCGAGTTCTCTCTTCTAACCTCCCAATTCCACTTTAAATGAAGTTTCTGTATTCATTTTCACATTTAGATTTGCTCATCAAATGCAGACCCCTTTTCCAAGTTGTCATGAATAAAATGGAGTGGAGAAATATCTCAAAACA
Organism: Rhinolophus sinicus; assembly: GCF_036562045.2. NCBI lineage: Eukaryota > Metazoa > Chordata > Mammalia > Chiroptera > Rhinolophidae > Rhinolophus > Rhinolophus sinicus. The sequence goes on from NC_133760.1 coordinate 18,951,034, forward strand.
GACCAGGATTTTGCCTTGGGACCTCGGGGCTACTTCTTTCTTGGCCTGAACAACCTACCCTCCTCTGCACATTCGTTCATTTTGCCACTGTGCATGCGGCAGGGATGTCAGAGGCTGACTGACCACCCAATCCATAGTAGCGACCTGATCTTCTTAACTCCTCACTCTTTTTTTTTTTTGTTTGGTTGGTTTTCTTTTTTTCCAAAATACCTCCTGTATGTGGCATGTTCTTGTTTAGTTTTTGTTGACTCTTTAATTGTTGGTTTGCCCCCGTTAAAACAGAACTCCAGGAGAATAGGAAAGGAATCTGTGCCTATCTCTTTCACTCCCCGCTGTGCCCCAGCTGTGAGAACAACTCCTGGCAAATACGTAGCAACCCAGGAAAAACGTAATATGTGAATGCATCCATCAGTGCCAAGAGAGGGGGCCACTGGATCTAGATCACACCACCCGCAGCCCTGTCAAGCTGTGCCTGACACCAACCTGCCTTAGACTGTTGAGTTATACAAATCAACAATGATCCCTATGGTTAAGCCAGGTCACTTGGGTCTTCTGTCACTGGCGGCCAGAATAATCCAGATATATTGATACACAGGTAATCTGAATGAGTTTATCATTTTTATATCTCTGGAAAATAGATTAGTATAAAAAAACTAAAGACCACATGCCTGAGATATCGGTACCCCAAATGTAACAGCTGCCCCTACCTTCCAGTCTTCCATCCTGCCTAGGGCAGGCCTTGGATATGCTTTCTCAGGGCTGCCAGGAAGAGCACTCAGATAATAAGGCAAGTGCTCAGTGACCCAGCTTTTTGTTCCCAAGACTCTTGAGTACTTGTCAAGAATAATAATCATGTAATTCACATAATGATAAGGGGAAATAATGGAAAATGACCCCTTGACAAGGTGCTGAGAAGATATGGACGCCTTTTAAGTGGAGCTGTTGTGATTTGTGAGTCCCATCCTGTATTTTCCTAAATGGTGGTGTGCTTTGCCAGTGGATTTGGCTCATGCCAAATCTGCAGCTACACAGTTTCCAGAAACTCACATAGTAATCGCTGTTCCTTATCTCTGAACTTCCATTTGCTTCTCTACAAATGGGCACAGTATTAATACACCCTCCCCCAAGATGGGTGAGGTTGGATGAAATAACGCATCAGAAGTGTGTGATCCGCATGTAGCAAGAGCTCACGATCGTGTGTTCCCTGTGGAGGGCCCAGCCGCCCCGAGACCCCCCTGATGGCCTCTCAGATGGGAAGAGCAGCTCCGACGGGGGCAGAACTCAGGACTGACCCAGAGGTCCTGTCATGCCCTTGCATTGAGAGCAAGGGTCCCAGGCAGCAGCAGCAGGAGGCCCCAGCCCTCAGGGGTATCAGCAGTGGGGGTGATGGCCCTGGAGCCATTTCCCAGGTGACAACATTGTCATGGATCCCAAGACCTGGTGGAAGTGGACAGGGTGACCATGGCACAGAGCTTGCTGGAGAGCACGTTTATGAGTGTAAGAAGCAGCCATCTCTGCTCCAGAGGGGAATCCCTGACCATGGGCTTCACCTGAGACAGAAGAAGGCACACATCATCTATGTTTCCCTGTCTGGTGAGCTGTGGCCGGGCTCCTCCCAGTCCCCAGGTGACTCGATCATGGAACTGGAAACGGTCCCTCCCGTGGAGATCTGGGAGGAAATCTGTGACCGCCCACACGTCAAAAAGCGGCACCTAACGAGAACCCACTTAGCCAATTTCTAGGAAATACACAGTCTGAATACAGTTGAATAAATAGAAAACAGATCAACATGAGGCCTTTCAAAAACTCAAAGTAAAAGGATCTGACACCTGAGATGTGAAGGAAGAGCATTCAGGACAAAGATTTACTCCACGAAACAGAAGTACATTTCAGGCAACGTCTGCTCTGTACTCCTGAAACATTTGAGAAAACAGGTGCCATTTTTCTTTGAAAATTTTGCGTCCATTTTTTACCTTTGCTGCGCTGATCTCGAAGAACACAGAAAATCCTGAGCTCTAAAATTAAAAGCCCTGTGGGGTAGGTCAGTATACCCAAAAGAGCGCTTGCTGAAAGTAGGCAGAAATGAAGAGTTAAGCAAGGATGGGTAAAGGTTTAAAAAAAAAAAAATACGTGTGATTATAATATTGGCATTAAATGAGAAAATGTGGTGTGCCGGCAAGAGAAGAAAGTCAGCAAGAAGAGAAGAGGACTGGAGAAGAGACAGTGACAAGCAGCAACCCATACATGGAAAGAAAAGAAGCCCATCCACACCAACATTCCAACATTCCAAGACATGGAAGGGCTCCCCTCAGCTGCAGAATGCAGTGCCACAGCACAGACTTCTATAACCGAAATGTATATATATATATATATATATAAAATCCCGTAACAGGGTTCCTGCCTGGAGAAAGGAATATTACCAGCAGTGAGGAACCTGGGCCCTCATCTACAGCTCTGAGCAGACGATAAAGAATCACCAGTCACTTGAGGAAAATGCGTATCTTGAAACTACCAGCGCCTGTGGAAATGTCAGCACAGGAATCAGAGAGTGACTAGAAGGCCATCGAGTCCATTAAAAAGAGAATAAACTGGCAAGGAAAAAAAAGCACTTCTTAGAAATGAAAAACACTGTGAAATAAACTTAACAGTCAAACTGAAAGCAGGATGGACACAGATACAATTAGTTGAAAGATTAAGTCACATGATTCTTCCTGAAACCAGTGCAAAGGGGATAGAGATGAAAAGTATGAAACAATGGAGGAAATAATCAAATTAACACTTTCTTCAGCTAAAGAAAGATTCGACTTCATGTTGAAAAATCCTCAAAATCCAAAACAATGGGAGCATACAGATCAGTGACCTTCCCAAACAGTGTCAGTAACTCATTGAAAACTTTGTTTTTAATGCAATAGCACCGAAAATTATTAAGTGCTTAGGAGTATGCCTAGTGAATAGTCCAGGCCTCGTATGGATAAAATTATAAAACTTCCCTGAAAAAGATGGAAGATCTGAATAAAGAGACATGCTATGTTCTAGATAGAAGGGTTCAATATTATAAAGCTATTTATTTCTCCCTACATGAAGACATTCTATACATGGCAAAATCCCAACTGGATGTTTTCATGGAACTCGATAAGGTGGATTGTCAATGCTCAAGAAAAGTCAAGAGTAAGGAATAGGGATTTAGCTTCTGGATATTAAAACCTATTTCAAGTGTCAGTACTTAAAGCAGTATGGTACCGGGGAATAGGCACCTCAGTGGAACATAATAGAAAGTTTCGAAGCAAGTGGGGATCTAGAACATAAGAGTAATTTCAAAGGGTTCCCCCCACTCGCCCTTAAAAGGATTTGCTTTTTAAGAAATGGAATGAGAGCTACTGACAGTTGTTTTGATGAGTGAATAGAGCAACTTGGATTTCATACCACACAAAAATAAATTCCAGGCTAATTAAATACCTAGGCATAAAAAGAAATATACAAGAATTGGGAGATAAGAGAATGTTTTATAATATTGGGAGAGGAAAGGGCTGCATAAGCAAGACCCTGAATTTAGGGAGGAATTTATTCCTTTGTTCGCCCTTGGAATCTCAGATTTTTGATTGGCACAGAATCCAAATGAGCCCCAAGATGAGCTATCTGAAGAATCTTCTCCAAGTAGGAAGATTGACTAGTGTGTTTCATGCAGTTATTTAGTATTATTCTTTTCAATGCTGCCAAATGCAACAAACCTTAGCTCTCTATAAAACTATGGCCAGCAAGTCCAGCTGCCCCCTAACTGGAGTTGATAAAGCCATCAACACGGAAGATGTTTGCCTCTTTGCCTCCGTGGAGTTGGGAAACAGTCACCCAATTCATGTCATAAAGTGGGAGGAAAGTTGATAGGACAATCCAGTTTCAACATCTGGAAAAGAATTTTCACTGTCAGGAGGAAACCCAAATTCCTTGATATCCAGTCTCTTCCACCTTCATTTCCTTCCACAGATTTCCCCTAAATTCCACTATGTTGCCCAAGAAAACAGGTGGGACACACGGCTGAAGCCAGGCATCTTTTTGCCAATGCTTCAGCACTGCCTGGCTGAGCGGCATTGCTGTGTTGCAGACGTTGAAGTACCAGGGCTCTCTGTTGACCTTCTGCAGGGTTTTTCAATAGGTGGTTTCTGTACGTGAAGTCATCTGAATGACGTAAGGGGTTCACAGCTGTTTTCTCAGTAAGATCAAGAGTAGTGGTTGGTTAGAATAAGCACCTCTAAACCTCTTGTTCTTCATTCCAAGTATTGGATTGACAGACCCAGTTCTACCGTCTGTTGAAAAGAATTTTTTACATAGGGTTCCCACCATGCCGCAAAGTGATTAAAATATAAAGGTTGCAAAAGAATCCTAAAAATAAGACTATAGAACGTTTAGAAACTATCAAGAAAAAGAGTAACCCCACCACCACCTGAAAGAAGCACTGTGATTTCCATGTGTGTTTTTTTCTAATGTCTGTCATTACACATACATGATTTTATTTAGTATTAATTTTACCGAAATTGGTTTTGGAATGATAGCTGGGACAAATCTTTACATATTTGTCTCCCACTTCTCATAAGTCTCTGGAACGCTCAGGGCAGTGCTTGGGGTTATGCTCACACACACACACACACACACACACACACACACACACACACGGTGAGCGTTCCCACCCTGGCTCTTGGAGTCTGGCTCCCAAGGTGGACTTGCCAATGCATCACGTGTTCCCTGTGGGCCAGGCCCCAGCACACACTGCCCCAGCACACACTCCCCATTTTTGCAAATGAGAAGACTGACGCCACTCGGGGAAGTGATTCCGCCCGCCCAGTCCCACAGCCGGCTCCGGCGGAGCTGAGTTGAGCCTCATCGAGATCATTGCTCCTACACCAGTGCCCTTTCCACTTCTGCACCCAACTCTTCACACCCAGGCCCCGCTGGGCTGAAGGCTCCCCAAGGCCAGGACTGTGCATCCCACTGGGCAACAGCTCGGCCTTGGAATAAGAACTCCTTACCTTGTGAACTAACGTATGACAAATACAAATAAACAAGGCTGTGCTCGATGGCTTAAGGGACTTGTCCAAACCCAGGCAGAAGGAAAGTTGGTACTTGGCCCCTGATCTCTACCCCCAAGTAATAGTGGTTTCCCTCTATTACTCTCTCCACCAGCAGATGAGCAAGGATGGCGCTGTGTGCACCCATCCTCCCCATCCCAGCCAACAGGCCCTAAGCCAGGGCTCAGCAGTCTGCCCTCCTTGCCTCCCCTCCAGGGGACGGTCCTGCCCACCACGCCTGTCGCTTTGCCCTCCAATTGTCCTTTGGCATCAATTGAACTCCCTAGTTCTTATCCGGTGACCCACGCACACCTCACTCCAGACACCACATCAGGAGAAAGAAGCTGATTATGACACAAGATGACAAATAAATGGCTGAGAACAAAACTACCCCCCCAAAAAAAAAAGAGGGTGATTTTTTTCCTCATTAACAATCGCATAATTTCATTTATATTATAATGATATTTATATGTAAATTATATGATGCATTTATATATACGTATGTATTGGTAAAGATATAATAATATATAAGTATGAATTGTCCACACTAACACAATTGCATAATTTCACTTACTCCTTATAATCACGTTTGAGGGACGTCCCTATTTCACAGACATAACCGAGGTACAGAGAGAAGAATGGACTTACCCACAGTCTCCCATCTAGTTGGTAGCAAAGTCAAGAGCAGATCATAGATGAAGCCAGAATTATTCATGTGTCTTCCTTCACGGTGGACTGTCTTCACCTTGCCACCTAAGGTAGAAAGAGGCAGACAAGCCAGTGGCATTTTTCTAGAAGAGAGCAGGAGTGGGGTGATTTCCCCAAGGCACATGGAATGCCAGTGGCAGAGATGCCCTTGGGGCCCCGGTCTGCTGAGTTCAGAAGCCTGCAGGAGTCTCCAGACAGGGCAGTGTTTTGTGTCCTGTCTGTGTTGCATCTATCCTACTCCCTTTAATTCTGCTCTGTACATCTCTAAATGCTGGAAGCCCACCATGTGACAGGCACTGGTTCAGACTTGCCTCTTTGCTTGAAATAAATAGCCCTGTATTTTATTGCATCTGTAAATGAAGAAACTGAGGCGCTGAGTTGTGGTGGCTTGTTCCCTGGTGTGTGGCAGAGCCCCGCTGGTCCCCCATTCCACACTCCCCCCATGAGTCCTGATGGCTTTGCCAGTCTTTGTCGTCATCCGGGTTTTCACCGGAGACCGCCTGGGCGCGTTTTCAAGCCAGCAGAGACTTCTAAATAGTGGAACCCACACTCCTGTTCCTCTAACTGGGCAGGATTTCTTCCTGTGAATGGACCCCTTTATTTTCTATGTCCATAAATCACAAAGGTTAAAATGGGAGTTGACATGTGACCATGTAATGTGGACATTTTGCACTTTGGATGGTTTGGAAGCAATAAATTCAGGTCCTGAAGTGCTGAGTTGTGAGCAAATTAAACATCCCTCCTCACCTCGGAGGGAGGGTGGATTAACTCACTTAACCCTTAGAAGAACCCCATGAAGCAGCTACTATTACATTTTCCAGGTGAGACAGACATGGCTCAGAGAGGTTACATGAATTGCTAAGGTCACACAGCAAAGCTGGCCTTAGCCCCAGGATCCCTCCTAGTCAGCATGGGAGAAGCCTGTCTTCTGGGGAAACATCGATGGCTCATCTCTTGACCACCAACAGGGCCTCAGGGGTCATTGGCAACCACGGTGACTTGTCGGGACACTAGAAAGATGATTAATGGTTCAGAGACATGGTGTCGAAGCCATGCACACCAGAGTATGCACTAAATTCAGCGCTGACGTGTACTAGCTATGTGTCTGTCGTGTGGGGTATCAAGCGGGGTCTCTGCTCCCGCTCCCCACATAAGAATGCAGAACATGGTGAGGCCAAAAAGGAACATCCACGGAGCCATAGATGGGGGAGTCATACCACTATAGTCTCGCTGGCAGCTGGGTTGGAGACACAGGAAGCAGGAGCCACACTGTCTGCAACCTGCCATCCACTTCTCTGCAATCCACAACCCACACTCCCCTGTGCTAACTGCAATCCCTGCTTGCCAGCCCAGCCACCATCTTCTTGCTAGCGCCCATTTTCTGCTAGCGTAGCCACAGCAGTTATATTAGTGGCCAATGGCTCGTTGATTACAGCTGACAGCCAACTAGCCACAGCTGATGGCCATCCAATCACAGTTGATGTCCATTTACTAGCTGAGCCAGCACCTTTCTATGTGAGGCTGAGAGCCTGGAAACTGCTCTTTGGGGCTCTGTCCCCATAGTGTCCTAGGGCAAAGTACTTACCCTCTCTATGCCTCAGTTTCACCTGTAAGCCATTCATAGATTTTAACTCAGGCTTCACAACAATGCTTTGAGAGAGGTGCTTCTGCCATCATTCCCATTTTATAGACTGGGAACTGAGGCATGCAGAGGAGAAGCACCTGCCAAAGCTCGCAGTTAGGAAGTGGAGTCAGGACTTGAACTCCCACACTCTCCACTACTACGTTTGCTGTCTGCTTCTCCAGGAACGGCAGGGTCTCTGTGTGTGCAGGGGGACATCTCCTGGGACACACACAGCTGTCTCCGGGGCGGGCTTTGAAGTGGTTTGCTTTCTTTTCACTTTTCTAAGGTTTATTTATTTTAGTTTAAATAAGCCCTATTGTTTGTATAATTAGGAAAAGACTAATTTGGTTTGACCCTCTCCCCCAAAAAGCCAGCTACCCATTAACAAAGGTCAGTAGGCCTGAAACACCAAAATCAGGTTCATCTGTGCACATTGTCAGCTGTCCATGTGGGGGTGAAATCAATTTTCCTTGGTAGAGTTTATTTGTAGTAAGTTTGCTGTTGTCCCAACACAAACTTCAAAGCAGACAGCAGGTGGCGCTGCTGTCTCACAGAGAACAGCCAGGTGGTGCAATGCCTTGGGTGGGTCGTCAGGGGTGGCCCCGCCCTCCTTGCCTCACAGAAGCCGTGACCAGGTGGAAACAGTATGTTGATCTATGGCTTCCTTTGGGGGAAATTTCCAAACAAAAACATTTTTATCCTTTTCCGGGGACATCTAAGGACCATAAACCGTGGACACAGTGGAATGTGTGGTCTGTGCCTCCTCCCTGCTATGATATCGCTAGTTTAATAAGACGCTCAGAGGGGCTTGTCACCACTGCCCAACTGCAAAGTTTCTCCCTGCATTTCCATCCTGCTGATGCAAAGCGTTGTAGGAAATAAGACATGGGTGTGGCCTATACCTGGCCCAGGCGACTTCATCCACTCTAGTCAGGCTCACTTTCTACGTCCTCAGAAGACAGCCTACACTATAAGAGCTGGAGGGGGCATCTTGGTGACCATGTTCACACTGAGGTCTTGAACAGTGCCAGCTTTCTGCTTTGACTCAGGTGGCCCTGCCCTTGGTGATGTCATTTCTTCAGGACATGAATCCCTCCCCCCCACACACACACCAGTATTCTAGTGCTAGAAAAAGCTGGAAATACTGCACTTGTCGGTCAACCCATGATGACAGGGGTGTGTCCGCCACTGAATCTAGTCCAATGGCAGACACATAGTAGGTGCTTGGTGTCTCTTGAATGAATGAATCTGTGGTGGCTTTTTCTTTGTCCTGTTCATGTATGCCAATAAAATTTTATACTTGCAAAGGGTTGTCCCTCTTCTTCTGCCCATCCCCAAAGCACGTAATATAATTGTTAGAGGCCCAGGATTTGTCTCAGTCCTACAATAAGTCAGTGTCCCATTGTGAATGGGCATGGCCTTTTCCTGACTGTCCAGCCTATTGGCCACGCCACTTGCCCAACAGAGCTCTGCCCCAGGATGTGCCTGCAGGAAACACCAAACAAGGGCCGTTCTCCTTAAAATAGTCTAGAACCCCGAGATATTGATGCCCAGGAGATCCCAGAAATAGAGCAGGGAGGCACAGCTACATGTGCCAACCAAGCTGGCCTCACTCACCATCAGCTTCAACTTGTGTTTGAGTTTTTCTCCACTGGACTAAGGGGGCTCAAGGAAGTCGAGGGCGCTCTCGTGAGGGGCCTGGTATAAACCCGTGAAGGCTAAGTCCACTGTCCTAAAGAGGAGGTGAACGTCACAGATCTGCTCTGGAGCCGCCATGCCAGTCTCCCCACCCCATCTGCATGAACCCCCATAGCTTGAAGGTATCGAGGGGTATGAAAGGAGCTGTGTTTAGAGACCTCAGACCCCTATGCCCCCCCCCCCATCTACTGCCATCTCCCCAGCAGAAGCTGGCAACCGGCAGAAGCTGGGTCATGGACCACCCTTCAGCTTCCCTCTTTTTTTTTTTCACTAGGCCTGGTGGCTGGAGGAAAATGGGTGTCCTATCACCACGTAACACAATGTTTAGGGACATGGGCTTTGGGTCAGACAATCCTGGGTCTGAGTTTCAATTCCACTTCTTACCAGCAGTGTCTGGAACAAGTCCCCTAACCTGTCCTAGCTCCGTTTCTGCATCTAGAAAGCGGGAGTAGTAATAAGACCTGCCTGAGGCCTGCTGAGGTGACCTGAGATGGCGTGTGTGAGAGGGCTTGCCGCTCGCCAGCATATGGTATGCCTCATAAGCATTAGCTGCATGTGTGTCAGCTTGCTGGGCTCCACCGTCTCTCAAACAGCTACTTTTTAGACTGCCCTGGGTTGCTGGGCGGGAGGGGGCAGCAGAGGCCACGCTGAGATGCCTTCCCGAGGTTTTCTTGGGAGCCCAGAGAACACTGGAGGAGAGTAAACGTTAGCACCTCACCAGGACCACTTGGAAATCTGTGAAGACTGTGGATTCCTGGGAAACCCCTCCACGGATTCTAATCTAGTGGCTCTAGGCACCCTGCCCCACTCCAAAATCTGGTTTGAGCAGACCACCCAAGTATTTCTGATGAGGGTGATTCCGGGATGGCGGTCTGAGAACCACCATCAGAATTGAAGCCACCATCAGAAAGCTCAGAGGCCTTCTGACCTGGAGGTTAGGAGATCTGGGGACAGATCCGTGTCAGAGCCCCAGGACCAACCCCACTGTCAAAATTCCATCTCTTGAGCCTAATGGGATGTCATCCTCCTGCCTGGGGAGGAAAAGAGCTTCCAAGTGAGTCATTCCAGGAGATAGGGAGTTCAGCGGTTCACAAACTGGGTGCTCAACGGATGTCCCTGAGCAGGAGGCTTTGTAAAATATGGATTCTCGCACCTCCTATACCACCCACCCCACCTGCTCACACCTACACACCACCAGATCTCTCCAGGAGGAAAGTGAGACATGCTTGGGTCACATGGCCACTCCTATGGGTGCCACCGCTGCCCCCCACACCCCCACAGGTCTGGGAGAACAGTGTTATTAGAGATGAGAAAACCCAGGCTCCAACGTGACTTGAGTGGTTGTGGTCAGGTGGTGGCAGAGCATGGACTCTAGCTGCGTCTTTCCACCACCTACGGAGAGCTGCCTGCTACTGGGCCCCTTGCAGGCAGGTAGATAGCCAGGCATTCATGTGCCATCACCCCCCTTACCGTCCCTGGCACTCCAGCCCCAAGGGAAAAAAACATTGGGACACAGTGGACCTCCGTGGGCCATACGCTTTCCCGTCAGAAGCACACACCCTGAGCACCTTCCAGCTACCCCGTGCTTCTCGACCTACCTGGCCCTGGGAGCGAGCTCCAGGGGCCTCCCGGGCTTCAGTTCTCGCCTGCCTGGGGCGAGGGAGCCCAGAGGCTGCGCCAAGGCGCTTCTGCTGCCCAGGGAGTGCAATGGGCATGCTGCTGAGTCTCGGATATGCCCAGGGCATCAGCTTGCTCTAGAAATGCGGCATCTGCGGGATTTCTGATCCACGAACAGAAACCCTTTCGCATATTCTTGCCATTTCCCTGCCTCTGTGCCTTTTATTATTTGAGGGATTACATACATTTAGGGCATGTAATGGACTGCACTGTTCCAAGACAAAGCCCCTAAAGGTAAGCGCAAAAAATTTGAGTTAATTCTATCGAGGATGCCCCTATACTAACTAGAACGAGTCCCATTTATGCACGCAGGGCGAGTGATTTTGCACCAGACTCAGGAGGGCCTTTACATTTTAAGCTCGTAACTTGCACTTGACAGGCACGCTTTTATCACGGCTCAGGGCGGTGGGAGCTCGGCGCCCCGCGGCTCCTGTGTCCCCCACCCAATCAAGTTTGGTCTCTGTGCAGCAACGGCCGCGGAGGCGGCGGTGTGAAATCTCGGACGCCGGAGTGGAGGCAATTTTGCCTGCGGAATCTGATCCTTTCGGGTCTGCCAGAAGCCAAACTCTCCTCGCTGGGAAGACTGAACTCTTCTGTCATCCCCAGGCCCCGGGTCAAGCCCGGAGACAGCAGCCATGCCCATCCCAGGGCTCCCCGAGCCCGTTTTCCTGCACCCTGGATGTGGGTGGGCTGGGAGATACTGCAGAAATGCAGGCGCCACTAGGGAGATGAAAACCGGCCAGGGTTCGCCGCCGTCCGGGACTCTGATAGAGCAGCGGCGCCAAAGCCACGCGCAACCGGGGCGCACCGAGGCCTCTGGCGCGCCAAGGGGCCAAGCGAGAGGACCAGAGCTGGAGACGCTGCACAAGGAGACCAGGGAGCGCGCCGGCTGGGCTGGCATTGAGTTTCTCCTAATCAGCCCCATTTCCCCGGAGCCTTGGACCTAATTGGGGCGCAGTCTCCGACGGAGGGAGGAAGAGGCCCCCTGTTGCCTGCGGAGGTTGTCTGGGTGAGAGCGAACGCGATATTCCGGTGCTCGAGGCCTGGGGGCTTTTCTCTGGCCTGTTTTCCTGGGCACCGGGGGGAGGCAGCGGATGCCGAGAGGTGGCCTCGCCTAGAGAGCACAGTGCCTTCTCCGTCCGCTCAGAACCTACTCCCGGAGCGCCGAGCCAGGCGCGTGCGGGCGACAGCGCGCTTCGTCCAGCAGACCCCGGCCGGTTGTGTCGGCCCGACGGAGACCCCGAGGGATGGAGTCGCCGGCCTTTTCCTGTCCATTTTATCTCGGTTTTATAGACAGCTGTTAGTTTGGGACATTAATTGCCCGGGGGAGTTTATTGATAATTTTGATGTAACAGAGCACCAGAGAAATTACCCTCACGTCCAAAATGTCAAATTTGAGAAGAACCAGGTTCAGAGAAACTGCGGTGGGTCTTGAACGGCCGCACCAACAATGCGACTTTATTGTGTTTGTTTTCCCAAATAGCGGGGATGGGAATAGAAACAGGGTGATCAGCAGTAGATACAGGTTTTTAAAATTTTTTTTTTTTTTTCCCCTAATGATTTAGGAGGAAATGTTGCTTACAGGATTGGAAACGTGCCTGTCACCTTGCTTTCCCACCAACAGCCCTTCTTTGCACAAATTTTACTCACTCCTTGATTGGGGAAAACCAAATGCAGGGCACCCTCAAAAAAAAAAAAAACTACCAAAAAACTTAGAGTTCTTTCATGATTTATAACAGATAGAATATTGGAACAGTAAAGTCTGAAACTCAAAACTCTCATTGGTTTTGGAATGGGAAAAAAGTAAAAATATAATTTTTATATATTTTTACATATCTATGGTCTTCCCTGAGAGGAGGACGATAGTTTTTCTTTAAACGTTTGATTATTTCTTTAAAAAGAGAAATGACATTTAGAGGGGCAGAGGGCTCTTCTTAAAAAACAGTAGCCAAAAAAAATAGTTACTCACATCCAGATTTCACTTCAATGTGAAATGAAGAGTGAAAAGAGGAGGATTAGCCAAAAAAATGAAAATGAAAAAGAAAAAAAAGGTATTCAGAATCACCCATATTTTAAATACAAGAAAAAAGGCTAGCTATCCCAAGCGGGTTTCTGTCTGTATTTGGGGGTTTGGAAGATATTCTGCAATCCCAGTAAAATACTCATGCGATTTTATTTCTAGTTGATACAATGTTAAGGCCATATACAAATGTTATACATTTTTATTTTTGTTCTTTTTTTGGAAAAAATACACAAAAGGCAAAACATCCTCAAATTGTCATTTTATACAGTGCAGAAGGAAATTTAAAATACGTGTCACAAACGCTGCACCCCAGCAGCCAAAATACTAGAAAAAAAGGAGGGTGGTCCTTCATTTTATATATATATTTATATAAAACATATGGAAATTTGTTTCGGACTTTGTTTCAAATTTACAATGGATAGCTAAAAAAAATTCTACCGGCAAATATTGCCAACAAAGTTACACCATTAATACTAATAAACGGAGGAGCCTATGCGGTGTTTCGGTTATTAGGGAAAGAAAGAATAAATAACAGGATGAGCCTTGCTATAGTTTTAAAAAGTGCCTTAACCTTTCTGCGTCACCGCAATCCTGAATTGGCGCGCTCGCCAGGCCTTCTCAGTCCCCGCGTCGCGCTGTGTTCGCCTTGCTCGCGCACAAGAAAGTTTACAGTAGAGGTCAGGAAACGGCCGGGTCTCGTGAGAAAAACACCCACCAAAAAAAGCCCAAATAAAATTCGAAACAAAACCAAAAAGAGAAGGAAGAAGAGGAAGGCGGCGGGGGATGGCAGAGGCCGGGAGAGCCGCTCGCTTCTGGGCTCCATCTAGTTTCTTTCTTTTTTTTAAAGACGAACAGTGGCTTCAGAAATGCAAGTTGTCCGCACAAAGATCCACCTGTGGTTGATGGAGGGCTTCTGAGGTCGGGAGGGAGAACGCGATTTCGTGCCCCCCCTTCCCTGCAAAAGACAGCTCTAACAAGAGACTTGCGCATTCCAAGACATTCTTTCCAAAAAAAAAAAAAAATTAAAAATTAAAAATAAAAAGATAAATACTCAACCCAAAAATAAAAGTATTTGATAATGATGGTCTCATATGTTTGCCTTTCTTCTAAAAAAAAAAAAAATCTCCCCCCACTTTTTCCATTGGAGGGTAAGAGAGGGGAGAGACCTCAGCAGAATTTTTGTTTGGATGTTGAGGGTTTTCCCCCAACACAGCACCTTCTCAGCCGGTTTCAATTGGATCAAAAATAGATACTTATTTACCAACAGCTGTAGTCAGATCAGGCCCTACGCCACCATTTTTTAAATTTTTCGAGGGAGTAGGGGAGGAGGTGCCGACCACTGTGCCCCACCGAGCGGTGTCTCTGCCGTGGGGATTCCTTTCCAAATAATCCGATTGGGGAGGAGTCAAACCCTTTTCTTCTGCCAACGGTTATACCTCGAGAATAAAGCAGTTTCTTGCGATGGGTTCCGGGTCCCTGTGCCGTGTGGCCCTTGCCCAGAGGGCCCCGTGGGCTTCGGCCTCACATCACACAAGGCTTGATATCTTGGTAGGTGACCTGCTGGTGGTAGTAGGAGCCACCACCAGCAGAGTGCATGGACGAGGACGCCATGGTGTTGAAAGAGAAGACAAACTCCTTTCGGTCACACATGCTGGGCGACTGCGAGTGATACCGAGGGATGCCTGCGAGGGAGGTGACAGGGAGAAGTAAAGAGTAAGTGCCAGGGGCCAGAGTTCAAGGTAGAGACGCAGGGCTGCCCACTGCCCGTGGGACGCAGGGCCCTCCCTTCCCTACACTCTACCAGCCGCACCCAGACTCCCCTCCGAGTTCCCGACCCTAGGTTGGGCCAAGCTGTGTACCCCAGAGGAAGATCCCGGGATGAGGCAACCGTCCCGGCTCCCGGGAGCACCCGCCGCCTGGGCGTCTCCAACCTTGGACACTGAGCCCAGGACCGGGGGCTTCTGGATGCCGATGAGGAAGGGGTGAGGGCGGCCGAGATGAGCCAGCAGACGCCAGTGAGGGCCCCAGTGGCCTCCACCTCCTGGACAGCCTGAGGCCTGCCGCAGGGGCAGCCACTTCCCAACCCCAAAGGCTCTGGAGGCCTCAGTGCATCGAGAGGCAGGCGCAGGCCATTACAGGGGCAAAGGGTGGCTTCTCCAGAGGAAGTGCCCCTTGGAGAACAGGGCACCTGGGGCAGCTGGAGCCCAGGAGTTTGAAGCAGCCCAAGCAGGGTGACCCCCAGCTCCCGCAGAGAAGCGGCCTTCCAGCCTCCAGGCCGGAGCTTCTGCCTCTGGTAGGCTGCTGACAGCTGACCCCTGACAGGCCCCACTTAGCTAACTCCATGCTCTTTCCAGAACTAGGCCAAGAAGGCTGCTAGTGGGTGCTCAGACCGGGAGTTCAGGAGGAAAGATTGTTCTGTATCGTCTTTCTCAGAGGGTTGGGGAGGGGATACCTGGGGACCTGAAAACCTGGATCCTGAGAAACAAAGAGTCTGTGAGGTCTGCAACTCTGACCCTTGCTCTGGTCGTGGCCACAGCCCCTCTCCGCCTCTGTCATCACAAAATGCCCCCAACTCAACGTTCCCATGGCCAGGCTTGGTTCCCTAAAGGGCTGGGGCGCTGAGCCTCTCAGCGCCAGGCCCAGGCGGCTTTGGGCCTAACTCTTCCGATCCGCCCAGGCAAGGAGCAGAGGCAGCTCTTTCAGTAGCTTTCTGAGTGACCACCCCAGGAGGGTGAGCCAGCTGGCCAGGGCTTGGCCCCAGCTCAATCCTGGGAATTTGCCGAGGCATAAGGGGGCCTAAGGGACCAGAAAGGTCTTAGAATATATGGGTCTGAGTCTTTTTGGTGGGGACAGGGCCTACCTGGTCAGGCTCTGGGCGTCCAGCAGCCTGGAGTTGGAACAGAAAAGGAGAAACGACATATTGGCGCAAATTGTGAGACCAAGCTGCACTCATGCCTCAAACAGGGATAGGTGGGACTGAAAGACACAGCAGTCTTGGGGTTGGCACCCCACAGAAGTGGCTGTAGGCTCTTGCCCAGGGCGGTCAGCAATTTGGGGGGCTAGGTCGGGCGCAGTGTATTCACAAATATCCGGACTTCCCCGGGATTAGAACCACCGCAGCCCAGCCTCCCCTACTCACCTTGCAGCTCAGCTGGGGCGTTGTGACTGTTCTGGTGCAGATAGGGCTGGTCCAGGGAGTGCGTGGAGAGGCTGCCGGACAGGGGGTTGGCCGAGGGATTGCAGGGGGACAGGGGCTGCTGTTTGATGTAGGAGGCGCCGCTGTTGAGTGCTGCGGAGGCCGACGGTGGCCAAGCGGCTGCGGAGCCCGAGTAGACGGCGTGCGGCTCCATGACCCCACCGGCAGCAGGCAGCAGCGGGGAGGCGGGCACTGAGCTGTCGTGGTGCGGGTACTCGCCTGCCGCCGCACTGCCGCAGCTGCCCATGTACGAGTGGCCGCCGTTGGCGGGCAGGTGGGGCACCGAGTGGCTGGGCAAAGCCATGCCGTCCACGTTGCCCGGCAAGTGGCCGTTCATCATGCCCAGGCCGCCCTCGAGCGCCAAGCTGTTGGGTGGGCACGAGAGGCCGCCGGCTGAGCTCTGGAAGCCATAGGTGTCCGGGAGGTGGTTGAAGCCCAGCCCGTTCATCATGCTGTACATGGGCTTGAGCGCCTGGCATTTCCTTCGGAAGCCGCGCGGCCGCCGCCGAAAGGAACCCTCCTCGAACATGAACTCGCTGGCCGGGTCGATGGTCCAGTAGTGGCCCTTGCCCGGCCGCCCGAGGCCCTTGGGCAGCTTGATGAAGCACTCGTTGAGCGAGAGATTGTGGCGAACCGAGTTCTTCCAGCCCTGGTAGGAGCCGCGGAAGAAGGGGAAGCGGCTCTGCAGGAACTGGTAGATCTCGCTGAGCGTCAGGCGCTTGGTGGGCGAGCTCTGGATGGCCATGACGATGAGCGCGATGTACGAGTAGGGCGGCTTCTCCGGGCGCCGGATGCCGGCGTTCGTCTTCTTGGCCTTGGACGGGCCGGACGACGCGGGGTCCATGGCCGCGCCGCCTCCCCCGCCGCCGCCAACGCCGCCGCCGTGCGGTGGCTGCTGTTTCTCGGGTGCCGAAGACATCGGGTGGCTGCTGCCGCCGCCGCTGCCGCCGCTGCTCTGCGCCGCGGACGAGCGGGGAGGAGGAGGAGGAGGAGGAAGACGAGAAGGGGGGGGCGGAGGGCGAGGGGGAGGGGGCTGCGCGCGCGGGGCAGGCTGCACCTCTGCCGTCATCGGCGGCCACTTCTCCCGAGCGAGCCTTGGCGCACCCTCCCCCGCCTGCCCGCCAGTCCTCCCGGAGTTGCTGCTGGATCGGCCGGCGGTTGGCGCAGAGCCCCCCTCTCTCTCCAGCTCTCTCCTCCCCCACCTCTCTCTCCTCCCTCTTTCCCTCTCGCCCTCCCACAAGGGAAGGAGCGGAGCGGAGGCTGAGGGCAGCCTCTTTGCAGCAAGGGCGGAGGCCGCGAGGAAGCCCCCTCCCCCAACGATTTTTTTGGGGGGAAGCACCACCTCTAGGGCCTGCGGCCGTGAGACCCCGCGGGGAGCAGCGCTTGGTCCCCGCCACCCGCAGCGCTCCGCTCCACGACTCCTGCAGAGGCCGCCCTCACTGCATCTTCTCTCGGCCGCGTCTCCCGGGCCGGCGTAAGACCCTCCAAGAGTTCCCTCCCCTCTCTGCCCCCCTCCGGCCCCCGCGCCGGTGGGCCCTTAAAGGGCCCCCACCCCCACCGCCCAGCCGCTGCCGAAAGAACCCGCCCCGCCTCCACCAACCTGGCGAGCAAGTGCTAATGCCCCCACAGCCTGCGGTTTAGCCCCGCTGCGGACAGGCCCCCGCCTTCCCTGCCCGGGCCGCGCGGCGGGAAACGCACCCCGGGTCCTCGGCCTTCCCCGACGAGTACAGACCCGTGGCAAATCGCAACTGCAGTGGCGGCAGCGGACGCCAGGTCGTGGCCATCGTGGGCACAGCCGGCTCGGGTTCCCGCGGCCAGCAGGCGTAGGTTCCCGCGAGGGACCGCCTCCCCACTCTCCCCGCCCCGGGAAGGACTGCGCGGCGCCCGGGACTTCGGACTCGCCCAGCAGCGCGCGAGCAGGCAGGCAGCCACCGGAGCCGAGCGCGGGCGGAAAACGAAAGCGCAGGGCGGGTCGCTGCCGCTTTGTCTCCGGCGCCGCGGGGCCGGGCGGGAGCGAGTAAGAACAGCTGGCCCTGCGGGGACCAAAACCGCACAGGCTCCCAGAACATGCAGCCTGGCTCATTCACTCACTCATGCACTCGTGCACTCATGCACACATATGCGTGCATTGATGCACATGCAAACCTGGGAAATTACTAGATTCAGGCTTGCAAACTCACACCCATGCGTGAGTTTCCACTCACGCACACGGCGCTCAGACATGTATGTTCCCACTAATGCATTCACGCATACATAGCAGGCCCATAGGAGCTTAAATGTGCACCAACTCTCACGTATACATTAGCCACGCTCGGATCTGAACCCACACGTAGCCAAGTTAACCTCCCCCCCCAAACACACACACACACGCACACACACACGCTCACTGAAAACCCGCCTATTTGGCCCCGCAGCCCCGGTGTCCCCACTTTCCAAGAGCAGGTTCCGATTTCTCGTAGATGGTAAAGGCCCTGGCAGGAAGTTTATACGGCTCAATGTAAACATGTTCTGAGGGATTCTCTAATAATAATAATAGAGAATTCCGCGTGCGCGGGGGGAGTTGGCCTAATGCCCCTGTGGGTTCGGCCTGCCGCCTCCTCGGGGGCCTCTGACACTGCGCGCCAGGCCAGGTTCCGGAAAACAGTCTGCGTCGGCGGCCCTCACGCGCCTGGCTGCCCACAGCAGAGGGCTCGCAAGCGCGCCTTCCCCGCCAACCTCACAGCACTGAGGTGTGAGCTAGGACAGGGTTGGGGGCTGGTGGCGCCGAGCACCGTACAGCGCAGGAGCCCGGCGCGACGCGGCACGCAGAGACCCAGGTGAGTGCTGTTTGCGCGCAGACTGCGGGGCACCAGGCTGGGCCTCCCGCCAGTGCCCCGAGTCGGGTGGAGGGAGGTGAGGGGTATTTTCGCGAGTCATCGCGAGGAGCCAAGACGCCTTGCCCTGGCGCGAACTGGGGTGAGAGGTGTATGCCGGGCTCGGAGCGGGGCCCGCGGCGCTTTTCAAAGCCCACCGGCCTCTCGCGTTTCTCTGGATTCGTTGTTCCCTGCTAATCCCCCTCCTCGTTCGCTCGCCTGCAGCTTTGGCGGTAGACGTCTCATCGCCATCGGGGCCCCTGGCATGTCCTTGCGAGGAAGCTGGAGGGCTCGCCGGCGTTGTCTGCCCAGCGATCGCAGCCTTCCCCGGCGGAGCCGCGCTCGCGGAGACCGGAGAGTCACCTTCTGCGCTGCGCTTCCGCCTGGCTCTCCTGGCCTCGGCTCCGCGCGCAGGCAGCCCAGCCGGCCTAGGGAAACGGTGAGTGTGGGACGTGATTGCTTTGTGTGTCCGTTGTTTCTTCGCTCAGGTAGACGCGCACTGGCAGACTCAATTCACTCAGTTCAGCCAGCATCCACAGACCAGACACACTGAGCACCGTGCACCGCCTCCAATACATTCCCCCACCACCACCACCATCACCACCAAGCGGACACCCGGCACACAGCTCAGGCGCCCCCCACCCTCTCACAGACGCACAAGCCTCCCCACCGCTGAGGACACACTTTCGGTTAAGTGCACACACTCCTGCACTGCGCGTTCACCCAAGTACAGCCAGCTGCACATGCACACACAATCTCACGCAGCCTCTCCACGCGCGCGCACGTCCACGCACACCCGCATTCTCACATATTTTTCCTCCATCACTTTTTTTCACCCCGTCAAACGGCAGCTGCAGGCAAGGAGGCCCCGGCAGCGCCAGGAGGGAAGCTCCCGCGAAGGGGTCGCTACCGCCAGCTGCTGGGAGCACATCTGGCTTTTAGAGGAGATGCGAGCGGGGGAGGCTTGCCTGCTCACCAGCCAGCCACGGGAACAGCACTCCCCACGGCTCCCAGAAAGTGATAGGAACGCCTCCCTTTCTCTCGCTCCTCCTCCACTAACCAGGAGCCTCCAAAGTGAGGGGCCTCTATAGAGCATGATGTTGGGGGGCCCTTTATCCAGTAGCCCCCTTCCCTCCAACGCTCTCTCCAGTTGGGAGGGGCTGCAGATTTCATCTTGGCTCCCCCCCAGATCAGGCTCCCTCCTTCCTGCACATCCTTGTCTCTCACCAGCTCCCCTTGGGGGGCCCTGTGTATTTTGGGGTGAAGGAGCTTCTGCCTTCCTGGGCAGGAAGTGTGGAGTCGGGCCCCACCTTGCCTCCATTTATCCCTCAGATTCTGACAGCAAACCAGACTCTGCAGGGGAAGGACAGCAGTTACCTTGTCCATGGAGAGGGGGCCAAGTGGCCTTGGAGCCTCAGGAATGTGGCAGATGGAGGCTCTCTCCCAACCCCTAATCTCCACCCCAGCAGGAGATAAAGGTGGGGGTTTGAGAGGGAGGGGAGGAGGAATGAGTTCCCAGCTCTGTAATTTGGGGCGAACCCCCCTCAATTCTGGGAAGAACAACAGCCATAGAAAGGAGGGCTTCTCGATATGCCCAGGGACTACGCTCTTGGCTCTCAAGATGCCCCTGAGAGGTCCCTGACCTTACATTTTTGTGGTGGGGAAACTGAGGCCTGGTGAAGACCTGGCCTGAGTCAACCAATGATGTTAAGCAAACAGGTCTTCCTCTTTCCTCTCTTGTCCCAAGGACAATCTATCATTGCATTTTACCCTCCCAGATGTCTTGTTGCAGGCTGAGAGTAGGGTTTAAAAACGCTCTGCAGCCCGACAGGACCCTGGCTTCCCAGGCCCAAGGGCACAGAGACCTGTTGGAGAACTAATGGTGATAAAATAATAACAACTACAAACACAATGTTAATCGGACTTATGGATTGTCGACTGCGCCTAAGTACAGATCATCACCTTATTAACACCCCCTTTGGATGTTCTTAACTTTTCTCTGGGCTGCGAATACCTTTGACAAACTGTTGAAAACTACATCCCACCCTCCCCTCACCCCACACACACAGAAGTCGCATACCTATGACATTTGTAGAATGATTTTCAAGATTACACCAAACATATTAAACTCACCATCCAGGGGTGGGAGCACATCCACAAACCTGCGACCTCCCATCCATTTATCCATGAACCCAGGACCCTGGTTAAACACCCCAAAGTTATTTTTTTAATCTTCACAGAAGCATCTACCAGATCAATATTATCCCTTCCTTTACAGATAGAGCTCAGCGAGGTTACCCCATGTCCTAGGTCACCCTGCAGAGACAGGATACAAACCCAGGTTTGACTGCAGGACCGGGGATTTAAGCCCCAGCCATAGGATGAAAGGGCCAGTAATAGACAAGGCAGAGACCCTCTGCCTGCAGATTTGGAATCGGGGACAGGATTTGAACGCAGTCTCCACCATGTAGGGATGTTACATGAGCTGTTTGTGCCTTAGTTTCATCTTTTTGGGGGCAGCAGTTGTTGGTGGGTTTATTTTTCCCCAGCTTTATTGAGATATAATTGAAACATAACATTGTGTAAGTTTAAGATATATAAAGTATTGATTTGATACATTTATATGTTGCAAAATGATTACCGCCCACAAAATTATCTGCCACCTCCATCCCTCCACAGTTACCATTTGTGTGTGTGTGTGTGTGTGTGTGTGTAGGTGTGTGTGTGTTCAGAGCATTACTTAACATCTCTTAAAAAGATGCAAGGATGTGATACAGTATTATTAACTATAATCACCACGCTGTAACTTAGTTTCTTCATCTGAAAAATGGGATGAATAATGGCACTATTTTCTTCGGGCTGTTGGGAGCATTGGGCAAGACTGTGCAGAGAAAGACTTACTCTATCCAAACAGACAGAAACAAACAAAATCCCTGGGGCCCAGCTTGAGGGGCAGTTGGAGAAAATGCAGACTGGGATATGGCAGCTTTTGGCTCTTAGCTTAAAGATCCATAAAGACCCCCCCCCCCCATCCCAAATCAAATCTGCACCCAAGCGCCAGTCCCAGGAATCCCAAAATGTGGGGAGGGGGTGTAAAAACAGACATGCCTGCCATGTCTCCCACTCCCCAAGCCCAAGGTATTTTTACTGGCTAATTGCTTAAGTGAAGCCGCCCGGGCCGAGAGCGCGCGGTAACCCGAGCAGGGAACCAGATCCAGCTTGGATTGTGCCCGGCCCGCCTCGCGGGCGGGGGCAGAGGCGGCCGCCGACCACCCACCTCGAGGGCAGCCGCCCTGCCCGCTGCCTCCCCAGCTCTGCATTAGCACCCGGCCAGCGCCAGCGCCTCCCTTGCCCTGCTCCCTCGAACCCCTTTCAGACGATGTCCAAAGGCGATGCAAGGTAGTGTGTGGGCTGGGCCCCAGACCCCAGGCGGGCGCTGGACAGTAAGGGAAACCACCTGGCCTGGGGGCATTGGTAAGGAGCCCTGAGGGGTTGAGCTGGGACATTTGTGGGTCAAAATGCAACCTGGGGGCAGGGCACCGTGGGGAGACACATCAGGGTTGGGAGGAGATAGTACATTCCCTCTCCTCCGATCATAAAATGATCTGTGCACACAAGAAGTGGGATATTTCTCAGCAAACTAGATGTGCTCTCACATGTGTGCCCATTTGCAGAGGGGCAAGAACCGTGGAACTAGAAAGGCCCCAAGCAGTGTCCGGCAGGCACGAAAATGTCAGGTGGGTGGACAGTGTAATGGTTGTGCACAGAATAGCCTGAGGTTTGTGCAAATAGGACACGTTTCCTATGCTAAGCAGTATAGGAGGTGGGTACAGTGCGGTGGCTGCATGTGTAATTCATATCTTAAGATGTGGACCATATAACACAGTATGTGTGCAGGCTATTCTAATGCAGTGTGAGGTGTCCCATACCCACAACATTATAGAACGTGTCTAGGGTAGCCGGTGATGTACATGGAATAGTTTGGGGGTGTGTACAACATAATGTGATCCAGACACAGGATACTGTAGCCTCTGAGGCCCATATAATATAGAATTACACAGACTGTTGTGGTGTGTGTGTGTGTGATATACTGAGTTATATCGTACATGACATCATGGATTTGCAGGAACATTGTAAAATATGTCCAATTCGATGTCTGTGGCACAGAACTTGATGGGGACTGTGGTGACAATGCAGTCTGCATCCTGGGGACAGCATGTTGCAGAGAGGGGTCTACACCGGGGTGCTCTGTCCACCCCAGCTTCAGGCAATGTGTTTACAGTAGAGCATGGCTAGATGAATGAAGGGCTGTCAGGAGATGTGCATGCGCGCGAACATGCAATAATAAAAAATGCAAAGCCCACACAGCGAATGATACTTGAGGGCTGACTGTGTGCTCTTCTGAAGCTCCTGAA
Organism: Rhinolophus sinicus; assembly: GCF_036562045.2. NCBI lineage: Eukaryota > Metazoa > Chordata > Mammalia > Chiroptera > Rhinolophidae > Rhinolophus > Rhinolophus sinicus. The sequence goes on from NC_133760.1 coordinate 18,974,287, forward strand.
GGCAATCACTAGCTCAGGAAACCCCAACCATAACCCTGTAAAGTAGATTGTTTTGATCTTAGGTTCCAGGGAAGCCAAGTGACTCTCCCACTTTATTTTTAGAACAACTTTCACGCACTTCGTTGTGCTGGGAAGGGTGGGCAGTTCTCAAAGTAATATGGAGACATGGGGACGATGAGTCTTCTCTGTGGGTCTTGAGAGGCTGTGAGCACCGGGCCTTGTCACCCTCTACCTGCAGCCGGCCCAGAAAAGATGCAGAGACAACGGATATGTGTAGAAGGGGCCCTGAACCCCGGGAAGCCCCAGTGTCTGGGTGTACCAGAGCCATTGGGAATACTCCTGATCTGAGCCGCACACCCACATGTTGGAATGCTATTCCCACTTGTGCCCCATTGCTGGCCAAGTAAACTCCAAACCAAGGCAGTCCCATTGTTCCTTCTTGTTAGTAGCAAGCTGGGTTCTGGGGCTTCCTGAGCCTTTTCATGGGGATACCCCCCAGGTGTGGAGGACAGAGAGACAGCACCCCCTGACCTCACCCAGCCCTGCCACACGCCCTCGGCACACGCGGGGCTGGGAAACCCCACCTGTTCAGACCACCAGGGCCACATTTGGGGAGCAGCGGGGAAAGGGGTTATCCCTGCACCAGGCCCTGGCAGTTCATCTCCCTGTCAGCTGTACATTAGGGCGAGGTTCAGATTTTGGTCAAGAAAAAAAAAAAAAAAAAGCTCGTGCTTGCACTGCTGCAGTCCTCAGCTTGCCCCATCACTTGGCCCTTTTACCCAAAAGCACACATTTTCCATGACGTTCTTCAATGAAATATTTGACAACATCGCGGCCCAGGAATTTACAGCCCTCTTCCCCTGTGAAATTTTTGGGAGTTTTCTGGCATTTGCAGTGCATGCTGCTGTAAGAAGCAGAGACCGCTCCAGGGACGGGGAGCGTCCTGCAGCTCCCATTCCGGATGCCTGGCCCGTCCACAGCTCTCCTTCCCACAGAAGCAGGCTCCGGAGCATCCAATATTTTTATCCCCGCTGCCTGAACAGCTGTGCTTGAAAAGATGTCGAGAAGATGTTCCCTCCAGCATGGGTGTGTGTGTGAGGGTGTGTGGGTGGCGGTAGATTTTGTTTCTGAGGAAGGAGAGAGAGTGGTGCCCAACACATATATCGGAGAGAAAGGGACTGTTGCTCAAAGCTTCCTCCGAGGGTGGGGCTCCCAGTGAAAATGCGTCCTTCTCAGATGGGGGTAGGCAGTGTAAAGAGAAGATGAAAATCAGTTTTGTCTGACTTTCAAAAAAAAGAGGACACTATAAGTTAAATTTCAAGGACCAGGTATTTTCTATTTCTCAGATTTGAGGGAGAGATAAAATAAGACAGACACACACACACAACACGCAGGGAAGAGGGAGTTAGAACAGAGTGAGATCGGGGAAGTGAGGGCCAGGCAATGCAGGGAGGTGGGGGGAACATACCCAGATTTGTTTCTTAATCAAAAGCAGCAATTTGCTCCCATAAACCTGCCTTGTGTAGGTCTCCATTTAGAGCTGGTAATGCTCTGTATATGCCCTGTTTAGAGGAGAATAGAATTTTGACAATGAAAAACGTATTGTTTTTAGGGAGAAAAAATTTGTTCATCCCTGCATGGATGAAAAAGGGAGGCGGGAGGAAGGGGCTTTACCTGCCTGAAGGCAGGACCCACTGCCCACAGTTTGTGGAGAAAATGGAAGTGACAGCCTCTCCCACACTTTCCCCAGGTCTAGTTTGGGTCCTTTTGTCCCAGCCGGGTTGCCCCAGGGCCCCCTGGAAGGATCTGCGCTTGGCCGTGCGAGGACGAGCACCGCTTTGCTGGGCCTGTTTTCTGCACAATTTATTGGAGAGCCAGCTCTCATGTGTATGTGACATGGGTGAAGGTGACACAGCTCCTGGGAAGTCAGAGCTGGGTAGAGCGCTAGGCCGCCTGCCCTGTGCTCTAGAACAGAGAAGCACTGATGGTCAGACCCAACCCCTCCCCAGAGAGAGAACCAATGTCCAGTCATCAGAACCCAGAGACATCTAGAGTCGGAGACACAGAGAGCAAGGTGCGGAGAGAGACACACACACACACAGATGGTAAGAGAGTCAGAAGTTTGCACAGCAAGGTGAGAGAGCCAGGAACAGATGGAGAGCAAAGCCAAGGGAGAGAGAGAAGGAAAGGGAGAGGGAGAGGGAGAGAGAATCCATGGATGGACAGAGTCCCTTGGTCTGCTGGGGGGGGGGCAGCACCCGGAAAGATATCCACTGTTGCTGGGGCCAGGCAGGGAGCCCCCTACCCGAGGGAGGAATGTGTGCAAGAGGGAGCCAGAGACAGAGAGGGACTGAGAGAGAGAGGGAGAGAGAGACAGAGAGAGGAAGAAAGAGGAAGAGAGACAGGCAGAGACACAGGGAGAGAAAGAGAGGAAAAGAGGAAGAGACAAAGAGAGGGAGGGAGACACCCTTCTCTCCAGGCTCCAGGCTCTTGGGCTGGCAGTGGCTGCTCTGACGCTGCAGTTTCTCTGGGTCCAGTTCTCCTGGGAGTGGGTCCTGGACCTGCTCCCCTTTAGACCTGATGTGGGGCTTTCCCAAGAGAGTTGGGAAGGGGCTTTGTGGCAGCTCTTTTCAGTATTTGTGTGTAAAGCCCTACGAGGCCATGTGCAAGGTGGACTGAAGAGTTCCTTGGCAGGTGATTTAACCTCTACTTGCTTCAGTTTTCTCATCTTAAGAGGAGGATAAGTTCAGTACCATCCACAAAGCTGGCCTGAGGACCAGAGGAGAAACACGAAGTGCTCTGTGCAGGGTCTGGTGGGGGCGGGAGATCAGGTGGGAGGGCGCACCATTAATGTGAACCATGACACAATTGTTAAACAACAAACAAAAAAACAAACCCAAGAGCAATTAGGAGCTTGGGACCTGCCTGACTGAGACTTGGTTCCACTGCTGTGTGACCTGGGGCTGGTGGCCTTACCTCTCTGTGCTTTGGTCTTCTTATCTGCCGAACAAGAATAGTGATAGGAGTACCTCCTTCTGGGTAGTCAAGAGGATTAGACAAATGAGTAATTGTTGCCCTAGTTGTTATAATTGAGGGTGCTTCCTCACTGGTGTTTGGGGTGCTGGGGGATGAAATTCCTCATTCCCTTCTGCCTGCAGTCTTGAAAGCCTGGGGGTGTCCAGCCTGTGGACTTGGCTTGACATGACCAAGGATTTGGTGGCGTGAACAAAAATAGGGGAATCAGTTTGCGTGGGCCTTTGGACAAGTCCCTTCTCCTGTGGCTGTGGGCTCTGTTTTTGCCACCAGGGAATGACCCCTACCCTCATCCCCAGTGTGGATAGGAAAAGTAGCTCAACATCCTGGCACCAATTTCAGGGAGCAGAATGTCGGGTTGGAGGGGGAGCCTCTTTGGAGAACATGACGATTCACAGCAGACTTCCTGACACAGGGAAGGTTGATGAAGTCTGTCCCCCCACCCCCCAACCAGCCTTGGTCCCTGCGTCAACAGAGTCCTTCAAGGGCTCCCTGCTGACCCTTGTGGGGTGGCCACCTGGACCAGGGCCCAGCCTGCCAAAACCTGGACTAGATTCCCACCTCCCTGCCCCATCTGCTGTGTGACCTCTGTGCAGCTTCTTAACCTCTCAGAGTCCCCTTTTCTCATTTGCATCATGGTGAAAATATAGACATCTCCACCCTAGGGCTGTGTGAAGACTAACCGAGAACAGCATTGTCATTAGGAAATCGCTGAGCATCGACCGAGGGCCAGCGCTTAGCTATGGCTGAGCTCATTTCATAGACAGGAGAGCAAGGCACAGCGTGGGCACACAGTGAGGGCTCATAAATATGGGACCAATTGTAAGACACTCGCCTCCCTCCTCCTGAGGGCACCTGTGGGGCCCCGATGCTGGGCCTCCATTGACAAACCCAGGAAGAAGAGGAAAGACGGTCGCCCCCCTTAACTCTGAGGCTCTGCTTATTGCACCCCCCAGCTTTCTCCTGAGAGTAATAAGAAAATAACAGCCTCCAGCCTGCGGTGGGTCTCGCCCTATAACCCCCCACGGGGTGGGGGTAGGCAGAATCCTAGGCCTCCTGGGAGGCCCCACCAATGGTACCCCGGCTTCCCGGTACTGTTCTCCAATAGTCCAGTTTCTAAGAAATGGCAGGGAGGGTGGGTGGTGGCCTGAACCTTGCTGAAGGGGAGGGCTCATTTAGTCCCTAGGCTGTCTCCTCCTAGGGTGTTCAGGGAAAATCTTTCCTGCAGCTCTTTTTGTGGCACGAAATTGGGATAAGAGGACTTGTAGCAATGCGGCATCAGAGCAGCCCCCCGGCTTAGCTGCTTGGAGGCCCAGGGATCCCTGTTCCCCAGCAGCAGGCCTCCCAGTGGAGTCCCCTGACCCACCCAGTCACTAGGTCTCTACCTGGGGCGATTAAAGAGCCCCCACCCAGTGGCTTCTCCTCACGCCTAATGCTTAGAGAACTCCTTGCCGTTTAAAACGCGCCTCTGTCCCTTTTTGCTACTATTATTTTTGCCTCTCACTCAACGTTCACCTTGTTACCAGTGAGCAGTGTTCCACCCCGTAGAATTTAAAAATCAGAGGTGAAAACATAAAATCGTCACGCAAACTTTGCCGTCCTTTTATTTTGAAAAATATTTTCTCAATGCTGGAGTTACACCAAAGCTTTGAACAATTGGATCACACACAGATCCTAGCGTGGGTTCGTTTTAAAAAGTCATTTCTTTGGGGCACTTCGTTTTCATGTATGCCCTTCATTTCTTCACCCCAGCAGCAACTAATTCTTATAATTATTTTTCTTAATAATTAGGAATTGATTACCTGCAAAATTCTATCCCTGATGTGTAAGACCCGCTATTTTAAGAAGCATAACCCTCAAAATATTTTAAGCATTTTTGTTATATTCCCACGGTCAAAATCGATCCTTTTATCTTGCTTCTCCTCCCACCTCCTGTTTTGCTGTTACACTTTGAGAATGAGTTAGGGCCACATGGCAGCTGTAGGCAACGTTTCCACGGCGTCACCCTCCCCTCCAAATTAGGCTAAGACCCATTTAATTCTCCATGAACACTAACTCAATTAGGAATCAAATTCGCTTTTAAAAGAGACCAGTAATAAGTGTCCCAACACCCCCTTCACCACCACCCCCACGTTTTTCTCCGCGTTTCTGCAAAGCAGTATTTTCTGAAGGATTTCACTTCAGGGTAGCTGCCCTCCACCACCCCTACCTGCTCTCTCTCTCTCTCTCTCTCTCTCTCTCTCTCTCTCTCTCTCTCTCTCTCTGTCACTCTCAAAAGCTGCTGAGACTCACTCTGGTTTTTCGAGTCTGACTCAAGCGTTCTTTACGTAGCCTCTCAGAAAAGAATTGGCAAAGCGCTGGCGTTCGGCCGAGGCGGTACGTCTGACGTTCGTAGGAAGTACAGGACACGTTTCTCTCCGCGCGGACCAGGTCCCCACAGGGGTCTGCGTGGGCCACCCCTGAAGGTCAGGGCTGGGCCCTGGCTGCGAAGTGGCTCCGCGTCCACCCAGGCCCTGGCGGCCGCGGCGGCAGGAGGGTCCGGGGAGACCCTCCTGGCTACTGCCGCTCTCATTCAGCGACGAAGCAATAGTGGAAACCGCGGTTTGGGCTAATGATGGGTTCTTCTGGCCTGAATGCGGTCTTTTATTTCACTTCGACCATCCCCGGGGAGGGGGTACGCCCCTGGGCGCCGGGGCGAGGGACGCTGGGGCTGCAAATTCGAGAGCCGTCAGTCTGGGGAAAGGTCTTAGGAGGTGGGGACAGTGAGTGCCCCTTTCTCATTCTCTTGGCCCGGCCTCGGTGGGAGCGAGGGGGCAGTTTCATCCTTCTCCCGTGCGTGTCTGAGCTGAGAGGCTGGAGGGCAGGGGGGACTCGGGGCACCAAGGCGCAACGGGGACTTGCGCTTGTGGAGACGTGGCTTCTGGAAACCAAGTCCGCGCGTTGCGGGCCCCGACGCCCCCCTGGACTGTCCAGTCTCAGATAACTGCTGCGGTCGCCGGGCACGCGAGGGAGAAGGGAGGATAAGAAGGGTCTGGACTCTGGATGAAACCTGGTTACCGCTAGAGGGTGATGCCTAGACCGGAATCTAAGGTCCACGAAGCTGGGGAGCCTCGACTGGTTTTTTCTTTTTTTCTTGCAAAACCGGGAAATGCTCTTAAAGTGCAAGATTGTTTGGGACGTGTCTATACGGGTAGTGAGAAATAGCGGATACCAAAGATTCTGCAATAATGTAAGGGGATAAAAGCACATCAGACTCGGCTACATGTACTATTCCCGCTACGTTGTCGGGAGCCTGGATTATACGGGGAACTAGCTCTGTTCTCCACCGGCCGGTGCCCATGTAGACAAAGCCTGGAACCGGGTTACTAGATGAGTCGGGCTAATTTCCCATTCCGGTCTCCAAAACCCGATTTTTAATTCGGGCAGTAGCGGAGAGACGAAATGCGGGTACAGAAGGGGGCAGAATAGGGCGCAGCTCAGACCCCGGACTCCTGGATGACTTTAGAGAGTTCTGATCCCTGCCGGGCCCTAGGGACACGTGCACACGCACACGTGCAGTGTGTGTGTGTGTGAGTGTGTGTGTGGGGGGCGAGGTGAGAACCAGGGACCAGGACTATTTGAACGCGGACGCTGGAGGCCGACGCACCAACGAGAGCCGCCAGGAAGTCACTGCGTTCACTTACGTGGACCGCAGAGAACCCCCCATTATTGCTCTTCCTCCAGCAAAAGCGCACCCCAGCAAGCCTAGGCCTCCACGCCAGGCCGGAGGTCCCAGGCGGCGTGTACCCCGGTCCCCCAGCTCCTTCTTTCATCCCCGACAAGCGTCCCTCTAAAAGGAGACCTTGCGGGTTCCAACGCAATTAGCTCGCTGCTCAGGCCGACGCCGGCTACGGGCTCCTCCTGCAATTAGGGCCGCGCCGGCGAGGGCGGGGGCGGGGGCGCTCAGGTAAAGAGGAACAAATTTGCCTCGAGGCTTTATCTACAAGTGGCTTAACTAGGAATTTACGTTGACAACTCAGCACCTCCGTCGGGGCTCCGGCAGCGGCCAGCTGGGATGACAAGCTGAACTGTGTGTGTGGGTGGGGGGCGGCCTAAGAGCCGGGAGGCCTGAAACTTCAAAGCCACCCAAAGGGGAGCTCAGCCGAGGCGCGGCGCGCTGCGTGGACCTGGGCGCACCAGGGCGCGCGGGAGGGCAGGGGGTCCGGCAGGCGGGCAAGCGGGCGGGCTGGTGGGCGCTGGGCCGTCTTTCCTGGCGAAGTAGGTGGCCCTGTATATTTTTGTTCAAGTGGTGTTTATGTTAATGAAAAAAAGGATGGAATTACAAACAGCCTGCGGATCGCACAGCGGCCACCGGGGACTCGCGGCCCAGGCACAATCAAAGGGCGCACAGGTTGGGCCCGCTTCGGACCTTTAGCAGAATCCCTACTTCGTCTGTATGAAATTGTGTCTCCTCCCTCCAACCCCCCCAAATCGGGAACTCTGTTTGGAATCATCGTGCCCCCTTACCCCGGCGACCCGCAGTAGCACAATCAGATTTCTGGATAAGAAAAAAACCCTAATTTAAGTCCTGCAGCGCCTTTTTGAAACGAGCACCCGGATAAACTCTTTTGGGACATTCCAGTGGGGGTAAAATCAGTCTCCTTCCTCCCCTTCACCGCCCGCCGTTCACTTGCTTTTCTTTTATTTTAAAAATAATACAATTCGCTCTGGCTTGGACGTTTGCTTCCTGTAATGGATGACTTCCCCCCACCACCTTGGGGAAAAGCAGTTGGCTTTCCAAAGGCCGCTTCTACTCCCCCATCCCAAGAGAAAAATCTTTTTCTCTTTCTCAACACCTACCGCCCAATTTTTCCTCCGTTGATTGAAAAGGACCGCGGCAGCACGTGTGTGATTGTTGCCTCCTTTTCTTTAGTAAATGAGAACCCGGAGAAGGAAAACCGGGACCCCGCTGGAAAGAGCTGCCGACCGCAGCAGGCGGGAGAGATTCCCACCGCGCGCGCAGGAGGCCGGCAGTGGCCCTGGAGCGGGAGGGGCATTGCCTGGGCTGGGGCAGCCAGGCAGAGACCCGCGTTATGCCCAGGGGATTTCACCTCCGCGCATCCTCTTGGAAACGCACCCTGGCCACTTTCAAACACTGTGCGGCTGCGTCTCCACGGGCAACGTGAGACAACGTGAGACGGAGACTGAGTGCGGCTAGCCCAGTGGAAAATTCAGGGCCTTGTCTAATCTCTTCCTAGAGGACATCGGACTGGGGCGATTTGGGTTTTTTCATTCACCGTCGCAGGTCTTCACCATGCTCTGCTCATGTAGACGCTGCTCCCTCCCTTTCGGATCAGTCCAGCTCCCGTTTAGGTGCACAGGGTGCCGGCTGCTGCAGTTAGAAGGCAGCGCCTAGAGCACACCCCCTCTGGGGTCTTCCAACCTGGCCAGCTGGATCTACCAGCAACGTTGCGCCCCCACCTTCCCAATTGATTCTCTGCTTCCCTCCTCACTACAAAGCAGATTCATTACTCAAAAAGGCTTTAAAGGCCAGGTTCACCCTGACCCGGTAACCCGCCTGGCACTCGAGCAGTAAAGAAGTAGAGGGAACCAAAAAACCAATGAGCTCTTGAGAAAGAGGAAAAATCCGGGATCATTGCCGGGCAGCAGAAGAAATCTGCATGCAGCCTTTCTCTCCCAGGGAAGGAGAGTTGTTCTTAGGATGGATGATTCATTCTAACCCCCAGGTTTAGGTAGAGAGCTCACATGCGTGGGGGCGAGTTACCTACCCCGTGTTTCCCTTTCACTCTGCCACCTCGGGGCTCCATGCCAAGCCTTGGAAACTGAGGCCGGACCCTTTGTGAGGAGGCTGGATTCTACCATTCCTGGGTCTTACGTGATGGAGAAAGTGGAGCTGCTCTGTGTGCATGTGTGTGTGTGTGTGTGTGTGTGTGGGGGGTTCTTAACTTGAGATCAGAGGGTCTTGAGGTGGGAGGTGTAAATCTAGGTATGTGGGTGCATTTTGGGAACGAGAAGAGCCATAGCTTTCAGCTGCTGCTCGAAGCTCCTATCCCCCCCCCCAAATAAGAACCACCAAGATCCAACAAATTGGGCCTAAGTCACGGTTTTTGGCACCCCCTTCTTTGAAAGAGCTGCCATTTGTCAAACCTGTGTGTTGAGCTGATACGACCCTGATGGGTTTTGTAGCCTTGACATTGAGCAGCGGAGAGAAAAATCCAAGAGGATAGAGACAGGGTGTAGACACGTGCAGCGCCCTGCGAGGCTGCCGGCCTGAATCGCCCCCCTCCGTGCCTTGGGGGTCACAGACTCCAGATGGGACATGTATTCCCTGCAGAAGCGCTGGGGTCACAGGCCCAGGGCAGGAGACCGGAGCATTTGTTTCACCGAGTCCCTCCCCACTTGCTGCCCTGCTCCTCTCCACGTTGTCTGCCAATGCACGCCAACGTTTTATTCGTTCACTAGCCTTCAGCAGGTATGTGGCCGCCCTCCTCCCTGGCTTCCCTTTCCTCCGTCCTTGCCAGTGGGACTGAGACAGGGGGTTGGTGTTGGAAACACTTCACGTCGGTGTTTTGTCTGTTGCGATTGGTGGTGAGGCAACTCCTGAGCCAGCTGAGTGCCCAGTTATTGGACCTTGCATTCTGCCTGTGGGGGTAGAGGTGACTTTTTTCTGGAAAGCAGGGGGCCAGGCCAAAAGACAGTGAGTCCGATGAGGGCTGATCTCCAGGGTTAACAGTCACCCTTATCCACCCACAGGGAAGGCTTCCAGGGGCAGCCTTGGCCAAGGACCGCACCAGCCGCACTTGGTTCTTGAGCCTTCGCCCATCTTGGCGGCCTGGGCACCGTGGGAGCCACTTTCTTCACTGGCACCACTTTCTCCAGGGCTGGGGGATGCCAGACCTGAGCCCTGAGCTGCCTTCAAGCTGGCGGAGCCCCTCTGCCCGTCCCAGCCATTTATTCCATCCTGCAATTAAACCCAAGGTCAAATATCTCCTTAACAACGCTATCAAGCCAGCGGCTCATTATGGCATATATTTAGCCATAAACTATGTGTTGTCGCGAGGAGGAGATGAAAATTATTGTGTTCTGGGAATGAATCCTTTTAGCAGAAACCAGAGCTGTTATTTACCAGGGAGAACTAAGTACAGGCTCCGGCTTCCAGGCGACCCCAGGCAGGACGAGCAGCTTCCAGGTCCTTTCCTGCTCTGCCTGTACCCCCACCCCAGACCTCTAAGGGACATGGCCTCCCCACTGCTTCCCAAGGCTCCAAAGGCAAAGCCTCAGGGCATACTGGGCCGCCAAGGAGTAACATCTAAGTGGGCAGGAGGGTGCTTACATCCACTGTCTGGTCTCAGCTCCCAAATTTGGAGTTCCCACGCAGCCCAGCTCAATTGCCTGGTCATAGCGGAGAAAGCCTTTGATAGGGTTGTATAAAGGTGGCATGACAGCCATGCAATGGAATAGCCTGAAGCTTGGAGGGGTCTACACATCTACAGTGGGGCATCTACAGTGGTTCCACTTCTGTGCAGCCTTGGGTGGGTTACCTAATCTCCCTGTACCTCACATACAATGGGGGAGAAGTCATACTTCCTCCTATGAGGCTCAAGAGAATTAAATCAGATCTTAATGTGCAGGCTGTAGCCCAGCTCCTGACTCAAAGGGGAAGTTCAGTAAATGGCCAAAGGAACAAACCATGAGGATGATGATAAAAAATAACGATGGGCTGCTGACGAGAGTAAATGAATGAAACCACTTGTGTAAGAGGCTGTGGGAGATTTGGAGTCCAGGGTTGGACACCCCTAAGTTTGAACGGGGCCCAGACCATCGCCAGCTGCGCCCATCAGCTCGGGTAATTTATTTCTCTTGTTCAGACCGCAGTATCCTCATCTTTGAACACTACCCGACTCAGAGTAGCTCGCAGCAGCGGAGATGCTGCTAGATGATGGCCAGGGCAGAGGTCCACATAAGAGAAGATGCTGAAACATTATCTCACTCCCTACCTTCCTCTTGTCCAACATGCTGGATGTCACGGTGGCGCTGGTCAGAACCAGAAGCTTCCAGATACACTGGTGACGCTCCGCTTGACCCTGGTAGTTCTGGGGGGATGGAGATTGCATGGACTTGAACCACCGCAAATTTAGCTTCTCAGGAAGTGACTGGGTGACCCACAAGCTACAGCTATTTGGACAAAAGAGGAGGGAGTGCCCAGTCTAAGTGTCTGCCCGAGGCCTCTGAGGGAGTAGATTAATCACAAGGTTAATGCCCTCCCCCCTCCCAAGCAGGGCAGGTGTGTCCTAGAGGAAAGGGGCTGTGGTCCCCACTCCACTGGCCAAGGCCCAACTTTCCTGGCTTCCAGGCTGGGCAGGACATCAAAATGTCCATCCTTTCCCCATGGATGTCATGTTCAGAGATCCTGGGAGCTCCTGCCAGGTAGATGTGGATTGTATTGGGGCAAAAGCAGATCCCCCAGACCTCTCCTGTTGAAAACACACACACACACACACACTCACACTCACACACTCACACTCACACACACAGCCAACACTGACCCTCAGGGCAACTTCCCACTGTCCTGTGTGCTGTCCTTTGAGCTTATGCATTGCCTTTCTTCCACACTGTCCATTGGAAAACAGCAGGGAGTCCTGGGGGTCCTTCTGAACTTAAGCCCTGGCCAGGGGACGGGTGCCAACACTCCTTCTTCATCTTCACACATCATCGCCATTTCTGGAAGTGCTTGCAGTTCTGAGAGGGACGCGCCAGACGGCATGATGATGTTGTGCTGTCACTCATAGCTGTGTGACCTTGACCCGATCCCACCCATCTCCAAGCCTCTGTTTCTTCTTCTGAGAAAAGGGGATTCTGTGTGACTCTCTAGAGGCCAGGCCTACCTATGACATTCATGGGGTGACCCTCCTTCTTAGTTGGATCACCGTATCTCTTGCTAGGGCACCACCCCCATGACGGCCCCCATCAGCTTCACGAAGCACAAACCAGGTGCTTGATGGGCATTTAATTCCTAGGTGACTCCGGGATCCAGGCTTCTCTGATGGCTCAGTGTCTAGGGCAGGGACACAAAGAGAAATTCAACAGATTTAATCATATGGAGTTCCTATTAAATGATGGTGCCATATGTCGTTTTTGTTGATTGATTAATAGAAATATGTATGTGATTTATTGCTCTAAGACAATGTGCATTGAGGGCTTAAGTTTCTTTGGGCTGCACATGTCTTACCCAGGAATTCCATGGGGTGAAGACGAGAAAGAATGACGCAGGCAGCAAAGGCATATACGCATGGCTGGATGATTCTGCTCAGATTTATTCGCCTCAGGTGGGTTGAAAAGCACCTCCTTGGACAAACTTTGGATTGAATCAGAGACGGATTCTCCGTGCAATGCTGGCGTCCTTGCTACTGTTTAGGTTGTTTTGTTGCTGGGAGGGTCTCCCATCAAGATGACAAATGCATTTAGCCTGACATACTCTTGGAAGCACACTGCCTGTTACTCACGGCAAACGGCTGCCCAAAACTTTTGTTTCATTAGAAGAGTACTTAACTGTCCGGCAGGCCGGCTGCTCCAAGGAGGAGCCCCAAGTACAACACTCCACTTGTGTCCTTCAGGGTCTTGAAATTGCAGTTCTTGCAAAATCTACGTTCCTTCTGTTAAAAAATGTTGTTTCTGTGCTTTCTTCCCCTGTGAAAATGAGAATGAATGCCTTTCTTGTGTCAGGCTTGCTCAAGCGGTGGAGGAAATCACAGAAAATCCAGAAGGATTAGACTAACTTAGACAACTTTTTCCCTTTTGGGATCATATTTGGGTCTGTTCTCTGGGTTTAACGGATTTCTACAGCTGGCCTGTAGGGAGGCTGACACAGAGTGCAGCAGGCATCCGGCCACAGGCAGCACCCATCTCAGTTTGGCAAACAGGGCAACGATACCAGGACAATGGTGTTTACGGAGCATTATTCTTATACGTCAGGCACCGAGCTGAGTGTTCGCTTATCTCATTTAATCCTTAAGTCAGCGGTATGAGGGAGACTTTGAGATGATTATTCCCATTCTACAGATGAGGTCATGGAGGCCCAGAACAGTCAGGGCATGTCCAGGCACACATTTCTGAGTGGTAGAGACAGGGGCTGACACGGCATCCGGCTCCGGAGCCTCTGTCCTTAGGGGACCTGGTTTGTCCACAGATCTCCGCCACTCACACCGAACACAGATACAGGGTGGGGACTTCTGCACATGCAAGATGAAGGCGCTGTAGGTGACAGTGCAGGAGTGTGGAGGCTGGCTTGGGTTGGTGTTAAGAGAAATTGCCTAATTTGCATATTGAGTTCACAGTTTTCTGGAAATGGTCGACTTCCGACCACTCTAGCATCACTCCTGAAGTTCTAAAAATTGCTTTCTAATAAGTGTATAGGGGGATGTTCTGAGTGTGTTTTAGTGTGTGTGAGACATCTGGAGCATCTGTTCTTGATAAGGGCACTTTTCCAAACAGGATTTGTGAAGAGGTGACTCAAATTTGAAGACAACTTCGGGATGTGAAATGCTTCATTGGACCAGCAATTGCATCACCATCAAAACCATCTCTGTCCTTGTCTTTTAAAGATACTAAGTGAAATATGTACAGATAGGATTTACTTCAAAATAATCTATGGGTAAACGGACATGGGGAGGGGTAGAGGAGAAGAAACAAAATTGGAAGTGAGTTGGCAAATTGATGCTGGGGCAATGGGAAGATGGGGTTTGGTTACAGTATTTACTTTTGTATGCTTGGTTTTATATTTATGGTAAAAAAAAATGGAAAAAAAAACAAAACATTAAAATCGCCTTTCTTCAGCTCATAGGACCAACACGGCAGGGTGGGGAGTCAGACAGTGAGTATGCAGAATTTACTGGGTATAAGGCTGAATTAAACACACACACACACACACACACACACACACACACACACACGCACACACACACACACAGAGGAATCCAGGCATTTAAAGCTAGAAGGAAAGTTGAGATGGCTTTGTTTCATTCTCCCATTTTACCATGAGAAATAGGAAGACCAGAAAGGCTAAGTGGTTTATCCAATTTGGCACAGCAGTGTTAGTTACAGTGCCAGGACTAGATTGCATAATGACACAGACTTCTGGTCCTTTTGTTTTGTTTTGTTTTGTTTTTTTTTTCACCATGTCATGTAGCAGAAGAAAAGAACTTAGTATTTGCTGTTGTGTAAAATCACTGAAGCAGGCAGTCCCCCCCGCTCTTATACCCACCACCACCTGGGTAAAGTGATGAGCAATGCAGTGAGTCACCTGATATCTGGATGCTTCGTGGTCTTGTGGCTGGAGTCTTCCATTTTCTCAGGATGTTAAGGGATCTGCTGAAATATCCCCCAGTGACTAGATACTGCGCAATCCTACCCTCTTCATCTTTTCAGACATTCTCATCACGGCAGATGATATGACACCCTTGAAGCATTTTACATAGAGTGGGACTTAATGCGAGGAGTTAGAGGCTTCCAGAATCACCAGACAGGCTGGAGTGTCTTCTAGCTGGGCCACCAGAACTGACTCTGGAACAACACAGAATTGACCTGCCAAGAGAGCGATGTGTTTACCTCAGACAGGAAGCAGGAGGCTGCCACTGGATCTACTGAGTTCAAGAACATAGCTATGCCTGCAATCCAGAATCAGGAAGTTACCACCCGCTTGCCCCTTGACTCCCCAAAGCAGGTGACTGGATACTGGAATTTGCTGCAGAAAACCTGGAGTCCCCATGACTGCACACCTGCAGAGTCCAGCTGGGCTCTGCTCCAGGCTGCCTCCCTTCTGCCTCCGGGTCTTGGGCAGCTGCATTTCATTGGCTGAATTGCATACACATCCAGCACGTGGGCTACAAGAGAGTCTGGGAAATGTAGTTTTTTACTTTCCAGTTCAGGAAGACACATAAATAAAGGGGAGTGGATGCTGGAGCCAATGATATCCAACACAGGTCCTTTCCTGTGTCCAGAGTGGGCTCTGTTCATTAGCACTGGCCAAGCACTTGTCCGGCTGCCTGGGATTAGCTAGGGGTGTCGGCCTCTGTCTCCAGCATCTGGCATTGTATCAAGCGCATACTCAAAAAGGACATACTAGTTTTGTATTTAGTGTCATCTGTCCATCCACTATCTACCCATCTATGCCTTCAACAAGCATTTACTAACACCAGGCATTGCACTGGTGGTTAACAAGAAGCTTCCATTCTGGTTGGGAGAAGCACACGATTAACACCAAGAAGAGCAAAGCATCGGGAAAACTAATTCCAAATTGAGTGAAGGACAATGAAGAAAGTAATACCAGGTAGCGAGACTGAGTGTGACAGAAAGGAGAACACATCTGTAAGGGTGCCATTTGAACCAAGGCCTGGACGACAGGGAGTGGGTCAATCAGGAGGAACAGCATTCTACCAAGAGGGAACAGCGCGTGCAAAGGCCCGAGATCCAGAGGAGGCCAGTGTGGCTGGAGTAGGGGGAGGACAGAGCAGAGGAGGCGGGGAAAGTAGAAAAGGAGGCAGGAACGGTGGGTGATCCTCCTGGTCTGAGGGGCCATGTAAACTGTGGATTTTATTCTAAATGTGATGGTCAACCATTAAAGGTTTGTGATGAGAAGAATGACATGATCTTTTGGTGGTTTGGAAACATGTCTGCAGATTCCCTGATGCTCTTTCTTTCAGAAAGGCTATAAGGTCTATATGCCCCTCCTGTGAACCTGGGCAGGCCTTTGCGATCGCCTCTACAAACAGAATATGGCAGAAGTGATACTGTGTGACTTCTAGGCCGGGTGGAAAAAGGGGATCGCTTCTGTTTGCCTCTCTCAGGACACATGCCTTTGGAACCTCTGATAGCCTTGTAAGGGGTTGGCTACTCAGAAACCCCTGTGCTGGAAAGACCACGTGGAGAGGCCACTTAAAGATAAGAGAGAGACCCAGCAGCCCCTCCTACTCTAGTTACCCCCACCCCCCACTGTCGAGTCTTCCCAGCCCAGGTGCTAGATGTGTGAGTGAAAAAGCCTTCAGATGACTCCAGCTCAGCCCCCATGTAACTGACCACATGCGAGACCCCACCCCAGAGCCGCCCAGCCCACCACCCCCTCTTGAATTCCTGAAAGCCATGACATGTTGGCACAATTTGTTATACATCAATAGATAACCAGAAAAAATTTGATTTACATTTTTAAAGTAAACTTTTTATTGAAATATAACTTATGTACAGAGAAGTCCACAAATTAGCTCAATGGGTTTTCTCAAAGGCAATGTGCTCTATAAGCAACGTGAAGATCAAAACATACATCTCCATCCCCAGAAGACCCTCATCCCTCTTCCAGTCACTGCCACCTTGCAATGGACTGAATTGCGTCCCCCGAAAATGCATATGTTAAAATCCTAACCCTCAATGGAATGGTATTTGGAGGTGGGGCCTTTGGGAGAGCCAGTGAATGGAACTGGTGCCCTTATAAAAGAGACCCCCAAGAGCTCCCTTGCCCCTTAGGCCATGTGAGGACACAGAGAGAAGGTGCTGCCTCTGAACCTGGAAGCCGGCTCTCACTAGACATTGAATCTACTGGACTCTTGGTCTTGGACTTTCAGCCTCTAGAACCCTGAGAAATAAATGTCTGTTGTTTAAGCTTCCAGTCTATGGCATTTTTGTTATAGCAGCCTGAGCTGACTGAGACAGACCCAAAGGTGGTCACTCTCCTTACGTGAGGCCGCAGAATCCTGCCTCATCTTGGATGTTGTATAAATGGAATCATACAGAACGTGCTCTTTTGACCCGGTGTCTTTCCCTCTGTACTGTGTACGTGATGCACTCAGGTTGGTGCAGGGAGCCATAGTTCACTCATCTCCATGACTATGGAGCACTCCGTCACACGATGCGACACAAGCTCTTTACTCATTCGGCTATTGAGGGACACATGCTTGTTTCCAGTTTGAGACGATCACCCATAGTGCTGTTATGAATATTCTGGCACGTCTTTTGGTGAACATCTGTATGCATTTCTGTTGCGTGCTGTCTCTGTATCTCTCAGTGTGTAAGAGACCACCCTATACTTTAGTGGCTTAAAGCAATAACACTTTTCTTGTTTCTCAGGGTTCTGTGGATGGACTGGGCTCAGCCGGGCAGTGCTTCTGTTCCACGTGATGCTCAACTATACCAACTAGGCTGGCTGCCCGAGCTGCTGGCTCTCCTGGCTGACAGTGGGTGCTGGGAACTCAGCAGAGACTTTGGACCAAAGCACCTCAGTTCTCCTCCCTGTGGCCTCACCATGTGGCTCTAGCTTCCAATAACAGAGTGCCTGGGTTCCAAGAGGGAGGAAATAGAACTTTTCAGCCTTCTCAAGACCTGGGTTCAGATGTCTCAACCCTTATTTTATTGGCCAGAGCAGTGAGAGCGTCCGCCTGGACTAGAGGGAGGGAAATATGCTCCATCTCTGGATAGGAGGACTGACATGCACCTCAGGGAGGATGACGTTTTGGGGAACCATCTTTGGAGCTTAGGATGTTGATTTTCACTTGAGGATGAGCACTCTTGTTGCTATGGAGAGGGGATTGTGTGCTCAGAGTTCACCGAGACTTAAGAATCCCCTTGGGGCTCTCCTCATCGTGACCTCAACCTCTGTATTAAAGGCCAGCCCTCCCAAGAAGCCCTGGGTGTGAGCACTGAGTAAATGAGATTGAACACCTTCCCATGGCCTGCATTCTGATGGATGGACCCGAGAAGCTTGCTTAGTTTTGGTCCTGGCTCCTGCTCCTGGCTTGGGTTCCCAAGAGCACACCTTCCTCCACAAACCAGAGTGTGGTTCCTCCATAGAAATGGTCTACACTTTACCCCAAACACAGATCCTGAAGCTCCATGCAGATGTGAGCAATTTAGCGCGAACTCTGATGTTTGTCCCATATGGCGCTATGAGGACGTTCACCAGCATGGGGCTTGGAGAGCCTAGAGCAGGGGCCACCTGAATGTTCCTCTCTAGGAGAATGGATAGGGACACGGCGGACTGTACATTCAGTGGAATACTATGCAGCAGTGAAAACTGGATGAAGATACAGCAACATGAACAGATTCTAGAGACATGACACCTAGGGCCAGGGTGCAGGCCATGTAGCACCATGAGGGTGAGCTCAGACACTGGAGCTGTAATGTGAGCGTTCAAATCCCCACTCCCCCACTGGCCGTGACCTTGGGCAGGTTACTTACCCTCTCTGGGTGTTTGCATACTCAAAAATATGCAGGCAGGAAGGTAGGCTCACTGCATGGACGGTTGCTAGGAGGAGGAGGGAGGGGGCACAAATAGACTGCTGAGAGCTGGCTGCGGGTATGGCGAGCCACTGGAAGCCGACAGAGACAGCATGGCTAGATGACTGTACATCCTGGGACAGAACAGATTCATTCCTGTTGTTCTGGCTTTTTACCCAGCTTAGACAAAGATGGGCAAAGAACGTTGTTTTACAAAAGATAGAGACAGACACACAGAGAGGAGAGTACCACGTGAGGCCACAGAGAGTCACAGACAGAGGCCACACAACGATGGAGGTAGAGATCAGAATGATGCCTCTTTATGCCAAGGAATGCCATGATTGGCAGTGACACCAGAAGCTAGAGAGACACGCGAGATGGATTCACCGTTGGAGTCTGAAGAAGGAACCAACCCAGCTAACACTTTGACTCCAGATTTCTGGCCTCTAGAAATGTGAGAGAAGAAGTTTCTGTTGGTTGAAGCCCCCCAGTTACTGGTACTTTGTTATGGCGGCCCTAGGAAACGAATGCAGATCTAGATAATAAAATATATGGCATTATAAGTCACTTAGCAATGACTAAAACTCATTAAATTGTGTTGGTTAAAAAAAAAAGATATATCCATACATTGTATGTGCTCACCATGATAAAAATCCAAGCTTACATAGGGTTCCTCTTGTTTTAATTATTTCATTCCTTTAAACAACAACAATGTGGCTAAAACAAACAGAAAAAAAATTTTTTTCATGAAACAAACTGAAAGGGTTCAATGACTTAAATGGATAAACCATCCCACCAGCGTAGAAAACAGGGTTTGGGCTGTAGACAGAGTCGTGTGTGTGTGTGTGTGTGTGTGTGTGTGTGTGTGTGTGTCTGTGGGGTTTGGGGTTTTGCTCATTTTGAGGGCAGGGAATGGGAGCCCTTTCCGAGAAATGCTCACCAGCCTGTGCAGTCTGGGCTGCAATGTCAGCTGTCCCCTGACTGGCTCAGAGTTCGAGCCCGGTGTGAAGGTGGCTTTGCCTCCTGAGGTCTCCCTTGGAGCCCAGCTGCAGGCAGGAGCCTTCACCCTCAGGACAGAATTCCATCCTGGTGACCATCCGTCCCTGAGTTTCAGGACACACCAGTTGGAACTTCCACGGCTGGCCCTCCTGTGGGGAGCAAACAGCACCCATGTCTTTGAAAACTCACCAGCGTTCCGGGATTCCTGAAACATTGGGCATTCTGTTCTCAGCACTCGCTGTGTACTATTCAGTGAATCCCCAGGCAGTTCTAGGAGGCCAAGGCCATAAAATTATTACCTTCATCACCCCTACTGTATAGATGGGAAACTGAAGCAGAGAGGTTGAATCACTTTCCCACACTGGCACTTGCTGGATTAGAGCTCCAGCGTGCCCACCACACCCATCCTTCAATGTGTGGCTCCAGAGCTTCTCGAAGCCTAGGGAAGGATGAGGAGGGGGCAACGAGGGTCTCAGAGGGCTTAGAGGGAGCAGCCCAGTGGATTCATCCTTGGCTCTGCCTCCAGATGTCCTCAGGCCGGCTCCTTTCCAGCTGGATTTCAGCTGCCATGTTGCCCGTGCAGAGGGGCTGCCCCCTCTCCAAGGTTCCTGCCCAAGCTCTCACTGACACATAGCCTGCTTTATTTCGTCACTCACTTGTCACGGCCTACGGTTGTGCTATTTGTTTAGAGTCTGATGCCCCCTCTGGGAAGGCTGTGTCCTGAGGGCAGCAAATGTTCCCTCTTGTTCCCTCTGAGGTCACTTCCTCAGCACTCAGGCGGTGCCTAGCTCCGATGTCCTGGTCCTGTGTCCTTGTGGAAGGAACACCCCCCAGGCGTGGGGCACTGATGGAGGCGCAAATTGGGTCTCAATGTTAGGAATCTGGAAAGAACATGTGCAAAAGTAGCTCCAACAACCGCTGACACTTGTAGGACACCTACTAAGTGCCAGGCACTTTTCATGGGGCTCGTAATTGAACCCTCAATGAGACTATGACAATTGAGATGTGGGGAGGCCGAGTCACCTGACGCGCACCCTCCCTTTGACTCTGGGACAACAGAAGTAATGGGATGTGATTTCCGAGGCTTTGGGACAGTCGTTCTTGGAACCCAGCCACCATACTACAAGGAAGCCCAAGCAGCCTGTGGAGAGGCCCAGGTGGACAGGATCCAGGCCTCGGCCTGCAACCCTGGCTGTGCTCTCAGCCAACCTGCCAGTCACATTAGTGCGCCATCTTGGGCATGCGTCCTCCAGCCCCAGGTCGCCTTCCAGGCAGCAGAGACAATGAGCTGTCCCCCTCAGCCCTGTCCAAATGGCCCATTTGTGAATAAAATACATGACTTTTGCTTTAAGCCACTACATTTCAGGGTGGTTTGTTATGCAGAAGCGTGTGGCCTTTCCATGGCCCCTCACTGACTCCTGTGGCGCTCTGCTCTTCGATGCATTCTCACAGGAGATGATGGAAGGATGGAGGCCCCAGAAGGTTCCTGTACGGAAGGTTGAGACCCACAGAAATATCTTAACGTCAGAAGGCAAAGAGCATTTAACTTCTGTTCTCAGCAATAGCAAATGAAGAGAAAGGCTGACTGCCTGGGGCAGAGAGTACTCCACCTGGAAACATGTCTGCAGTTTAGTGGGTTTTTCCCTCTCTGAATCTGATGGACCTTGCATGAAGAGACATGTTGTAAAAATTAGTTCCATATCATGGTAAATTTGATTTGCGATCATTCCATTCAGATTAAGGTATCAGATTTATTTTTACATGAAGGCATCAACTCCTACAATGAATATATATGTGGATAAAAGGTGAGGGTTAGATACATATTCTGTCAGAGCTGTGTTTTGGTTGGGCTTTGGCAAATATTTTTTAAAAATTAGGCATTGTAATCAGGTAGCTATGAAAACAACTGCCGTCTTTTGTTTGCTCACAGCCAGCACCAGGTGGTCTCAGAGCAGAGGTCCCTGGAAAGACATACACTGCAATATGGTTTCCATAATCTTATGATGGCAGCCAGCGACCCAGCTTGGGACTCCGCCTCATGCCTGTGACATTGAATCTTTATCCTTACAATACCTGTCATGGGCAGTCTGGACAACCTGTTTTGGACAGGTGGGTCTATTAGGCAGCAAACATTCAGAAGCAGACGCTAATTTTTATTGAGCTGTCCCTGTATAGCAAAGACAGTGCTAAGAGCTTTACATGTCGGAAGGTGTTTCATTCATCCTCATCTTACTTGAGAGGAAACCGAGACTCAGAGAAATGAGTAACTTATCCAAGGTCACACAGCTTGGAAGCAACAAGCCAAGGGATCCTTCCTCCCACATCACGTCCTGCCTTCCATATCCCAAGCAAGAAAGAAGGGGGCAAGTGGAAGAGATACTTTGCTTTCATTAGGGAAGAAAAGCTTTCTAAGAAGCCCAGCCAAGACACCCAGGAGGGTTCACATGTCTTTGCATAGTTGTGGTGAGCTCTGGTTCTGGAGGCAGATTGGGTTCAAGCCCCTGCTCCCCCATTTGCTTGTTGTGTGACTGTGGGCAAGTTACACCACCCACCATGTCTGTAAAACAGGGCCAAGTCTGGAAGCCTATGAAGATTCAATGGGCCAGGATAAATGAATTGTTTGGCACAGGGTAAGCTGTCACTGCTATTCTCAGCTTCATCAGCCATCTTGTGACATAAAGATTGGTGTGCAGAGGGGTAAAGGGCCCAGGTCTGAGAGCCCGGTGACCCTTCCACTCCCTCCGAAACCATCTCGGTGGGACCTCTTTTCCGGGTGTGTGAACACGAGACATTAAAGCTCCGTGTGTTCAAGCCCCTGTGCTCAGGTCTCCACTGTAGCAGCTTTATGTGACTTGTAACTGAGCATGTATTAATGTCTGGCCTTTTCTGTATTTCCTTGAGAGGTAGCAGTTCACCATAGGAGGGATTAGGATGTTATGGTAGGAATGCAAAGCGAAAGCTTTTGACTTTCAGAATAGGCCCCTCTGAGTTTGTGGCATGCGGAAGGTCTGGAGGCTTTGAGGAGGCAAGCGTGCTTCCTGCATCCTACCCACCAGCCCTCATGTACCAAGAGGCAAGACCACTGAGGCAGGGGGCATGTCACCTAAGCCCCAGGTAGAGGGACACTGTCATGGGATTTATGGCCCATCCTGATCCAGGATGATCTCATTTTAAAATTCTTAGTTTATGCCTGCTAAGACCCTTTTTCCAAGTAAGGTCACACTTCCAGGTTTGAGGAGTTAGGCCGTGGACCTATCTGTGTGCATGGGGAGGGGGGGAAGAGGGAGGGGCACCATGCAACCAGCAATAGCCATTCAAAGACCCTCACCTGTGTTGAGATGTTAGCTGTTGTAGTTGAAAACTGTTCTGCTTCATATGCCTGGAAAGCAAAACTAGAGTGTGAAGGGGGAAGGAGAGGATGGAAGATGTGTCAGTAGAGTATGGGCTTGCCTGCTGTAATAAAGGTCCAGAATGACATGTACCTAAACAAGCGAGACACCAGGAAATCTCCACATATGTATGTATTTGCTTTAAGGAATTGGCTCACACCACTGTGGGGTCTGGCAAGTCTGAAATCTGTAGAGCAGGCAGGAAGCTGAGGCAGGAGTCGATGCTGCAGTCTCGAGGCAGAATTTCTTCTTCTCCAGGAAACCTCAGTTTTGCTCTTAAGGCCTCTGTCTGATTGGATGAAGCCCACCCACACTATGGAGGGTCATTTCCGTTACAGCCAATGGACTGTGGATGCTAATCACGTCTACCATCTAGCTTCACAGCAACGCTTCGACGCGTGTTTGATGGAATAACTGGGCGCTACAGCCTGGCCACGTCCACACGTACACCTGACATTTCAGAGCCAATCGCACTGTGCCTGGCTGTGTCCCTCCTCCCTGCAGGGATGTAGGGACTGGAAAGGGCTGTGAGTCACTCTGCTGGTGACTTCTGTCCAGCCTGTCCATTCAGCCATCCACTGACAATTATCTGAGGAGATTGGCTGACAAATCAAGGTTTTTACCAATCATTCTCCATAGCTGAGTTTGTCAGTTTGATAAAAAAAAAAAAATCAGAGCTGTGACAATTTGCTGGCCTTTCTGCCACCAGGAAAATTGACACATGGACTGACATATTAGAGTTGGACCGTGCCCATGGGCTGATGGCAGGGCTGTCACACACACTCAGGCTGAGAAGATAACCACGGCAAAGCAGTCACAACAATTGAGCACTTACTATGCACCAGGAGTCTTTAACCACTTTATAAGTATTAACTCCGTTACTCATACAGCTAGATACTATTTTTTGCACCCATTTTACAGGTGAGGAAACTGAGGCCCTCAAAGGTGCAGTACTTTGCTTAGGGTCAGGTGGCTATCACAGGGAGGAGCCAAGATTCAAACCCAGACCCTCTGCCTCCAGAATCCATTTTCTTGCGCCCATAACCTGTGCCATCATAGGATGTCACTCTCTGTCCTCATGTCAGACTCGGGGTGACAGCAGGGGTTGGGACACACACCTGGGAATCTTTGCCCCAACCCAAAGTTCCTCTTTCGACAAATTCAAGCTATCCCACCCTCAAGAGTGTACCTCCTTATCTAAAACGGGACACAATCCCTCCTCTCTCTCTCCTCTGGAATGTTTCGAGAATTTGTGTCTGTCAAATGCTTCACAGAAACATGAAAAGAATTTTTTAAATGCCAGGCCTTTTTTTCTTTTAATCAATTATAAATTTGCCTTTGGAGTAGCCTTAAGACAACCTAAAAATCCCTAACTTTCATCCCACTGGAGTGAACAAAAATAATCGCTCTGTTGGCTTTTCAGCAGTCATGCCATCACTTTGGATTTCACCTTCAGATGCCATCAAGGAGAGAACTGAGACCTTGGGGGAAATTCTAAAGAAATGAACATTGCACGTTTCCCATGCGGAGCCACATGGCCGGGGAGTCAGTTGAAATGTTTGCAAGTGGCATTTGCACAGTCAAAGCAATTCTGACAGGTCCTTTTGAAGGGTCTGGTAACTAGACGCTCCGCAAACGGCGAGAAATTAGCCCCAACCACAGACCATCCAGCAGACCCGTATTTAATAATACTTCCCAAATGTGTGAAGCACTTAGTTTTAGAATAACAGGAAGAAGGGAATCGCCTGTAACTACAGATTTGAATTTTGTCCTCCTGGGGAGCCTTGCTTTCTTTGGCCAGCAAAGAGTGATGGGCACAGCCCCATCCAGCCTCCCCGTGTCCCCCTATCTTGGGACAGGCACGTCCCAAGGAGGGCGATGTCCCTGTGCCTTGCACTCTTGGCAACTCTGACGCTGAGGCCAGGTCTGCTTGAGGAAGGAGCACAGGCTCTAGCTCCGACCTGGGAACATGAGAACCTCCACCAGGTCCAGTGGGCCACGGAAACCACCGCAAAATTGCTCCCTTCCTTCTGCACGTCTCCGCTGGGCTGCCAGCCTCACGGCAGCTCCAGGAGGCCCTTCTGACAAGAGAGCATTATGACTCGTGTCTGATCCCTCCCCTGTCACAAAGGGGGCCTTTCAGTGCTGCTGATCTGGGAGGGTGGGGACCACATGGCCCGCTCATTAGCCAGCTCTGGGCACAGTGGCCACGGTCCACCGTGCTATACCTGGAACCGCCCTCGTTGGGACAAGCCCTTTATTTGATTTCCAACAGGGAGCTCTCCTGATGTCAGCAAACTTGTTTGTTGGGGAGAGAAGTGTTGGCTATTTACTCCAACAGAGACGATGTAGAAAGCACACATACATCCCTCTGTTGGCAAACGATTTCCTTCTAGAAGAAAAACGACGTATAGATGATGGATTTATGGTGTCAGCGGCTTCAGAAGGATATGAAAGAGAGGGACAGCCCTGGTCACATTCAGGGAGCTCAGTGGCTCGCAGAAAGAATGGGAGGGAAAGAAACTTCACACTCTGTCCTTCTGGACCCTTGGAATAGGAAACCACCTGAACAAATAGCTAATTCAAAAATATCTTCATCCTGCAAAAGGCATCTCAGAGAGGGTGGGTGTGCGTGGAGAAGTCTTGCTGGCGGCTCCTTGACAGCCGGGTGGGGTCGGGCGGTGTGTGTGCATGTGCCTGCAGAGGGGGAAGATCTGAAACATAATTGCTTTCAGCAGAACACGGCCTCACTGTGTAATTAAGCCAAGGGGGCTGCGGGCTCCCAGAGCTTAAGTGATTTCATGTGCATTGGGTGATTATGCTGCTCTCCTCGGACAAAAGTGCTGCTTCTCTTTTTGCCGTACAAAGTGGGTCCCAGCGCAGGATGAGGGGGCCACACCTCGCTGGGGCTGGCAGCTCCTCATGGCTGAGCTTCCCAGGGGTGCACAGGAGAGAGGTCAAGGATGAGGAGAAGCCTGGGGACTCCTGCCACCATCTTGGCCAGCATGACAATGCTAGCCCCGGGTTGATCTGAGCTGATTGGGCAAGTGTGTTCGTTATCATCTGAGGACACACACTTGTCAAAGCAGGTATCTTATTGCTGCAGGTTTGAGGGTCCCTGCTCTTTGACCATCTGGCCCCATTCAAAACAATCAAAATGACCCAAAATGTAAGTAAAGGAGTGCTGGACAGGAGAGAGACTTCCCAATGTGACAGGACTACAGTTCTGATGGAGACAGAGAGACCTCTGAGAAACGCCAGCTCTCCAGCGTATGTCGGGAATTTGTGTGATTTCCTGGTGCAGTCTCCCAAAGGGCAGCCTGTTCTCCTCTAAGTTGAAGCCACTCATCCATCATTAAGACAGGCAAGGTCTCAGGTCTTTGTGGGTGTACCGGGTGAAACGAGCCAACTCCCTTGAGTTTGCGAGCTGGGGTTCATGACTCCTTGTCTCCAGGTGTCTAAGTTTGTGTCCTCAAGAAGTGGAGCCTAAGACAGGATCTGGGTGTGGATGGTTTACTTGGGGGGAGATCCCAGCAAGGAGGGAATGAGGACAGCAGGACAGGGAAGGAGGGAAAGAAAATAAAGAATGAGTTAATGCATGATAAGCACGGTCCCACTGGAGACCCTCTGAGAAACTGGGTGGAGTCATGCCATGGGAGGCGGGAGGGCTGGGGCAGTTATCCACGACTCTCATCCTGCACTGGTCCCCCTTCCCCCATGGAGGATGAGGCACAGGTGCTTGAGGTGGGATGCTGTCAGTGAGCTGGGAAGAGTATCTACTGCTGTAGGCAAACTCAGGTAGGCTAACGGGATTTGGGCACATGCATCTACCACCGCTCGCCGTATATTCATACATAAAAGATGCTGGTTCTTTGTAAACCTTCTCTCACTTCTATTCCCTCAGTCTTCAAGAAATAGCTCTCAGGGAATAAAAGCACTGCTAAATCTCTAAGTAGTATTATTATTAAAGTTAGTAATAAGCTACCTATAATAGTTAGGATTGGCTGAAAATTGACAGAGATGCATAATAGCAATTGCTAAAATCAATGGTTTTCAAATTTTAATCTGCAAATGGAGTAGGCATGGATCTTGTTAAAACTGCAGATTCTGATTCAGTAGGTCTGGTGTGGGGCCTGAGATTATATTTTAACCAGCTCCCAGCTGATGTCAAGGTTGCTAGTCTGTAGACCACACTTTGAGTAGCAAGGGCTTATATCAGTTAAAGGTTTCGCTTTCACGAAAACATTGAGAGATAGTCTAGGTCTGGTATGCTTTGTGCTGTAAAGTCCTCAGGGACTTGGCCCCTCTCATCTTGTTGTTCTAATATGAGCAGCTTCCATTCCCAAGGGCCAGCTGACGGCCCAAAAAGGCTGCTTCAACGCCAGCCATCTCATCTACATTCCATTTAACAGAAGAGAAAGGGATGAAGAGGGGCAAAATAGTTGTCATTTTTTTAAACTTAAACGTTTTGTAGATTCACGTGCAGTTGTTAAGAAATAATGCAGAGAGATCCCATGTGCCCTTTACCCAGTTTTCCCCCAATGGTAATACTTTGAAAAAATATTACTACAATATCACAACCAGGATATTGACGTGGACATAGTCCACCAGTGTAATTCAGATTTCTGCCTCTTGTGTGTTGTGTGTGTGTGGTGTGCAAATTTGTCATCTGTGTAGGCTGGAGTATTCAGAACGACACTCAAGATACAGAGCGTTCCATCACGGTGTGCATCTCTGTGTCGCTTTTTTATATCCATACCCACCTCCCTCCCACCCCATCTCTGGTCCTTAACCTCTAAGGACCAGGGCCAAAGGGTTTTGGCCAGGAGTCTTTTTTGTTTATATTTCGTCTACTGAGGTATACTTTCCATACAATGATGTATAAAAATTTTAAATGTGTAGTTCAATAAGTTTGATGAATTATGCAGTCACGTGTTACCCCTGTAACCAAGATAGAGAACCTTTCCAATGTGCAAGAAAGCTCATTCTTGCCTCGTTGCAGTCACTCCCCCACCAAAGGCAAACAATGCTCTGATTCCTATTACCGTGGTTGATTTTATCTGTCCTTGAACCCCATGTAATGGAATCACAGAGCATGTACTGTGGGTCTGGCTGCTTTGGGCCAATATGCTTTTGAGCCTCATCCATCATGCTTGCATCAGGAGTCTTTTTTAAAAAATTGCCTCTCTTTCCATTATTTAAATATAACATGTATGTCTATTCACCTGTTGAGGACATTTGGCTTGTCCTTTGGCAGCTTCAATAAACTGCTATGCATATTCTTGTATTAGTCTTTGTAAGGACATCTGTTTTTAGTTCTTTGGGTAAATGCCCAGGAATGGAATTGCTGGGTTGAAGGGTCGGCATATGTTGGAATTGATAAGACTCTGACAAGCTGCTTTCCAAAGTGCTTGTATTTTGTGCTGTCAGTCGTTTAAATTGTAGCTGTTCTGGCACGTGTCGTGTTGTCTCATTATGGTATTAATTTGCATTTCCGATGACTAATTATGTTGAGTATCTTGTCATGTCATAAATGGCCTTTCGTCTTCTTTTAGGAAGTGTCTGTTCAAATAGTTTGCCAACCTTAAAATTTGAGTTGTCCTTTTTATTATTGAATTGTAGGAGTTTCTATATTCCAGATCTGAGTCCTTTATTAGATACATGTTTTGCAAACATTTTCTCACAACCTGTAGCTTGCCTTTTCATTTTCTTAATGGTGTCTCTTGAAGAGCAAACGTTTTAAATTTTGATGAAGTACAATTTAGCAATATTTAATTTAGTCATTTTTGCTTTTTGTTTCTTCTCTAACAAATCATGTTTTGTCTACATATCTTGCCTACATTTAAGTATGCAATCCATCTCTAATAATTTTTATGTACGGTGTCAGATATGTATCAACGTTCATTTTTTTTCTCCCTAAGGCTATTGAGTTGTTCAGGCAGCATTTGTTTAAAAGATTATTCTTCCCTCCTCTTAATTAATAATAATATTGATTATTCAATTGGCATAGGTAATTTGTGGTTTCTCTGTTTTTTGCTTGATCACTTGAATTAGAGGTTTATCAATTATATTATCTTTTCAAAGAAACACTTTTGGGTTTTAATTTTTTTCTGTGACTTGCTTTTTATTTCCTTCATTTCTGCCCTTATCTTTATTATTTCATTCTTCTACTTACTTTGTGCTCAGCATAGTCTTCTTTTTTCAGCTTTCTAACACAAATGTTTGGACCATTAAAGTTAAACTTTTATTCTTCACCCACAAACATAAGCATCAAAACTATAAATTTCTCTCTAAGGATCACATTAGCTGCATGCTGCAAATTGTAATATGCTTTGCTTCCATCATTCATTACAAAATATTTTATAATTTCCGCTGTGATTTTTTCTGTGGCCCATGGCTTCTTTAGTAGGGTGTTCCTTAATTTCCAAGTATTTTGAGACTTTCCTGGGTATTTTCGTTTGTTTCTAATTTAATTCCGTTGTGGTCAGAGAACGTATTTCGTATGTTCAGTCCTTTACAATGTATTGCGACTTTGTTCATGGTCCAGCACGTGGTCTGTCTTGGTGAATATTTCAGGTGCACACAAAAAGAGTCAGCATTCTACAGTTGTTGAGTGAGTATTCTGTAAATTCAGTTAGGTTGAGGTGGCTGACAGTGTTGCTTAAATCTTTTATATTTTTACTGATTTCTTTTGCCTACTCATTTTATCAATTATTGGGAGTAGGATTTTGAATATCTAATTATGACTGTGGAGTTGTTTTGTTTCTCCTTTTCTTAACTATAAAACTTGCTTCATGATATTTTGAAGCTCTGTGATTAGGTGTATACACATTTGCCATTCACATAGTTTAATACATAGTTATTCATTATAATATATACACTATATAATATATACACACATACCATATATGCATACATACTGCATACATATATACACAGCATATATATTGTATATATAAATATTTTCACAGTAAATGTGTGTGTGTGTATATGTATACATATACATATACAGGACTCACTCCTATGTCTGTGTCCCATCTGGCCAGTTTTTAGTACATCATCCCCCCAACCCCTTCATAGATAACCACGTTTTATTCCAGAGTTTCTTGATGTACATAAAAGAAAACACAAATATATATGATATTATTCCCCCTTCATGAAAGTTCCTCTTTTGTAATACGACTTTTCCCCATAACGATATATCTTGACACTCTTTTCATGTCAGTACATGACAAGTTTCCTTTAGACTGGTGCCTAGTATTCCAGCGCAGTGTATTCCTACTGAGGGACACTTGGCTGGCTACATACATTGGCTGTCACAGAATGCTGCCTCTCTCTGTCCAGCTTCTATTAATAGTTTCCTGTCCCCCCTTGTCCACTCTCCTCGCACCAGCCCAGGAACTAGCCAGGCAGACAAAGCTCCTCTTTGCGAAGGTGGGGCAGGGGTGATGGCAAACACTATTCAGTTAATATTTGCCTCTCACAGGCAGACATGGGTCTTGCCTTCCAGGAGTATCACTATTTGCTACGCTTGTATGCAGCTACCCCGCAGCAGCCAGCGAACAATGTTTGTGTAAGGAGTCCTTTTATGCAGATACCCTGAAAACAGTGATGGTATTTTGCAGCTACCATTTCTGTATATAGCACCATAGTCATGATCAAAAGCCTGGGCTCCCAGCTTTGTCACGAATTTATTGTGCGCTTTTGGGCAGTTACTGTGCTTTAGGACTCTTGGGATAATAATTAGCAACATGTGACTGGGTGCTTATTACATAGTCATCGCTCCTCTTAAGAGCATTGTACGAGTCCCGTTTCCTTGACAACATTGCCAAGCCAGTCACATTGTGTTCCCCATGGGTCTTTTTGAGGCACAGAGAGGTTAAATAGCTTGCCCAAGATCACACAACTTAGCAGAGCCAGAATTCAATGCCAGCAATCTGGCTCCAGGTTATCGTGAGAGTTAAATGCATCAGGGAACAGAAACCATTTTGACACGGACCTGGTACACAGTATGTGCTCATTGAATATTAGCGCTTGTCATCATTACTTGCCCTAGGAATGGGAATATCGCTAGTCTCTCCTAGGTGGAGAGAGGGAGCACTGGAAGATAACTGTGCACACTTAAAAAAATCCAAGATTCAAATTCACCCTGTACAATTTTTAAATGCACCAGGCCATGGGAGAGGAGGGGTACGGTACAGGAGCCGCTGTGCTGGGCTCAGGTGGGAAACACCAGCGAGTCGGTGAGCCAGGGTCACCCTGTTATTAAAAGCCAAGCTGGGACTTCACCTCCCGTCCATGTACCTCCAGGATCGTGCTCGTGCAGGACGCCGTCAACAGGAAATGTGCAAATGATTTAGAGTCCCTTTGCTTTTCTTTGCAGCAAACAGAGAAGCAAAGAAGTTAGCAAGCTTGTTTTGGCAGGGGAAAAAAACACAGAACGCCCAAACCACAGAATTCTCAAAAATATTGCTAAGCACTAATTTTGCTAACATGTTAGACAGCCTTTCGGATCTAAGCAATCTGTTCCTCGGCTGGAAACAGTTCCCGAAAGCCATGTGATCCCAAATCCACCCTGGGCATGTGGGGATAATGAGAAAATCAGCCCCTGCCTTCCTTCGCCTTTCAGCCGAGCCAAGTGGGAGCACTCCCTCTTGCTTCAGCCCAGGGCCCACCCAAAAGAGGCTGGCTGGTCTGCAAGAACCTTAGCCCTGCCCCCCCCATCCCCCATCTCAGTGAAGACCCAGAGGTTTACATGCCCTAGAAACATTGTCAGACCAAAACCCCCTCCCCACGTCAAAGTCACAGGACCAGAAACCCAACTTTAGGGGGCAGACAAGGCTCCTTACTGGCCCATCCCCATCATTTGAGGTCGGCGTCTCCATCAAAATGGGCGAAATAAGGAGACAAATGGGATAACATCGCTGTTAAGAAGGTAATGAGTCACAAATGCTATTTCGATGGTTTTCTTTGAAAGAAATACACATAACCAAACCAATTTTAATTAAAGATCTTGTCTTTGTAATCAGGCAGCCACAAATGAAGGCAAAACTGCTTTCATGTGGAATAATATGCACAAAGCCCAACGAGTTTTCCCATAAAAGGGCAGGGTTGTTGTTGTTTTTTTCAAATAAGAAAATAGTTTGTTCCTAACAATATGGGGGATGCAACAGAAAGCTATCTTTTGCAAAGTATAAAATTGCGAATCTCCCTCCCTCCCGCCATGGAAACCATTTGTTGATGTGAAACCAATTGGAACCTTTGCCAAATTCACATCCCAGCTGGGATTAGCCTACCCTTTGAGATTAGACACGTGATCCTGATTTTTAAGTGAAAAGCAGAGTCAAAAACCAAATAAACATACCTACAAGCACATCTAAAGTGCAAATGGTGGAGAAATGATTGTAACCCACCAGTGTGCATTTCTGCAGAAGAAACAGCCTGAACATCAAAAATGATGTCTTCATTTTTAGTTTTAAATGACAACAGAACGGAAACACCTCCTTTAAACATGTCCTCCAAAACCAGCAAGGAGATCGTCGTTTTCAGTTAAATGTGAATGTAACATAATAATCACAAGAGGAAAATAGATCTGAAGCGGCCCGAACTCAGCCATGCATTCTTGCTTCTTGACAGCCTTGAACTTGTGTGTACGAAGAAGAATGTTGGGTGGTGGTCCACGGAGGTCCTGCAGACAGCTCACGTGTTGCACGGAGTGTGTCTTTGGACATGGCTGGCTGCCCTCTGGCTGGGGAAGGCTTCCAAGGCAGCGATCATCTTGAATCCTCTTGACATCCCCAGTTTGGGGACCCTTGGGGGCACTCAGCCACCATCGGCTGCCCTGCATGACTCGGGGGGAGCAGGATGGAGGGATCATGTTGAGTCCTAGGGGCTTCTTTAAGCGTCTTCGGATGAGTGATTGTCTATAATGGTCCCACACGTACTGAAGTTTACCTGGCAGTAACTGAAACACATGATGGGGAAGCAGACAATACCAGCAAAGTTCTAAACGCAGGGTAGCTCCTATTCTGTCTGACTGACGCAAAGCATGCCAGCAGCTGATGATGCCCCTGGATGGATTGGTATTCGGATGCTGGGCAGTATCCCACAGCCAACCTGGACTGTAAATGTCTGCCAAATGCTCACTCAGTGTCACTTCCCATGTAGGAGCTGACCTGTCACCATGTTGGGTACACGCCACAGACCTGCAAGGGTCGGAGAAGCCCCAGCTGTATATCTTCATTGGTCCTGGGGGTTAGTGGTTCAGCACACACGGAGTGCTCAATACACACTGGCCATTCTCATTCTCATTTTTAAATGCACAGAGCTATGCAGAGTTCTGGCACAGTGGGCAACAGCATGAGTTTTGGAGTCAGACAGCTTGGGCTGCCACCAGCTCTGATGCTTAGTAGCTGTGAGACAGTTACTTGTCTGTAAAACGGAGAGAACTGTACTTAGCCCCCAGTGGTGGCAGCAGCCAGCTCGGGTTTTTCTTATTGACGACACACCAAAGACTTAGGAGAGGATACCTGCTCACACAAATGGATCACAGCGGCTGACTGTAAGAACACAGGTCACTTCTCACTTACGGAGAGCGCTGTCTGCTTGCAAAGTCAGCAATATTGCCTGTCTGATCTGTGCCTCGCCTCTCGAGTTTCTTTCCTATGCCCACTTTCCAGGCTGTTCTAGGCTCTCTCTTCCTAGAATGCCTTGGCATGTCCAGGGACAGAGCTGGACATAGGGGTGACCACAAGGATCAGAAAGGCTGCTTCTGCTCCATACGAGTAGCTGGCTGCCTGGCCCTGCGGGATGGACCCTTCTCCTCTGATGGCATATTGGGTGTCTAGCCAAGGACTCCTGTGAGTTTCACAGAGCCTGGCAGTGGGGCAGCTTCATTCTGGCTCCCCTCTTCCCTGGCACTTTGGCGACTTGCTGGCATTCAGGAGAGAAGGGGATCTTCTGAACCCACGGAGAACAGGGTGCTGACCATTTGCCGGAGGAACATATGGGCCTCAGGGCGAAGGAGACAGAACGCAAGTCCTCAAGCCCTGAACTGAACGGAGAAGCTGTTCCCAGAGGCTGAGATCAACAATTGTGAATTTCTGCATGAGCCTATTAACAGGTTTTTACTAGTCTTTAAAATCAGAAGGTAACATTTCAACCCTGCAGCAAAGTGACCGTGCATTTTAAGTAATGAGACTCTCCCTGTGAATCAAAGATAACATCTTTTTAAAATTATTATTAGTTTCAGGTGTACAAAACAATGTAATAGACATTTATCATTTATATCCCTCACAGCGTGATAACCCCCCTCTCCCCGTCTACTACCCCTCTGACATCGCACACAGCCATTACATTTCCACTATTCCTCTATTCCTAATGCTGTACTCCGCTTCTTGTAACTATATGTATATGTATATGTATATACACACACACATACATATAAAGTTGTAGTTGACATTCATTATTGTTCAGCCTCAGCTTCAGGTCTTTGAGGCCTCACTTGCACTTCATAGAGTCGGAACAGGGGGTCCCCACCTCCCTGAAGGACTCAGTGCTTCCCCAAACATACCCTACAGAATGTTCCCTGGCCTCCCTTCTCCCTGAAATGTCCCGGCACCTGCTTTATCCTGGCTATGTCACCCTGCAGGTTGCAGCCATCCGTGACCTCCTTGGAAAAGCTTTCTCTGGTCCCCAAGACCAGGCCAAGGGGCTCCTCTGTGTAGCCAATGCTGTACCCCCTGAGGGAGTGGCATTACCTGGAGTATATTATGGTGTATACCATTACCTGATATATAATATTATTATTAGGTTGGTGCAAAAGTAATTACGGTTTAAAAGGTTAAAGATAATTGCAAAAACTGCAATTACTTTTGCACCAACCTAATATTATATTACAGATGTTTTGTTTTGTTTTAAAGTAGGGCACAGCTCACAGTGGCCCATGTGGGGATCAAACTGGCAACCTTGGTGTTATCAGCACCACGCTCTAACCAACTGAGCTAACTGGCCACCCCTATATTATAGGTTTTGATTATCTTTTGCTGGAAGCCCAAAGTAACAATAGCTTAAAGAAAGCATATACGTATTTTTTCTCTCTTTCACACCAAAATCTGGAGGAACGCAGTCCAGGGCATGTGTGGCACCTCTTCTCAGTAACGTCCTTAGGGACACGACTTCCTCTGTCTTATTAATCTACCAGTGGGGCCTCTTTGCCCAAAGGCACCTTTGCTCAAGATGGCCACTTCAGCTCCAGCCATCGCATCTGTATTCCAGCCAGCAGGAAAGAACACCTCTGAGAAGAAAGGGCAAGGGGCTTGGGTCAGCTGTGTTCTTATAGTTTAAAAGAAGGGTCTGCCACACTACTTAATCTGATTGGCCAGAATGTAATCACATGGCCACATCTAGCTGTAAGGGAGTCTGGGAAATGTAACTTTAATTCTGGTTAAGCCCCCAATTAAACACGGAGCTCTATCACCATGGAGGGGAATGACAAACATGGGAGGAGAGCTGCATCTTATCCACGCCATCTGTTTATTCCTAGTGCTCAGCTTAGAGCCAGGATTGTCAGAGATTCTCAGTACATAAGTGATGCTCGAATGAGTAAGTGAACAAACCAATGGCTCAATAGTATTCAGATGTGGGACTCAACTCTGGCAGGGCCTCGTGGAATAAGGTGCAAGGTACCCATGGCGCAGGTGCTGAGAGGCCCCAGGGAGCAGCGTTCTAACTGGAGGTGGGAAAGAGGCTCTGGAAGCTTTGATTTCATAGATGCCCGGGGGGCTGGGGGATTGAGGAAGCCGGCAGGAGAGAGGTGGTCTCATCAGCTAACTGAGGGACTCCAGGTGAGGCCCCTTATTGCCTCTCCTCTGCTCCTCTCTGACTTCTGGGGCCTGGGCCTTGCAGAGTTTCAGCAGGTAACCCCACCCCACTGTCTGTGTTTCATTTACCCTGTGTCACTGGGCCCCAGCTTTGCAGACAGCTGTGCAGCGGGATCATCTTTTACAATCCAATTAGCAGCAGACCCCCCAGACAACAGGGAGACTTGAGCGGTTTGCTTTCCACAGTGAGGCTCGCTGCAGCAGAGGTTAGGCTGCTATCTGAAAAGAAGGGGAGTAAGGGACAGGGGAGAAAGGAGGGAGGTGACTTGATACTCTGGCAGGAGGAGAGGGAGGATGCTCCTGCACTTGGCCGGACCAAGAATGAAAGAAGCAGGAAAGGCCAGAACCACCCACACACTTCCCCCATATGGCATCGCAGCTGTGACTCCTTAAGCTCTACTTGGGGCCAAACACGCAAAGGACTCACGTTCCTTTCTCTCCTTGAAGGAAACGATGAGGGGCCTTTGTCTGCATCCTCCATCCTCACCTGGGGTAGGTAAGAGAGAAAGCTTCTTAGAGCTAGCAGGGACTTTGCAGGTACAGCATCCAACTGAGGCTCCGAGAGGGGCATGAGTCGCCCAACGTCCTAGGAGAGCTGAGACTGGACCCAGGGCCTCCTGCCTTGCAAGACACTGGTGTCCTTCTTGGGTCCCTCAGAAGGGCCTGCTTTGCACCACTTGCCATCATGCCTCTGATGCCTGGACCAAGAGCTTTATGCAGTACTGGATGTCAGGAATTTATCCTGATTTCCCTCCAAGTACCTTATTTCATAATTCCCTGTACCCTGTTTGCATCATTGGAGGACCCCTCCGTGTTGTGCATTCCTCCTGTGGATGGGGAAACCGAGGGACAGATGAGTTGATGAATAACATCCCTGGAAAGATGCCCTTCAACCTGAGATGTCCCTCCCTTGGCCACATTACCAAGGCTGGTCCCAGGTTGCCTGGGACACTGGTTTTGCACAGCAGCTTCTGGACCTCAGGGGGTCTTTCTCAGCTGACTGCCTATATCAAAGTCACTAAGGAGACATCTCCAAGAGCTAAAACTCCTTTGAGTTTTACAGAACCAAGCGGTCTCCCAAATTGAGAGCGAGCTGGATTGAGGAAATTAATGAGTCTGCATTCCAGCCAGGATGGGTGACTGAGTAATTGGAGAGACTCTGAGCTTCAAAGGGACTCATGTTTAAAATGAGGGGTGGGATTGTGTGCTGTCCACCTTACTGCTCTGGTATCCACTTTTATTATTTTTTAAATTCAAAGTCAAATGCAAGACCTGCCACAGGCCCACAGTCTGGTTTAGCCTCCTCTATCAGTAGCTGATACGAGGCCCCAAACCCGCCGCCCTTGGGAGCCTGCCTGCCAGGGAAAGGGTGCATCACCCAGCAAGTCTCTTGTTTGGGGGAGAGGGGGCTGCCTGGTGAACTTGCCCCTTGCTAACTATCCCTCCTGGTTGCTCGGCTAGATAACTGTTGCATTTGGAAATAAATGACACACTTTTCCTACATCTGCTCCAAATTTGCATCTCAGAAATTAGAGAACTTAGTTATGAGGTATTACATAGCCATCCGGGCTGGGCCTCGGAGTATGGAACTGATTGGACATTCCGCCCCAAGTAAGCGGAGTTTCGAGCTCTTTCCAGGAAATTGAGTGGAACACCCAAACTGACATCCAATATTAAATATTATATTTGTATAGTTGTTCTGTAGCGTTCCCTGGCATCCGACATCTGGGAGCGAAATTTATAATGGAGAAATTGAATACCTGGTTAGAACGATGCTCATCAGAGCTAAGAAATTAAAATATTACTGTATACACTCCAAGTCAGGCCGCTTATAAAGGTAGAGCTATTAAAATATGATTAGCCGAACCATATTTTGTCTCAAAAATGTCATACACCATTAAAGTTGAAAAGACTTTGATGCGAATTCCCCTGGCAAAGGCTTTGCCCCGTCAGCAGCAATGTGCTCGGGAATGTTCGCTGCACATATACAGTATCCCTGAGTGAGGAGAGGATGGGGCACCACCTAGGGCAGCAGGACTTCTGGGGGCTACTCGGACACCCAGCACCTCAGGGAATTGGTCCGGCCTGGGGCAGTGGCAGGACTGGGGTCAACATTGAAGGGAGCTCCAAAGTTCTTGGTAATCAAGATAAGTTAATATGTTAGTATAATATGAAAACACAGGGAAACTAATACCTGTTGCCTGGCCTGTTATTGTAAATAAAGTTTTATTGGAACCAGGGCCAAGATTAGGGTATGGCAAGTGAGGCAAGGTTGTGCCAGTTCAGGATCAGATTCTGTCTGTACTTAAAATTTGATATTTTGCTTACCGTGAATTTTTTTCTTGGTATTCATTTCGAGGTTTTTGGATCCATTTAAATTTTGTGACTCTTGGCCAGGGTCCCCACAAGGGGCTGTGAAGCCTGGGATGCACACAAAAGAAATTGTGCACGCTCCAGAAAAACCTGGGGCTCCAGCCCAAAGGTCACTCCCCCAACTCCCCCTTCCTCCCCACTCCCATGTTGGATCCACTGCTGTCATTTGAGAGTGAAAACCATTGACGGCAATGCCCCTACAACCCCACCCTACCCCCAGGTGCAGCTGTTCTTTAGCTGCTGGCTTAGGGGACCTCCTACATCTCCACTCACAGCCCTCAACCTTGGCAGTGGTGCTGTGCAGCTGGTGAGGTCCTGGAAAGCCAGCAATGGACTTGAGAACCACCTGGGTTGACCCCAGGAGGTTGGAGACAGTGTCCCAAACATGGTGGGCAGCAGACCAAGGCCACCCATCATCAGCTCTGGGGGTGGACAAGCTCCATTCTTGCTCCTTGTGCCTCAGTTTCCCCATCTGAATTCATCTAGGGTGATGACAAAACTTGCCCTGCCAGCGTTCCTAGATTTGAGCTTCTTAAACCCGAAGTCAAATTGGTGAAGGTGCCCCGGTTCTAAAGGGCTATCCACAGATCAGGAATCCACGTGCTCTTCCAGAAATAGGGTCAGAGACAGCAAGCATCTTCTCCAAGATTGCACAGTTTGTGAGTGGGGGATGGGTCTTCAGAACATCCTGGGTCTTGGTCTTCACCTCCTTCTTCTCAGTGGGGGGTTCTCCAACTGGAGCCTTCCTCAGGATAGGCCACAGGCCTGTGGAAACAGATTGCTGCGTCCCACCTCACAGTTTCTGATTTGGGGGGTCTGGGGTGGGTCCCAAGGACTTGTATGTCTAAGCTCCCAGGTGCTGTTGCTGCACTCAAGGACTTCCCTTGAAAACACTCTTCTAAGAATGATTAGGGAGGAGTTGGGGGAGTGACTGACAGGGTGAGAGCAGGGAAGCTGGTACCAGACTACGTCCCCGTCCTTTGCAGGGGACACTTCCAAGCCCAGGGAGGGGCACCCTGGTCAAGCAGCGCTTCCTGAAGGCTATGCCCTGCTGCCCGCATAGGAAGCTGCTTTTAAAAGATATGGCTTCCCGGGCCCCACCCCAGACCTGCTGAGTCAGAGGTTGGCCAGGGGTGGGGATGCTCATCTTTGACCCCCCTCCCAGGTAACTTTGATGCCCAAGAGTTAGAACCAGCCATGATTCTCCTGCTTCCTGCCCCCTTTTAAATACTTGGATAGGCGTTCATTTTAAATACCGCTTCCTGCACCCAATCTTGAGCCATTTGAATCCAAATTTTGGGGAGTAACCTTCATCATCTGTAGCTTGTAGAACTCTCTGGAGGATTCTAATGTATCGCCAGGATTAAGAAAATTGAGCGAGGGGGCCCCACCACCCCACTATCACCTCTAAAAGGAACGAACTGCTGAGTTGAGCTTATGTAGGATTGGCTAAGGGAAGGATGGCTGCGCCACAGCCGAAGGATAGCATTTGGGCCCACAGCCATCAAAACAGTGGGTAGATTTAGAGTCATCGAAGAAAATTGTATCTGGGGACAGCGGGTATGGCACTGTTATTCTGTAGGGTTGGTTTTTCTTTGAAACCGCTGAGGCTTGGAATGGGCCCAGATGGAATAGAATTGACCATACTGCCCACTTAGGATACAGACCACCAGCCTCATAAATGGCCTGAGAGATCTATAAACTGAAATAACAGCCCCCACCATATGTTTGGCTTGGCAGAGACGAGAGTCCATGCCTGGTGTTATTATTATTATGGGTTTTTATGGTGACTCACCTCCCACATTTGAGTCTTCCCCTCACTGCCTGCGAAGGAAACCTCTCTGACGTCTGTGTTGCCACTAAGATTCGTCAGGGTGGTTGGAGCCCTCAGGCTGATCGGGGTCATGATCTGTGAGCCTAGGCCACATGGAAGGCTGACCTGTCATTGTCCTCTGGGGTCTTGACCTTGGGTGTAGGGTGCAAAGTGTTGGCCTTCCCGGTGAGCTTGGTTCAGCACTGGCTGGGAGGGTGGAGTAATCGAGCTCTGGAGTCACCTGGCGCAGTGCTTTTACCTGGACTTGGGCAGGCCCTTTGGCCACAAGCCCGAGGAGAAAGAGACATTGAGTTAACCTCAAATATTGGGCAAAACTAGGCACATCAAGTGTGCAGCAAGCCTGCCTAGGTTCAAATTCAAGCTCTGACACAGACCTGCTGGGAGTTCTTGGACATGACTTAAAAAGACTTTCAATGTGCCTCAGTTTTCCCATCTGTTCAATGGGAACCCAATGCCACATAGGTTAGTTTTAAGTATAAAATGCATTCAGCCACGTAGAGCAGTCCTGCAATAGTAAGTGCACAGGAAGTTAATTTATCAGATATTTGTCCATCCATCCATCCCTCTATCCCAGCCTCAATCCATGGTTTATTTTATAATTAAAACAATTTTTTTATAGGCATAGACTTTACCTCTGGGGTCCAATTATTTAACCCCAATGCCTGTTTAACATTTTAATAATGCAACTGGCCCTTGGTAACCTTGGCTGGGCAGAGTCAGAGTCTAGAGATGGACCTAGGCAGATAAAAAGGAGAAGGAGGGACCACGGGTCTCTCCAGGGCGAGGGAGCTGCAGAAGCAGAGGTGCCCCCACAAAGAACTGGACTTGTTGAGGGCAGTGGTTGGATGCCACTCACCCGCTGCCCCCTCTGCAGGGTTTGCCACACAGCCGGCTCATCAGAGCCCCACAGCTGGGCAGGTGCAAGGCTGTCCCCCTGGGTGCCGTCCTCAACACCTTCCTGGGTGCTGCTGTGGGGGTTGAGCAGTGTCTCCACTAACCAGGGCCCAAAGGGCTTGTGGGAAAATCAGCTTTTTGCTCTTTGGGAAAAAGTCAGCCTGGGGGAGGGGCATTATATTCCCAACTTTTATTATGGAAATATTCAGACATAGAGAAAAGGTGAAAGGAGTGTATGGCAACCATTCATACAGCCACCCCCACGGAGACTCTCCAGATTATATCTTACTATTCTTGCTTGATCTGGTACCTATCGTCTATCCATCCCTCTGTCGACCACTCATACATCAATGGTTGTTTTTTTTTTAAGTTTATTGGGTGACAATTGTTAGTAAAGTTACATAGATTTCAGGTGTACAATTCTGTATTACATCATCTATAAATCCCATTGTGTGTTCACCAACCAGAGTCAGTTCTCCTTCCATCACCATATATTTGATCCCCCTTTATCCTCATCTCCCACCCCCACCCCCCTTACCCTCTGGTAACCACTGAACTATTGTCTGTGTCTATGAGTTTCTGTTTCTCATTTGTTTGTCTTGTTCTTTTGTTGTTTTTGGTTTATATACCACATATCAGTGAAATCATATGATTCTCTACTTTTTCTGTCTGACTTATTTCGCTTAGCATTATAATCTCAAGACCCATCCATGTTGTCACAAATGGTCCTATTTCATCTTTTCTTACCGCCGAATAGTATTCCATTGAATACATCAACTTTTAATGTATTTCATTTTTTTATGTTGGTATCAGATTGCTTCACCTCTGAGGCCGACTTATCGTATCCAAATGTCTTTGTTCAATGTTTTAATAAGGTGGAGCCTCTACAGAAATGCAATGGGCTCTTCTTGATTTAATTCTCTCATAAACACATGTGCACGTGGGGTGTGGGACGGTTACTCAGGACAGTGTCTCTGCCAGGTATTGCCAGTCCCTCTAACTATTAATATCTCCAACTCCTTCTCCCCTCCGGGAATTAAAATGGCATTTCCTCAAGCACAAAAGTAAAACAAAAATTAAAAATTGTTGAGCAGGTTTCTTCTTCTCCTTCATAAAATCATTAATCCATCTATACACCTATCCATCCATCCATCCATCCATCCATCCATCCATCCATCCATCCATCCTTCCATCCATCCATCTGTCCATCCACCCATCCAAGCAAAAAGCATTTACCCAGAGCCTTATCACTAGTCATCATATACCCCTCATTTAA
This sequence comes from Rhinolophus sinicus, assembly GCF_036562045.2. Lineage (NCBI taxonomy): Eukaryota > Metazoa > Chordata > Mammalia > Chiroptera > Rhinolophidae > Rhinolophus > Rhinolophus sinicus. Next base: position 19,016,224 of record NC_133760.1, read on the forward strand.
TCTCCATGACAACATTCCCAGATGGGTACTATTATTACTTTCTTTGGACACATGAGGAAACTGAGGCAGTGATTCGTCCAAGCTCACAGAGCTCCACAGGCAGCACTAGCATTTGATCCCAGGTCTGTGGACCCCTCCACACCAGTGCCTGAGCTGTCTGGCTCTTCCCCTCACAGGGACCTGGAAGTTCCAAATGGTCAAGAACGAGGTGGGGGATGCATCCGAGTATGACCTCAGAGTGCGATATCATTGCCCCTCAAGTTTTTAGAGAACCCCACAAGCCTGAGAGTTTCCTTCCTGGGGAGCTGGGTTTGTCCTTGCTCAGGGGGGGTCAGCTTTGAGAGTGGATTTGGGCCTTTTCCTGTAAGGAGCATGTCCCATCCAGCAGTCTCGTGCAGTCATGTCTGGGGAATAAAACCACATTTCCTGTGTTTACGGAAGCTATTATGTAGGATGAGCAAAGACCCAGGTGACCCCAGCCCAGGCACATTCCAAGAGGACCAGCCATCCCAGGAAGTAAGTCAGGGTGGGGATGGAGGGCCCAGGGGCTGTGCAGCACCGAGATGATAGAAAGCAGGTAAAGGTTTCTACCACCCTCCACTCCTGTAGGGAGGTGAGAAGGGAGCTCACCCTGTGAAGTGAGTGAGTCCGGCTGGGGTCCAGTCCTCAGGAGCTGGGGGGCACTCTGTAATGAGACTGAGGTATCATCACCATGGAAACAACAGCAGCCGCTATTGTTGTTTGAATAATTTCTAAGGCCCAGCATTTGGCACTTGGGGCAGTCCAAGGTGTATGACCCCCTGCTCTGGTGTGATATGACATGGATTAGACAGGAGAACACAGGGTGCCCAGGAACCAGCTGCCTCCTCCATCCTGCCTTCACCTTGCCCTCCCCCACCTTGCCCTTCCCCAGTCCCTGTCTCCATGGTAACCACGGTGGGTGCGTGACCCCTTACCAAGTGTGTCGCTTCCTTGCTCTGTACTTCCCTCCAAAGCCAGGGGAAGGTCAGGGGGTCTTTACACCAAAAGGCAAAGAAATAAATACACAATGGAAGCATTCATTGAAAACGTGCTCTGGACAAATTACTTCATGTGCCCAGTAAGGGCTGGCTCACCCATTTCATAGATGGGGGCTTGGGGATGTTGGTTAACTTGCCCAAAGCTACCAGTGGTGAGGAGAGAGACTTTAGCCCTTCGGAAAGTCTGCCTCTGCCCTCTCCCACGTCCTCCAAGACGTCCTTGTGATGTAGACCTGCACCGCCCCCCCCCCCAGCTGTCTGGACCCTCCCACCCATGATGGCCAGCGCCACCAAGACCAGCATCCAAGCATTAGCCCTGGGTCTGCAGGTGCCTTCAGGGTACACGCATGGGTGTCCTGAACCCCATCTCACTGTCTGTCTGGTTGAAGCTGGAAGAAGCCTCAGAGCACGGCCTGAGTCCTCTGTGTCTGGGCAGGACGGACACGAAATTCCATGACCTACAGGACAAGGATGAGGGGGTGGGCTTATCCATCCGGCTCCTCCCTCCAGTTGAATCAGGAGAGCCTTGATGGGAAAACCCACCCATCGTCTGCGCCCCAGGCTGCTGCCCTATGTCTGTAGGGGCGGGGCTGACAGACCTTGGCCTAAGGCAGGGCAGCTCAAACTTGACCGGGAAGATCAGCAGCAACCAGAGGGTGTGTGAAACACGGATGCTGGGCCTGCCCCCAGCCCCCTACCACTCAGCCCTGGAGTTTCATGAGGGCTGGGCCGTGCCCGAGATTTTGATTTTCTAACAAGTTCCCAGGTGATGCTATCCCTCTAGGGCTGGGGGCCAGAGCTAGGGAACTGTCCACTGAGTGATTTGCCTACCAGTCTTGCTTAATGGCGTTTGGGCCAGAGAGTCCTGCCTATGGGTATCCAATCGTTGTGACAAGCAAAACCATTTTGGAATGGGGCAGCTACATAAGGTCCTGATCGTGGGCCTCGCCGTGTCTTCCAACCTTCATCTGGACTGAGCTCCTAGATGACTGCCAACACCAGCGCTCCAGCCATACACTGTGCCATCTTGGAAGTGGGTCCTCGAGCTGCTCCCGCTGAGGCCCAGTGGGGCTCAGAAGAATTAGTCTTCCTTGCTGAGCCCTACCCTCAGCTTATCATCTGTGCAATGGGCCTGATGACGCTATCTCAGAGGCGAGCCTGGGTAAAGTGCCCTGCATAAACCACACACAGTTGAGTTAGGGCGTGGATGTTGCTGGCATTACAATGGCCTGTTCAGCAAAGGGGCCTTCCTTTCCTTGCATGAAACATGCTGGCCCCTCACCATGAGTTCCTGGCTCCGTTTCTGTCATCATAAAAGATTGTCTTTCCATGAGCAAGCCTCTGCTCATGGCGGCTTGTCAAGAAATTCCCCCGCTCCCTGCCCCCACTCCCTCTTTCCTCCTCTTTAAGGCCCAATGGAAACGGTTCCCCAAACCCATAAAGCATCAGTGCTGCCAAGTTGGCCCTGGCCCCTGTCATTGGGTTCTGTGCCCTGGATGGCCTGGTGGAGAAGTTGGGTGCAGGTCCTGGCCACTGCCCAGATGTCGGGGTGGGAGGGATGTGTCTGCAGTCGGTGGGGGGTGGAGAGTACCAGACGGGGGAGAGAGGCACATGAATAATCCATGACCTTTCCTCTCTGTGTTTGGGTGAACATAAGCCTGTTTACAATAAACCCCAGGGAGATTTTTCATCCTTCCAAATGGAACAAGGGTTATGTAAGCAGAGAGACCTTGAGCTCGGCAAACACCTGCTGCAGGGGGCCAAATGGAGGGAGATCAGGAGAAATGGAGCCCTAGATTGACTCACGACCAAGTTCAAGATGACACAGGCTTCATTAAGCAGGGAGGCTGCTGGGAGGAGCAGAGGGTGCTTCCTGGGGCTTAGCAGGCCAGGCTGACCTTGAGGGGCACCCCTTCCCCTGCACCCTGCACAAGTCAGGACCAGCACATGGCCTTGGACCCTGAGGTGGCTGCCTGTCCCTAGCTTCTCTTTCAAAATCATCCTGGATGTCCTCTCTCTTTAAAAACGGGCCTGTATATATTCTGATTATAGTGAGTAGGAAGGAAAGCAGGAAATCCATGAGGGAGAAACAAATAAATTCAACAGCGACTCACCCCTAGTTCGTTTTTTGCTTTACACCATCCTCGGTGACTTTTAGTGGGCAACTCAACCCAGGAATGCTTATTCACAGAGGCTGGTCTTCCATTTTCGGGGTTTTGGTGTATTGTGTTGAATAAGATAAGCCATTCTGGAAACAGAAGTTCAGCGACCTTTGTGTCTGGATGGTCTGTGGGATTATTTGTAGAAGTTCTAGGCTGGTTGGCAACTGTACCCATTAATGACTTGGGTAAGTTGTGCTTAACCCCATCTGGGGTGATTCTCTCCTCACCGTTTCCCAAATCGGCCCACAGACTTGGAAGTTGAGAGTGCCCCTGACCTCCAGCTTAGACCACGCCATGCCAGGACGAAGGAAGGATGGCATCTTATGGTGTGTCCAGACATCCCCGTCTCATTTTCAGATTCTCTATTATCCACGTGGTAGATTGTATTTTCCAAAATGGCTGCAACGAGATCTCCCATCTTCCCGGGCTCTTCTTACAACACCCTACCTCATAGGTGGGGAGGGGGGTCTCCGTTCCTCTTTTCTTGGATCTCAGTGGGCCTATCATTACAGCAAAGGTGAAACTCTGTGACTTTCCAGAGTAGGCCCTAAGAGGACATACAGCTTCTGTGTGGTCCTTGAGAGACCTTCCTTCTTGGAACTCGGACACCATGAGATGAGGAAGACTGAGAAGCCCCTAGTGGAAGATCCATGTGGACAGGAACCAAGGCTGGCAGCCTTCAGCGGGGCTGAACTCCCAGTTGACAGTCAGCCCTGTGCTGAGCCATCTTGGAAGTGGATCCTTTGGCATCCAGTCCAGCCTTCCGCGCTGATGCCCAGTGGAACAGAGATAAGCCTTCTTGTGGAGCCCTGCCCAAAAGACAGATTTGTGAGCTAAACACATGTTTGTTGTTTTAAGCCACTACGTTTTGGAGTGATTTGTTATACACAACACAGGTATTTCCAATGGAGGTGTAAAAATAACACTCGCTACCATTCAGGGTGAGCTGCCTACCTGCCCGTCAGGGTGACGTAAGTTTGGCTCATTTAAGCCAGGGCTGGACTGCCTATCTGAGGTTACTATGTGAGAGAGAAACTGCGATAGGTAGGATCTGAAGCTCAGAGAAATTCAAGCCGTTGCCTGAGGCTGCGCAACTAGGAAATAAGACCTGAACTCAGTGTGTCTTCTGATCCCGCGGCATCTCTCCCTGTCATTGCTGCTTAGGCATCTGTGCCCCCCTTTCTCCCCCCGCCCACACACCTTTCCGCACTTTGCTGAGCCTGGCTTGTGATACCGCTAATTTTTTGTTAGTTGGGCCAATGCCCTTTGCACCACCTCCCTGGAGCTGTTACTGAGGGTGATGAATCATTGCTCAGAGCCAGCTCTGGATGACCTTGACTCACCAGGGCAGGAGGGGAGGTCCTTAAGATGGAACATTCTCCTCCCCACACCGGAGTATATTTCAACATGACGGGGAAAATGTCTCAGAGTATGCTGGCGTTACTCTTTGTGCTCCTGCGCTGTGCCTGGCTGATTCCACGTGCACCTTAAAGGATTCAGCTCAGAGGTCCCTTCATCCAGGAAGCCCTCCTGACTTACTCCACTCTGCTTTGGCTGTGCACAACCTCAGCAGGGCCTTACCCCAGAATCCTTATTGCCAGACAGTGAACCCATTGAGGTCTCAAGCTGGGCTGTGTTTTTTCTTCCTTGTGTCCCCAGCCTCCTGTGTGGTGCACAGGACAAAAAGAACGTGTGTCCTAAATGCTTATGACAGAAGAGTGAGGGATAGTTAGAGCCCAGGAACCTTGGCTCACCACTACCTCCGGCTGCATTGGATTCACTGTCCTTTAGCAACTCAGGGCTCTGAAAGAGTGCTGTGGGGGCGAGTCTGGAGACCCAACGTCTAGTTCCAGCGTTTCCAGTGATCTGGGGAAAATAATAATAACTTATGTTTAAGGAGAACTTTCTACACTTCAACTGTTGTTTTAGAACGCCTTCACCCTCAGCCTCATGAACACTGACAAGGAAGAACAGTTAGTCTCTGGTTACGGAAGACTTGCTGAGCAATAGAGGCTGAGCAGGCAGGGATCCAAGGCCATCCAACCATCTTGTTACCCTGCCTCTGGGCATCTTCCTTCTTCTCAGGGTCTGCGTCTCCCCAGTGGACAACTGTAGGCGCAGATCCATGGGTCCTACTGCCTGACTCAGTTCCGAACTGTGGTTCTTTGTCTGCTGAGCTGGAGCTGGGCCACCCAAGCCTGCTTTCCGATGTGTCCCGTCCAGACATTCATTGGAAGCAGCGTGTTTGAACGCAGGGTGCCTTTTGCCATCCGCCCTATGTCACACGTGGTGCTGAGGTTCTCTGCCAGCCCACAGAAGCTGAGTTCACCCTGCGTGCTGCTGGGCAACGTAGCTTTCCTCTGTGTCCTGGAGAAAAGGCCTTCTGAGTCCATAATGGAAAACCTGAAGCTGGAAAGGGCTTTATGTCTGCGGCGCTGTCCTCCCAGCCTGCTGCACCCTCCACACTTGCAGTTTCGGGGCTGCCTCCTCCCACCCTCTCCCTCCCTGACAGTATGGATGGGCCTCTTCTCCTTCCCTCGGGTTTCTACAGCCAGGGAGGTAAAGGCAAGAGAGATGGGAGGATTTCTGAGCTGTGCAGCGGGGGCACTGAGCTGGGTGTGGGTTCAGATTTCAGTGCCCAAGTCTAAAGTAGAGAAAAATGCCAGCAGAAGGTAACGCTGGTACACGCTCATTCAGAAAGCATAGAATAGAGAAAGTCTAGTACCCTCAAGGGCTGTCGTGTCTTAAAGGCATTCCATAAGTTGGGCACTGTGCTAAGCATCTTCCGTGCTCAGGCCGTGTGACGGTGGAGGCGGAGAGGGGAGGGATGCAGCCACAGGACACCAGGATTGCCGACAACCACCAGAAACTGGGCGACAGGCACAAACAGATTCTCCCTCTGAGCCTCCAGAAGAAACCAGCCCTGCTGACACCTTGACTTTGGACTTCTGGCTTCCAGAACGAGGAGAATACATTTTTGCAGTTTAAGCCCCTGCCCCTTGGTACTTCCTTATGGCAGCCCTGGGAGGCTAATTCAGAAGGTGACCCCAGGAAGTCATACAGCTAGTAACAGGCAGAGCCAGGATTCAAACCCCGTCTGTCTACCTCGCTGCCCTACTGACTCATAACACGACCTGCCTCTCCCATCCATGCCCCAGGCTCACTCAGTCTCACTTCTCTCAGCTTTCCCTGAAAAAAGTGTTTTGAATTGGGCCCTTCCCTTCCACTCTCCTGACTTTATCCCCTCACAGCGGGGTTTGGCCAACAGCTGTGATTGGCCTTAATTGCCCATGATAGCTTCCTGCCCTAAACTTTCATCCTTCTCTAATTCCACTTCCACATGTCACTGCTCTGTGACAGTGGGGTTGGACCACTCCACCTGGCGTCCCAGGCCTCCGTCACCTGGCCCAACCTCACTGCCTCTCCCACCTCGCTACCGATATCAGTTCTGCTAATGAGCACTCAGCATGTGCACCCCACCTGATTTAATTCTCAGGCAGCTGCAGGAAAACAGCGTAGATCCGTTTCATTCCTTCCCTTGTCAGCTCCATCTCTGTTTCTCAGAGTTCTATCTTCTAAGAAGCCTTCCCTGCCCGCTCACACTCGACAGCTGTGCGTTCCCCACTCAGAGTTCTGTGTCCCTTCCTCCCCTTGTACCTGCCTCCCTGCTGTTCTTTGAATGTGCCAGGCACATGCCTGCCCCAGGACCTTCGCGCTAGCTGCCGTGTGTGTGTGTGTGTGTGTGTGTGTGTGTGTGTGTGTGTGTGTGTAATGCCTTCCCCAGATGTCTTTGTGTTTGCTCCTTTACTTGCTTCAGATCTTTTCCATTCAGGGTTTCAGCAGGAAATGGGATTCTCTCCCAATGTTTGAATAAAAGAGGTAGAAGAGGGTAAGGGACGTGAGACCCTGAGGGTCAAGAGCAGAAAGGTGTTTCCCCTCCTGAGGCTGTTGGGGGGAAGGGGAGGAGACAGTGTTCCTGAGAACTAGAGCGACAGACAGACTCTCACCATGGGGACACAGCCACCTGCAGAGATGTGTTGCTGAGACAGGGAAGAACTACACCGACCTCTCTTTCCTCTGTCTCTGATCTCCTCCTGCTGACTCTCATTGGCTGAACCCAAGAGGAAGCCAGAGGGCGAGGCCCTGGGTGATGCAGTCCATTGGCCAGTCCCAGAGCCCTGGGCTGGGGGCACAGGAGAGCACACCTAAGCCTTTACTCAGATGCCCTCTTCTGCATGGGGCCGTTGCTGGCCGCCCCATTTAAAATTTAACCACCTCTGTGGCTCTTTGCATCTCTATTCCGGGCTTAATTTCACTCCACACCACTTACCACTAACTGGCATCCTATCTGTTTTGCTTATTTTATTATCTGTCCCCTCTAGAATTAAAGCAGGGATCCCACGCCTTCCCCTCTGTTATATTTTGAAAAATTTCAAACTCACGGTTGAAAGACGAGAGTAATGAACATTCATGTACTCTTCATGCAAATTCGTAAATTGTGAGCATTTTAAAAGGCAGGGATTTTTTTTTTTTTTAGGTAAATTTGTAATGGATGTATAACCTATAGACAGAACACAAGCCGTCAGCATGAGGCAAGGACGTTTGATCCTCTTCTGTGCAGCTGTGTGCCTGAGGCTGGAATGACGCCTGGCACGCACAGGGCACACGCTCACTACTATTTGTGAAACAGATGAACGCTTGACTCTTCCATTGATGTAGAGGATCCTGTGATTGCCATTAACTTTGCACGTTAACGTCTGGGCTCCACAAGGGCGGGGACTTCCCATTTGGTTTCCTGTTGCTTAGCCTTGCCTGATTATTTAATCCTCACATCAACTCCATGAGGTTGCTGTTACTATTCCCCCCATTTTTTCAGATAATGAAATCAAAGCTCAGAAACATCAGGACATTTGCCCAACGTCACACAGCTGAGCAGTGGCAGAGCCTGCCCCAAACTCAGATTGGAGGCCTCAGGCCAGGCTCCGAGCCCTGTGATTTATCAGCTGGCGGTGCAGCCCAGTGGCTGGATAGGAGGGGAGGAGTCTCAGGGCTGGGTCTGACCCCGTGAGTGGACTTAATTGCTCCTTGTAGCTTCCTGCCCCACACTCTTAGCCTTCCAATGCGGGGCCTGGGGCAGGTGACTCCACTGTGACATCACATTCAAGGCTCTGCTGGTCTGCCCTTCACACGTGCCCTTCTCACCAGCCCCTCCTAACTCCTGCCATCCTTACCTGCCATCCTCACCCCGTGCTTACGGTTACCTTCTCATCCCGGCTGGTTGAGCCTAGCTCTGCTCACAGAGCTGGATGTGTCAGAGGGATACGAGTATGTATTCTTTCTGGTACGGAAGGAGAAAACTCTTCATGTGCCTACAAATTTGTGGTACATGTTCACAGTAGAAAAATCAGAAAAACAGAAGAAAAAAGATGGCGGATCATCCCACCATTCAGAGATGACTGTTTTGAATATTTAAATGTCCTTCATTCACGCCTTTGGGGTGATTTTATAACATGCTTTCCCGCATTTATGTAGTATTTCTTCTCCTCAGAGCTTTGCATATATGATCTCATTTTATTCTTACACCATCTCCCAGGTTTGCATTATTATCACCTCCATTTTATTGAACCGAGGTGAAGTAACTTGTTCAAAGCCACATAGGCAGTAAGTGATAAGACTATAATGTGTGCTCAGCGAGCATGATTGCAGAATCTGTATTCTTACCCACAGAGACACACACCACTCTGTCTCTTTCATACACACACACACACACACACACACACACACACTGATAAAGAGATGAACTGAAAACACCTTTGACAATGGTTCATGTAATGATAGAGCAGGAGTGTGTGTCAATTTCACCAGCTAGAACGCGCCCTGTGTTTTCGGGCCCGCCTCTTTCCTCAAGCCGTTAGGGATGAATAGCTAGGTAAACATCACCGTAGTGAACATCTTAGAGTTCAGTCTTTTTGTATACATCCTTAATTATTTCCTTTCTATAAAACCCTAACAGTGGGGAATTCAAGTCACTGTTTGTTTATACTTGCAGTTTCAGTAGATACTGCTAAATCACCTTCCAGAAAAGCTGAACAAGTTACACTTCCAAGGGTTGTATCTGAGCAGGAGCAATGAGGTTTTCAAAAATCTTTCTTACCTAGAGTTCTGGTGTCTTAGAATCGTTTTAGTCACTAAGAGCCTCACGATGTCCCAAGGTGGATTATTCCTATTACCTAGGAAGCCGGACCAGTCCTCTGTGATGCCTGGAAAGGAAGGAGAAGGAAAGTGGGACGAGGGAGCTAAATTCTGCACAGACTCCTCAAAAAAGGCCCAATGCCTAGGGTTAATTTGCTGCATACTTTGTCTTCCAAATTATTCCTGCATGAAGCTGGCCTTTGTAAGGAAGGGAGAGCATATGCCCTGTCATAGTTGGGATTGAATTATATCCCAGAGCATAACAAAATCTGTCTTAAGCTTTGGAGAAGATTTCAAGGAGGAGTGTGAAAATGACTGAATGTGAACTAGAGCAGGGAAGTCAAGTGATTTGATCAGGAGTCCATCCATGTGCCTATGACCTGGTAGTTCTGTGCGGCCTGGGGTTCCACAAACAGCCACACCTCCCTGGGCTGGTCCTACATAGCCCCCCCAGAGATGTGCTGACAACTTGGGCCCCAAATAAAGAGGTTTTCAAAGAGCTGGCAGCTCTTTGGAAAAAGCAAATGGAAGACAGTGTGGTGTAGCGGGAAGACCCGGATTTGGCGGTGGACAGACTTGGGGTCAAATTCCACTTCTGTGTCCTGCCAACGCAGGGGCCATTGGTGGGCTATCTTACCTTCAGCTTCCTTATGGGGCGGGGCATGAATCCGACTTTGCAGGACTGTGAAGATGACGGGTAATGGATCTCTGGGTGCCTCGCACATGGGCCACAGACACTCATAAATTGCACCTGTGCCAATTTTTATCCAAAATCAAGACGGGAATGAGGTCCAGAGATTCCCCAATTGGAACAGCTAACATCAGCTGCAGGTGAAGATGACTTCAATGGCAGACGGTTCTTTACTCCATTATCTAGAACCTTCCTAGCAATCTCACTGGTTCCCCCATTTTACAGACTTGAACAGGGAGGTCTGAGAGTTCTCACCAGTGATCGTCTGAAACCCAAACCCCTGCTCTGTCTGGGGAGACCATCCAAAAAAGCCCATATAAGAAAATGGAGGTTCATTTTCCAATAACTTTGGCAGTGGGGGCTGCAGCTCTTGCCTGGGGGGGTTGGGGGGGGACAGGTGGGAGAACAGCAGCACTCCAGATGGCTGTGGGACAGCTGGGGGAAACGCCGCCGAAACTGCAGTTTTCATCCAAGAAAAACGATAGCAGAGGAGGCATTTCCTAGAGACTGTCTCACGTTGGGCAAAACTATGAAATGGTTATTAATGTTTGAGATTTCATAAATTTTTTTTTTTTGAAATTATAAAGGCGGTTCTGAAAGGCAGTGTCTGTTTTCCATAATTGGCGAGCGTTCCCCGGAGGGCCATTCAGCCACCTTGAAAATCAATGTTTTCACGACCCTTGACCCCTCTTTTGCTGACGAGTGTCTCTCCTACAGGTTGCTCCCAGGATGAAAACAATAAAAGCAAATATATAACAGCAAAGGCCCGAGGTTAATGTCTTTAACAAGATAATGTTACTTAAGGGAACTGTAAAGCAAATCATTCCAAAATTCCATGTATTCGCTGCGGCTCCAACTGTATTTTGAAACCATATGTACATGCTGCCTGCACGTCTGGCTGTGGACGAGCTCCACTTGTGTGTTACTTATTTGGATCCTGTGTCACACTGTTAGTTTAAGACTCAAAGCATTCAAAGTCCCTAAAAGGTATGCAGAAGGTTGTTTGGTGTGACTGTGGCAATCCTTGCACGCCAAGCCTATTCCTGCCTACTTGTGTTTTCTGAACTCGTCATGTCTGCCAATTCAATAAGACCAATGCTCCTAGGGGGACAGCATTCTCCAGATATGATGTGACATAGGACATGTCCCCCTCCACCCCACCCTTCACCCCTGAGCTCATATTTCTTTGACATGAAACCTTAGATTGACAACTGAAAACTTCAGCTCAGCCAGCAGATGTTTTGCTGACCCGACACCAAACATCTGGCCCTTTGGAACTGGGAAGGTTAATGGGAATGATCAGGTTGAACCTGGATTTAGCATCAGGTAAACATAGACTCACAGCCTGGTAGGTGTGATGATGACATTATCCCTATGCACTAGTCCTTGCACTTGTATACACTCCACTCAAGCCACGGTCATCAGAGCACTGTCTCAGTGGCTGACTACAAGAACCAAGAGAGCAACTTAAACTATTGGTGCTGTAAACAAGAGCACGACCTGACATTTGGCCTTGTTTGTGGGTCATCAGGAGTTAAATATGGGCAGATCAAGATGGGGCAGAGCACTTACTTGGTGCAAATTCAAACCACAACCACACAATGCTGCTCGCTCACCAGAATGGCTAAAATGAAAAATAGCGACAGTGTAACAAGTGTTGGCCATCTGTGAGGAGGGAAAGGCAATTCCAGTGCAGGGTGACTAGTGCCACTGAGGAGGTGGCACTCGGGCTGGGAAAGGCAAAGAAGGTACCTGTGCCAGACTCAGGAGTGGGGGTACAGCCCCCAAAGGAGCTTAACTAGAGTGAGATCTGAAGGTGTCAGCCAAACGTAAATGGGAGGAAGAATTCTCCAGGGTGGGGACCGCCTCAGCCAGCCTGAGAGGAAGAGATCTTGATTCCATCCTCACGGTTTCTCGGTCTTTCAGAAACCCAGATCCAATCTCATTGCCATCCTTGTGAAAAGAGTTCAGCACACACTGTGGGATGCCTAGCCAACACTCATCCCCAAGTCCTGTCTTCTGTACCTGCTTCTGCTAACGAGGCTGGAAAGGCTGCATCTCTCTCCCAGCCCCCCTCATAGCTACAAAGGCAGGAGAGGACCTTTAGGTGAGAAGCAGAGAGAATTGGGGTCTGAGTTGAGGGGAGGACCAGGCATAGCTGCATCCAAAGCAGGTGAAGCCAAAGGTCTGGGCGTCTGGGCATCCATAGCATCTTCTACAACCTCCAAATGCAGGTCTGTGTCGTCAGGTAGATAATCGAGGCCCAGAAAGGTGAGTGGAGGCTCAGCCTCAAAGGGATTGTCTTGTGGGTATTAGGGTCACAGGCTATTTCAAGTTTCCTTTTTTGGGTATTTAGGAATTTTCTCAAATAAATACACATTGATTCATAATAGTTTTTTGTTTAAAAAAAATTTTTTAAAGCCATCGAAGATTTATGAACAACAAAAATATTTATGCCTTAATGTGTAAAATGCCTTCAGAAATTCTAGGCAAACCTGAAGCATTCTACACAACCATCCCATTTGTCCTCTTCCCATAGGTGGAGTATTTTTAGAGCATGTTCAACCCTTTTTCAATGAAGTTCAGTTTTTTTCCCCTCCCCACTCCCACCAAGTACCTGAGGTGTAGAAATGAATTTATAACAGGAAGCCTTTGATTTCAGAGCTTTTATGTTTTTGAAGTCTTCCAAAGCAGGGCTGTAAAACAACTGGCTTGTTTTAAAGGAATGTCACATTCTCCACACGGGGGCTGGCACCGTGTTTTCCTTAATGTGGGAGGGGCATGTCTCTGTGCTGAGAGTGAGGAAGCACCCGCCCCGTGGAGGAAGCGGTTGTCTGGGGTGAGGGCCTTGCAAGGCAAGCCTCTGTCCCTGCTCCCCAACTCCGACCGACCGCGGGGGATGGGGAAACTCAGAGGGGATTGGGGACATCCATCCTCAGCCAGCTGGCCATACTCAAAATCATCTCGAGGGTGACGCCCCTGTGCAGATATGGGACCGGGCATCGCTTAGCTGGCTCCCCCAAATGGGATGTCCGCTCTGACCCTGAAAGTGCGACCTTAGGGAATCTCATTCTGTCCTCACCGCAACACCGTGTGGTCCACTACTATTCCTATTTTACATGTGAGGATCCTGTGGCTCAGGGCAGCTCAAGGTCACGACTAGGGAGTATACGGACAAGGGTTGCTATAGCAACATCCAGGCCTCTCACCCTAACGCCGCACAACCTTGCACGTGCATTCACACTGCTTTGTTTCATTTTCTCCCATCCTGGATGGTAAAGAGGGTCCTTCTAACTTGACAGCAGCAGAATTGAGTACAGCAGGCCCTTGAATAAGGTCATTTTATTTAAGGTTGTTTCATTGTAATGTTGATGAGATGGTATAGGACCTTGACTCTTGTTTCCATCATTTAGCCTACGGTAAATTTGGCGTTATACGTCATTTCATTTCAAGTCACAGAACCTATCGAGGACGTTAAGTGAGGACTTACTATAGTTGTGACAGAGACAGTCTTGCCTATTAAAACTAAGATATTTTGTGAAAAAGCAAACAGCTTCACAGAGGGTGAGAAGTACGTTCAGAGACACACAGCAAGTGCTGGAAGCTAGGACTCAAGTTATGACCAGAGTGACTAACAAACGTCACTCTAAATCAGGGCAACGGCCCATGGGCCAATCTGGCCCTCCCCCTGTTTTGGAAATAAAGTTTTATTGGAACACAGCTGTGCCCACTCATTTACATGTCATCTAGGACAGGTTTTGTGCTATACCAACTACCTTGAATAGTTTTTATGACAGTGACCATATGCCCCACAAAAGCTCACATGGCCCTTTATGGAAAAAGTCAGCTGACTCCTGATCTAGACAAATGTCAATCTCAAAATACTGACTGCCATAGGATCACATCAACAGACCGGAGATCCCAACCACGGCAGGATAACCCCTTACTAATCTGGATTAAATGTGTAAAATAGAATCTACTGCAGTTATTCTAGATTTTCATACAGGAATTTGGGACCTTGAGGAATTGTTGGACCAGCTGAGAGAGCTCTCTTGCCCAGTGGATTTCCAGCTTCTTGCAGAACACACATGCCTTCTTCCACCTCCTGGCCTTGGCATAGATGGGTCCCCTCTGCTAAAACCACCTCACCCCACATTTTCCGGCTAACAACTGCTCACCCCCTTTTAAGTCTCAGCCTAGCCTCCTGTGGAAGCCTTCCTGGCTCCTCAGGCAGCCCTGGGTACCTGTTCCTATGTTTCCACGGCAGCCCACGCTGATCTGAAAAATAGCAGTCACCACCCTGCCACGTCATGTTTCTAATTATTATTCCTGTGGCCGATTGCATCTTCCCAAAATGCTGCAACAAAATTCGACACTCTTCCCATTAATAGGTGGGGTCCACATCCCCGTCTCTGGAAACTCAGGAGGTGTTGGTGACTGTTTGGGCCACTGGAGGATGGCAGAAGTGATACTATGTGACTTTCAAAGCTAGCTTATGGAAGGCAGGGAAGCTTCCCCGCTGTTCACTAGGGTGCTCACTTTTGATGCTTCTGGCGGCCATGCTGTGAGAAAACCCAAACTCGCCCAGGTGGAGAGACCATAGGAGAGGACTTGAGACTACAGGAAGGGAGGAGGCCAGTTGTGCCAGCCACACCCCTGTCCCTACCAGCTGCCTGCAACCGCATAAGAGAGCCTGAACCATCAGCTGAGCCCTTCCAGAAATCCTGAGCGCAGACCCTATGGAAGATACTATTGATTGAATTGTGTCCTCCCCAAAAAAGAGACATTGGAGTCCTAACCCCCAGTACCTCAGAATGCGACCTTACTCAGAGATGCGGTTTGTAATGACTGATATCCCTATAAGAAGAGGAAAATTGGATACGAGACACAGGGAGAACACCAAGTGAAGAGGAAGCAGAGATCGGCGTGATGCTCCCGCAAACCCAGGAGCACCAATGCTTGCCCCCAGCCACCAGCAGTTAGGGGGAGGCCTGGAGCAGATACTCCCTCACAGCCTCAGAAGGAACTGCCCCGCGGACACCTTGAGCTCAGATGTCCGGCCTCCAGAACTGTGAGACACTAAAGTTCTGTTATGTAAGACGCCCAGTCTGTGGTACTTTGTTATGGCAGCCCCACCAAATGAATACAGGAGATAATAAAATGAGTGTTGTTTCCAGCCACTCAGTTTTGGGGTGATTTGTTACATAGTACTAGCTTGCTGGAATAAGCCCCCATGAAAGTCTAATCTTCTCAAAGGCAGGAATCCCCGGTGCATGGTATATACTTATTAAATATTTGCTATCTGAGCACGTGGGTTGACAAATGGATGATTAGCTACCATTACCCTTAGAGAATTCCCTGGGCACCCTGCTGTTCCAGGTCCATCCCCCAGAGAATAAAGCTCTGGATGCATCGACCGGGCTACAAACTCAGAGGCGATATGACCTTTCCTTGCATGCCTGGGAACCTGAGCAAAAACCCACATGGTGATGCATTTCCTGAGAGAGCCCGTGCCTGGAAAAACAGGAAAGTTAGCGCCTATGCATTTTTATGGGCACCCAACATGAGGATTTTTGGAGGATGGAGGACTGAAAGCCAAACAATGCACTGGTGAGCTGTTAAAAAAATATGGGGGAAGGCCATATGCTTTTGCATTCAAGCAAGACACACAATTGAATAGATGCTAACGGCAGCTCACATTGATGAAAAAGCTAAAAGACAACTCAACCTTGAGTTCCGGAATGTCTCCCACACAATACAGAACCCCCATGGGGGGGCAAAGAACAAGGATGATAGGATTGTAGTCTGTTAGACTTGAGGGGCCATTAATCCAAACCCCTGTCTCCAGGCCAGTGGATGCCTACCTTCCAAAATGGAGGGACTTTTTCTTTTTTTTTCAAAAAGCCTGGAAGGTGGAGAGTTGATATTTGACCTTTACTGAAAAGGTCTCAAATCATACATAACATGTGTTTATTAGGTAATGGAATTAGCTATCACGGAAAAGGAACTGTAAAGATAAGGATGGAAGACTAGAGAAGATGGTAACTTACCCCAACTTGTGCAGCTAGTGAGTGGCTGAGCTGGGTGTTAAGCTGGGGCCCACTGACCTCAGAGCCACTATCCTAACCTCTGAGCCATACACACAGGCGCTAACCACAGCATTGCACGAGGTCAAACTGCCTCTCAACATTTAGGAAGCGCAGCAAATGACTACCGGCTGGTGGATGGGGTTTCAGCAAGCTTGTGGGACACCTGACGGCTCCAGGGGCCCACTTGTCCAACCATCCTCTGCCCTTCTGTTCTACAGCGTTTAGTTTTATTTAATTTAATCAATATTTTAAAGTCCCACGAATGACCTTATACGACATTAAGAACCCTCTACACGTAAAAATGATAATTGACTCCTAACCACACTGCCTCTATGAGCCAGCCTTTTATTTTCAACTTTTCTGTTAACTTACATTCTTTGTGGATGCTCTTACAAGTTTTTAGTGAACACATAGGCTTTTTTTTTCACCTATTAAATTACAGGCATTGCATTGCTCTTTTATTTTCTATGTTAAAGGCCGTGTAAATTCACCTCAAGTTGGTGATGTAGACATCTGCTGCTGGATTTGTTAGGTTTCTCTTTCTTCTCCTATAAAACTACTGGCATGAGCACTTTCACACCTAGAACATTTTTTTTCTCATTTGCTTATTTTCTTTGAGTAAATTTCTAGAAGTGAGATTTTTACTAAATCAAGGTAGATGACTATTTTTATAGGTCTTCAAATCTGTTCTTGAGTCATTTCTCAAAAGACTATAAGAAATTTACACCCCATTGGCCATGTGACATGTACCAGATTCACCAGATATGGCCAGCTCTGGGGATTACCGTTGTCTAAAAAAACCTGCTAATTTAACAGGTGTAAAAGGTCCAAAAATCTGCAGTCAGGACTCGTATCAGTTCAGGGGAAAGAATAAATATATATATTTTTTGCTTCTGTGAGGCGTTCAAGCAAAATACGGTCGCACAGTGTCCCCATGTTCTCATGTCAAACACACTAACCTGATTATTAAAATCATTCGTTTTACATGTGTTTATTTATTTATTTTTCTGTGTAAGAAATGCTTTTCTTCAGCTCAACAGAACATGGAAGTCTGAAAAAACCCTGCCTTCAGCAGAGGATGTGAGCTGGCTCACAGCCAGGGGTTGGATTTTACCCCTTGTAAATACCTCCCTTTCCCGTCAGGAGCCCAGAGATAAGGCTTCCAGGATTCTGCCTGGAGAGGTTGGTACCCCTTCCATCTGCTGAAGAGCAATGCTCCAGATCAGCCTCCCATCCAGGCAACCAGGTCCCCTAGAGATGACGTTTCTCAAAAGAAGATATACAAATGACCAACAAAGATATGAAATGTTGCTCCGTATCACTAATCATCAGGGACATGCAAATCAAAACCACAAATCAAAATCACACCTGTCAGAGTGGCTATTATCAAAAAGACAAAAGATAACAAGTGTTAGCTAGGATGTGTAAAAAAAAGAAAAAGAAAAAGAAACCTTATACAATCATTATGGAAAACAGTACGGAGGTTCCTCAAAAAATTAAAAATAGAACTACCCTATGATCCAGCAATCCCACTGCTGTGTACAGATCCAAAGGAATTGAAATCAGAATCTGAAACACATCTGCACTACAACGGTATTATTCACAAGAGCTAAGATATGGACACAATCTAAATATCCATTAGTGGATGAATGGATAAAGTAAATGTGACACACACACACATACACACACACAGTGGAATATTATATGGCCTTAAAAAGAAGAAAATCCTGCCATTTGCAAAACATGGATGAACCTGGAGGAAATTATGTTAAACACAGTAAGCCAGACACAGAAAACAAATTCTGTGTGATTTCACTTGTATGTGGAATCTAAAAACGTCAAACTTATGGAAACAGAGAACAGAATGGTGGTTGCCAGGGGCTGGGGGATGAGGTAAATGGGGAAATGTTGGTCAGTGGGTATAAAGTTTCAGTTATACAAAGTAAGTTCTAGAGATGCTGTACAAAATAGTACCTATGGTTAACAATACTGTTTTGTGCATTTAAAAATAAGAAATTCTCCCGTGTTTTTTTTTTTTAAAGGATGATAAAAACCTGGAATTTGAAATCTCAATGATAGGGGTGTGCTTCGGGAAATTAAGTTAAAACAACTTGATGAATTCTCATGAGGCTTTTAAACTATTATTAATTAAGATTTAAGTGATGTTTGCATAAAACTGTACAGAAACGTAAAATATATGTACACTGTTATGACATCATAAAACACTGTCGTGAACCACAAGACACTGGTCACATTTTGCACTTTTCAAAATGGTCTTAGCTGTTTGTGGGAGTTTATTCTTCCATATGAATTTTAGAAAATCTGCTCGTCAAGTTTCTCAAAAGATTCTGCTGAAATTTTGACAGACGCTTGAAGGGGAATGACAGCTCAACATGGATAGGTCATCCCACCCACGAACAGAGGTCACTTTTCATTTGTTCAGGTCTTCTTTCACATCTTAATAAAGTTTTCAATTTCTCCATAAAAGTTCTGCACGTATCTTTTAAAGGGTAATTCCCAGATGCTTTATAATTAGTGAAATGACATATTAGTTTGTCCTTTGTTTTAATGTGTCTTTTTGCTTCCACCCAGGATGGCTGTTGAACTGTGTATGCTGAGCTCACACACAGCAACCTCGCTGTACTTGGTTGTTGGTCTTTGCTCATCCTTTCAGAATATTTTTATGCCTCCACACGTATAAGATGTGTGGAGCCTCCCCCAGTCCCGTGTGTGGCTCATTCGAGTAGGGGACTTGCTTTGTCCTCTGAACCCCCGGGGTTACCCAAGTGCCCCAGAAGCAGCCCTGAGCCAGTGGTGGACAAGCGTCAGAAGATAACCACCCCAACTCTCCTGTTCTTCAGTTGGGATGACTCTGAGGCATAGTCTACAAAACGTCTAGAGGTTTCTAGCAAGGTGGCGCTCCCGTTGCCCACAGGGGTGCAATGTGCTCCGTAACGCTCCTTTTCTTCCCGGTCTTCCTTTCCTAGTATCACTTCTCACCTTCCCTCGGGTTATTTCCTGGGATCATCTTCCAAATACACTGGCTGCATTCCTTGCCTCATGGTCTGCTTTTGGGGGAGTCTGGACCACGCAGCAGGTGAATCATTGTCTTTGTGAATACCCCACTGGACAACCAACTTGATGGGGTGGGGGAAGGCTCGGTGTCTGTCCTGCTCAATGTCATGTTCCCAGTGCTTGGCACAGGGATTGGCCCAACTTTAATGCTTTAATAAGTATGTAGTCAATGAATGAGTAGATGGATGGGTGGGTGGATGGAAGAAAAGAAGGAAGGAAGGAAGGAAGGAAAGAAGATGGGTGGATGGACGGATGGATGGATGATGTGTGGATGGATGGTTTCTGTGGAAGAGGTGGGAGGAGCCTAGGCGTCCTCAAATCATGTTCAATCCAGGGACCGACAGAACCTTTTGGTAAAGCGTTTTGCATTCCTCCCACATCCCCCGTCTCTTACATTCCACATCCTTCTCTGAAAAAGTTTCTCTGGTTATCCAAAGATAATTGCTCTTACCCCACCCTTCCCAGGAATCACAGAGCACCAGGCCTCCATCCTCCTTGAGAACCTTGTTTTGGGGAATGAGCAAAACAGAAAACCACAAAGCCAAGCTGGGGTGGATATTATGGGATTTCAATTTGGATCTTTGTTTGAAAAAAGGCTGAAGTCATCCCTGTCATCTGGTGACTCAGACCCAAGTGCCTGATGGGATACATTGTCGAGGGCATCCGGGCAAGGAGGCAGGGGAGGGATGTCCACCTGGATATTTGGAAAGAGTTTCTCATCCGTCCTCGGCACCTGCTCCCTGTCTGCCAGCTCAGACCCTAACACCCACCCCAGGAAGTTGTGCTGCTTGCACCCACACTGAATGCCCGGGCTGAACAGGAAAAGCTCCCTGGGCAGCAAGACAGCTTGGTGCTTTACATTATCTGACTGATATTAGAGCTTTTCCTGAAAGCCTAGTTTAATGAGGGAGGAGAGGCGTTAGTGTGTGGCCATGGGCGTTTGAGGCAGAGGGACAAAGAAAAACACTGGGCAGGGATAGAACGAGTTGGTAAATTTCGATAGCTTTGTAATCGGCCGAAGAGTGAATTCCAACTATGACAATAGCTAATGTTTGAGAGCGTATCATGTGCTGGCTATAACAGGTAGCTCTTCTAACAACTATGTTAGAATCTACCCAACAACTTTGTTGGGTAGGTTCCATTACTAATCCCATGTTACAGATGAGGACCCGAAGCACAGAGACGTTAAGTAATTTGCCCCAAGTTACACAGCTAGTTATTGGAGAACCGATTCCAACTCTGTCTATGCGCTTTGCAGCAACATTACTGCTTCTCTGCCCAATGTCTCTTAGACTCAGCATCTCATCATTAGCTACCACTTGTTTTCTCTTTGATGATTGCCTCCAGGAAATGGGCCACAGCCAAGGACTGTGAAGATGGTTGTCAGTCTGATGTCTTGGAAAGGGCCTAGGAGATCGGGAACTTGGAGAACCGACCATTGGTACCCTAGTGAACTGAGTGGCATTTCAAGTAGGTTCCTGGCCTTCTCTGAACTTCTGTCTCTTCATCTCAAAAGTGGAGGTGGGCATGCTTCATGACGGCATGAGGTTTTATTTAGTAGTAACATTCTAGAGAACCCCTTGACCCCAAGTTGCTGTGTGAACTTCTGAATGCTGTAATTTCTTGTGCCTCCATGTCTGCAGCAGTCCCGTTTTACAAACGATTGGGCTTTCTCTGTGAAGAACAATGGGGCGATGCATAAACATATGCTTCATGCAAAGTCTGACAGATCAGAGGCACGAGGATTGCCCTCCTGATGCAACACACTGGCCTCAGACTGCAGAGGCTCAACAAAATGGACATTTATTTCTTGCTCACACAAAAGCCCAACATCAATTTTCCTGGCTGGCGTCTCTCCTGGGAAGGTTTACTCCTTGCATCTTCTGAGTGTCCCTTGTCCAGGACCCTTCAGACCTCTCCATTCAGCTGGTGGATGGGGAAGGTGGGATATTAGTATTTTATGGATCAGACCCGGAAGTGGTCAACATCACTGTCCACACATTCCATTGCCCACAACTTGGCCACTGGGTTGCCCCCAACTGCAAGGGAAGCTGGGACATGTGGGTGGCTGTGTGCCTTGGAGACAAAGGGAAATGAGAACAATCCATTCGTCTCTGCCTCTGAGAGTCGCAATGACAAAAATGAAGTTGTTGCCGTTGGTCATTTTGTGGAAGGAAAAGAGCGCTCCCTTGACTTATGAGGATTGAGAAAGTCTCAAGATAATCACCCTGTCGACGTGTGCAAGTGTGTATATATATGTTAGTGTGTGTTCCCCTGAGGCAAAACTTTACATTATTAGGAGGTGCAAGCTCAGGAAGCAACAATGAGAGGAGAGCCAACAGGAGGGTCTGAATTGGTATTAAGAAGCCAGTTGGTATTAAGAGCAATGAATTGTTCAATTTTAGGGGACAATCTTCGTACAGCACATACACACAATTGCTTCTCAGGACAGTCTGTCCAAGGACAAAGGAGAAAATTTATCCACTGGCCAATGATTTACCCAGTGATGGATGAACTCTTTCCTGGTCACACATGGACGGGCCCCGGGGAAGCCCTACAGCATCTATTGTCCCCAAGACAATGGAAAATCCCTGGAGTGGGAGGTGGGAGGTGTCCAGTGTGGGCGTCCAGCGAGGCACCTGTAGAGTTCAACTGGAACCCATGAAAAGGTCTGAGACAGGTGTCATCTTTGCCAAGCTCAGAGAATCCAGGGTGGGAAGGCACCAAAGTCCAGAGAGACAACTTGGCGCCCGCCCGACACCTGGTTCGCCCACAACCACATCCCCGTCTGAAGCGGAGCGTGATTTCTGCCTTGCACTGTATCTGACCTCTTGAGAGTTTGAGTGTTTGCTGGGGAAAAAAAAAACAAAAAACCCCATGCGCACTTGATTCTCAGAGGCCGAGGCCCTGTCATCCTTCACCGAAACGGGCCCTTCAACAAATGTAAATACCTTCCATGTTCCCCCGGAGGCCCGTCCTAACAAGGGCTCGCTGGTCTCATAATCCCTGGGATTGCTGAAGCTTTTAGGTTTAACGGAGTAATTTGTAAGGCTGCCTGACTCGCAGCCAGCTCTGTGGGGACTTGCCTGTGGTATGCTCCCAGGCATCTCTTAGAAACTGTGGGCTGGACTCATGTAGCCCTGCCCACTTACAATACCCTCTGAGTCTCATTGTCTCAAATATTGCTGGGAAAAGTCAACAATGACAAAGGATTGTCATTGTCGCTTTTCCGGGAGGAGGTGGGATCCAAAGCCTAGAAGACATGGGAAGCAGTGACCACCACCTCTGAAAGCTGTAATAATTGTGGGGGGATGAGGGAGCGTGGAGCTCCAGGATCCAAATGACCCACGGTTGCAGCTAACTAGCTGAATGACCTTGGGCGAGTCAATTAATCTGCTTTCATCACTCCCTTCAGTGGCCTCCAAAGTCAAGGCTTATGAGATCTGTGAAATGGACCCTGTCCCCTGACCCCCTTGCATGTCGTGCCTCTGACTCTCCACCTTCCCTAGCCACGTGGTTCCATTCTGCCTCCCACCACAGCACCCACCCTGAAGGTGCTCTGTTGAGTCTGCCAGCACTCACCACGTCCTGCTCTCTTTCGTCTGGCACACAGCCTGACTTCATTCTCCCTGCCCCCCACCGCCAAGCAGTCAGGTGGGGCCCCGAGACTGGGTTCTGGCCTGTGGATATGGGACGGAGTGCTATGTGCTACATCTAGCCTGGCCCCTGCAACTTCTGCCCTTTTCCATGATTTCTTTTTCCTGGCCACTGGCTGAGATCCAGTGGGAGACTCCAAGATCCTAGAAAATGGGTCCTGGGTTCCAGAATGACTGTGAGCAGCCAACCCCCACTCACTGTTGCACTGGATCGTGACATGCGAAAGGAACCTGTGTTGGATTAAGCTCCTGGAATTAGGGGATCTTTGTTTCAGCAGTTAGTCTATGCTGACTAATACATACCCAAGAAGAACTTCTCTGAG
Source organism: Rhinolophus sinicus (assembly GCF_036562045.2). Lineage (NCBI taxonomy): Eukaryota > Metazoa > Chordata > Mammalia > Chiroptera > Rhinolophidae > Rhinolophus > Rhinolophus sinicus. The sequence goes on from NC_133760.1 coordinate 19,039,431, forward strand.
TCTGTTTTTTCCATCTCGTAAATGGTGACAAGAGAGAGACCTTGCTTAACCACTAGGGTGTTGTGAGCTCAAGTAAAGTAGCTGTAACTCTGGCCTGGAATCAGACAGGTCCCTGGGCTTCAGCGATCAACACATCTCCAAGGCTGCCCTACAGGACATGTTCCAGATTGGACATAGTTGTGTGGGAAACGTATGCAGACAGTGAGCCCACAGCAAGCACCCTACCAGTGTCCTGTCTGTCCCCTGGGGGAACTGGTGTTTCTTCATCGTCAGACTTATTTCCAGCTTCTCCATTCAGCTCTGACCCCGAGAGACAATAGCCCCTGGGCTTCTTTGTCTTTGCCCTGGCTTCCTATCCAGTTCAGCCAATTGGGGGATGCTAGGAGATCAATGGGCAGGGTGAGAGAGGTGTCAGGATGCTTCTGCCTCCTGCTCCTTTGCTGTATTGGAGCAGGCTGGCCCCGCTGTGTCCCTCTTCACCTAAGCTTCTCTCTTCCATAGTTCCAGAGCTCTGCCAGGGTCTGGAACACCATTTCCTCCCGTTGCCCTCGCAGACCTAAGGTGTCGATGGCTTCCTGGGGCTGCTTGCCTCAGTCTACTTACTCCTCCGTAAATCATCTCTCCATTAGAAGTCTCTTCAGAACCCTGGCCAAGGTGCCACCTCTTTCCTGGGGAAACCAGACTGTTGCCCCTGGCTGATACCACTCAGGGTTCTTGGTCAGAGTGAGACACTCATTCTGCCTGACCTAGCAGCAAAGACATTTAGAACAGAATATTACCGAGCTTACTGAATTTCCAGAAGGCTGTAAGACGTGGCACTGAGAGCCTGGTAAACCAGCTCCCAGAACCAGACAGGCGGGAGCAGCTTCGACCCCCACTGAATCTTGCCTCCAGACTAGGATGTCTGGGTGCTTGAATCTCATCGGCTGGGCTTGTGTCACTTGCCTACACCCCAGTGACTGGGGAGCATTTGACACGTCAGCACATCACAGGACGGCTAAAACCTTGGGTGGGACGCCTTCTGAACTGCCTGTCGTCTGCCTCTCCTGCCTTCTCCATCTGTGCCCTCAGAAACTGTAACATGTAATACTCTGCCTGGTCTTTTTTGGGTTCCCCCGCCCTCGCTTCCAGTGGAGTTCAGCCAATGAAAAGCACTAACAAGAGATCAGGGGGAGGGGGAAGAAAAACTAGGATATCCATTTGCCTTGCTTGTACTTTGATTGATATAGTAGCGAAAATAAGCCAACACACACAGCAGCAGACCATTGCCCCCATGCTGAGTGAGCAATCTGTCCATCGAGGCCTCTGGGGTGGCTAGTGTTAGGTCCCCCGAAAAAAGATGCTCAAGCCCTAACCCCCAGGACCTGTGAATGTGACCTTATTTGGAAATGAGGTTTAATCAAGTTAATATGAGGTCTCACTGGATTGGGTGGCCCTCATCCAATGACTGCTGTCCTGATAAGAAGAGGGAAATTTGGACACAGACACAGAAGACTGTGTGATGAGGGAGGCAGACACTGAAGTGATGCAGCCACAAGCCAAGGAGCATTAAGAGCTGCTGTCAACACAAGAAGCTGGGTCAGAGTCACGGAATAGGTTGTCTCTCTAAGTCCCCAAGAAGGAACCCACCCTGCTGACCCCTCGATTTTGGACTTCTGGCCTCCGGAGCTGTGAGAGCCTCCACAGAGACCCACAGACACCCATGGTCGCCAAGTGAATGAGCTATGCCCTCCCCACTGTGTGACACTGCAGTTAAGAGTATGGGCTCCAGAGTCAGGTCTGACTGGGATCCCAGGTCCATCTCATACTGGCTGTGACCTCGGGCCAGTGAACCTCTGGGAAGCCCCAGTCTCTTCTTACATAAAGCTAGAAAAGTAAGAATACTTACCTTGTGAGATTGCTTTAAGGATTCCAAGAGAAATTCTGGGAAAGCACCGAGCACAATGCCTGCCACATAGTAAGTGCTCAGTAGAAACTCCCAGAAGAACGGCTGAGCTGGTCATTTTGACCCAGCCCAAGGCGACAGGGGAGGGACCTCTGCCCCAGCTCAGGGATGAGGCTAGCTTTTTTTGAAGGATGCAGTAGGATGATGGCTGGAATCTGCTCAGAAACACGCGTGGGAGGAAGAGAAGAGGAAGGTCTGGTAGAGTGGAAAGAGCGATGTACTGGTCTCCTCTTCCCTAGGGACTGGCTGTGTGACCTCAGGGTTATCGCTTACCTTTCCTGGACTATAGTTGCCCCATCACATGTTGCAGTTAGGATCTCATTGGTTTGAAGAAAGGCTGACCAGGGTGGTCTCCTAAGACCCTTCTGTAGCAAGGACTGTCAATTATACCCAGGATCCATCTCTTTCTGAGTGTTCCACTGGGCAGATGGTACCTGAAATAAAGACTCAACTCTCAGCCTCTTGCAGCTATGTGTGGCCAGGTGACTAAGTTCTGGCCAATGAAAAGTAAGAGAAAGTATCATGTGATACTCTGGGACGTCTCCTTAAAAGGGAGGGGAATAAACTCTGTCACAGCCAAGAGGAGCCTCAGGGGATGTGATGACTAAATGTAACGTGGGATCCTGGATGGGAGCCTAAGACAGAAAAAGGACATTAGGTAAAAACTGGGGAAATCTGCAGAAGGGATGGACTTTAATTAATGATACTGTACCAATGTTGGTTCCTTCATTAGAGCAAATGTACTCTACTAATGTAAGATGTTAATAATAAGGGAAGCTGAGTGTGGGGTATATGGGAAGTCTGTACTCTATACGCAACTTTTCTATAAATCTAAAACTGTTCTAAAATTTAAAGTCTATTTTCAAAAAGAAGGGAGGTGTGGTCTTTCTTCTCTCTTTCCATCCTGCTGTCAGAAACCTGGATGTGATGGCCAGAGCTCAGGCAGCCATCTTGGACCATGAAGAGGAGGGCCAAACTGGAGGGAGTCCTGACAGGAGCCTGGAGTCCTGTCAACTTTATGGCGTCACCCACCAGTCTTGGAATACCTCTTCTATTTTCTTGTAAGCTAAAGAATAAAATATTGTGCGCATAAGCCACCATTCATTGCCTTTTTTCTGGGTCCTCTTCAGTGGAGCCTAAGGCCCCATGGAAACATCTCCTCTCTCTTTAAAACACTTCAGACCTCAACAAAATTCCATTGGGAAAACTTTCCCATGCAGTGTGATCTTAGACAATAAGTAGCATGTCTTTCCCTGTGTCCTCCCTGTTCTCCTCTTAAGTGTTTAGTGGCAGGTCCATGAGACTCTGATTCATATTCACCCCCGGGTGAATGGGACAAGACAAATATGTTCCAACTCCTTAAAAGACAGCCAGACCAACTCGATGGCATTTTGGTACGTTTCCACATCGCAGGAGGTATGATTTATGTCCTATTCCTCCAGATAACGCAAAGAACTGAGTTTGGAGTCTGTGCTTGACGCATGGGCACGTGAAGCTGGTGTGGCTTCAGCAGCGCACCGCAGAATGGAATACAAATAATCAGGATAGCTGGATTTACTCTTGTCCTGCTGTCTCGACCTTCAAACGGATGTCAGATGAGTGGAAAGCACAGTGGGAGGAACACATTAGGGTAAATTATTGCATCTGAAAAGGGAGTATCGTAAAAATGTTAAGAGAGAAAGTAAGTATTTATGACTCGAATCACTGGTAATTTAATCGTCCATTTGCCTCCTGGTGCGAGGTAATTAGAGCCTTGTCCATGGGGAAAGCTGCTTGTTCTAACAGGCTTGGGTGGGATTGATGATTTTCCCACCTGCTGAATTATCCTCCATGGTGAAAACACCATGCACATGCCTTGGGAAGGTTTTCTCTGGTGTGGACAGGGAGAAGGTGGCTGCAGGTCCTAGTAATGAGGATGCCTAATGGCGGACACGTAGCATCGTGTTTCAGAGGCATCATCTCTCACTGGATCCTGACTACACTAGGACACTGCACCCATTTTACAGATGAAGAGACTGAGGTCCAAAAAAGCAATGCGAGGTTCTGGCTGGGAAATGGTGGGGTCTGCCTTGCAGTTCCGTCTTCTTGACTCCTGAGCCGTCCCTTCCTCTGTCTTTCACTCTGTGAGACATCAAGTATTTCAACAAAGCTCAACCTCATAATCTACTCATGTCACACTTCCCACGCACCAGTACTGTTCCAAGTGACTTACTTGCATTCATTCAACACAACAACTTAATTAGGTAGATACCATTATTACATTGTTAAAACGAGCCATCCCTTCTTTTATAGATGGGTGGTTGTCACGCGGGGAGTCACACGGGGTATCTGGTCCCGCTCCTCATGTAAGAACGCAGGATATGGTGAGGACAAAAAGGAACACCCACGGAGCCATAGATAGGGGAGTCATACCACTATAGTCTCGCTGGCAGCTGGGTTGGAGACACAGGAAACAGGAGCCACACGATCCACAACCCTCACTCCGCTGCTTGCTGGCTCAGCCACCATCTTCTTGCTGGCCCCCATTTTCTGCTAGCATAGCCACAGCAGTTATATTAGTGGCCAATGGCTCAGTAGTTATAGCTGATGGCCAACTAGCCAAAGCTGATGGCCATCCAATCACAGTTGATGGCCATTTACTACCTGAGCCAGTACCTTTCCACGTGAGGCCGAGAGCCTGGAAACTGCACTCGTGGCTCTGTCCCCACAGTAGTTTTCTTAACCTCTCTGTGCCTCTGTTTCTCCATCTGTAAAATGGGAAGTTATGAAGCCTGACAGTTCGGCGTTAGGATTTTTGCTCTTAACATTTACTTCAAACTGCTGTGTACTAAGAGGACCCAAAAGAGAAATTGTCATTTCATGCCCAACAGAACCGTTTCAGGATGGTTGAACACACTGCAATTTTTTTTTTCAATTTAGAATTTTTTTATTTGCATTTAAAGAATAAGCTCCTCAAGTTACTGTGGGGAACAGTCCCTCCAGACAGAAGCATCCATGTTGAGTTGACTTGTGTATGTGTCTGTTGCCTGGTGGTATTTGGATTAGCCCATATATTTCACAGAACTGGGACCAGTTCATGCATTTCCCCTGAGTCAGATGGGGCTTGTCGCCCAGGGCGCTGGCTTTCCCGGGGAGGATAGTGGGTGGCCTTTTTGAGCATCGTTGCAGAAGACATTGATTATTTTAATTTTCCCAATCTTTGCAGCCATATTCTTGCCTCTGAAGTACCCTTCTTGCCTTAAAGGTGTGTTGAAAGCCGGCTTCTGCTCACAAGCCTCAGTTCTGCTGCCTAAAATAATACTCCAGGATGCTGGCAAGGGAATAGTACACTTCCTGCGAGTGTTCAATTCATATTCTCCCAAAAATAACACCGAGACTGTTAACACCTGCACTTTCCAACGTTTCCTCACTAACAACAGGGAGATTAATGGGTCCCATTCAGAACGGACCTCTCTGACCTCATCTATGAAGTCGGGGAACTCAGGAAATTGCCTGCTAATCCAAATCTTGATAATCCCAGGATTCTGACATTCTTTTGCCCTTCCCCCTTTCACAGCCCTAAAATGCCCCCATCTGAACTGCATTACAGCTTCCAAAATTTTGATAAGATACAAAGCAGAGTATTGCCCACAAATAACTTCTAATATGGTTTGTGTGGATTTGTTGAGAGGGGTGATCAAAAATGATGTGGTTTAACCAAATGAAAGTGGTCTGATTAAGCCCAAAGAGTTAGTCCATTTGCAGAAAGAAGAATAAGAAGAAAAAGAAAAAAATGAGAAGCTGCAGTCTCCCAGGCTGCATCTTTGTCACCTTGCGAACGTCTCAAGGAAAAGTGGAGCTATGCACCCTGTTTCTACATGTGAGCTGTCTCAGGGGCCAACAGATTCTAATTCAGTCCATATTTGTTCAGACCCCTGGCCACCCTGGTGTAGCAAATTCTCTCTGTAAGCTTCTGTGATAGATATTGGAGGCCCATTTTACAGGTGGGGCAAATGAGGTTACCCAGGGAGAGTTGGGATTTGAACTCAGGTCGATCATCTTCCTCTGGTTGACTATGAACTCCTTGGGGAAGGGCCAGATTGTGTTTAACTGCACATTTCCATTGCATACCCCTGGCACACAGTAGGTGCTCTTTAAATGTGCATTGATAGTCAAATGGCCTGTGCGTTCCCTGACCCCTCCAGCCTGCAGTGACCTCTCCCGCCTCTCACCTGGTGGGACTTGTGGTCTCTACACGTTACCTGGAACTTATGCTTACCTTGCATGTTACAAAACTCTCCTAGAGGCACTTCTTAAACATTTCAGTGTGTGTATGGGCAATATATGCCATATGCCACGGCAAGACATTAACATGTTTAGAAGGGTTTTTGGAGAAAAGTATTCTTCCCTCTAATGTCTGTCCCTAGGGTGTCATTAGTCATGAATGCTGCTTACCAGTGCTTCCCCTCCCAGGCACCCATATATTTGCATTTCCTGGTCCTCCTGTGGCTCAGGGGATCATGGACAAGTGCTGACCAAGGACTTGTGAGCAGCAGTGACAGATGGCTGGAGTAGCTAATTGTCAGCTCCAAGACCTCCAGGGCTTGCTCTGGTCTGATAACCAGCAGTGTTTGAGGTGGGGGGTGCTTTGTCAGCCTCGAACCCTGAATGATCTATAAGCAGAGAAGCCTACTGTCCCATGCTGATTTTCTATAGATGAAACATAAACCTCTGCTATTTAAGCTACTTAGATTTTGGAGGCTGTTTGTTACTGTAGCATAGCCTAGCCTCTCCTGACTGAAACACCCAGCCTCTAGGTTCCTCTTCTAAGAGGCACCTGCTCATAGCATTTTCTTGGGTAGCCTTCCAGATACAATCAAAACAGATACTGGAAAACACATAATAACATACAATATATGCTATTGTGTCTTGCTTTTTTTTCACTTAATACATCTTGGAGATACTTCCATAACAATATATAAATATCTGCCTCATTCTTTTTTAACACCCACGTTATATTTCACTCAAAGTGTGGTACCATAATTTATTTAAACAACACCCCTTGTTGGATATTTACTTTTCAATCTTTTGCTACTAAAACAGTGCTGCAATGAATAACTTGGTATCTGTGTCATTTCAGATTCATGCAATTATATTTCTAGAGCAAACTAGGCACTCTGTGTCTTAATTTATAAAATGGGAATAATAATAGGACCTACCTGAAGAGGTTGCTGTGTGTGGGTTAAATGACTTAGTACAGGTGAGGTGCTCTAGCATGTAGCAAATGCTTCGTGAATGAATGAATGAATGAATGAATGAATGAATGAATAAAATATGTAAAAATGTAAGTAAATATTATTCTTATATGGACTTTCAGGTAAATCAGTGAGATAAAAATGAGCAAAACAAAATTCCTAAATGAAGTCACATTCAGTGAACAAAAGGATTGAAAATGTTCGTGTCCCGTTATTATTAATATATATGCGTTGTTATTAAATACACCATATATAGCAGAGTTTCCTTCATGTATTCATCCACTTGTTCATTCTCTTTGTCATTGGACAGTTTTATCTTTTGAGCATCTGCTGTGTGTTACCTATTCTGCTAGGATCAGGGAATATCACGGTGAACCATAGGCAAACGCATACGCTGTTCTCATCCCCACGTTACCCAAACGTCAAAAATAAAAATAACGCTATTTTGTGTGTCACCCAAGAGCTTCCTCAACATTGCTCCTTTTTACAGATGTGCAAGCGTCATCACAGTCAATTTAGAACATTTCATCACCACAAAAAGAAATCTATACCCTTTAGCTGTCAATTTCCTATTTCCTTGTTTCACTAGCCTGGTCAACCACCAGTCTATTTTCTGTCTCTATCAATTTGCCTATTCTGGACATTTCATATGAATGGAATCACATAATATGTTACCTTTTGTGACTGGCTTCTTTCCGTCAGCATAACGTTTTCAAGGATCATCCATGTGGTAGCGTGTGTCAGAGCTTCATTATTTTTTATAGATGAATAATATTTCATTGTATGGATATATCACATTTTGTTTATCATTTCTCAGTTGATGGACATTTGAGTTGTCTTCACTTTTTGGCTACTGTGAATATTGCTGTTCTGATCATTTGGGTACAAAGTTTTGTGTAGGCGTATGTTTGCGATTCCCTTGGGCATGTACTTAAGAGTGGAACTCCTGGGTAAAATGCTGACTCTGCACTTAACTGTTTGAGGAATTGCCAGATGGTTTTCCAGCAGCTGCACCATGTTACCTTCCCACCAGCAGTATATGAGGGCTCCAGTTTCTCTACATCCTCACCAACACTCGTTATTATCTAACTTTTAGAGTGACATTCCTGTCCTTAATCCTGAATGAAACAGTCTCTAAATAAGGAGAGCACTTCAGACTTGATAAAGCCTTCTCCTGGACCAACATGATAATCCTAGCGATTGTTTCCATTTCTATAAGGTGTGCCAATTTGGAAAGCATTTTCAGATGTAGCAACTCATAGCATCCCCCAATATCCCTGAGTCAGCTAAGGGAGATGCTCTCATTCCCATTTTATAAATGAGGAGACTGAGGCCCACATGGAGTGTCCTGATGAGTTCACACATTAGGACCAGTTCACACATCAGGACCAGAAACCCAGGTTGTCCCACCCCTGGGCCACCCCACAGGGAGCACTGTTTGAGGCATTTCATCCAATATACCAGCCAGCTTGACCAGTTGCTCTATAATTATTCAGAGGACATTAGAACAACCTGATGTTGCCATTTTAACACACTGGCTTACTCGGAAGTTTTAAATTAGTTTTGAACAATTTTGTTGAGAAAGCTGAGTTGAGCTTTTTTGTAGTGATTTCCAGCAGTGAAGGAAGAGGTCACGCCACCGAGGCCTATGAGCAGGGTCTATTGTTTAGCATCTCAGGGCCCCAGCTCGTCACAGGAAATCCACAGCAAGGTGAAGGTCGTGCTTGCCAAGTCTTTGAAAGCAGTTCCTCCTGCCCAAGTGTTCCTTACAGAAGCAGCAATCCACCCAGACTTCCCAGGGCACTTTCTGCAGCACAAAGAGAGAAAATATTTTTTGGATGAAACGTGGCTCTGAGGTTGACATGCAGAGGCGAAGACTCAAGGGACACTTCATCTTTGAAAATGAACTGAGTAACACTGGAAACTGCAAGAATGCTCAACGAGAGTTGGTTAATAAACTATGGCCCATTGATAGATACACTCCAATCATCTATTGAAAAATCCCATTTTAGAAACATGCTTGATGGCCTGAAAAAATGTTTATTACATATGATTAAGTGAAATAAGAAGGTTACTACTATATAGAAGTAGTTCTTAACTGGGGTGAAATGCCCATGGACATCTGAGAGTATCTGGAGACATTTTCAGATGTTATAAATTGGATGCGCTACTGGCATGCATGAAGCAGAGGGATGCCACTGGGCAAACTATAGTGCACAGGGCTGGCTCTCACAACAAATAATTATCCAGTCCAATGACGGTAGTGCTGAGGTTGAGAGACCCTGCTATATAATACATATCAATGATTTCCATTTTTGCTGCATATATTTAAAAGAACGTTTTCTTCTTGTTTAAGGGAATAGGTAGATTATGTGAACAGTTTTGGTTCCTCTGTAGTTTCCAATCTCTTCAAACAAAAACTATGTATTACTTTGCAATCAGTTAAAAAGTAAAATAAGATCAACTAATGACAGTTACAAATAGGGAAAGTCCTGTCAGTGAGAGTCACTTATTTTTTATTTTTCAAACTCAGTCTAGTTTAGTCATGAGCGGCCCTTGGTTTGTGCCTCAGTCATGTCATCTCTCTGAGCCTTGGTGTCCTCTTCTGTGAAGTTGACTTTTCATATTTGTGTTTTACTTCTTCCTGCTGTCATTTCTCGCTCTCTTCAAGCTCAGTTTAGCAAACATGAGTGATGCTTCTGCAGTACAGAAGACATGTTCTAGATTCATGCCTGGGACCCCATCCACAACCTGGGAGAGGGGCTGCGATGTGCACAGGTGAACTGTGGCTTCTAAATCTGTAAACGAGGTCTGACAATAGTAAATACTCTCAGGGAGTTGTTGGTGAGGATTAATGAACTAATGTAGGTAAGTGTCTGCCACATAGTAGGCCCACAACAAATAGTATCTTATTCCCCTTAAGGGTATCATAAAATAGGGCTTATTTTCAATATTACTTAATTCATGTATTTATTTATTCATTCATTCATTCAACAAATATTAATTTGAATGCCTACTCTGTGCCAGGCACTGTTCTGGTTGCTGATAGGTCAACAGCAAAGAAAACAGTATTTTTAGCTGTATTAGTTATCTATCAGTTATCTATTATTGTGTAAGAAATTACATCAAACTTACTGGCTTAAAAAACACACATTTACTATCCCATAGTTTCTGAGTCAGGAATTCAGGACCAGTTTACCTGGGTGGCTGTGGAGCTCAGGGTGTTTCATGATGACACAGTTGGAATGAACACAGCAGGGGCTGCCGTCTCATGTGAAGGCTCAAGTGGGACTGGAGGATCTACTTGCAGGACGGCTCGCTCACGTGGCTGTTGGCAGGAGGCCTCAGTTCCCCTGCATAGGGCTGCTTGACCATCCTTACTACATGGCACCTGGCTTCCCCCAGAGTGAGTGATCTGAGAGGCATCTAGGTGGAAGCCAAATGGGCTTTGACAAGCAGGTCCCAAAGTCACACGGTCAAGTCCATTTATCCTGTTTGTTACAAGTGAGACACTAAATCTGATCTACACTTGGGAAGAGTAATTGGCTTCCATGTCTTAAAAGAAGGACTGCCAAAAAATTGACAGAAATAGTTTTAAACCACCACACTGTCCTAAAGTAGATAATAGCCTGGTGGGCAGATTTAAAACAGCAGAAAACTTTGAAAATGCAGAAAATCACACGAAGAAAATATGAATAAATTGCTCCCACAATCCTACCAACAACAAAAAAATCTATTCATGTTCATGACTTACCCCAGCTTTATTGAAAAATAGTTTATATTCAGTAAAACATGCCTACATTGAGAGTGAAGTTTGACAATTGTGTACAGTTATGTAATCACCATCACGATCAAGATACAGAACACTCCCATCACGTCAGAGCTTCCTGGGCTCCTTCTCAGTCAATTCGCAGCACGTATCCCTGGCCCTAACCAACCACTAATCTGCTCTCTATCACTAGTGATCAGTTTTGCCTGTTCTACAGCTTAACCGAAACCAAACAGCATGCATTCTTTTTTGAGCCTGGCTTCCTTCATTCAGCGTAATATTTTAGAGATTCATCTATGTCATTGCAGACACCAACAGTTGTTTCTTGTTTGTTTGCTTTTCAAAAAATTGCTGAGTAGCAGCACCTAAGTACATAAAACAAATATTGACTGACATAAAGGGAGCAATCAACAGTAACACAATCATAGCAGGGGACTTTACCACCTCATTGTCACCAATGGACAGAACTTCCAGGCAGAAAATCAGTAAGAAAACAACAGCCTTAAATGACACACTAGACCAGATGGATTTAATTGATATTTTTAGAGTATTTTACCCCAAAGCAACAGAATATACATTCTTTTCAAGAGCACATGGAATATTGTCCAAGATAGACCACATTTTAGGCCATAAAACAAGTCTCAATAAATTTAAGAAGATTGAAATTATATCAAGCATCTTCGCTGACCACAATGGTATGAAATTAGATATCAATGACAATAAAAAAAAAAAGGAAAAGAAGAAGAAAATCCTCAAAAACATACAAACACATGGAGGCTAAATAACATGTTACTAAACAATGAATTGGTTAACAATGAGATCAAGGGGAAAAATCAAAAGATACCTTGAGACAAATGAAAATTAAAATACAATGACTCCAAACCTATGGGACACAGCAAAAGCATCCTAAGAGGGAAATTCATAGCAATGTAGGCCTAACTCAAGAAACAAGAAAAGTCCAAATAAACAATCTAACTTTGCACCTAAGGTAACTGGAAAAAGAACAACAAACAAAACCCAAAGTGAGTAGAAGGAAGGAAATTATAAAGATCAGAGCAGAAATAAATGAAATGGAGGCTAAAAAAAAAAAAATACAAAAGATTACTGAAACCAAGATCTGGTTAGTTGAAAACATAAACAATATTAATAAACATTAATAAGACTTACCAAGAAAAAAAAGAGAGAAACCATATAAATAAAATCAGAAATGAAAAAGGAGAAGTGACAACAGACACCACAGAAATACAAAAGAAAAATTAAGAAAATACTATGAGCAGTTATACACTGATAAATTGGACAATCTGGAAGAAATGAATAAATTCCTAGCACATACAGTCTTCCAATGCTGAATCAAAAAGAAACAGAAAATCTGAACTGACCGATTATTACTAATGAAATCAAATCAATAATCAAAAAACTTCCAACAAACAAAAGTTCTGGACCAGATGGCTTCACAGGTGGATTTTACCAAACATTCAAAAAAAGAATTGACATCTATTCTTCTTAAACTATTCCAAAATATTTAAAAGGAAGGGAGGCTCCCAAGCTCATTCTATGAGGCCACCATTACCCTGACTCCAAAACCAGACCAAGACCTTACAGTAAAAGAAAAGTATAGGCTGATATCCCTGATGAACACAGATGCAAAAATCCTCAACAAAATATTAGCAAACCAAATTCGGCAATACATTAAAAAGATCACACATCATGATCAAGTGTGATTTATTTCTGGTATGCAAGTTTGTTTCAATATCTGCAAATCAAGTAACATGATACATCACACAAAAATGAAAAATAAAAATCATATGTTTATATCAATAGATGCAGAAAAAGCATTTGACAAAATCCAGCATCCAGTTAAGATTAAAAACTTTCAGGAAAGTGGGAATAGAGGAAACATATCTCAACATAATAAAATCTACATATGACAAAATCACAGCTAACATCATACTTAATGGGGAAAAGCGAAAAAACATTCCCCTTTAGATCAGGAACAAGACAAGGATGTCCACTTTCACCACTTTTATTCAACACAGCACTGGAAGTTCTAGCCACAGCAATCAGACAAGAGAAAGAAATAAAAGACATTCAAATTGGAAAGAAAGACATAAAACTGTCATTATTTGCAGATGACATGATACTATATATAGAGAATCCCAAAGATTCCACCAAAAACTATTAGAACTGATAAATGAATTTAGTAAAGTAGCAGGACACAAAGTTAATATTCAGAAATTGGTTGCATTTTTATACACCAACAATGAACTATCAGAAAGAGAAATTAAGAAAATAACCCCATTTACAATTGCATCAAAAAAATAAAATACCAAGGAATAAATTTAACTAAGGAAGTAAAATACCTGTACTGAGAAAATTACAAGATATTGAAGAAAGAAATTAAAGAAGATACAAATAAATGGATGCATATGCCATGCTCATAACTAGGAAGAACTAATATAGTTAAAATGTCCATACTACCCAAAGCAGTCTATAGATTCAATGCAATCCCTATCAATATACCAATGGAATCTTTCAAAGAACTAGAGCAAATAATCCTAAGATTTATATGGAACTATAAAAGACCCCAGATAGCCATGGCAATCTTGAGAAGGAAGAACAAAGCTGGAGGTATCATGCTACCTGATATCAAACTATACTACAAGACCATAGTAATCAAAACAGCATGGTCTTAGCATAAAAACAGACATATAGATCAATAGAACAAAATAGAGAGCCCAGAAATAAATTTATTCCTATCTAGTAATTTTATCTATGACAAATGAAGCAAGAATATGCATTGGGATAAAGACAGTCTATTCAATAAATGATGCTGGGAAAATTGGACAGATACATGCAAAAAATAAAGAAAGAAACTAGACCACTTTCTTACACCATATACAAGAATAAACTCAGAATGAATTAGACTCAAATATAAGGCCCCAAACCATAAAACTTCTAGAAGAAGAAAAAAAAGTAAATTCTCAGACATTACCCTTAGTATTATTTTTACTGATATATCTGCTCAGGAAAGGGAAACAAAAGAATTTTTTTTAAAAAAGGGACTACATCAAACTAAAAATTGTTTTCACAGTAAAGGAAACCATCAACAAAACAAAAAAACATCCTACTGACTGGAGGAGGATATTTGCCAATGATACATCTGGTAAGGGGTTAATATCCAAAATTTATAAAAAACTCATATAGCTCAACACCAAAAAACCAAACAATCCAATTAACAAATGGGCAGAGGACCTGAATAGACATTTCTCCAAAAAGGACACACAGGTGGCCAACAGACATATGAAAAGATGCTCACCATCACTAATCATCAGAGAAATGCAAATTAAAACCACAATGAGCTATCATTTCACACCTGTCAGAACAGCTATCATCAATAAATCAACTAACAAATATTAGCGAAGATGTGGAGAAAGGGAACCCTCATGCACTGTTTCTGGGATTGAAAATAGGTGCAGCCACTATGGAAAACAGTTTGGAGGTTCCCCCCAAATTAAAAATAGAACTACCTTATGACCCAGCAATTCCACTTCTGGGTATTTAGCCAAAGAAATGCAAAACACTAATTTAAACAGATATACAAGTATATGTTCCTATGTTCACTGCAGTGCTATTCACAATAGCCAAGACATGGAAACAACTGAAATGCCCATCAATAGATGACCAGATAAAGAAACTGTGGTACATGTATACAATGGAGTAGTACTCAGCCATAAAAAAGAATGAAATATTACCATTTGCAACAACATGGATGGACCTAGAGGGTATTATGCTTAATGAAGTAAGTCAGACTGAGAAAGACAAATACCATATGATCTCACTTAACTGTGGAATCTAAAGAACAAAATAAATGAACAAACAAAACAGAAACAGACCCATAGATTCAGAGAACAAACTGATGGCTATTAGATAGGAGGGGGGTGGGAGGGCCAGGTGAGAAAGCTGAAGAAATTAAGAAGTACAAATTGGTAGTTACAAAAGAGTCACGGGGATGTAAAGTACAGTATGGGGAATATCGTCAATAATACTGTAATAACTATGTATAATGTCAGGAGGGTAATAGATTTATTAAGGTTATCACTTTGTGAATTTCTAATCACAATGTTATTCTGTAATAAAACTAATAAAAAAAAGAAACAATTGTTCACCACTAAAAAACATACATAAAAATAAAATAAAATTGTTGAGTAGTTTTGCTTTGTCTAGATGCACCACATTTTGTTTATCCATTAGCTATTGATCCTTTCTTATTATGGTTATTTTCTACAATTTCTCTGTATTTCTGTGTCCCTCTATCAGTGTATAACAACAGGTATTCTGTTATTGAATGATGCCCCCCACCTTTTTTTTCCCACTTAGCAAATAATTGCCATGAAGCTTTCCCTTGAGGGCTGGGTTTGGGCAGGATGACACAGTCCAAGGGCATCTCTTCTTCCTGGTCTATACTTGTTGAGATCTTAGGAGCTTTTAAGGTGTACGTTTCTCTTCTCTCAGCTGATGGAGATGTTGTGGGAGTGTGTGTGTTGAGGTGCTCCAGGTATTTATTTATCAGTGGGATAAATAGGTAGGTAGGCCATGATCTGACAAAATTGCCATATGTTGGAAGGGTTGAAGGAGGCATTTTCTTTTGTGGAAGGAAATGTGTTGATTGGAACTGTGACTGTGTGCTACCTAATGTCCCCTGTGGGACCCAGCTCACACTTCAGCCAGCGCTGAGCTCGGACATGGCCACTCTGTACATGTCCTTCAGGGCAGCTGTCATAGTCTGTAATATCTCATTGGTTTGTTTCTTTGCCTCTTGAATCTCTGCCTGCCTGATGCCCCAGTCCCGGAGGCCACGAGTGTTGACCGCTAACAGCTCTCAGCTACCTCTTCTCTGCAGAGCTGCCTGTGGCTGAACAGGAGCCGCCGAGACTAGAAACTATATGCACATGCCTACCCCCAGACTATGGCCAGCGATGGACTCAAGGTGGAACCAGCTCTGGCGTGCAGCTCATCTCCAGAGCTCCCACTGAGACCACCTCCTGGCTCAGCCCTTCTCCTGTCCTCTCCTGCTTCCCCGACTCCCTAACCTGAGGGCCCTTTCCCTGCAAAGCACTGTCACAGGATTCCTGGAAACTCGCCTGAAATACTTCAATGTTGTACCCCTCACGTTTCTTCCTACTGTGTGTTGGTGAAAAAGCCTTTTAAACAATCTGAACCCCGGAGTCTTACCTGGAAAATGGGAAAAATGGATTCAGAATGGTGTGAGGGTCAAAGGGGATAATGTCTTACCAACGAACATGACCCCTATGACTCTACTATGACCACTATTTGTGTGGAAGAATACACGTCAACAAGCAAGCAGTGCGCCCCTATTGGTTGGAGCGTAGCTAGTGATTTCCATTTTCTTACTTTTGCTCATCTGTATGTTCTAATTTTTCATCACTTGATTTGTTTTATTTGTATACCATTATTATTATTATTTATTTATTTATTTTTAAAGATCTGTACCACTAAGAAGAAAGCAAATCAGAATGTGCAAATGAGTGATGCCATGAGAGGGACAACCACGAATCAGGTTCTAATAACTCAGGTTTAATTTATAAAATGCACACAATTTTGTTAAACCCTGATTTATGAATCAGGTCTACATTATAAAATAAGAAATGAATAATTTGCTTATTTCCGCAATTGTAGCACTTCCTTGCAAATTCCTGTGACCTACCACACAGGGGATCTCAACTTCTCAGTATGTCAGAAACGGTGGCTGAGAATGTTGGATGGAAAGGCAAGGCCCTTCAGGAGGAGGAAGCAGGCAGGGAGAGAGGCAGGCTGGTCTGGATCCAAATTGGGAATAATAATATTAATAATAACAGCAGCTAGAATTTTTCCTAAGCTTTTGCTTTATGCCAGATATAGTTCTGAAACACTTTTCATGAATTAACTGCTTCCACTCAGTAGGAACCCTGTAAAGTGAACACTCTTATGATCCCACTTCACAGAAGGGAAAACTAAGACTCAGAGAGGATAAGGAACCAGGTTGTGAGGGGTACAGTCATGGTTGGGATCCAGGCCACGCGTGGTGATACCACATTACTTGAGAGCAAACCCTAGATCTGCTGCTGGGGAGCATGCCCAACTCTCCGGGACCCAACCTGGGACTTAGGTACATGCTTAATGAAGCCTGGACTCCATTGAACTGGCGTTAAGAATTCTTGGAAATGTGTACAATTTGCTGTCTTCTTTCCAAGCTATAAAAGTGCAGCTAATGGAAAGGGTGGACTCAAAAAATGAAAAAACCCTGCACCCTCAAAAACTGACTAGCGTTGCTGTCTTGCCTTCCTGACAGAGGTTCCTGGAGTTTGTAACATGTCACCTGGGTGTCAAACAGCACACGTCAAACCCCAGGGGGTTCAGCCAAATTGAGTAGTCCGGGAATGAAGTCAAGAAAGAGAAGGAAAGGAGGGAAAGTGAAAGCCCATGGGTGCCAGAGTGAAGTTCAATCAGAATCCAGGCAAGAATCAGAATGATTGATTGAGAAAGAGCCAAATGCTGGGGTCTCAGCTAAGGACTTAATAGATATAATTTCCCCCTGATTCCAAGGGGAATTACGTCAGAAATATCATCCCCGTATCTCCATGATACCGTAGGTGAAGAAACTGAGGCTCAGAGAAGTTGAGTAACTCACATTAGGTCACACAGCTGGTCATCAATCAGGATGGCTGAAGTTCTGCTGCTAAACAAACAACCCCAAATCTCAGTGGCTTAAAAGGACAAAAGTTTAATTATGCTCATGCCATATGCTCATTGTAGATTGTTGGGACATTTAAATCACTCAGGGACCCAGGCTGATGGAGCAGCTGCCATCTTGGACTCTGCTGGTAGCTGTGACAGAGGGAGCAAGGGAACTGTCAAAGGTGTCATGCCAGAAATTAAATAATCTGGCCTAGAACTGTTGCACTCAGGACTCATTGGCTGGAATTAGTTTTGTGGTCTGAGAAATGCAATCCTGCCATGTGCTTAGAAGCTCAGAAGAATTGGGGACAAAAGTCTTCATGTAGCACCAGTAACTACCATCATTAGTTAAGATGGTGGAACCAAAATCTGAACCCATCTCTGCTTGACTCTAGGTCACTGTGTGCCTTCTGAAAAAGTGGGCTCCTAGAAGTTACCTTCACACATCTCATGGGACCCCCTTTGATCCCTTCTACCTTGAACTAAACAATCCTATGCTTCTCTAAGGAGCAAGTATGTCTAGGTGGGCATGTGGGTACAAGCAGGACCTCAGGGGCCTCAGTTCTGAAGAAAGCTTGTCTCATTTGCCATTATATTAAGCCATTGAATGCATAGCAAACTTCATTCCAAGATAAAAGCAAAATGTTTTCTAGAGAAGAACAATTCCCCAGGGACCCAATTTCTAATTCAGCCCATGAATTAGGTTCAGGCTCAGCTGCTACACAACAAAAATACTCCTCAGGACAGTGGCTCACACAAGTGGAGGCCGGTATCTCTCTTAGTACTGGGCAGTCCCGTGTGGCTAGCTGTGCTCCACAGAGTCACGCAAGGATCCAGGTTCCTTCAGCAATCCTCCTGCTGTCATCTCCTTGGGTGATGTTCTTGCCCACATGATGGAAGCTGACCCACCACTTCCATGCACAGACAGGATGAGCAGAATAGAGGACAGCAATTCCTCACAAGAAAATGACATGGAATTGCATACCTCCTGGGTGAGAAGGCAGTCACGTGACCACATCCAGCTGAAGGGGAGGCAGGGAAGAGGAGTCTCTAGCATGGTGGCCGTGTGTCCCACTGAGACTTCAGGAAGGGCATCTATTACTAATAGGAAGGAGGGATGAGCCCTGCCTCCTCCTCATCTCCCCCACATAATTGTCCTTCGAACCTCTCCGCTACTGATTTCTCATCAGCCTGGTTTCCATGCCATCTTGCTGCCAGGTAAGATATCTCCCAACCCCCTCTGTGCTACCTTCCATGGGTATATTAATCAGCTCAGTCTGCCATAACAAAACACCACAGCCTGGGTGGCTTAAACAACAATTATTTCCCATAGTTCTGGAGGCTGGAAGTCCAAGATCAAGGTGCTAGCAGGGTTGGTTCCTCGTAAGGGTGACCTTCCTGTCTCATAGACAGCCACCTTCTCCCTCTGTCCTTACATAGTAGAGAGAGTGTGATCTCTCTCTTCCTCTTATTATAAAGCCACTAATCCCATCATGAGCGTCCTACCTTCATGAACTCATCTAACCCTAATCATCTCCCAAAGACCTCACCTCCAAATGCCATCCCAGTGGGGGTAAGGGCTTCAACATATGAATTTGGTGGGGGGCACGCCATTCAGTCAATAACAATGAGGCTGTACGAAGCTCTTCGTCCAAACCCCATCCGGTCCTACTGCCCACCAAGCTCTGGCTGTGCCAGGATTGTACAAACACACGACATGACTCCATTGTTCCTTACACATTAGTTACTATTTACATGATGGATTACATGGGCAGGAGAGAGGAATGGAAGCCAGAAACCCCAGGGACCAAATTCCACCCAGGTTGATGAATAAACCTCCTTTTCCAGCCCAGACCCTGAGGAGCTGATGTATAGGAATGCAAATTTGTTAGAAGCCAATGACCATCTCCTCAGCAGTTCCAAATATCTCGAGGGCTTCCCAGCCCCGTCCAACATCTCACTGCCAAGTTAAACACATGCATCCACTCGGTGAATGTGCACCCAGACGTCCAAGGGTGCAAAAATAGAAGAGAGACCAACCAGGCTGCTCTCAGAGAGCAGCCTCTCCAGGATCTCTGAGAGCACGGGGTGGAGGGTGGGGGGCTGATGCAGAAGCCCCAGGCTGTGTGAAATAGTATTCATGAGCTCAATCTCCGACAAGACTTGCAACCTATTTTGGGGATAAATGGCTGCTCAGAAAGGTTCCCACCTCCTTGTATAAATGTGATTTCACACTCTACTCAAAATGCCCCAGGAATTGGTGACCAAAAAATGGGCGCTCAGATGGGCTTCCCCCATGAACAGTTCCTTGTGCCTCGCCATTGGACAGCTTGGGAAAATTACCTTTCCTATCCTTTCAGGAGCTCCTCTGACCCGGTTGGTCTCCCAGAACTGAGCTGGAGCACATACTCTTCCAGCCGAATGGCCGATCCACTGGTCGCCCTCCCACCTTTGCTTAGGCTGTGCCATATCACCCTGAAAGCTGTCCTTGCTGCACCAGAGTCCTTTCTTATTTAAACCTTCCTCTGCTTTCCCAGCCCTTCTCAAATGCTACCTCCTCCTGGAAGCCCTCTGAGATCACCAGTTCAGCCCTGTTTTTATCTCTTGTCAATGTCTTGAGTTGTTCTTGCTGTTCCCTCCAGCCAGACTGCTTGGCCAGTGCTCTCTGAGTGCTGGGGCGAGGAACCTGTACAGAGTCACATAACAATTGTTAAGCCCAGTGTAGGGACAGAGCCCCAGAGAGCAGTTTCCAGGCTCTCGGCCTCACATGGAAAGGTCCTGGCTGAGGTAGTAAATGGCCAACTGTGATTGGATGGCCATCAGCTGTGGCTAGTTGGCCGTCAGCTGTAACCAGTGAGCCACTGGCCACTAATATAACTGCCGTGGCTACCCTAACAGAAAATGGGGGCTAGCAAGAAGATGGTGGCTGAGCTGGTAAGCGCGGATTGCAGAGAGGCGGATGCCACCAGCGAGAATATAGTGGTATGACTCCCCTACCTATGGCTCCATGGGTGTGCCTTTTTGGCCTCACCATATCCTGAGTGCTTATGTGGGGAGTGGAACAGGAGACCCCACCGGACGCCTTGCATGACAAGTGGAGCAGTGAGCAGGGTCTCCCACATGACACCCAGGCTCAGCTCATCAATAGCTACATAACCCTGGGCAAGGTACAAACAACCTCTCTCTGTGCCTCAGTTTCCCCATTGCTAGGAGGGTCCGTAGATGGGTGAGGCACTGAGACCAAGCCCAGCCCCAAGCTGATGGTGTGTGTGTGTGATCTTGCAGTTATGCTGTGGCCCCTGCCCAGACTTCTCCTCCTTCCCCTACCCCAGGACTGAGGCCCACACAGGAGAGCACAGTGAGACGAAGCAGGACGGGTGTGGGGATTGCGGTTGAGGTCTTGTAGAGGTAGAGGTTTGGAGTCCAGGTCCAGGACCTAGGCTATTATACTGGGAACTGGGCAGGGATTTGGATGGAGGAGTGACACATTCAGAACTGCAGTTAGAAAGGCGGGTGGCAGGGGGTCTGTAACCTGTCACTCACAGGGCTGCAGGGAGGATGGCACACAGCTCTGAATGCAGAGTGCCAGGGCCAGACCCTGCCTGCAATTGCTGCTTTTTGTGCTTGAGCTCGCTGCCCTTGATGCTGAGTAGACCCTCCTCAAAGGTTTGCTTTGTGGATGGAAACAGAAGGCCCTGCGTTCCTAGTGCCCAGGGAGAAACGCGGCTGGCTACCAGCCACAAGGCAATGCCAGGCTCCTTCTGGACCATTCCTTGGCAGAGCAAAGTCTGTGCCATTCCTGGCACACATAAGACAAAAACCTGACGTTCGCTAGGCACACACCCAAGAACTTGGGGGAGTCTCTGAACTTGGGAATGCCACCATTTCCAAGACCTGCAGCTTCAGGGAGGTCCAGGGGAGGAAAGATGACGCAGCCGGGCACTGGCTGCTCAACTGGACTGAGGCTGTGTTACCTGGGTGAATTACTTAAGCTCTCTGGGCTTCTTATCTTAATTTGGTTCTCCTGGAAGCAGAGTCCGTGATGAGGATTTGAGCGAGAAGTTCATTTTGGAGGAGGTCACAGGAAGCACACTCCGGCAGTGGGGAGGTGAGACCAGTGCTGGTATGTTGTAGTTACCAACGTGGGTCAGCAGAGCTTCAACCCACTGAGAAAACTCTAGAAGCCAAAGGCAAACACCAACTTCAGAAGCACCCAGAGTGGTATCAAGGGAGCTGGGGTATCTCTACTCTCATCTCTATAATCATCGCTGGGGGCTGCGTTGCAGGAGGTTTACTTCTCAGCCCTCAGGCTGGCTCAGGCAGGTGCTGGTTCTGGGGCTCAGGTCAGACTGCAGGGAAGGGTTAGGGTGAGGGCTAAGAGTGGGGTTCCAAGAATATCTGCCGCAAATGGATGAAATAGGGGCAGTCTCAGGATGAGTGCAAGAATAAATGAGATAATATATGTCAAGTGTTAGCAAGATGCTCAACACTGAGTAAAAACTCAGTAGATGTTAGCCCTTCCTAATTTTGAGAGTTTGGAGCTTGTCAGGTGAGTGATTTTTCCCTTACTTGAAAGGTGAGAGGAGAAAGGCAAGATGTTTATTCCCCCATGTCTCTCCCTGATGGGTCACTGGATGCATCCTCCTATCCAGGGCTCCGAATGGGTGGCCGTCTGCACGCATCATAGTCTTGGGTTTCTAGTAACCCTGCCCCTTCCCCTCCAGTCCAGGGTCTGTGCCATCCTGTGATTTCCCCAACACCCTTTGTAGAGAGTCTTCTTTTATTAAACTCCCTTCCACTGTCTCCTGCCTGGGCCCTGACTGACCACTAGCTCACCTATGCATGCAGTGGACACTTGTCATTCTTTTTGGCTGCCCAGCACCCTACCTGTGTTTGGGGAATCTCCCTCCTTTTGGTTATGAAGGGAAGTGAGGAGGGCAGAGCTCGGACAAAAGTGGAAATTCCAGGTTGTCACCATTGCAGCTTCTCTGCATCTGGGATGGGCGCACATGGCCTGGGCTCCACTGGTCAGACACATCCTCGCTGGACATTAAGTTGGGAGCTCGTGGTTGTCACCAGTTCTCTCTGACAAAGGTGGCTGGGGAAAGGTGGGTACTGGGCTGCACCACCCAGATGCCCCTTGAGAAAGGACTTACCCCAGGCTCTGAGTGGACGTCCAGCAGACAAACTATCTTTGGGGATGGCTGTAGCAGAAGAAATGCACCTCTTCCAAGGTAAAGCCCCATTTTGTGTGAGAGCTGTACCCACTGACTCATCTCAGCCACTCACTCCGTCTGGACTCAGGAGAGCTCTGAAAGGCCAGCCCAGCTCCCAGCTCCCCACGGGGGTGGCTGTGTCCT
The DNA here is from genome assembly GCF_036562045.2 of Rhinolophus sinicus. Classification (NCBI taxonomy): domain Eukaryota; kingdom Metazoa; phylum Chordata; class Mammalia; order Chiroptera; family Rhinolophidae; genus Rhinolophus; species Rhinolophus sinicus. Next base: position 19,062,474 of record NC_133760.1, read on the forward strand.
TTTTTGGGACTGTCTCAAAGATCAACCTCTCCCTGTGACCAATTCTGTTTTCCCCTCCTTGCTCCCAAGACCTTTCCCTGGTAATCTGCCCCCATACTAACCCCCATCTCAAAGTCTGTTCCCAGGGGTTCCCAACCCCGGGGCAGGCTTGGCGAGGTTGGAAACAGTATCTGGCACATCAGCGATGGTGGGCAAGGCTCAGTGGCTGAGTGCTGTGGCAGATTGTGTTAGTTCTGTCTGCAGAACGTCTCAGTTTGATTCTCCAGCACTCCCAGCAACGATCAGCTATAACAGGATCCTTGAACAAACTCCTTTTCTCTTTTTATCAGGGAGAGACAGTTCTTGCAGCTTTCAATAACTCTGACTGCTGGTTGATGCTTAACAGTTGAATGCTTAGATGCTAACAGGTCTACAGCAGGATTTTCACAGATGCCCATAAATGGGTTATAGGGAGATAGCTAATCCTCCCCCAACAACAACTGGATCAAGTATGCATGATATGATGCATATATGAATTATTCACATAATTTCTGGAAGAGTGTGCAGAGCTTCAAATCAGATTCCCAAAGGACATTTTGATTACCGCTAAATGTCTACTATAGTGTCCCTCAGTCCTTCCTATGGCCTGGGCGGGGTGCTCTGTCCCATTCAAGGAGGCCAATTGCTATATAGTCAGTCATGTGCCGATTTACGATGGGGATACATTCTGAGAAATGCATTGTTAGGCAATTTTGTTGTTGTGTGACTATTGTAGAGTGCACTTATACAAAGCTGGATGGTATGGCTTACTACACACCGAGGATACATGATATAGGCTATTTCTGTTCAGCTACAAGCCTGAGCAGCATGTTACTGCACAAAACAGCATGGGAGTAAATCAAGCACAAGAGAAAATGATGCAATGAAGAGACATGGTAGACATGGGATGCATGAGGTTGCTGCCAGCGTAACACGGCACACTGTTTTACAGCAAACTTTTTTATAAGTAGAAAGAGTACACTCTAAAATAACAATGAAAGTATAGTATAATAAATACATAAACCAGTAACATAGTCATTTATTATCATTATCAAGTGTTATGTACTGTCCATAATTGTATGTGCTGTCCTTTTATACAACTGGCAGCACAGTAGGTCTGTTTGCACCAGCAGCACCACAGACACGTGAGTAATATCTTGCTCTACGATGTTTCAATGCTACAATGTCACTAGGCAATAGGAAATTTTCAGCTCCATGACAATCTCATGGGACAACAGTTGTATATCTGTCTGTCATTGACAGAAATGTTGTTCTGTACTGCATGACAGTACATTAGATACAACATATGAGTGGAGTCAAGTTTCCTGAGTTCCCTGCTCATAGAGCAGCCTAACACAGGTGGGCTCATAGGTAGTCACTCAGGAGCCCAGGCTCTTTCCACCTTGTGGCTCTGCCTGCCCCTAAGATACTGGGTGCTCTGCATTCAGCACATAGAGAGGAAAGAGAACATGGCCAGACATATACTTCTTCAGCTCCTGGGCCCTTACATTCCTTCTACTCACACTCTGTTAATGAGGACTAGTTTAAGGCACACGTTCCCACCTCTGTGCCTGGTGAGCTGGCAAGTGTAGTTCCTGGCTGGGCAGCCACCTCCCAGCGGCAACTCTAACCTGGCACATTGGTAGACATTAAGCTGCCTTCACCACATTTGGGTTGATAATAACAGAGCCAGTGCCCCACGGAAAGGGATCTTGTTCAACAGGATACACCCAGCAAGGGGTATTATTTATTGAGCAAGGGCTCAATGCCGATCTGTTGAATGAATAAATGAAGGAATAAAGGAATGAATGAAAAAAAGCCACCAGACTCTGTTAAGTCCAGGGAATATTTCCAGGTTGCTCTGGCTTTTTGGAAAGCAATCTCAGTATGGTGCTCCAGTCGAAAAGGAAAAAAGAATTGGCTGGATGAAGATGCCATTTTTCTCTAAGACAGTGGAAGGAAGCGTTTTGACTGTTGTCCAGGATATCCGGAGCGGGGCGGATGAATTTCTTTTCCCAGCCAGGCCTCCTTCCCCAAGGCTGTGTGTTTATTTGGAAGAGGTCTGTTCCTGCTGGAGGACAGGTGTTCTGAGTGCAGCCGACGTGATACGGTTGGAGACCCAGGTCCTGCACTAGCTCGACTGCCTGGAAATTGATGGCTTTTCTTGTTTTTCTGGTGGGAACTGGGTGTTTCCCTGCAAAAGGTAACGTGGCCTGTGGAATATTATTTCCTGAGAAGCACTGGATTTCCCCCCATATTAGTCATCGTAGAATGTATATTATTTTAACTCTTGGACTCAGACCTGTGTTTTAGAGCACTCCAGGCAGAGTGGAAAATTGCCGGTAGGGCCATATGGTTGACAACTTAGGAAAGGGCAGCTCTCTTTTTCTCTCTTGGAGATAATGTGATGCTCCCTGAAGGAGCCGACAAGCCTTTTCCAGGTCTAGGACCTGGCAAATTTTTCGAAGTGGAGTCCATGCCCTTGGTCTCTCACCGGCGGGGTGGGAGTGGAGGAGAGGGAGGTAGCACTCAGTGAGTGCCTGGCTCAGCGGGGCAATCAGTAAGGGTTAGGGGGTCTTATGTATTAGTGACCACCTATTCTGCGCAGGGCACAGGAGATGCCCTGGGGTGGAGGTAGATAGGGAACTCATCTAGGAATGGTAGGCGGGACACAAGTGTTACAAGCTCAGAAAAAGTGACGACACAGTCTTCATAGAAGGGGTGGATCCCCAAGGATGTGGGGAGTTTTCCAGATGAGAACAAGGGTGACCCAGGCATTGGGATCAGGGAGAGCAAGGGCCTGGAGTCTGGAAAGGGCAAGTGTCCTCCGAGAGCTGGAACCATCCCCTGGGCCCTCCCCCCTTTCTTTTCAGCCCCCACCCCCAGCAGACATCCACATCCGGCCAAGTTGCTGGCTGTCTTGGTGGGAGGCCCCAGGCGGCTGCTCAGCAGCGGTGGTGCAGGCCGGGAAAAGGCAGTGAACTTGAGGGCCCCCCACTTATCTGTGGAAGAAAGCTGGGAAGATCCGACTGAAGGTGGAATACAGTAGAGTGGGCCAGAGGCCTATGGGAGGTGACTCGGCCACGGCTGCCTGATGACTACCTGTGGGAGTAGCCACGAGCAGCCTGGCCGGGGCCCTCCCTCTAGCCAGACCCCTCCAGTCCTCTGAGCCTCTTCCTTGGGGAAGCTATAAGCTGATGTTCCCCTCTGGGTGTCCTCCCGTTGGTGTCTGGGAAAATCGTATTGACAATTGGCAGGTGAGGCCAGTGAGACAAGTAAGGCTCCCCAGGTGTTACAGTGAGGGCATGGCAGCCAGGTGGCCCAGGTTCAAATCCCACTCTGTCATTTCCTAGCTCGTGTTCTTGAGCTATTCCCTTCAGAACCTCAGTTTCCCTTTTCGTCACACAGGGAAAGTAGCAGTATCTACCCGATACTGTTATGCAGGTTACATAAGAGACAAATAATGGACACATTTGAGCTCTGGTTTTAAGCTATTGTCTTTGAATAGTTGATGCTTTGAGATCCCCTGTCTTCTGTGTCAAGTACGTCTCCTCTCCTTGTCACGGTCCCCTCTTCTCTATTTATCCTTCTTTCCCTCTTCCCCCCTCCGGTTCTATCTCCTCTTACCCTGATCTTAGCAGCCTGTTCTATTTAAACTTCTCTCAGAGGAGGGAGTGACAGCATCAAGTGTTCTTACCATTCCGGTTCCCTGGTCTGAGAAGGGAAGAAATCAAGAGGAGGGCCTCAGCTAGCCTCAGCTGCCAGATATGCCCTTCATATCTGTTTCATGAACGGCTACTCGGTTCTTAAGGCCCAGATCAAAAGCCTCTTCCTCCAGGAAGTCCTCCCAAACTCCCTTGAGCAGCTGATGGCTGCCTCTTTTTCTCCCCTACAACACAGGCCATTGGCATACTGACCCCTGAGATTCTGTCCCAGCCAGGCTCCTACATTCTCTTGCCTGAGGCCATAGTAACCTGTTGCCACCTGGTGAAAACTCTGGTTCAGGGAGGGGCTGCCAACTCCAGCTCTCTCTACAACCTGTGCCAGTGGAACACCAGAGACTAGTTAAAATAACTAAATAAATATTAAGGGGAAAGTATGGGTAAATGAACCATGAAAACATCAAACGTAACAGGATCCAGCATGAGGAATGTAGGTCGTGTGTCTTCTGCCTACTCTGCTGTCGTCCCAGCCATGTTACAAATGGCACCTTCTCTGAGAGCCACTGCTTCTCTCCCAGCACCTTCTTTCACTCCTTGTTTGTCCTTGCCATTATTTTCCTTGTCACTCTGTTCCTTTTTTCTATAGGAAAGGTCTTCAGATACAAGTTATTATTTGTTGCATACATTTACTATGCAAGCTAAGTGGTTTACACACATACCCCGATGTCTTCCAATGTTCCTGTGGCTTTGTCTCTGTGTGAAACAGCCCTCTGGGAAGCATCGTCTGGCTGCAGAGTGATCCAGAAAAAGGAATTTTAACTTTTATTTCAGGGGTTAGCTGACTGATTCTGTAAAGGGTCAGAGAGCAAATATTTTCTGGTTTGTAGGGCACACAGGCTCTGTCACAACTAGTGAACCCAACTGAACCATTGCAACGCTAAAGCAGCCAGGGACAGCTCATAAATAAATGACAGTGTCTGTGTTCCAATAAAGCTTTATGTACAAAAGCAAATGGTGGGCCGGATTTGGCTGTAGCTTGCTGGCCCTGGCTTTACATGTCTTTTTAAGTCCCAATTCATCCTCAGCACGTCTCATAAAATATTTTCCTCCAGTTTCTAATTCTCTTTGGCATTTCCATAGGTGAGAGCCCCAAGTACTGTGTCGCCCCAGGCAACGTGGCTTTTCTTCCCCAGTTCTCTCTCACCCTTTCTCCCAGTCTTTTTAACACAGATCAGGTGAGCCTCTCTGGCTGGTTTCTTCTCTGTCTCTTTCTGTCCCTCTCTGTCTCTCTCTTTCTCACACACACACACAGGATTTTAACATGGTGCTGGCAGAGGAGAGGGAAGTGAGGCCCGGGTACTGACTGGTGAATACATCTTGTCTCCTCACAGTTTATTAACTCATTCACGTCCCTCAACTGGCTCATGCTTTTGGATGATGATGTCGTTTTACAAAACAGTAAACGGAGGCTCACGAAGCTTCAGCCACTTGTCCAAAGCCAGGCTGTGAGTAAATGATGGGCTGGAATCTACGTTGCGTCTGTACAGCCCCAAAGCTCCCACTCCTGGGGGACGGACCTCCCCCCAGACACCAGGGCTCAGAGCTCCGACCCCTGCCGCCTAGTCTCCTCTTAGCGCTCATCACCATTTCCTGTGTCTTTGCAGGGAATTTGCATCTGGGGCTGAAGACGGCGACAGTCAAGCCCCAAAGCTTTCCTAGGACCCCCCAGGATTGTCTCACATGGGACCCTTCTACACAACGGCAGACAGAGCTGAAGAATTATGGCCAACTGGAAGAAGGGGGTAATCAGAGCATCAGGACCGAACCGGCCGCTTGGCATGTTTTAGGTCCCTTGCAAAGTGCTGTGTACTGAGGAGCTCACTGCTTTGCATTCCTGCTTGCCGAGCGCTGGCACTGTGGGATGGCACTGTTACCCTGTCTAAGGGACAAGGGCTGGGGCTCAGAGAGTCTATGTCATCTTCTCAGTGTTGCAGAGGGGGCTTCCAGCCCTCGTCTCCGACCTGCCACACATGCTGCCTTTAGTTCCTAGATTGTCCCCACCACCAAATTCATGTGCTTCCTGGACACATGACTTTATTTGGAAATAAGGTGGTTGCAGATATGTTTCGGTAAAATGAGGTCATTCTGGGGTATGTGGGCTCTTAATCCCGCATGACTTGTGTCCTTATCAGAGGAGGAGAAGAGACACAAAGACAGACACACAGAGAGAAGACGCCCAAGTGATGACAGAACAGACTAGAGTGGTGTGTCTACAAGCCAAGGAATGCCAAGAATTGCCAGAAGCTCAGAGAAAGGCATGGAACAAATTCTCCCCTAGAGGCTTCAGGGGGAGCACAGCCCTACCAACACCTTGATTTCAGACTGGCCTCCAGAACTGAGAGAGAATACGTTCCTGTTTTCTTAAGTCTCCCGGTTTACAGTACTCTATTATAGCAGCCCTAAGAAACGGATAGTTACTAAACCCCATCACACTAGGACCTGGCAGTGCCAGACTGTGATCCACAGTCAGTCCAGCCTCCAGTGGGGACATGCAGCAGCTCAGCCTCCAGAGCTGAAACCCTGAAGGTTCTGGTGGAGGCCAAGGAGACAGGAAGAGCCTGGAAGGGCAGCCCAAGGGCTAATGGGAGTCGGTTCTTCCCAAAATACTGGCAGGCTTCAGTTTCCTGAATACTCTGGACACTCACTGTCACCCGGGACTGAGGCTTTGTCCAGAATTGGCACAGGGACCCTCAGGATCTGCCAAGATGGACGATGTGGCTTAAGCTCTCTGTCCCCTGCTGCATCATTTGGGCCCAACTTGGCTCCGCATGGGAGGGAGCCAAGGGTTGAGGTCTCAGCCTCTCCTGGCACGTCCCATTGTTGAGCAGAAGACTAAAGAAGGGGCAAAGGGAATGGGAAAGAAAGACAGAGGTCAGGAGGGAGACAGAGAGATGGGAGAGATGACATGGGGTGGGGGGGAGAGAGAGAGAGAGAGAGAGAGAGAGGAAAATAACAGGGAAAGAGAAGACAGGGATGGAGAGAGAGGTTTGAAGAGATGGACAGACACCCAGACAAGTAACAGATGTTGACAAGGAGACAGAGGGTGAGCAAGAAAGACAGAAAGAGTAGGCGATATGGAAAGGGGCAGAGTGAGGAGATGGAGAAAGGGGAAAAAAATACAGAAAGAGAGGGAGACAGGAGGGGGAGAACAAAGAAGTCCAAGGTAGAGGGAGGGAGGGAGAGGCAGAGTGCTCCAGAGCCCTGAGCATGCTCCCTTGCAGGCTGGCTGTGTTTCAGCCGTATCATTAGCATCTTTCACGCCGTGGACAATCCCTGCCGTGCAGTACCACGCCCACTGCAGAAAGTGCCTGAGAGGGCAGCATGCGGATGAGAACAGCCCTGGGGACAAAGGGCACACTCCCCGAGCCCAGCCCTCAGAACGCGGGTTCTGTGTATTCCCAGGGGTGATGTGAACTCCCCCACCCGATAGAGGGCCATGGTTAATGTTCTGAAGTCCATGGGCCTCCACCCTCAGTTTTAATTAGGCATTTAACTGGAAAGGGGCAAGGCCTTCGTATTTCCCCACAGATGCAGCTGCCAGTTTTATCGTGATCCCCTGCAGGACACTGTAAAGACACGGGCTTGAATGAAAGAAGATGACAGACAGGCATGTCAGAATCATCAATTCCCCCACCCCAGGTTTTAAGGGATCAGGAAAATTATCCCAGCTGGAGGGGCTTCCGTGGAGAGGAATGGGCTTTATATTGAGCAGAATTTAACCCTTTGGGAGCTTTCCTAGTTACTTCTCTGACACATAGGGACCTGGAGGGAGCGAGACGCTGTGTCAGGTGCAGCCTTGATTACTTGCAAATGACAGGAAGCCCAACTCCACCTGGCTGAGCTGAAAAACAGAAAATTGGCTCAGTTAACTGGGAAGTCCATGGGCAGTGCAGCTTCAGGTCTGGCTGGATCCAGGTGCTGGGATGTGATCCACAAGCTGTGCCTCTCCTTTCCTCGTCTCTGCTTTCCTCTAGGAGAAATCTGTCCTCACACAGTTCCTCCCAAGTGGTAGTAAAGACGACAACTGGCAGCTCCAGTTATCCTGCCAGCTCAGCAATTCCCCAAGTGCCCCCCACCTCAAATATCCCAAGCTTGACTGTCTTTGGAGAACCTCGAGTATGTCACCATGGTGACCCCTGGCTCCCCTGGAGCTGTAGGTGGGGCTGGTCCCATCCAAACACACGGCCTGAGAGTCGGGAAGGGTCCTCATGGGGAAATCAGTGAGTTAGGCAGAGAATATGAGAATGCACTGTAGTCAGGGCTGAGAGCCTGCATGCATTGGTTTAGCTGTGTTGGTGGCTGCAATACTGAAACATTTCCATGTTGGTGGGTAAACAGCCACTGCCTCGAGTTTTCTGAGTGCTTCCCCGGCTCACCATCTTGGACACCTTAACCGTAAAGTTTGGGTTGCAATGCCTGAAAGAGCAGCTTCTCCAGGACTCCAGTGTCCATGCTATGGCAGATGTTGAATCATTTGAACATCTCTTCAGATCTAGGGACCATCGGGACCCTAAGGATGAGAGTGAGCTGGGGAGAAGGACTGGGCAAGGATGCTTGGACAGCTCCAGTGCCTGCCAAGCAGACTGGTGCTGATGCTGAGTGGTGAGAAGCTAGAGAGAGTGGGGCTGAGCACTCCTGGTGCACCAGCCCCTGTGCCACCTGCTCCACATGGGTAAATGCATTTAACCCTCACCTTGCCTTGGGTGCCATTCCAACTCCATGAGGAAAGTCAAGGCTCAGGGAGGTCAGATGAGCCACCCAAGACACTGGGGACGTAGGTGTCAGCTGGTAGTTACCCCTGACTCCATCTTGACACAAAGTGCTGGGGTCTTCCTACTACACCTGTCTTTTGATGTGGATTCTAGGATTGAAGCTGAGATGTAGGCTGGGGGTTGTCAGGGTCACGTTGCAATTTTCTGTCTCTCCCTGGCCCACCTTCTCCTTCTCTCATTCCAGACCTTCCAGAACACTTCTCACTGTCCCTGCTGACCAGGGAATTGACCCATGCATCCCCAAGACTCCCAGTTTCTCCCTTTAGGATCAGTCTGTTAGCTGGGCAGGGGTGAGGGAGACCCCCCTCCCCAGTTATACAGTAATAATACAGTTATAATAACTGTTAATATCCTTGTGTATTAATTCTATCATCTGCGTTATTTCTGGTTATTTTTGATGGGTTGATTTTTCTTCTCATTAATGGGTTATATTTTCTTGATTCTTTGCATACTGGAAGATTTGGGATTGGCTACCAGATACTGTGAATCTTAACGTATTGGATATGAGATATTTGAGTAGTCTTGTAAATGTTCTTAATTTTTGTATGATCAAAAGTGACAGTTGCAATAATAATGTGAACATCTAAGACATACACAACCTGGTCTAAGATGTGTGTGTGTGTGTGTGTGTGTGTGTGTGGGTGTGTGGGTGTGTGGGTGTGTGCATTAGCAGATACCTAGGCAATTGACTCATGTTTTGAGACTCTACTCTGTGTGTGATTCTGAGCTACGTTATTTCCAGGTCAAGAAATTGGCTTGCTAAGTATCTTTTGAGCACTTGCTGAGTTCATGATTAGGGGGTCACTTCTTTTATGGTCAACCACGAAAGCGAATCACAACCATCTTTCTCCTAACTGCCGTGGGTATGGTGCCACAGTCATTTTCCTTACCGTCACTGCATGAGCAACCACAACCATCTTTCGGGCGTCCACTGTATGCAGGGCAGGTATAAGGCAGGATTTCTTCCCTGAGACAAAGATAGAAAGGTGGGCCCCAGCCATGGACGGGATACCACAAGGCAGTGGAGGGTGTTGCCTGACTGCTTTCCAACAGGTTTTCAGAAACAGGGAGTTCATATCCACTTTGAAAAAGGCAGACTCTGCTGTTTGTCACTCTAGGGTATTCCCAGCAATGCTGTGCCCTTATCACCCACCGAAAAGCTGATCTGAATCTCACAGAGGCCTTTTTTTTTTTTTCTAAGTTAGTAACTTCTTTTTCTCTCAATGCCCACTCCTGCCCTCTCCAACCAATATTTCTATGATTGTAATTTTGCAGATGAGAAAGCAGGCTCACGGATGGGACCCTTATCCAAGGTGGTGCCCACTGGCCAGGGGTAGAGGCAAGAGGTGAGTATGTCTGACTCTAGGGCCCTGTCTCTCCTCCACCTCCCATCCTGCCTCATTTCAAAGTGAGTCACAAGGAAGACAGAGAGCCAGAGAGGTGGAGAGAGCCTCTGCCCCAGCTGCGTGTTCATCAAATGCAGCATTGTAAAGGATCACTTGGCAAAATATGAGCAATAAATTAAATTACTCAGAGAACACAGTCTGCAATCAAAGGCATTGTCTTAGCGAAGCAGAGCATTTGCCTCTCCAAGCTGGGCTCAATTATAGGCCACAAGGAGACTCCATTTCATGTAGACTAGGCTCAGGAACCTCCCCCCCCAAAAACTACCTAAGGGTCACTTCCTGGTCCCTGCCTTCTCCCCTGCTCCCCCAACCTTAGTTCTGAGGGGGCCCGTGAGGAGGAGGTCTGGTTCAAACGACACTCTGCCCAGAAACCACAAGTTTATGAATCCCAGAAGTTTCGTTCGCTCAGGTCAGGCTCAGAGCTTGGCTGACGTTAGAGAAGACATTTTTCTCTGTCAGGCAACAGAATGCAGCTCAAAGACGCCAGCTGCGAGGCCTCAGAGCCCAAGTCTCTAATTAAAACAGTGGAAAATTAGATAACTTCACAAATTCATCACTGCCGCCACTGGCTGTCACAGGAAAGGCTTCAGGGGTTACCCCCACCTTTTGTTTATATGCTAACGGGGTCCCTTCAGTTGGCCTTTTTGTGTGTGTGAGTGAGAGTGTGTGTGTGTGTGTATTCTCGCACGCCCCCACACGCGTGCATGCACGTGTTTGCATTTTCTCTTCCTCTTGTTCTAGTCTTTCCATTCTGGTTCTGTCTTTTCTTTTTCAGCCCAGTCCATAAAATCTTCGGTCTAGTGGTCAACCAAGAAGAAAATTTCATCCGACAGTGATTTTTATCACTTCTCTGAGCTTGAAAAATATTTCTGTTTAAAACAATCTTATTCAACATCTCATTTAATTCTCCCAATAACCAGGCAAGGTGGTTTGATCCACTCTGTGTTACAAAAGATGAAACTGAGGCTAGGTGAGCTTGCTTACCTGGTCCAGGTAACACGGCCAGGAGCTGAGCTGGGACTTGAACCCACCTCTGTCCCACTGAGAACACTTGCTCTCCACCCCTACAGATCTGACCTCACACAGACTCTGCCGCAACCTGTGCCAGAAATCCAAGGGATGGACATGGTCATAGTTGTCGTAACTACCATTTATTGTGTTTCACAAGCAGTCTGTTTTCACTCACCCCAAACAGCATGGGTCAGGTACTATAAATATCCCCATTTTACAGAGAGGGACATTGAGGCATGGAGATTGAAACAGACAATGTGAGCCAGTTTCTAGCCCCTTAACCCTTACAATGCACTACACCCAGACCTCTCAGCCTGAAGTTTCCTCTAGTCACTGGAGCCTTCTCTGCCCAACATGTTGGTATACCCTAAATGCTGGGTTCTAATGCCTTTGAAGCATAAATACCTAAGTTCCTTCATGTCAGGTAGAATAACTCTGAGATGTGATCTGCATGATTTCACAGGGGTTTATAATCTGGTGGGGAGATAGTAAGTATATAAATCTATGTTTGATATAATGTGAGCTACAGACACATGCAACTAAGAAGTAGAAAGCAGGGTGGGGGCTGCCAAAGAATGGAGGGGTGTGGTGCCAGTTTGTATGGGGTGGTCAGAGAAGGCCTCTTTGAGGAAGCATTGATTGGTACACAGAAAGAAGCAAGCTTAAGAGCCATGAGAAGATGTTGTGGAAGAACATGCCAGGCAGGCAGAACAGAATATCACCATCACCATCATCACCATCACCATAGCCACCACCACCATCACGACCACAATCACCATCATCACCATCACCATCACCACCACCATCACCATCATCACCATCACCATCACCACCACCATCACCATTATCACCATCACCATCACCACCATCACCACCATCACCACCATCACCATCATCACCATCACCACCATCACCATCATCACCATCACTATTATAACCACCATCACTATAACCACCACCACCACCATCACCACCACCATCACCATCATCACCATCATAACCACCACCACCACCACCACCACCACCATCACCATCACCATCACCATCACCATCATCACCCTCTCCATCATCACCATCATTATCACCACCATCATCATTCCAATTCTAATTCTTCTAATCCAGTGGGTCTGGGGTGGGACACAGAGGCATTTTCAAAAGAGTTTCCCAGGTTATTCTAACATACAGCCAGAGTTGGGATCTGCTGCCCTAGACTGAAATACTGTATAGGTAAAATTTCATTTTAAAATTCCATATTCACAGAAGCTCTACACAGTTGATTTTTTTACTCCTCCCATTTTACAAATGGGAAGAGATTTAGAGAGAATAAGGGAGTTAAGCAAGGCTACGAGCCCATCAGTTGCATAGTGTCCATGGGATGCTGGCACTCACCCTCTTAGCAGCTGCTCTGTGTGGGCACTGAGTCAGAGGGAAATTCAGAGCATCTGCACATAATATGTGCTCAGGGAATACCTGTGGGCCAATCCAGGTCCCCTGACTTGCAGCCCAGGACAACGCCACTTTCCATCCTTGCCTCAAATTAACATGCTATCGTTCAAAGAAGAAAGCCAGCCATGAGATGCCACAAAATATATAAAGGTGACAATGTCACGATAGCTGTTCCTATGGTTGCTGTTTCTCACTGGATAGAACCCAGAAGGTCACACAGCTAGTAAGTGGCAGAGCCAAGATAGTGCATAAACATTGACTTACGGGATCCCAGCTCCGTCTTCCCCAACCATCTTCCTCACAACTGATTTTGAGAGAAAACACAGCTTGAAACCAAAGGCTCCAGGTCTGAGCAGTGATGAGCTTAGGCCAGTACCTCTCTGAACCTCAGTTTCCTGGTCTGTAAACAGGGTGCTTCCTCTGCTGATCTCATAGGGTTATTATGAGACTAAAGTAGAAGGGATGTGACTGCGTCATGTAAACTTCCAAGCACCGTGCACGTGCCGTGTTCTGTTTCCTCTTATCATATACACAAATGTGGCCGCAGGCAACTTTCAGCTCCCTGCTTCCAGGTGCCACAGCCGCTCCCGGCTGGAGGAGGCCTGTGAACAGTGTTCAGTCTCCAAGCACCCTCTTTGTTCAGGCCTGTGTGCAGGCTTTCCATGCCCTGGGATGCTTCCCTATCTCACAGCCACCACTCGCCGCCATGTGGGCTGGCAGGTAACGTGGGCACAGAACACAGGGTGGGAGCAGGCTGGGGTTGGAGGTTGGCGATTGAGACAGTGACAGGTCCAGAATCAGAACTTCTGGGACACTTGCTAAAAATGCATATTCCGGAGCCCAGCACAAGAGATGTCATGGGGGATCTGTATTAAAGCAACGTTCCCCAGGCAATTCTGGGGCCAGCTGTTTTGAGACCCATTAATTTAATAATGTTTGTTTATTCGTCCAACTAGTAGTTATTGACCCCTACTCTGTGGTGTGCCTTATGTTCCAGCTAGTTAAGGGGCCAGCTCTGGAGCTGCAGGGAATGGAATCCTATCTGGATCTTCCATAGCTTCAGCAGATTATTTAATCTCTGTGGTTTATTCATCAATAATAATAATAATAATAATAATAATAATAATAATAATGCATATGACTGCTTACTATGAGGTAGTTATAGTGATGTGCTAGCAAATGTTCAATAGGCAGCTCTTCAGGGGTGAAAAACCTGACTTGTAGCATCTGCCAATTTCCATGGTGTAAATACTCTCACTGCGGCTGCTTTTAAGCCACTAATGTGAGGTCATTGAACATGGAGTCAGGAGATGTGCAACAGCTCACTATTTCTGTGTATTTCTACCATAGTGATTCAATAGACATAATCCAAGGGCAGAGATATAGCAAGAATACAGTAAAATAATTAGAAAGTGATGAGTTTTGAGTATTTATTACCTTTTTTAAAAAAACATAGTTTGTTTAATTTTAAGTGTGCGTCATAATTTAATTTTTAATAATGGCAAAATTTTAAATTTTATTAAAATTCAACAGCTTCTGCAAGCTAGTATGTGTTAGTTCCAGCACGCTACTGGTTAGCTACTCTGATTATCTCCATTTTGCAGACAAGAACCCTGAAGCACAGAGAGGTTAAGTCATTTACTCAGGGTCATAGGCAGAGCCAGGATTCAAACCTATTAGTTTAGCTTCTGAGCCTGGCCATGGGGATAATATCATATCCATCTCCAGGGTAATTTTCAGGATTAATGCATACAACACTCTTAGAGGAATACCCAGCACCTAGTATGTGCTCAATCAATGCTGGTTGTTATTAACATTGTTCCTGTTCATACAAGCTGGAGATACCTAAGTACATGAAACACAATTTCTGTCCTTGATAAACTCACCAGGCTGGGGGATGAGACACATGCCTGCAAGGCATAACAGAGGCCTCCACACGTACCCTGCAGGGGCACAAAGGAAGAGTTGATCAACTGTTTATGGAACAAGGAGGGCTTCATGGTGGAAGGCATATTTAACCTGGGTTTTGAAGGATGTGTAGGAGTTCAGCAGGCAGTTTAATGAGTCAGGTGGAAAGCCCGGTCACCTGTGTGGCTAAAGGAGCTTTAGCCCAGTTGCTTCTTCATTCTCTCACCCCTTTTGCCATGAAAGTAGATGAAAAATCCATTGCCAAGGGGGCTCAATGACTGGTCTTATCCAGATAGGCAAGCCCCTCACATCCTAAGGTCTAACCTTGCCTGAGCTTGGTTGCCTGCCTCTCCCAAGGAAGCTTCTGGATTGAGGCAGTGAAGCCTGGTGGTTATGAATGATGGAATCTCTAGTTTGAATCACGGTTCCTCCCCTGACTTTGTGATACACATAAAGTAACCTTGATTCAAGTCAGTTTCCCCATCCATAGAAGGGAAGTCATAATAGCTTCTACCTCGCCAGGCCGCACAAGAGACATGAGACAATGTTTCCATGCTTAGCACAGAGCTGGGGACAGAGAGAGTGCTCAAAATAAGCTGGCTTCAGAGTGCAGGCCAGTCCTGGAAACTGTCAATGGTCCCCAGTGCCTGCGTCTGGAAAGGCTGTTTGGCCTGTAAATCAGGTGGGCTGGGGTGGCACGTGTCGGGGCAGGTAACATCGGGGGAGCTGCAAGGCCCACCCAAACCCAGCCCCACAGGCCCCCTGCCAGACTGGTGTGGGTGTCAGGAAGCTGGTGGCTGGGTCAGAGCAGGCTGTCATTGTGCCTTGTCCCATGAGGTGAAAGCATTACGGGGGATGCTGCCGCCGGCGCCCCCACCTCTCAGCCCTTCCTTTGAACTCTGACAGTAATTTCACATGTACATGTGGCTGCCAAGCCTCCGTGTCTGATGTCCTTTCCGGCTTTTGTAATGTCATTTCCCGTCAAGGATGGGGAGATGCATTATTGATGTAGGAGAGTCACTTTTTGGCCTAGAAAACCCAACATAGGTAGAAAATCAGCATGGACGGACCTTCTGAGTCAGATGTTGTGGGCATTTCAAGTTGTTGGTCTTTTTCATTTCTTTTTTCTCTCCTTCCTCTGTCTACTTCTGCTTCTAACGTGGTCACTTTGGGGATAATCCATTCAGAAAATGTACCTGTGGAAATAGCAACACCAGGCGGGAGGCCAACATATTTAGGGAGTGCTTGGTTCCTTGTAAATTAATTGTTGGTGGATTTCACTTGAGAATCAAATGTAAAAAGAGACTGAGAAATCATAGATGCAAAGCTTTTAATTCTTCTATATGAATGGTTGCATATACAGTGACTACAATGTGATATAATATGATATAATATGATTAATATAATTAATAAAATAGTATAGTATAGTATAGTATAATATAGTATAAATGAATGGTGTAGACCAGGATAGGCATTTTTTTTTAAAGGGCCAGATAGTAAAGATTTTAGGCCTTGAGAATCGTACTGTCTGTCGAATTACTCAACTTTGCTGCTGAAGCAGGAAGGCAGCTGTAGACAGTACATTAAAGAATGGGTGTGGTTGTGTTCCAATTAAACTTTAAGTACTCTCCTGAGAAATCTCCTGGTTTTGGTGGTGTGAACACGATCTGGCTGCGGTCTTGGGCGAGGGACCTAAAGTGGCCCGAGAGCTGTGGTTTACCCGCCCCTGGCGTGGAGCACTGGTTGGGGAGTCAGAACAAGTTAAATGAAAATCCTGGCTTCACTACTCGTCCGCTGTGAGAAGTGAGACCTTTGGGAAGTGATTCCACTTCTTGGAACCTCAGTTGTGCCGCCTATTAAATGGAGATAAGGACGGTGAGGAAAGTACTGGGTTGTAGGGAGGTTAAACAGATGATGTGTGTGAGATGCTGAGCACAGTGCCAGGTGGGTGAGTGCACGGGAGCCACCCTGGAGGAGGAGGAGGAGGGGGGGGGGAGGGGAGGGGGAGGAGGAGGGGGAGGAGGAGGGGGAGGGGGAAGGGCGTCCAGCTGCACCTTGCTGCTGACCTGGGCAAATCCTTGCCCCTCCCTGGCTTCCATTTTCTCATCTGACTGGTAAGGAGGTTGGACGTGGTGCTGCTCAGGCTTCCTTTCTGCTCAGTGCCCCTGGGACCCTGCAGGTCCCTCTGTGATACCGAATCACACAGCGGGTGCCAGCTAGACCAGTGCTGTTTTAGAGATTTCACCAAGGCACAGCATGGAGTCAAGGGCTTCAGTCTCTGAAAACCTGGACTCTGTCAAAGTCGCCTTTGGGTGCTCTGCGAAGCTGACGTTAGCCTCTCATGTGTGTCTTCCTTCAAAACCTCTTGAGCTTCTACCATGAGTGGCGCGATGCTAAAGCAAGGTGGGCGGGAATAACCCCGTGAGCTCACTGCCCTCGGAGGACCCACTTTCATGAGCGATCTCATTTTGGGGCGACTAAGTCTGATCAAGCTGTGGTAACTGTGGTGGGGTGAATTATGCACCTCCAAAAGATCTGTCCACATCCTAACCCCCGAACCTGTGAATGGGACCTTATTTGGAAACAGGGTCTTCGCAGAGATAATTAAGTTGAGGGTCCTGAAATGAGAGCATTCTGGATTTTGGGTGGGTGCTAAAGCCAAGGACACGTGTGTTTATATGAGACAGATGAGGAGAAGACACAGACACAGAGGAGTGGCCATGTGACAATGGAGGTGGAGATGAGAGCCAAGGACCACCTGGGGCCACCAGGAGCTGGGAGAGATGGGAAGAATCCTCCCCTGGAGCCTTCAGAGGGAGATGGCCCTGCGAATACTTGGATAGCATTCCTCTGGCCTTCAGAGCTGTGAAAGAATAAATTTATGCTGTGTTGAGCCCCCAGTGTATGGTCATTTGTTCTAGCAGCCCCATGACCCTGTACAAGCCCCAGGACAAGCACAGTGTTTCTAGAGAGAGAGTGTCGCCTAGGTTGTCCCTTGAAGTCAGTCACACCGCCAACAAGGATACTCATGTCCCTTAAGGAAATTCCATCTCCTGATAAGAGGGTGGAACCCACCCTCCTATTTTTTTTTTTTTTTTTTCTCAATAGAGACATTGCAGGTCCAAACTTGTTAATGAGGCTCAGTGTCCTGTTTCAATTCCTGGGTCAATGCTGGTGCAGAGAGGATGTTTCAAATTCTGAATATGCTGCCTGGACCGGTGAGTTCAGCCAAGTGTGCGTTGAGTCAAGAAGTGATTTGTGTGTGTGTGTGTGTGTGTGTGTGTGTGTGCGCGCGCGCGTGCGCGCACATGCTAATATTTTTTTTATTTGTTAGTGATCAAAAACAAGTTTTAAAAAAGTTATAAAAGCTACACAATGTAATGTATAAGATGATACTCTAGATGATAATAAATGAACTTTCCACCTTATAACTTTTCGTTCTACTTGTTGGTTCTTGTCTTAAGTTTGGTTCGGGCTTTATCCTTCATTCCATTTTGGTCAACAGATTGTTACCAAGTGTGCCCAGGGCTGAGGGAACACATCTGATTATCCCACTTTGGAAAATTAACTTGGGCTTCTAAGCTTCAGTTTCCTCGTTTAAAAATGGAGCCAGTACACGTCTGTCATGCGGGGGACCCTGCTCGCTGTGCCATTTGTCATGCAGGACATGGTGAGGCCAAAAAGGAACACCCACGGAGCCATAGGTGGGGGAGTCATACTACTGTACTCTCACTGGTGGCTGGGTTGGAGACACAGGAAGCAGGAGCCACACAATCCACAACCCACCGTCCACTTGTCTCTGCCAACCAACCTCACTTGCTAACTGCAATCTGCCCTGCTAACTGCAATCTGCACTTGTTAGCTCAGCCACCATCTTCTTGCTAGCCCCCATTTTCTGCTAGCCTAGCCACGGCAGTTATATTAGTGGCCAATGGCTCACTGGTTACAGCTGATGACCAACTAGCCACAGTTGATGGCCATTAACTACCTGAGCCAGCACCTTTCCACGTGAGGCCGAGAGCCTGGAAACTGCACTCCTGGCTCTGTGCCCACAACGTCGTTGTGATGACCGAGAGACGCTGCTTCTTAGGGTATCTAGGGCTGTGTTGTCCATGTAGGTGTCGCATATGTGACCTTCCCTGGTTTTGTGTTGAGGATGGGGGATGACACAGCTGACTGAAATGACACCTTTGGTCATTTTATCCCTGCATGTGTACTGAAAGTGTCCACCCCCAGCACTGTGGGGAAATGAAACATTTTCCCATAGTTTTTAGATAAATTGATGTTTACCCATCTGAGTCCCCCCCTCCAGTGCCCTCCAACAAAACAAAATACACAAAACCCAAACCCACCTGTGATGAAAATGATTTTAACCTGGAGACATCGCAGCTCAAACTTGAACGGAGAACAGCTTGCTGACAAATGATGTTTCAGCCTGGCAGTGGGGTCAGGCCAGGAGGGGACGCAGAACGAGTGACCCACACTGCATTTCCTCATCCCTGGGTCAAGAACGACCAACTGCCTAAAGCAGGCGAAGCTCCCGACCAATGAGGACTCAGCTTTGCTGTCGGGGAGGAATAGCGTGATGGGGGAGCTCGGCGTGGAGCTAGACCCACCTGGCTCCCCCCTTGAGGCGGTGGCTTAACTTCTGTGGGCCACTGTGCCTGTCCATAAAGAGCGTAGCAATGAGAACCTCACCGAGCTGTTGGAAAGACTGGATGAGACAAGGTTCAGAAAGCAGTAGAAATAGTGATAGGCCCCTCCCCTTATCCCGTCAGCCAGACCCATCCAACAATGCCTGCCTGTGCCATAGTTAGTTCCCCATCAGGGGAGGCATTCAAGCACTTACAGGGAGCTGCAGAGAGGACTCAAGCACAAAGAGTGTTGCCCAGAGGACCTTGAGGTCGCATCTTTCCCCAATCGCTTTCACATTGCAGTCACCATTGAGCAAGAACTCCTTCGTGGGCTGAGCCCAGCTATGCACAGAGCTCCAGCCTTTTCCAGTCCCTGCTCAGTCCGCGGTGACAGTGACCCAAGGTTAGAGGCCATAGTCTGAAACTGTGTCCTACGCATTTCACACTAGAGCCACTTCTAAATAGTGTTCACCACTAGCCCGGAAACAAGCAAGTTAATTTTATAATATTTTATTTGGGTCACTTAAAAAAATTGCCAGCCTTGCTTTAAAAAGTCTTACTACCAGATCTCTCCACTTTTATATCTGCGGATATAACTCACTAGAGGGGAGGCTCTCAACCTTTGCCCCCTCATTATGACACTCTCTTCGATCTTAAGTTTTGAAACTTTTTTTTTTTTGCTACCAAATAACAACAGCTTCCTCATTCTTTATTTATCACATACACTTATGGCAGCCAATCAGAGCATGAGATAATCGGCTTGACCATTGCCAAAAGCTGTGAAATTTGACCTTAAAGTCTCTCTGATTTTGGTTCAGGTACAATTTCTATTAGTTTTTGTGAAATGATGAAAATAACTCCTCGGTCACCATCATAATAAAATATGAATAAAGAAGAGATAGCCTGACTTCCTTCCTCCCTTCCTTCCTTCTCTCTATTTTTCTTTCCTTCAGTTAATCACCATTCCTTTAACCAAGCATTCAATTGAACATCCATTCCCTAAATCACCCATCCCTCCATCCATTTGTTCAACAAGTCTTTATTGGGTGGACACTTCATGCCAGGCCTGTGTTAGCCCCCTGGGGATACACACTACATATGTTAACGTGCTGCTCTCATGGGTTCTTTCCTGGTCCTGGGGCTCAGGTAAAAGGCTGCATGTAGCAATCAATATTCTCAAGGTGATGAGCTGAGGGAAATCCTGGACCCACGGGAGGACAGTAAGGAGAACTGATGGTGCAGGAGTGGGGAGAGTTGAGCATAACGTCACAGAAGGGGTGGGGCTTGAATTGGACCTCGGAAAGGAAGATGGAGTTCAAGTGGGGAAGGGTGTTTTAGACAGAGGGAACAGTATATGCAAAGGCTGGGAGTACTGGCAGGGCGTGGAGAGTTGGGAGCTGGGGAGTAGTTTGGGATAGGAGGGTATGTACTTATGGCTGGAGAGAGATAGGTGGGGATTACATTATATGCGCCCTGGTGAGCCATACTGGTGAGCCCAGGGGTCTCCAGCAGATTCTTTCAACACAGCTCCAGGCTCTGAATATGCACATTACAGGCAGCTGTGCCTAAGGGTATAGCTATGGTAGTGCCAGCACAAGTTACAGAATCTTAGACTCTAAATTGCATAATTAAAAAGTCCCTTTCGGCTCTATCTCCATTTCAGGGGAGAAATCCCCTTCTGGACCTCAGTGGGAGCTCAGCTCTGTGGTTGTAAATATCAAGTGCTTCCTGGGTCCCTACCCCTCACCCTAAGAAGACAAGGTTTGATATAGGAATGCATGTGGGATACAGGAGGCCATGGGTCCCCCTGTGGAAACTGTCCCAGGTGTGTTCTGGGATGAAGGTTTGTGTGCGGATGTGCACCTGGGGTTAGCACCTGTGGGGGAGTGCAGGCTGCAGGACCAGGCAGAGGGAGGAGATGAACTGAGATGCAGTTACACCATGGTCTCATCCGTCCCTCAGGGAGCTCTGGGCCTGGGAGGGCCCTGCTGAGTGCCGAAAGGACCAAGTCCTCATCCCAGGAAGGTGGTAAGGCAGTGCCCTTCAGCTGAGGGGTGTGACTGCAGATGGTCAAGCAGGTGATGCTCCCAATCTCTGGGGAAAGGAGGACCTGGATGAGTTTTGAATGGTGGCAGTCCCCATAGCATCCAACTCAGGACCCGGCCTCATGGAAGAAGGGACTGGAAACCACTCGGACTGTTTGCCTCCCCCACTGGCCCTCAGCAGCCTGAACGTATCAGTCCCTTTAGCATTCCACCATTGTTGTGAGACAATGCCTCTGCCTCTGCCTCCCCATCTAAGGCTCTGCTTCTGTACTCAGCCCCTCCATTCCTGTGTCTCAGGTTCTGAGCTGCTGGAGAAAGGATCTGATTGGTGCCAAGGCCCTGCTGGTGCTGAGTCCTCACCACCCTGTGGGGCAGAGCCTTTGGGCTGGCCAATGAGCTACTTGGCTGGTTGCTTTGTTTTTTTTGTTTTGTTTTTTGTTTTTGTTTTGTTTTTTTTGTGTTTAAGTTTCAGTTGTACAAAACAATATAATAGTTACACATTTATCATTTATACCTCTCACAACGTGATAACTCCCCTCCCCCAATCTACTACCCCTCTGATATTGGCTGGTTTCTTTAGAACCAGGCGGCAGCTGGGCATCTGTGGTCAGATGAGCAGACTGGAGAAGAGGACCGTGAGTTGGGACGAGGTCGCAGACCACAGGTTCTTTTGAAGGGCAGCTCTTGGTGTGAGATGCATTCAAAGCTTGGTTAGTCTAGTATAATCTTCCAGAATGCAGGTTCCAGACTTCCTGAGCTGACTCTAGAAACAGCAAATTCACTGCATTTAGAAGTAGCTCACATTTAATACCTCTAACACATGAACAGTTCAACTTATGTCATGCAGGAACTTGCCTTCCATTTGAGGCCAGTGTAGCAAAGATAGCAATGCCCACAAGCCTTTGGATGCCCTGCACTCCTCAGCCCACCAGTTGCTAGGAGGGTCCTGTGACTAATTCTGGCCAATGAACTGGGAGCATACATACCCCCTGCTGCTTCCAGGTGCAGGCATGAAAGGCCCTCAGGGAATTCTCTCGCTGGGCTCTTCCCTGCTTAAAGACCGAGGCAGCGGTGGTTTCCAGATGGTGCAGCTACAAGATGGTGATCCTGCCAAGAACCTGGGTTCCTGAATGACCACCTGGAGCACAGCACCCTCATTGGACGTGAGCATGAGTGAGAAATAAACCTTTGTTGTGTTCAGCCATGGGGATTTGGAGTTCAATTTGTTCCCAAAACATAATCTGGTCTATCCGGACTAATATAGAAATTGGTGCCCGAGAGGGATGTTACTATAACAAAAACCTGAAACATGAAGCATTGGCTCAATGGTCAAACAGCAGGAGACAAGACAACGTACTGGATTCCAGCAAAGAAGAACCTATAATATGCGGTAGCAAAACGTTTGGTAAAACCTGCAGGAACTCTGGATGCAGTTACAAAGACCATGAACTTGTAGTTTTGGGGAAAGAAGTTGGAACATAGCACAAATTATGTACGCTGTGATCGGCCCCACTTGGCAAAGTGCAATAAAAAAGAGACAAGCTCAAGAAAGCGACTCATTTGCAGCAACAATAAAAGGGAATCAAAGGTCTTGCAATATGGAAAAGCCAGATGCTTCTCAAGCCCCGCAACAACAGAAAAAGCAAAGTTGAAAGAACTCTGAGAGACCAAGATCCAGGAAAACCTTTTTCACTGATTTTAATTAATTAAGGTTTCTCGAGGCCAAGTGCAGACAAATCATGTAGTACCTGGTAAATCCTTTGAGTTGGGTAAAATGACTCATGGCAGAGATTAATGGTGAGACCTATCCTACAAAGCCCACAACACCTCTCAGTCCAGAAAGAGAAGTATGGGAGGAGAGAAAGCAGAGAAACATGTCTGAGCACTGTGTCTTGAAATGCCCCGTGAGCATGTAT
The DNA here is from genome assembly GCF_036562045.2 of Rhinolophus sinicus. Lineage (NCBI taxonomy): Eukaryota > Metazoa > Chordata > Mammalia > Chiroptera > Rhinolophidae > Rhinolophus > Rhinolophus sinicus. The sequence continues at coordinate 19,085,352 of NC_133760.1, forward strand.
ATTGGTTCTTGAGCTTGGCTGCAGTCACATAGATAAGCAGCCTACTGGATATTTATAAGAGTTGTACTGCCAATGAAAGGCTTGGTCCCCCAACCTTCTACCAGCAGAAGGTGGCTGAGGAAGTGGTGCAGCCTCCAAGGAGGGCATATCCCCATCATCCACTTCATAGGGTCCCAGGTAGATGAAGCGCAAGGAAGATCCTTCCAGTGACTTGGGAGAAGCTCTGGTCAGGATGCCTTTCCCACTCCAGGGTGGCACCCTCCAGGGCTGCCTAGCTGGACTTGAGAAGTGCCCAAGATCAGTGATGGTGTGTGCCCCACTCCTTGGCCGGGAATGTTGACTGGGGTTATCCGGTGACCCCTACCCCTACTCTGTATGTTGGGATGGATGGAGGGCAAATAACTTTGATTCAGACTCTCCACCAAGAGTTTACCTGTCTGAATCTGTCATAGAGACCACCATGCATTCCCTAGGATCCTGGGCTGTGAGCTGGGATAGATTCAGTGGGACTTCCAAGCTGCCTTGCTTGGGGTGAGGTTGAACATGTTGTTTCTGTGGGAAGGAGGGAGCAGTAGGGACATTTGGTGACCAAAAGGGCAGACTGTAGCAGAGACGAAAACGCTCACTGTTACATTTAGCTCTTCCTGTGTAACAAATGACCCCAATGCTTAGTGGTTTAAAAGAATTACTTTTACTATATCTCCCTTGTCATGGGTCAAGACCTCAGCAAGGTTGGTTTGTTTCTGCTCCTCGATGTCTGGGGTTCAGTTAGAAAGACTTGAGCAGCTCGGGCTGCAAGAGCTGGGAGAAGCCATGCAGCTTGCTCTCTCCCTCTCCATTTGGCGAACTTGGGCTTCTACAAGCACCGCAACTTCCGGGAAGTAGGACATCTTACTGGCCATTTCGGGGCTTCCAGAGGATGAAAGAGGGACTTTGGTCCTCTTCCAGGCCTGGAACTGGCCAGGCATGGAACTGACCTACTGTGACTTCTGTTGTACTCATTTGGTTGAGGCAGTCAGAAGCCCACCGAGACTCAAGTGGAGGCCATAGGTCTCACTCTCTAGAGGGAAGCATGTCAGAGTCCCAAATATTTTACAGGTTCCTCTGTATAACCCCTGGCAGTAAGCTGCTTTCTTAGCGCTTTCACAAGGCTGTTCTGTGCACGAAACAGCCTCAGTGTTACAATGGCGAGAGTGACTGTGGCTCCCGCTCTGTTTCAGACCCCGGGCTGTATTTGGGGCTGCTCCATGGGTCTTCTCTTTCCAGTACTCAAGTGGCAATAAAAAGGAATGAAGCTCTGACACAAGCTACAGTGTGGATGAACTTGGAAAGCATTTCACCAAGTGAGAGAAGCTAGACTCAAAGGTCACATGTTGTATGATTGCATTTATATGAAATGTCCAGAATAGGTGAGTCCATAGAGAGAAAGCAGGTCTGTAGTGCTGATTGCTAAGGATAAGGGGCTCCTTTCTGAGATGATGAAAATGTCCTAAAATTGACGATGGTGGTGGTTGAACATATCTGTGACTATACTAGAAACTGTTGCATTGTGTACGTCAAAAATCGTGTTGATTATTGATTGAAATAAAGGATTGACATCTTTTTAAAAAGCAAAGTATTATCACAACCTGGATTTCATCTTCCCTTTGGGCCCCTGGACAAAATGTAAATCCCAAGAGCTTAGGCTTTGGGGTCAAGTCCCAGGGCGGTCCCATGCTGCTGTATGACCACAGGCCACTCCTGAGCCTCCCTGAGCCCTGGCTGCTGCATCTGGGTAAAATAGGATAATAATAGCACCTGTCTCCTAAGACTTAGGAAGATTAAATACAATGGTCCAGGTCAGTGCTCTGAGCATGTCTGGCCAACAGGGAACTCTCAGGAACGGTGCTTGTCACACACCCTTGTTGTTTTTGTATTTTATGGAGGTGGAAATGGAGTCCGGTGGGTGACACCGGGGACTCTGAGACCGGCCCTTCCTGGCTTCCGGCCACCAGCCAAGTTGGCGAGTTGGGCACTGGCTGACTGGACCAGCTGCATCTCCCCCAGGGTCCAAGCCAGGCTCAGCTGCGGGGCCCGGTGCTTTCATGGTGCTGATGCCAGCTCTTCAGCAGACCCTGCAGTTGTGGTTTGGAGAAGTAAATGACACGCTGATTACTTAATCCTAAAACGATGGGAATTTTCTCTTTTTCTAAGGAGCAATGACAGGAAGCTGGCAATGTGGCAGAAGTGGCTACATGAGTCTCGGGCTACTTTCTGGGGGGTCGAGAGCAGTGTGGACGTGACGCAGGACTAAACGGGGGCTGGGGACTGCTGGCTTTTCCCTGCCTTTTCCTCCTGGAGGCTCACTGTCACTCTGAGACCACTGTGTCGCTTCCCTCTTGCTCCCAGCTAGTATCTTGTATCCCTCTGTCTTTGTTTAAATCTCCCCTCCCCCCTCCCTCTAATTTCATGTCAGAAAACGGAGGCTCAGGCACACAAAGTGACTTCTTAAGGTCTCACAGCCACAGCCGCTGCTGGGGTCCTGTCTTCCAGCCCTCCTGAGCATCCTTCCTGCCTCCTGGGCTGCCCTTATTCATTCCAGGTTATAGAATTGAAGGCTAGAAGGACTCAGCAATGGTTGGTCTGACTCTCAGTTGTTTGGAAGAGGAGACCAAAGCTCAGAGAGGTTGAGTAACTTGCCCCGAGTCACTCAGCTAGAGGGGCGGTTCAGTTGCTCATTCCAGTGCTGGGCCACGGTTCCGGAGGTCTTGGCCCTCGTGTGCATCTTTGAATACCTTCCTGGTGGATCTCAGGCCTGGCTCAGGGAGTGCTTTATCCTTCTCGGGCTGCGTGGACCTCCAATATCAGCCCTCTCCCAGGGCCGTTCCCTCTGTCTGCTGGCTCCATGCAGAGCAGCTGGGGGCCTTCTCAGCTGCGAAGGCGGCTGTGCCTGCGCAAAGATCTCAGCGTCTTTGACAACTGAAATGCTCGGTGCTGATTGACAAATGAGCTGGTACCTGAGCATCTCAAGCAGAGTAATGACACCGAGTGTTAGCCGGAGGGCTGGCTAGATAAAAACAAAAGGCTGGGAAGGTCTGGGGGCAGCTGTCTGGGCCCCTCCGGCTCGGGGTCTTCATGCGGGACACAGAATCAGACACTCCTGAATGCTAAGTCCAGACCTGCAACTGCGTGCTGGGTGGTCCTGTGCTGGCCGCTTGTCAACTCTCACTTCTCCCACACCTCGTTCCCCTTCCTTGGGTCCTGCTGATGTGACAGTTCCCTCCCGTCAATCACTCGGCAACTCCAGTATTTATTAAGCCAGACACTGCCCTAGGCAAGCAATACTAACAATAATAATAAGACAACAACCAGAGTAAGGATCTTTAAAACTCCCTGTTTGCGAGTATGACTGACATTCGTAATTCATTTAATCCTCCCAACAACTTTTTGAAATAGATACTATTCTATCAGCTTTTATAGATGAGAAACCTGGGTTACAGAGAGGTGAAGCGATTCACGTAGTAAGTGTTGGAGACAGGATTCATTAACTCACGAGCACATCTGTCTGGCTCTAGACCAGGGAGGGACACTTGGGTGAAAAGTACCTCTAAGCTTTCTTTTTCTTAGAAAGAGACCCCAAAAAGAAACAATTTGTTTTCTTCCACTGCACATGGCAGCATCTGCAAGTGATAGCTGGAACCCTAGCAACAATTTTGTGATATTGAGGAAGAGGCTGACATGCTGAGGATGGAAGAGAAGCAAGAGGGAAGAACATGGGTTCTTGACGATGACACTAAATTAACCAGTCCCGGGGCCAATTGAGCCTCCAAACTTCTTTTCCTGAAAGACAGTTTTCCTTATTGTATAAACCTCCTGGAAATGGGTTTCTGCTCCTTAGAGCCAACCGTCTCCTGTCTGATTCATGGATTAAGAAGGGAAACACCCTTCCAGTAATCCTCCTGCAGGGGAACTTGCCGACAAATACAAGTGCTCAGTAAGTAGGGGTTATCATGACGATGAAGATGATGGTGGTGGTGGTGGTGGTGATGTGTTGCTGACAGTTCTGCTTTCGCTAGCTATTTGGGAGACCTGACTTTTAGAGGATGCGGCTTTCGTATTTCCGGCCCGTTTCCATTCAGGCTTGAACAAAATGATCTCAGGAGAAGCAAAGGATGAGAAGGAGTGTCACTTTGGGATGACCTTGGAATGCCAGCTCGTGCTCTTCTGCTCCTCAGAGCAGCTGCCAGCCACGGACCGAATCCCAGCACGTGCAGGGCTCTGAGCTGGGCGCTGCCTTGTGTTAACCCACCTTATCCTCGAATGCGTCCCACGACGTAGGTCCTATCCTTCTTTTCCTTTTACAAGTGGGGACCTGTAAGACCCAGAGATGTGAAGCGATGTATCCCGGACGACACAGGCGGGGAACTGGTGAAACCAGGATTTGAATTCAGGTTTGGCAAATTGTGTAATCTGGAGGGTGAGGAGACATGCATATCTTCATCAAAGCCTATGGGAGTGCAAACGGCTGTGATCTTGAAGACCGCCTCATGCAACATCTGTACAGATGTGCCCTAGAAATCTTTCCTCAGGAAAATCCCTCCTGTGGAAGGAAGAGCTCCAGTGTGTACGGCTATGTTTACAAGGATATCTGTTACAGCATCCCATGGTTTGGAAGCAAAAAACCAGACAAATAAACCAAGCAACCTGGACGCAGATAGAGCATCCCTCTCTGGGGAGGGGGAGGTGAGTCATGACGTCAAAATTATGGGGTATCCACTGGTGATGAAGAAGAAAAAATTGGAGAAGCATCAGGGAGCCTGCCTTTGTGAGGAGAAAAATCAACTCACATGCAGAGTGATGTTTGTGCGTTAATCTCATTTGAGTAAGAAAAAATAAGGAGGAAATCTCTGAGTATATATGGTTTGGGTTCATTGTGTAAGCATAAGGCAGGTATGGAAGGAAATGTACCACACTGTTCACGTGCTGAGAGGTATAATGAGGACAGCATTGCAAAATACTCTTTTATAAAGTGCATGATCAATTTGTAAACATACAGACAACTATAGAGAGATCACCAAACGTGACAATGAACTATTTCCTTGGATAACTCTTATCAACATTCCTTAAGTAAACATGATGTATGTGTGTGGTAGGCAGAATTAAGATGGCTCCTTGACCTATCTCCATCCGCACCCCGCACCCCCCTCGCCACGTCCATATCTTGTGAGCATCTCTTGAGAGTGGGCCCAACCTGTGACCTGCTCCTACCCAACAGGATATGGCAAAGGTGAAGGGATTTTGCAGACATAAGCAAAGCCCTTAATCAGTTGATTTCAAGTTAATCAGCAGGGTGGTTATCTTAGGTGGGCCTGGCTTAATCGGCTGAAAGCCTTTTATAGAGAGACGGAGGCCCTCCTTGATGTTGAAGACTCTCTCTCTTGTTGTCTTTGAAGATGCAAGCCATCACGAGTTCCACGGCTTCAAGAAAAAGAATTCTGCCAAAAACCTAAGGGAGCTTAGAAGTCCATCTTTCCCCACGTGGGCCTCTGATGAGCATTCAGCCTGGCCGACACCTTGATTGCAGCCTTGCGAGAGCCTGAGCAAAAACCCATTGAAGTGCCCAGAGACCTGACCCACAGAAACTGTGAGATAATAAGTGTGTGTTGTGTGTGGTAAATTGTTACACTGTAACAGAAAAGGAATACAATGTCCACGGTTAGAAAACTGAAACAGCACGGAAGGGAATCATACGCAAAATCCAAGCCTCTTTCACTTCCCCAACCTTTCTGTGGCGTCCAGTGCCCCTTTAGAGCAACTTCCGTGTGTATCGGGGCCTCAATGGTGGGGAGAGGGGTTAGTTTTCAAGTATAGGCAAATGATTTCCCCATTTACCCCAAGAGAATATGTAACATACCCTGTCTTAAACAAATTTTTTGTCCGCATTTAATAATGTGTCTTACACCCTTTTTTATTAGCTCCTCGGGCCCCCTGATTCCTCTTTCTCTAATGAAAATGGGACTGACCAGAACTCTCCCTCCATTCTTTCTGGAGCTACAGACCACAGGAAAGCAACCTTCTTCATTCCAATGTCTGACGGCTGAAGGTTTGGCAGAATCGTGGATAACTCTAACTTTCAGGTCTCTGAAAATGATTAGGTCAGCGAATGGATGCTCAGAGCCTATAAAATTCACGAGGATGTCAAATCACTTCCAGACACGGGAGGGGGGAGCAACAGAAGGGATGTGAGTTGTGAGGCTGCCTCAGCAGAGAGAGGGGAAGACGATGCTTGTTGGAGGCAGGAGGCTGAGAGAGCAAGTAGCCCCACTCTGCTATTGGGGTACTTTGACAACTTGAATGCGTTTTTATCGGATTTGTTCACTACAGAAGCATTATATGATTCTTTGATAAGCCCAATGATTCAGAGGTAGCTAGAAAGACAAGCTAGGAATTCGTGAACGTACAGCAAGGTGTGTGTTTGGGAGTATAACTGCCACATTGATTGTGATTGCCCCCCCCCAATAGAAACTCCCTAGCCCATCGAAAGAGGACCAGTGAAATAAAGCAGGGTGCACTCATATGTTAACATGCTGGGCAGCTGTTGAAAATGAGGATGTAGTGGTGGGTCGACGCCATGCAATATTACACAGCAACAAGAATGGGAGATTTGTAACCACAGGCACCAATGTGGACAAATCTCACCTGCATAATGTTGAGCAAAAACAATCAGACACAAAAGAACACACCCTGTCAGATTCCATTGAAACAAAAGCATAAAAACCAGCAAAGCTAGCCCATGCTGTTGGAAGTCGGAAGTCAGGACAGTGATTGTCCCTTGGGGCAGAGTTACAGAGAAGGGAGTTTCCAGGGGCTGATAATGTCTGTTTTTTCATTTGGGTGCTGGTTACCTGGGTGTGTTCAGTTGGTACAAATTCATCTTGCTACACACTTGTGATTTTTACATTTTTCTGTAGGTGTGAGACTTATAGGTACAAAATGTCGTACTTCTTATCATGACAAAAATGTGACCACAGTCATAATTCTACCATAACACTTTGTTACAAATGATATATTTAGAATCCCAGCAAAAATGGTTTATGAATGAGTTCGAGTCAAAAATGAATTAGTTCCTTAATCCCTTCACCTTTTTCACCCAGGTCCCCATCCCTCTCTTATCTGCAATCATCATTTTGTTCTCTGTATCTATGAGTTTGCTTCTGTTTTGTTTGTTTATTTTGTTCTTTAGATTCCACATATAGGGAGATCATATGGTATTTGTCTTTCTCTGTTTGATTTATTTCACTTAGCAAAGTACCTTCCAGGTCCATCCATGTTGTTGCAAATAGTAAGGTTTCATTCTTTGGTATGGCCAAGTAATATTCCAGTGTGTGTGTGTGTGTGTGTGTGTGTGTGTGTGCGCACACACCCTGTTTCCCCGAAAATAAGACCTAGCCGGACAATCAGCTCTAATGCATCTTTTGGAGCAAAAATTAATATAAGACCCGGTATTATATAAGATTAGATTAGATTAGATTAGATAAGACCTGGTTTTATATTATAGTAAAATAAGACCAGGTCTTATATTAATTTTTGCTCCAAAAGATGCATTAGAGCTGATTGTTTAGCTAGGTCTTATTTTTGGGGAAACACGGTATATACCACATCTTCTTTTCCAATCGTCTATTGGTGGTCAGTTAGGTTGCTGCAAAATAGTCAAGTGGATGTAAAGTACATAGAGAATATCATCAGTAATATTATAATAACTATGTATAGTGCCAGGTGGGTACTAGACTAATGAGGGGAATCACTTTGTGGATTATATCTGACCACTATGCTGTATACCTGAAACTAAAATAAAATAATATTGACTAAAATAAAATAATAATGTCAACTGTAATTGAAAATAAACAAATATTTTTTTGAAAATTTTGAAAAATAAAAGTATCAGGAGCTAATAAAAGAAGATTGTAGGATGCACTATTAAATTAAAAAAAAAAGAAAAAAGAAAAAAGAAAAAAAAAAGAGCTGCAGCCCTCAAGTCTGCCTGTGAAGCAGGATGATGCAGGAAGCTCTGTTTTCCTAGCAGCAATCCCCTGCTCACACCTCATTGGCCAGAACAGTGTCACATGACTATCTCTAGCTGCAAGAGAGCCTGGAAATGGTAATCTGCCACTGAGTTCTGTTGGTAGTGCAGAAGCACAGAAAGAATCTTGAATGTCTCCTCCACACTCAGACAGAATAAAACTCACTTAACGAGCCCGTTTTCAGGGGGTCACCAGGTGTGAGAACAAAAAACGCCCTCTGGTTCTAAGACGAGGATCTCCAGGGTCTTAGCAGGCCTGAGTATCTATGGGCTCCGCAGGGACCTTACAGAACTGCCTGACTACTCGGAGTCGTTAAAAATTAAGGCAATTAAGACAATTAAGACAAGGAGGAAAAGGAAACTGCCATTTCTCAAGTACTTCCCATATGTGAGGCGTGTGCCTCTCACAGGGCTGCACAGCATCCTGAAAAGTGAGGAATTATTGCCCCATTTTACAGATGAGGCAACGGGAGGTGAGTGCCATCGTGGTTATTTTATGCAGAGCACTGTGCATGCTATGGGCTTTGCCTGCACTCCTCTAACTGCAGTTCTGGGAAGCACTGTTGCTTTGCTTGTCACGACTTTTGCATAAATGAGCTCAGTATCAAAGGAATTGACCCTGATTTTGTGCCTCCAGACCCCAGCTCTGACTCTATCCCCTCCCTGCCTCCTGCGAGAAGCAATTTGGCAGGTCCAGGTCGAGGCTGATGATCAGTGCACTAGTAGACTCTGGAAAGAAGCTGGGGTTCTGAGAAGTTAAAGGAGTCAGCCAAGGCAACACAGTTAGAGGGAAGAGGGGCCAGCATGGACACCCAGGTTTGCTGGACACCAAAGAGCAGACTTTTGCCACTGTACTCCTTGGATGCGTTCCTCAGCTTTTCCTGTCCATCCACCCACCCCAGACAGAGCCCAGCTGAGCAACTCCTCAGCCCTGTGGGCCGTGAGTCTTGGGTTCTGTGCAGACAAGGCACTCTAAATTTTATAACGCAGCCTGTCCTCAGAAGGTTCAGGGCAGCCCAAAGGGCTCCCCCCACGTGACCTGAAGCTCTGGGTTCACAGAAAGGACATTATGCATCCATCGGGCCTCCCGAGGTCCTGGTTGCCACGGTGGCACGCTTGCTGTGTGCACATCCACGTGTGTGGCTCCTGCTGCCCATCATAGCCCTCCTTGCTGACAGAGGCACTCAAGCCCACAGGGAGGGTGCCTGCAGACCGGCCCACAGCATCTGCCCATCGGCCTATGTCCTGGACACTCTTCGTTAATGAATAAGCCCAGAAAACCTGGTCCTCTTGCTTCATTATCTTTGTTCCTTTTCCAAAGGATCCATTTTTCCCAGGCCAACATCCTGCCCTGGCCCCTCCCAGTTTGGTATGGAATATACAAAGAAGACAGCTCTTTCTGGGATGATATATGGGCCCCTTGCTGGGGTCCCATCAGTCTCCTCAAGAACCCACTCCTCTGGCCAGGTATTGCTGGGGTCATGGCCCTGGGAAGGTTGCCAGAGGTCAGATAAGGATGATGTTGAGTCTGTCAGTGATTCCTCCACTGGACAGACCCCGTGTGATGGGGCTCTGCTTGAGGAATTAGTGAGATTTGTCACGGGGTCGGCAAGGGAGGGGAAGGAACGTTTCTGGCTGAGGTCACAGGGTCAGTTTGCCTCAGTGACTGAGTGCCTTACAGGTAATGGGCATATCCCATAGCTCCCGCTAAGCTGCATAGGGTCTAGCATACCTTCCATAACCCAACCTGAAGGCGGTATAGAGAAACTACAGAGGCAAGTGATCGAGTTCAAGTCCTAACACAGTGCCCAGCCCATAGTAGACGCTCAATAAATAAGAGTTGAACAAATGCATGCACGAATGAATGAACTTGCTACATGACCTTGAGGTGGTACACATCAATGTGTGGGGGATGTCCAGCATCATTCCACCTTCCTCTGGTCCGAGCACTCTGACATTCCTTTAGGAGGGATTATTTCTTCCAATAAATAAAGTCCTATACAATCACGGTGTCCTACCTTCCCCATGCCATGGGGTGGGTCATGACTCATGCTTAGGCAGAGGGTCATTCCCCGCCTAGAAACTGGAATGTGCGCAGAGGGAAGAAAGGACCACCAATGACTAGAGTCATTCATTCCAGCAGAGATACCCAGGCAGGTGTTTCTTGGCTAAAGAATCACAGAAAGAAATTGTCAGCCTGTCATGGGGTGGGGAAGGGCACAGGCAGCCTCTCCTACCCTTGTCGTTCCCCACTTTCGTCATTCATTCATTCATTTATACCTTCATCCTACAAACACCACTTACACCCCTCTGCATGCCAAACTCTGTAGGTGCTGGTAGAAACACAGAGTCAGGGCTACAGTCCTGTGGGTGACAGCTGGGCCAGACACAGTTAGATGCAGTGGGGCTAACTGGAAAAGAATGGCTGTCCAAATTCAGGGAGCCAGGGTAAGGGCTGGGGTCAGAGAGGTTACACCGATGGTGGAGGGAAGAGTGAGGGGAAACCATCCCCATCCCGAGGAGGTGGAGGTCATGGGGATGTCCTTGGGTGCACCGTGGGTAGGGATGGCTGTGGAGATAGAAGGCAGCTGAAGAATCTGGGTCTTTCCCTCTGAACTCTGTTTCCTGCTTCTGTGCACCTTAACCTTCATAGAGAGATGTACAAAAAAGTGTCAAGAGGGACACGGGTGCCAGACCTCCCCCACCTTACGCCAACCTCACCTCTCCATTTCTGGAAACAGCAGCATAGGAAGTGACCATTTTTGCACATCCAGTCCTGTGTGAGCAACGTGAGAGCCCATGGGAAAGAATTCTCTTTAACTTTTTGTTTTCTTCTGGCATAAGCAACTCTTTCAAAGGGGATTTTGTTCGCCAGTTTTGTTATGTGCTGTTTTGTTTTCCTGGGGGGTGTGGGGGAGGGCTAGGTGCTGAGTAATGGGGTCTTTGAATCTTCATCTGTGATAATTATAAACCAGTCCTGCGTCCCCTGAGGACCCCAGCACACAATTCTTGGAACTGTCCTGTTCGCTCCATTATGTTACAGAAAGTGCAACGCCGGAGGCATTTTCTGAAGAATCAAGATCTGAAACCAACATTATCTTACTCTCTTATTGTTGGCACGGGAAGAACAGCCGGCGCCTGCCAAGGGAAACATGTCAGACTTCCATCAAATTCCCGAAGGTCAGAACCTTCGAGACTGGTGAATTTTGATTTCATCTTAGGGGAAAGAAAACCTCAGAATGCAATGCCAGGACACAGTGAATATTTTAAATAAACTTATACATTAAGTAGAAAAAAAAAAAAAAAGATAATGAGAAAAAAGAAAAAGGAGACCGCTGGTTGAAACCCCCCACAGGGTGAAGGGAGCAGAGGAATGGAAAACAAAACAGAATAGTCCCTCAAACTGCCCTTTGTGCCCTCATTCTCTCTGTCTTGGCTGTTCTTGCTGCCCCCAAACCGCCTCCACTCCCCACCTGTCAATATCTTATTTAATCTCATTAAACCCCAGTTACACGCCTTGGCTGGTAACACTTTTCCTAATGTCTCCAGCCCAAATTGGAGATCCTCTTCTCTGCAGATTCACACTTATTTGTTCTGTATTATACGGTGTTTATATTATTATTTGAGTCTGATGCTATGATTATTCATGAGCACACCTGTCTCCCTATCAGACCACAAGTTCCCCCAGGACCCCAAACCTGGGGGCCTGGCACATTGCCAGGTCCATGGCGAGAGATGAATACCTACTTGTTACATTAATTAACTAGCTATTTCATGTTGACATGATTCTATTGGCCTCCATCATCAGTGTGCCTCAGCTGTGCGTGCACATTTGCACCGATGGATGTGCGTATACCTTTATTATTTATCAGCCACCAAATATAAAAAGGGATTGGCTCTCACTTACAATCTCAAAACACACATGAACCCTGCGTCTGCACAGTTGAAAGCAGATCAGAAATCATGTAGAAGCAGAAAGACCGATTTCCAGGAATCTGGAATGCGTTAGGTGCTCTAATTAAACATAAAATTTTACTCTGAACTTCCTGGCAGCCAAGACGAAATGGAAATGATTCAGGATCATCAGCTTCTTCCTGTTATTCAACTGGAGGAGAACTTTAAGGAGTAGGTTCCTATTTCAGGTTGGTGGAAAATGGTTTTGACTTCTATTTTGTTAAAGACACAAAACATCAGTCACATATTCAAATCTGAGGTCACCCAAAGGTGATAGGAAGAGGATGCGGAGAGGACAGAAAAACGGAAGGCTCAAGTCTTTTCAGACCAGTGGCTCCTCACTGGGACTGTGTATTAGTTATAATGATGGCTAGCTGCTGTGACAACTATCCCCTCCCTTTTCAGGGCAGTGAAAGGTCATTTCTTGCTCATGCATGAGTCATGCTCAGGTGGGGTCAGTGGGTCACTGTTTCGCTCTAGGAGGTCATTCAGGGACCCAGGGTCTTTCCCTGGGGCCCTGCCACCCTCTTGCCTCCATGGTCCTCCTCTCCTAGCTGGGGGTTGGGGAAAAGGAGAAAGATGCACGCACATGTACTTCTGAGCCACTTTGACTGGGCAGTGACTCCGATCACGTCCACTCATGTGTCATCATGAGAACTTGTCCCAGGGCCCCCTTAGATGCAAGAGGCTGAGAAGTGTAGTTCCCGGCTTGGCGGCTGCTGCAGTGACAGCTCCTCTAAGGACATTCACAGCTACATATCAGAATCTCTAAGGAAACACTTTTAAAACCCGCGGGCTAGACCCAGAGATTCTGGCTCCGTGAGCCTGGGCATGTGTGAGCATGTGGAACTTGAAAGACTCTGCTGGTAATTCTGATGGGCTTCCTTGATCGAGGACCCTCCCTCAGATTGTTCCTTTCCACTATCAGACTTTTCTCTGACCACATGCATTGGGTTGGAGAGTGTCTCTTCCCCTTCCCAAATGTATGTCCTTCTCAGAACCTTGGAATGTGACCCTCTTTGGAAATAGGGTCTTTGCAGATGTAGTCACGTTAAGATGTGGTCATCCTAGAATAGGGCGCTTAATCCAATATGACTGAGGCCCTTATAAGAAGAGAAGACACAGAGACAGGCACACATAGAGGAGAAGGCCATGAGGCCCACAGGAAGAAGGCCTGTGGCAATGAAGACAGATACAGCTGCAAGCCCAGGAACACCAAGGAGCGCCAGCAACAGCCAGAAGCTGGAAGAGACAAGGAAAGAATCTTCCCTGGAGACTTCAGAGAGAACACGGCCTTGCTGATTTTGGACTTCTGGCCTCCAGAACTGTGGGAGAATAAATTTCTATTGTTTTAAGCCCCCCATTTGTGGTAGAGCAGCCCTAGGACACTCATACACCACTTGACAGTGCAGTGATTCTGACCGGACTCAGGAATGAGGCATCTGGGAAGTGTGCTTCGCTCTGTAGCAACGCAGGGCAGGGGATCTACTGAGGCTTTCAGTCCTCACACTAGCCTGGAGGGCTGGGCTTGAAATTAGACACCAGGCAGCCAGACTGGAGTTGGCCCTCACTCTGGCTGTGAGAACCTGTAAGTGCTTTCCCACTTTTGGCTTCCTTTCCCTTCGCTGTTAAATAAAGGGTTTGGCCTAGGAAGGGGGTTCTCAAAATATGGACCATGAACCACGCAGCATTGTGAGCTATAGAAACACCTGGGGATATGGCTGAAGACGCAGATTCCCGGCTTCATGTGGGCCCTTTGAACCAGAATCAGCAGGGGTTGGTCAAGAAGGCAGATTGTCAAGGGTCCTGGTGTAAGGTGGTCTGGCATCCGCCTTGTAAAACGTGTCATGCAGATGTCTCAGGGCACCAGCGGCGTTCGTCATCACGGATCCCCAGCCATGGGGAAGCAGTTTAAGTATTTAAGCAGCTAAATGTTCCTTTCCTTTATCTGCCCCTGGGACTGAGCTCCGGATTCCTGCGCGTGGATACACTACTTAAAATGATGCCCTCACTACGGGGAGGAGGGGAAAGAGACTCCTTACGATATTAGAACAACAATTTCAGCGGCTGTGTCAAGCAAATCTGAGAAGGCATTTTTTAAACACAGACTCGTTAGCCAGGCAAAGAAGGTTAATAGTGAACAAAACACACTGAGCCCATTGGAGTCTAAAAGCCAAGTCGAACTTTCTTTTTCTAGAACAGATGTTTACAATGTTATCGTGTTTACTTCTCTCATTCCTGGATGAAAGTGGTGTTACCTAATTTAATGTCTACTAATGTTTTTCACACCCGTTGGGGAAAAATTACAGTTCCTAGCTTTCTAAATGTATAGGCAGAGAAAGAAATCTTAAAGAAAGAGATGAATGCATTTGACCATGTTAAATCTTTTTGTTAATCCATTACAAAATTCGAAAGTCGACAACAAAGGAAAATGTTAGCAACATTTTGAAAGACAGTCTGACTTTCCATTGGCCTCTAGAAGATTAAGAAGAGATGAGTTCTGATTAAGGGCTAATACGAATTAAAATTCTTAGTTTGCAAAGGACACTTGGAAATCAATAAGATCAAGGCAATTATCTCAGTAGGAAAACGCTATGGATATTTTCAAGCCAAAAGGAGAAAATCAGATGGCCAACTAACATAAAAAAGTGTTCACCCTCTGTAGCAATCCAAGAAAACAAATTGGAACCAAGATGTTCTTTCTTTTCTGCCTGCCAAATTGGCCAAGGGTTTTTTTTGTTTTTTTTTAATTTAATATTCAATGTGAGATTTTTTGAGAAAAGTCCTCTTATCATATATTGCTGGTGAGATTATAGATTGATAAAACCTTTCTGGAGGACAATTTGAGAAATGGTATTGAATGTCCACCTTCTAAGGCAGTCATTACATTTTTATGAATTGAGTCAAAGGAAATAGAAATGCTGCTGCAAATATACATATTCATTACAGCATTATTTATATATTCTGGGGGGAAATGGCAGTCACATAAATAACTATTAGATTGGTGCAAAAGTAATTGCGGTTTAAAAGGTTAAAAATAATTGCGAAAACCGCAATTACTTTTGCACCAACCTAACAGTAATTGGGAATTGGGTTAATAAAAAATGGGCTATGCCCACCAAGAAATGTTTTAAATCATGTTCTTAAAAAATATTCAAAGGTATAAGAAATATTTACAAAATACAGTTATAGGACAAATATGTACAAGAAAAAATAGGTCACAAGGCAGTACATGTGTTATTGATTTTAAAATTAAGTATTTTATTTATTGGCCTAGAAAAAACACCCACTTGAAATGAATCCGAATGTTAGCCATGAAAGTCTGTGACTTTTATTTATATGCTCAGGTTATTAGAAGCGAATGGGGCTCAAGACAACTGAAAGATCATTGCTGTGTGTGATTTTTAAATTTTGTGTATGTGTGTGTGATTTTTAAATTTTAATTCAGGTGCTTGTCTATGTTTTCCAAGTTTTCTACAATAAACATGTATTGGTTTCATTTAAAAAAGAAAAAAAGATGTGTGAAATCCTCTTGTCTCTGTCTAGTTCCTTCTTTGTTTTGCTTTGCTTGATGGTTGTGAGCTCAAGTGGACCTTAAATATAGACTTGAATATAGGAGGTAAGATGGGGCAAGGAGACTAAGATAAAATTGCTGCTTGGTGGAGGGATAAAAAGCTGCCAAGGCCTCTTCCTGACCTAGTTCTCCTCTGCTGGCCAGGGGACCAAAGGCACTTACACACAGTAGCTTTGTCATGCAGGGTGTCATGCGGGGTCTCAGCTCCCGCTCCCCACATAAGAATGCAGGACATGGTGAGGCCAAAAAGGAACACCCACAGAGCCATAGACAGGGGAGTCATACCACTATATTCTCTCTGGCAGCTGGGTTGGAGACACAGGAAGCAGGAGCCACTCTATTCACAACCAGCCGTCCACTTCTCTGCCAACCAACCCCACTTGCTAACTGCAATCTGCTCTTGCTGGCTCAGCCACCATCTTCTTGCTAGCCCCCATTTTCTGCTAGCCTAGCCACAGAAGTTATATTAGTGGCCAATGGCTCACTGGATACAGCTGATGGCCAACTAGCCGCAGCTAATGGCCATCCAATCACAGTTGATGGCCACTTTCTACCTGAGCCAGCAGCTTTCCACGTGAGGCCGAGAGCCTGGAAACTGCACTCCTGGCTCTGTCCCCCTAAGCTTCCTGGGGGGAAAGCTTCCAGGCCAGGGCTAGGCTCTACACTGGCCTCTCCACTTTCCTCCACCATCAGTTTCAATCTGCTTGACGTGTTGAGTTTTCTGGAAATACATTTGAGAAAAAGACTCAGCGGATTTCAATAGTGTGAAGTGGTAATGTATGATAGGAACTATATCATTTGGCCTTTGTCCCTGTTCCTGGAACAGATCTCCTCAAATTCTTAGAATTTCCTACATGGGCAGAGCAGCAAGGTAGGTTCCCTTGAACCTTCAGAGGAGGCTCGGCCCTGCTGACATCTGGATTTTGGATGCTGGCCTCAGAATAGTGAGCGAATGAATTCCGGTTGTTTGCAGCCCTGGGTTTGTGGTCCTTTGTTATGGGAACCTTCGGACATGAATACAGAAGGAAAACCCACTAGGGCAGTTCTGTACCTTCTTGGGTGTCTCTGGGCCAGTTTAGGAGGAGAAAGTTCTGTCTGTGTAGGAGACACGGGCTGAGACTTCCTGCACGGGAGTCCGTAGGCTGTGCCTCCCAAAGCCTTGCCTGCAGGGACCTAGAAATAGCTCTAGCCTGAGCCCCTTTTTTGGTTAATGGATTGGGCTTGCGGTGCCTGCCACTTAAACAGCTTCACCAGCCAGGAGGCCGCGGGGAGCCTGACTCCTTCCCTCCCTGCCCCTTCTTATCATGATGGATTGCCACTCAGGAGTGAGATGGAAACTTAAAAATGCCCTTGCTCCACACAGCTCTGGGCAATGCCTTGTTGGTTTTACTTGCAAATCCAGGGTCGTAAACTTTTAAAAATAGGCGCAGGGCTGCCAGTGTCATTAAAGGAGTCTCTGATTTATTGAGATGCACCGCCGTCTTCTGTAGATGGTTCTGAAACTTGCTGGAAAGACCCGACTGGTTGTGAAGGCCGTAAGTTTTCCTCTCAGTCATTTTATTCCTCCTTGACTGTTCGTGTTCTTCCCCCAAAAGAGATGGTGAGATCATTGAGGACTTTCTGGGTACTCTTTAAGGAAGGCAAACATTTGGTGCTCTATAAATGCTTCCCTGATGGTTTGAGCTAAAGGGGTAACTACCACTCTTTTGAGGTGGCTATGAGAATCGGTTGGACTGAGAGGAAAGCAATTATCTTGAATCATGTTTCACTGAGTGTGTCAGGATGAAAGCCTTTGTAAAAGAGGACTTTTTCTTTTTTCAAAAAAAAAAAAAAAAAAAAGGGAGGGGGAGGTGGGACATGTGCCACCTTAAGAATGCTGTTGTTAAAAGTATATTTAGCCAATTCTATTTGGATAATAGTGGAAAATAAAATTTTGCCAGGGACTCAGCTGACCCCTTTACAACTGAAATCAGATCCACTCAGCTGAGTGAAAACGCAGAGGCACGTCCATACCATCCTTGTTTTTTCTCTCATGGAGGCAAGAAACTGTGGAGACAAACAATCAAAAGAGGATATCACTTACAATCAATCCCACTCTTTAAGGAAATCCCTTCAGTCTTTGGGTGCAACTCTCTTTTCGTTCTTTTTTTTTGGCTGCGCATTTTGTGTATATACTTAAAATAAAACCTATATTTCACATAGCGGTTTATAACCTTTTCCCCCACGCAATGTATTGTGAACATTTTTGCAAGCATTATGTATTTTATGGCACCATTTTAAGTGAATAAGGCTCTGCTATGTGGATATACTGTCATTCATTTGACCACCCCTCTGTTGCATATTTGGCGTAATAGTCTGATTCAGGACTACTTTTTCATTCTGCGGGTTAAGCAAAAGGCAGATTCTTTTTCCTATAAATTCTTTTCCCTCTACACTGAGTAAACGGGTCACATCTGATGCCAGTTTTTATCCTCCAGCTGAGATTAGATGTGGAACATTAGAAAATGTTCCCTCACAAAGTGGTAAGTAAGTTAAAGGCTGTCATTTCAGACCTTTTCAGGCAGCGGTTGGAGCGTGTTGATGGCAGAGAGGGACATGGAATCAGTCCAACACCCTAGGAAAGTGGAACATTCTTTATCTGATTAGAGGAGGAACAGCAATTCCAAAAGTGAGTTTCTGTGGGTGTAGCAAAAGCCCCAAGCAGGGTCTGTCCTGGAGAGTTGGCCACCAGGAGTTCCCCCTGATGGAGTGTTTCATTGAGCAATTGCATGTGAATGCTGCTGACAGAAATTCCCAAATGGTAACTTAAATACACTTGGCATATTATTTTTCTCAAGCATTGAGGAGTCCCAAGGTGGCAGCAGACAGCATTGGTTCAGTACAAGACTGTCAGAGTTGAGATCTTTTCAATTTTCTTTGACTGTCCTTTATTATTGCCTCATAGTGTCAAAATGACTGCCCCGTCGCCACCGTTGCATCTATGTTCCAGGCAGAAAGAAAGGAGGTAATGGAGGTCAAATAGATAGTCTATCTGAATCCACTGGGACTCTGCTTGCAACTTATTGGCCTAAATTATGGTGCCTGATCACATCCATCTGTAAAGGAGATATTTCTAAACTCATGTGTCTTTAGGAAACCCTTTTAGCATCCTCTGTACATGCTATGTCATCCTTTTTTTGTGGTCAGAAAATAAATGGTATCTAAAAAAAAACCAAAACACCAAAACAAACTGAAACAAGAAGAGTAGTTTCTCCAGAGCACTCCCTTCATGGAAACAGAACCCTCTCTGATTTCAGTTAGGGGTTCTAAGTGGGGTGATATTGTCAGGAAAGGCAAATGGGTAGACAGGTAGCAGCTTGGGGCTCGGGGGATGAAGAGAGGTGATGTCTCACACAGACCTGGAGTAAACCTTTCCCTCCATATCTCACTTTGACTCTGCACTTAAGCGTCCTTGTCCAGAAAGTACGAGCCAGAGCCACCTCCCCTGACTGCTACTCCATGGCTTGTCCACCATACCCAGACTTCCATGATTCTTGTCCTGTAGGAGCTCTACTAATAGTTTCCTTTAAGTCCATTCAACTTTTACTGCAATTGATTTATTTTTAAAAGAAGCGTTCAATAAATTTGCACGCAGCACCCCAGGGACACCTGCCACAGGTAGACAGGTGACTTTCTAAAGTCCATGTGTTAGTACAGCATGTGGCTTGAGCTGAATACAAATGTCAGCTGGAACTCCAGGTCTGCTCTCTCCTTGGCACAAAAGGGGGGATTGGCAGTATTGGTGCTGAAGACCTATGAGCACCCACCCAAGGCTTCCTCTAGTCAGACGGAGAGGGCATGCGCGGAAAAGGAGCAGGCTCTTTGTTAGCCAATGTGATTTAACACCACTTTGCCTGGGGATCATGGCACCCATGCTCTGCTGCCCTGTGTCCCTGGGGCTGGCCCTCTGAAGACCTCCCTGTAGGAAAACAGATTTTCCTTGAGCAAATTGTTTCTCCAAAACAATTGCACTTCCTTCGACTCTGGGCTTCCCCTGGAACCGTGGGCTGTTCCATCCCATTCGCCACAGTCACCTTTTGGCCCTTGTATGTTTGACCTGAGACCCTGTTCCATATGATAAAAGTCTTTGAAAATGCTGCATGGGCACCTTTACACATAACCATTCTCGTTATCCCTCCCCCAATTTAATGCATATTCCTGTAAGAGAAAATATCCTGTAAGAGAAAATATAATTAAGTTACTTGCCTGGCCCCTGTAGAGATTTGAGTTTGAGACCCCTGACTTACATAAGAAACAGTCTTTGAGAAACACGCTCCATGTCACCTGCTCATACTAAGAGTACACCATATTACTCCCAAGCCTACGGTAACTTCTTCAGAGAACATCTGTAGCTCCCCTCCCACGTGCCGACATCACACTTCTCCTGTTTTGTTTTCCAGCCGTCCTCCTCAGTCACCTCGTCGGATTCCCACCTGGACGCTGAGGCCAGTGACAATCCACTGAGCGGGGCCTCTTACATTGGCCTTGGGGAACAAAAGAGGGACGGCAAGGACAACCCCCGTGCTGGTTTGCTCGCTGCCTTAACAAGATAACCACCAACTGGGCAACGCAAGCAACAGAACTTTATTGTCTCACAGTTCTGGAGGCCGGAAGTCTAGGTCAAGGTGCTGGCAGGGCAGGTTCCTTTGGTGGCTGTGAGGAAGACTCTGTTCAGGCCTCTGTTCCAGCTCCTGGTGGTTTGCTGGCAATCCGCCATTTTTTTAGCTTGTACAAGCATCACCCTGATTTCTGCCTTCATCGCCACATGGCGTTCTCCCTGTATGCGTCTCTGTGTCCAAACTTCCCCTAGAAAGACATGGATCATTTGGGTTTAGGGACCCACTTACTCTAGGATGACCTCATCTTCGCCTCACTAATTACATATGCAACAACCCTATATCGAAATAAGGTCAAATTCTGAGGGCCTAAGGGTTAGGAATTAAACATACGGGCAGTGACGGGTGATGAGGTGGGGGTGGGGGAGACACAATTCAACCCATACCAGCACTCTGGCCAGAATCATAGAAGACAGCATCCAACTGGTAAGATGGCCAGAAGTTAGCTCTGCTAAAGAAGAGGTGAGGAGGGTTCCAGGCGGAAGGCACCGCACGTGCAAAGTTTCTGAGGAGGCAGAGAAGACAAGAAGTGCTTTCTGGAATGAGCGGGGACAGAAATGTTTGGCAAGGGGGAGGCAGGGGGGGCGGGGCGCGGGCAGCTGAGACTGAAGAGCTAACCAGGGTACATCAGATATGCACACAGTGTGATTTGTAAACTCACTGACACATTCATATATACCTAGGGCAAAACAGCAGATGTGAAGATCCGTACATGTTCCCAGGACCATCCGTGGGTGGTGTGGGCCAGCACTCGGGACTCAGGGGTTGCTGGGAAGCAGGCAGGAAAGACTCTGGTTCCCTAACCCCCGTCACTCCCGTGAGGATGCATTTCCCAGTGCAGAACGGAACGGTCTGGGCTGAGCAATTACGAAAACTTTTAAAGGCTTATGCAGCAACCCCTTTCCAGAACGCTTCATTTCAGCCCTCCTCGTAAACAGATTGTAAAGACGCAATCAGCCCAGAGCCTACTCTGCTGTGATAATCTGATGTAAGCCAGGCACTGATTTATATGCGCCAGTCCAAACAAACATACCTGTAGACCATCAAACTGGAATTTCTTCCATACTTTCTTCTTATGCATTAAGGAACTGCTTTTATTTCTCTTTTGCCGGAGGGGAGTGATATATTTATTTTGCGGAATAAGAAAAGCAGTGTGCAAGATGCTAGGTAAAGAGCTGGGAGGAGAGCTGTGGGTTGGGTGGGGGTTACGATTCCTTGTCAGACAGGGTCAATGAGAACGGAGGAACTAAGCAGGCATAATGTCCAGTTCATTTCGTGTTTATGTTTAAAAACGACTTACATAACACTTGTTGCGTGCCAAGCACTATTCTGAGAAATCTATAAATATTAACTCCGGGACTCTTCCATCCTCATTTCACAGAGGGGTAAATAGAGGCACTGGAGTGTCCATTTCTCCCTAATAGAGAACTGAGTTTTGATTTGCTCTCTGCCTTCTCTTCCCATCACTCTTGAGCTCTCAAGATCTGAGTCTGGATTTGCCTCCTTGGCCCTGGCTGGTGAAAACATCTGATTCCACATACTGCCTTTCACCCATTCATCCTTCTCCTCCTGCCCTTCCCCTTCTCTTCCCACTCCTCCTTAACCTCCTCCTGCTCCCTCTCCTTCAAATAACATTCCTGCAATGCTCACGTATATCATCACACCATTGGCTCCAATTCCTCATCGCTCCTTATGTCTTTTGTCACGTGACATTACAGTTCCTCTGCACCAAAGGGACAGAATACATTTCCCCTTCTCCTCTTACCTTTGAGTTCAGCCATGCGACTTTCTTTGGTCATTAGAATGAGGTAGAAGTGACAGCATGCTACTTTTGAGCCCAAGTCTTGAGGGAGCTTGCATGTTTTCTGGTTCGTGAGCCATTGCCATGTGCACCACTTGCCTGGGCTAGCCTACCAATCCCAGAAGGATGAGAGACCTTTGGAGCAGAGCCATCCCAGCTGTGCTCAACCTGGGTCTGCTAGCTCTCAACTGACCTTGAACTTGTGAGCTCAATAAATATCTTATAGTGCACACTGCTGAGATGTGGGGGATGGTTGTTACGCAGCATTTTGTGAGCCATAGAAAACTGCTACAATGAGCATTGTAGAAAATCTGACAACTACAGACAAGTGTGAGGAAGACAAAGTCCGTGGAGTTTCACCACCCACAGGTAGTCTCTGTGAACATTTTGGTATCTTGTGCTGTTTGTACAGGTATACATGAATATGTCTGAATTTACAAAATGAGATCATCCTACGTGCATATCTTATGTATGCTGGTTACCTCTTAAAACTCAGCTGCTCCCCTCCCCAAGCATTTCTGTCCCTCTTCTTTTCAGAAAGTACTTCGTGTCTTCTGTGCATTCTCAGGACCTTTACACATGTTGTCCATTCTGCTTGGAACACTCTTCACCTCTTCTGTAGCTGATCTAACGGCTACCCATCTTTCAGCTCCTACTCCTCTTAGATGTGGTCTCCCTGACTCTCCCGTCTGCGTTGGGTACCACTCCTGTCCTCCCACTTTCCTTAGTTGCCTGCCTTGTGTGTGCCTGAGTGCTTACCCGGTCCCTGCCCCAGACGGTGAACTCTGTGAAGGCAGGGCTACGTCTGTCCTGTCCTCAGTGTCTCCAGGGCAGCATCTGGTACACACTTAACATTGGTGAAATGGATTTTCAACGTGATAATGTAACACGATGTGGATGGAACAGGATACTGGGGGCAGTTTTTCCCATATCATTGAAGGTCAGCTTGCCTTTTCAAAGTTGTCCTATGCTGTCAGAGATGCTTGGCATTTTACATGGCTGGCGGAAGGTAGCTCTGCCTGTTTTCTTGAGCGAGGGCCTGAGAAGCCCTTATATCTGATGGGTCTCTTCCCCAGATGAACAGTTCTATGACTACACCCTGCCATCTCCCATTCCCACACGTCCTGGTAGCCAACTCTTGCAACCCAGAGCACCACTTCCATCATAGGCCTTCCCCTACTCCGTAAACTTCAATGGCTCCCAGTTCTCTGGCAGAGTGGGTAGCCGGGCTGATCACTTGGACAGAAGGTAGGACTGGAGTCATGGTCAAGGTGGAGACTGGGAGGAGGAGAGATAAGCAGGGTTCTCCATGGTTCCCCTGTCTGGTCTCCCTCAGAACTGTGTGTTCCTTGAGAACAGAGAACAGGTCTTCTCTTTCTCCCTCATCAGGTCTGGGAGACCTCAGAAAAGGTTTGGTGACTGCATAAATGACTACATGCCTCTTGGAGATTCCTGACTTCTGCAAAATGCCTCTGTGCCAGTGGTCCTACTGTGTGCCCGGGCTCTGCCTGCTACTTTCCAGGCTCCTCAGTGGTCCTGCCTCTTGTGTCTGGTTTTAAGGAAGCATGGACCTACCTTTCTTCGGTCTCACCCACTTTGCTCCTTAACTGTCAACCCCTTAAATCACTGAGTTTGTCTTCCTGGTAGGAGGGGTGCCATGCTGACTGTCTTTTTGGGAGGTTTTCGTGATTCCTGCATCTCTGAGCAATCAGAGGGAGGGAGCCCTGCCGATATCTTAATTTCACACTTTTGGCCTCCAGAACTGCAAGATAGTTTCCGCTGTTTTAATCTACTCAGTTCGTGGTCATTTGTCAGAGCAGCCCCAGGAAACGAATGTAGACAACAAACTGTGTGTTGTTGGGCAAGTTACTTAAGCTCTCTGAGTTGGCTTCCTCATCTGTTACTGGGTTTAGTACTGATCTCATCGGATTTTGGTGAGTCCCAGTGCTGAGGGACATAAAGGACCCAAACCATTCATATTTCATAGTAAGTGTCAGAAAATCACCACCCTCATTATTTTCATTGCTTCCGTCTGGTCTGGAGGAGAGGGGTTTGATCGAGTCTCTCAAATGACCTGACGCTTGGAAATAAAAATGATTTCTGACCCTCAAATGGGCATTTTCAAAACATGCTGGTGGAAGCGTCAGTTACCACAGCCTTTCTAGAAAGAAATATAATTATAAGCACAAAAATGCAACTAGCTTTGATCCAATAGTTCTTCCTGAGGTATTCACCTAAAGAAAATATTTACATTCACATGCAAAGATGGAACTACAATGAAGCTGAATCCAGTGCGATTTTATACACACTCAAAAAAACACACACACACACACACAAAAAAACACAGATCACTACAAAACAGAATTTTTAATTTTGGTGAGAATGCCTAAAATAGAAGATTGATTAAATATGGGTTTGCTTTCTCTTTTACACCAGAGGTTGGGAAACGTTTTCTGTAAAGGACCAGATAGTAAACATTTTAGGCTATTCGGGCCATACAATTTCTAGCTATTCAACTCCCCTGTTGTGGGAAACCAGCCATAGACCATACATAAGCAAAGGGGCTGGTTTCATGCCAATAAAACTTTATTTACAATAATAAGTGGTGGGCCAGATTTGGCCCACAAGCAAGAAGACGCTGACTCAAGTTATAGACAGAATATTAGCAAACTACTAAAGATACTGGAGTAAAGCAACCTAATGTCATCCATGGGGAGTCACCCAATCCATGTTCTAGGGCCGCCTGGTTCTAGGTTCCCCGAGAAGCACCCCATGACATGAATATTTGAGTACAAATTTATGTAGGAGGTGACCCCAAGAAACACCAGTGAAAGATGGGGGGTGGGACAGGGAAGGGAGGTGGTCAATATACTGAGTGTTATCTAGAGCGTTACCACCATGTGTCCCTGGGGCTCGTGCACTGGGACCCTAGGAGATGGTGTTAGCCATGCCCCCGTGTCCTCTGATGACGGAGGGGGATTTCATTCAGGAAATCCCTCTTCCTCGTTGTTGAAAGCTAATTTGTTTGGGGGGGCGGTCATCACTCCAGCACTTCTGCTTGCCCTGTGTGTGGACAAGTGTATCCCCAGAAAAGGCAGTCTCAGGTAGAAAGGCCCAGGGTTCCCAGCAGGCAGCCTTAGGAGTTGAGAGGTTAATGCAGACCAAGAGAAAACATGACCAAGTGGGATTCATCAAGAGAAAAGGGACATTGCAGGAAAACTATATGTAGTTTTCGTGTGACACGATTTCTGTTCCAATAAATAACATGCAGGTATGTTTCTACCTGAATAGAGAAAGCATGCCAGGCAAGAAACATGCACGCTATCCAGCCAGCTGGGTACCCCCGTGGGGACGGGGAATACAGAGAGACACTCCTCTCTTGACTTGCTTCTGCATTGTGTGAGTTGTTATAGAGAGTATGTGTTGTCCTTGCAATGTAACAGTCAATAAAAATATACAAATGATGCTATAGGAAAAAAACTAATGATAGAGTTCATGATATCAAATTAGTATTAATAAAGTTAATGTAAAACAGTTTGTAGAGTACGTTCCATTTTTATAACATTCTGCATGTGTACGTGCATATATGTGTGTGTATATCTATCTATCTATCTATCTATCTATCTATCTATCTATCTATCTATCTGCTATCCATCTATCTAAGGAAGAGAGAGAGAATAAGATTGGTATTTGGTAGGACACATACCAAAATGTGACCTATGATTTCTTTGGATTTTTTTTTTCAGTTATTAGGCCCCCCAGCTTCTGTATCCGGCCTGGGTGTGTGGGGTGTCCGAGAGGCATCTCAGCAGGCCCAAGCCCTGAGAGTAGGAGTAAGGTCATCCTCTCAGTGGAAGGTGAGGGCCCTGAAGGCCACTTGCTCCGTGGGGCTCCTTTTGTCAACTGCCATGTGCAAATGGGCTCCTTGGAGGGCAGCTCATCCAGGAGGATGGATTGTTCCCAGCTGGTACCCAGCCAGGCTAAGGGTCAGAGGTAGCTGAAGGGCTTGTGAAATGAGAAGAGGACGGCTGTGGCTGTGACTGCCATCTGAACCCCCTGGCCTCTATTTTGTTTCCTGTGCTATTATCTGTCCCCCACAGGTGAGGGCAAGGACCCGGCCTCTCTAGTTTATAGTTTTATTCCCAGTGCTGGGATGTAGTAGATGCTCAGTAAAGCTTAGTTCCTATCACAGGTCTCTCTTTCTCGTGGAAAACAGGACTGGGGGATGGGGATGGCATTGTTGGGGTCTAAACCATGAAAAAGAAAAAGACTTTAAAGTGGGCTAGCTGGCCGCATGTTGCACTTCCTGCAGGAGTTCAAAGTCAGCCCTGCCCCTGGAACTGCCATTACCAGTTTAGATTGTTCAGAATCCCGCTGCTGACTGTTCAAAAGGCTCCCAGCTGCTATCAGGAAATAGCTCAGGAAGGTCTCCATTAAACACCAAGAAACTGAGATGCAATCAGCCGGGCTGGAATTCAGGAAAGTGCTGGCTCTGGAGTTTAAGGAAGAAAGAACACGTTTCAGGGCGAGAGGAGGCGAATCTGCCAACCGACCCCTTTTTTCCCTTCCACCTGTTGGGCAAGGCCAAATCCACTTCTCCCGTCCTGCCCTTAACCGCAGGAAGAGAGGGGCCTCCAGCCCAGGGCGCACCGTGTCCTTACGGCAGAGTCTGGGATCTCCTGCAAGTGGACAAGAGCGTTCTGATTGCTACTTCTTCTGGTCGTTGGCGTCAGCCCGTAATCTTTCAGTTGTGGTCTCGAAGGCCAAACATGAACCAGGATTTTCCATTATGGTTGCAATTTTGGCTTGTAATTTTATCACTCGAATCTAAATCCACTTCAGAAATGCCGTAAACTAATTGTCACTGAATAAACTGAAACTTTTGAGGAGTTTATAAAAGTGATTTAATGAAAAAAAAAAAAAAAGAAGATAGAAAACAAATGTTGCCTACAGAATTGTTGGCAAAAGGTAAAAACTCTGTTTCTTTTGAACGCATGCCCCGGTCTCGGCCGAGCCCTGCCTGCCGTGGCCTCCGAGCCCAGTGGCGGGGATGCTGTTTGTGTTGGAGCCTGTGGCGTTGATTTCCAGTTTGTCCTGGGGAGGTTGATTGCAAGGACGTTGGGACAAGGGCATGGGTCGGGTCAGCTGAAAATAAATGGGCACAGATCAGATCAAATCCTTATCCAGCAGAAGGAACTTCGTTTCCTTGATTAAAAATACTAATAATAACAAAGTGACTGTCGGGGTTAAGTAAATGTGAGTTAATTACTAAGCTGTGACCATTTTCACAGTTTCTGAAGCTAAACACTTCAACGCGCGTTGTCAGTTTACGTTAGGCAATAATTTGAATGACTACCGGTTAGCTGTTTCACTTCATTCATATTAAGAAACAATATACAAAGGGTATAAAGTGATCAGCTCTGTTTATGCTGAGGAGGAGGCAGCAGAACACAGGAGCGGGGCAGAGGGAGAGGCTGTTCTTGGCTTTGCACGGGCTTCTGCTGGTGGTTTATGAATGAAAATCTTGAGAGAAGCTTCTAAACGCTGACAATGTGGGAATGGTCAAGCAGAGCAAAGCCCACCCAAGCATTCCCAGCACAGAATGGGGAGATGAGAAGGGTTTCCTGTGGGGGAGGGGGGATGTAGCTGTTTGACAAGAGAGAGTCTGCGAAACAAAGATCCTTCCAGGTCCAAAGGTGCAGGATTTAGGATCTGATGAACTCCTACAGGAAGAATCTAGCTGGGACCCATCATAGCTGGATGCCAGTGTTTTCCATGACTGCTGAGGTGGAGTTGGGGCGGTTGTGGGATTCTGAGCTTCCTGGATGGCTGAGGAAAGTGGGACCAGGATAGGGACCTCCCTCCTATGTTGGCCTCAGGAAAACCCAAGAACTTCCTAGCCTCGAACCCCAGGAATCTCAGGTCTCCTGTGAAAATAACGCACAGGTGTCAGAAATCAGTCTGGAATTCCAGGCGCCATGCCCTCTCCCACGTTTACGGTAAACGGCAACAACAATAACAGCAAAAGCCCTGCAAAAAAGCAAGAATGCTTTCTTTAGTTAAGCCTCATGGAATAGGAAGTGAGGAGAAACAACCCAACTGTCCATCAGATGAAGAAATACACAAAATGCGGCACACACACACAATAGACCATTATTCAGCCTTAAAAAGGAAGGAAATTCTGACACGTGCTACAACATGGATGAACCTTGAGGAGAGTATGCTGAGTAAAATAGCCAGCCACAGAAGGGCAAATCGTGTATGATTCCACTTGTGCGAGGACCCTAGAGTAGACAGATTCATAGAGACAGAAAGTAGAATGGTGGTCACCAGGGGCTGGGGGAGGAAGATGGGGAGCTAGTGTTGAGTGGGGACAGAGTTTTAGTTTGGGAAGATGAAAAAGTTCTGGAGATGGATGGTGGTGATGGTTGCACAACAATGTGAATGTCCTTAATGCCACTGAAACACACTTAAAAATGGCTAAAATAAATTTTATGGTCTGTATCCTTTACACCAATAAATGAAAACCAGTATAAAATAGGTATCAAGTGGAGATGAAATGATATATCCAACCAATTGAAGTTTGGTTGGCAAAGAGTAGGTGATCATATATGTAAATATTCATTATCGCTGTTATTACTGGTACCCCATGAATGCTTGTGAAATGTGATATGAGGGAGAGAGGGGAAAGTGGGGGGAGGGGGAGAGAGAATTCTATTATCGATCTGTGAGACGATTCATCTAGAGTCATTTTAAGTAGAAAGACTGTCTATGTGATCCCATTTATAGTGTTACATTGATAAAGCAGGTCTTTAAAATTAGAGAGCATCAGGTAGTCTGAACTCAATTCCATCCCAGCAATCACCACTCCTTAAGCATTTGTGGGCATCTACAACCTACATCTCTGACCCACCTGACCATGTGTTACCCATTAACACCCAGGACACAGGACTTCCCTAGGTGTCACCTCTTACATTTCAAACCAACAAGACCATCTTCCAAACACTCTTGAGCTTTGCTTCATGTTCCATCCTTTCCACGGTGCTGAGTGGAACAAGGCAGGAACCATTGATGAGGAGAGAGAGGCAGCTGGGTAGTCAACTTGCCGGGGTTGTTCCCCATCTCAGACAGCCTGGCCCGAAAATAGAAACCACCTATCACCTAGGTTTCTATCTCGCTTTGGGTGCAGCCTCTTAATGGCCAGGTGTTTTTAATAAAGGGCCGCCAATCCTGGCTGGGATTGCACAAGCATGAGGCAGGAGAGAGAAAGGGTGACTTTGCCCTTTAGATGTCCATCCTTCTAATGACAGAGCCGGTGTCATGGTTGGTGAGCAAAATTCCTACAGACACTTTCTTTTAGGGACTCATTTCCCGCTAGAACTAGAGGCACCTCTCCAAGGAACTCCTTTCACAATCTTTCCTTCCCTCTCTCCTTCCTCTCCTTTCTCTCTCTCCATCTCTCTTCCTTCCCTTCTGCCTTGAAGAATGTTTTGAGTGGCTGCCAAGAGAGAGACCCAAGGCTAGGCACCAAGTCGAACTTCTGTGTTTCCTAAGGAGCCAAGAATCCCCTCTTGGCGGAGAAAGAACACAAGGTTTTTTGTTTTGTTTTTGTTTTGTTTTTTTTTTTTTTCATGTGAAAAGCATCACTGTAGCTGGGCCATCAGAAATGTATAATACTCACTTTACCCAATGCCCCCAAGGGCCTGCAACTTGCCAACTTGCTTCTCCAAGGTTTAAGGGAGTTGTGGGATACAGGACTTTGGGGGCTAAAACTGGGACAGTCCCTGGCACCCTCATTCATCGGCCCGTCTGTGAGCATCTTGAGCTTTTCCTTTGGCTTGAAACAAATCCCCCCAGCCCATCTGAATCTGAACTGTCATTGGAGCCCCTGTCTGCTGGACCCCTAATAGGATATCTGGCAGTTAACGACGGCATCTGATCTTATCACCTTCTTCTCTGGCAAGGCTGGCTCCATCAAAATAACTTTTATCTGGAAATAAAATAATGCAATTAATGTCCTGACTCTCTAATGCCCTCTCGGGTGATCTCAGCTCTAATGATTTAATGGGTGTCCTCCATCTGCTAATTACCTGAAGCATTTATTAAGTCAAAGGCATTTGGCTCAAAAGCAAAGGCATGGATGTATAAAGACCTTGTGCGGTGAAATGAGTCCACAAGCATGGGGATTTGTTCATTTTCTCTTTCTCTATTTGGCTCTAAGATGGCTCCATTCCCCACACCCCACCCCTTCCCGGGGCAGGAAAAGTGCATACCACTCGCAAGTGTCTTGACTGCATTTACGTCACCTAAGAATTTTCTTTTTCTGGCTCACTCTCTGGCATCACCCGGCCGAGAGGCTCCAGGAAAATCGTAAACCCTATTGAATGGCACCGCGGTAACGGCCTGTCCCATCGGAACACGTTTGTGCTTTTTGTCTTGTAATGTCAAAATGAACTTGGCTGGGAAACTGAAGCTGCCAGCTGTGTGTGGGTTTGGCTTTCTGAGTTTCAGGGGGGTAGCGGGGGGTGGGGGTGGGGGAGAGAGAGCCCCAGCAGGCGCCCTGCACATCCTGGGGAGACTCGTCTGCCTCACCTCCTTCTTCATCTGTAAAATCAGACTGCTATCATCATGGCAGACCCTCTTGGAATTGCCCCGACAGCTCCGTGAGTGTGTCCAGAACCTTCTTTTCCACACTTGGGACTGAGTGTGTCTCACAGGAAGCACTAGGTGGAGAGGAACTATGCCGGATTCTGCCACTGAATAGCTGTGTGACCTTAAGGGAGGCACATCACCTCTCTGAGTTTCAGTGTCTGTGAAAAGAGGGGAGATTGGACTAGTCAGAAGTTTTCAATTTTGTCTCATCCTGGGATCTCATTTTCTATGGAAACCTTCCCAGGACGTGACATTTGTAAAATGACTAAATGTTGAGATCTGTTTGAGGCAGACAGTTGGTGGCTTGGCCCCATCTCCTGAGGGCTCCCTGCCACCATCCTCAAGAAGGCTCTGGGGGGTCTTCTGACAGCTTAGTTAATATGCCACGAACAGCTCTCAGAAGGGAGGTTCAAGCTTGTGATTCTGTGTTCTCTGATGTGCTCAAACCAGCAACAGCCTGCCTGTCTGTCTGTCTGTCTAATCTATCGCCTTTCTTTGTCTCTCCTTCTCTGTAGCTATCATCCATCTAGCTATCCCCTTTCTCGCTTGCTTTCTCACTCTCTCTGTGCGATCACTATCTATCTACATATCTATATATCTATTTCTCAGATTTATCTTCATTCCCCCCCTCCCAAACGTTAACGTGAGAATTCCCTGGAGATCTCGTTCAAACACGGATTTTCACCCCCTGAAGTCTCTGATTCTGAGGTCAGGATGGGGTCTAAGTTCTGCATTTCTAACACTCTCCAGGTAATGTTGATACTGCTGGTCCTGGATCACACTATGAGTGTTCCTGAATCTTCTGCATTTGCTTACCAGAGGGTCTCTTCATGTTTGATTTCAAAAGCTTTTTGAGAAAGCTAAGAGAGTAAAGAACAAAAACAGCACCATCCATTTCTTACATGTACTTGGGAGTAATAATCAACAATGTACTTGTGTCCAAGTTACTTTTCTGCAGTTCGGGGCCTAATACCATTTGCATCATGGGATACATGCATTTATTAAATTAGTAGTTATACCCTCCCCCCCCCTTATGTTTCAGACGTAAAACTCTGACTAGTTAGTAGTCAAACTAAGTGTCCACATACCCTGGGACCCAGCCACATGCCCCCTAGATAAGTTATCCTGCAGAATTCTCACACAGGTCCACATGGGATGTGTACAAAGATGTCCACCAAAGTGCTATTTATGGTAATGAAAACTGAGGTGTCCATCACTGGGACAGTGGGCAGTTGCCACCACAGAGTGCCAGGCACCAGTGAGGGACAATGAATTGGGTCCACCCAACACCACGGATGGATCGTAATACTGTGCTGAGGGGGGAAAGAAAAGGACACTGAGATATTTAACCTCAGACCACTTCTGCAAGTTGTTTGCACACTAAATCTTGCACAGGGACACACAGGAACACAAGGACACGTCAGAAAAGTTGCCTGCGTGGTGAGAGGGGACAGAAGTGGGAAGCCAGAAAAAAGGAATTCAAGACATAACACAAGAGGGGGACTCACTGGGGCCAGGGAGGAAAATGATACCCTGATGGCTGTGATGAACTCAGCTCTCTGCACCTCTGTCCAACTGAAGACTCTATCGTAAAGGAATACATAAAAAGTGAAAAAAATAAAAATGAAAATGTCGGCCCCAGGCCTCCACAGACAAGGAAGACGACGCCTTTCTCCAGCAGCCTCTGCACCTTTTGTAACTCCCTGGGGGCCTCTTTCATCAGCACGGAAGCCTGTGGCCTGTCCCCACCCACCCCCAGCTCCAAGGCGTCCACAGAGCAGGGGAACTCCAGGCATGATCAAAAGATAAAAAGAGAGAGAGAAAAGAAATGAATCATCAGGGTTTCTCTTTTCTTTGTTCTCCTTGATCGGTAATGGGTGGGACTAATTTTCTTTGTGGAGTTTTAGTGTTAAGTCTGATTGTGGGTGACACGGGCCAATGGTCCATGAATCTGGCTACATCATAACCAACCAAGGCACTTGATTAAAAACAAAACAAAACACAAATCCACCTAAATTCCCAGGGCCCACTGCATATGAGGCTCTCTGGGATTGGGGTTAAATGATTGTTAAAAAAAAAAAAAAAAGTAAGTGTTTCAGGTGTTTGGGATGAAACCCAAGTTGGAAAAAGGAATGTAGCCTCAACCTGACTCTCCAGGTGCCGAGACGGTACTCCCCTGCGCCCCCTGGTGGCGAGAACGAAATGCACGCAGCGGTCCCTGGGTTGAGCGCTCAGGGGCAGGTGGAGGCCAACAGAAGCCAAGTCTATGGCTGGTGTCGGGTGGATGCAGGTGAAACCACTGCCTTGTGCACGAACATTGCATCCCTTGCTTTTCACCCTGTCCCACAATTTATTGCCATGGCATTATCTTGTTTGATCTTATTCGTATTTTCAGATGTGCCCTTCCTGAGTCCAAAGGAATGACTTTTATGATGAAATTTTAGCTGCTGTGGCTGGACATCAAGGAGATGGTTTGCGGGAGAACTTTTCTTCTTTTCACTCACATCTGTGCAAATCTACGATCAGGTCAAGTTCCCTGACCCCCTGTCATTGCTCAGAGGCCTCTCTGATGATACTTAATGAACAGGACATGATTTTACCTACATTTTAGCAAATGGGAAAGGTGCTGGCACTGGGCAGCAGAGCATAAGGGAGAGAGAGAGACTTCTGTATGTTTTATTTCGAGAGGTGAACAGCTGCCACTTTATGATGTCCAGCAACTGTAGAGCTCCAGCGTGAGCCGGGACTTGTCAGGAGCTGGGGAATGTCAATATGTGAATAAACGTGGCCCTTGCCCTCCAGGAACTTAGAGTCTATCAGAAAAAAAGAATGAATGTAGTCCAGGAACCACACAAAGAGATCATTGGATTTAGAAGCTCTGATTATTAAGTTTAATCTGACTCTACAGTGGTAGCTCGGAAAAGAGCGCTCAGAAAAAGGGAACAGCACGAGGAGAGGCCCTTTGGTGGGAAAAGTCCTCTGGTGTTGAGTGCAACTGGAGCAGATGCTAGAGAGGGAGGCAAGTCTAGACCATCACGGCTCAGCATCCACGGGAAGGGCTGCGGTCATGTTCTGTGAGTCCCAGGTGTCATGGGAGGCGTTTCAGCAGAGGGTTAACATAATCCAATTGGTGTTTTTGTTTTCTCTCCTGTACTCATAATAAATGCATATGGTTTAAAAAGATCAAATAATCCTGAGTCTTCTAATGGAAAACACCGGCATTCTGCTTTACTCCAACCCATCCTGTTCCATTCCCCAGAGTAGCCATTTTGGGTTTTTTGGTTTTGTTTGTTTGTCATAAACTCTATGTTTTTATCCTGTTCACAATAATAGAGAACATCAACCATCAATGAATGCATGCGTGAATGAACGAATGAATTCCCACCCGAAACCAAGCATGACAAACACAGGAAGGAATGCACAGGACAGCCTGCTGGCCAGACTCTCCTCTGTGCCTCTTCCCTGCCATGTGGGGAGGCCTATGCAGTAGCCCTGTTGGGCCCAGGCTCTTTACGGAGGTGGGTGCTATGAACCCCAAGGAGACTTGGACTCCGTAAGCATTCGCTCGTCCTGCGTGTACAAAGCTGAATGTAGGAAGCCACTGCAAGTGGGTGGCGGGGATCTTTTGTCTCAGGACGTCATCAGCAGTTGGAAATCTGACAGGAAAATACATTTCCCAGGAGTACATCTATTCACGTTCATCGGAAACAGCAGTGAGGGGCCCAGAGTGGAGGAAGGGAGAGGCAGGGACAGGATGATTCATTCATTCATTCATTCATTCATTCATTCATTCATTCATTCAACAAGTAGTTATGAGCCCTGCTCTCTGTGCTGGAGACGCTGACAATGACCCTGTCCTCAGGAAGCTTACACTCCTGTGCATGAAGCTAGACAAAGAAACAAATGAGAAAATGCATCACATGCCCGCAGGTGTCAAGTTCTGGGAAGAAAAAACCACACAGCACAAACAGGCTAGGAAGTGTGGATTGTGCTACTTAAGTAGGACTGTTCTGCCGCCTCTCTGAACAGGTGACATTTGTGTGGAGGCCTGGAGGAAGGCAAGGACGGCCACAGTGTGGATTTCTGGGTCTCTGCACTCCCAGTAGAGAGGAGGGTGAGCTCAGAGATGGCTCCGTGGACAAGGGACAGAAGGGCAGCGAGGAGGGAGACACATAGGACCAGGGAGCAGCTGGGACCAGTTCATGGGGTCCCAGGACATTTTAAGGACCTTGGATTGCAAGGGAGGGAGAGAGGAAGAAAGGGAGCCTGAGGCCTGAGCCTTCTGTGCCCCCACACCCTTTTCCTGCTGCCTGGGCCACCTACGCCCAGCCTCCAGCACTATGACCAAAATGATTTTGCATTTCTTCCTATAGCATTTCTTTTTTTGGAGGGGAGGGGAGAGTGAGTAAGGAAATGTTTATTGACTGAGAAGGCACCAACCAAGAAGATGGGAGACCCAAAAGTGCCTCAAATCCACCTGCTCACTAGACTAGGTTAAGGGTTTTTAAGTGGTTGGGGGAACAGGTATGAGGAAGCGCTGATGGGACAAGTTCGAATTGGAGGACCTTGGAACTTGGCCATTTATGGTAAGGGGCATCAGCACTGGATCTTCCTGGACAACGGACCCTTGGCTTCTGGAAGGGTTCCGGTGTTTAAATTCTGGTTACGTCCCTGTCCTTTGGTTCCGTGTGCGTTTGGGGGTGGGGCGAGACTCTGGTTCTGGGTGCAGCTGGAGGTTCCAAGTTCTCTTCTCTGCTTATGCCCCAGGCGCATGACTTCCGGTCTTGGTCTGTTGTCTCTGAAAAGCAACTCAGTATCGGGTTAACCAGGATAGGCGCCTTCTGAGCAGGTTCGGCCGTTACAGATCCCACGTTTTTGTTGTTCACCCATCAATCTTGAGGGAAATAGGGCCACCCGGTCCAGGTTCAATTAAGTTGGAGGACGAGCGTCATTATTCCTGCAGTATTACACGAAGGTGCAAAGCCCTCAAACTGTGTGTCCCTTGGCTTCAACCAGGTAAAATTTGTCTCTGCCAAAGGACATGGACTGGAGAGCCAGATGGACATTAAAATATATATATATTATATTTAAATATATTTCTATACAAGCACACTTATTTATACACTATACTATACATAAATACATGAATGACATTATATCACATATAATCCACAAATTATTAATTATAATATAAATATATTTATAAGTTATAAATATATTTATAAGTTATATATTTATATTTTATGTAAATATAAGTTTATAGGAATACAATTGTCTAATATATTTATATAATTTATAATTCATATAATTATATGATGTGTAGCATATCACATACATTTATTATGTAATATGCAAACTACATATCATATAAATTAGAAATAATATTTTATATCATATAATTATTTTCTGTAATGTACAAAAATAAATCTACGTACATGTCTAGACAGCACGGCGAGGGCAGGGATGTGTCTGTCTTTTTGATCAGACCATGACACCCAGCCAGACCTCTTTTTGTTAAGTGTTGAATGGATAAAAGCCTTTTCTTAGTGGGGACGCTGAAACCCCAGTGGCTGAATTCTGTCTGCTGCATCCTCTGGCTGACTCTTGGAGTTGGGCTGTCCCCTCACTCTGCCATCTAATCACAGTGCGAAAGTCTGTCTCAGGGTCCCTGTAAGAGCTGGTGGGAAAGGCACATAAAATACCCCTCAGGAGGTTTACGAGGGGCCTCATTCCTCTGGGCAATGCCCCCAGATAAGAGACTATTCACATGTGAAGGACTCACTGGCTCCCCTCTCACTCTGCGAGATGAAGCTCCTGAAGAGAAGGGAGTCTCCTTGGCCCCTCCTCCCAGCTCCTCCTGGTCTGTTCCCAGTGGCCCTGTACCCTTTTCTGGCAAATGGACCTTTTCTAAGACCCTGCCCTGGGCTGGGCCAGGCAGGCCCTGGGAACTCACAAAGAAGATAAGGCACTCCCTACCACCGCTCCTCCTTACTTGCTTTGGGAACTCGATGAGCATAATGGAAGCAAAACTTAAAAACGCCTTTGAAAAAATTGCATATAGAATTATCCAGAAAAGTGTGCAAATCATTGGCATGCAGCTTGATGAATTTTTCTGAAATAAACAGTCCTGAAATGAGCCCCTGCAGCTTCCAGAGCCCCCCTGTGCCCCTTTCAGCTGTGCCTCCCTCTCTCCCACCTCCTGATAAGGCTTTATCATGCCAGGTTTAGTCAGGGAGGCAGAACTACCACGGGGGATGTGGGAGAACAGATTTATTATAGGGATTAGACCTGATTGTGGGAGGAGCTGGGGGTGCTCAGAGACAACTCCCACCCCAGCCTTCCAGAAGCACCGGTGCAGTGGACAAGTGCAGCTTGCAGGGAAATCTGGAAAGCAGGCTCAAATGTGAGTTGACAGATTGGAACCTGGCAGGGGAGTGGGTGGAGAAGCCTACGGACAGCTGCTTCTGCGACTGGCGGTCCATGGGTCACCGATGGTCAGCTAAGCTGGCAGGAGGGAAGGAAAGGGAGAGAGCAAGAATCGGCTCTGTGCCATCTCTCACTCGGGCAGCTGCCAGGACCTCAGAGGACGATGGCCATTGCTGCACTTCCACCCTCCAGATCGAGGACACGCCCCTCTTTCTGCAAACTCCTACCTCGGACCATGGTGGTTCCAGCTCAGGCACCTGTTTGAACCGGTGTCTGTGCCAGCTTCTTTCGCTCGGTGTTATGTTAGCGACATTTATCCATGTTGTTGTGTGTAGCAAGTGTTGTTCATTCTCAGTTTTGCATAATATTTCATTGCATAACTCTCCCATAATTCTATTTGTTCAACTGTTGAAAGGCATTGAAGTAGTTTCTAGTCGTTGGCTATTACAAATAGAGCTGCCTGAATATTCTGGTACATATCTTTGTGTGGACATACCTACACATTTCTCTTGGATATATGCCTAAATGTGGAATTTCTGGGTCATAAACTAGCCTCGTATTCAGCTTCAGTAGATAACACCAGTTCCCCAAAGCGGTTGCACCACTTTATTATTTTGAGTGCCTCTTGTCTATTTGGTTTGTATCTTGAATTCATGTTCTGACTCTGTTACTTACAAGCCAGGCTCTTGCCAGAGGCTCCAGTGTTGGGGGGAGGGGCTGGGCATGTACAGGCAGAGAAATAAGAGACCCTGAGTTATAGATAAATACGTTTATTTTTTGTTTACTTATTTATTGCCTGCCTCTCTCCCACCCCCACCTCCCACCCCAGACTGTGAGTGCCATGAGATCAGAGAGTGTTTTAGCAAGATAACGTACACCCCCAAAGATGTCCAGGTCCTACGAATCCCCAGAACCCGTGAGTATGGTACCTTACATGGCAATAGGAAATTAAAGCTTCAGGGGGAATTAAGGTTGCCAGTCAGCTGACCATTAGAGGGGGAGATCATCCTGGATTGTCTAGGTGTGCCCAATGTTATCACAGAGTCCTTAAAAGTAGAACAGGGAGGCAGGAGAGAGAACAAAAGATGGCAACATGAGAAGGACATACGTAAGCTGCCATTGCTGGCTTTGAAGATGGAGGAAGGAGCCACGAGCCAAGGAATGCAGGTGGCCTCTCGAAGCTGGAAAAGGCAGGAAACAGATTCCCTCTTAGAGCTTCCAGAAAGAACCAGCCCTGCCAACACCTTGACTTTATTTAGCCCAGTGAGACTTGTGTTGGACTTCTGACTTCAAGAACTGCAAAAGACCCTATGTATGTCATTTAAGACACCAAATATATGGTATTTGTTACAGCAGTAACAGGAAATGGACACTGTCTCATTCCCTACGTACTATGTCCCCAGGGCCTGGTCCATAGTAGATTCATAATGAATACTTACTAAATGAATAAATATAGTGAAAGGAACTCTTTGCTGAGAGCCTTTGGTGAGGCAGCTGCTTGATACCTAGTTAGAGTTGCCAGATGTAGCGAATAAAAACACTGAATGCCCAGGTAAATTTGAATTTCAGATAAACAACAAACCATTTTTATGAAAGTATGTCCCTTGCTATACTAAAAGAAATCGTTCGTTGTTTAGTTTGAATTCAAATATACCAAGGTGTCTTGTGTTTAATCAGGCAAGCCTATATGCAATCATTCCACAGATGGCAGAGTGTGCCTCAAAGTGATAGCGAGTCAGGAGCAGACCCAAGGCTTGAATTCAGACCTGTGTGATTCCCAAGGCCCCCTACTCCTTTCACCCCAGTGCCCCCTGCTGCTCCTGGAGTGAGAGAAATGAGCCCATCGCATCATCCCAGGTCCCTGACGACTTTGGGCCGAATGCACCATCTCCTACCAGGTTACCCCACACACACACCCTTTCCCACCTCCACACCCCATTCCCACCCCTGTGCTCTGAGGAAACAAGCTTCTGGGATATCTCGGCTGAGCACCACCAGGGACAATGCAAACTCTGGTGAGTATATGGTGCTGAGCCTGCCTGGCCCTTCAGGAGGAATGAGACGGCTGAAGTGGGACCCGCGGCCAGACAGTGAAGGCTCCGTAAGACCTTGGCCGTTGTGTCTTCCTGCCAAGCCGGCATTCCCCTGAGCAGAGGTCTGAGGAAACCTGCTAAGGAAACAGGAGGCAAGGGAAGTCCTTCCTTCAGAGGCAGGAGCACTCCGGGAGGTAAAGCTACCGGGATGCAAACTGAACAGAATTGTGCCATTCTATTTTGGGGAAAACAGTACAAAAATAGGGTCCACGTGGAATTCTCTTTCCCCCCAGCGCATTGCTGGAGGAGGGACAGGTCAGCCCCTCACGCCCAGTGACTCCTGGCTTGCACGGTCACTCACAAACACACCTCCAGGAAACGCGTTGTCAAACATGCTC
The DNA here is from genome assembly GCF_036562045.2 of Rhinolophus sinicus. NCBI lineage: Eukaryota > Metazoa > Chordata > Mammalia > Chiroptera > Rhinolophidae > Rhinolophus > Rhinolophus sinicus. The sequence goes on from NC_133760.1 coordinate 19,124,904, forward strand.
ACATCCATGCACTGACACACAAAAATAACCTCCGAAAAAAGCACCAAGAATGGATAGTGAACCACCTCAGATTTTTCAAAGGAAGTTAAAACGCAAGAGATCAAGGGATTTGCCCAAGGTCACAGAGTACAATAGATGCTTCCCTAGTCCTCCAAGTTTCCAGGCAATTGCTTGTCCTAAGAGGTTGGATGGCCTCTCCTTTAAAACTTTAAATATGGTAAACACTGAAAGCCCTCCCACCCTGCCCAGCCCTCCATTCTGGTCACCTGAGTCAGGCATGAATATTCTGCAATGATGCCAACTCAAAGAGATTTCAGTTTTTGTCACCTCTACTGCCAGTCTGATCTTGGAGTTGGAGGAGTGATGTTTGAATCACTCTCCAGTTAACAAGATGAGGGGTCATGGATTGTCAGGCTTCTGGGAGCAAACAGGACGGTGGCAGAGTCAAATTGGGAAATTCGAGGAGAGTTGGACCAAAGGACTATTTACAAAGTTGAGGGCAAGGTGTGGGGACTGTAATGAACAGTGTGGTACCTGGGGGTGGTGTTGTGGGGTGTCACTACCTCAAAGCATGCAGAGCAAGGTGAGGGGATTCCTAGAGCTTGGGGAGCGGGGCTGCCTAGCTGGAGCTGAGACACAGCCAGCTGGACTCTGGTTGGGTTAGACCAGTCCAGAGCTGGAGAGGGGCCAGGCACCGGAAGAACATGGCGGCCCCCTACCTGAACAAAGTCAGGGATCTATTATCAACTACTACAGAGGAGAGAAGCACAGGGGGCCGTAATGGAGTAGCTCAGGTGGGGTAGGTCAACAAAGCGTACTTGCCCCCAGAGGCTGACTTATAACCTAATTGACTTCCAGATTTTAAATCTTGTAAATCAGATCCTTATCTCGTCGGAAAAATGATGAGAAACTAAGATTCTATGTCACACTATAGAACTTGATGATGAAGAGAAGATAAAATACAAATACGCCCTTCACCCGGCAAGCATCATATTTGTAAACCCAAAACACTTAGCTAAACGTGTTCTCACGTTAGCTTCTCCAGGGGACTTTTCTGCATAGGCTGGACTGGTAAGGGGGGTCTGAACGTCAGTGTTTCCTGAGGCTTGGCGCTTCCTGAGGGCAGATGCTGTGCTCACCATGGCTACTGCCCTCACCCCGCCCCAGCACACAGCGCGTGCTCCAGAAATGGATGAAAATGAGGGAAGGAACGCAGGCGGCTATCTTATTTTCCTGACAAACCTCCTTGAAGTCAAGAAAGCCCCATTCACTACTTCAAGGATTTTCTGACTCGGTTCGACATGAAGGTCATCTGTCTGGAAAATTTTTGTTGCTGATTCACTGTTCATAAAATGCTTTGGAAGGTCAGTTCTGAAGGAGGGAGCAGTTTCCATGGTGACACAGCTTTCTCTGATGTGTCCTTGATTCAGGCTCAGCTGAGTCACTGAGACTTGGGCACCGTGACTCACTCGGGGGTCAGAGTTCACAGGAGATGGTCTTTATTTTGGAGTTCTCATTCATGATAATAAGAGCCTTTGAAGTGGATGTGGGGGACAGGAAGGGTGCAGGCTGAACCTCACTAAGATGGGGGTTTCCCCAGAAGAAGGGGGAACTGCAGATTGGCTTTAGAGAGACCTGGGATGGGCCTGGGATCCGCATGGGCTGTGGAGCCCTGACAGGTTAATTAATTTAAAGAATTGAGTGTCTGCCACTCTCACCGATAGGGCTGGTAGGAACACTCAAAGAGATCGTCTTTGTAAAGTACCGGGCACATAGTTGGCATTCAATTGTGCTGGGACTGGAGACACTTAGGAGTTCTTATCCTGAGACAGAGTTGTCATATCATTTGAGGATAGCTGTTATCTGTGAAAATCCCCCATCTCTTTGTCTCGGCAACATGTCGTCCAGCACAGATACTTCATGTGTTCATTTCCATCTTCCCAGCTAGCCAAAAAGAAAACAGATGCTAGGAAGGGAGCCAAATGCTGTATGATCTGTTCTTTCCCCCAAAACATTACAGCATCTTCTTTGCAGGGTGATGTAGGGATGAGGTCTGTGCCATCGACATCTCATGGCTGCCTGACTATGCCAGGAATCTGGTCCCTGGGAAACCTCTGGGACTCTGTCCTCAATGCCAAGGCCGGCCAGTGGTCCTCCAAATCCAATTACCTGAGATCATCAGCGGCTTTGGACGTGTCTGCGGTGGACTGTGCAAATAATTTGTTGCTGGAGGCAGTCCCATCAGCACACAATGAAGTCCCAAGCTCTGGGGCCTCAGTCCCTGCTTGGCTAAGTTAATAACCCCAGAGGTTGGGGTTTTTCAAGTCCTTACTTTGTCATTGGCTATTAAGAGAATTAAGATAACATAACCATCTAGCATGGCCCTCTGGCCATTACATCGATAATTCTTGGGCTATGAATCATTAGACCAACTTGGTTGGCTTCTGTTGTCAGTGACCCGAGGTGGTTGTTTGGAGAAAGGAATTGGATTAAAACATTGTGAAGACAGTTGGGGGAAGCTGTTCAAATCAGACAGGTTTCCGAGGACTTCCTAACCCCTCTACCCATCACCCTCTTGTATTATGGTTTCAAGGGGAACCTTTTGCTTTTTGTTTCACTTGAGTTGTCATAGCAATGCCCATAGGAGCTGGAGCACCTGACGATGAATGATGAACGCTGGGCAAAGAGCTTTTTATCAAGCATCTTGTGTAATCCTCACAAGAACCCTGTGAAAGGGCAGAAGTAAACGCCCCCCTGACCCCCACCCCCTGTCACACACACACTAAGAAATGGAAAAGCTTTGTATCCATCAGCTCACTGAGCCAAACAACTAGCAAAGGGGGCAGGGGCCCCCAGGGCTGCTGGTTCTGAAGTCCACCATCCAACTAATTCGTTTCACACATTTCTTGTTGCTGTCTCGTTCTCACTGCAGACACACGTGTGTTAGTTCAAGATAACTGGCCCGCCATGCTGATGGCAGGAACCTTTTTAGTTGAGAAACGAATGTTTGCAGACGTCCCCAGCATGCATTTGTGCGGAGCTCGCCAAAATGTGTAAGTCCTAGATCTCCCCGCTCAAGCTGTCATAGTCTAGTTGGGTGGGGGACAAGACACGCAGATGCGGAAAAGCTTACCACCAGTGTTGGGGTGAGTGAGGGTGTCACAGAGCTGTCCTAGGATAGAGCATCTCAGAGACCTGAAATGGGGCCTGCTGGGGATGTGGGCATGTGTTTGTGTGTATGTATATTATGAAAAATAATTTAGTGGTTTTTTAAAAAGACATTTCATTTTGAAATAACTTAGGACCTTCAGGAAAGTTACAAAAGAGTACAAAGAATGCTGGTATATTTTTCACCAAGATTCCCCAAATGCTAGTGGTTTATCCTATTTGCTTTGTCAGGTCTGGCAGACATGATGTCCTCTTACCTCTAAATACTCCAGTGTGTATTTCCTAGAAACAAGGATTTACATAACCACAGTATTATCAAAATGAGGAATTCATCTGTGATATAATACTTTCATCTGCTTTGGAGAGCTTATTCAAATATCACCAATTATCCTATGAATGTCTTTTATAGCTAAAGGGGCGGGACACACACACACACAAACACACACACACACACACAAACACACACACACACTTTTTCTGGTTCAAGAGTCATCCAATCCAGGATCACAGCTTGCATTCAGTTGTCCTGCCTCATACGTCTTTTTTATTCTGCAACATTCTCGGTCTTTTGTAGTCTTTCATGATTGTGACGTTCTTGAAGAGCGAAGCCTCGTTATTTTGTTTAGTGGCTCTCAGTTTGGGTTTGTCTGATATTTCTTCATGGTTACATTCAATGTATGACATTTTGGTAGGAATTCCCCAGAAGTGATGTCTGTCCTTGTCAGGGCTTCTTTTCAGGGGCCCATGATGTCATTACCTGTGATGGTAACTGATCACTTGGGGAAGGGGGTGCCTGTCCTCTGTAAAGTTACCATCGCCCCCTTTGTAATTGATAAATATCTTGTACAGAGATACCATACTTTCTCCTACAACGTAGAGCACATGGCTACTGCTTGCCTGAAATAAGTATCCCAAGGGTGGTTTCCAAATGGTGATTTCTTTCTTATCCCATCATTCCTGATAAAATTTTTAATTTCAATTCTGTTGCAAGAAAGAGCTTTTCTTTCTCCCCTGTTTATTTATTGTGTCAATATGGATTCACAAATTCTTACTTCATTCTTTGGGTTATAACCTGTTATGACCAGCATTTATTCTGTTGCTCCGATTGTCCTAGATTTGACCATCAGGAGTCCCTTCAAACTGACTTTGACATGTCCCCATTGTTCATTGAGCACTTCCTCACGTCTGTCACAACAAGATGTCCAGGTTCATCTTGAACTTTCCCTGCCCACTCTTGGAATGGATCATTCTCTCTGCAAATTTCACTTCCTTTTTCCCAGGTATATCCATCCACCATTTAAATCACCTGCTTCGTACCTAGGTACTATCTATGTTTCTATGCATCTGTTTGGGTGTAAAATGTAAGGGCTCTTCTCAGGAAAAAGACCATTGGAGGACCAGCAATTGTGAGGACTAAAGAATAAGGTGGGTCCAGACAGGCTCTCGGATCTGTAAAGATAATCCAATGAGTGGTTTTTGGTCTAAGGAGCATTTTAATTACCCAGGGTTGACTTTAGCCTCACCAATTACCTGCCTCCAATTTTGCCCCAAGCCCCTTCACGTAAAGACCAACTGATGGACACTCTTATTGTTGTAAGATAGTCGTTTAACTTGGACAATGGAGGATTAAAACAACACGGCTCAAAGATGAGGCGATTGCAGCCCTAAATCATGATAATGCACTAGGGTAAGAAAGCTTAATCTCCAGGGAGTGCTCCAAATTCCCACCACGTGCTTATAATACTTTGTTTTGCATTTGGAAGTCTTGATGAGCAAAAATGAGGTAGAAACTACACTAGGACAGGGTGTTTACCGGTTAATGATCTAAGCTGCCTGCCACTAGCCCATATAGTATCATTGAAAGAGCAATATAATCATGCGACAAATTAGAAAGAGGCGCTTTTTTCACCCTGGTAAATCTAGCTCTGAGCCATGTGCAAGGCTATGAGTGCAGTGTGGGCTAGCCACTTGCTCCGTTGGCTAGGCAACTTGTGCAGTGAACAACCTGCACAACTGTACCCAGCAGCCCAGCGTCCAAGAGAGTCCTGGATGTTTCCTTACTGCCTTTCACAAGGAGTTCTACTGCCAATCCACCAAGAATAAAACAAGGCAATTGCATGTTTAAATGCCAGCAATGGGTTGTATACAAATGTCAACTTCTTGAAATCCTTGCCTTCATAAATTGCTATTACCTGGACAGTCTCAACCCTTGCTAAGGAGAAACTAGGCTAAAAGGCCTCCTGTTGAAACCCTTGCTGTGTTTGTACCTCTGAGGTGCTGGCAGGACAGTAAAGCAAGGCTCAATCTGAAACCTGCCTGGGGAGGTTCTTCCATGGAAGGTAGTGTTTATGGAGCTTCTGCCGTTACTCAAGATCAGAGCATTGATTAGCTGTAACACAGGAATTGAGGTTGTTCTAATCACATGCCATGAACGTATGAGAATGTCGGAGGACATCTGAGAGGGCAGAGACAGGCTGTGAGGGGAGCAGGGAGAGGAGGAAGGAAAAGAAGCAGGGGCTGGGAGTCCAAGCAAGGAGACGGCCCCTTCGTCTCATGCATGTCTCGTGCTGGCATTTTTATCTCCATTTCACAGAAGAAACTGAGACTCAGGCAATAGTGAAGCAAGTTCTTGTTGTGAACAAATAATTATACACCAATATAATCATGTGACAAAGCTCTGTCCAGATTGTATAGGTTATAGTTTGCTCGTGACATGGAAAAATGTATTCTTTACATATGTAATATCACCTCCCTTAACCTTTACAGGATTCCTACATTTTTATAGGCAAGGAATGTAGGTGTTAGGACTAGGTGCAGATACATTTAACAGAAAAACCAAATTAATGGTGGCTGTAATATCTAAAGGCTAATTTTTCTCTTTTGTAACAGAGAAAGTTTAGTAAAAGGGAGTACAGGGTCAACAGTGGCTCCTTAGTCTTCTGGGACTTAGATTACTTTTATATTTTGCTCTACCATCCTTAGGACCTCATGGTTTAATATGGTTGCTGGGGCTCCAGCCATCATGTTTTCATTCCAGGCATCAGAAGGGTAAAAGGGAATGTACTACTACCTGTTTATTTCTCAAAAAGTGTTGCCAGATGTCTTACCCAATAATATTCACTTACATTTCATTGGCTAACCCTAGCTACAAGGGAGGCTAGAAAATGGCAGTCTCTTTATTGAGCACATTACCTCCTAGGATAAACATGGGTTTCTGTTATTAAGTGCATTGGACAGGGTAGGCCAAGTGCTGAAATAAAAAATCTCCAAATCTCCGAGATGTAATAAAATCATGTTATTTTGTGCTGACATCACAGTATAACACAGGTTGAGGGGTGGGATTGGGTACTGTGGATGTCTGTTCCAACAACTCACTCAGAGACCCAGGCTCCTTCCATCTTATGGCTCCTCCTCTTTCCAGGTGCTTGGAGGCAGCAGATGGGGAAAGACAGTGAGGATGGGACACAGGAGGTTTTTATGGGCCATACCTGGTGGGGGATCCACAACCCCCTCATTCAGATGCCATTAGACAGAACTCGGTCACATGGCCACCTAAATGCAGGAGGCTGGGAAATGTCGTCTGCACACGCAAAAGCAACAGGGTTGTGTGGGCATTGGCTAGACAATGTGCAGTTGGCCAGGCTGCAGAGAGGGAAGTCACTCACCCATGAGGACCTGGAATTCAAACCCAGGGCCCCAAGAAGGAAGAGCCAGCTTCCCTCAGCAGCAGAGAACCAGAAGCCCAGGGTTTCGCTGGGATGATGCTCACTGCTCAGTGACATCCCTTCCACCATAGCAGGAAGAGTCCCCTCCCCGGAAACACAGGGGCCAAACCAGCCTCCTGCCAAACTTCCTCTGAAGGATACAATTAGCGGAGCTCTCCAGACAGGGGCTGAAAATTGTGCACCTCCCTCCCCCCGCCCCCCCCCCAATGACCTGAATGGATCATTTGTGGCTCGAATGACAGACAAATGCAATAATTAGGCCTATTTAGTAAAGAGGGGTGAAAGGTCAAACTATGAGGCCAACCGTCTCCTGTTACCAGCCTGGTGACTAAGTCGGTGATGTTTATACAATAAACCAACACTGGTCACTGCTGCCCCACTGCCCGTCCCTTCCCTGGGGCTTTCAGAGACTGGGTTTAAAATCCCAAGAGCTTGGTTTTTAGGAGCCTGCTGCCAGGCCTGCAGGACCCAGCCTCCACTCCCTCCCTGTAGGACCATTTGCCTGACAAGGGTCCAGAGACTGAGACACCGTCACTGGCCGTGGATTTTGGCTAATGTGACTCCAGGGGTCATGTCCACAGCAGGTTCAGGAACATGGACTCAGTAACCCACCAGACAGTGGGTCACGGCCTCCTTCCATCCTGCACTCCAAGTCCCCAACGTATCTCTTTCGTCTTCTTTTTTTCCCTAAAAATCTGATTTTGTTTTATTTTAACCCAAAGCAGATGATTCGGCTGTTTGTCAGTCTTTTCACTGCTCCTTGCCTGGGAGGATTTTCTGAGGGTCCCTCAGGCTTGAGGGGTGAGAAGGGCAGGGACTAGAGCTTGGGCCTGGGACCGCCTCCCGGAGCAGGCAGATGGGAGGGATTGACAAGCATAGGAGTCCTGGGTGCAGGCCTTCCTCTCCTCTCTCCTTCCTCCTCCTTGCCTTCCCACCCCTCGCTGCCTCACCCCTCTCTCCTTCCTCCTGTGTAAAGCCTGTGGGGACTGGAATCCTTTCAGATGACAAAGTGAGAACTGTCCCTTGAGCCTTTGCCTCCTGCCACTTCCCCCTGCACCCGCAGCATGTCTCAGAGAAGGACAGATGCTCAACAGATACCTTCAAACACCTGGAAGTGTAGAATGGTGCCTTGCAACCTGTACTGGGCATCTCAGGCCAGAAGACAGGAAGCTGGGAGCCTCCCCATCCCTCATAAGGGCCCCCCTCACCGGCTGCCTCCATTTACATGGTGGTGGGGAAGAGGAAGTGTTCCTGGTTACCCTCCTAAAGCCTCTGATGGACTCACCATGAGTAGGGCAAAGGGCTTGTGACTCTAGGCTCTGCGGGTGTTAGCAGGTATCAGTGGGAAGTCTCCAGCTCCTTGGGACTCAGTTTCCCTATCCATTAAATGGGGACGAATGCAGGGCTAATGTCACGAGGTGACGTCAGGATCAAAGGGTGCACGGTGCCCATTTTCTTTCAGGGATTGTGCAAAGCCTTCACAGGACAAGGGTTGGTCCTTCTTGCTTTAGGGGACCCCCTCGTAAAACTCCCTACCATTCTCTTCTCTTTCCTACCTGGTTGTTCTTGCTTAAAAAGATGGATTCAGCTGCGGGGGGGCAGGGGGTGGGACATTCTGTCCTCGAGAGGAAGGTTTTCTCTGGCCTGGTCACTCAGGAAAAAGGACCATCCCAACATTCCGCCCCCTTTGGCCTTGAAGCAGCCAGAAGGCAAAAGGCGCCAGGCCAGAGCTGGTCTCCACCCAAATTTGGCAGATTCTGCATCTGAACTCATGGAGTCTGGTGGAGGTTGCAGGGAGGGGAGTTCAGTTAATTTGCTCTTAGACAAATACAACTTCCTGGTTCATGGACCAGAAAGATTAAAAAAAAAAAAAAAAAAAATATATATATATATATATATATATATATATATATATACACACACACACGTATGTACATATATATGTATATGTGTGTGTATATATACATATATATGTATATGTATAGATATGTATGTGTATATATGTGTGCATATATATATATATATATAAAGTTTCAATCTCTTTCCTGTCTGTCACATCACTTTTTGAGAAGCAACACTGGGGTGACTTAAGGTACAGGGATCAGAAAATGATGGAACTGGTGAAGGGAAGGGAAAGCACACAGGACATCCTGTCGGGGTGTGAGGGGGAGCCAGAGGCGCTGGAAAAAGAGATGAGGGACACATGAGATAACTTACTTGTCCGAGTTCATTCTGCTGCCTGCCCCTCATCTCCCAGGCAAACTCCCCACGGAGACCCGCGAGGCTGAGGCGCAGAGACTGGCCCCTGGCCAGGGAGGCTTGGCACTGTTTATGCGCTTTTGTTGGAAGGAGAGCGGAAGGAGGCCTGATCTGTTTGTTTGTTTGTGGAGGAGGTTCTTGTGCGCCCTCCAAAGCCCGCTGGACTCCAAAGGACAAGACAGTCCCTCAGGAGGGGTTATTTTTGTTTTATTGTACAAATTAGAGCCCAAGTGTTGAAGTCACCAAAATATATAGCCCTTGAAAATGAAAACACTGGAGATGAATTGAGCTAAGGGGAAAACGACAAACTTTTACAAAAAAAATACGATGAAATTCAACTCAAGAGGTGCCGAGATGCTCCTCAACACAGTGAGGGCTTGGCCTCTCAGAACATAACATTCACCTGAGTAAATATTTCTGTCATGCAAAGATGCAAGATTATTTTTATAACTGGCAACCAGCTTAGCTTCTTGTTTCCAGGGACTCATCTTTAATCCTTGTGTAAAGACACTTCTGAAAGTGCGCAGGGATCTTTGTGTTTGGTCTTCGGTGGAAGCAGAAATGAGAGGTAGCTGAGCATGGGGAGGACGGAGACCTGCCCCACCACCAGGACACAGGAGGTGTTAGGCAAGTCATTCTCAGTACCCCCTAGCTGGGGCTTGTCGAGGGGCTCACAAGAGGGGGTCACAGCAGGCCGTTTCCTGGCCCACATAATGCAAATGGCCATTAGGTCTCTATCTCTATGACTTCCATTACTCATCTCACCCTCCCCATGCCTTCAGTGCTACTATTACAGCCGTTTTACAGATGGGGAAACAGAGAAGCTAGTGGGTTGTGAAGGCAGGCCACACCACAGCATCACAAGTACTAACCTGCCATTTGGGAACACAGACGCTCTTCTTCCTGTGCCTGGTATACACGTGTTGGAACCATAGGCTATGCCAACATGCAACTTCTTTTGACTTACAAGCATGGCGATGTTATGCAGTCCAGCCTAACAAGCATCCTGTAATGAGAGCCTCTCTGTGAGCTGAACAGGGCACGTGCTAGTTGCAAATGGCCAAAACATGCTGGGCCAGCCAGCTGGTGGACCTGAGTGCAGTGTGAATGTGTGGGCAATAAAAATGGAGGAATTAAGGCGGATGCCTGAGAAGGACACGCCGACCCTGGGAAAAGAGCATCAACTAGCAGAGAAAAAGAAAATAGCTGGGGCTAGGGCACTGATCCAATTTTTAAGCTAAAGATGTGAAAGGACTATCTCACCTCGGAGTTTGAAGATCCCAGATTTTGTTTTAATCCAGCACTAGGAAATCAGACTTTTCAGGGTGGGTTATGAAATATTACTACTGCTCAACCAAGCTACATATATTGATTTTGGTTCTTTGCATGTTACCTGAGTGTGGTGTTGTTACCCAAGCTTTTGGAATTTTGAGGAAATAATCGGGTGTTTTTGTCCCCATTTTAAAGATGAGGAAATCGAGAGAGAGGGAGGATATATGTGCTGAGCATTAATCCTAGAAGCTACATCTTAAAGTTCCGGATCTCTCACTCTAGTGAATCATAACCATTTACTTCTCTGCTATTATTATTTCCTCAAGCGTTTTGTGTTTCCGGCGCAAAGTCACTGCAATCAATTAAAACGCTTAAGCTGGTCCCTCACTCTTAACCAACTGCACATCAGATTTTGGTAATAGTCTGATTTCAACTCTCTTGTAGTGGGTAAAAAAGAAAACTCTCTTTTCTGTGAGATTTTGGTTTTGGTGCCTAATTAGGTTGGTTCCACCATTATTGCATTTTCAAAGTAAAACATGATTTTATAATGAACAGTGAAACCACAGACAAAATGGTGTTGCAATTGGAATCATTCAGATAAGCAAGAAAGTCGTACCAGATGCTCGCATGCCTGGGGTGTGGAGGGAGGGAGCACGCCCGAAATCAGATTTAGCAGATGTTCTGATGTCTGGGGTTGTCCCAAACATTCCATATTTAAACGATGGGCCCTCGGTTTTTTTACTCTGTTTGAAAGGAACATTAGCAATGGGAGGGCAAGAGTGGTTCAAACGAATCAGATCTTTTCCAGAATCCAGCCAGGGCTGCGTTTCTCTCTTCCAACTTAAAACGTGCTGGGCTGGTTCTTGGCAGCACTCATCCGCTCATGTCTCACTCCCTCATGTCTCCTTGCTTTCTGGTTTCCACCCTGGTGCAGACAGAGACTGTCCCCAAAGACCTGAAAGCAGGTCCTCACCAGAGGACAGTTCCAGGCCAGCTGCTTTGTATGGCAGATACTCTGCTCAGATCCCCAGCGTCTCACTGATGGGATTCTAGTGGCAAGGCATTTCCTGAGACCTAGGCGGCTTCCCCTTCCGTTACCAACACGCTCACCTGAGGAGCTCAGTTCTCTTTGAAAACACAGAGAAAAACTTAACACGAGGGCTATGACTATAGTTGAAGGTGCCCGTAGCCAGGAAGTAAGCCAAAGTCAGTCAAAGCCTGGGGTGAGGAGGGTGTGGAAAGAAGGGCATCCATGAGAGGCAGATTTTAAATAATTATCCCCAAACACGGGAATGTCAACCACATTCCCACACCTTTCTACCCCTTTCCCTACAGAACTTTACATCCAAAAGTTTAAAACCTTCCACTACGGAGGAGAAGGAAGAGAAGAGGCCTTTAAAATAAAAACCTTTTCAAATAAAGTAAATTAAATATATAAATTTGACTTGCTACCAATCAATTTCTTCGGGATCCAATATACGCATTGTCAAATGCAGCAACGTTGACTAGCTAGTACTTTGTTTATTTGGCAAACATTTATTGAACACATACTGTGTGCCTGACACTGTACTAGGTACCGTGCAGAATGGAGGATAAATAAGCATCTCGGCCCCCATGTAGCTTTCATAGGGGAGGGATTGGGAGAAGACAATAAAAGAGACAGGATGCCAGATGGTGGAAGGTGTTTTGGAGAAAAGAGAGAAGTAAGTAGAGGCCGGGGATGAATAATTGCAGTTGCAAATAGGGTGCTTGGAGATCATTGCCAGATTGCCTTCCTTGCGCCTTGAGGTAGGTATTAAGAGTTGTGCCCATTTTACAGATGAGAGAGTTAATGCTCAGCAATTAGCTGAATGGCTACTCTAAGATCATCTAGAGATTGGCAGGATTCAGAGTTAAATCTGGATTTGCCTGACGCCAGTGTCCACGCGTTTAACTATTCGTTTATTACTCAGTCCGTTACATTTTTTCCCTAATCATTTCACTTGTTTTCTCACATCATAGTACCCCACCCCAGCAGAAATGACTGTCCCTTTTATGGATGAGGAGTTGGAGGCCCAGGAAGTAATTTGCCGATGGCCCCACCAGTGCTGGGCAGCTGGCCAGGACTGGCCATCTCTGGGCATGAGGTCAGCCGATCGTCCCACTGGCTCTGTCCTATTGGGGCCACCGGGTACATCTGATAGCGAAGGACCGCCATCTCTGGACAGATCTTTAAAAAGTGACAGCGTGACCTCTGACATGGTCTGGTCTCCAGAGCTCCCTCCAGCATGAGCAGGTCATAAAGCTGAGAGCAGCACAGATTTCAAGGAAGATTGAGGCGTTTATCGCAGGAAACCCTCCTTAATTGCTGTTAACTTAAACCTCTGCTACCCTGCGTGACCGCAGCTGGCGATCTTGATTTGTGTCTCAAGACTCAGGGACAGAGAAGGGGACCAGATCCTCCAAGGATCTTAAGGAGACAGGCAATGGCCACTTGCTGTCTCTTCCACTCATGTTTGTTTTTGGATTTTTATTTTTTTTTTAAAGTGCCAAAGTGAGCTGCTGTTGAACTCACGGGATCCCACTTCCATGGGCAGGGCTGGTGTGGAGGAAGGCAGAGGTGGCCTTCCCGGAGCCTTCTGTTCTGCAGCGTTCTGCAGTCTCAGAAAGGCAGGAGGCTCCTGCAGTTGGCAGTGGTGATGTGTACTTGGCCGTGGGGAACCTGAAGCTTTTCTTAGGGCGGCTCCCAAATGCCTAACCCAGCCTCCACTTCGAGAAATTTCCTGGGGGAAGCTTTCTTCCTTTTATGTAAATTCGAGTAGACCCGCCCCCTTTTTTTAATTAGGAAAGGAATAGCTGCTTGTTTTAACAAATTCAACCAATATACACAAATACAAATAAAATGTACACATTTCCCCCTCCTGATTCCACACCCTGCAGAGAAAAATCACTGTTGGCAGACAGGGGAATAGCATTCAGAATTTTCCTATACAGTAGTTGCCCCCCATATCCATGGGGAATGTGTTCCAAGATTCCCAGTGGAAGCCTGAAACCATGAATAAGACTGAATCCTATACATACTGAGATGTCTCCTGTACATACAAACCTATGATAAAGTTTCATTTATAAATTAAGTATAATAAGAGATTAACAACAATAGCTAATAATAAATAGAACAATGATAACAATACACTAGAATGAAAACTATGTGAACGTGGTCTTTCTCTTTCAAAATATCTTATGATACTATATTTACCTTCTTGTGATGTGAGATGACACGGTGCCTGTGTGAGGTGAGTGCAGGTCAAACCTGGTCTTGCCCCTTCAGGCCTCTGCGACCACAGCGAGGCCCCGAGCCTGTTTCCTCCCCTGCAGACCAGGCTGAAGAGTACTACCCATTGTCAGGACACAATGACACGTGGCATCATTTAGGGAGAGCGACACAGAGGGAGGGCTTGAGTCTTGGTGTCAGAGGTTCCCATGGGGACCATCGCCTACTAACACAGTGATCTTGGTGAGGTCACATCTGTGATCTGCTAGGTCACAGATGTGCCCATCTGCAAAGCAGCACTGAATGATTTGTCTACTTGGGCCACTGCAGAGGCTCAGACTGAGGGTAGCGCTGGTACTCTGCCATCCACCCTAAGCGCTGGCCATCATTCCGTTCCCAGCTGCTTCCACGGCGCGATGTCTGTCCAGAGGGGCATCATGTTTAAAAGGGCAGCCTCAGGAGGCAGAGAGATGTAGGGTGGGCTCCGGGTTCCATTGTCCACAAGCTGTATGAGCAGGCCTCACTCACCCTCCTCTGTAGGTGGGCATATGCTAGCCCTGGCTTACTAGCTGGTTGGGCCAACGCCAGGAGATGATGCATTTAGAACACTTCCCGTGCCTGGCACACAGCAAGTGCTCAGGCACCATGAGTATCGTGTGTTTGAAAGCCTGATCTACATCAAAGAGTGCCACACAAACACAGAACACCCCTACCATTTGTGTCCGATGAGGCCGTGGCCGTGATCGCAAAGCTAAGCTAGGGTATGACTCCTGAAGTAACTGGAGACAAAAGTGTGGGGTTTGCCTTGAGGTAATCAAAGAGAGAATGCATGTGCAAACTAGCAGGTTAAAGTTAACGTAAACTTTGAAAACCATGAGGAAATTAAGGATATCACTTTAAATTAAATATCTTAAGTAGACATGTACTTTCAATGTGATAAGACAGCTATGGCACATTAAGTCAATGCCGATGGGTAATTAAAAGCGGATTTCTCCAGGCTTCACTGCCCAGGAGGAGAGATCGATGTCTTCCTACAGGAGCTGATAGCCCTCAGAAGCATGGTTTTAATAATCCTCGGGCCCCATTTGCCCTCCATTTGACAATAATAATGATTTGTTCTTGTAATGAAATCATATTCATTTACTGCGAGTGCACTGGGCGCATAGGGCCTGATACGATCGGTGTGGCTAGCCCTGAATATGACCCAATGTGGTGATGATTTCACGGAATTCTAGAACATCAGAGCTGGAAGGGATGGAAGGCACAGCACGTCCCACGCCACCATTTCACAGATTTAATGCTGGGTTGTGAAGTTGTTCGTACACGTAGGAATGCACCTAGCTGTAAGCTTCTGGGAGAGTTCAGGGAAAACGGAGCAGAAATGTTTCCACTGGGCGATATGTCAGGTTCTGTTCTTTCTCCTCCCTCCTTTCCCGTTTCTTCCTCCTTCCCTCTCTTCTCTCCCTGCCTTCTCTCCCCTCTTCCTCCTTTTCCTCCCACTGTCCCTCTCTCTTCCTTCTTCCTTCTGCTTCCTTCTCTTTTCTTTCTTCCTCTTTCTCCTCCTCCTCCTCCTCCTAAGCTTTCCACCCATTCATGTTGGTAGCCAATCTCAGTTTTCTGGCTGAACCAACCTCCCAAGCCTTCTCGGGACATGTGGTGCCTGTTCTCACCTGGTATTCCTGTGGCTGAACTCTGGAAGCTTCTGGAGGAAGGTGACAGCCTGGGTAAGATTCAAGGCAGCTGCTCATGACTGTGTCCTTGGTTTGCCCACAGATTACTTTCAACTAATCAATAACCAGGAATCTTCGGCTCCATTTGTAACCGTCTACAAAGAATGGCCAAGTGTCAGAGGTGTCTCTTTTGTCATCTCCTCCCAGAAAAGACCCCCAAAGAGTCCTAAAATACAAATAATACTCTAAGGCCCCCCGGGATGTCTCTCAGAATGCGCCCCATGATGGCCCAGCTCCCGGGCAGAGTCTCTGAGCCTGAGGCTGGGCCCCCGTCTTGTTAACGTGCTCCCTGCAATTCTGAATGCACACTGTCATTTTAAGAAGCCCGTCTCAGTTTTTAAAAAGGGCCGACTTTCCCCTGAGCTGGGCTGCCGTCTTTCTTAGGGAAACCTTTACTCAAGGCAAATTATTTGAAAGTGGCTTATGCTCCTCCAAATTCCTGAAGGAAAGTGCCTTCACTGTGTAATTAGAGTCCTAGGAAACCCATAACACCACTGCATCTTTGTTTCTCCATATGAGAACAATTAAGTATTTGTTAATATTGATGGCCTGCAAAATCTTCACGTCATGCTGACAGGGCCCAAAGTTCCTGCACAGCCATGGTCCTAACTCAGATCTGTGTTCTCCCCACACTCACTCTGGCAGGCCACCAAAGCTGTTTGTCTCCAATCCCCAGCCTGAACCCGGTACCTGACATGCAGACGAATGTTCAGGGTCCAAATGAGATGAGTTGATTCACGCTACTTGACAACCGACAAATGTTTATTAAGCACCTACTATGTGAACAGCCCTGTGCTGGGCCAGAGTTGTAGCCCACCTCTGCCTCTGACCAACTAAGGGAGTTTAGACAAGTGCTGGTCCCGCTAGCCTGGGGGTGGAGCACTGAAGAAAGGAATGAATGAATGAACCAATGAATAAGCAACTCTAATGCATGTGCTGTGTAATTCATGATGTGCGGTTGGTTTGGTGGGGAAAAGCACCCATCAAACCAGGTCTATAAGTCCCACCTTGGCAGGCGTAGATTCTGGACCAGTCTGAGAAACATTAATTAAAGGGAATGGAAAGGAGCAGGAATGAAGGAAGTGGTCAGCACATCCTTGCCTCACTGCTCTGCAGCAGGGTGCTGATGGCCTTTTGCTGCTCCCCAGAAAGGCCTGCCCACCACCAATACTCTTAAGTGACCAACTGACAAAGGGGAGAAAGGTGTCTGTGCTTGGAAGGTCTTAGTCTTTTATCGCACATCTAATGGCCACCAGGAAGGAGGGGACAGTGACGACAGGCCAGGCCACTGCACTCAAAGCAGCCCTGGCCCTGCTCCCTTAGCTGGTGGGTTTCAGCTTTCTCAATGGCAGCCTCCTGCCGGAATGATTCCAAAGGGCCTAGTTCTCTAGGATGTGGCCCACCTCTGCACGTTGGGTGTTGCAGACTGGCTGAGGAATCGCAAAATAAAAAAAAGCAAGATGCCACGTGACAGCACTCATCCGAGCTGGTTCTGCAGAAATTCTCTCTCCCCAACACAGTGCATGTCTACTCGTTTGTTACCTAGTTTCTAAATCAAGAATGTACACTCCATGAGCACAGGGGCTTTTCCTGTGTTATCCCTAGTACCCAGAAGAGTCTAGCTCATCTTAGGTGTTCAATAAACACTTGCAGACCGCACAGACAGAGGAATGCATGAGTAAGCTAATCACCTTTTAGGTAGGTTTCAGACCTGACTACCCACTATTATCACCTGGGGAGTTATTTTAAAAATACCGTCCTTTTTAAAATCTCCGCCTGTGGTTCTAATGTGCAGTCAAGAGTGAGGGTCTATGATCTGTGGAAATTGAGCTTTAAAAAATCCATCACTGAGACAAACACACTCCTGCACACTGGGGTGTACAAGAACATTCCAGAAGGGTGGCTCAGCAGTATGTGCATTTACACATGTGTATTTCTGGGCACAGACCTTCAGGGCCTAATTAGGTTGTAAATTATGTGGTAAAGATGACCACCAAACCTTTTGTAATGGCGAAAAAAGCAGGATCCAGCCTAAAAGTCCAACAACATCGAAAATGTTAAATAATGTGCTACTTTCATCCTCTGGAATATTAAATACTATTAAATGTAATTTGAGGATGAGTCTTTATTGAAATAACAAGTCCACAACATACTGTAAGGTTTTTAAAAAGCAGGTTAAGCAAGACACGATAAATAGTATATCACAATTTTTTAAATGACAAATGCATAGGGAACACTCCCTGGAAAGAGTCAAGTTCGTTGATGTAGGAGACTTTGAGACACTGTTTATCTTGTTACGTCATTTATGTTAGAGTTACCTGGCCTGTCTATGTTATGAACCCATTTACCTTCACAACAGGAGGTACTGTCATTAGCATCCTGGTTGGAATGAGGAAACAGGCAGAGAGATAAGCAGTGATTTGGACCCAGACAGTTAACTCCAGAATCCGTTTGCTCACCTGTCCTGGACAGATGGAGGCACCTGTGCCAGCATGGGTTGTCTCTGGGAGTTGGCATTACGGATGTTTTCCCTCCTTTTCCCTCTGCATATGTATATACTCTCTCATTTTCCTGCAATGAACATATGTTGACGGAATAATAAGTAAGGACTCCATAAAATTTTCTGAACATGGAAGACAAATGACAGCTTCCTGGCCAGCGTTACACACTGCCATCTGTACCGGTAAAAATTACCTTGGTGGTTGGCCTCCTTCTTCTTGGCTTTATTGGTGTGGACCCTCTTGCCCAGGAAGGGGCACTGTCCCCTCAGCCCCTCCTTATCTAGCGCTGTGGGAACTGCACCTGGATTCTGTGTACAGCCCTTGGCTGCGTGTCCTGGAAATGTCAACAAATTGGAGGTTGTTTAGAGAACTGCAACAGGGATGATTAAGGAATGAGCTGAACGGATTTGTCGGGAAGGCTTTATAAGAGCTAAACACGATGGCTTGGAAAAATGACAACCGTCCACCAGTACGAGAGGGGTCCAAGCAGGATAGCAGGGGAGGGAAGACTGTGGTGCTTGAGGGAAGATGTGAGGGAGATGACATGCGAGAGGACCAGGAACCTTCCTGGCTGTGTGGCAGAGGAAGTGTGCTCAGCGTGGGCTGGCATTGGGGCTGTGGAAAGGGTCTTCCCACTGGGCATCGCTAGACCTGTCTGGGCATCTTTGGGCACTGCAGGCAACATCAGACAGCACGGAGAATTGCTGGGCATCACTGGGCATCATCAGGCACTGGGCATCACTCTCGACATCATCGAGGGCACCGGATGCAAGGAGACAATATAAAGATGAAAAGTACATGTCTCCTGCTTACAAGAAGCTGATGATCTGAAGCAAGTAGTAGACCCATGTTACAATGTGGAAGGTGCTGCATAGTTTGCCTACTTAATGCTAGGAGAGAACAGGGCAAGAAATTAATGACTTGAGCTAATAAAGGGATTTAGTGTGAGCTTCCTGGTAGCCAACTGAAAAGGTGAAATGGGTTAGGTTGTGATTCTCTTTGCTCAAAGAAGAGACTGACTTTAAGAAACTGCACTGACTTTTTGGTTCAGTGAATTAATCCATACTCGGATCAGAAAAGAATAACTTCTTCATACTGACTTTGAGAATGACCCATGGTAAATTAGTAAGTGAAAAAGCAAGTTAAGTATGTATATGGCAATCCCCTTTTGTAAAGAAAGCACAACATAAAAAGCTCTGAACAAATGCAGCAGTTCCCCCTTATCTGTGATTTCCCTTTCCGTGGTTAGCTGTGGTCAACCGTGATTCGAAAATATTAATTTTCCCCAACCTTTGACATTTTCTGCTCCTGACAGCCAACCATCAACGTCATCATGGCTCAAAAATCCAGGCTCTCTTGAAGCAGGTGAGTCTCCTTCTGACATATCATAGGCACAGGCTCTGGGGTGGAACCATTGGGTTTGAGCCCTGGGTCCACTGCTCACAAGCCTGGTCACCTTTCTGTGCCTGTTTCTTCATCGGCAAAATGAGGATGACAGCACAACTACACATTAAAGCTGTCGTGAGGATTGAAAGAGTCGTTCTACAGAAGTGTTTAGCACAATTCCCTGACACATAGCAATTGTCTCGTAAGTGTAAGGTTTACTATTTTTTATTTAATCAACAAGAATAGCATTTATGCCAGGTGTTTAGTCAAACATCAGAACTCTCATACATTACTGATGAGGTTATAAAATGGAACACTACTTAAGAAAGTTCTTTGCAGGTCATTTACATCCTCCCAATTCGCTGGCTGCCTCAGATGTGTGTATAGGTATTTAGTGTATTTTACCCTTTTCTGGACTATTGATTCGATTTATAACATGAAACTGTAGCATAAATGATTCCCAAACTTCGAGTACTGAAAATTCAGTCATATTTATTGCTTCCATTCTTCTTGAAGTCTCCAGCCACAGCTCTTTATTTGAACATGCTGTGTGCATTCAAGATTTTCCACGAGAACTAACAAAATACTTCATCAAAAGCAACGTGTTGAACGTGCCCTGTGTGCCGGCACATGCCAAGTATTTATTTCCTTTAATGCCCACAACAATTCTATGAGGCAGGCGTCCCATTTTATAGATAAAGAAACTGAGGCTTTCTGGAGTTCGGCGAACTTCCCAAGGGAACACTTGGCACCTGAATGGTGAAGTGTGACGTTACATTATAAAACAATGAAATTAGTAACCGAAGACAGTATATATCAGACAAGAACATGCTGCACTCATGTTTCCTGGAGGAAAAAGGAACTGTGTCATTCTTAATTCCATCAATTACCTTATAATACATAAAACCACATAGAATAAACATGTGGGACCGTTTCATTCTCCACCGACTAAAGCAGTGCTCATTGCGTAACTCTTTGAAGTGTGTGAAATATGTGTGTTGAATATTCACACAACTCGTGAAATTATCTCAGAGTTTCACTTTTTTGGTAACTCTTTCCTTTGTGATGTCTTCAGTTTCAGAGAGAGTTTTATAGTTTCTCAATTTTTGCAAAAACAAAAGTTTTCCCTGGGAAACGCCATCGGTGAGTGCTCAAAACAATAAAATGCAACAAGTTTGATGTTTATCCCAAAATTATGGATTGAAGGGATTCAGGGATAATTTTGGAGCTGGGTTACAGGGGATCCCATTAACCAAGCCCTGGGACCCGGGAATTCCTAAGGGGATTAATAAAGTTTTAGAAGTTGGGGACGCCTTGAAATTTTGTGTGGGCTCTGGGAATGCCCGCTCCCAGACGCAGGTCCCATGCTTTCTTTCAGCTGTTCTCAGTGCAGCTCATGACTCACAGACACAGAGCAAGCCACCCCAGTCCCCGCTCACAGGGAGGGATACCACTCACCACTACCCCATAGCAGGCTTACTAGAGTCAGCATGAGACCCCACCTCACATCTCAGAAGGAAAGGAGCTGGCCGTTCTCCTTCCTCTGGTCACCCTCGGGTCAATATTTGGAATCCACCAGGAAGTAGGTACTTGGGTTAACAAAAAAATGTCTAATATTTCTGACCTAATTTCAGGAAATCACAAATAACCATTCCAGAGCAGCTATTCTATTTTTTTCCACCGGGAAAGGAAGTTTGCATACTTTAAAACATTTTTTTTTAAACATAGTGGAATAGTAAAATAAATTATAGCACATCCAAAAGATGGCATATTAGGCAACTATTAAATGATGTTTATAAGGGAGTTGAATGACTTGGGAAAGTACTTATGACATATTGACAAGTGGGCACAGCACAAAATAAAGCTCCTGATAACAGCTTTGTAAAGGATGTGTTGTAAGACACACACACACACACACACACACACACACACACACACACAGGCTTAAAAAAATTGAAAAGAAATTTACTACCATGTTAATAGCAGTTACTCCTGAGTGGTGAAATTCCATGTCACTTTAATTTTCCTTTTTGTACTCTCCTAAATTTTCTCCAAAGAAAGGGTATTATATTTATAACAGAAACCAGAGGAGTATTAATAAAAAAACGCTGTCTCTCTAAAAGAAAAGATAGTTGAATCAGGATACAAGGAGGAAATCCACCGTGATCGTGTTGTAAGTAGGAAGGTTTCCGAAAGATCTTTAAAAATCTAAATCCAAGTCTTCAAGTCTTATTCAGACTTTTGAAAAATCACAGAGATCTCCTTACATGTGCTTATTTATTTCGTATTTAAGCAACAAAGTGGAGAAATCAGCTTCTAGGGTCTGTGTCTGTTGTAAAATATGAGGATGGTTTAGTGTCAGAGAGTGGTATGAAGAGCTCTGAATGCTTTCCAGTTTACTATGTTTCCCACTTCCCCCTCTGTGTACCTTGGTGTATAAGTCCGGGGGCTCGAGACTCAAATCTAATTTGTGGTGTGACCCACAAAGGGAGGAGTATCCCCATCCAAACTCATAACTTCTTGCTTCGTCTAAAAAGCAAGCGAGGTTGATGTTGGCGTGGGGACAGAATTTCCAGAATGTATGAAGTATGAAATGGCTGGTCACCACAGACCCGCTTTGCAGGACGTTGCAGAACAGAGGCGAGCATGGGCGCCTACTGGAAAGTGACCCTGACCTCCCTCTCCTGAGCCCAACCTCAGAGGAGCCCCCTTGCCAGCCCCAGCTCCCTCTCGTCTACTGTTTTTCCCAAACTGGCGAGTCTGGATGCAGGCCCTGGGGTCAGCGCCAAGGCAGGGCGCAGCTTCACAGAGCTCACGCAAGGGCCCTCTGCCTGAGGATGGAGTAAACAGACTCTCCTTAAAGGTCACTTCTTCAGGCTCTGGCTCTGGCGGCCAGAGGAAGCTGCAATCATTTTTCAGGGCTGTAAATGCCAAAAGAAAAATGCACTGAGTCACAGCTTTCCTCCATGCCCCTGGTCAGCGAAGCGCCTTCTCACAAGGCATTTCCTTGCCAAATAAAGCTTCTTTTTTTCCGCCTGAACCCGGAATAGACCTTGAGTAACCTTTGCTCAGGGGTCTTGGGATGCAAGCTTTTAAATTTAGTTTGCAAACCACGGTGGCTCCCAGCTAGCGGGCCCTAGCTGCCAAAGGAAACCTTTTGCAACACCCTCATCTTGTCTTTACACGCTGGGTTAAAATATTTGGGCCCTGGACAGAATCTTTACATTAAAAGGGATTGTAATGTGCACTTTGTTTTTATTTATTTATCTAGCTATTTATTTATTTGTGTATTTATTTATTTTGGGCTGAGTTTTATTCTGTTTTGTTTGAAACAAATGAAAGATTTTATATAACCCGATCTTCCTCAGATGAAAAGCAGTGCTTAGCTTCACCTGGTACTTGTACGTCTTGATGACAGAGACATGCTCAAGCCAGCAGAAGGGACAGAAAGATGAAATTTAAGGATTAATTTCTGTGAAGCTGAGAAGTGTCTTGTCCAACTAATTGGGTGTTCCCCACCGTCTAAATCACAGACATCCATCTGGTGGATGAACATTCCCCTTTAAAAAAAAAAAAAAAAAATGCCTGTTATCCTGGTGAGTCCAACTATATAAGCCATTGGACGAATTCATACTAAAATGTGACTGCTTGATGCTACAGCCTTTTTCTCAGAGACCCGAGGACTAGACACGTAGAGAATAAAGTTTGGAAGAAAAACATGAGCTCAGAAAGGGAGGGCCAGAAAGAGGACGAGTGAGGTCACTGCAAAGTGTGCCCATGTTTTGCTTAAGGGCATGTCCTGCAGGTAGAAAATCTAATCTCTCCAAACAGCTCCCAGGAGGGGAAAAAAAATAGGGGTAGGAACTTTGGACTAATTTGGGGACTACATAAATTAAATGATACTTTAGACATTTTTTGCGTTATGTAAACCTGTGAGCCAAAAGCAGATAGACCAATGACAACCTGAGTCCGCTGGGCCATCTCTGAGGCTGGGCCGGCCTCCTGCTTCTCAGTAGGCTGAGGAGCCAGCAGGGGCTCTGGGCACAAAGCCCAGTGTCAATGGCTATCTGACAGCACCTCTCCTTTCCTTGGGCAGCTGAAGAAAGTGTCTGTAGGAGAAGTCTTTAAAGTTATCTATAATTTGAGACAGTGTTTTGTAAGTTGGATCTCTAACCAGCCTAATGTTTCCTTTGTGAGCCTTTTTAAAGGGTGCTGTTTCCAAGTGTTTGAGAAGCAACACGGTGTAACTACTCACTCTGCTGCTTTATAGCTGTGTGGCCATTGGCAAGTTACTTAACCTTTTGTGTTTCAGTGACCTTGACTGACTAAAAGAAAGATGGACACCGTCATATGTACTTCCACCACTGTTGGAGGCTTGAGACTGTTGGTGGAAGGTTTAGTACAGTTCCTGGTACAATGTGACTGTTCCCTACGTACTGTTTTTTAATGGTTAACAAGGCAGAGCTGGGAAGGCAGTGGGCCATCTCAGGCAGTGGTGAGCAACCCATCTATGGGAGAGTTCGAACACCAGCAACAAGACGATATCTTTTGAGAGAAGCAGGTGAGCTGATTCAAGTATTCGGTGGATGAATGGAGGTGTGGGAGTGGGGGTTGGACCTGTGGAACGTGAACGACCCTTGTAGCATGAAGATCTGGTTCTAAACA
The DNA here is from genome assembly GCF_036562045.2 of Rhinolophus sinicus. Taxonomy (NCBI): domain Eukaryota; kingdom Metazoa; phylum Chordata; class Mammalia; order Chiroptera; family Rhinolophidae; genus Rhinolophus; species Rhinolophus sinicus. The sequence goes on from NC_133760.1 coordinate 19,148,860, forward strand.
GCTGCACACAGTTCCCCAGCGCATAAACGACTGATACATGTATACCAAGTAATTTTCTTAAAGACGAAAGAGCAATGACGAGATGTCACTTTCTACCTATAGCATTGGCAGACTAAAAGGGTTGTGTGATGCCCAGTGTGATGCAGCAATGGGAACTGGGACCCAGGTCTAGCTGGTTTGTGGAAGGGCAATTGTTAATTCCTTGTTCCCTGCTGGTTTGTTCAGACACATCAACGTTTTGCGTGGGACTGCCTTACAGTCCAGTTATCCTGTCTCTAGGACTCTATCCCAAGGAAATACTTAGGCAAGTATGCAACGGATGTTCATTGTGGTGTTGTTTATGCTACATAATAGCAAACTTGGAAAAAGTCTAAATGCCACAACCGGAGGTTGGGGAATACTGTACATCTATGTAGAGAGGATGTGGATCTATCTTTGTTGACATGGAAATAGATCCATGCCACACTGTTGAGCTAAAAAGAAAAGCAGGTCAGCGGTAGTATGTAGGACATAGTCCCATTTCTTGTAAAATAGTATACTTTCATCATATGAGTATAATTTGCATAGACAGATGTTTAATGAAATTTTATCAAAACAGTATTTCTGAGTGATGGGGTTTGGGTGACTATTCCTATATATTTTGATGATTTTATTTTTGCCATTTTTATTAAAAATTTTATTAGAGTTTAAAAGTGTATATACAGAGGGTGCACAAAAAATGTATACACATTTTAAGAAAGGAAAAAAACTGTATTAAAATTGTAATACTCAATATATACCACTAACAAAAAATGAATACAAGTCATGTGTATACATTTTTTTTGGCACCCTCGGTATGTCCTAATTTTGAAAATAAAAACGAAATAACTGGCTGAGCCCTGCAGCAAGTCTCTAAGCTAGCACATCAAGGCCTGAGCCACCTAATAAGATGACATTCCAGGACAGGGAACTTTCAATGATGACGGAAGACAGTTGATGGATGGCAGAGCCAGCGGCCTATCTGGGCTGATGGGGTGATAACCCCTCATGTGGCCTGACTCACTTGGGACCACAGGGCTGTCTACAGACCCTGCAGTCCCCAGCCTCCCTCAGAAATAAACAGGAAGCAGAGCCAGCCCTGGGAGCTGGCGGAGGACCGGCCTTCCCAGCTGAGACAGAGAGGACCCGGCCCCCTCCCTCCACACAGACTGAAATTCCCAGGAAACAGGCAGTGGGCATGGACAGTGGACAGTGTTGGGGTGAGAGTCGTGGACTGGGCTGCTGAGTTCCCCTCAAGAGAGAGACCTGGGAGAGGGGGATGTGGTAAGACAGTCAGACAGTGGGCAGAGAAGGACAGAGTCTGACAAAGGGAGAAACAAATGACAAACCCACTTTATGGCAAGGTCCCTTCTCAGGAAATAGTGACAGGAATAGGGATGTAAAAAGGTGAAAACCCTGAAAACTGTGTTACTCCCCTCAATGTGAAGATGCTGGACATGAGCCCTCATGCCCACACCAAACGATTGCTGTAACCCACCCACCATAGACTTAGAGGAGGGAGGCCTGGGCTCTCCCTTCCAGGGCCCACCTGGCTTGGCTCAGGCTGGACACTGGGAAAACAGAAACCCATTGGTTCTACGTACCACATGGACCTCTGAAGGCAATTGAAAGAGAGCATGGTGTAAAATCGTTTTAAATTTTAAAATGTTGCACTAATACATGGCACCACGTTTATATTCCAGAATTTCTCAGAGTACATTAAACTGAATCCTAGGTTACTGTGTGTGTGTGTGTGTGTGTGTGTGTGTGTGTGTGTGTGTGTGTGTGTGTTTTAAATCTCACAGAAAATATCTGTCAAAAAAAAAATGTTCTGAAAAATCTCACAGAAGGTATCCTATTTGTAAGGTTTCTTTCATTCATCCATTTGTTCACTTATTTGCGATTAATTATTGAACTCTTCTTATGTTCCAGACTCTGTTCTGTCCCAGAGGATAGTGCAGTAAACAAAAGACACAAGTCCTGCCTCCACAGGGTTTATGATCCGCAGGAAACAATGACCATTACCGAGAAGTGTGTAAAAGATGGGGCCCTGCAAAGCCATGGCAGCCAATGGATGACACGAATGATCAATGGCTATTATAGGCTGTCGTTTTTCCAGGAGAATGAACGCTTGTGAAAACATGAAGCTGAAAACCCAAGGCCTGGAACTGACTCTGTAATGTCAAGCTTCTGAGTCCATGCAACACACGCACGCACACACAGACCTGCATCTTTTGGGATGGAGGATGAACTCCGATAGGGAGTCCTGACTGAGAAGGGACAGCTCACCATGCAGCATATTTTGTATGTATCTCAGATGAGCAGCTCCAGGAGCTGTTTTGTAGCAAAAAGACACGAAAACATCTCCATGTTACAAAACTATCTTTAAAATAGGATTTATCAGAATAGAAGTGTTGTAGCGTTTTCCCTTTTCATTATCAGTATTTTTGCCATGCTCTTGTTTGTGCAATACATATTTTAAAGTGATTTTAAATCAAAGAGTTGAGAATAGCAATTCTCCCTATAATGACAATCGTAAAAGCCAGCTATCTATGAGCCAGAAACCCTTCTCAGTGCTTTATATTTATTAACTAACTCACTTGATCTTCACAACCATTATTATCCCCATTTTACAGATGAGGAAACCAGCTGAGGCACACAGAGAGGCTAAGTAACTTGCCCAAGGTCACACAGCTGGCAAGGAGCAAAGCTGGGATTTGAACCTAGGCTTCTAGGCTCCATCATTTGTGTACATGATTCCTTTACCACAGGGCCTCCAGCTGGGGATGAGGGAGATGATGATGAGAGTTACCAGAACTTGAGGCCTGCTCCCTGTCAGGCTCTGCCGGGTCATCTGAATTCTCATCTCTAAATTAGCCCACACTTTGTGGGACTAAGTTCCAGTCCCATCACCATTTTACTAGTGAAGGGACATCAAGTGACCCACCCCGTTATCACAGACCCAGTGAGTGGTGGGGCCCAGGTCACATCAGGTCTCTCTGACACAATGGCTGCGTCTTTCCATGACCACTCATCAGAAAAACAAAATAGCATCTCTGTGTTAAATAATTGTTAAATGTCGATTTTATGACTCCTTGGAGAGGATAAACCTTTGGGGAGAAGACAAAAAAAAATCTACCTTAAAAATAGAGAAAACCAGCTTAGTTTTTCTCCCAAGAAGAACCAGTTGCAGAGACTGTGTATGAAAATACTCTGGTGTGCCGGAAGTCATTGAGCATCTTCGCCCGCAGAGATGCGGCTCCAAGGAGCCTCTCCCCTTGTCTGCACAATTCCCAGGAGAGAATTAATCAGAAATGTTTACTGAATGCCTACTAGGCTACACTGCGAAAATGTGCCTTGGATCCGGCAGACTCCAGAGCTTCACCGTCCCCCCACTGCCTCCTGGGAGGCTCCCCCGCTGCAGAAAGCCTCCTCCTCCTCTGTCTTATGGATGTCATGCTCTAAACGCAGCTAGTGAAACTGGTTTCTGTGGGGCCAGACTCCTTTCTCCTGCTCCCTGCAATGTGCCAATAGCCTCTGGATTGCATTAAGCTGCATAAATAACAAGTCTGTTGTCAGATTTCCCCCTGGTGAGGAAAGGGCAGATGGGGAAGCCGGCAGGGCACGACCTTCATGTTTCTCAGCGGGAGTCAAAACGCCTCCCATGCTGGGGACAGGAGAAGAGGGTCTGTGTTATGCTTGCACTGGGCCCTGACAGGCAAATGTAATTCCTGTGCGCGCTGGAGGGGCGCTGGGATTTGTTTTATAGCCTGGTGCATTTCACTCTGTCTGTTCAGCGGCCAACATCTGGTGGGAGATGGAAAAGTCTCATGCTGAATCTTCCAGGCTTGGACCACTCCCGGGTTTGGGCGGCCCACCCTGGGGATGGGGTTTCGTGGCTTCTTTGTGCCTCAGTTTCCACAGCAATGAAGTAGGGGACATGACTCCTGCTGATGAGAGGGTTCCGTGAACTGAAGCTTATGAACCTCAAGGAGCCTGGCACAGAGTAAGTCAAATGTCACTGCCCCCTTGATCCCAAAGACACAGGGACTTTCCTGTCTGGGAGCTGGCACTTCCTCCTCCATCATGGGTTCTGCTTTGGACAGCCATGTAGGAGAGGTACACAAAATCCTGTACAGAAGAGTGCAGTGCTCAGAACTTACATTTCAGGCTTCTGGTCTGACCCTCATCTGCTTCCCCAAGCAGAGAGGACAAGCTCTGATGCTCAATTTACAGTGTTTGCTTTCAGTGTCCTCATCGGTATTCCTCCAGTTTTTAAGTGATTCTGTAATATATTTCGGTGGTTTAAAAAAAAAAATGGATGTGGGGGTGCGAGATGTAGGAAAAGGAAGGGGAAAAGGGAAGGGAAAACAGAAGGCAGTTACTCTTCACCTATGATGTGTGGGGCCTGTGCTTCGCCTTTTAAAATTCAACCTTCACCATCCTCCTGATAATGGGGTTATTAGGCCCATTTCACGGATGAATATATTGAGGCTCAGGAATATTAGGTCACTTGCTTTGATCGCACCCTCATGTGGGATGGAGCCAGGATTCCAATCCAGAGGGTCTAGTGAGTGGAGGCACTGGATGGAAAGAGTAACCGTTCCACATTTCTTAAAGGTATTCCAATGAATTCTTTACTCTTTTCACTAGGTCATTCCTCCATCATGTTAATGTTGGTTTGTTTCTCTCTCTATGACATTGCAAGGTGTGACGATGCCTGTTTAAGCAAAGAGAAAATGATTTCAGGCTGCCTCCATGGAAAGACTTCCTTCACTTATAATTATTCACTAGTAATTTAACACCATCCCAAGGAATGGGGTGAAGTGGTACAAGGAAACTTGAGAGATGGAACCATGTCTTTCCTCCATGCCCAAGATGGCAGAGCTTCTCCCCCATTGGTTTATCTCCATCCATGGATTAAAGGTTGAGATTCTCCTGCAGCGACATCACGGCAGCTGCCATTTCTCCAGGTCTCACGAGGGCTGTCCCTGTGTGACTTCCTTCAATCCCTAGAGCAATTCTAGGAGTTAGGTACATTCATCATCAAGCCCATTTTCCAGATGAGGAAACTAAGGGCTGAGGTACCAGGTGGAGGCCTCAAGGGCCAGAGAGCTGGAACTTGAAGGATGACTCAGAGTAACAGATGAACCAATTCTCCCTTGATGGTATTTCCAAAGAGTTTCTGAAATCAAAATTCAAACGGAGCCCCCGAAGAGGGCTGCTCTGACCGCTGGCTCAGAAATCGGCTGCTCTGCCTCCAGTGTCTCTATTCCATTGTCTTGTCTAGTTGTTCTTGGTTTCTCCTCACTCTCTGAGAATCTGATTTACCTCTCTGCTCCTCCTCTGCTTCTCCCTCCAGATTCTCATCATTGTGTCCTCGGAGCTTGGGCCGGTAACACTCATAGTAGGTGCTCAATAAAAAATGACTTGGATGGTGGAAGAGGACTGAGTGGGCAACAGTGCAAAGTTCAAAGGCTCGGCTTGTCCCCAGTCCTCCCAGGGGGCTTGCTCTCTGAGCCTGGGACTTTCATGATATGGGGACAGCCCAGGGCTGCCATTCACCTCCCTCTGATCTGCAGAAGTGCAAACTTGAGGAAACCTTCAAAGCATGTCTGCCAATAGATCAAACCTTCTTTCAGCCATGACAGCCTCCCATCACTCACCTCCCCAAATAAACCTGCATAATGAAGACAGATGGTCCTGGTCAGCCGTCGGCCATGCTGGGAGCAGAAAAAGCCTGCAGATGGTGCCGTGGGCAGCCTGAGGCCACACACCCCACCTGGAGCTGTGATCAGGGGTGTCATCAGGATGGAGACTTGTCTGCTCAGCCTGCGGCCTCCTCCATCGCCCTGGGGGGGCAACATCTCTATAGGATAAGCCTGGTGAGTCTGAGGAGTGGGGTCCTTCCAAGCCATGCAGCCTGAGCCAAAACCACCACCAGCCCCGGTGGCCAGCAGGCAGGGCCTTTAGTCGGCTAACTCCTCATTAAGGAGGTGTCCAAGACTTGGGAACCCTCTTGGAGACGGGGAATGGACTGGGTAGCTGGGGGGGGAGGGTCAAGATGTCCCCCTGGGGGTGTTTGAAAGGAGGGGGCTGAACACTGAGGCACAGCAGAAACCTGGACACCATCTTTGGCTTCCTGCCCACCTTGTATCAGCAGAACGGAGGGGTAGGGAGAAAGCTTCACTGGGGTTGGGGGGGGGGGGAGCTCTCTCTGCATATACTGAGCAGGGCAGCTATGAGCAAGCATCACTCAAAGGCTGGGTTTGGTGAGGCTTTCAGGAAACAGCTTCAAGCATCCTAGGTGGCCCCTAGGTTTGAAAGTCCTTCAAAGGGAAAGATCAGGAGCTGTCTGTGGGCAGGAGGGTGGCCACCTAGTAAGCTATGGTCAGCATTTGGGGCACTGGTCTGGGTGCAGAGAGGCCTCTCACTGTTCACCTCAGGCCTCAGGAGGGGTGCAGGCCACTTGCTGGGGGTAGAGGGGGATGTAGTAGTAACAGGAGAGTCTGAGGAGTGGGGGAGTGATGGGCACTGGGTGGCAGGCGTTCATACAACCTACACACCGGCTGATGCTAGCACCCCAGCTCACAGATGGGGACACTGAGGCCTTGAGGGGTGACATGACAGCTCCCAATGCCCACAAAGCGTGAGACCCTAAGGCCCTGCCCTGCTGCTTCTTGCAGCCCCATCTCCAGGGGAGACCCACAAGACATGGTTTGAAGGACTCTAGCTGGGCCCCTGGAAGTCGCAGGGCCAGCCACAGGTCTACAACCTGTGGGTGCTTCTAGACACTTCTGCAAACTACCTATGGTGCAGGGGGAAGGCGCAGTGAGGCGAGGGCAGCCTGTGTGTGCGTGTGGCGTAGGCAGGCCAGGCAGGCAAATGCCTGTGTGGTCTGAGGGGGCTTCGTGTGTGTGGTCCGCCACCAGCCCAATGCTGATCGTCTGTCCAAAGGCTGCTAACTGCCTGCCCAATGACCAGTGTGTTTACTTTAGCCCTGTCTGCACCAACTGAACTAAAAGTGCTGTCTCCTTCCAGCTGGACCTCCTCAGGGGGAGAGGGAGAAAGAGAGAGAGCGAGGGAGGGAGGGAGGGAGGGAGGGAGATGAGAGAGGAAGAGGGGGGAGACTGAAGGAGAGAGAGATGGGAGAGGGAGGGAGAGAGGGAGAGAGAGAGAGAGAGGGAGAGAGAAGGAACGGACAATGTTGCACGTGTGAAGCTGCTCTACAGCAGATAGGCTGTAAACGAGGTTCCCGAGAAATCAAGACAACCATTTATAGGCCATTTCACCTCCGTCCTTTCTCCAGCACCTTCCAACCTCCCTCTGTGAGCTTTGCACCCCCACCCTACCCACCCCCACCACACGTTTGCTCAGACAGATGGGGGTCATGCATCACCGTGTTGAGTGTGGCCGAAATGTTGCTCATGTTCTCAACTGCTGACATAAAACTATGCTTGTCTGGTCTGGACGTGTGTGTGCGCGCGTGCACGCACACGTGCAATGAGCCAGTTACTATAGTGTGTGCATGTTTGTTCTGCATACATGGAGTGAAGGAAAGGCTAGTCGGTTTGGAGGTTTGGGCGAGTGTTGGCAGGGGTCTGCGGGCCCTCAATGTCTGTCCTCCCATGCAGAGATTTCCAGCCTCTCTGGACCTCTCAGGAGCTTCATGAGGGTGAACCGAGTGAGTGTCCTCTGGAGGTAAACATACGATGTAAATACATGGTGGAGCTGAATTTATGACCAGCTGTGCGGGATTTCATAGCTTCAACGATGTTCTCATGATTTTCCCTCTTGAAGTGTTGCTATTCAGCTCCCCCAATTTTACATTGTTCATTGATGATTTACTCCTTTGAAATATTTATTTCCTGCAATCATCTCAATATTGTATGTAATGAAGAAGGGTGGAAAGAAGAGAGACAGAGAAAGAACTTTTTTGTTTTGTTTTGTTTTGTTTTGTTGTTTTTGCCACTGAAAGGAAGATTCTGGAAGGTCTGGTTTCAATGGATGTCAGACTAGAACTTTGTGTTAAGAAGTTAAGACCTGTGTGGTATATAAAGGAATGATCAGACGTCATTCGTGGAAAGGTTTCCTTCTCCAGGACACTCTTTTTTGAACCAAGAGGAAAGGTGGAGATTCTTTATAGCCCCTTCCTCTGACTTACACAAAAGCAGAGTCAGAAATTGGGTCTCTGCTTCAGACTGACCAGTCCTCTGACTGTCATCTCTGTTCTCCCAACCAGGTAAAGTAGTAAATGCATAACTTGAAAATAAATAGATAATTCAGGGGGCTTGTGTTACAAGAGAAAATCAGGCACTTTTAAAAAAAAATTGAGGTCAAGTTCACATAACAAAATTAACCACTTTGACGTGAATAATTCAGTAGCATTTAGCACATTCATAATGTTGTACAACCCCCACCACTATCTACTGTGTTTCCCTGAAAATAAGACCTAGCTAGACCGGCAGCTCTAATGCATCTTTTGGAGCAAAAATTAATATAAGACCCAGTCTTATTTTACTATAATATAATATAATGTAATGTAATATAATATAATACCACGTCTTATATTAATTTTTCCTCCAAAATATTTATTTCCTATAATCATCTCAATGTGGTATGTAATAAAGAAGGGTGGAAAGAACAGAGACAGAGAAAGAATTAGAGCTGATGGTCTGGCTAGATCTTATTTTCGGGGAAACATGGTAGCTCCAAAACATTTTCATCACCCCAAAGGAAACCCTGTCCCCATGAAGCACCCCCCTCCCAGGACCATAATCTGCTTTCTGTCTCCATGGATTTACCTGGAAAACTGAGTACTTCGTAGCCACCAAAAGTGCTAAATGAAAATAGCTTAGTTGGTTCTTTTTTAATTCTAAGTTAACATACACTTATGCAGCAAATTTAATCATTGCAAAAACCCTAAGACTTGTTAAAATGCTTCCCTCCCAATTTCTCACCCTAAGTAACCTTGGCAACATTTGGTGGCCCCCAGCACTCCCTGCCCCAGACATCTCTTTGTATAAACACTCACACAACACACCCTTTTAAAAGCCAGTGGAATCATATTAGACTGCTAGTTTGGAACCTGATTTTTTTAACCTAACAATGTATGTCAGGGACATATTTCCATGTCAACACACACAGTTCTCCCCGATCTTTTATGTCTGCCCAGGGCTCCTTCCTGCAGACATACAGTGGTTTAACCAGCCCCTAGGGAAGGGTGATTAGGTGTAAGCATCTAGCTTTCATTCAAACGGATTGACTTTCTGGGCTGTGTTAATTGATTGGATTTAGGGGGGCTTGCTCACAGGCCAGAGGGATTGAGAAAGGATTTAAGAATTCTTTGCAAGAATTCAGGACTTACCTACACCACAAATTAGACCTGAGTGACGTGCAGACACACCTGCTCAGTGCACCTTTGCAAATGTAGGTAAGGAGACCTGACAAACCTCTAGAAAGAGCTGCCCAAGGACGTGGGACCTGCCAGCAAGTCCACCTAAGAAGGCGGTTCGGGTGGGCTGACTGCCCAGAGCTCGTCTTGCTGGGGGCTTCGAGGTTATTCTAGAGGGGAGCAGTGCTGGGTTGAGGGAGGAAGCAGGAAGGCTGGTATGGCTTCTAGGGTGCTGGCTGGGAGACGCCTGCCGGCTGGTGCGCAACTATGTGTGTGTGTGTGTGTGTGTGTATTTGCATGTGTATCAGCCAGAAAGAAAAGGGAACTTTCCCTTATAGGGAGGCATTGATGTGTCAGTTTTCCAAAACCCTCTTTAAACCTTGTAACTCAACTCGACATTTTGCCTTAGCGAGGTAAGTGGCTGCACATGGAGATTTTCTTAAAACCAATCATTTTGTCCATTATCTCAGGTATGTGCTAGCTCTCCCCCCAACGCCTCAAATCCTCTGAGGCCCAGGTAGAGTCCCGGAAGGAAGGCCTCCTGGGCCACCTCTGCTGGTGCAGGGTGAATCCCAGCTTGTGCACCCATCTGACCTCTCACATCACTCATTCACGTGTCCTCGCCTCCCCATCCTGTGATTTCGCTTTTTCTGCTATTCTGGGTGCCCCAGCTAGACTGTAAGGTCCGAGGTTCTGGGACTTCGTAGAAATTGGCCCCTGTGCTTTGCGAGAGAGTGCGCACAGTACTGTGTGTGGATGATAACGGACGGGAAGTTGCACATTCATTCCTTCTGTGGTTGCAAACCCTCAGAATCCTCGCAGGCACGGGCATTGGGAAGGCCCCTCCCATTTGGGTTTCTAAGGACTCTAAAGTTCAAAGGGCTGAGATTATGCACAGGGCAGGGAGGAAGGGGAGGGAAGGAGACACTCGCCTCAGGCACACAATCGAAGGGGGCTCGGAAAAACTCAAGTCAACAAGAAGAAAGATCTAAAATAACACAAAAGTAAATCCATGAGAAGCAAAATACCAAGTGTTCAAATAAAGCCAGGATACAGGGTCAGGATCAGGGTTGAGGCATGCGTAAGGTCGGATCCTACCTTTATTGAAAATTCTGAGTATTTTGTTTATCATGGATTTTTCTGCAACCATTTTGATTTTTTTTTTAAATATTGCATTAAAATATCGTGTATCTTGATGACTGAGTTTTGTGGTGCTCCCTTTAATGTTGTACCCAAGATATGAGCCTCACCCCTTACCCTAGTCCTGACCCCGCTGACAGTCTAGTCCAAGGTCATCAGAGGTAGAGTGCGATGTGAACTTAGGGCGCTGGCTGCCAGAGCTTTTTTGTTAAACTGTTGGCCCAGAATTGTAACTGCCAGCTGGACCCCTGAATCTCTATTACATGAGTATTGATCTGCCGGGGGCCCCTTGGGTTTCTCAGGAGAGCAAACGGAGAGAAGGAATGAACTGTGCTAAGCCACCTCCGAGCCCCCAACATGCACGCACACAGAAGCTGCTTGAAAATTCTTTCTGTTCGATATTTTTCCCCCCTGACCTCCAATGTCCGTCACAAGACTCAATGAGCTGTTGGAGGTTAGTGATGCATTTCTATCGATGGGGGTGGTTGTTACCCTGGGCATAGCAATGATTCCATTTGAAGCTCGTAGCTTAACATTCCTGGGACAGAGTTTTATGGAGAGGAGTCACGTATTTTATGTGGAATATACACTGCACCATACATTCATCACAATGTTGGTGACAAAATGGTTTGCTCTTTTTACTTCATGTCCGATTGAAGACAGCAACAAAACGTTCCCCCCAAACACAGATCCTCAGAATGTGGAGAAGGGAAAGTTTATAGGATACATGGGAAGGGTCATTTGTAAATTAATTTCACTGTTGACCAAATAGTTTTGCCTGTCTTTTTTTTTAATGAAATGATAACATTCTTAAACCAAAGTTCACCCCCCACCCCAGGCAGAGCTCTGTTTTGCTAAGATACAGGCTTGCAGTATCAGCGCAGGCTGTCTGTAGTCCTGCCACAAGGGCTATCAGCCTGCAGACTTTAATTAAACCGATTGACTGATTCAGTTCAAACAACAACAGTGTCACTTCTTGGTGGAATTGAACAGTTTTTTCAGCTGAATGTATCTACCATTACAACAGATGAGGAAAGAAGCAGTAACAGTGACAAAGAGGGGTGTGTGGCGGACCTGCTCCATGCCATCGCATCCCATCCCACCTGCATGGCTTTGGGGGCTCGCTTGAGCTTCTCTGAGCCTTGGCCTCCTCATCTGGAATGTGGGGATCCCCTACCCTCCTTCCAGAAGGTTCTGATCAGATGGGATGGGACGTGCAGTGTACTTGGCTCAGGACTTGGAACCAGAGGGAATCAGTCTCTCTCTGCCCTTCTCTTCCCTCTCCTAATTAGAACAGATACTATGCTAAGAGGCAAAGTCATCTCAGGGGTCCAGGAAAACTGCCTGCCTGAAAGGGAAAGGTTTTTGTTGGACCTTGATGTGGCTGGGGAGGTTGTGAAACATCCTTTTGAAAAGGTATTATTTAATATCAAGTATTGATCACATAGTATGTGCAAAGGCTCTGCTAAGCGACTATAGAAAATCCTAAAACCAATTCCATCCAGTCCTGTGGAGGTGACAAACCGGGACTCCAGCTAGTCCTGAGGGAGGGTGGAGGAGCTGGGTGCAGAGCTGGCCAGCTTCTCGTTTCAGGGCTGTCACTTCTATTACCAGTGTCTCTACTTAAGAAGGGACTCAACCAGTCTCTTCATGTTTCTTAAGAAAAAATTTGTAGAAATAGTTTACAAAAGTAACATATTTATTGTAGACTATCTAGAAAATATGCAGCAGCACAAAGGGAAAAGAAAAACACATGAAAATGCCACCACCAAGAGATAACCAGTTTTCACATTTTGATATTTCCCTGGGCAAGTTTTACACACACACACACATACCCTTTGGGGAGCAGTGACTGGCATTGAGTCAGTACCCAGTAAGCATCAGCTATTGTTATTACTGTTATTTATTTTCTCTGCCATTATAGAAACAGGCTCAAATTATGGAAGTGCTGTCTTTGCAAAATTATTTTCTTTCTTTAATTGCTTGAACCTCTCCCTAGCTCCTCAATATTTTTCTACAATATATTTTTTCATGGTCATGGAGTAGAAAACTGCTTTAAAGCTCTCAGCTGCCCCCAAATTCCCCTACCCTCAGCTGTATGTGTCAGGGCAGCCAGTGTCTCTGTGTAGCATAGATTTCCCATGAAAAATGGAGTGTAGGTGCAGCGTCCGAGCCCTTCAGGGTTCCACACATGGGCTTTGGGGACGGGGTGAGGTTGATCTATTGGCAAAGTCAACATACATCTATGCAATTCCTGGCCGAGGCTCTTTATTCTAAGTTCGTGTGTCCTGCACGGATGCAGCCCAGGGAAAGAAAGGGAGATAGCAAAGCATCTAGGACATAGAAACTGCCCGTTTTCAGCTCAAATCAGGGGAACAGCAACGACATTTTGGACCCCACCTTCCCTTTCCAAATCAGATGGACTGTCACATTGTTGCAGACCCAGGCCAGGGAGGCTGGATGCCAGGGGAGCCAGCAGCGCTGTTTCCCCATCAGCCATTGTTGAGGCAGCAGAGGCTTCAGACTAAATGCAGTGAAGACATGGAAATCGAATTTCAGTTCATTTGTGCATGGTGGCTCAAATGGTGACTATTTTAACAACAATAACAACACTAACATTTAACGCTTACTAGGAGCCAGGCAGTGTTCTACAAGCTCTCACGTGAACTCATTCAATTTTACAGTGATCTGTGAGAGAGGGACATCACCAGTTCTTTGCATCGGCCGAGACTGGACATGGGCTAAATAAGCTCTCTATTGTCCCAAGTTGCCCATAATTCCTTCCCACCCTCAGTGACTCATCCTTGTTTATTTAACTTTAAAAAAAAATCGTGTTTGCAATATTACTCTTCTGTGCCCTGTTCTAACAAATACAATGAATGTCGCCCAAGTTTCAAGCGTCAGAGAGAGAAATGACTTAGAAATGAAGGTCCCGCGTGGACCCAGAGCAAACCACTGCCAGTGACCCGGGGAGCTCCTTTTCAAGGAGACAGCAAGTCAGAATTACGATTTCTTTACCGAAGTGGGGCATTTGTACACTGTCTGCCCTGGAACTGGCCTTTCTCACACTCAGGATTCTCTCTGGCCTGTGGGCCTCTCTGATTGTGAGTGGATTTCAATGAATCTGGAGGGGGCAAGGGGCTGCCTGAGGCAGGCTGATGGCATGTACTGGAAGAATTTGTGTCCCGTTTCTGTGATGCTCAATCCGCCCCCCCCCCCTGCAGCTCGGTCATCCCAGCTGGGCTCTGAACCCCCTGGAGTCCTGCAAATGGGGGCTCCAATAATAGCCTCATAGGGGCCACAAGGTGGTAATAGTCACTATAACCCACACTGCGTCCTCATTCCTTCCCCACTGAGGGTTCCCAAAACGAAGGGTAAGAAATGCCCCCATTGCAAGTGGATCTTCCGGGTGAACAAAACCCCAAGCCTGTGGTCCTAGCTTAACAAACGGCTGCCTTTCTTTCTAATATGAAACACAAACTCCAGGGAACAAGACCTTTTCTCCATCTTCCGCCCTTTCCAATGACAGCACCCGACCAAGATTATGTGTAGTTTTTAACTCTATCTTAGGAATTTCTCCCCTCTGCTTTTAAAGTAAAGTTTTACTATCACACGCACGGATGGTGAATAGGGTCAAGGTTCAATGTGACTCTCCCCCCCACACACACACACCCCGAGTTCTTTTTATTCGAAAGGGAAATGGGTAAAAATCGCGCTGAAGACTAGGTGGGTCTAATGGGGGCAATCGCGGCGGCGGTGGCCCCGGGGCTCCCCTGTGCCGTGGAGCGGAAGGGCGCTGGGGACGAGTCTCCACGTGCCCATCGAGCTGTACGGGACCGGGACGCCACGACCTTCCCCTTCACCTGCCTGGCCGAAAGCCGACCCCGACCCCGCCAAACAACCCCGGCGCGGGGACGGGACTCCCGAGCGCCTCGGCTCCGGCGGGAGCGGCCGAACTGAGCGGTGAGGAGCAGGGAGACGCGGGGCGCAGAGAGCGGAATGAATCAGGGGACGCCAGGACAGAGAAATGCAGGGGTGGCTGGAGGGGAGCCCGCGAAGGGATAAGACGCGAGGGGACGTTGAAGGGCCGGGAGAATTGCGAGAGGTGTGCTGAGAACACCCACGGAGGGCATCGCCCGTGGATGCGGAGTTGCAGAGCAGCGGAGAGGAGAGCGTGGGGAGGGGGAGCCGGGGAGGAGAGAAAGAGGGAGGAAGAAACTCGGAGAGGTAAAGAGGGGAAAAAAAGGGGAGCGGGGACCCGCAGGCTGAGCTGGGAGGAGGGCGGCTGTGGGGGAGCCGCTCCCGAAGGCGAAGGTGCATCCAACCCACTCGGGCTAGTCCCTCTAGCGTCCCCCTCGCTTCCCCGTCGGGCCCCTGGCGCCCAAATCCTTGGGAAAGAGTTGCTCTCCATTCCGTGCTTCCGCCGGGGCTGCGACTCCCCCTCCCCGGTCCCCCTGCGTGGCGCGGCCTCTAGAGAGCTGGCCGCAGACGTAGCGCACCCGATGCCCCACGCTCCGCGCGCCCCTGCGCTTCTACCCCGCGGCCTGTGAGCTTGGTGACCACCCCGGCACTCAGCAGGCTGAGCCTGACCACTCGGCACCCCCCTCACCCTCAAAACACTCCGCGGGGTCGTCTTACAGGCGAGACTGAAGCTGGAGCCCAGAGGAAGGTTACAGGCCTGAGCAGCTGTTGCTCTGAGATCATGACCGCCAGGCCCCAGGGCCCCCATGTGATCAACAAGGTGAACTCACCTGTAACAAGTGAGCCCGCCTTGACACCTGGGGTCAGCGCAGGCGGTCAATCCCGGCCAAATCATTGGAATCAGCCTGACGCTTAATAAATACAGTCCATACTCTGGGTTCTCTTCAGATCCTATAAATCTTTCACCTTTCAAATACAGAGTCCAGGGCTCCAAGCCTGGACCTATTGTGTGGAACCTCCAGCAGAATACCCCATGAATCTGAATTTCCAGCCCGTGCCTTGGTGGTGGTGGTGGGGTGACCCTCAGTCACAGGAGTTCCATTCCCACTGAACTCCATGTTGGCAAGAGACCCATGCAGCAGATGCCCCATGTGAGTTGGCAGACATGGATTCCATCCCTGTCTACACAGCCTGAGAGCACAATTTTGGAGAGAGTAGGGGTGGCTGTGAACTCTGTGGTGCTTCATCGTCCTGTTACAGCCACAAGGGCTGGTTGTCCCAGGGATCTTTGGGCCATGGCACACAAAGCACTGTATGGTAAGCGATTAATGACAGTAGCTGCAGCTACCACCAATGAAGTTACTAGGGTCTTTGTGTCCGTTTTCTGTCCCAGTCCTCACAGTGCGACACCACCAGCTTATCACTTGCTCTAGGTCCCACACTGGTGAACTGGGCTCCCCGCCTGCCCCCCCACACACACCTGCCTCCGTGCACAAGGGGGTGGGCCTGAGCCTCCTGGGCCCAAGAGGGGGACCTATGCACCCCAGAAGGGGTCCAGCGAGCCTGGGGCCCGCTGGGTTTCCACTGGGGCAGGTGGGGGCCTAGTGCTTGCTCTAGTTACTGGAGCCTGGGTGAAGGTCAGAGTGCAGAGCACTGGGGATCTGGGGCTTCAGGAAGATGCCTCAGAAGCTGAAAAGAACTGCAAATGTGAGAAACTGGGTGAGAGGAGAAGAGGAGAAGGGAGCATGGAGAGAAAAAGGAAGAGCGGGGAGGGGGATTCATACGCTAACTCAGGCGGAGGCGGGAGGAGGAGGGAGGTGATGGATTAGAGAGCAAGCACTCCTGCTGGATGCAGATCCTTGTCAGACCCTGGGCTTGTGGGCCCGGGTACCTGGCCTCAGCCACAGCTCCCTACACCCTGAAACCCAGATCCCTGGAACTCCGGAACTCCAACTCCGGGAGATGATGCCAGGGCAAGCATGCATGTCACCCAGGGTCCTGGAAACAATAGTTGGGCTCAGGAGTGCGATCTTGCACTTAGTACTGATTCTGGGCCCCCTTTCCCCATCACCTCAATCTGTCCTCATAAGGCAATGGCTAAGGAACTCCATTTTACAAGTGGGAAAACTGAGGCCTAAAGCGGTTGAGCAGGGAGCCAGGGCCTGACTCCCTCAAGGTTGTGAGTTGGAAGGAATGAGCCAGGAGCTGGAAGCTTTCACCATAGGATGCCAGGCTCACATCAAAACAACAAAGTGCCTTGTATTAGATATCCCCTAAATGCCAAGACTGTGCTCAGAACCTCTCATTTTTATCCTACTAGATTTTCACAGCAATCCTAGGAAGTAATGAGAGTCTCCCCATTTTACAGAAGGAGAAACTGAGGCTCCACCTAGAAGACATTCCTGTGCTGGTTTTTCGAGCACCTGTGCAGGTGCTTCTTTTTCTGATCTTGCTGTATCTCCCCTTCCCTGCGGGAGTGGGACAAGGCATATGGGCTGTTCTACTTGGGCAGCTTCCAAGAAACATTGAAGTTGGCAAGCCTCAGAGCCCAGGTCTCAGGGGTAGCCCCACCTTACTGGGGAGCCTTGCCATACCCCGGAATTTCTGCATCTGGAGCCTCCAGGCATTGCCCCTTAATCTCCTGTGAAGCAGTGTAGCCAGCCCTTTAAAACTGGGCTTAAGGGAGGGGAGTCTGCCTTCTCCTGGCCCCCTTGTTGATGGAGTGGAGTAGCAGTATTTAAATAACACCTAGAGACCCTAGGAGGCCAAATTAGCTGATGTGTGTTAATTAGCTCTTGGCCAAGTTAAGGCTCCTTGGGAAGAACCCAACACAAGAACATTTGAAGTCAATGGCATTATCATTATGCAGTTTAATGGGACACAGAATCTAAATTCCCACTGGCCTGTCCTTAGGGTGTGACACTAGGTTCTGTGAGATTCGTGGGTGGTACCAGCAGCGGGACCTTTTCCTCTCTAGCAGGACAGAAATCTGGCTTCGCTGAACTCAGGACTTCTCTTACCTTGGCTGGAATCCGGGCTGAGGTTTGGACCTTAATATTGCACAGAATTGCCTAAAGTTTCCTAAGAAAATTCAGAAAAAACAAATGTAGTCATGGGTATTTCCCTCGAAAGGAAGATGAAATACACCAGGTTTTTGCTTGGGAAAGGACAGAAGTGCTGAGTGTTTCTTGTAGAGGCAGTGTAATCATCACCAGCGTGGGCTAATGGAATATCCTAAATGAGTGCAAATCATTTTCATCAATAACATACTGAGTGATATGGGTTTTCTGTTCTGGTTCTTCTTGCTAGGGTTTCCATGCGGGAATTCCTGCCCATTCTCAGGAATTTTTTTTTTTTCGCTTTCCCGTTCCCGAATCCCAAGAAAAGTTGGTCGGGAAATCGGGGAAATGGGCTCCTTGAACCCAGGTGGTTGGGAGTATCGGCCGTCACTTTGTGGAAATGATTCATTGTAGAGAACGGAAAACAGTTTATATCTTGGGATTTGGGAATGGGAAAGGGAAAAAAAATTCCTGAGAACGGGCAAGAATGCCTGCCTGGAAACGCTAATTCTTGCTATGTAACACATTACCCAAAGTTAGTGGCTAAAACAACCATGTTGTTCTACAATTGATTCTTTGGGGCAGGAACGCAAGAAGGGCTAGGTGGGTGGATCTCACTGGGGTGTCTCTTTTGGTTGTGGTCAGATGTTGGGTTGGACATGGAAGACGGCGTGCTCTTAGAGCTATCAGTCAATGCTTGCTGCTGTCCGGGAGCGCCGTGGGCTGTGGAATGGAGCACACAATGGGCCCTCCAGCATGGTGGTCTCAGTGTTATTGAACATCTTCTGTGGCAGCCAGCTTCCCCCAGAGCCACAGTCCCAAGAGGGCGAGGCAAGAGCTGCATGGTGTGTTGTGTCCAGCCTCGGAAGTCACACAGCAGCACTTCCACTGGACGCCGTTAAACAAAGTGGTCACCAAGCCAACGGATTCAAGGGGAGGGGACCTAAACCTGACCTCTCACTGGTGAAAGAGCACTGGGCATGTGAGATGCTGTCGTGGCCACCTTGGGAAGAGGTAAACCTACTGCACCTTCTGTTGGAAAACTGCACACTTATTCTAGAGAATCTTTCTAAGCATCGATAGAATTAGAAACCATAGAAATTTGGTGTTTGGAACTTCGGGAGTTATTTGTGACCTATTTACAGATGAATCTATTGAGGTTCAGGTAGGACTAAATGCTTGACGGAAGCCACAAACCTAGACAGAGGTGGAGCCAGCAGCAGCAGTCCCGAGTCCGAGGTGAGGCCTCAGGTGCTTTAGTGAGTGAAGCAGGGCTGGGGAGTCAGTGGCTGGGGAGAAGGGGGACTCAGGCTAGAGTTTATTCGGTTTCTAGCTGGATGGCCTTGGGCACATCATTGAACAGACCCATGGCAACATACAGTAATGCTAATTTAAGCCAAGATTGATTGAGTATCTACTATGCACCAACATTCTAAGTGTTTTCATGAGTTAACTCATTTAATCGTAATAACAGTAGATGAGGCGCAATCAAGATCATCCCCATTTCCCTGATGAGGAAACTGAGGCCCAAAGAATTTGACCAAGGTCATGAAGTCAGCAAGGGGTGGAGCCAGGTTGGACCCAAACACTTGGGCTGTAGACGCTTTGGTCCCAACCGCTATGCTAAATGTAACTGCAGCGTTTGGACTGTAAAAACTAAGTGAACAAAATGTTGGAACTTACTAATTACGACGGTCAGAAGTGAGCTTCACAACATGTCACACAAACACAGCAGGAATTCAGCAGCTGCTCTTCCAGGCTGGTTTCTCTGTGGAATCCTTAGTAGGTTTCTGAGAGCTACCAGTTCTCTTCGTACAACCTTCTGCTTGGTAAGGATGGATCTTTCATCTGCATATTTACTTAAAACAAATGCATACTATTCATACAACTTCCAATTAATTAACAAGCGTTTTGTCTCCCACAGCAAGAATGTGGAGATAAGAGGGTCATAGAGTGTGCAACTACTTAGCCATACTGTCAGGGCTCTGGGCCTTTCTGTCTTTTTGCTCTATTATTTCCACCCTTGTGTTTGTGTGGCTTCATGGTTGCAAAAGGGCTGCTTCACCTCCGGAAACTTAAAACAATGGCCAACATCCTCATAGCCTTCCTATTTGCAGGTGCTGTTCCAAGGGCTCTGCATATATTAACTCATTTAGTCCCCCCAACAACGTATGAGGAAGGGCATTGAAGCCTGGGGAGGTTAAGTCACTCTGGAGCCAAAGTCGTAGGACTGGTGAATGGCAGCGCTGAGTGTGGAACGCAGGAGTCTGGCTCCAGACAAGTGGTGTTAACTGCCACACTCTGCCACCTCTGCCAAATAGCATTTCGAGCATGAAGAAGGGTGGAGAGAAGAGGTTTTCCAGAGACCCTCACTTTGTGCCTCCTTGGCCAGAAATGTATCACAGAGCCACCTGTACCTGGAGAGGAATCTGGGGGCATATTGGGGTTCTGTTAGTAAAGAAGAGTGAAGACTATTGAGGGGAGCTAGCAATAGCTGACATGCAGGCCATTTATCTTTCTGGATCTTGTTTTCTCTAAGTGTATCCTGTGGTGGTGGTTGGAGCTTGGAACTCAGGTCTTCAAATTGGTGGCCAGCCAGGAACTCGGATTCCACAGCCCAGGGGCTCAAGTGGCTGTGTCTCACACTTAGCCATCAACCCAGATGTGTTCTGCAGTGTAAGGTACAGTCTGAACAACCCCTTTCCTGTGAGCATATGTCACCTGGATCCATCTTAACAAGCGCAGGCAGACAGCTGTTCCCCCTTGGCGGGAGCCCGGGTCTTGGCGAGCAGAACTGTGTGTGTGCTTGTGTGGTCATCTGCTGTAGGGGACGGTGTGGTGCTAGCCAGCTGCTCCTTAGCAGCCCAGCGCTCCCCACCAGGAGTTAAATGTTAATGCCTCAACTCTTTCTGCTGCGATAACTCTGAGCATTGGTCTACACTGGTTCTTAGAGTTTCCACAGCAGGATTGAGCTCAGCGGCCCCTTGGTGCTAACTGGCCTAATATCCTACCCTCTATCAACCGGCCTCTGCCCTTATTTCGCTTCCCCATTTGTCCACTGATGTTTCGTGGAATCATCAGCTAAACAAACTTCTTTACTTGAATCCTTATCGCTCCATCTCTTGGGAGGGAACTCACATTAAAATAGTCCCCAAGAAATCTGGCTGCTTCCGTCAGGCACGAAGGCTTCCCCAGACCAGCCCTCTGTCTAAGAGGCTCCTAAGAAGTAAACAGAAGTGAAGGACTGCAGACTCATGGTGACTTGTACAATTAAGGCCGCCCCATGCTAGACTTAGGGAACATTGTGGAAACCATTGCCCTGGACGTTGCCCAACGGCAGGTCCTTGAGTCATTGGGAAGGTTTGGTTTTTAGCACAATGAGAACCCCTCCTCCAACTGTCATTGAAACCTGAAGGCAAGGATTTGTGAGCAGGAACATTAGCTAGTGGCTGGAGAGGGGTCTTAACGGGGATGACCCTGCATGAAAGGCAGCAGTTTGTCTCAGGCAGCACTCACTTCATCCTGGAGAGCAATCGTGGGCCTGCTAAGCCAGGCTGGGTGTCGTGACAAACTGGTCTACATCTTCCGGTAATTCACAAGCATGTTTCTGAGTTTGGGTGCTGTTGAAATTGAAGGACATAAGGACAATGGACTGTCCCATCCTGACGGTGGCAGAGGCAGGATTCGTACTGTTGGTCTTGGCTGCTCTGAATGTCTGCAATGGCCGTGGGTTAAGGACTGTGCTGGGTAGGATTCTGTGCTGATGGTCAACTTAGGGAAAGGGGAGTTATTGGATTGCATGGCTCAAAAACAAGCCACAAAATGCAAAACCGGGTTCAGGGAAAACAAACAAACAAACAGGGATGTGCTGGTGTCTAAGAAACAAAAACTATCTGGTGGTCTTGGCAGGTCACCACTGGTGGGAGTTGTATTATTTTTTAAATGTGTATCTATGTATATAGTTCTTACTATTAGTTATATTTGTGTGTGATTAATCCTTATAAGAATCCTGTGAGGTCGGTAGTATTATTATCTCTGTATTTTAGATGAGGAAACTGAGGCACAAGAGAGTTTAAAATGACTTGCCTATGGTTAGTAGCAACCAAAGTAAGACATAGCAGGGTTAGGATTTAAGCTCAAGTAGTTTGATTCTGGAATATTATTCCCTTTTCCATTAAAAGTCCAAAAAATGAGGGATCTGGCGATTAGCTCCGTGAAGGTCTTCAGAAGTCTTTCTTAAACATTTTGCAAACATCTTTCTTTGAGGTCTCATGGTCCAGGAAAGCTGCTGGAGCTCCATCCATTACATCTACGTTCTGGGAGAAAGAAAAAAAAAGTGGTTGTGATGGGAGAAGAAAGACAAAAAGCAACCTTTTCAGCTGAGTCAACCCTTTAAGATATTTTCTTGGAAGCCCTACAATAGCTTTTGCTGACATGTCAGCCACCATAATGAACGTCAGGAATAAATATAATAATAAATGGAAACCCTTGCACCAACCTATTTTCTCTTTCTGGGGCCAGGTAGTAAGAACCAAGCGACATTACAATAAAATCTGCCATACCCTGGTTAACCCTTGAATCCCTACATTGAAAACTGCTTTGGGTAACTGGTTACCACAACAGTTCTCATTATGCAGCTATGGAGCACGGTGGGGGGTGGGGGATGTTACCTAGAGTGAGCTGTGGAGACCTTCTAGTTTCCATATTTAGATTAAATCCAAATTAGCTATTCTCAAAGGCAAGGCTTGCTTTCAAGTTCTTACTGGTGTAATGAAGTGAGGTACTTTGCAAAGAAGACATGCTCCTGTTTACTTTTACACTCCAGGAGGCCCAGCAATTAAGGGTATTTAGCCCTGGAAAGGTGTGACAGCCAGACGCGGCCCCCATGCTCTGCTTCAGAACGCAGCGCACCATCAAACCCAAATGTAAGCATCAAATCATTTTAAGTAACTGTCTGGTGTTCATTTGTTTTCCCATTGGGACAACTTCACCGCTCAGTGTCTCTGGGATCTTTGGGGATATGTGGGTGCTGGCGTTGGTTGGCTTCGACCTCGCTGTTTAATTTTGGCCCCCAAGCCAGGGGGAGTGAGAACTTTGCTAGCCTAGCCATCCACGGACAACATTCCAGAGTGAATTTTGAATCTTGACACTGAATCTGGCTAGCTGTGCCATCCTGGCAAGGTGGTGTATCCTTCTGGACCTTAGTTTCCCCTCTGTAAAGTGGAAACAATCACAGTTAGTAAGCAAGAGGTGTTTCCAGCCATTGCATTTTGATTAGCTGTGAAGCTGTGCAAAACCAAAGTGGAGAACAGAGAAGCTGAAATCACTAGGGAGCAGTTTTCTCCCTCCAAAGATCTTTCCTGGACCCAGGCATTTTTTATTCCCCATTTTGAATTGCTCGCCCTCCCCCCAAACTATTCCTTCTAGGCAGGAGCATCAAGAGCCCATTGTTCCCAGTTGAGTCCTGTCAGCTGATGACACTAAGGGTACATGTGTCACAGTGCAAGCAAAGGCTCAAATACCTGATGAAAAGCACTTAAAGCAAAAAGCGTTCCAGTGCCGTGGTACAGACCAAGATTCAGAGAGGGTATTAGAGAGGCTTGTCAGTGCCTCGGAACTGACTCCCCCAGGGGTTTTTAAATTTGATTTCCTTGGCTGAGAATTTACTTCTTGGCTTAACCACAACCTCATGAAATATTAACAATTTCCCCATTGGAGATTGTGTGTGTGTATGTGTGTGTGTGTGTGTAGATACATAATTTTTTTTTTCAGAAAATTCTAAGAAGAAGGTGGTAAGGTAGTTTAAGAATACATTGCTCTGTGCCAGGACCCGTGCCAAGCAAATCTTGTTGAATTGTCGAAATACCTTATCAAGTTGGGATTGTGTTACTCCAATTATAGAGATGAGCAAAGTGAGGTCAGACAGGAAACCTGCGGCTCACCAGGGTCACGTGGGTGGTCAGGGGTGGAGTTAGACCCAGTCCCAGGGCTCTTGCTATCCCTTAGGGTAGGGTTTTCCCTACCCAGAAGGAATAGTGCCCAGTCCTCATTCTGGAACTTCCCCCAGGAGTTCTTTGCCGCACTCTCTTCATTATTAGGTGAGGACAGGTCCGTGCTCCCCACGTTTCTTTAACTGGTCCCCAAAGCCCATCATGGCCTATCTTTCAGCACCAGCGAGCTCAGACCACTTACATTCCTTGGCAAGGTGCCACACTCCTCCATCTCTCACCTTTTCCTTTCTGGCACCAAGAATCTCAAGGCTTTCTCTAGCTCTCTTTTCTTCTATCAGCAGCTGCAGGCAAGGTTAACTTTGGTGACCCAACATTATCACTCTCCCGGGCACAGGGTGGTACCTCTCTGGACAGTCTTCTCTTGGCACCTTTTTACCCGGGCATGCCATGCCGATGCTCTGCATCATCAGTGCCTCAGACCAGAAGGAACTTCCAAGTCCACAGAGTTCATCTTCTTAAGGGCAGGAAGAGTCACTCGCGATGCTTCTAAGAGGGGCTCATGGTCATTTTAGTGGGTGATCCCCTTAATAAAATGTCCAAGGTTTCATTGTATTTGATGTCTGGATGGACTCCCTTTCTTTCTGAAATCAATCCTAGCCTTGGTATGAATCTCAGCTCTGCCATTTAATACTGTGTGACCTTGGGCAAATGACTCAACCTCTCTGGGCTTCATGTCCTCATATGTAAAATGAGACCCATAATAACCCGCCTCCTGGGATCATTGTGGGACTGTTTTTTTTTAATGCACATGAACTTAATGCAGTACCTGCTACACAGTAGTCACCGAGGGTTTGCTGATGTTTCTTTCTTTGTCTTCAGCACATATTCAGTGTTTGAGAGACTCGAGTGCCTCTTTGCAAATGAAAATGATGCAGTAACTTTATAGCTTTTGTGGCCTTTAGTGTCAAGTTGAGGCATATCTCAATTTAAACCCTAGATAGAGTCCTGTTTAAAAAAAACACACAAAAAAACTATAATGAACTCCATCTTCTTACTGCCATTCAGTTCTCCGGTGTTGGGAAAATGGCACCAAATAAAATCCAATCATATTTTTCATCCAGCTAAGTTAAATACCAGTCATTAAAGAAAACATGGGAATTTTCTGGCATTAAAATATTACTGCTCGAAATAAACCAGAGAATATGAATGCCAAGAAGTTATGCTTGAGCTGAGGTTCCAAGCGAGCCCTTGAAAGGCTGCTTGCTGGGGCGACCAGACTCAGCTGAGCCCATGGGACTCAAATAGCTCTCCTGTTTCGACCAAGACACTTTCTCATGATCCCACTTCAGGAGAGTAATCACACAGGCTTTGGTCCTCCAGACACCTTTCTAGAACCAACCCTTCTTGATGTCTGGAAAGGAGTTGGTAGCTCTGGATATACGCAAAGAGAAAAACAGAAACACTTACTTCAGCAGTAGATACAAAAATGCTATGAAATGACGACATGGGGTAGTGGAATTTAGGGGAGCGGTTGCAAACACACAGGCAACACCCACAGAAGCAGAGGACTCCTACTTTTTGAAACACATGCCACAGCAATTCAGTGAAGGAATATTGAGACTTAATGGTTGGACAACATCCGCTAATATCACTTCTCCAAGAGGGAAATGCATATCAGTAGGATATGAAACGCTTCCAGTTGTCTAAGGAAATAAAGTGCTTTGAGTGAATGTAGCAGACTTCCCAGCACCCAGATAATTTAGCAATTATCTAAAATTCGTCTACTTTGCAGAGGATGCCCTGTCCTCCAGCTGGTGGTGATCATCAGGTTTGCCCCATGTGGAAATGTCCCTTGGTCCCCGTGGAGCTATAGAGCCATGTGATGGAGCAGTAAGGGCTCTGGATGGAAGCCGACGGGTCTGGGACTCCGGCCAGTTTTCAAATTCTAGATCGTCCTGGTCCGCGTGTTCTCGTTTGTAAAATGAATGTTCCTTTGAGGTGAAAACTTTTGTGACTCCAGAATTTGAGGGTACAGAAGGAGCTGCAGAAGAAGAGGCTGGGAGGGGGACAATGGGGGACTCATCTGAATCGAGACGGCGGCTGCAGTTGCAGAGGGAGAGTAGAGAGTAAAGAGAAGAGGATATTGTCATCACCCCTGTCTTCTTAGTCCAAACCTTAGTTGTACGAGAAACACCAGGGTGCCAAAAAAATGTATCCACATGACTTGTAGTCACCTTTGTTATCGGTATATATTTGAGGATTACAATTTTAATACAGTTTTTTTTCCTCTGTTAAAATAGGTATACATTTTGTTTGGCGTCCTCTGTATATATTTAATTCTCTATCTCTCAACCTCACGCCACGTTTGAGTTTCGGTTACAGTGAATCTCAGTCAATTCTGGGGTCTGCCACTCCCCTTGGCCAGGGTAACATCTAAGAGCTATGGGCTCACATAGTGCTAATGCGAGAGGAAGACACACCTGCCTTTAACGTTCATGTTCCTTAGGTCGTCACCGAAACGGCCCCCTCTCCTGTCCATGTCTTCCTGCAGGTGTAGTGGGTAATTTCATGCCAGGGTTGGGGCCACTGGCATTCTGTGTCGCCATCTATTGCCCTGCCTGCGGAGGTCAATGCGCAGACATTTCCTCTATGGGTCTTAGTGCTTGAAAACAAGGGACAGACTCATTTGCATAATTTAGAAAGAACGTGCATCTTCTGTAACAGAGACCCAAAGGTCAAAGGTTTAGTTCTCTCTCATATTAGACATAGGCAACCCAACCTGAACAATTAACAATAGGTGAAAGGTGTCAGAATCGGGGAGGTCGGGTCATTGGGAGCCCAGGAAGTTGGAAGGTTCGTCAGTGGGTGCTAGAGATGGGATGTAAAGGAGGACAAAGACCCAGGGTTAAAAATCCCTCTAGGTGATAGAGGAAAGACAGCGGGAGCCATCCATGCTGGTGATCTCCAACAGCAGTGAGATTTCCAAGAGATGGTCAAGATGGACGACAACTGGGAAATGGCAGCGGTGAATAAGGAATACGAACAGGCAGACATGTCTCTTTGTGTGCAATTACTGAAAGGCATGAAAGCAGCATGCCCCATTGGGAGGCGTCCTCAGGGAAACCATACAATCAGGAGATGCATAGTTTCATCTTTAAAAATCCCCGACCTTGTCGATTAAGTTCAGACGTTATTCTCCCTTCCCACACCAGCCCATTCTCAGACAAAGCCCCAAACTGCCTTTGGGGTGAGCTAAAAGATGCTCAGAATATTTCCCTGGCTGCGCCAAGCTCTTAAACCCAATTGCAAACCCTAACTAGGAGAAAAATAAGTGTTGGCTTCCAGATTTCTACAACTTTACCTCCTTTGGCCCCTATTGTTGATGACTGGGAGGCTTGGGTTACGGGAAGAGACCTCCTCTGTGTAAACAACGCTGCCGCATGCTGATGTCATGGCTCGGGATTTTATAACTTCCAGTTTCTAGTCTCTTCTATGGGACTTTCCACATTCTGCCCCTTTTCCCAAATTTAATGCGGAAAAATGAATTTGAAATAATAGGGGTTTAGAGCTGAAAGAAAGTATTATATAAAGATTCTGTTATTTGAAAAATTTGGTGCCGTAATAGCATTGATGAAAGACCAAAAGGAAAATGGGTGCACTGAAAGGCCAAAGACACAATTAACAATTATAAAATAATTGTTATTATTATGTGGGCCTTACTCATGGGCCAGGCATTGTGCTCATTAATTCCTATGTGTGACCCCATCCAGGAATAACAGTGCTGTGAGCTAGATGCTATTATTGTGTCCAAATTACAGATGGGGACGTGGGAAGCTCTTGTTTATTTTCAGTTGTCCTCATTGATTGATTGATAGAGGTAGTACTCAACTTCTGTGAAGAACTCATAGCTTTTACATAAAAAAAAAAAATATTGGGCAGAAAGTGATGCGTTGTCTCTGTTACAATCTGTTTCTGTAACTTACCACAAAAAGCACGCCATCAAGGCAGCGACCTTAATGTTTGGCTCTTTGCACCTTTCCTGCTTTGTCCCGGCCTCCGGAGACCTTGGTGAGCCTAGATCTATTCTCTCCCACATGTTTGCTCTCCTCATCTTGGACAAGGAAATGGAGGGTTGTTAGCATGTGCTGATGGATTTTCCTTGGGCCACCCAAGAAGTCATAGACCAAAGAAAGATTAAAATGCCTCTCGCCTGAGTGTCTCCTCAGGAGGCGACCAAATGATGGAAAATGAATGTGAAATGCCGGCTGAAGAAACTTTAGGTCAGGCGGTTGCTGAGGCCTCCTAAGGAAGTGGTCAGAGCCCACGCTTTGAGTCAACCTCCAACTAAGAATAGGCATAGAGGGTATGTCCCAGAAGAACAACATCAAACAATGTCTTGGTAACACAATGAGTATCCTCAACCATGATTAACTGAGGAAGGCTGAGGGCAAGGTTAGTGTGCCTTAACCTGGAGAGTCCCAGGTGGGCTGGGAATTTGGCCCTGAGATAAATGTCCCCGCAGTATGGATGACGGAGATAGCTTGGTGGATAAACAAGATAAAAAGCAAGGCCTCTGAAGGTAGACAGACTTGGGCTCAGATTTTCCCTCTGGGGAGACTTCTAATTTCTGCCAAGATGGAGGAACTCTATCCTCTAAGTCCTCCCTCTTACAACTAAAAACCGTGAGTACAGCACATCAAACAAACAGACAAAGACTATGAAAGGGGGGATGAAGAAGGCAGGCTGCTCAAGGACCTCAGCACTCATGGAAAGGCTCAGGAACGAGTTACCTGAGTTTCATTATTGCCTCCCAAATATCCCAGACAGGATACTGGAGAAGCCCAGAATGTGGAACCATCAACAGGTACAGACAAAAATATGCTCCAAAAAAAGTTTGTTTTCCCTAGAACAGTGTACCAGGAAAAGGGTAGACTAAGAACAGAAAAATTTTATGACTATACCCATCGTATTCCAGCCAACCAACACCAATGGAAAGACTCCCTCTCCCCCTGCAGTGTCAGAGGGGCTGAGTGGAGAGTTGATTCCCTTGCCTTGTACCCCTAATGCCATGAAACTTTATCATCCTCCCAATCCAACCCCCCATCCCAAGTTACTGGCACAGTTGAGCAAGGACTTAGTCTTCTATTTCCTGTGCAATAGGAGCAGGTGGCACTCTGATCCCCCTGCTGGGGTGGTGTCGTTGCCCCAAGTAGGGAGCTGAGGCTGCACTCACCCCATCCAGCTGTCAGGAGACAGAAGGAGGCAGTGCGGGGCAGGGCTAATCGGCACTCTGGTCCTCCACCCACCTCTCCCCCTGGCCAGTGTAAGCAAGGCAAGGTGCTGAGCCTCCACCCCAACAGTGAGGCTGAGTAAAGACAAGTGAGGCAGGGCAAGCTAGCACTCCGCTTCCCCTCCCTGGGTATCACGGGGGTGCAGCAGTGAGCAGAACACCCACTCCCACCCTAGAACTAAATGCGACATGAAAACAGGGTGTTGCCTACTAACAAAGAAGATCAAATATGATCCAGACTCTCGCAATATAATCCCCCAGATGTCCAGGTACACACAAAATTTGGTCATTATCCCAAGCATCAGGATAACCACAATTTGAATGAGAAAAGACAACTGGCAGACACAAAAAATGAGGTGATGTAGAAAGATCTGAAAAGGAGTATGAAAAGTGATTATGAATAGGCTTGAAACAAACAACAAAATATAGTCTCAGCAAAGAAATAGAAGACATGAAAAAAGAGCCAAAAGAGGAAATTATAGAAGTGAAAAATACAATTACCAAAATAAGAATGCCGTAGAAGCTCCATAGCAGAATGAATATGACGGATGAAAGAACAAGTGAACTTGAAGATAGAATGATATAAATTATACAATTTGAACGAGAGAGAAAATAGTAAAAAATAAATAAATAAAGCCTCAGATATTCATGATAATTGGAGTGCCAGCAGGAGAGGAGAAAGAATGTGGGGCTGAAAAAATGTTTGAGGAAATAATAGCTGACAATTTCTAAAATGTGGTACAAAGGTATAATCCTAACAGAATCAAGAAGCTGAGTAAAACCCAAACAGATAAACCCAAATAAAGCCGCATTAAGGCACATCATAATCAAACTTGTGTAAACTAAAGACAAGTAAAAAATTTTGAAAGAAGCTAGACAGAAATGATAAGTTAAAAAAAAAAAAAAAGAAATGATAAATTATAGAGGAACACCAATGCAATTAACAGTGGATACCACAAATTCTATACCCAGTGAAGCTATCCTTCAGAATTGAAGGGGTAATAACGAGATTCTCCAGTAAAGAAAAACTAAAAGACTTCATCTCTAGCAGGCCTATCCTTAAAGAGTGGCTGGCAGGAGTTCTTTGAATAAGACCAGAAAGCAGAGAAAATTGGAGTAAACATAATAGGTTCTACTGCTCCTCGTCAGTTCTGTATTGTATTTTTTAGTTAAAGCACCGCCATCTGAAGTGGTCCTCAATATATCAGAGGAAACTCCTAAACGATTATTATATTTTAAAAGTAGAGGGGATACAGAGCCCTAAGTGGAAGTACGTTTTCTAAACTAAACTCCATGTGGTTAAAACTTGATATCGGTAGACTGTGCTAAGTTATGTAGGTATAGTGTAATAGAGCAGCCCTGAAGAAAGTGATAACAGCCATATACCCAAACACATCATAAGTAAATAAAAATGTGCAAATATCCTACAGGATGGCAAGAAAAGAGAAACAGAGAAGCGAGTAACAGGTAACAAACGGAAAATAGATAATAAACTGGCAGACTTAAGTTGCAACGTACCCAGAATTACGTTAAATATAAATGGCCTAAATACAACAATTAAACACAAAGATGGGCAGAGCGGATTGAAGAAAAGCAAGCTGAACTATATGCTGTCGATAAGAAACTCACTCTAAATATAATGACATAGGTTGAAAGCAAAAGGATGGAAAAAGATATATCGTGAAAATGTGAAATTTAAAAGAAGGAGCAGCTTTATTAATATCAGGTACGTAAGGTGGACTTTAACACAAAGACAACTGCTGGGGATGGAAAGGGACATGACATAATGATTAAAGGATCAATCCACCGAATCTTTCCTCTGTCACTTGCTGTCTCTTTGATAAGCAACATAACCTCTTTGAGCTTCAGTTTCTCCACCTCTAAAATGGAGACAATAAACACTTTATAAAATACTGGAACATTAAATACTGAATACAGATTAACACACGCTAAAAGCCCAATAACTAATAGCTCATCATCTTAAATAATGTGCATTTCATCATCACCATTTAGATAAGGTACATCAGACAGGAAAACAGAAACCCCACAATCATTGTATGTGTGTGTGCGTGTGTAAAATACATATACCATTAAGTTTACTATTTCAACCATTTTTAAGTGTATGACTCAGTGGTATTAAGTACATCCTCACTGTTGTGTAACCATGACCACCATCCATCTCGAGAATGTTGTCATCAACCCAAAGTGAAACTCTGCACCCGTTAAACACACCAGTTATTTTAACAGAGAGAATGTAACATAAAGAGTTTTTAAGCCAGGTATTGGAGGGCTAAACAGGCAAAAAGTTAACCTGGGACACCGCCGAGGTGGGACTCACAGAGGTGGGAATCACGCAGCTACCTACCTCTAGGGCTGCGGTGACAAAGGGAAAAGGGAGGTTGATGAGAATTTGGGAGCTTGGTGGAGGGATTCTGTGGAGCTGGGACCCAGCCAAAGGAATAAGGCTGAGCTCTGGGGAATGCGATGAAGCTGGTTTTGCCACAGTGGGGGACAAACCTGGCAGGTGGAATCAGCTGTCCCTGCTGGTGAAGGACCACTGGTCAGCTGTGATGCTGACCAGTCAGGAAGCAGACACGAAGGAGCACATTCCCGGCCTTGCAGCAGCCTCCCCCTAGTGCCCTGTATTTGCAGAACCAAATAAGGAGCAGCTGGCGAAGGAGAAACGTGCATTGCAAAGCCCCAGTTCCAGCATTACCACTGCAGAAAACAGAAGGCGGTGTCTGAGTGGCCGTAACAATGTGTCACAAACTGGGAGGCTGGCAAAAACAGAAACTTATTCTCTCACCTTCTGGAGGTCAGAAGTCTGAAATCAAGGTGTCAGCAGGGCTGTCTTCCTGAAGGCTCTGTGGGAGGATCCTTCCTGCCTCGGCTAGCTCCTGGTGGTCCCAGGTAATTCCTGGCTTGTGGCCGCATCATTCCAATCTCCATCTCTGTCTTCACAAGGCCTTCTCCCTGTGTCTGTGTCGGTGTCCGAGTCCAAATTTCCCTCTTTTGATACGTTCACCAATTATATTGGGTTAGGGCCCACCCTACTTCACACACACACACACACACACACACACACACACACACACCACAACTCAACCCCTAATGGGTTTGGAGCTGAGAGACAATAGTCTAATAACCAGTGCAGGCATTGTTCTGAGATCCAGGGAATATAGGCCCACTTCTGCTCCCACAAGTCACAGGGACCTTTCAGAGCCTCAGCTTACCCATCTGTAAAATGTGGTGGTGGAGTTTGATTAGCAGACAGGTGAAGACCAACAGTGTGCAGGGCTTGGTGTCACAAATGTGCGACACGAGATAACAAGACCCGTGTCCTGCTCTTGAGGTGTTTTAAAGTGAACAGTGGCCACCCAGAACCAGCAGGTGACTGCAAGGTAAGGAAGGGATGGTGTGAAAGTCTGAAGGCCGAGGTGTGTGGGCGCCTGGGATTCCTGGGCTAAAATCCCCATTTGATTTGACCTGGGGGGGGGGGGGGATGAGCGCCGCCCAGCTAGAGCTTGAATGGGTCCATGAATTTATAGGATCGCAATGCCTTCCCAGAAGCTTTTTGATGGGATTGAGGGATCCCAGACGGGCACAGAGCTTACATACACAATGCAAAGTGGTTTTCAAAGGGCCGGGGCTGCGGCTTCCATATTCATCTGACCCAGAGTAATGTAAACTGCGTTCTCCACTAGACCTATGGTTTATTTGTACAGTTTGGGCCATTTCTGTAAATGTTTGACCCGTTTGGAAATCCAATCCAAAGGGAAAGCAAATGAAGGCTTTTATTTTGTGTGATGGAATTCGCGGTCGATGGCAGTGACATTTTACCTATAGCAATGTATTGAATGCTGCATTCAATAAGCCAGATAAAAAAAGCACCCATTTTGTTTTGCTTCGTCTTGTTTCGAAACATCTGAAAACCTAGGGAGAAAGAAAAATGCATGGATTTGTGAAGAGAAAAGAGGTGTGGGACTCAATGCCCAGGGCCTGGTATGTGTGGGTGCCCAGCGAATTTCGGATGGATGAATGCCCCAGAGACAGGGTCAGGGGCTTCCCTGGGGGGTCAGAGTAGGGTGCCAGATGAGCAGGTCCACTGAAGGGGCACACGGCTCTGTCTCATGTCAAAACACGATAAATCCTTTACAAACCACATGCTTTTCTTGTTCATTAAACATGCCATAAATATGCCAGGATGCTTATTAAGGAAAAGTTATGTGACTTTTGAATAAAATGTCTAATTGCCACCAACTCCTCTTTTGAAAAAATTAATATAGACTTTCATAAAATAGGACTTGCTACTGCTGATAGGTTAGAGAGAGAGAGTGCATGATCGCTGTAAGTTACAGCGTGAGCATTAGAAGTTGTTATATACATAACGAATTCCTGGTTTTTAAATTATTATTATGTTGTTGTTACAATTTTTCTGGAACCGGAGATACTCTGCAAAACTACAAATGGAAAAAATGAACACATCAGCTAGTTCCTTGCTTAAGAATTCATGGGTGATTTTCCAAATCGTCACAACTCGTACAGATGGCCTGGGTGCTGGCCATTCACGTGGTTGCTGACCAGTTAGGAGGACCCCCGTCCAGGGTGCCAGTTCTGTGCACACATCAGATGGTACACGCAGCTTCATGTAAGGTCTTATGAAAGACAATGAGCAATAACTCTGGCAGCTTTGAGCATGGTTCTTGGCGCATAGTAGGGGCCAAACTTCAGCCTGCACAAGAGTCCCTGAGGATCCTGTTACATTTCAGGCTCTTGGGCCCCTTCCCCAGACGTTCTGGTTCCCAGGAACCTGCGTGTTTACCGAGGCTCCCTCCTCCCCGCCACGCTGCCCTGGGCTGTAACGTCCTGTGGGAACAGAGTCCCCACCTGAGTTGGTCTCCGCACTATGCCTGGCACACACAGCTGGAAACACTGCAAATGTCTGTGAAGTGACTCAAGGCTTCTGAGAAGTGAATGTACGTTTTGTGTCTCAGCCAGTGTCCCGATGGGAAGCAGATGGACCGTTCAAATTAGGAGAATTTCAGGAGGTTCTGTTTACGACAGGATTCTTTATACAGGTGGGGTTGGCGTATGGGGGGTGCCCGAGGGAAACATCAGGAAGCCAGGGCAGTAGCAGTGGAGCTGTTGCCACCCTTGGCTCTTAGGGGAGAAGGGGAAAGAGCAGGAGCAAGACTTGGGAGAGAGTGACCATGTAAGAGGAACAGTGACCTTGAATTGAGGGACACATCAGCCAGAGGTGACCTCCCAGGGAGGGACTCCTCAGGAGGGAGAGGATAACACCTTCTCCACTGGTATCCTCTGGTGTTCCCATTTGGCTGAGCTCTCCCGGAAGCAAAGGACAGGGGAGGCCCGGTGCGCTCACTGTAGGTTCACAGGGCAGAGAGAGGGTCTGCAGGGGCCAAGAAATGAAACATACTAAATTTTCCTAAGTTCTTTCCAAATCCACAGTGCCCATATCCCCTGCTGTCTATTGCCACCATCACCATCTGCCTCAAAGCTTCATGGTCTCTTGCCTGGTTTATTGTCACAGCTTCCCAACTGGTCCCACTCCCTCAGCCCTACTCCCTTCTAATCTACCTTCCAGAGGCCAAGAGACACAAATTTCTAACACTCTCTCCTGATCATGCCACTAGCTTCTTAGATTCCCCCGTGGGGCCCCCCCTGCCTGCAGGACAGTCTCGTCTCCACACTGCAGGGCCTCCTCCAGCTTCCCACCCTCCCCTCCCCAGGCTCCTGCTCACTTGTGCAGACCCCACCCGGGAACCTGGAATTCCCGGGAAGCTCCTGGCAATTTTCCCACCTTTGTGCCGTTGCACAACTGTTTCTTCTGGCTGAAATCCTTTCCCCAGGTCTTGGAGGGACCCTATGCTTCTTTCAGGAGTCTGTTCCAATGCCACCTCCTCCAGGAAGCCTCCCCAAGGCTGCATCAAGCCTCCTTCCCCTGAGCTCCCACAATATCTCAATTCCTCACAACCGATGATTTCACGTAAATGAAGTTTGTGTAGTAGGCGTGCCTTTGCAGGTAGGCATGGACATTCAAGATAGGGACATAAGAGAGGCTCCTCTTCCCCAAATGCCAGGGAGAAATGAGACTTGGTCAGACTAACAGCATCTGCAGTATCAGGTCTTCCAACAATGATGCTGTTATTACTGATAATCCACACTCATTGTGTGCCAACGAGGAGTCAGACATGAGCATTGCCTAGGTTTGGGGACAGCTAGACACTTGCAGAGGTCATCTGCCAGGCTCAGTTCTGCTCACTAAGAATTTTTCTGGTTTCAGTAAATGCATTGTCCTTCAGCCCTTTTCCCCTCCTTGCATGATCCTGCAACCTTTACCCCAGGACCCTGCGTGCTGGGTGACCCATCAGCTAAGTGATGGCTGGCGACCAGGGTAGGGGGGGTGAAAGGGGAGGGTCCTCAGCCTCAGAATCTCTATCCCAGAGCCCTCGCCAGCAGTGGGACACCCAGATTGGGTTTGGATTGGGTCCTGATTTGGAGCACAGTGAAGTCTCTATTCTGCTGGAGCTACAAACCAACCCATTCCGGGGCAGTCACATTTCAGCTGGGTTTGCGGTCACATCCGAGCTGTTCAATTTCACCTAAATGAGAAGTACACGGGTGTCGATCTCAGCCCTGTGTGTTTGGTGACCATCAGTGCCAATTACGTGAAATGCCAGTTGCCAGGGCAATTCTACCTTCGCACAGGCCAGCAGAAGAAAAAAGTTGTTCCTAAAGTTAATTGAAACCAAACCGAGACCACATGGCTCCTATTGGGGGAATTGACCCCAGCCCCTTTCCCATCTCCATTTCCTCCCCGTGGTGTCGGAGTTGATCCCACCCAGTGCAAATATGGAGTTTTATACAATTTACCTTTGTTGGATCCAGGTTTGATTTCTTTGAGCAGTTGGTTGAACCAACAGCACGTGTGGATATTAGCATTTAATAGGCAAACCGGATCATTTCTCTACCTCAGTAAATGTCTGTGCTGCGGGGATTTTCACCTTTATAGAAGCACTTGTAAGTTCCAGGATTATAAAAAATATCAAATCATAATAACTGGTATAAAGAGAGAAGGGAGAGAAGAGTAACTGAGTCAGTGGGATATTGAGTTACTTCTGAGACCAGTTGATTTCTAGAACCTGTCCAACCTTCTTGCATGTCGGTGGTGATGAAATTGATTGTGAATCAATCAGCCAGAAGTTTCTCTGGCAAGACTGGGTTTGGCCCATTCTCTGGTGTATCTTTGATTTTCTTTTGAGTTAATAAGAAACAAAAATAAGTAGTCAAAAGTGAAATATTTATTCCTGAAATGTCCTAGGAATGATGGATAGAGTTTTATCTGAGCATTCTGGCTATAATATTTTTTAAAGGTATCTTTTTAAATGTTTATCTGTTTTAATTTATTTTGTATCTCTTACATGGAGATACAAATTCAGATATCAGACAATTCACTCATTTGAAGTGTACAATTCAATGAGTTTGGGTATGTTACATTATTAATCTTTCTAAAAAATTGTGCTAAAACACATATAACATAAAATTTGCAGTTTTAACCATTTTTAAGTGTACAATTCAGCGGCATGAATCCCTTTCACCCTGCTCTGCAACCATCCCCACTATCTATTTCTAAAACTTTTACCTCTAAACATGTCATTTTCCAAGGAGTCTTTGTTGTCTCCCCATAGATGGCAAGAATATTCAGAAGAAAAGTGAAAAAATACTGTCAAGTTTCCTAAAGTATTAACTCCAAAGTGCAAGCACCTGGTTCCCTGGTTACTAGAAAGTTCTAGAAGGTACTGGTTCTTGAACCTGAGCTCCACGGAGAAAGAGAATTCAGCTCAGTATCTTCAACATTAGGAACAGTGTTTGGCACATGTAAGTGCATAGTCAATGTCTATGAGATTTGTTCTTGGAAATGTCTTAAAATTGGGGTACTATGTTGAAACCACCGGCGTTAGGTGTGGGATTGTCAGCCAAGGAGGAAGACATCTTTGTGGTGCTGTGGAGGGGAGGGGACAGGGTCTGGATCTGGTAGGTCCTGGAAGCACTCAGGGTTCCATGCTAATCACCACCAACCCACTTTCTTCATCCTATGCGACAATCATACAGTCTTGCAACTGTCATAACACTTAATGATTTTCTAGGACTTTTTTTTTTTTTTTAACTTTGGAAGCCTTTTAACACAATGAGAAAATGCTCAGACCATATAAATAAAAATGCAAAACTGTATTGCTGGGGGGTTATAGTTTCGTAAGAAAAAGCATAGGTATGTCAGCTGGGGTGACCCCAGGAAATTCAGGTCTTTTCCCTGGCCTCTCCCTAGCCTCTCTGACCCAGCCTCCTACTCCTCTCCCCTCCTTCCCAACGCCAGGCACGCAGGCCTCTTAGCTTCTCTCCAAGCTCTTCAAGCTCACTTCCACTTTTCACTAGCTATTCCCTCTTTCTGGAACGGTCTCCCCCAAGTGTCCTTCTCCACTTGAGTGTCCCCTCCTCTGAGAGACCTTTCCTGCCCACCCCACATCTCCTGCTTTTCATCCCGGCTCTTACCTCACCCTGACATTTCCTGGTTCACATATTTGTTCATTTTCTGTGCCCCAGCCCCAATCAGACTGTGAGTTTGTCCTGTTTGCCACCATAGCCCCAGTGTTTGGGACACTCCTTGGCACATAGTTGGTGCTCAGCTAATATTTGTGGGCTGTTCCGAAGTCACCCAACAAGCAATGGGTGGAGTCCCACCCCGTGACTTTTCACCTCCTTCCTGTGCTCAATGCCTCCTTCCCTACCCATGAAACCTCATTCTTCATCCGGCCCCCTAGGGGCTGGGACCCGCAGTGCAGAATATAATGTTCCATCCATACCAAGGGGCTCACAACTAAGCGACCCCAATGAATGGATGCTTGGGGCATCTGGGCTTCCACAAATCAGCACACTAAACAACCACCGATGTGGGGGGTTCCAGTTCTCCAGGAACTGGCTAGTGGAGTGATTTGTTTTGCAGTGGGGCTGCAAACCTCTCAGTCGAGGGTGCTTCTAAAACTGCTCCAGCAGCCAGCTCTGCTTGAGCAAAGGGGCCATTCATAAGCCTGTGGCTCCGGTAGTGACAAGATAATTGTCACCAAGCTCCTGACTCTGGCTCCTCCAGTGTTCTTGCCTGGCTGCCTGGAGCCTCGGGTGATAGAGAGACCCAGCTTCCAGCCGGGCTGTCCCGGGGGACAGAGAGACTCATATCTTGCAGAGCTGGTGCCAGTGTCTTGACAGAAGGCCTCCTGCCCAGCGGTGGAATTAGAAAGTCTATAAAAAGGATTCAGAGGGCACAGCCTGGCTGATTACTCAGTACTGGGTGTCCCAGGCTCATACTGCATAGGGGACGACCCCTTGTAGGGTAATGGCACTTTTATAGCCTCATCAAGAAAGACGAGAATCCCAAACACCACGGAAACACCAGGCATTCGCCCGCTGGCCACAGCTTGCCGGGCAGAGGTGTCAGGAGAAGCCGTGGTCCCGTGGCACTCCTACTATGGGTCATAGTCCCTCTTGCTAAGAGCCCTGGGAACTTAGGCAAGGTGGCGACATGCGTCTCCCAGGAACCCAGGCTTCACTGGGACCAGGGGTGGTGGAAAACCCCATTCATTCAGGCACATTGTTCAAAAAGGGTCAGCTGGAACTTCAACAAGATGTGGGTGTGGCACTCCCAGTGAGAAACCACGTAGTGGACAAAGGCCACAATCTGAAGTGTATCTTCACGCACATGTCGCAGGGTGATGTTTAGTTTACGAATCTGTCTCTCCTCTTCTCCAAACAGGGGCCTCACCCAGTATTAATAATAATAGCACCACCAACGGATGTTGTATATTTTACTTCTTTCTTGAACTCCCACAGTATCTCCGATTCAGACACGTACAGATACCCCAAAATCAACAGGCCAAGACAGCACCCTCGAAGCCGCCATTCAGCCGGAATTCATTCCACGGACTCTTGCTTGTGTGGACTCTGGGCCTGGTGAGGGGGTACAGTGGGGCTTGGCTTCCAGAGGGAGAGACAGGCATTGAGCAGATAACCCCACAAATCGAAGGTCCCAAACCGTGGCAAGTGCTAGGATGAGAAGTCCTGCCTGTGAGAGAGGATCCTAAGCTGCATTGTGCCGATGGGGCATCAGAGGTCCAGATCCGTGAGTTTGGGCAGCTGAAAAAATAGGGAGGGGGTGGCCTTGGAAGTCAGCGTTTCCTGCTCATCCTCTCCCACACCTCCCCCAAGGATGGAACCTCCTAGAGAGCAATAAAGGGTGGTTGGATGGACAATTGGGTGCTGAGTTCCAAACCACCGCGTGGATTTTCAGAAATCATCTTCCCCATGGATTTCTCCCAAAGGACTCCAACTTCGGCTGCGTCATGCCCTCCGCAGCACCGATGGATGACTGCATGTGCCCAGCACCGTGTTAAACCCCGCACGGGAGCGTGGCAGCTTCCAGACCATGTGGACCTAGACACCTGGTTGTAAGAAGTGACTCTCAGGAACCCGCTGGAAAAATGATGCCTTATTTATGACCCAGTGTCGAGCCCATTGCTTTGAATGGCCATGTTGTGGACCATGATAGAGGCAGGTCAGACCAGAAGAGGGCAATTTATACAGACCTGCTGGGGAGAGGGTGCCCAGAGGCTGTTCCTGCAATGGTGCCACTCGGTGCCCTGCTGGTCTTCTGCCATCACTTATCTCTCCTGCACACATGTGTGCAAACAGCTGCTGAACACACACACACACACAGCCAAGACTCACCAATGCACGGGCTTCCTTTTATTTAGGGGCTGCTGGCAAGGGTGGCTGAAGATGGCCCCAAATCATATGGGAGTTACTGAGGATGGTTTGCTGCCTGTGCAAAATGCAGGAAAGTGTGTGTGTGAGAGTTGTGTGAATGTGTGCAAGAAGGTACATGAATGTGTGTGTATATTTGGGGCATATGCGTGGATATCTGAGTGGTGTGCAAAAGTGTGTGTGCCAAAGAGTGTGTGTTAGTGTGTGAGAATATAGGTGAGTGTCTTGAGTATATGTGTGAATGGGGATGTGTGCAGAGATGTGGGTGAGTGTCCATGTGTGTGAGTGTGCAAGAGTGTGGGGATGTCTATATATCCAAGAGCATGCCCAGACATGTACAAGAGTGTGCATGAGAGTATGTGTATGTGTGTGATCTTCTAAAGGCAGGGCACCTTGGAGAAGATTCTAAATGCAGATTTGTTCAATGGACTCCCCTGGCCAAGGGCTGTTTCTTCCGGCACGCTCACTGTCAGTTAGCTGGACAATTTCTGGAACACCATGAGCAATGTCCGGGCCCTTTCCAAAGGAAGCTGCCTCCGCTCAGAGGGAAGAAAACAGTTCCCTGAGCAGGCGTCTCTCTCGGCATTTGGGAGGAGCTGCTGGCAGAGACGATGGGCTGCTGGTCACCAGGTCCTCCAGGAGAAGACAGGCTGTGCTGGGAGTGACCCGCCAAGAAGACAGAATTGCCTTTCCTTTTAGATTTAGGGAGCTCATAAAACTCTTTCACTTAAACACCACACAGAAGGCTTTTTCTCTTTTCTATTTTTTCCTCATCTCATCTTCACATTATCCCCTGAGAGCAGGCAGAAAGAAGGAAATTATCCCCATTTTTTGATGCAGAATTTAAAGTTTGATGAGGTAAATGGACTTGTCCCATGTCACAGTGAGTAGATATGACCAAGTTTGATAAGACCCTCAGGATTTGCCATTCCATGTGGAAACTCCCCAGAGACACTGCAATGAAAATGAAGCCATGTTTTCCATTTTATTGCGTGCCCATTGGTGCGTCATGCAGTTCTGAAAAGTTAAATTCCTCTCCCTCTGCCTTTTAATATCCTTAGTATTAACAGCCTTTTAATGTCACAGCCTTTTAGGTGCCATCTTTGCTAGTCGCTTGACTGTATTATTTCTTCCATTGTTTATTCCCAATATTTACATACCTGTTTGAGGTGGCCATTTGGAAAAGTGCTTCGGGATGAATGTTCAGTTTCTGTACCTCTTGGCTTCATTCCATCTGGGCTCTTTGGAAGAAATCTGGGCAGGTCAGCCATTCGGATGGTTTGTCCGGGTGTCACCAAAACTTCGTGACCTACTGGATCTTTCCTTGGCTTTCAGATGTTTGGGGTTTGAAGACACAGCTGTACAGGAGCAGCAGTCAGCTATTTATTTATTGTCATTCTTTGGGTTTTACTGGGGTCTCCATAAAACCTGCTTGTTGAGTCAGAAGGTTTATGGTCCAGGTTGTATCCTGGGGATTTCAGATTCTGCCTGTTTGGGTTGTCATTTTGAGAAAAGCCACAAGTTTTGTTTTGTTTTGTTTTAAACAAAAGAATTTTGGGATTTGTGGGAAGAGAAGAGAAGCTGAAGGGAACCCTGCATCCTATAAAAAAAAGGAAGAAAGCCTTTTCTGGGGGCATTTTCAAGGAAACGGAGAAGTCATGCACAAAGATTTGGGACAATTCATCTGGGGGGTTTTCCACCTTCACGTCTAAAGTTTTTAAATCTCACTGTCTCTCTCTTACACACACACACACACACACACACACACACACACACTGATGGAACAGCTACATGAGACAAGAAGGAAAGCTTCAGGAAAAAATTGTTATCTCCCCAAAGTTTCCAAAGACTTCATACTTCTCATATTTAAACACAATTAAAGCTTGCTTGCCAAGGTAAGAAGCATGTGTTTGTGTTTAGATGGAATGTCATGTATCTTTTATGAAGACACGTCTTGTTTCTTCCATAAAGAATGTAAATTTTAAAGCTAATGGAAATATATTTGCCTCCATGCCTGCTTTCTCTTAAAAAATTCAGAAAGAAATTGGGGGCACTTTTTCCTCATAAATAACAAACAGCCATCAATTTCTTGCAAGCACTCATTTCGTGTGTGTGTGTGTGTGTGTGTGTGTGTGTGTGTGTGTGTCACAAGGGAGCAAGCGTTTTTTGAGTTGCACGAAGCGATTTCCTCTCTTCCCACTCTGCTGCAAATTCTGGAGTAACAGAGGAGTGCTGTAGAAAGCCCATCCTATCTCTTTTGAGTCTCTTTTTTCCCCTTTGCGTGATGCTTTCAATGGTAACCCTTAAAGGAAAAACTGAATTCACACCAAAAGAATGTAATTCTTCTAAAAGCAAGCTTTTGATAGGCAAAGTCATTCTGAAAAACTTACTTTAATGTAAATGTCACTCAAGAAATAGTACATCTCTTTCTATATTTATGTATATTGAATGTACAAAGTCATCTTAAGGGGGTGCCAAGTTTTTGCCGTAGATGATACTGAAATACATGTCATTAGGTTTGATGTGGATATAGACAGCTCCAACCACAACGAGTGAAAAGAATTTTCCTAATAGCTCAAACTTAATAACTAACTTTAACAGGATTAGTGACTACATCCTCAGCGGGGTCTTATGGATAAATCATCGTCTATTTTGGGAATGGGCTAATTGGGTCATTCAGTAAAAACATACACAATATGTAGCTCTCCTTCTTCACATCATCTGAAACTGATGACTGTGTGTGTGTGTGTGTGTGTGTGTGTGTGTGTGTGAGTGTGTGTGAGGGGCATTAATTAATCACAAAGAGCACTTTCACTCCCTCACGAAACAGCAAGAAATTCAAACGACCCCCAGAATAAATAACAGCCGTCTGTCTCCCAGCGAGGTTGCTTGAACTGTCCTCAGCCACAGGCAACCCCCAGGAAAGGAAGAGTGCTGGCTCAGGGATGCTTTCCCCCAAGATAAGAGAGGCACCCACTGGCTTGCCAGATTCCCATCGTGACAAGTGATGAGTTGTTTGCGCTGTGCAAATACTGCGTCCCTCCACATCGGCTGAAACCAGCACATTTGATGTAAAGGGGAAAATTCAGTGGAGTATTCAAATATCTCAACATCAGGGTTTTGAAAACCCACATCAGGCAGAAAATGTGTCTTGTGACTGACTTAATTTTTATGCTTTTAATTGGATTTCTGGTGTCATAGATGCCATCGGATATATTTCTGCGTTGTGTCAAGAAGTGCTTATAGTTATATGAACTGCGTCCTCCATTATCTCATGATCCTGCCTCCCACAGCTGATGAGAAGAGGGGGCAGCTCTCAGACTGTGGCTTCACGGTAGGGGTGAGCGGACAGATTAAGCCTGGCTTTGCTCCAGCCCCAGCATAGGCAAAGCCCAGCTGGGATGTGCCCCAGGCCTGCTGGCACCCAGGCTGAGCTGTGTCCCCTGCATGTCACTGCCTGTCATATACAAATAGGATGAGACAGCCCAGGTTACACTTTGCGTTATGAATGGCACCCTTTCACTCTCAAAAGTGTCCTGACTTAGAGGATAAATTAAATGGTCACCTTACAGATAAATAAATGTATAAATATACATTCCCTTATTGATAGGTGGTAAGCAGGATGTGTAGCTATATCTATGTGTGTGTTTATTCATAATCTTAGGCAAATGAAAGAAACCCTCCGCATACACTCTCAAGTTAGAGCCAGTTGAAATGTGTCCACAGGAGGTCTGTGATCTTGTAAGAAATTGCACAGCCTGCATTCTCGTGTTGATTGGAACTTCCTGCAAATGGGCTGTGGGGGGTGGGGTGGGGCCAGGGAGCCTGGGGAGAAGTGAAGTGGCAAGGTGGGCTGGCACAAAGCAGGGGAGCAGAAGCAAAGAAAAGGGAGAAGAAGCAATGCCAGAGAAGTCCAAACCCTTTGGAGTTTTAAAAGGATTGAGTGCTTAATTTGCAACAAAGAGGGTAAAAAATGTCTATCTCTTCATCTGACTCCTGGGGGAGGCTTCTGACAACCGCAGCTTAGGTTTGGCTGCATGTGCCAGATGCAGGGTAAAGAAGGAAGGCAGGAAGCGTGTTGAAGAAGTGGGAGCAGTGCGTTTTTGGAGTTCAGCCCCACGTCGGAGCAACTGAGAGGAATAAGCCCCACCTTGGAGCAACTGAGAGGAATAACTCACTAGGTCTGAAAGTAGGGAATGAGGGTCTGGTGAAGGGAGTAGGGGGTGGCAGAGAACCTCTCGTTTGGCCCAAGGACATTTTTCTCCCTGCCATCTGGCCAAGAGCAGTGTGGGGGGATGGAGACAGTCTCATGTCTGGGGGCTGGCATTCGAGGAACAGCAGGGGCTGGGGACCGCAGGGTGGGGCCTGGCTGGCTGGCTCTGAACAATGGTGGCCCAGGTACAGATCCCCAGGCCTCTCTGCCCACTTCTCCCCGTTGCTCCACCTTCCCCCCATTATTTTGGGGGAAGGAGTCTGCACACCAGGATTCCCAGGCCACCGACGAGAGGGTTGTGCGTAAAGCAAGCCATCTTTCTGTTCTTAAGGGACACAGACTGGTAGGGATCCGGTGTAAAGTCAAAATCTGACCAAATTCCCAGCACAGAACAGGTATCAGCCACCACAGCCACTGCTAAGCTCTTACTTGCTCTCGGGAGCCCTGGTTCAAGGCAGCC
The DNA here is from genome assembly GCF_036562045.2 of Rhinolophus sinicus. Taxonomy (NCBI): domain Eukaryota; kingdom Metazoa; phylum Chordata; class Mammalia; order Chiroptera; family Rhinolophidae; genus Rhinolophus; species Rhinolophus sinicus. The sequence continues at coordinate 19,193,139 of NC_133760.1, forward strand.
ATGGGTAGTGGCGTGGGACTCCTAACAGAGATGCCACCAGCCCTACTGACTCAGTTGTTATAGACAGAAGTAAATGGTGTAAAAGCTAAACCCACTAAGGGGTTTTAGAACTTAGGGACCTTCACCCAGGGCTTCATCAAAACCCATTGTCCAGGCAGGCTGGCTTGGTTCAACAGCCCCTCCCACCCAAGATTTTTATTGATTAAAATCAGCGCAATTGCATATGAGGGTTCTTTTTTCTCCACAGCCTCTCCAATACTTATTATTATTTGTCTTGTTGATGATAGCCATTCTAACAGGTGTGAGGTGATATCTCATTGTGGTTTTTATTTGCATTTCTCTGATGATTAGTTATGTTGAGAATCTTTTCATATGTCTATTGGCCATTTTTATGTCCTCTTTGGAGAAATGTCTCTTCAGGTCCTCTGCCCATTTTTCAATTGGGTTGTTTGTTTTTTTGTTGTTGAGTTGTATGAGTTCCTTATATATTTTGGATATTAGCTCCTTATCAGAGGCATTATTTGCAAAAATCTTCTCCCATTCGGTTGGTTACCTCTTTATTTTGTCGATGGTTTCTTTTGCTGTGCAGAAGCTTTTTAGTTTCATATAGTCCCATTCATTTATTTTAAGTTTTACTTCCCTTGCCTTTGGAGTTTAATAGTTACCAGAAGGTAAGAGGGGAGGAGGGTGGTAAGATGAGGGTAAAAGCGATCAAATATGTGGTGATGGAAGGAGAACTGGCTCTGGGTAGTGAACACACAATGTGATATATAGATGAGGTATTACAGAATTGCACATCTGAAAGCTATGTAACTTTACTAACGATTGTCACCTCAATAAACTTTAATTTTAAAAAAGCCAGCACAATTACCCCCAGTGCCCCCACACACAGCCTCAGAAGAGAGTGAAGGTAGGCAGAACTCTCAGGTTCCTTCTCAGGCGTGTCCTCCTCCTCCTGGGACACCCCCATGATAACCACGGCTCCCGGGTCCTCTTTGCCATGGCTCTGGGCCACAATGTCAGTCTACATCCAGCCTCTGGTTCTGTGTGAGCATGTTGTGGGGTCAAGGAATGAGAGTGATGAAAAAAAATGCCTTCGACGAAGGAGAAAACGAAAGAGCAGGGAAGTTGTTGTATTATTTTCACATAAACATTATACCTTCGCCCACCAGCATGGCTAAAATTAAACATTGGCAAGGATGTGAGCAGCTGTTCCTGGGAGTGTGAACTTCCCCTGTGGAAAACGGCTCAGTGGCGTCTGTCAGTGCCTGACCTCAGGCCTGCAGCTGGCCCAGCAGTTTTGCTCCTAGATTCACACACAACAGGAAGGCAGAACATATGTGCACCCAAGAATGTGCACCCAAGAATATGCAGACATACCCTATTCCTACAGCCCCAAACTGGAAACCGCCCAACGGTCCCTCAGCAGGAGGATGGACAAGGTCATGTTGGTGGAGCTGTGTGTAGAATACTATGTAGCAATAAAAATGGACCCATGCAACGCCACAAATGGATCTCACGTGGGGTGAAGAAGCCTCATGACAGTGTGCATTGCATGATTCCATTCACGGAATGTTCCAAACAGGCTAAAGTGTTCCAGGATGTCAGGAGCCAGGAGAACAGCTGCCTTTGGAGAAGCGTGGTACATGATAGGGAGGGTCCTCAGGGGTCCTGGCACCATTGTACTGCTGGACGTAGGTGGGGATGACACAGGTGTGTTCAGTGTGCGATAATGCATTGAGCTCTGCACGTAGGACCTGATGCTTTTCTGTGTATGTTTCATACAGAATTTAAAAATTCAATAAAAATGATCTAAAAACATAGTCACGCACCAGATTGTAATAGGGAAAGCAGCAGGCTGGCTCTAGGGGCCAGAGGCCAGATCCGTGTCTAACTTGCTAGGTAGCCATGGCAACGGTATGCCTCTGAGCTTCTTCCTCTGAAACATGAGGGGTACACACGGTCTTCACCTTCGTGAGTGAATGGACCCCTCTGAAACGTTGTGGATCCTTGCCCAGAAAAATGCATGGTGCTTTGTGTGCAAATTCTGTGGGCTTCTGGATCTCCCTGAAGCCCACCCAAGGACACCAAAAAGGGGTTCACGAACCTCAGGCTAAGGATCTCTGCATGGGGTGACAGTGGGGTGCTGGGTTAGGAAGGAGGTTTCAGAGCCTGATGGCCTGAATTCGGTTCTACCACCTTCTAGTTGGGTCCTGGGCAAGAGGCTTGATGTTTAGGTCTCCGTTTCCTCATCTGTAAAACGGGGATAGTAAAGGTCCTGGAGAGAAAGAGAGGATTCGTGGAGATAAGGGAATTCCAGTGCTTAGCTCAGTGCTGGTACCACAGTAAAAATGCTATAAATGTCACTGGCTGTTATGAGGTGGCCTGGAAGCCTCCCTCTAGCTCTGAAATTCCAGGATCTATTATCTATGAAGAATTCCACCCTGAACTCAGAACTGCGGACCACGAGTCAGCGTGTGTCTTCCCTGTCAAGGTCAGATTTCCTTTGGACAGACATGATTTTGGCACTTGCATTCTCTGGAAACCAAAGTCAGCTTGCAAGTACGGAGATGTCACGTGTGTCTGGTGACAGCGTCACAGGCCTCCTGCGTGCAGAGAAGTTTCCAGAAGGACATCTGCTCCAGCCCAGAAACCGCTGGATAGCCTGCGTGCCCTCGGCTGCCTGACTCTGGTTTTATAGCAATCAGCCTGCAGCCAGACGGCTGTTTGGAGCCTCCCTCAGTCTGCTCGCTGCAGTTGGGAAATGCTGCCACATGCCTGGGATTCCCGTGGGGCTGGGAAGGGTGCACTTCCTCGGGCAGCCCTGGTTCTTCCTCTGCCCCGGCTTATCTCCTTTCATGCCAATAAAAAAGAAATATTTGCAGCAATAATAAAATAGGCCCACGGATTAACTGTGTTCCTCCCTTCAATATTAGGAAAATGTTTGCTTGACAGGGGAGTGACCCAGGATTAGAAGGCTCCTGACCAGAGACGTAGGCTGAGAGGAGAGAGAAGGATGCCTCCGGCAGGCCAGCCTTTTGGGGGCGGTTTGTTTGTCTGTCAGACTCAGGCCTGACTCTGTCCTATGAGCACTAGCATCACTCAGGTCTCCACAGCCTGCATCCCAAGCTGCGTCAGAAAATGGCTGTGTCAGAGAATGGGGTCACATCTACTCCGACTGTCCCACTGTTGAGAGGGGCTCTTCAAATACCCCGCTGGTCTTATGGTAGTTCTCTCTGTTGGACACTGGTAATATCAGGAACAACACAGCCTCAGGTGAGGCCTGCCTTTGCTCAGAGGGGCATGGAACCCTCGCAACCCCTTCTGAGTAGAGGTTTGTTTATGCCCATTTTACGGAGAAGAAGGCAGGGAGGGAGGGAAGGAAGAAAGGGAAGAAGGAAGGAAGGAAAAGCTATAAAGCAAGCATCACAGAATGTTTACAATTGTAGAATCTCACTGATGAATATATAGGCATTCACTATGGGTAATTTCTTTGCAGTTTGTAATATTTTGTACTACCATGTTGGGAGAACAAAAAAGAACCAGAGGCTAGGGGATATACACAAGTCTCACCAAAATCTAGTTTCTTTATTTCCTTGCACTTTGCACTCCTCTGCTGGTGATGAGGGCTGGGAGTGGCTGTATCTTCCGTGAAGGAAGAGCATCTATTTAATATTCATGAAAACTTCACAATTGAGCAACTGCTGGAACACAGTTCCCCTGGAGTTGTGCAACACTCTCCCCTTTTACTTCCAAAGTGGATCCAAATGTCGACAGGATGGGCATCATCGTCTACAAATGCCAGGGCAAATTTGGGACTAGAGAATGGAGACAAGGGGCCCTAGTTAATCACCCTTCTGTCTGTCCCCACAATGCACAGAGCTGGGCAGGTCAGATGGAATTCTGGAATAGTTGCGAGATTGAGTTTTGTGCTAGGCACCTCCTCCTCCATGCAAGGAGGTGACTCACACCCGGGACTAAAGAATCTGTCAGCACTTTGGAAAAGTGTAACAAAATGGAAAATGTGAATCTGGTGACAGGCAGACAGCACTGGGGGGATAGAAACATAGAAATGGCATGTTGCTGCTACCGGGGCAGCCCCGCCTCTGCCTGATTGAAGATGGGAGGCACAAACAACCCCAAATGCTTCCAATCTGGTCCTCGAGGAGAAAGGATATTTGTGGTAACGGAGAAATTTGCCACCCAGCGCTGTTGCCTTTGGTGTCGTGTTTCTGTGGTCACCAGTTATTCTTCCCAAATTGGTGTCTGCTCGGAAACAAGACAAAAATTCCATACTATAAAACGAGATTTGAAGTGATCTTCCATCCAGGGGTTGATATTGGGGGACCTGAAAAGAAAAGGAAAAAAAAAAACACGCAAAAGAAAAAAAAATGTATTGGATTGATGAAATCCTTTCATGTCTCCTTTTAAAGGTGGGTCTTGGATTTTGATGTTGGGAGCTGGGCTTCCCTGTCATGGAGTGAGGCTGATCTTCCTGTCCTACCTCGGGAGGTCTCTGTCCTGCCCTAGCACGGGTGTCAGGACACATTCTTAAAGGGCTAAGAGTTAGGTGCACCCAAAGGTGGACCGCACTTCAGAACACCATAAACATACCCTGGAATCTCGATGAGACGGCAGGACTGGATTTCAGATCACCCAAGACTTGTCTTCCCTACCCTCCTAGTCCTTCTTGGAGGAAAGATGTTTTTCTCAGTCAACTTTCTGGTCCAGTCCCTGGAAATTTTTGTGGATGTGCACAGTGGCAGCCTGCTCCCTGCAAGCGCAGAACGTGGGGATCTGGCTGAGCTCCCCTGCCCACACATGCACCCCAGGCTGTCCGTCTGCAGAATGGGCAGCCGGCCCAGCCATCTCAACTTGGGAAGCTGCAGCCCTTCAAGGAGCTGATCAGCCCCAGTCCCACAGCCCCCAGCCCCACCCTGACCCAACATGGACCCTCTGGAGACACTCAGATGAGGGTCCAGTCCTGGCCTTGCTGTGTGATCTGTCCAGTTGCTTGAATCTTGCTGATCACGTTCAAAATGGCAGCGTGATAATACCCACGCTGGGGTTTTGTTAGGGAGCGAACGAGCTGAGCCATACAAAGCACTTAACATGGTGCTGGACCAAAGCGACTTCTCAACAATTATCCCCACAATTATCAGGCAGATACAGTTTGGGAGGGGTCTAACCTCTTCCCCCAGATCCTGGGTCACACTTGCCTGCCGCTACAAGGTGAAAGAGCTGGGGTTCTACGTCAGAGAGTCTGGGCTCCTCAGCTTCCTTGAGGAGTGATGAGTGGGGTGCGGCTAGAGGCTGAGCCACCTGCTTTTGGACTGCCCGGCCGTACTTGGAAATGCCTTGATGAGCTCACCCTTTCCCCATCCTTCCCACACCTTAGGACAGTGTGGCACCAGGAGGAGCCACACACACTGTATGTCCTGCTCAAGTCCTTCCCAGGTCCTTCCAGTTCCATTCTGACTTGGCATCTGATGTGACATTGATAACCCTCCAATTAAATAAATTAAGTTTCCATAGACACAGACAATAGTTTAGTGGTTACCAGAGGGTAAGGGGGGTGAGGGGTGGGAGATGAGGGTAAGGGGGATCAAATATATGGTGATGGAAGGAGAACTGACTCTGGGTGGTGAACACACAATGGGATTTATAGATGATGTATTACAGAATTGTACACCTGAAATCTATGTAATTTTACTAACAATTGTCACCCCAATAAATTTAAAAAAATAAATAAATAAAGTTTCCCCTTTCAATCTGCTCAGAAGGTCACAGGCCAGAGGTGGATAGAGCAACACAATTCTTCCTCACCCCTCCTGGCCTTTCCCCAGAATGTCAAGTGCAGCCGTGTATCTTTGGGCCTACAAGCGTTACAACGTGGTCAGCTTTTCTTATCTTCCTTTTTTCCTGGGAAAAGAATGGAGACTGAGCTCACTAGAGAAGGGAATCGAACTTGCCAGATGCGTGCCCCAGCTCCCCAAAGCCTTGCTTCACACTGATGCCTGGGCTATGAGTTGATAACCAGCTGGCTCAGCTGGAGAGGATGAAACAACTCAACATGGAGTCAGGATCTCCTTGGGAAGGTTCTGTGAATGTAGAAAGAGCATGTTCCCCAGTCCCTCACCAGCACCACATGCTCTTAGAAAGGGCTCCACTTGTCTGGGAAGTTGCCTGTCCACCCTGCCACCCCCACTGCTGACCCTCTGCTTGGGGGAGCCTGGGACCTGCAGACAGGAGACTACTGGGGAGGATTCCTGGAACTAGTCAACCCTGCCATTCATTTCTTTACCCATCCATTCACTCATTCATTCAAACTGTTGTTGATTCATTCAACAAACATGACATAAGCCTCCTTATCACGCCACTGCACAGATGAGGAACCTGAGGTCAGAGAAGTTGAAGGATTTGGTCAAAGGATTTGAGAAGCCACGGCCTGCTCTGGCTGGGCCTCTGAGGTACCAGTGCCAACGCAAATGGGTTAAGAGAAGGTGATGTACAACTGTGTGACTGGCTGTAACCACTAGAGATTTGGAGGCAAAAGGGATGTGAGGGCTGGAAGACCCAGGTATGTCTTTAAGGGGGACAGAGCCAGGCGGACAGTGGGCAGTGAGCTGAGGCACCATGAGCTCTGAAGAGCAGAGAGGATGAGAGGACGGCACTGTCAGCTAGACCAGCAGCTGAGCCCCCTCAGATACGCTGGCCACTGGGATCAGGTCTCCATTCCTTTCTCCTCCTCTCCCCCCATTTAACACCACCCACGACCACCAACCTCAACAACAGTAATAATAGCTACATAGCTCTGACCCTGGCCATGTACAGGACACTGAGCTGAGAGTTCTATGTACACTATTTTGTTCGATTCTCCTAAGGGACAACTGTGAGGGAGGCCTTGGGTGATACCCACATCTTAGAGATGGGAAACTGAGGTACAGAACGGTTGAAAAGTTTGCCCAGACTCACCTGGCTAGACCTGAGTCAGGATGTTGGACTCTGGAATCGATGCCCTTGACTGCCCTTCCCCATGGCGCCATGTTCACAGCCAACTCTAGGAGTGGCTCCCATGCATTACCCCAGGGCAGCAGCCATGACGGTCTCTGTTGGGTCCATAAGGAAAGGATCCTCAGGAAGGCCGAGAATATTGCTCCTGGAGAGAACAGCAATTGAGTGGTGGGTCTGAGCTTTGATTCCCTGCAGCCTCACTCGCCACTGCCGCGTGCCACCTCCTGCCCTGGTAGCCTGTGTTCCTGGGCCTGACTCTAGCTTACCTCGCTGGACCTCAGTTTCCCCATCTGCAAAACGGGTGGTTTCATTGATAGCAGTGGTTCTCACTCAAAGGTGATTTGGCTCACCCCCTGGGCGCATTCAGCAGTGTCTGGAGGCGTTTTTGGTTGTCACAATGCTGGGGGCGGGGTGGCATGCTCCAGCATCTGGTGGGTGAACAATCCAGCACCAACGTCAACAGTGCCACAGTGGCGAGGCTGTGGGTCTCAAACTCCGAGAAACTAACTAAACCCCAAAGCTTGTCAGGAATGGAATTCTGTCAGGATCCTTACAAAAAAAAAAAAAAAAATTATTTTTCCTTTATTTTCTTAACTCCAGCCCCAAAAAACACACTCCCCTGTCTCACACACATGAATCCCGACAAAGCTGGAGTGAATTCTTGAGAGTGACTATGACCCAGACAGGAAAGCAACTTAATTTCCCAGAATGGACCCTGATTTTATGACAATTTAATATCTGCACACGATTGCAAATCCTTTCTTACTGCTGCTGTTCAGTGCTGGGGCAGTGATTTCCTTTTTTTTTTTTCTTCCCTGTTGCCCTCAGATTGAAGCTCGGTGAACTCTGGCGTGGGTTGTAAGAACGTCTTTATAAAGGGTTGCACGAGATTTCTTACTATATCGGAGCTCCTAAGGATGATGTATCACGTTACTAATTCCCTTAATTGCATGTCTGGGCTAAAAACAGACTTTCTTAGTTTTCCTAAGAAGTTACTTTCTTAATGACATTAAAACACTGTGGTAAATGAAGCTAAATGTTAACTGATGTACTTAAATCATGAATCAGTATATAGAGTGTTTACCTAAACTTGTTTACCCTTCTTGGTCACTCATTTTGTAGGTTTTGCCAAAACTGAGAAAGGAATAGTGGTGTCAGATTCAGTATCTGGAAATGACTCAAGAATTTTTGTTTTCTTTCGATTTTTAGCCCCGGACTGAGTGGATGCTGCAATCATGTAGTAATCAAAGAATTAGAAAGAGCAAAAGGCTGCAGGCTGATTCATTTCCCTGGATTTCTGCAGAGGTTGGGGGGGGGGGGGCAGCAAAACTGTAGGGAGAGATGACGTTTCCCCAAAGGGTGAAAAATCTAACCTTGCATTGTTTGGTTCTTTCCAATTCAATTTAAAAATAAAAATAGAAAGCGAAGATAGGGAGATGTGTGATTTATAACGAGAGACAACAGCTAAGAATCACCTACTAGATACCAGATACTCTTCTAAACACCCATATTTCAGCTCACAGAATGCTCCCCACAAACCCAGGAAGCAGGAAGCAGCATTTTCCCAGATGAGTTACCAGAAAGCTAAGTAACTTCTCCTAGATGACGTAACTAGCCAGCAATGGGACTGAGATTTGAACCCCGGAAGGTCGATGCCAGCACCCCTGACTTTATTATGCTTCCTGCCTGAGGGTCTAGCTATGAAGGTTCCAAAGGAGACAGACTTTCTGGGAATAGAAATACTCCATCACTGAGACCCATCTGTAAAAATCTTTATAGCTTGTAAATCCTTCTCCACTAGATAAGTTATCACATTGACTTCATGATGATTTTTTTTCCCTCTCTGTGGGTTCAAAATGCTATGTAAATTTGTCTCAGTTTCTCTCTCTCTCACCACATCTTATTAGTAGATAATGTCTTTTTAAAATGGGTTAATGCATTATCCAAACCATGAAACATGCACTCCAAATCCATGCATTTGAATCTACGTGAATTTTGTCTAAAAAGAAATCCCATAAACAAATACTGATACACGTGCAAAAAGAATTTAGATGGAAGTGCACTGATATCTGCCCTTTACTTTGAAATGCATAAAAAAAGAGATTGATGGATAGACAGAAGCATGGATGGATGGATGGATGGATGGATGGATGGATGGGTGGCAAACCAAGTAGGGCAACATACTAATCACAAAGCTGAGATTGTAGGTACATGGGTGTTCATTATTCAACTCTTCAACCTTTCTGTGTGTCTGCAAATTTTTATTAAAATTATTGGAAAAAAAGAAAATACAAATACTTGATAGAAATTCAAAAGACTCAAATTAAAAGTGAATTTTCCTTCAGTTCATTCTGACCTTTAGTCTTCCCCATTCCCTAGCAACAGCACTCCCTAATTCTTGTGGTTCTAAGCTTTCCTGCCGGGGGTTTCCTATGCCCTTATCAGCACATAGGTGCTTTCTTTTTGATGATTGTGATGACGACGACGACGATAATGATGATGATGATATGATAATAATAATAGTAACTAACGAATATATAGCATTTGATTTATGCTGAGCACCATCCTAAATTTTAAACATATATTGATTCATTAAATCTCTTCAACAGCCCCACAGGGTAGGTGCTATTATTATTCCCATCTTACAAGTGAGGAAAATGAGAACCAGAGAAGTTAAATAACTTGCCCAACATCACCCAGCTCATCGGAGGAGAAGATAGCATGCATACTCTTCCACAGCTCAAAGGTTCTCAGGGATATGTCACAGAGATTGTTCCATTCATATGTTTTGGATCTGCCTCTTTGCTTTCAATGGCTGCATTACTTTCTATGTCAAGGCTGTATCATAATTTATTAGACTTATCCCTTATGAGCAAGGATTTAGTTTGTCTCCACAGTTTTGCTGCTGCAAACAGTGCGTGTCAACAAATAAATAAGCCTGTGCTTACTGCTGAGAGTACGTCTGTACTATAACCATGGGACAAGTTCCCAAAAGTGGAGTTGCAGAGCCCAAGAGAAAGTGCATTTTTAATTTTGATAGTAAATGTCAAATGCCTTTCCCCAGGGGTTGCACTGAATCCCACTCCAGAGTAAAATGCATGAGAGCACCCAAGCCCCACACCAACTCCAGCACACACGTCAACCTCTGCTACTCCAACACACGGCACAGTGGGCCGTCCACGCCAGTGGTGCCTCCTGAGGTTGTGCAGCACACAGCATATGTGATCACACGTAGCAACCCTGAGATATGGGTAAACGTGTCTACTTCGGCTGGAATTTATATTTCCTTCAATATAGACGGGATCGAGCATCCCTTTCTAGGTTTACATTAATTTCTGCTGACGTTCCTTCGACTAGACCATTCTTTTGCCAAACTGTGGACTTAAGGGGTAGATGCACAGGCTTATTCCTCTCTCATTGAAGGTAGATTAGAAAAAAATATTCACTGGAAAAAAAACATTTATTACTGCCCTTATGGAAGGAAAAAAAAAAAAAAAAACAGAAAAAAGGGGAGGGAGAGCATTATGAAGAAAGAAGAAACTGAAGTTGGGTCATGGAGGCTGGCTAAGATTCCTGGGTCAAATCGCCCACTTGAATCTCATTGTAGTCAAACCCTGTTGCAACGTTTTCCAAAAGAACAAGGAAGGAAAAATGCTGGGAGCAGGGAGGGTGGGGAATACACAGTGAGTGTGTACTTGAGCACACGCACTTGCGTGTGTGTGTGCACGCACACGTATTACATGTGTGTTTGAGACTTGGACTTATAAAATCCAGGGGGAAAAAAGAAAACAAAAGAAACCATGAACATTATGTACAGAAAGCCAACATACAGGGAAATATTGTGAAGGGATCTTATAACAATTGTGAGGGTCTTTGCAGGTGTATCCTTAACATCTAGAACATTCTGATCCAGTGTGCATATGTCCTCAGAGAGGAAATCGTGTGGTTCTCCCAGTGCCCTCTGAGCAATTTACTGGTATTTATGAGGAGAATGTGGCTTAGCTGTCTTTTTCTGATCTAACTTATTTGGAACGTAACTTAGGACAGTGTTGTGTGTTTTCTTGCGAAACTGTTCTGTAGTCCTCTCCCGCTTGGAAATCTCGTAGGTCTTGGGGACAACTCAAGCAGCTCCTGAACAGGTCTTATCCGGGAGGGATGATCCACAGGTCTGGGATAGGAAAGGCCGGCCTCATTATTGGTTTCGTTAAAAATTGTGATGAAATTGCAAACTTACATCCTGAGACTAAAATTAAATGGAGGGAAGGTCTGACGTCGTGGGTGGTCTTCCTCCATCACTTGGAGGGAGGGGTCGGGTGGAGCGGGAGAGCTCGTTCAGCAACATTTCCAATAGGGTAATGACAGCAGTAATGATGGCTGCCCCACTTGGGAAGGGGAAATCGCAAAAGCCTACAGGGGGACAAAAATAAACAAGCGTGCAACACTGGCCAAGGGGGCCTGAGTTCGTTCTGAACTTGAGAAACATCAAAGCAAAGCCAGTATCAGGCTGTCCAGGCTCCAGGCTCCACTGCGTCCTGCCCAGCACTTTTATCAGCCTTGGATGAGAACAGAGGACACTCGGCCAGCACAGCTGCGGGGAGAATGAACACGCTGGACCGTGGAGTCAGAAGAGAAAGGATGTGTTCAGGCTGCAGCAGACGGACGGGGAAAGAAGCTGAAATGGAATAGGGATGCACCGAATCTCCAAAATGTGGATTCCAACAACGCCAGCCCATGGAAAGCAGCAGGCAGAGCAAAAAGAGCCCAGATTATAGTCCAGCAGAGCTGGGAGAATCCGCATTCGTGCTTCGCCTGAGCTCTCAGGGGCTGTCCCTGAACCCTAGCATCCTGGTCTGCAGACAGGGGGTGTCGTGAGGATGAAACACACCCAATATTCAGCCAGTAAATACGTTTTGAATTTCCGCCACGTGCTAGGCATGGTTCTGGGCACTGGGAATAAAGTGGTGAGGAAATCAGATTTTTAAAGACTCTTGAAGAAATCAGATTGAAAAAATAAAACTTCTGAAGAAATCAGATGAAAAACATCCTTGTGAGGATGGAAATGTTCTGTGCCATGACTGTGGTGGTCGATGCATGAAACTAGATGTGGGATAAAGTGACACAGAAACACACACACACACACTCACACACACTCACACCCAGGACCACATGGGAGAAACTGGATGAAGGGTACACTGATCTCGCTGAATTATTTCTTACAACTACATTCGATCTACAACGATTTGAATACAAACTTTAATTAAAAGGAAAGCAAACCAAACCCTAGCCTTTGGGAGCTCATGTTCCGGTGGGAAACTGCCATGCTAGACTCTGAGAAGTGAGGTGATGGACAGGGAACCTCAGCTGCACATTAGGCGTCAGGCACATGGTCAGTGGGTCACAATAATAGCCATGATTAGGGGCGCAGGACAATCAGGGGCCTGCCAGAATGGAAATATATGGCTGCTCAAAAATTGAAGAGGGCGTAATAAGGCAACGTTGGCAGGGTGTGGACAAGGTCCGTGGATTAGGTGAGGGATGGCTCAACCGTGGGCAGGCAGCAGTGCGGACCTGCCAGGACGAGGGGATGGAGAGGTGACAGGAGCCAAGGTGTCTGCCTGGAGAGGGCCCCAACAAGAGCTGTGGCTCTAGATAAGAGGACACAGTGAACAACATGGCCCACTGGGGAGGGAGCGGAGAACCCCCAGCCTCGCTGCCCTCACTTTCTTATGATCTGCTTGCTGAGCCTTCATGGGGGGTGGGGGCAGCTCCAAGCAGAAGCAGTTGCCAGCAGGGGGTGGGATGATGTGGTCTGCGCAGGTCAGCCCTCAGGACCAGAGAGAGGCTGGAAAAGACAGAAGTGAGTCTGGAGAGGCAAGCCGAAGACAGCAGAGAAATCATGTGTGAGAGGCAGCTAAGTTAGGACAAAGATTAGGGCATGAACATCTGCTTTTTCCACCCACCCCTCACCCATCCCACTAGGGCAGGGGTGTCCAAACTTTTTTGAACGTTTTTTACCAAGGGCCATATGCGGTAAAATACACAAACAGCCGGACCACTCAGTCGAGGTGAAGTGCGTATTGCCTCACCTGGTTTATTTAAGTAAACTAAATATATTTTGGGAATTTGCTGCGGGCCAATTAAAAATGGATTGCGGGCCGCAGTTTGGACACCCCTGCACTAGTGCCACTGAGGGCCAGCGTGCTGAACTGCAGGGAAGGCAAAGCCTTGGGCGTGGTGACATCAGGGGCTTGGAGACAGGATACACGGCAAGGATGAGGCGACCTGCTCTGCATTTCCCAGAGCTTTGTAAACGGCAGGGAGCCTTGTGAAGGTCCCTGGCACCTCCACACCTTCCCACCTTCAGGAGGTGGAGGTTGGAGCAGATTCAGTCTCCAACTTCAGCACAGCCCAGGGGCTGACTCCCGGTGGGAGGGGCCGGGGGTGGGGGGACTGGGGCTCTGCAGGCTGCTGCTGCTCCTCAGACCACACGTGGAGATTCGGGGCTCAGAGAACCAAAACAAAGGGCCGTCCTCGCTCCCTGGGGCCAGGCTGGAGTTTTCTGTTTCGGGCTATACCTGTGAACAACACACACAAATCCTTACAACCAAAGTGGGGGCAACCCACGGACAAGTTTTCAAACAGTAAAACAGAAAGTTGGATGGTACATTCTCTTCCTAGGGCTGCCATAAACAATGAACACAAACCGGGGTGGATTAAAACAACAGAAATTTCTTCTCTCTCGTTTCTGGAGGCCAGAAATCTGAAATGAATGTGTCAGCAGGGCCACCTCCCTCTAAAGCGGGGGTGTCCAAACTTTTTTAACGTTTTTCACGAAGGGCCATATGCAGTAAAATACACAAAGAGCCGGGCCTCTCACTCCAGGTGAAGTACGTATTGCCTCACCTGGTTTATTTAAGTAAACTAAATATATTTTTGGAATTTGCTGCGGGCCAATAAAAAATGGATTGCGGGCCGCACGTGGCCCGCGGGCCGCAGTTTGGACACCCCTGGTCTAAAGGCTCTAGAGGAGGAAGCTTCCTGCCTCTTCCAGCCCTTGGCGGACCCAGATGTTCCTGGACTTGTGGCTGTATCACTCCAATCTCTGTTCCCATCTTCATATGGCTTTCTTTTCTTCCCCTCTCCTCTTCTGTCTCTTATAAGGACACCGGTCCCTGGATTTAGAGCCACACAGGTAATCCAGGATGATCTTACTACAAGATTCTAACCCTAATTACATCTGCAAAGACCCTTTCCTCAAATTAGGTCATATTCACAGGTTTTGGGGTTAGGATATGAACATACCTTTCGGGGGGCACCTTTCTGATCCCCACAGATGGTCACAGGCAATGGGGAGCCTGACAGAGCAGAAGACTGAGACGGAATGTCTGGGCAGGAAGAAGCAAAGAGAAGCGAGGCCCTCTGCGGCACTGGTGGCAGCTCACAGCCACCAGTCCTCCAAACTATCGATGATGATGATTATGAGGCCTGAGACGACACTTGGGGCTCTCCGTGGGGTCCAGTTCTGGCCCTCGCCTCGCACATCCCAGGTTGTGGTGCTGCCGCCGGCCCGGTTTCACCCTGCGGCTGGTTTTGATTCTCTGCCCTGTGTTTACTCGTTTGGATTGATTACCTCGGGTTATATAGCCTGAGTGGCTACAAGCAGCAATCTGTATTTTACAATATCCAGGACTGAGTCAGTAGGCAGGGCCTGTGGGAGGAAGAACTCTTCCAGGCAGGGCTGGCTGCATAATCAGGGGGCCCAAGGGTAAACGGCAATGTGGGGCCCCTTGTTCACCAATTACGAATTTCAAGATGGCGACAGCTGGGCATTAAACCCAGTGCAGGCTCTTCCGACAGTCTCCTGAGGGACACTAGGCTGCAGGCATGGGGACCTCACTTTGAGTAGTGAAGGGTTAGGGCAAGCAGGGAGCTGAGCTGCCGTGAAGAGGGAACATTCACTGGTCCCTCTGTGCATGCTGAGGCAGAGCTCACAGCGAACCTCTGTGCCTTGAGTCCTCATCTGTGAAATGGGAGAACAAGGGCTGGAAGTGGGCAGGGAAGGTGGGAGGACTGAGAGAGCGAATTTAGGTAAAATTCTTCTGGGGCTGCCCAGCTCCTGGTAGGCCCTCTCAGTGTTAGCTGTCCTAACCATTATGTCTAACCAGGCTCCCCTCCCAGCCCCCCAGTGCGAGCACAGCACCTGCACATCATAGGGGTTCTGCAAATGCTTGTAAATCAATGATGCCAGGGTACAAGAATAAATGAAAGAAGGCAGAAGTCTGAGGCATGAGGCATCCCGGGGTCCTTTCCTGGCTCCTCCTTTGGGCTTTCGGCTCACAGCATGGATCAACTTGAACCTTTCCTAAATTAAACAGCCCGTCTCCTACCCTCTACCCCATGCAAACGCACACACTCCTGCAGCCCCAGCACACACGTGTGTTTATTTTCTTTGCCCTTCACACTTCTCCTTTTATGGTCCCTCCAATCCTGATCCTAAGACTTGTCTGAGTTTGTTCACAGCCCGAAGCACAGCCCTGCAGGCACACACCTGGTCTTCGTGTGGCAGGTCCATAGGTGGGGGGGAGGGGCAGTCCAATGCTGGGTGCCCATGGGGTATTTCATGGGTGCCTACCACTCTGGAAGCCATGAGGAGGAACAGAAAAATCAGAGCTATGAATGGAGTCCATCCCGCAAGGAGCCCGCGATATGGTATAGAGGAAGGAGCTCATGGTCCAGTAGTAGACCCCAAGCCCAGTCAAAATGAATTGGTGATGGCTGGCATTTCCCAGGGGTGGCACTTTTTTGGGCCTAAACATTGAATGTCCTGACCCACACTGTCCAGCATGGTAGTCCTAGCCGCATACGTTACTGAGCCCTTAAAATGTGACTGGTCCTCACTGAGACGTGCGGCATTTTGAATAACTACTATTAAAAAATGGAAATATCTCATTTTTATGTTAATTACAGGATATATTTTGGATATATTGGGTTAAAATGTTTTTAAAGCTAATCCCACCTTTTTTACTTCTTTTTTAAAGTGGTTGCTAGAAAATTTTATATTACATATGAGGCTTGAATTATATGTATATTGGACAACAGTGGCCTCAGTGTCTCCCTTTTTCACCTACGCAAAGTAATTTATGCTTCTCAAAGGAGCCTTTGTTTGCCTTCCTTGCATCATTTGATCTCCCACTCCTGTAAGGTGAAAATTACGTATCTTCATTTACAGACAAAAAAAAGAAAAAAAAGGTACCCTTTGGAGGGACAGAAGATCACAGCATGCTGGGAAGAGCTCAGTCTAAAACCAGACCTCTGCCCACGGTCAGGGCACGTCTCTGTCCTCCTTGGAGGGTCCATCTGCCTGGTCTCCCAGTCAGGGGACTCGGTGCATCCAAACCTGGGCCTGTCAAGATCTTGCAGTGCGTGGAGCCTTGGAATCCTTGCAGGAATCTGAACTGCCAAGGGATGCCTGGCTCTGATCCTGGAGGAAAGAAAGCAGTGCCCCGCCTCCCCCTGCCAGCAGCCCTCCCGTCTCCCACCTCCCCCTTCCCTGCAGCCCTCCCCTCCCCTTCACTGCCTGAGAAGGGCACTGCCACACTGTCCTGCTGAGTCCTGCTTCCATTAGGGTGACTGTTGACAGGACCGTGTCAAGGCAGAAGATGGATGCCAG
This sequence comes from Rhinolophus sinicus, assembly GCF_036562045.2. Taxonomy (NCBI): domain Eukaryota; kingdom Metazoa; phylum Chordata; class Mammalia; order Chiroptera; family Rhinolophidae; genus Rhinolophus; species Rhinolophus sinicus. The sequence continues at coordinate 19,209,823 of NC_133760.1, forward strand.
TTTAGTCCCACAAGTCCTCAGACCTTTGTGCCAGAGGTGGCCCTGAAAGGCCTTTCCTCAGTAAATTACTGCATTTATTTAGCCCTTGAAGGGTTGTATATACATAGCCAGCCAGCCCGAGATGGTGACCACATCTGGTTCCTCCTGGACGGCCATCAGTTCGAGGTGGGGCTGCCCCTGGACCCACCACTCTCTTCACCAGAGGTGACATCAGAACCAACCTGCTTCAAATCCCCCTCCTCTGGCATTTCTTTACGCATTAGAAGCACATTTTGTTATTCTTTTCAGAGTTAGATATGGTTCTAACAGTACATTTATATTATTTATAGCAACATAGTGTAGTGAAAAGAACATAGGCTTGGGGACCCCAAATCAGAATGCCTCTTCTGGCTCCCCCACACACTTTCTGGGTGGAACCTAACAGCTATTCTGTACATAGTGCCACCCTGTGCCCAGCCCTGGGGTTGGAACAGCCCTTCAACTAGGATTTAGCGACCCCATTTTTCTAAAGGAGGAAACGGAGGCAGGAGAGGTGGAATGAGAGCCAGGAAAGGCTGAAGGCGACCGAGGCCGGTCAAGAGTATTTAAAAAAAATTTTTTTTAACTTATTTCTCAATTACAGTGAACATACAATATTATATTAGTTTCAGGTGTGCAACATAGTGATGAGACATTTATATACCTTATGCAGTGATCGCCATAAGTCTAGTACCCATCTAGCATCATAAGAACTATTACAGTATTACAATATTATTTACTATATCCCCTGGGCTGTACTTTACATCCCCATGACTATTTTTTTAATTACATTTATTGGGGTAACATTGGTAAATAACATTATTATATAAGTTTCAGGTATACAATTCTATAATATTAGTTGGGTACAAAAGTAATTGTGGTTTTTGCCATTATTTTTAACCTTTTAAACCACATTACTTTTGCACCAATCTAACACATCTTCTGTATGAAGATGTTAAGAGGGTCTTTTACCCTCTTAACATCAAATATATGGTGATAGAAGGAGACTAGACTTTGGGTGGTGAACATACAACGTCAAGAGTTTTACACAGTACGGACTATGGCACAATAGAGGAGCCACCACTGTCGCCCCTGTCCCCATAGTCCCACACTGGGATTATTACGTAGCCTCTGGGAAGATGCTGTTAAAATAAGCCTAAACTAGAGAAAGGGGAACTCTCCTGCATTGCTGGTAGGAATGTAAAATGGTGCAGCTGCTGTGGAAACCGTCTGGCAGCTCCTCAAAAAGTTAACCATAGAGTCACCATGTGACCAGCAGTTCCACTCCTGGATATACACCCAAAGAATTAAAAACAGGCATTTAAGCAGAATCTGTTCACAAATGTTTGTGGCAGCATTATTCACGATTGCCAAAAGTTAGAAACAACCCAATGTCCATCAACAGATGAATGGATAAACAAACATGGTACATCCACACAATGGAATATTATTCAGCCATAAAAAGGAAGGAAGCGCGTCGATACCTGCTACAACATGGATGAACCTTGAAAAGATTATACTAAATGAAAGACGCCGGATACAAAAGGATTACATATTGTATAATTCTAATGATATGCAATATCTATTAGGCTGGTGTAAAAGTAATTGCGGTTTTTGCAATTATTTTTAACCTTTTAAACTGCAATTACTTTTGCACCAATCTAATAGTATAGATAAATCTATAAATCTATAGAGACACAAAGTAGATTAGTGGCTGCCGGAGGCTGGAGGGGATGGGGGAATGAGGAGTGACAACTAATGGGTTCGTGATTTCTTTTTGGGTTGATAAAGATGTTTTGGAATTAGATAGAGGTGGTAAATGTACTAAATGACACTGATTTGTACACTTTAAATGATTCATTTTATGGTATGTTAATTTCATATATATATACCTGGGTGAGTAGAAAGCCAAACAACCAGGGTCATGGGTTAAGTCATTGACTCTGGAATTACAGATTTTCTATGCAATGTGGTGCAGGAGGGCTCAGCACCGCAGACGAGATACTCTTGTGTTGAGTTTTGTTTCTTTAGTGCAAGGCCGTGTTCCTTCTTCGGGATGCTCCGTGTCATCTCTACCAAGAAATACTGAGTGGGGTGGCCGGTTAGCTCAGTTGGTTAGAGTGTGGTGCTAATAACACCAAGGTTGCTGGTTCGATCCCCACATGGGCCACTGAGAGCTACTCCCTCCTTAAAAAAAAAAAAAAGAAGAAGAAGAAGAAAGAAAGAAATACTGAGCAATAGGAGAACTGGCCAGGCTCTGGGGCTCTGGCTGGGGCAAGCCACCCACCACCAGCTTCACAAACATCCAACACACTGAAGGCATGGCCCTGCTGCAGGGTGTGTGGATGCTGCAGGCTAATTCTCTAGGCTCCAGAAGATTCATGACTGGGACCATTTGCTCTTTAAAAAGGGGCAGGCTCCTTATCTCAAGTTTTCTTCAACCACAGGGCAAGAGTTTGCAAGCCATTTTCTCACCTACAAGTCTCATCAGACATCTCCATGCTACTTCCCCTGGCTCCCAGTTCCCCCATGGGGCCTCTGAGCAAATTCCCCACAGGCAGCTGAGATTGATAACTGCCCAGAGAGGGGGTCCCACCCCCTATGCCTGAGATCTCCAAAAGGAATTAGATGCTTTTACAGAAAGAGCACCAGTTTCTCCATTTCATAACACCCAGTAGTTTTTCTCCATTCAGAGACTGGGTTCAGGACAAAAGTGTTAAGTGAAGTCAGGTATTTCAGAACCAAAATGATGACTTAAAACCTTTGCTCCTTAAATTGGCATAAAACGTTAAAGGTCTTAACACTCTGTTGGCAAAGACATAGCGAAATAAGCATTTGCTATACTGCTGAGAGATGGGCAATGAATTTGCAACCTTTTTGGGGGGTGATTTGTTAGTATATACCAGGAGCTTAGAAGTGTTCACACTCTCTAATCTGTGACTCCTCTATTGGGAACTTACTGAAGGAAACAAACAGTCAGGTTTACATGGATTTATGTCAAAGGATTTACACTCGCAACATTATTTATAATGGTGACTATTCAGGAACAACCTAAGTGCCCATCAATAAGGGATGGGTTAAATAAATATACAGGGAATTACTAGGTGGACATTAGTATTATGTCCTCACTGCATTTTTGCCCTGGCTTTCCTGTTCACTGGCAAAATCATCTTCCCTCTCTGAACTCGGCTTTCTTCATCTTCCACATCATGCTTCGATTTTTTTATTTTAAAATATGTATGTTCCCAAATAATATTTAAAGAAATGGAAAATATCATGCTAAAATAATAAATGAGAAAAAAGGACTTAAATTATATAATTCAAACTGTATTATGTATATAGAGAGATAAAGAGACAGAAAGACAGACAGAGAGAGAGAGACAGTGGAAAACAGACAGAAATAAAATATAGCAAAATATATAAAACGGTTAATCCCAGGACGGCAGGACTATAACTGATTAATAAATTCTTCCTTAAACGTTTCCATCTTTTAATAAATTTTCTATTATGAATGTTTCGTTTTATAATAAACATGCTGTGACACTTAATTGTCCCATAAAAGTAATTGCATGTTTGTTTTGAAACCCCGGCCCATTGTGAACTGAAATGGCTCTAAAGGAGAATGCAGGAAGAGCACGTGCATGTTGGACTACAGCACATCACTTTTTTTACATTAAAAGGTCTCATCTGGAGACTTGTCACCCCCGGAAGCAGGTGTGGGTTGTGGAAAACTCTCTGGTTTTGTGGGGTGGAAGGCCACATTCTCGACCTGATGCTAGGTAGCCCTGCTGTTTGCCAAAACTTCTTGGGACCTCACCTGTGAAGTGGAAATAAAACCACCCCACCTGGTTGGGACGCTGCTGTGGATAACTGCTGTGGACTTGTCCCAGGCTCCAGGGAGGAACCACGAGCACTGGGCAGGTAGAGATAACATCCTGAGCGTGGCCTTCCTTTTCTGCATGTAAGCTGCTCACCTGCCCAGTCCCTGCTCAGCCGTCTGCCGCTCTGCTTGGGCCACCTTCCCCTGGCAGGGACTTAGTGAGGCCCTGAGAAGGGCTCCTCGCACTTTTTTCCACTTCTGCACAAGCCACAGCCCTGACACCAACTTGCTGGATGCTGGCACCTGGTGGCTCGTCCGGATTCCCTCACTGTACAATGAGGGGGTCGCGAGGTCACCATTTCCAAAATCTCGTCATTCAGGGCTTTGCCATATCTGTTTGCCATCCTGTGCTTATCGACTTCTTATATCTCTTTACATCCACTCACTTTATTTTCCTTAATTAAATATTTAAAAGGCAACTTTCTACTGCTGCTGTACATGGAAAAGGATCACCCCCAACGGAACCGTACAGATAAATTCAATGAAAACGAAATGACATTACTGAATTCTGGTGACACTGGAACCTGATGAATTTCTGTTCCCAAGGCCTGTGCCAGAGAGGTGTGGGACAGAGTGGCAGCGAAGGGATGCTTCCCTTTTGTTATAATCAGAAAGCTGGAAAGAGACATGAGGGAGAAATAACATTCTGGTTTATAACAAAATATAGTTATTTCCCTGCCCCATTCCTTGTAGAAATGAGCTACGAAGGGCCTGACCCTGTGAAGGAGGCCACTCCCCAAGTGTCCTATGAATCCTGACTGAGGGCCACTTGGTTTGTATTAGGCCCCCAAACAATGGAGGGTGTTAAGTTGTTTATTATTTTAAGTCAGCAGAATTAGCAGAGACTTCATGCGTCGTACTTGAGGCCCATGCCACCCTCCAGAAATCCAGCCTCCTTCAAGTGATGCAAATTGTTCTCCAATCTCTTACCAGTGATGCTCTTAGCTGTTGAAAGATCACAGGCCATTAAGGGGCCAGACAAAGCCCAGAGACCCAGAGGAGCAGCAGTGGGGCTTCCAGAATGGCCAGCCACACAGGCTAGAGATGCAGAGGGAGTTTCCCTGGGCATTTGGGGAGGACGCACGACTCGTCCTACTTACTGTGACCTCATTGGACACCACGTGATGGACGCTTGACACACTTTTCAGTGCCTACTCCTCCTCACCACACCCTGAATGTTGGGGGGGAGGGGGAGCGTTCAGCCCATTTTACAGATTTTTAAAGGGAGCTCAGAAAGGTTCCGTAGTTCAGTGAGAAAGCATCATTCATCTATCTACCCTTTTGAAAATACGTCCTAACGCCATATGATCTCTGTTCTAGGTACTGGGGATGCATAAGCGAACTCAATAGACAAAAACCTTCCACCACATGGAACTTACATTCTCTGGGGAGGTGTAAACATCAGCTATTCGAATGCCAGACAGTGCTGAGTAAAAGGAAGGATAGAAGTGAGGTTCAAATGCGGAGGCTGAGCACGCATTGTCCGTGATCCATCAGACCCCCTCAATCCCTTCTTGCCATTTTGCGTGAATAACATGTGTGGGTTGTATCATCGTCATTTTCTGGATGAGACATTGTACTGTAGTTATGGCAAGATGTCACCACTGGGGGAAACTGGATGAAGGGCATAGGGATCTCTTTGCATCATTCCTTAAAACTGTATTTGAATCTCCAATGATCTCAAAATAGAAAGTTCTTGAAAATTAAAAATGATCTTTGACAAAAAAAACAAAAATAATAACTGTTATCTGCCAAGTGCCTGGAGAGACTAGAGAAGCTGATGGTTAACGGCCCCTCAGCCAGATGGCCTGGGTTCAAATCTCAGCTCCACGTGTGACCTTGGTTCAATTTCTTTACTGCTCTGTGCCTCGGTATTCACATCTGAAAATGGGTTTAGAGTGGTACCTACCTCCTTCACTCGGTGTAAGGATTGAGCGTTTATGGGCGAGTGCCCTACTTGTACTGTTTGTTTATTATGGTTATTTTTCTGTTGAAGTTTCCAGAAGGCTCTGAGGTGGCCTTTTACAAGCAGGGGGCCTTGTCTCCCATAATTTTTATGGTCACATTTCAGATGTAAGACTCAACCTATCTTACAGTTGAGGGGACAGGGGTCTCCCAGAGCTGGGCGGGTGGGACTTGGCTCCTAGACTCCAAGTCCATGGGGAGTTTGGCTTTGGAGGCCCTGGCTCTGCAGAAACCATAACCCTGTGGAGAAGCAATGAGACGTCTTGTACTCTGAGCATGGTGGGATTTAGAAATTCCCCAAATCTCTGCAAAGTGAGGAGCCGTTGTGTCCTCCCACCATCTTACAGACAAACTAGAACTGAAAATCTTCCCGCTCCCAGAGTCAGAATGACTGAGGGTCTGCCATGCTGGCCAGGTGTCCTGCTTCTTTTCCAACCCTGCTCCGATTGCTTTCTGTCTCAAGCCCCAAGGTTTATACCAGCAAAGACTGGTTTGGTATTTCCAGAAAGGGTTCTCTTCCCTGAGAACAAAGAGACCCCCAGCTCATCACAATATGCATGCTCAGGGCTCGGTCCCTAGAAAGGATGGAAGAGAAAATCGGTGTCCCAGCCTGTGGAGGATGGAGGGCTCCGGGCAGGGGTGAGTGCATCCTTGGGACTACCCAGCTGCAGGCCCTGCTAGTCCCATTTTACAGAAGTGGAAACTGAGTCCTCTGAAAGGAAATGTGACTCACAGGGAGCAGTAGAGCTGGCTGGGGCTGCTGCTCTGACACCATCTAAGAAAATCTCCTAAATAACAGTTACCTTTTCCAATTAAATGCCACCCTCTCTTCTCGGTACTGCCGCACCACCTGGGCTCACATCAGAGCTCTGACACCTACTCTCTGTGTGCTTTGGACAAGTCATCAGTGCCTCACTTACCCTGGCTGTGAAATGGGCATACAAATAATACCTGCTCCTTAGGGTCATTGCCACTGTATAATGAATTAAGCCATAGGAGGCTCCCAAAACAGTGCTGGGTTTCTAGATACTCTCTCTATATATATATGTTAACACTCATTAATGAGGCTTGCAATTTACAAGAAAATAAGGGGGCCAATGGGCCATCATCATTACTTAGAACAAATAATTGGGCTGTATGTTTCCATTTTCAAGATTTGAATTTTTTTCCAGAAGACTAAAATTTTCTTTGTGTTGTCTGAATACATTTACTAAGAAAGAGAAAGCCACATGCTGACATGACGGAGCCTTGTGGAGTCACATTGTGACTCAGAACTTGTTTGGGCTGGTCCTGTTCATCCTATCAGTTTGGATGACGAGGACCTGGGTTGGGATGGGGGTGCACCAGTTAAAGAGGGGCTCCTTCTCTTCAGACCCCACCAATGAAGGGAACAGAGCCGACGCAGGCATCTTGGAAATGTTTCCCAGGCTAAGACTGTTTCTGTTTCACCAAGACCCAACCCCAGATGTCCTCATCCAGAGTGCAACGTTCCCCCTCTATCCGGTGTGATGGAGATGATGGTTCTTTATGGATGCTGTGGCTTCTGGACCAAGGCAAACCCACCACCCAGACAGTGCCTCTTCAGAGTGTGTAGATTAAAAACAAACAAAACCACTGAAGCCTCTGGTTAGCCAAATGGAAGCTCACAGAAGAAGTTTGAACGTAGACGTTTAGGCTTAGGGCAGTGGGTCTCAGTCCCTGATTGGGAGCTGGTAAAAATTACTGAAGCTGAGTCCCACGCGCAGCCTAACATTTTCTGAATCTCTGGGGTGGCACCCGGCATCTATACTGCCAATGCTCTCTAGGGGACTCTAAGGGACAGTCATGTTTGTCCGCCAGATGCGGGATGGGAGGCTTGGAGTGGGAACAGCAGGACACAAGACGTCTCTAGCAGACGTGAGCAGCCAAATGGTGAAGGCGAGAAGGATCCAAAACCCCCACTGCCTCCCCCCATCCTTCCCCTCCCCTGCAAGCTCCTCCCACCAGCCTTTCTTCATCTCTCCCTCCTTCCCACCCTGCCCCCACCCCATTTCATCTTCTCTTCTCAGCTCCCACAGGGTTGTTAATGGCACCGCCCTCTTCTCCCTCAACACAGGTCCCTAACCCTAAAGATTTCTTCTCCACCTCCTGCCCGGTCTATCTGTCAGCCCCTCTCCTGGCCTTTCTAGTTTCTCTTCCCTGTGTCCCAGGCAGGCCATACATCCAGTTCTACAGATACCGCCTCCTTCCGGATCTTCGATGGTCTCTTCTGCTTTGATGCTCAAGAGGTGTAAAGTCGTGCATGGGAATGGAAACCAGGCCCCCTCGTTGCTCTTATTGAGTAATTAAACCGCACACGAGTCTTTCCTAAAGCCACCTGACCAAGTGCCCCACCCAGAGTTTCAGGCCACACTTGGAGAACTTCCCTCTTAGGGCATTTTGAGTTATACTTTCTGCATCGGGATGACAAGGGCCTGTAAAGTTAAGCCGAGAAGGAATTGTTGGTCTGCCTGCCGTCCTGCTGTGGTGCTCAGAGTCCATGTCCAGGGCCAATGTCCCTCTGGCTGTACACACAGCAGGATGCACAGTGCTTAGGAGTGTCTGCTAAGAAGGAGCCAGTGACACCTCTCCAGGAGCAAAGAAACATATGCGGAAAGCGCCTGGAGGATCACCCAGCCCCCACTCTAGAGCTCCAGGGGCCACCTCTCAGCAGGGCATCACCAACACGTTTGATGGACACTTTCATTTGCTGCCCCTACTGCTGTCCACTGTGACTTCACAGGAAAGAATCTGGGTCTGAGCTAAAAAGCAAACTGCTCCTCTGTCTACGTTGGGGGGCGGGGAGAAAATCTTCCAAGCAAGGGCCTTGGGGAGATGAGGTTTTAGGAAGGGAATCTGCAGGATCTCGCTCGGCTTACAGAGAAGATGTGACTACATTTCAGGCAGATAAATCAGGGCGGGTCTATGTGTCAAGTCAACTGACAACGAAAACAAATACAGTGAATGAAAATATCAGCTTGTGTTTTTGAAGCACCTTTCAATCACCCCTGATGTGGGCTGACTATCCTAAGGCCACTTTTAAGGATGAAGGAAGGGAGACTGAGTAATTCACTTCCCCAAGCTCACACTCACACTGTGGCCTGGGAAGGACTTACCCAGCCCTCTCAGGTCTGGCTTAGAGCTGGTTCTCAAAGGCTCCGTTCCCATACATCAAAAGAGTTGAATGAGCGAGGGGTGGTCGTTGACATGGGCAAAGAATCTCACCCTTGGGATGAGTCTCAGTGCCTCATCAGCCCCCTGCCTTTTTACAAAAGGAGAAAATGTGGACCAGACATAAAGCCATGTTGTGGTCTCGCAGAAAATGGAAGAATGCCCCATCTCCCACCTCCCTAAATTCTGAGGAGACCACAGCCCCCAGCTCTGGACTGGCTGCACGTATGGATGCGTGGCACCGGGAAAGCACACATACCTACTAAGCTGTAGCAAACGTGGGAAAGGGTGAGATTTTATATTCCAAATGATTTTTTTTTCTTTTGAATGTAGACATCTGGTGTCCTATAAATAAAATTGAAAACGTAAATATTGTAAAACCCATTAGAGAGTGGTTTTAGGTTTGGTGAGAGCACGGGTCAGCTGCTACCCTGCTGCACCGTGGTGGGAAAACATCACCCCACACGCGGGTGTTCTCGGCTTGTAGCACGTCACCCATGTCACCAAGGTGGCCAGGCTGCACTTTGTCTGATGAATAAACATTAAAACATGGGTCAGTTGTCTCTTATTTATTATATTGCATTAACAGTTTTCCATAGCTACCTACCAAACTTTCTGCTTTCATTTTATACATGGAAAAAAATAATTTGTGAAGGGAGAATATCACACTTTTTGTCATAAAAACACAAATTCCTGTGCTCACCCATTAAGCCCCAAGACATGCAGTCAGCCAGATTTCTAATATCAGGTTTAAAATGCTCCTCAAAAGACATTTTCTGTTCGAGACATATTAAATAAGCTTTATTTAATAATGCTCAATTTGACTTATCCAATTTAAATATTTGCTCTGATCAGCAGCCATTTGATCCCAGCTTCGTCTTGGGCAGCAGAATCATTTCTCTGGGTTATTTTTCTTTGGTGCAAGGTTGATCCGGGAGGCAGAGTAACTGCTCTCGAGTTCTCTGCATTTCTCTAAGCCGTGCTGTAGGTGGAAAGGAATAAAGCCATAAAAAGCTGTACTGAAGGCTGCTTTTATAATGTTTACACTGCATGTCCTCACGTCTGTCTGGCTGAAGACAGAAGATATCATTTAAAAGATTCCTCCTAGCCTAGATAATTATAAGGAGATTTTTTCTTTTTTAAGTAGAGCATCAGAATGTAAAGAAATTCCCACAGAGGTGATCTTTTCAAGATGTATTCTGCTATCTGCTTCCCCCCATTCAGGGATTTTTCTACACCAAATGGACGGTCATTCATTAGGAGTCAAGGAGTGGAAGACAGCGGAGAGGACAGTTTTTTTCAGCATTTTAATTCAGTATATCTTTGAGGATATTTCATCTAGATCTTTTGGTTATTGTTATTACTATTGTTATGATTTTTACAAGCACGATATTAAAACAATAAACCTTTTTCTATTTTTTTAGGTTTTATTTTTGCATGCTGCCTTCAAAAATAGCCACCTTGGAACCCGTAGCTCTGGTGCTCCTCTCTAGGTATCGTAAAGCCATTTATAACGATATAAACCTCTGTCAACTTCACTCCCTGATACCAGCCCAGGGCCGGTCGGCCAGTGGTGCGGGTGGGAGTACCTCTGTCCATTATCTGAGCGACCTCAGACGGGTAGGGGGTCTTTCCCGGTGAAAGGAGCATTTATGAGTACAGGCCAGCCGGGGTTTATGGACCTGGCTGGGGAGGATGCCACCCCTCCCTGCCTGCAGCCTGTGGCCGGGCCTGAAGTGTTTACCGCTGGTGTGACTTACATCGTCCAGGTGTGCATTTGGGCAACATCTCGGCTCCAAGCTGACACAGTGATTACCCTGGATTTGCAAACTTCATCATTTTTTGTTGTTGTTGTTCTTAACTATCCAGGAGCCAAAGAGACACAAAAAATAAAATAAAGTAAAAATACTGGCCCAAAGTGGTTTGTCTCCTGTGATTTTCACGTAGGAGGGCCAAGGAACCTCTCAGCCCAATGCCCCGAGACCTGCCCAAATCGGGCGACTTCGCCATCACTGAAACTGCGGCTGTCCTCTGAGCGCTCATCAAACTAATTTCTTCTGTCAGTTTGTTCTTTGGCCTTTCGGTAGCTGTGTAGATGCTTCTCAGGCTTCCTCACTGCTGTTTCAGCAACCTGGTGCTTTCCAAAGGATCTTGCCAAGCAGATTCTTTTTTTATTCTAACCTCAGGTATCCCAGACACATTTTCGAGAACAAACCTGGAGTAGATGTGTTTGTGCCACGCGGGTCAGCCTCTGCTGGGCACTTACATTCTGAGGGATCGGCTTTGCAGGAGTTCCTTTCACAATAGAACCACTTTCTGTTATTTTTGCTCACATGTCACTGCAGGTGGTCTTGTCACTGTTTTGTCACTGGGTCTGCTGCTGCTACTGGGCGTCCCTCCTGTCTATGTTGGGGTCACCTTGTGTCATCTGAACACCGAGTTGAAACATGCTTCAAGAAATCAAAATGGAATTTTTGTTTGTCAAAAAACACACACACCTATTTTAAGTTTTGTTTTATCATACCCATATGGACATTTGGATATGGACGTTCATCACATATCATTTTTACACTTGTACTAACCTTTACTCCAACCACTTCTGATAACTCTGATGAAAAAGAAAATAAACGTGTGTTTTGCCTCATAGAAACACACACACACACACATTGAGGGTGGGCAAGGATGCTTGTAGAGAAATTGAGAATAATTCTTTGTCTGTTTCATCTTTACAAATACCTTTTTTACCGAGCTAGAGAATACTGGGCTGATTTTAAGAGCTCATTTCAATTTAGCAATTTCTTTCTCCTTGAAGAAATGTCTTCAAAACCCATCATTTTGCCTCCTTACACGATCTGCAGAAGGAAAGCATTTGGTCAAACACAGGCGGGTAAACAGGAGGGGCCATCAGATCCAGGTTTAGCAAATGATAGAATTCCTTCTGCTTGGATTTCTACAGTTAAAATAGTCCTTTTAGCCAGTGAGTTAAGCACTAACAAGTTCACTTAAAAAGCATTCAAACCTCCCCTGTTTGAGTTCCTTCCTCCCAGATTATAAATATGTAAACCTCCCCAACATAGAAAAATATCATTGATTTGACATACTAAACAGGGAGATATTTTCACTGGCAGCAACTGTTTAAAATTACCAGCCCTGGGGCAAGGAAAAAAAAATGCCAGCAATAAAACAAAAACCTTTATTTTCAAACATCAGGGTGAAGCCCTCTCGAATGATAATGGATTCTCTGGGAAAAATGGTTGCTTTCTGTTCCCGCTCACAGCCTCATTTCGAGACGAACCGTGTAAAATGCCACGCTGATCCCAAAAAAAAAAAAAAAAAGGAGCCAATATTTAAAAGAAATATTTTTTGCCTTTGCTATAGACTTCTGAGCTGTGTACCTTTGTGAATCTCGATTCTGAATCTAAGTAAGATACTTGAACAGCTGTCCATTTGTGGATACAAAGACAAGAAAATACATGGACCACAGTCTATTTTAAGGAATTGTCTGAGAGTGTTGAATTCTCAAACACAGCACAGCATCGTTAGGACACAGTTTCACTAAACTGCCAAATTCATTTATTTTAACCTCCACTGGAACTGCCCCCCAAAGCAGGTGACTATTGAAAGATTTTTTTTTTTTAATTCTAAATAACAAGAGGGATAAAAATGAATGTCATACGATGAGGTCTGAACGTTAAAATGTAAGAGAGTTAGCCAGGGTCTGGTAAATGGCTAAACAGATTAGTAGCCCTACTTTTTAACATATAAACATCTGAAACCCGTTTCCTGTTTAAGAAGGAAAAAAAAAGTCTAGGTGGATGACCTCGGGCACTTTTTTTTGATTAACAAATGTGAATTGTACATCATGGTGGAAAAAAAAAATGGCCCACGCTTGGTGGTCTTTCTACAGTCTGTATATGGGAGAAAGAGAAAAAAATACAAAAATAAACGTTACCTTCTCACTTTCAGGGTGGGCAATGCCATTTCTACAGCGGCGTCCAGGGCTCTGGCAAATGTTAAGGCTGTCACCGCGGACAGAATCCCCATGGTCTGTGTGCCTCCACAGAATCCGAAGTAAGGCAGACATTCCGGGCATTCCTATTGACTGTTCCTATCTCCAGGCCCTGGGCTCAGCCCTGCAGACTCGTGTCACCCGGTCCAGCGGCGTAGGACACGGCTAATCTGAACCCATGCCTTCCCCAGCCAGCCCTGCAGCAGGGTGAAAACCGGCATCAAGTCACTGCTTAACCCCGAAGGACACACAAAGTTGATTCTCAACCTGAAGAGTGAAACACCAGCTGCAATATGTTCAGCTGCAAAGAGCTTAGCAATTCTGACACATTCTGACAAGATACATTTTATAGGGTTTGTGCTAAAATTTGATATTGGAAGTTGGGATTCCAATTTTATGTCTTGAATGATAACAATAGCAGCTGGGACCTTTAAGAAATGTGTGTCTTCCTTCTATTTAACAGTTATATAATAAAAGCTATTTATGTCAAACACCTTATAAGGGAAGGATTTAGCCTGAATGTCAATATAACATATAGTGCTTTTTTTATATTCAGATAGGAGAAAGCATCCATTATCAGGGCTACATATTATTTTGGGTTTGGGTTGTTAGATATGTGGGGACTTTAAAATTTTACAGTCAGCATCTCCTTGCTTTAATTTACAAATTCCTTGAGTTGCTGTTTATATATATGATTTCTGTGTAAAAACAAAAACAAAAAACAAATGCACCATTATTTGGTGTTTCTTTTTTTTTTTTTCCAATCCTTTCTGATGAAAAGACACAAAAGAGGGGCACGATTGTATGTTGTTTGATTTGATTTTTATAATTTCCAACCATGCAATAAAAGCACTCACTGGCCTTTATAAATTGATGCTTCTTTTGTTTTCTGAAAGCAATTGTGGTTTTGGAGAGTGACTGGCTGGCCAGAACGTTCGTATTTCTGACAAACGAACGGGTCAGCCGCTGAGAAGGAAACGCGTTCCCAAGTAAAGGAACAGGGATATCCCAGCTTAATGTTCGCAGCTAGGTTTCCGAGGGGCTTAGAATTGCCTCCAGCTTTCCTAGCGACACCACACATTGTGCCGATGTTTTCTGAGGAGAGTAATTCTACTGCCAAACAGACAAGGATTCTTGCTAATGCGGACCACGCGGCCCTGCCAGGCAGCCTTGTTAGAAAATCCCAGCTTCCTTCTTATCTTGTCTGCTCAGACAAAGAGCAGAACCTAACTGAGATGAGAAGAGGACCCCAATTAGCAAAGCCAAGAGATTTCCATTCTTCCCGCACCCCCATGTGTGGGTTCAGCTCTCCTCTTCGCTTTTCTTTGACTTACCGAGCGGGTGTGACCACGGGTTAATGAGAAAAGACCAGTTAGGTGACGGCAGAACCGGTCATCTGGACTCTCTATCCTCCCACCCGGCCCCCCCACTCCACTCTACCCCCCCACCCAGCTCCCTCACAGTGGGATGGGGACGCAGAGGCCAAGGGGACAGTCACAAAAACCACTGCCCCCCAGGCGCTATTGGAAGCAGCTGACACCAACTTAAACTCAGCTGAATGCAAGTTTAATTTCCTTTGTTCTTTAGTCACCACTTGAATGTAACAGCTCCTAAGCAAACATGATTTTAAAAAATCACTTCTGATTAAGCCTCTCCCTCCTCTTCTTTGTCAGAAAGTTGCTTCAACCTAAATGAAAGGCAGTTTCCTTTTCTTTGACAACAAGTGGGCCACCAAGCTTCACTTAGGTCCTCCCCCTGCAGTTTTAGCACCAAATACCAGCACTTTTTTTATAAAGGCGATCCCTCTTCTGGTTGATTGCTATATTTAATATGCTGAATTTTATGTTGGTTACACAATTATTGTTAGAGAGAGTCATACTCCAGGCGAGGACTGGGAAGCAAGTCTGAAGACAGAGTGAATCCCTGAAATAAAAATATGCTGGTCCAGAGGTCTGTAGACCCTTGATACTTGAGACAGCAGCTTCATCTACATTGTCTCCCATCTTCTCAACGACCCTGATGTTGACTGTCATTGTCCACATTTAACATAAGGAAATGGAGGGAAAGGAAGACCACCAGCTCAATTTCACAGAGAGAAGATGACGGATGAGGCTTGGCTAGACCTAAATAATAATCAGATTACCAACAGGTAGCCTTCATGGAGGCAGTGCCCGGTGTCAGGACCTTGGTACTGTTACATTAGCTTCTGGGAAAAGCTAATCTGACCCTCACAACAACCCCCTAACGCAGGCATTCTTATTGCCTTCATTTTATAAATGAGGAAACTGAGGCAAAGAGAGGTCAGTCAATCTCTGAAGGCCAGACTGCTAGAAAGTGACAAAGCGATAGGGTCAGGAGACAAAGCCAGGCCACCTGCTGGCACAGCCCAGATTGTAGTCTCTGAGCTGTGAGATCAGGGGTTCAGTATCAGCAGGTAAAGCCCAGGTCATACTGCCTGGGGCTAAACCCTCGTCCATCACCTGAGCAAGTTACTTCACTATCCTGAGCTTCAGTTTGCTCACCTGTAAAGTGGGGATAGTTATGGTCCTCACCTTGTACAGTTGTTTCAGGATTGCCTAAAATAGAGCATGAAAATGGCACATCACACTGAAAGTGTGAGGTCTGGGACCTCAGCCTGCATTGCCCAAAGCCCGTTCTCCTCTCGCTAAGCAAGGATGGCAAGTTTTGCTCTGGGAATCCATCTGGGAACTTTGGCTACATTCTCAAACACCAGGATAGTAAAGCTGTTGGGGGCATACAGTGTGGTTCCCCAGCAGCAAGGACTCAGCCAATCTGACCGGTGTCTTCCCCACGGAAGCCCTGGCTGGCAGTAGATGCCCCTGGGGTGCCCACAGAGAGGATGGACACTGTTCCCCATGCCCCAGCCCTTACAGGAAGGGAATGTTTGGAGGACCCAGGCCTCGCCAGAGGAGTCACATGATTTATCATCATATGATTTGTCATCACACGATGGCACAGCAGACCCTGTAGGCTTGCAGGCCACCCACCAGCCTTTCAGCCACTCTGGCTGCCCCCTGGTTTCTGTTGCTTCTGTTTGGACAGCAAACTCCTCAGAGAGCCTTTATTCTTCACTCTCTTCAAAGTCCCCAAGCTGCTGGGGGCTTGGGCATTTCATACACCTGGTTCCAATCCTGCTTCTGCCTCCTCTGAGCTGTGTTTGCTCAGCCAAGTAGCTTGCCCTCTCTGGATCCCACCTTTCCTGTGCATAAAAGGGCAGCCAAGATGGGCGAAGTGCTGGTTGGCAATAAATATCAGTGCTTGTGTTGCTATTTAACTCAGGCTATTGAATGTATTGAGAGCAATCACTCATCGCTTAAAATGCGGTGCAGCCCATCACAAGGAGGGCTAGAAAAAAGTAAAGCCCAGGCACAGTGACATAGTGCGGTGGTATATACATGGGGAAACTCTGCCATCAGGAAACCAGGTTTGTTTTGGTTTGGTTTGTGGACACTTCTCCGCTGTGTGACCTTGGGCACATTGCCTAACATTTCTGGGCCCGTTTCCCCATCTGCAACTGATGATCTGTAGTGTTCTTCCTCCTTTCATCCTTTAAGTACCAAATAAAATCTTCCCCCGCCAAAAACACACCTCAACATAAGCATGCTGTTCTTAACAGCGCTAGGCTGTTCTTAAAGTCCCCCCACGTGCAATTAAAATGATGTTGACAGTTTGCAAATATAAAAACCTTGAAAGACAGAGTGATGGGATTGTGGGGGACTGGTTTTTTTTTTTCTTTTCTGCAATACACCTTTGATTAACGCCTTCTGTCTTTTCTTCCTGACTTTTTCTGTGAATTTGTTTTTATATACATGTAGTTGTGATCCCGTATGCTCCGTGCAGCCCCACACCTCCCTGTAGGAGCTCTAAAGTGAATGAACTATACACTAATGGGGAGCCACATTTCTCTCCACTGTTGCGCATTTTCACCTTTCTATTACACGTCTATCTCTATAAGAGGAACAATTTACCCATAAAGCTTTTCACCATATTTTGGTTTATTTATTTGGGATAAAGTAACAGTAATAACAAAACAGAGTCAAAGGCTACCTGATGACCCTGGATACACTTTAATAGCCCTTAAGGAGCCCCTCCTAGGAGACATGGAACACTTGCATCCCAGCAGCTCCCCCATGGGTCCAACTCCAGTGGAAATAGCCTCAGGTCTTTGCCTCTGAATTGAAAGAACCTGTGTGAACTCAGACTTTTACCAGGAAACGGACTCTGTGGGGAAGATTTTTCTTGTTTTCACTTGTCATGAGTTCTTTGGGGGGAAAATGGCCTTATGGATCAGATTAGTATCAAGGGAATTATTTATAGAGACTATGGCGCAAACATTTCTAATTAAGGATGTATCTAAAAAAAAAACAGAAAAAAGTAAAACCATAAATTGCCATGCCGACATAAGAACAGTTTCCTGAGCCACATCAGCTCTTAAAACCCACACCCATAAATGGTGGAGGGCAGCGGGTGGGGCCAAATCACGGACTGTCAGGAAGGCAAGGCACCTTGGAATTATCTCATCCAGGGCCCTTCTGTGCAGCATGCACACGAATTCCTGAGGAGCTGGCTAAAGGGCAGGTTCAGATTCAGCAGATCTGGGTGGGGCTGACATTATCCATCACTAACCAGCACCCGGGTTTGCCCAGTCACTGGTCCATGAACTACTCAGACTGGTGGGGCTCAGAGCGGAACACCATTGATTACATCTGCTTGGTGGGTGTGGCTTCCCAAACTCCTTGATTTGGAGTAAGAGTTCTGGACTTGGCCTACACTTTAGAATCACCAGGGGAGATTTTTAAAAACCGGATTGCCCTCCTGACTAATTAGGATATTTGGGGGTGGGGCCCAATCATCAGGAAGTTTTCAAAGTTCCCAGATACTCCAGCTTGCAGCTGGTGCTGACAACAGCTGATTTAGATGCTTCCTTCATCAGGGCAGAAAGATCGATTGGTGACGTCTGCCGACAGAGAGAGGTGGCCAGCATGCCATGAATTTGCCATCTCTGAACTAACGTTTGCAGAGGGCAAGGGACTCGCCTAAAATCTCAATGGTGGTAGAATTAGGATTAGAATGAGGGACTAGGCCTTCAGACGGGTTACCTTCAGACTCTGCTTTTTCTTCAAGGTTGACAAACAGGTAGAGATCCCCATCGTTTGTACACTTTTCAGTTTACATTTTTCAAGCTCTTATTGCACTGTTTGGGCAAGCACAGTTGGGCAGGGGTCTGGCATTGACATTCTGGCTCAGCATTAGTGGCAGCCGAGACTGGGTGAGGAGTTGCCCATGGGAGATTGAGCAATGCCTTGAATTCAGCCCAAAAGACAGGAGTGTGTCTAGACAGCCTGGGAAATGGGGTATATTCAAGTGAGCCCCACTCTTCGGGATTCTGGAAGTTCACAAGTTCAGAACACGGTGCATTGCCCAGAGGGCAGAGTTAACAGATCCCAGCATGTCTGGACATCCAGATCAAGAATGTGATCAAGAAATCTGATGTCATTCCAAATGCACTGAAGGCAGAAGTCACAATAGAGACCATCTCTGGGGAGAATATAGACTGAGAAGGGGCAGGGCTAATGGGTGCTGGGGATATTGTATAGCCTTGTCTGGGGGTACACATATGTAAAACTCATCACACTTTGCATTTAAGATTTGTGCACTCTATATACTTTCCTGGATATAAGTTAAACTCCAGGAAAAAAAGAAAAGCCAAGAACAATAAACCTACACGACAAGTAAGATAGCTTTAAAAGGGTAGAAATGCAGAAACAGAAAGGACTTCTACAGTTAATAAGAAAATGACAAACAACCTGATAGAAAGGAAAACGGGGAAATATATGACAAATAAATTAGAAAAAATCAAAGGGGCAATTAGCAGAAGATGAACCAATAAAGCAAATCACATTAAATTCCCTTAATGTAAAATATTACTGTAGCCGTCCGTTCTTTGCTGGGTTTTCTTACTTTTTTGTGGTTTAGTATTGCTTTTGTGTTGAATTTCATACTGGAGGGGGCACAACACCATAATCTTTTCAGGGTTTGTCTTACTCAGTCCTGGGCTGAATTCAATGTTGAGATTGACCAGGTGATACCTTGAGGACTCAGAGGGAATATTTCTCCTAAAGATGCAAACTCTCAGAGGTTTTAATAAAGGAGACTCCATGAAGTAGCCAGGGATGGATTAAGTCAAAGCCCTAAACAAGGCTTACAAAGATGTAACCAAAAATAAAATCAACACTCAACAGCAAAGTTGAAATTACACTGAAGCTTTTCTTCTTCTCTTTGATGTGTCAAATCCATTTTTGTAATAAAAAAAAATTTATATTTTTGGAGGAGGGGGCCCAGGGAGGGGCCTGTTTTTCCAGGTGAGCTAAGTACAGTTGCAATGGGAAGTGGAGTGCAGGTGACGACAGGGAAGCTGACCAGGGAAACTGGTTTCAGAGAAGTGAGGGAGTTCTGACATGTTTATCTGCACAGGGCCAGACACTCCAGTGGGGGTGTGTGTGTGTAATCGGAAAGAGACAGAGTAAAAGTGAGATGTTAAGTGTACGAAGGTATTCTTCGGGGAACTCTCCCTGGAGAAGCAAGTACAGCTACAGCAACCAGGGCAGCCTGGGTTGCAGAGGGCCTCAGAGAAGGGCGTCAAGAGTGGGCTACATATGATCACAGGCACCCCGGGAAAGCCTCTTCTCACTGGAGTGTTTCTCCCAGAGAACACATCTTCCTTTCATTTACAATGAAATGTGATTTACAAAATGCCCCCCTGCCAAGAGGGATGGAAAGGCAGGGACAGAAATTCAAACTAAGGTGTAAATGACTGCCTGCAGGACCCTTCCCAAAGGTAAGACAGATGAAGAGGTTTGGAACGCTGAAGAAGGGTGGAGCTCAGGCAGAAGGAGGACCTTCCGAAGTAGGAAGAGTGAGCCCAGGCCAAATCATTGCCCACTTTGGATATGCAGCCTTTAAAACAAGCACAGAGTATACTTTGGATCAATGTTTGTTCATAATTATCGCAGAAAATGCCAGCGGATGTATACATCATGACAATTTTGGAGTTTCTTTTTAGATGGGTGCTCAGGGAGTATCAGAAGACTGTATGTGGCTCCCAAGGCCATTGCAACCAAAACGGAGAAGTGAATTGTTAACACAAGTCCTGTGAAGGGTTGGACTGGGAGCCTAGACCTGAGAGGCAAATCCTGAAAGTGGGAGGCAGCCCCTTCTCCAGGTAGTGTTTACTCCCTAGTCACCCAGGACAGCGTAAATGAGCTACATCACGGGAATTACAGCCCAGGAACTATCTTCTTACACATGCTCTTTCCCCTCCCTCAAATCCCCTCTCCAGTGGGGGTCGGGGGGATGCTGCCAGCTGCTGAGAGTGTCTCTTCCAATTACGCATTCCAGAACTAGGGAAATTTCCACAGGACCAGCTTGGGGACTCATTGGGCCCACTTTGGGACAGCCCTGAGCTAAAACTCCATTGATCTTCCTACTAGGATTCCATAAGCTCCTACTAGGACTGTGGATTCCAGTGATATTTTGGGTCTCCTGGAATTGCTCTCTGGTCAGAGTCAGTGTCCACAAATCCCCCAGAAGTTCTGGTGACTTTCTTTTTCCCAATGCAGTCACCCTGCTCGGTGGTGGCTCTTCCCCCACCACCTCTAAGCCACTCTCACACGGCAGCCAGAGTAGAGTGGTCTTTCATTCCACAAGTGTCAAAATGTCATCTTCTTGCTTACAAGCTTTCATAGAATGGCTGTGTCATTTATTGTTCAAACCTGGACATGGTGAGAATACAGGGGGTGTTAATAATTACAGTGGAACAACAGCCACAACTTGAGACAAGCCAAAGAGGACATGTGGCCACCCATGGCCTGTGGAATGCAGCCCAGAATCATCCATGGATTCACAGGGCCCCAGCCACGCGGCTCTTCCCTCGGTTCACTTTGCCTCTGAGCCACCGCACACAGGTTCCTCCTCTGACTCCTGAGACCAAGAGCAGCTAGTGCTGCTCTACTGTATTGTCTCCCTTCCTGGGACCCTCATCACACGTTGGTCTGTCATTTCTGCTGGACAGTGAGGACCGGGCACCAACTATGTCACCACCATGAATCTTCATGGTTGGCAAGGCCTGGCACACAATGAACAAACAATTAACTACCTGTTGAATGCATGCTGGAACTTGAGAGATTCCTCCTACAGAAAAGAAACAGGTAGTAGCTACAAGTTTACTGGGCGTTGCAGCAAGTTTTCAGCAAATAAATGCAGTTTGATGACGCTTTCCGGCACTAACATTTTCTGACTTTGAAAGCTAGCCATCCAGGGGAGAAAAATGAAAAGTCTAGAACAATGTGCATTACTAGCTGATTTTCCCGGCTGCTAGCAGGCCAGGGACGCTTCCTGTTCACAGTTCCATGACAGCTTTCTAAAGAGGCAAGTGTACCCAGGGAAAGACATTCCACTGGGCAGGCATCTCTGTGGGCAAAGGGCAGAGGTAGGAACTGGCAAAAAGCATCCGGGGGAATAGACAAGGCCTCCATAACTTGTCCACTCAGGCCTTTGTGAGAATCACCGAGATGGCGCCCCCCTCTGGGAAGACCTCGCCCAGCACCAGGTGAACAGCTTGCTAAATAGTCCATGGGCGGATATGCCAGCCCCACTCGCCCGCTCCGCCAATCTCTGCATGGCTGCTCACAGCCACCCTGGAACACGGGAACAGAAAACATCAGGGCCAATGGAACTTTTGCTCTGAATTAGGGTTCTGCACAGAGCCCGCTTTCTTCCCCTGAACCCCAGTTTTGGTCTTTGTGAAGCCAAACCATGGTGGAACAGCTATACTAATGCAGTCATTTATTTAAGGCGGGAGGAGTGGCTTCTCTTCATCGCCCTGGTCATACCAATGCTATTTCCTTTTATTATAAATAGGAATTTTACTCAAAGGGGTGCAGTCTAATACCCCTCGGCTGCTTTGTACTTTAATCAGGGCTTTCCTGCTGAAAATGTTTATCTTCCAGCAAAGAGGTGCTAATTTTATCTTGCAAAAGTGGGTATCTGCTTACGTCCCTTCTACCTTAGAGAAAGATAACCAAAAGCGCATTATGTCATCTAAATACAGCATCCTTGGAGATCAAAAGGCGTAATGTACACATCTGCCAAAGTTGATGGAGCGGCCATTGGCGGGCGCTTCCGCCCCGGGTGCATGTGCTTCATTGATAGACGCACTTGGCCATTTCTATGAAAGAGACTCCCAAACGCTCTGTTTGTGCCAGTTGATTTCAGTGATATTGGGAGGTTTTGAAATGAGAATCCAAAATAGATATGCCCTTCTCACCCCTCTGTGTAAGCCCTCGCCACAGGAAATGGCACAAGTTCAAATTTTCGTAATGGAAGCAACGTGGGACTAGATAAGAAGTATGTCCCTTACAGTGACATTTTAATGTTTAAAATATAGTCAAAATGATCCATCGCCCAAATCCACCTGAGTGTTGGTCTTTTGACTCCAGTCCTACGTCTAGCTCTAGTTCAATGTTTTTCACTTTCTTGAATCTCATTCTACGAGGAGTACATGTCCCAACACAGCATGTGTGCACTTGCGTACACACACACACACACACACACACACACACACATCTAGGGCCCCGCCCCAGGTCTACACAGTGACCACCTGCATTTCACAAGATCTCCAAGCAGTGAGCACATTCAAGTTTGAGAAGCACTGGTCTAGTTTATTTCATTTTTCGAAGTTTTTATTTTTGTTGTATTTTGGTTGCAACTCTCTAAACAGAGCCAGCACTCCTCTGTGCTGCATGACCCAGAGTTTGACACACCTACGTTGGGACACAGATTTTTAGGGCTTAGGAAGCTCTTGGGAGAAGAAATTGATGTTTGCCTACAACTCTGCCTTTGGGAGATGCCTTCCCCAGACACCTTCCAAGACTCCGGACCAAGGAGGGAATGTTCGAAGTCTTTGTCCTCCAACCATCCTTCCATATCCCCATAGGTTCCCAGGGTGCTCAGAAAGATGAACGTTTTCCATTCAATATGGTTGCGCAAGCCTTGTCATAAATTGGAATGTAAGCACCGCGCTCTGTGGGGCTTGCAAAGAGTCCTAAAGATGAGGCAGCATAGATGGTGGCCATTTGATTCACTTATGCTGTGACCTCACCAAGGTCTTTCCTGTCCCTGGTGACCTCATCACTAAGGGTCCTCTCAGTGCTGCCCTCAGCGTCAGGAGGGTCTCTGGGCAAGACTGCTCATGGGCGACAGTATTAACGAGTGAGAGAGCAAAGTATCAGATGTCATGGAAAAAGTCCTCCTAGAATCAGAGTTGATAAAATTAAAATGCCTAAAACATCCTCAGACACCCTCACAAGAAGGGCGATTATCTCCCTCAGTTCAGGACCGATTTATGAAGATAAAATGAAATTAGAAATGTACATAGCATTGGAAAGTGAAAAGCATATTGAACTTCACAGGCTGGAACAGGCAGGACACTGCTTGCCCTTAGACCACAAAAATATGCTGCGAAACTCACATCACCTCACACACTTTTACCTCTGTAAACATTTCAAAAATACTGTCTTGGAAAATAGATGAAAGCACAAAGAAACAACAAAATCACCTATATTCTCTTTTTGGAGAGAAAACTACTTACCACTTTGCTGTGTACCCTTCCAGACCATTTTCTGTGATTTACACAAATAGAAAATTGTATGCTAGGATAACACTCGCGGTGTGTGTTGTACTTTAACATAAATGGCATAATACTGAACACATTCAGAAACTTGCTTGTTCTCCCACAATGTCCTAGACATCTTTCCATGTCTACAACACCTATCAATCTTATTTTTTTTTAAACCAATACTCAGTTTTCAACATGGAGATACCATAGTTTGCTTTCCCGTTTCTATACTGATAGTCATCTCGGTTACTTCCTAAGTCTTAGCTATAATAACAATGTTTGCAGTGAACATCCTCAGGTTTACCTCTTTGTGCACATGTGGGTATTTCTTCCCCAAAACTGACTTCTAAAAGTGCAATGTCTGGGTTATAGGGTTTATAAGTTTTTCAATTTAAACAGTCATTGTCAAAATGCTTCCAAAAACAATGTATCAATTTATGGACTACCAAGAGGGTAGGCTTCTCCCCATCCTGTCCCAGTGCTGGCCATGATCAATCTTTTAATTATTACTAAAATAACGGAAGAAAAGCATTTCCTATTATTTTAATTGGCTTTTTTCTTTTTGTCTACTGATGCATTTACACATCTTCTTATATCAGGCATTTGAATTCCATTTCAATGGGCTGCCTCTCCTCACCCTTTGAACATTTTTCTGTTTGTATATGTATGTGTGTATTTATATCTTTTTAACTCTGATTTTAAAGAGTGCTTTAAAATTTTTGGTTATCAGTCATTTTTGTGTTTTACATTTTACAAGTATATGTTCCCAGTTGGTCCCATAAATTTTTGCTTTGTTTATGGCATGCACTGTAACGTGGATTTTGACATAGTCAAATATGTCATTTATTTTTTTTTGCTTTTGCATTTATACTTTTAAGAAAATGTTCTTTCCGCTCAAAGTTGTAAACATAGTCTTCTAAATTTATTCTTAATGTTTTATAGTTTAGTTTTTTACTTTTGCCCTTTTGCCAATTGTCTCAACACTATTTACTGAGTGGTTGATCCTTTCACAATGTACTGAAGTTTCTTCTTTATCATGTACGAAATCCCCATGTGTACACGCATCTCATCCTGGACTCTTCCTTCTGTTCCATTGATCTCTTTCACTTCCACACATTTGAGTATTTTTTTAAATATCCTTTTGTGTTACTAATTGCTAGCTAAGTGTCCCTGTGGTCAAAGAATATACTTTGTATGATTTTAATCACTTTAAACTTATTGAGACTTGTTTTATGACCTAGAACAGGGAAAAGGCAGGCTTTTGAAAGTAAGCATACGATTTGCTATAGTCCATGCCCTCTAGTGAGATTCGGGCTCTCTGAGGTTGAGGATCAGATCTGCTTGTTGGGGCGCTATGGACAGCACCTAATATGGTGCCTAGTGTATCAGAAATGTTCAGCACATATTGTGATTAAATAATGGATGGATGGGTGGATGGGTGGATGGAATGGCACTACCACCAACTTGCTGCATGACCTTAGGCAAGTCACTTCCCCTTTCTAGGCTGTAGTTTTCTCATCTGTCATATAAGGAATTTAAACTAGGTGGAATCTAAGAGTCCCTCCACAGCCAACTTTTTGTCAAATTAAATCCAGAAGCTCGGATGTGGCTTTGTTCTTAAATTGGCCCTCCCCCACCTATCCATTTACTTTCCACCACTGCTGGTGACCCTGCAATTGTCCCAGTAGCTCATCCATGTCAGCATCCCATGGATGACAGCTGGAGACAGTCACCTTGACTACCCCAGGATGCCGGGGGCGGTGGTTTCCGGACACAGGGAGGCTGCAGTGTCTGGTGGTTTCAGCAAGATGCCCGGTCCCTCCCTGCTCCCTTGTCTTTTGATGGGAAGGCAGGAATTTTGGTGGGTTGGCAAGTAATTGTCAGAGGAGGCTGTACCTATATTTGCCTGCATTCCAGCACATCTGTTCATTGTCATGCACATGGCAGATAAGAGGAGTCCTCTTTTCAGATTACAGATCTCAACCGGTACAATTTCCTGCAATGCTCATAATGAGTTTTACATCTGCATCGTGGGGGCCACAGGGGCTAAATCCTGAGCACCTGGCGGCACATGGGAAGCTAGCCTAGAAATCCGTAGTGTACACACTTGTGAATTAAATCCCCTTATCATAACCCACAGTGGAAGCAAAGGCCAAGGCAAGTTCCATCGCTTTTACTTTGTCTTTTTCATCCATTTCCTCAGGGCAGAGTCACCTGCTCCTCTGCCCCTCCCCTTCTCCTGGCAGAAATCTTGATAAGAGGTGAGTATGTACTAAGTCCTACTGTGCCAGGAACAGTGCTGGGGACGTTTCATACTTTTTCTCTAATCCTCACAACAATTCTTGATCATGCATTCTCATCCCCAGTTGATAGATGGGGAAACTGAGGCTCAGAGGCATGCTCCGACCTGCCCAAGAACACACAAGCTAACAGTGGTGGGTCTGAGATTTGAACTTAGATCTGCTCCTCTGGGGCTGCCCGTGTGCACCCCTTCAGGTTGCCTATCCAAGAGTAATCTGTGGCAGGAACTGGATAAGGAATCAGAACCAAGCAAGTTGGCTGCCTTCCCTTGCCTGTCCTGATAGCCTGCAGGTGAGACAGGAATGAACCCCATCTGTGTTCATGGCCATCGACCCCAGTAACTCTCAACCTGAAGCCAATTCTCCACCCTGAAATTGTCATATATCTCTCTAAAACAGGGAGGGTGGCATTTTTTTTTAAGTAAATGAAAAGGGATGTTAGCAGAAAGGGATTGGGGAGGGCAGGGAATGTGAAAATGGGATGCTTAGAGCTGCAGCAACATCTTGGGATGAAGGCTAAGGAAATCTCCAAGATGCTACCTCACAGCTTTGATGTTGATTAGCTAACGGCTGCTTCCATCCTTCATGACCTATGAGAAAAATCACCTCCCAGGCTTACTTTTCATTAGTTATGAATGAGTTACTTTCAGCTGACAGCATTCCTAACTGACACACAATTTAAGTCACAAACCACCTTTAATACAATGGCTCTCTGGGGAGATGCTCCAACTCCTTAACCTATATTCAGGGTCCCCATTACCCAAACTTCTGAACTTTCCCCCAGTTCATCTCAGGCAAGCCACCTTATATATGTTGCCTCTCCCCTGCAAAACCCCACAGTAAATTCCAGTTCATGCATTGTCAATAGATCTTTATCCAGTGGGACTAATAGCCACTGTCTGTTCTTTAGCTGCATTCCCAAATTCAAAAAAAAAAAAAAAATCAGAGAGAGTTAGCCTCCCCACATTTCCAGCTCAATAAATACAATCCAATGATGGGAGATGAAAATCAAACAGCCAAGCATTCCATCTGAAATGGGAATCTGCAGCCCAGATCTCCTTGTAACGCATGCCTCCCATCACCACATCATTACCCAACCCTGCCATTAGGGAAGGCAAACCCTTACTTACAATCAAAATGAACAGAATATGTAACCAGGAGGCAGCTCACTTCCAGGAATGGCTGGCAGAGCCCTCCCCATCCCCCAACCTGCCCTGCCAGCCTCCTTTCATCACCAGCTCTTGGTTCTGTGCTCAGCAGCGGTCCCCTATGACGTAAGAGACCTAACATCTCTTTTCCTTTCTGTGTTATTCTCCTGCCTCCTGGTGTAAGAGAAGTCTCTTTCTCTGGGCATTTTCCTCTTAATGCTAATTGTTGCCTTTCTGATACGGCTCGCTCTGTCTTCAGTGGGACTGCCATGCACTCAAGATCTCAGGGCCAAAGATTTTATATTTTACAATGAAAATGCACATTGTTGGGCATTGTGCAGGGAAGAGAGGGAACGTGCGTCTTCTTTTTGACTTCGAGGTGTATAAATTAGAGCAACCAGCCAGAGGACAAGTTGGTGAAATGTAGCACACGATGTGTGCGCCCATTGGCCCGGCAAGTCTACCTCCAACGATGTCATCTAAGGAAAGACCAGAGATAACACACAATGGACACACGAGGAAGCATTTATTTTCATAGCAAACCACTGGGAACCACCTAGATGCTCAATAATATGGAATTATTAAATTGGTGAGAAGAGTGTGCAACTATTCTTTGTGAAGAATAATTAATACCAAGAAAAACTCATAATAATTCATATACCTGAATAAAACATGCTGAAACAATTAATAGAATGAGATATGTAACTGGATATCACATCATCTAAGTATCCATGTACAGAGAACAAAGTACACCTTTTGCAAGAATGCAGTCAATAACTAACACTTCTGCAGCATTTACTATGTGCAGGGTACCCTAATATCTACAGAGGGTGCCCCAAAAATGTATGCACATTTTAAGAAAGAAAAACTATTAAAATTGTAATAATACATACCGATAATAAAAGATGAATACAAGTCATGTGTATACATTCTTGGGGCACCCCCGGTATACAATGCATTCTAAGGGCAAGCATTCATTCACTCCATGATTACAGCAACCCTGTAAGTAGTATAGATTATTATGTATATTATTATTAAAATATTTATTATTATTAAAAATACCGTTATTACATAAACTGAGGCTGCAAGTCTCACAGTTAATTAATACTAGATCTGGGATTCGAAACCAGAAAGTCCAGCTTACTAACTTTATGCAACAACAAAAAATGTTCACTTTGTATCAGAGCGATTGTCAGCAGAGAATGGGAGGGGATGAAGGACAAGAGAGTCACGGCACATCAACAAGATAGGGTAGGAAAATGCAACCTTTTTCACTGAGGTCCAAGCAAGGGAGGAAAGAAGGAAGAAGAGACGAAAGGTGGAAGGGAAGAAGGAAGATGTACATAGATATAGGGTTAGATATAGACGTAGACACAGACGTAGACGTGGAGGTAGGTGTAGCTGTGTACATCCTAGCGTGCCCCTGCTTCCTAGCAGGACATGTTGTTCCTCAGGGTCCCACATCCTCCCTCCCTCCTGACCCTCGTCACAGCTGACCAGGGACAGGCTTAGCACTTCACCCACCGGAGAATAATTCACAGGCTGGCCAGCGATCTCTAACCTCAAAAATGCTCAAAAAAGTTATTTGATTCACTCAGGATCTAGAGAATTTGAACTTCAAAACATGGAAGGTATTTATCAGTTGGGCAAAAAGAACAAGGGTGTGGGCTGTGCAGAAGGTGGAAGAAACAAACCTCACAGAGGCAAATGAGGCAGATAGAGAGGAAGAAAGAGATAGAGACACAGAGAGAAGCAGAGAATGGAGAGAAAAGGGGGGAGAGTAAGACAGAAACACACTCACTCAGAGAGAGACAGACAGACAGAGAGACAGAGACAGACAACTAGACAGAGACAGAGAGAGGAAACTAATTCCACTGATTAGGACACTAATCCCAGCCTTTCCAGGTCCCAGCATTCTGCAGCTCTCTAAACAAACAAACCAAAAATGGCAAGTACCAAATGTTATCTATTTCATTAATTGTACAATGCACCATCATTTTGTGAACCACAGAAGTACACTGCAAAACAGTTTATAAGAGCCATCAATTGTACAGTGCACCCTGATTTCAGAGATGTTAAAAAGTGGGAAAATATGCATCTTAGAATAGATCAATTTCTAGGCATCTGACTACTGTCCTTTGATGCTCTTCATGGCAGACATTACTAATCAATAATGACACTGATTCCCACCAGGTCTAACTTTGATCTCAACACACCATGCCAAGAACTACCAGCTGAAATGAGACCAATTTGTGAGCCCTGGTCTGGACCTAGGGTTTCTAGAATGAGATCATAAAGAGGCCATTCCCAGAGTGGGATGGAGAACCATGGAACAATTCCCTACTTCCTGTCCTAGAGACATAAGGCCATGATTTAAGGAGGCCACCTAGAAAATAATTTGATGGTTCTGTCCCATTTTAAATAACCATCCACTTAATCTGTCTCTTCCCTCCCCGGGGAGATCTCTCAAACGGGCTCTCGTGGGTGACCGTCCAGAATTTGGAGATTGTTTCTAGAACACCATATAAAACACAGATAATTTTACCAAGAGATAATACTCTATTAGCTGTTAGCAATATAAAATTACACACACACACACACACACACACACACACACACAGCCATCTACCAGACATAGCTACTCATCTCTGAGGTTTGCCATTAAAGATCATTTGTCCTCTGCAAACAAATATTAGTGGTTGCCTGAGGGTTCAGAAAGTCTTTGGCAGAAAGAATTAAGAGACAATGGTATCCAACAAATGTTCCATCTGCCCCCTCATTTCTCAGCCCCCTTACATTTAGGCAGATACACGTGACTACCTCTGGTGATGGGTGGAAGTGGCCTGTCACTTCCAGTGTGAGGCTCAGAAGAGCTGGAACCTGACTCTGTAGATATCCTTTCCCCTACCTCAATGACCAAGGAGGCTTCGTGATGAGGTGGCAGAGCCATAAAAGTATGGAGACTCCCCTCATGAAGGACAGGACCTCCACCAGACTGTGTGACTGAGAAATAAACCTTGGTTGTGCTAAGCCTCTAACTTATGGATACTTGTTACTGTAGCACAACTTGCCTATCCGGACTAACACACTGAGAAAATTCCTTTCTCTTGCTTTTTAGTACTGTGACTTCCCTCTGAATCTGAGCTCTGGACACTGCTGGGAGTCAGACATATTTGTGGGAGAGCCGAGCAAATCTCCTTTCAGGGGATTGAGATTCCTCTGGAAGAGGACTCACTCTTCAGGGAGAGAAAGCAGAATGCTATGACCCTGTGACAACACTCCATTGTTGGAGAAGGGCAGTACTGAAGCCAGCCAGGTACTAGTCCTTGAATTTACCCCACACCAGTCCCTTTCACAGTGGAAAGTGACCAGTGTGGGTAACACCTGACTAAAACCTCACAGCCAAAGGGAGAGAAGCTGCTGAACAAGAGCAGGGTGGTGGGGAGATGGGAGGTGAAGAATGTGGTATGGACTTTGGAGTTAAAAATGCTTAGGGATCCCGTGGGAAAGAGTGGGTAGGTTTTCCTCCTGGAAAATGGCGAGGCTTCTCACTGTACGGCCACAGGCTTCCAAGAGGGAACGTTCCATCTGTGAAAGCAGAAGCTTCAGATGTCTTAGGACCGAGCCTCAGAAATTGCATGGTGGCACTTCTACCACATTGTGTGGGTCAAAGGAAATCACAAAACCACTATTTCCCCGTGGGACCTCCCAAGTACGTTTTAACTCAAAAAGTCTGTACATCGTCTTCACCTCCCGCGTCCCACCACTTCTGCTCTTGCTTAGCAGAAGCCCTCCCCTCAGCTATGAGGTTTCAGTCCACGTCACCTGGACTGGTCACTTCCCACGGAGAGAAGGGAAGTCACTGTTCCGAGGGTCTCTCCATTTTGCCTTCAGTCTGGCTCCTACCCCGTCCCTCCACCACTACGGACATGCCTCTTAAAACTGCTAATTATGTAGACTTCGTACCTTAATAGGCCAATTGGGCTACAGACTCCGTATGCGAATTTCTCTTCTTTTCCTCTCTTAGTTCTTGGAAACAAAAAATCTGAAAACTCAGCTTGACCTTGGAAACACAGGACACTTCACCAGTATTGACAATTTGTCTCCATCAACCAGTTAGCCCTGGAATGGCGTTCCCGAGGGAATGGAACACTGAGGGGACGAAGTGGTTCAGCTAAACCGTGAGCCTGGGAGCCAGCACTGGGGCCTCTTGTCTGCCATGGATCTGTGTGGTCTTGGGGGCCACCCGTCTGTGACCTCGATGCCTCTGTTTCCCAGCAGAAGTATAAATATCAACGTCCTTTACTGCTTGAGGCTTTTCTCCCCCCGAAACGCAAATGTTGGACTAAAAATATTTGTTCGAATGTGAAAATGAAACCATAAGAAGTCACACGCATATAGACTCACTGGATTATCTTTTCCTGTGTGTGCGTGGGTGTTGTTGCGTCCAAGAGGCAGTGACTAACTACTGGAAGCTCAGGGTTCTAATCCACCTAGGAGGTGAATGTCATGCATATCGCTTGACCTCCCTGGGCTCTGATTTTTGCATGTGTAGAAAGTGGAATGCTGGCCCAGATTAGCGGTTCTCCACCTTGGTGGCACATCAGGTCACCTGGGAAGATTTTTTTTAATGCTAATGCCTACACCCACCATGGACCCATTCAATCCAAATTCCTGAGTATAGAGCCTGGGACTTGGAATTTTTAAAAATTCCTTCAGTGGTTCCCAGTGTGCAGCCAGGATTGAGAATCCCTGAATTGGGTACATGGTTTTAAAACTATATTTAATCAGAGATTCATTTCTTTAAACAAAACTCACACTAGAGGCCCGGTGGGTATAGCAAATTCACATGCAGTTGTTCTGTTTAAAGCCAAAGAGGGGCCCAAAGTTCTGCCCACTCAGCCTCTCCAACCCTGAACCAGCCCCTGGGATCCCTTTCAACCCCTGGAAACCCTTCCAGGCCCTGGAACCCTAGTGTTCTGCTGAGCGTAGCTTAGAAACTGCTGGAGACTAGACAATTTCCAAGAGTGTTTAAAGAACTAAACTTCTGAAGTCATGTGAGAACAGTCAACATCTGGAGTATTATCTGGACCATAAATTTCCTCGCAAATCTATCTGCTTGATGAAACCTAGTTTCCGCCCTCTATTGTGTCTGGTTGTGGAACCATGGGCCAAACTCAGCTACAGTCGGGAAATTCAGCCAGCGGCTCACTTCCCCTGATGCTCTCAGCAGACATGGGGTTTGCCCAGGGTCCGTTTCTCTCAGAGAGAAAGGGGAAAAGAGTCAATCAACGGTGCTTTAGTCTGCATGACAGTAGGCAAGAAAGGTTTCATCAGAAATGCCCCGGAACTATGCAGCTGGCACTGGGAAGGAAATTTATAGGTGTTGCACAAGCAGCACAGGGAATCCATGTCTCAGACTCAATGGGGAGCACTTTTGTCAGAAATCAGACCCTGGTGAGGAAGTCCCAGTTCCAGCCCTGAAGAATTTAAAAGGAACTCCCTTTGTTGTGCAAAGTCAGAAAACACAAAGGTGCCAAATACAGTCCTAAGGGTCCGAGTTCCCAGATTAGTGTTAAGCGGCAAGTAGAGCACAAAAACATGGAGTCCTTCCTCAGACGACAAGAAAACTCAGCGTGGCCATCAGAGGTTATGGCCAGGACCTGGGTGAGGCTAATGGAGACCCTCACCCTGCCGGCCACATTTAAGGGGCCACCAAAAAACTCAATAATCAAAATAAATATTTTAATGTCATACTTTTAAAAAATCTAAACGTAATGCAAAGAATTCCATGATGAACAAAAGATAAAAATTTGAAATGCATCAATCATCACCCTCATATTCATCATCCAATGGTTGTGATGACGGAGGACTTCCCATGGTTTAGAGATTTTACCAGTATTTTCTGCATTTAATGCGAGAAGAAGAAATGTATTACCATTTAATAGATGAAGCACCCGAGGCCTCAAGAAGATAGTAATTTATCCAAGTGTGAGACAAGGAAATGTGGGGAGCCCCAGAAAACCATCTTCAGAACCCAGCTGAGGTAGAAGCCTCTTGACCAGGCAAGTACATAGTCAACCTGGCCAAGGTTTTCCCCAATTCCTTAGCCAGGAGTAGCTGGACATGAATACAGCCAAGGTCCGCTACGTAGCCTTGATAATGGTCATCTTCAATTGCAGTTATGATAACTTCATAGGAAACCGGGTACCACGTTTATACTCTATTATCAACTTGGCAAATCGCTTTGGCTTTATAGGTCAGTTTGCTCTGTTGTAAAGTGGGAGGTGGGCCTAATTGATCTCAAAGCATCTTAGGACGTTAAAGAGCCTATTCCCTGGGTGTTAACATCCTCTATGACTGCTCCTGGCCTTGATGGGCATGTCCCCTCCTTTTGACTGTGAGGCTGCAGCTGGACCTTTTCCTGGAAAGGAAAGTTATTGCCCCAAGGATGAGGAGAAACGTCCATCCGCTTCCCCTTCAGTCTTTCGTAATTTATTAGGCAATCCTCATAAAGCTTTGTGAGGGAGTGGCCCTCCCACCTTGACCAGCCTGGAATCTGGTGGGCTTCTCACGCAGGCAGCGCCTTTGCTGAATGTTGATTCAAGAGGGTGAGTTTCTGACTCAAGCTTCTGCTACAAAGCAGCACACCCCACATCTCCTCCTGCTCATCCCTCCAGCAGAGACCCAGTGACACAGAAGATGCAGGAATGACAGAGAAAGAGACAGAGATGGTGCTCAGCCAAGGGGTCCCTCATCATCAAGAAGAGAAGGGGGCGAAGACACAGAGCAGGAATTGCCTGTGGCAAGGAAAGCTCCCTCAGATTTTCCCCAAATCCACTTTATTTTATTGTTTGAAGAATTTCCAAGAATGTTGTTTACAGGCCTGACACCTGGGGCCTGGGAATACATAATCGTTTTTGTATTGGTCTTAAAAGGAACAGAAACAGTGACTGCATCCTAGATCAGAGCTGAAGCCTCGGGTAGTTTAGTTCTGTGCTTGCTGGGAATGCTCTAGTTGTAAGTATCAAAGGCAATCTGGATAAATTAGGGTGCATGTGATGGGGCGGTGTAGGTGACAGTATCTGCTTTCTCCCCTTCCACCTGGGCACCAGGCTGGACCACATTTTCTAGAATTTCTTACAGGTAGACACCATCAACTGTATATAAGCAGAAGTGATGTACTCCCCGACCACACCTGGCTTGTCAACATCTCCTGAGCGCTACTGTTCCTTGCAGGGACCCAGGGGGTCCAGAGCCATAAGATGCAGAGAGCCTCGTCCCTAAATGTTGTCATGGAGAGAGAGCACTCTGAGATG
Organism: Rhinolophus sinicus; assembly: GCF_036562045.2. Classification (NCBI taxonomy): domain Eukaryota; kingdom Metazoa; phylum Chordata; class Mammalia; order Chiroptera; family Rhinolophidae; genus Rhinolophus; species Rhinolophus sinicus. The sequence continues at coordinate 19,244,347 of NC_133760.1, forward strand.
CTGGGGTCATTGGCTATAGCATTCAGTCAGCTCTGACTAATACACATAGCACGGCGCATTGATTTAAAGGAATCCAGTTGTTGAAACAACCAAATATGAAGAAAGGTGGGAATAAGGGCGTATCTGAGGACCTGAGCCACAGGAGTTCATGAATTCACTCTCTAGAATGTTCCATTGAGGCTCTGCTCAGATTCTGCTTTTCTCATTTCAAAATTTCAAGTTCCTGGGAACGAGACTTTGATTGGCTCAACCTGAGTCAGCCGACCTGGACAATCAATCATGGGAAGAGGGAGTCAGAGTCTTACAGGCTGCTCAAGCCCAGCGGTGGATATCAGGGGCTTTTCTTAGGGAAGGGGGATTATAAACCATCAGCCACCCTAAGAGGTGTCTGTCTCCCACAGCTCCACCTGGTGATGAAAGACATTTGACTGAGTCATTTTTTTGTCCCCTCAAATCTGTTCTTCCTTCTGTCTTCTTTCTCTGTGTCCTGAGATTTCACTTAACTTACCATCAAGACAGAAAGCTTGGAGCCGACCTCTGCTCTCTCTCCCCCAACCCCCACAGCTGCCTGGTCACTAGAAACTCCCACTTAGATGCCTGCCCAATTCATTGCATCTACAAGTCTCCCGTCCCTCAGCAATGCTCCCCTGACTGGTCTCCTTCCTCCAATCTCCTTCTTGAACTCATCTTCCACCATGAGCAAGTCCACAAGATGAGGATGAAGATGTGTAGCTTCCAGAATGGCATGAGATGGACCCATCAAGATGGTACAGCAACCAATCAGAACACAAGCCATCAGTATAGGTATATTGGTGGTCACCAGTATTGATAATGCTACTGGAAAATGCCGCCAGGATGCCTCCTGAAACCAAACATGCAACCCTCCTAGGACCCAACACTTCCATTCCTAGGTATATACCCACAGAAACGAATGCATATGTTCACCAAAAGACATGTACAAAAGTGTTCATAGCATCTCTGTTCATGATAGCCCAAACTGGAACTCTCCAGCAACAGGTGAATGGAGAAATACACTGCAGCATGTTCATATAATAGTAAACTAGGAGCAAAAAGAATAAATTACAAAGACACACAATAACATGGCCGAATGTTGCGTGAAAGAAGCCAGGCACACAAGAATCGTATGTACTGTGTGATTCAATGCATACAAAGTTCAAGAACAGGCAAAACTGATCCATGATTTTGATGAAAGTCAGAGTAGTGGTTTCCCCTGGGGAGTTAAGCGTTGACCAAAGAGCCTCTCTCCCAGGGAGCCTCTTCCAGCTGCTAGAAATATTCGGTAGCTTGACCAGAGTGTATGCAGATTTCAAAATTCACTGACCTGTACCCTTCAGAACTGGTCACTTTATTATATGTATGCAATTCTTGAACTTCAATATGTAATATTTAAAAAATAATAAATAATGTTTCTTCCCTGTTCCACTACCTTCAGTGGCTCCCCTTGCCTTCAGGAGAAAGGCTGCTTTCTTTAACAAGGCACAAAAGGGCTTTCACAACTTCTCTTTGCTATTCTCATCACATTCCCTCAATACCAAAATGCTCACCGTTTTCCAAACAAGCTGTGATTATTGGTGTGTCTGTGTTCGCATGTGCTATTTCTGCTGTCTGGAGCCAATCTCTCCTTCCTACTCTGCCATCGAATTCTTCATCATTCTCAGTGCTCAATGCAACTGTCACCTCCTCCTTGAAGCCCTCCCTGATCCACCTGGGAAGAAAAGTCACTCCTCCCTTGTGTGCCTACAGGTCTTTATGCACCAATATTCATTTCTTGTGGTCGCCTTAACAAATTGTCCCAAAATGGCTTAAAAGAAGAGATTTATTCTTTCATCATTCAAGAGGGCAGAAGTCTGAAATCAAGCAGGCCTATTCTAACCCTGAAGGCTAACGGGGATAATTGGTTCCCTGCCTTTCTGTTAGCATCTGGCATTCCTTGGAGTTCCTTGGCTTGTGTGTGTCAGTCTCTGCCGCCACATTTCAGGGCCTTCATCTCTGTGTCTCAGTCTGTGTATTCTTTTTTATCTCTTATAAAGACACTCTCATGGAATTTAGGGCCCAGCCTAATCCACTATACTCTGACCTCGATCTGTACCTTAAACATACATGCAATGACCCTATTTCCAAATAAATCACTTTGAGGTTCTGGATGGACATGAATTTGGGTGGGACATTATTCAACTCACCCACACCCCTTTTATTGCAGTTCCCGTTTGTGGTTATTGCGTGTCTGTCTCAGGTGACAGTCACCTCCCTGAGACTGAGGCTGGGCTATCATTTTTTTTTTTTTTTTTAGGTTTGAGTTGGTATAGTGTGCTTCAGTCTGTAACCTCAGCCACTTGCATGGTGAGTGCCCTGCAGGCAGAAGCTTCGAGGAAATGTCTATTAAATACGCAATGAATGAATGGTCAGAGCTCACTTCTTTGTGGGTGTCTTCCTTTCAGCCCTTCTAATTGTGAATTCTTTTTACCCAGTGGCCTGCCCATTTACTGAAATGCTTAACAAGTTCTCCTCTCGGCCAGAGTATGTGGGAAACAAGAGCAGAGGGAGAACGCAGTTGTTTTCATGGCATTCTGCTCCCTTTACTTTAGTTGGGTTCCAGAAAGCTTCAAAGCCAACAGCCAGAATGATTTAATGAGGTTCTGCCACTGAGGAGCATGCTGGGAAAGATCAGATCTGTGCTGTTCTGTGTGGGTGGAGGGGCCTGCTAGGAACATTTTCCAGGAAGCAGATGGAGGGCAGAAGCTGGGTGACTTTTTATGAGTGTTTGTTCCAGCTGTGGGTTGGCGACTTGGTTCCTAGAGCAGCTGGAACCAGGCAGCGAGGCCTCAGAATTCCAACCTGCTTTGCAACCTGTTTTGCAATTATCAAGAAATTACATGGCCTGCAATTTGGGTAATCCTTGCAAAGGCAGAAGGTCCCCAGGAGCAATGGCAGTCCCCTTAGCGTGCACCCAGGCTCACGGGCTTGAGAAATTAGCTGCATTCTAAGGACCTCAGCTCGCCCACATCCCAAGGTCTGCAGGTCCTTTCTGGGATTCTGCAGGGAGGCCCCACATGGGATCGCCAACCAGCCCTCTCTGTTCTACTGCAGTCTCCTCACTGATGCCAATTTCCTGTGCAAGGCCTGTCTCCTGGCACTCCCCAAGCTGAGCCATCCTCGACAGGTGGTGAGTTTTTTTCAATATGCTCTCCTCCATGCCGAAATGGGGAGGTTTCTTCCTCTAGCCTCCTGTGTCCTCCAGGGACCCAGGTTCCATCCATCTTGTTGGGTCACCAGCATATGGCCCCTGCCTCCTGGTTGCTGGGGGAAAAGAGGAAGTGGCAGGAAGGCCATTTCTTTAGAGGAAGAAATGCAGAAGCTGCGTGGTTATTTACACTTCACGTTCTCAGGGTGTGGACTTGGTCACAGAGTCATATCTAGCTTGAAGGAAGTCTGTGGATGGGTAGCCAGGGGCCTGATTAAAACTCGGAGGGCTTGATGAATAAAGAAAGATGAGGAGAAGGACACCAAGGGGCAATTAGCATCATCTACAACAGACCCTACCCCAGACCCATGTCCAGCAGTGGTTTTTGTGCAGATGGAACACAGGGCAGCTTGCTGAATTACGATGAGAAACGCACACTGTGATCTTGAACTCACTTCTCTCTGGTTCTGGGAAAGGGGAGGAGGGCATCTGTGTCCTGTTGCTTTTTAGGAGTCACCAAAATAATGCTCGGAATTTGATTGGGACAGGTAATCTTGTATACTATTGGAGGGTCACGATTTGCAACAAACTATACAATTTGGAAAGAGCTATTAAAGATTTAAATGTATAAATTATTTGATCTAGCAATTCAATTTCTAAGAATTTATTCTATGGCTGTGTTCCCATAAAAAGCAAAGATATATGTTTTTAAAGTGTTCATTGCAGCATTATTTATATATAATAGCAAAATGCTAAAAATAACCAGGGTCCATCAATAGGGGGCAGTTTGATAAATTATGGCATATCCACACAGTGGAATACTCTACAGCCACCAAAAAGAATAAACCATATCTGTGTGTACTGACATAGAATAATCTTCAAGATATACATATTTTTTGTTTAAAGAATCAGAAGAACAATAGAGCAAATAGTATATTTCCGTGGGTGTTTTGGGGCATGGGGGGAGAGGCAAGCATGTAGGGAGGCGAGCATGCATGATATTGTCACATCATTCAAGGAACTGGCAATGCTGGTAACTCCAGGAATAGATACAGAGTCTAGAAGAGAAGGAAGAATTTCTTCCGCTATCTGCTCTTCTTTGCATGTGTTGCTTTTCGTAGCCTTCTGTATTCATCACTTTTTTTAATTTAAAAGGCTAGACACATAAATGAATAAGTAAGTAAGGGGGATTTAAAGACTTATGAAAGTGAAACCTTCTGTTTCAACAGTTCCCCTCCCTGCTGGGATTGACTTGAACCGTCACCTACTTACTGGGCTCCCACCAGAGCTGGTCCACAGCCTGGCTAGAGGCCTCCTGGCCAGAACAGATCCTCAGCTCTGGAAACAATCGTGACTCTCCTGTTTACGAAACCTGAATTCAGCAGCCACCCAGCAGATACTTCCCAGATCCCTGGACCAGTGTCTTCTTTCCCAGCAACGATTTTACTGCTATGCGGTTGTAATTGCCGTGTTTACTGGGTCTCCACAGTCTAATTGGATCTGTTCTGTCCAGAAAACAGATTTTTCAAAGAATTGTCAGGACACAAAACACTCTCTACACTGTGGTTCCATACTTGTTAAAACAACAGTAAAACAAAATAAAGCAAAAGAATACAAAACAACAGGAACAAAACACTAAAACAGGGATATTTGGGATTATATGTACCAAGTTGCTCCTGTGGCTTATTTTTAAGTGGGAGATGGTGTTTCCTATTTTCTTCCTTTTGATTATCTGTAGTTTTTAATTTTTCCAAAGCAAACACATAGCAAGAACAGGTAGCAGGAAAAACAAGGACATTTATTTTTTTTAATGAGATATAATTCACATACCATACAATTCACCCCTTCAAAGTGTGTGATTCAACAGTTTTTAATATGTTCAGTGACATGTGCAGCTGGTGCCACAGTCAACTTTAGAACGTTTTCCTCACCTCACAAAGAAACCTCACCCTCTTAGCCGTCACTACCAATTTCCCTGTCACCCTAGGCAACCGCAAATCGACTTTCTGTCGCTATGGATTTGCCTATTCTGGACATTGCATACCGATGGACTTGTACGCTATATGGCCTTTTGTGTCTGTCTGGCTTCTTTCACTTCGCGAAACGTTTTCTGGTTTCATCCATGTCATGGCCTGAATCAGGACTTCATTTCCCTTTTGGTGCCATGCAATATTCCATTAAATGTTCACTAATTTCTTTAAATCTCAAAATTTTAAAAGTGAAAGTGAAAATAATTCAATAATGTATTTGCCCAGCACCTATCAGCTTCCATAAAGAGCGCATAACTGTTTCCCCAAATTCTCACTCTACTTGTAGGGGTTACCAGCTCATCAGGACATCCCACCCCCAGTTCTCTCCTCCCTGTGAGGTTTTCAGACGTGGCAGCTCACATTTCACCTTGGGCTGTGGCTTCTAGTCTAGTTCTCCAAGTAACACGCTGGACCTCAAGACTCAGAACATTAATGAAAACTCTAGGCAAAACATACCCTGTCTCAGCTGAACTGTGGGCATCTTGAAAATAAAAACCAATTCTGATTCATCTCTATAGCGTATACCTGGTACACACTAGGTCAGTTAATATTTGAAGAATGAATGAATTAATTAATGACTTTGTTTTGCCAACTAGAAACACCTAGAAGGCAGAGCCTTGACTTTGCTCATCTCCATAATCCCAGTTTCCTGCACATAGTAGGTGTTCAATTAATTCTACTGTACAACTTGGCCATAAATCATGATCATTTTTTTAAAGAGCTTTGAACTTTTTCCCTCTTAACTTGAATTTTTTTTTTTTTTTTTTTTTTCTAAAACCCTTCACTTTTTAAAGGATAACATGGTAATACAAGCCAACCCTGGACTATCTGTTTAATCCTCCTTCCCTAAATATTAGCTCAGTGGGAAAAGGAGCCTAACCTCTCTGTATATTTTTCTCTGTGTATACTTTTGGTCAAACGGCTAGAAAAACCAGGACTAAACCAAGATGCTTAGAGATTCTGAGAAAAGATGGGGAGAAACTGCCTGCCAGAGAAAGGAAGAGGGGGTGTCAGGAGGGCAAGAACAGATGTGACATATCTCTTCTAGAAGGGCTCTGAGGATTTGCCTGTTTTACATGTGAGCAAGTCTCAATGACAAGCCACTTGCACCTCTGTGACCCCGAGGGGAGGACAGTTTCCAGCTGGGGCAGCTGCTCGGACTGACCTTAGCCAGGATGGGGGCACCTTTCACAGACCCAAAAACCTCTAGGAGACCCTTCATTCTGGATCCTGCTCCAAAGGACACGTGGGGCTGGATTGGATTGATGGTTGCACGACTTGGCCGATTTTCTAAAGGTTAATGAATTGTCCACTCAGGCTAGGTGGATTTTATGGTATGTAAATTATACTTCAATTAAGCTGTTAAAAAATAAAACATGGTTATTGGAAAAATTATATCTTCCTACCTATATACACATACATATATGTGAGTATGGATAGATATACACACATACATATGTGTATGTTACATAGATACACATTTACAGATACATATCTACATATGCACATACATTTATGCAGACAGACATGTGCATATCTTTATATACATATGCACACATACACACATGATTACATATATACACACATATATGTGCATATATAATTTAATTAATAAAGAATGAAGGCCCTTTCCAATGGGCAGAGTCCCAGGCTGAGAGACAAGAGACCTGATTTAGACCTGGCACTGCCAATTATGGGCAGAGTGACCCTGAGCACGTCCCTCTCTCTGTCTGGACCACATCTGTCAATCTCTCCCTTTTCTCGCTAGAATCGTTTCTCAGCACAGCAGCCAGAGTGACCCTTTATAAACGTCAGTCCTCTCGTCCAACCCTCCAACAGTTTCTGTGTCTGTCAGAGTAGAAGCCACAGTTCTTAGATGATCTTTACAAATCCTTACAGAGCCCTAGTGCAGCGTTGCCCAGTAGAACTTTCTGCAATGATGGAATGTTCTAGATCTGCTCTCTTCAATATGGTAGCCACCAACCATGTGTGGCTATTGAGCTCTTGAAATTTGGCTAGTGTGGTTGAGGAGCTGATTTCTACCTTAATTTTATTTTAATTAATGTAAGTGTCAGGAACCACATGGACCAATGGCTCCCGAATTGCCTAGCACAGCCCTAGACAACTCCTCAGCCTCAGTTGCTTCTCTGACCTTACCTCCCTTACTTTCCCCCTCATTCTCTCTGCTCCAGCCGCACTGGACCCCTTGCTGCTTTTCCACCTCTCCAGGCATAGTACTGCCCCAGGGTCTTGGCATCAGCTATTCCCCCTGTTCAATTTCCTTGTTAATTGTGTTTTCCACTTATTGTCTCTCTCCTCCTTCTGGAATGTTAGCTCCATGAAAACAGGGACCTCTGCCTGTTTTGTACGTTCATTTTCCCCAAGCTTCTAGAATAGTGTTTGGCATATAGCAGGTACTCAGCAAATGTTTGTTGAATAAAAAAATTGAACAATGCCTCATACTCTGGTTTTCCCTGTGGAGAAGGATGGTCTGATCACTTACGTGTCATGTCCAATCTCACCATGCTCTTTCTGGCTCACAGGATCTCGATTCCCTAACTCTCCCACGTCCACGCAGATGGAAAGCTTTGGACTGAAAGAGCAAGTCACCCATTCTGAAGCGTCCTGGCTTTATGTGCTCACGCAATTTCGAAGTTGATCCAGGTGTAATAGCCTGGCCAGAGGGAGGGGCACTGCCTGCAGAGGTTACCCCCACTTTGGTGGCTGTCTCCCTGCAAACCCCCTCTCCCTAACCTTTCCCTTCGCCCATACTTCCTGGACTCTGCTGCCCTTCTGCGCTGAGTGGAGAAGCTGGGGTGGTGAATGAGAGTTATTGCAGAATCTTCCAGCTCTTCGCTCCCCACCCACCTTCCACTTGTCTAGGAGAGAAGGCTGGCTCTTTAGTAGGAAGCTATGGGGTTCCATTCCCAGAAACATACACAGCAGAGGGGAGCAAGAATTCATTTCTCCACCTGGACCAACCCCATCATTGCATGTGTTTCCTGGCCTATAGGTTGGTCTAGTTTTTCCTTTGAAACTCTCTGTGAATCGGAATGCTCCCAAAATATAGATACAGCCTAGACTTTGTTCCTCTAGAAATTCTGTTTTGCTTTCCTATGCTTCGGAGCACTTTGTCCACGTAACAATACCCAGATCTCCTGAGATATGAGGAAGGCTATTTGCTTCCTGGCGGATCGATCCCCTTATCCCACTCACTGCAGCTCCGACAACTATTTATAAATGCCAGGCCCCTCGGCTCGCTCGAGCAGCACTTTCGTCTTATGGCCAAACTAAATCTGTAAATGGTGGAGAGGCATTTAGATTTCTCTTCTGCCCAGCTGACAGTAGGTTTACAGTTTATAATCTGGCCTTTGTAAAAGCATTTGTCAGCCTGGATATTTCATTTTAAGCCCGACCACCCATGCAGAAGGACAGGCAGGAAGCGGCCCTTCACTTGCACCCACGGTCAACTTGGAGGTTGGCTGCAGAATCACAGAATTCAGTCACATAGGGGGACTTTTTTGGCATTATCTCCTTCGCATCTCGGCAGCGAAAGCAGCCCTTGTTTATACTAAGCGATTCCTGAATGCTAAATTTGGAAATTCTACGTATTCCTCTAATCCACCAGGCCCCGAGCAGGATGGGGCCTCCTCTAAGAAGCTTCTCCACTCCCCAGGGTTCCTCGTTCCTTGAGTCTCGGGTTGAACCTCCCAGCATGACAGGGAAGGCCTTGAGAGCTTGGGGACCAGGCAGCCAGGGGCCCACGCCAGCACCCAAACTAGCACTTCTCCTGTCAGCCAAAGAGGCGCTCCGAGGCCGGCCGGCGGTTTTATTTTTAAGTGCCTGTGTCCACATGTATATAATATGGCTCCCTGTGGGCCAGCCCAGCCTGAGCTTTGGCAGGATCTCCGGGCTCTGGTCCATGGGAGTGGACCTGGGAGGAGGGGGAGGTCTGTGCAAAGGGAGCGTTAATTGATAAGGAATCTCGGTAGCCCAAGCGAGCACGATAGCAAGGAAGGAATGTACTATAATAAATAACACTCGCGTTTTATCTACACTGCTTGAAGACATTTTCGAGGGAGGAAATAACACCGTTTCGGGTGACAGATAAAGGAGATAGAGTCAATGATGGTTCATTTGCAGAGCACACTCCTCTCCTCTCCCAAAATCTTTCACCTGAGTGAAAATGTTGGAATTTGGTTTTGTGCCTTCCTGAGGCCGTTGCAACATCCCGTCACATACCAGCTGCCTCCCAGAGGTTGCACCCACCCTCCTTGCTGCCAGGCCCTTCCCCATCATAGCTCACACCACTAGTGGTCTGAACTCTACACATTACCGCCTTCAGGGACTTGAGGGTGATCTGGCTGATGGGGACATGGATGCGGAAAGCCAAGGCGGAACTCCAAGGAGCTTCCTAACTCCCTGCCTTCACATTTCTTCTTGCTCTGGACCTGGGCTACTTTTTTGCCCCCCACAAACTGGGTACCTCCCAGGCTCCTGGATGTCCCCAGGGACAGAAGGGAGAAATCACTGATGTGTTTGGAGCATGGGCCATGTGCCAGAGGCTCACCAATGTCGGGTCACTTTATCCTGTTTCGCGTTGGGGTCTGCCAAGCAGAGCCTGAGACAAGGATTCTCACACAAGTAGATGACATCGGAGGCAATCCCAGGACACACCAGTAGAGGAGGGAGAACGTGGAAGGAAGGAAAGCAGCCGGTGCAGGGCACTTTGTCAAGCAAGTCACACTGAAGGCCACCAGAGTGTAATCCCTCTGGGGAGCTCCACAGAACAGTGTGGAACATGCGCCCCAGAGTTTTCCACCCTAAGGGGGACAGGGAGGAGGGGGAGTTACCCAGTAACTCACTAACTCCTGCTGTCCGTGGCTGGGGGACATTATTTCCCTGACACTGCTGGCCCACTGTATGCATGAATAGAGCCAGTCTTACAGCTGGACTAGGCCTTTGGACAGAGAAACACAGGGGTGGGCAGTTGGAAGCCAGACTGGCATTTGTTAAAATATCAAGAGGGGGTACAGAGAGCCTCCAATCAGTCAAATAGAAAGGAATGGAGATGGAACCCACACCTATGGGGTCTTACTTTCTCAACTGTCATCCCAGTGCCTCACCTAACAGACACGAAACCTGGTTTGTTTGGCATACAGCCCTCCCTCCAAAGCAGGCTTTGGTTTCTGTGCATGCCTTATCAACTCAAATAAATGTCCATGAAATCTCTTGGTTTCTTATAAGGGACACAGATTTTATTTGGATAGGTTTCACACATGCCCTGTTGCAAATGCTCTAACCCCAGAGCCTAATGCTAGCCTTACAGTGGCTATAAGGCAATTCTGTTGGGAATATACAAGCTATATTCAGATTCAATAGAAGTTTATGTCCCAACATATTTGACCCTCTAACAAGTTAAGTCTCTAATATATAGGAGAGTAGTGGAGACTAGTTTTTGCGAATAACTGCATGAATATTGGGTTGGGCTGAGCACTTACTCGTGAAGGTGTGTATAGAATAGGTCCAAATCTCCTAGAATAGTAATGACCTTACATACTCTCTTCCCTAAGAATTGACAATGTAACCTAGAATAGAGATAGAATCCATTAATGTCACCAATAATGATATTAGAAATCTGAGGGTAAGGGTACTTGTAGAGAGGTGGATAAAAAAATGGTTTAAACTCACTTATCTCTTGGAATAGGATGGCATTACACTACCATTTGCCTTTACAGATATTTACAGATTATTGTACATTTTCAAACCTTATAACATTCCTCTTAATCAGAAGATTAATTTAGTTCATAGCATAAATTATAATCCTCATACTTTTTTGATGCTAAAAAAGAGATGCTTACACCCCCAAGGTCATTTGCTAATAATGTCCATATAGACCAACACACTGATTTTGCTCAATGTCACATACAGCTGGCATGTAACCTAGAGATATTTATGTAGTGGCTTCTCAAAATTTTAATTTAACATAAATTCTTCCTATGAAGACTTATGTAGAATTTCAATATGTGAAACAGATCAACATAAAGCTGTTTTGATAGAAATTGGGGAAAGAGTTCTGGTTGAAACCTCTATCCCCTTGGCCCGCACCCCACCTAATGGTATTTGCTCATGCACCCCAAGGGCTAAATAAAACAGCATGAAAACCACAAGACCAAATTTTACACCTGATGTGAGAAAAGTAAGGCCAAGTGATGTTAAGTCATTTGGGTAACATAACAGAGCAGGTCTGAAGGCAGACCCAAATCAGAACTCAGCTCTCTTAGCTCTGGACTGCCCCTTCTAGAGCTATAGATAAACCAGGAGACTCAGAAGAGACTCCAGAAGGCTCACGCCTTAGCAGTAGGGCTACAGGGGGCCTTAGAATAAAGGCTCCTTTAGACCTTCCCTAACAAAGATTAAAAACAAGCCTCAGAAGGATCAAACTGATTTTCAAGTAACTTAACCTCCTGCCAAAATAATTTCAACTCTGTTTAGCAGAAGACAACCAAGTCCAACAACTCAATAACAAGCATTTGTAATGCTTGGCGTCCAACCAAAAATTACTAGATGTGAAAAGCAGTAAAATGTGACCTATAACCAGGGATGAAAATCAGTCAAAAGAAACAGCCAAAAATGACAGTAATGTTAGAATCAGCATGGAAGGACTTTAAAGAGCTTTTATAGAATGCTCAAGGATTTAAAGGAAAACATGAACATAATGGAGAAAGAATTGGAAGATATAAAAAAGAACCAAAGGAAATGTTTAGAGCTGAAAATACTATAGTCGTATCTAAAAATAGAATTTCACTGAGTGGACTTTACAGAAAATTAATCATTACAGAAGAAGAGATCAGTGAACTTATAGGCACAGCAGTGTAAACCACAGAAACCAAAACACAGTTTCATGGGACAATGTCAAACAACCTAATATGCATCTAATTAAAGTCCCAGAAGGAGGGGATAGAAGAAAGAGAAAGGAGTGGGAAAATATTTGAAGAAACAATGGTCAAAATTTTTTCAAACTTGATGAAACTCTAAACCTACTGATCCAAGAGGATCAATGAATCTCAAGCAGGAGAAACAGAAAGAAAACCACACCAAGGTACATCATGATGAAATTGCTGAAAAACAGGGATAAAGAGTAAAATTTAAAAACCAGAGGGAAAAAGGCACATTGAACTCAGAGGAATAAACATAAGAATACTCATAGACTTCTCAACAGAAAAGGTAGCCATCATGGCTGCAGGAAGCTCATCAATAAGGAAACCCAGCTGGATTAGGAAGCCATGGTGAAGCTTCCAACTGGAAAACCATGCCTCACTTGCAATGATCTATGCCAGGAAAGTGTGTGCCTCACATGCTGCCTCTCTATTCATGAGATTCACTTCTGTGGTAGATTGGATGAGTGTTCAACAGATAGTCACTCCCTCCCCAACCCCAACCTCCATAGAAGGAATGCATTTCTCCACCGCTTACCTTAAAATTGGCCCCAGGGCTTGCTTTGGCTAAGATATTAAGCAGACATCACACTAGCAAAGACTGGACATGAGCTTACACAGTTGGGTTTTCTGTCTTGCAGTCCTTTCTTTGACCATGAGAACAACATGCCCTGGCTAGCCCAACCCATAGCTCAGAGACTAGCACAGCTGAACCCACCCTAGATCAGCCAAACCTCAGCAGATGCATGAGCAAGAAATAAATCATTATCCTTGCATGTCACTGTATAGCCCTCTTTTCTTTAAAATCCATTCTGAAATACGTTTGCATGTTCTTTCTGTTGTCCAAATGTGTAGTCTAAAGCAAACCGCTTAACCACTCTGGGTCTTAGTTTTCCTCTTCTGTAAAATAGGACATCAGATTGAATCAGTGGGCTCCAATATTTTCACCACAGAGACCTCTTTTATTATTTTTCCACTCAAAGCACATTTAGAAAGGGTCTATCTTACACGAAAAAACTTTGTTAAATTATAATGGATTAATACAAATAAGAAAAATCAAATAAAAGCATATATAACTAGGAGTGAAATGGGCTCAAACCCATTGGGAGATGTTTAATTCTCATAGGCAAGAAAATATATAGTTCCCATGGGATCTTGTAAACTAATGAGTCCAAGGACCCTTCCAGACCACCTCCCAAGGATCTGTGTTGGGAATTCTCTCAGACATTTATGTCTACAAGTTCCATGCAGTCTAACTGGGTTTGGAGAGAGGTTCCTGCTTTCTCCAGAAGCAGAGAGAAGCTCTTAGCAGGAAGAAAGACGAATTTTCATCACCTCTCTCCGCCTCTTGGGATTCGGCTTATAGTCACTTTCCTAAAATGTTGTCCATTATCTATACTCTGGCCCTTCAACTCTCAGGCCAACCTCTTGTCCATGAATTTGAGTTTTCTTTGTTGTCATTAGTTTGGTTTTAAATTTTTGGCCTCCCACTCTTCCCTGCCCCTTACTTTCTGCCCAATATTTTGATCCACTGCCTCCATATAACAGCTGTCTCAGTGTGGGTCCCCTGAAGGCAGACCCTGAGACAAGAACTTGAATGCACATAGTTTATTTGGGAAGTGACCTGTGGAAGCACAAATGAGTACGTGGGGCATGAGGGAAGGGAGACAAACCAATAAAAGGTACATTGATGAGAGGGCTACCACGGAATATAATAGGATTCGGTACCACAGGGATATGCTGATGAACCATGCAGAAGGCATTTCAAAGTTGTCCGATTGAAGGATGGGGAACCTGGAGTATTTACCCAGTAAATCCCACCCCTCATGGAATAAGGGTTACTTCTGGAGGCATTCAATCACAGCACTGCAGAAAACTGTTAGGCAGAGGTGAGAAGAGGTGCAGAGGCTGTGATGAGAAGCAGTCAGGCTACCTGGGAACTGCCCAGCTCAGCTGGAGGTAGACTTCAAGATGAGCTACGCAAGGTGGTGTCAACAGCGCCTGCTGCAAAGTAATAATCACAACCAGCTGTTGACATATGCCAGATACTGTGCTATGCTCTTTACAGGCATCATGTTAGTGACCTTCTCACTCATGCTGTATACTAGGTATTACTGTTCTTCCCATTTCATAGATGAAGAAAGTAAGGCTTGGAGAGGTTATGCATCTTTCCCAGAGTCACCTAACTTGTAACTGACATAACCAGGACTTGGACCCAAGCCTGACTCCAGCCTTGTGAGTACCAGGCCATCCTGCTTCCTTTTGGCCATAAGTCTGAAGGCTCTGTCAGCTTTGACCTCTGACCTCTGGCACATCTCAGCTTCATTTAAAGCATCACCTACTCCCCTCTCAGTCCCACTATCCACCTTTGGTACTTTTGGCTCATAATGGGATGCTCCCCACTTTAATCCCAGAGCCATGGAGAATTGCAAGGACTGCTACCCACGGGCCCTGCTCTGATAGATGTACCCAGGCCTGCTATTGCTCACGGAGGCCTTGCAGATGTGTGCAATTAGAGGGCAGGGGAGGGCCCGCATCCGAAAACATAATTCTGCAAAGGATGCCACAAGGGCTTTGTCAAGAATACCAGCCTCGTGTGATCGGTGCCCGGGGAACAGGGAGGGCAACCATCATGTCTCCTGGGACAACACTAAACCCTCCTCTGACTGCATTTAAGAAGAGGTTTGCAGGAAGAACAAAGAGTTAGCGGGCTCGATGACCCGCACAATCCTGGCTTGGTTGGTTTGGGTAATTCCAGGACAGACAATGATTAAACTGCTTATGGTTTTGGCTTTGAACCCACAGAGCTCAAGGCAAAAGGAGAATGATCTAAGAGCCAGGCCCGTGTGGAACTTTCAAAAGTGGATCTGAAGGCTGTGGCAAAGCCCACCCATCCCCAAAGCCATCAGTCCTCACTGTCCCGGGGTGCCTTATGCCTCAGTGACACTGTGGGAGCAGGGACTCAGGAGTCAGAGAGACCTGGGTTCAAGTCCCACTCCTGTCATCAATTCGATGATTTCCTAAGGTCTCCATAACAAAGTACCCGAAATTGCATGGCTTGAAAGAACAGACATCTATTCCCTCACAGTCCTGGCGTACACAAACTCAAAATCAAGGTGTCAGTAGGGCTCCACTCCTTCCAAAGGCTCTGGGGAGGAATCCTTCCTTGCCTCTTCCAGTTTCCAGTGTTGCCAGCAATCCTGGGCATTCCTTGACTTGCAGCGGATGAACTCTAAATTCTGCCTCCACCTTCATGTGCCTATCTTGTCTCCATGTCCAAATCTCCCTTTTCTTATAAGGACACCAGTCATTGGATTACAGCCCACCCAAAGTCAGTATGACCTCATCCCAACTTAATTCCATCTGCTAACACCCTATTTCCACACAAAAGCACATTCACAGATTCCAGGAGATTAGGACTTGAACATATCTTTTGGGAAGACACAATTTCACCCACAAGTGACTTGCCCTAGTTCTCGTAACTTCTATAGACGAAGGCTATTTAAACTGTGTTCGAAGGACCAATGCTGGTCTGCTTAGAAACTTTTATAGCAATTTGATTTGGTTGGGATGTCCAATGTTCCCCCCAAAATCTATATTATTTTAAATTTTGAAGTCATGATGGCGAGATCTACAGCCCTATTATGCATACCTAAATTCTAAATTCTCAGCTCTCACTGCTGCCAAGCCGCTGGTGAGTTTGATGTACAGTACCGGGGCTGGTGTTTGCTGTTCAATGAGATGAGTCCACTGAATGTGTTAACACAGAGCTCTGTGGGGGGCACACACACACACACACACACACACACACACACACACACACACTGTGTCTTCTCCTACTATAGCTGACCCTGGTCTAAGCTGAACTTTATCCTGAGCGCCTCTCCCCCTTTTGCGCTGGGAAGCCTCACAGTCATGTCCTTTGCCTCCTCAACCAGCAATAATCCTTCAGAGTTCTGCACCCTGGTCATCATCTTACCTGTGGAAAATAATTCAGTCTGGCCAGGGACCTTCACCATCAAGAAACGTTAGTGACTAGTTCTTTAGTGAGAGGGCTATGACTACTTCTTATGATAGATTTTACGCTCCAAATTTGGCAACAAGAAGTATCCCATTGATGAACAGAAATTAAACAGCTCTTCAAAGAGAAAGCTGCTTCCTGTACCATCATCCCATTTTAATTACACAATAACTCAGATAATAACTTAACACATGTTCATGTGATGGTCAGAGAAAGACCCCTCCTCACTGCCCACCTCATGAAACACAGGAAGGAATAACAACCTCAGTGAAGAAGGAGATGACCTAACAGCTAGAAGGTTGGCTGGCCACCACCCAGGTGCCAAAACAGACGGAACTCAGTGGGTCAGTGCAAGACAGTTCCTTAATCACAGCACAGCAAACAACAAACGTGTCATTTCCCCTGAGCCAAGTCCCAGTGGGTGATGTACTGAGCCCAAGTGGGGGCTATGCCTGCTGTGTGCTGTACCGCAGCAGAGAGACCCAGGACCAAGGGC
Organism: Rhinolophus sinicus; assembly: GCF_036562045.2. Lineage (NCBI taxonomy): Eukaryota > Metazoa > Chordata > Mammalia > Chiroptera > Rhinolophidae > Rhinolophus > Rhinolophus sinicus. The sequence goes on from NC_133760.1 coordinate 19,261,034, forward strand.
TCAGCACCCTTTATAACAAGCAATAATCAAAGTGAGGTCACCTTGATCTTCTCAACTATCTACAGAAATGGCTCCGTATCAGTGGATGATGCCAGGACAGGTGAGCATCTTGGCCTAATGCTCAATAAGGATACTCAGTGAGCCTGGTGGACTGGTCCTTCCAACAGAGCCACCCCACAGCTTAAGGAATAAAATTTGACATCTACAACTGCAGCTCCCTGGATGGGCCTCTCTCTTGAATTATACTAAATAGTCTCATGCCTGCCTTTAGACTTTTACTACGTTAATATGTATTAATGTCTATTCATAATATATAGTTGAGTTTGACATGACTCTCAACTTCATATAAATAGTATCACACTGAGTGTCTCCTTCTGCTTTGGTTCTTTTCACTCAACACTACGTTATGGAAACTCACCTGTGTTGATGGGTGCAGCTAAAATTCATTCACTCTTTCCTGCTATGTAATATCCTACTATGTGAATATATGACGCTTTACTTTTCCTTCTGTGAGGGGCACATAGGTTGTGACCCTTTGTTTGCTACTACGAATCGTCCTACTAGAAACATCCTTGAACTAGTTTCTTTGTACACATTTGGGGGACTTTGTCTCGGAAGCGGTTCTCAAAGTGGAGTCCTCAAACCAGCCGCAGCAGCTTCACCTGACATCTTATTAGAAATGCAAATTCTTTGCTCCCCATCTCTCCACCAAGATCCACTCAATCAGCACAGGAATGAACGGGAGCAAGTGGAGGAAGGGTGAGTGGATGAACCACCTCAGGCCACAAGAATCTCCTAAGTGAGCAGCGGGAAAAAGACATCAACAGAACATCACAAAGACAGATAACCCAACTGAAAAAGGGGCAAATGATCTGAGTAGACATGTCTTCAGAAAAGATATACAAATAGCCAAGAAGCACATAAAAAGATGCTCAGTATTATTACTCACTAGGGCAAAGCAAATCAAAACCACAATGAGGGAACACTTGATACCCACTAGAATGGCCATAATCAAAAAGACAGATAATAACAAGTATTGGAGGAGATGGGGAGAAACGGGAACCCTCACATACTCCTGATGAGAATGTAATGTTACCCTATCACCCAGCAATTCTACTCTTAAGCATACACACCCAAGAGAAATGAAAACATGTTCACACAAACTCTTGTTCACAAATGTTCATAAGCAGCCTTATTTATAATAGCCACAAGATGGAAACAACCCAACTGTCCATTAACAGCTGAATGGATAAACCAAATGGGGTCTATGCACACAATAGAATATTATTCAGTCATAAAAAGGAATGACGTTCTGACACAAGCTACAATGTAGGTGAACCTTGAAGAAGTCATCTGCATGAAATAAGCCTACCACAAAAGATGACAGGGTGTATGATTCCATTATATGAAATGTTCAGAATAGCAAATCCATGGAGACAGAAAATAGATCAGTGGTTACCCAGGAAAGGGAGGAAAGGGGAAGGGGGAGTGACAGTTAACGGGTATGGAGTTTCTTTTTGAGGTGATGAAAATATTCTAAAATTAATTGTGGTGATGGCTGCAGAATTTTGTGAATATGCTAAAAACCATGGAAGTATACACTTTAATTGAATGAACTATATGATATGTGAATTGATACCTTAATAAAGGACACACAGGGCAATCACATTGGAAATGTTCATGAACCCTTCTCTGTTTTTGAGCAGCCTAGAGAAAAAGTACGGGACACAATCCCTGAGTCAGACACACCTGGGTCCGAAGCCCCTCCACCATGGATGAGTCATATCAACCTAGATGAGTATCTGCTTCTCCACTCTTTACTTTTCCTCCTTTGCAAAATAAGAGCTAACAATGCCTAGCTCCAACGGCTGCTGGGAGGGTGAATGACATCAAGTGTGGGCGCTGACCACAGGGCTTTAGCACATGCTGGGGCTGCCTCAGTGTCATCAGATAACTCCTGATATTACCAGTCACGGGCAAGGACCACTCAGGACCCAGCAAAAGCTGCACCCAGGGGGTTATCACCTGTAAAGTCCAGAGTTGGGATGGAGGGAGTGTCAAACCCTGGCCATAAGGTGTTTATGAGCTTGAAAGAAGTTCCAGTCCCTAGGAACATGTTTGTTCCTGGCACAGAGATTGACAACACTCCTCAAATCAGACAGAGTGAGAGAGATCCTTCTATGCTCAAGGACAACCATGGAGAAAAATGACAAAAGACAGGGGCCATTTCCCTCCAACTTCAAAAGGCCAAATCTGAGACGGGCCTGGTGTTACCAGGGTCTCTCACCCAACCCCCACCTCAGCTTAGAGAAAAAAAAAAAAAAAGCCTTGGACAGGATCCATCTTTAACTCACTTGCTGTGTCTGAGGCCCAGACACACGCTGTTTAGACAGCCTGTTTCGGTGGGTGGTCAGGCCGGGAGACCCGCGTGCAGAGTTTATAGAAGGTCCTGGCACAAATGAACTGTTGACGACCAATTGGAAGGGCTCAGTGAAATCACAACATGTAAAATATGAAAAGGGGGCCCTTTGCCATGTGGGGGGGTGGGGGTGGGGAGAAAAAAGGAAAGAAAGCCCCATTTGGAAAGAATTCAAGCAACCACAATAAGGCCACGCACAGAAGTCTCGCCGTCAGACACATGCACCCTCTGCAAAAATCGGCCCCACTTCCCTCCCCACCAACACACACGGCCTGTTTTTTTTGTGTGCGTGTTTTTTTTTTAAGTTTCATAGATTTAAATAGTTTTTCTGCATCAAATACAAGAAACAGACCGACATTTTCTCATCCCCTGTTATGTGGAAGGCTAATATTTGGCCTTTTACGCTCCATTGGAGACCATTTCTGGGAGAACAGGCCCTTTTCCAGGTTGGTGGCCTGCCCGCCCGAGGGGCCACCCGCACCCACCTTGACGACCAGGGCAGGTCTGATTGGGGAGGGGTCGCCCTTCTGCTGGTTTGGGCACAAAGGGGTTGGTTAGGGGATAGTGGAGCTGGTTTACCCAGCCCATCAAACTGAAAAAGTCATCCTGCAGCATCAGCATTGTTGGAAAGATGTGGGAAGGTCCTCTTTGTGGACACCAGGGCCCAGCAACAGTTAAGGCCATGAGAGTCAGTGAAGAGTACATTATAGAATTTGCCCACAGTAGCTTCAGCGTCCTTTTGTTTTCAGAAATAGAGCATTACAATGGATCGGAAGACTCCGGGGCTACCTCCCCAGAGTCCCACTAACGTGTCATTGCCAGGAGTTCTTTCGGGTTTTTTTCTTCTTCGCATGCATCCAAGAATAAGCCGTAGCTTTATTTTGTATTTTACGGAAGGGTTTAAAAGCGTCATATTGGCACTTCCTTTTAAAATTTAGTTTGCTCTCAAAATCTGTGTGCAGAGTTTGTGGATGTGGACACGAAGCGTTGTGTGGAGGAAATGTCCGCATTCCCTGCAATGACCAGGGTACATGCCCACGCATTCTCCCGCAAGGCAGGGGGTGGCCCGTTGTGACTGTAGATTCGTGCTGTGAACATTCTCCCAGGCACACCCATATATATAAAACGTGCATGTGCAACAATTTCTCCAGGATGGAAAGTGCATCACGGGCCTATTTGTCTTCAGTTTTACTAGCTGTTGCCAAACTGCCGTGTAAGGAGAGTGCTCTGAAGTCCATTGTTGTCACATAAACATACTTCCCGTTGCTCAATATCCTGATGAAATTAGGTGTTGTTGTCACACTTCTAAGTTTTGTCAATACAATGAGTCTGAAAAGTTATCTGATTGTTGTTTAAATTATCATTTTCCCAGTTAGGGATGAGAACACATACCGTTTCAGTGATACATTAACATTTGTTTTCATCTTCTGTGAATTGCCTGTTCATATCCTTGCATACTTTTCTGTTAGGTTGTCTTCTACCATTTATTGATTTGTTTAAAAATATTTTACAAACTTGGATAATTACACTACTGACAAACCTGAGTGCCTAAGGTGCTTTCAGCGCTATCCTAAGCACATTTGCAACAGTCATCTGCTATACAACCCTAGTAATTTACAGATAAGAAAATAGGGGGAAGACGGCTGGCGTGAGTGAGTGCATACAAGTGCTGTGATGTAACTCAAGGGCAGGAAGGAGGCTGGCCGAGGTCATTTCAGATGCTAACATCTTCCAGTCTGTGGTGTCCCCCCTGCCCATTTGGTTTATGGTGTATTTGTTAAGGACAAGAGGATTTGGGGTTTTAATTTTAATATAGTCGGATTTACCAACCTCTTTTAAGGTCTGTGATTATTCGTGTGTTGTTTAAGAAAGCTGTCCTGCCTCCAATGCCAGGAAGATATTCTCCTATAATTTCCTCTTGCAGTTTTAATTTTGACACGCATCTAATTTTATTTCCATAGACATCTAATTTTATTTTATTTTATTGTATTTTGTTTTGTTTATTAGATAAACATCTACCCGGACTGTGGCACTGCACTAATCAATTATGGGTTGATCGGTGCAGCTGTCTGACAGACTGAAACTCCACATAGGCGCGCACGGGGTGGTGTGGGAGCTGCAGAAACAGTCATTAGAGGGTGTTTGGGTCACAAAAACATTGAGAACCCTTGATCTGCAACCAAAGTTTATTGCCTTTGAGATTACTTGGAGGAGAGAAGGTGACAACTGCACAAAATTCTTTAGGTCTCCTTTGGCCCTATGTAGAGACTAATCTGATACCCCACTTGGTGCCCGCCCCATCTCTGCAGGATGCCCCGGTTAAAATGCTCGCAGGCACACAGCTCCGCTGGGAAACCAGTCTTTGCTGAGTCCTGCTGTGTTACTTTCATTTAATCCCCTCATCTCTGCGTGTCTTTGAAGTTTGTAGTATCTACATTTACAGATGCTGCTTTTACAGATGAGACCCTGGGGCTCAGGAGATGACAAGCCAGGATTCATAGGTGAAGTGGATTCCAACACAAGGGCTCATTCTTGGTCCCAGAATTTACCAACGAGTGCGCTGTCTGCTCTGGTGGCATGCCAAATGATTGAAGAGGTACACAGAGAGCACCTGTTTGTTTCCTCGCCACCTCCCCCCGTCCCGCCCCAGCAGTTGGTACCCACTCCCTGTGTTCCTTACATCCTGTAGGCCAGGTAGGATCTTTCCCACGGAACATATGTCCCATACTATACCTGGCGCAGCATCTACACAGAGGAGCAGTTTGTTGAATGCACCCACGGGGGAGTGGAGGTGAGAGGTAGGGGAAGTTTCCCCAGCTCTCTTAGTCACAGTGAGTTAGAGACTTGAGGCTTGGCCCTCTTCCCCACAGACCCACCTGGGAGAGAACTTGCTACCCCTGCACCTTCCAGACCCGTTTCCCGCCTACAGACCCCTGCTGCTCTGGGATAGAAGCAAGGACATCTGTCTCATCACCTGTCACAGGAGGTGGTGAGACATGAGACTCTGCCAGGACACTGCCAGCTCTGAAGGACACTGCCTGCTCATCTTGCCGCCCCCGTATGACCGAGGAGCGCCAGTTCCAGGGTCCAAGGTCACATCCCGGCTGCATGACTTCTTGATTTTGAGTCTCACTTCCCTCCTTTGCAAAATGAGGATAATAAAGCACCAGCTCCTGGAGGCTTAGGTGAGTTATGCAGGCACGGCATCTCGTGCCTATTTAATGCTGGCTTTATTATTGCCATTTAGTCACCAAAAGACACTCTTAGCCTCAGCCTGGCCAGTAGCTCTCTAAATCAGAGTGGAGGAGGAGAGGGGACAGAAAGGAAGAAGCTGTTTTGAAGCCTGTGAGAAAGTGGCTCTAGGATCTCCAGTCTTCATTTCAAATGCCGATTGTAAGTACTCATAGGGGCTGGCAAGGAAAAATATGAACCCCCAAGAGGGTCATGACCTCAGAATATGTTTTTAAATACGCAGAGGAAATTCCCAATTTGATGCTGCTGGGTGGGTAATGTTCTTTTTTCCCTCCTCACCAAAATCTGGTGCATGACCTTCAGCCAAAAAACAATGGTACCTTGATACTCTGCTTTTAACATTAGGAAAGGGTCCCAACTGGTATTGGTTGTTATGGATGAGATGGTCGCCATGTGAATGTGGTCCTGCCACTATAAATCAAGCCAGATGCACCTTTTGTTTAGAGAAGAACTACAGAGCCGGCTTAGGGGAGAGAAAGATGGGGGGGGGGGGAGACAGAGGAGGGAGAATGAGAGGCAGAGGGAGAGGGAGAGAGAGAAAAGAGAGGAAAAGGGAGAGGGAGTAGCTAAGCATATCGCTAATTTCCAACTTTAAAGAGTGCTGCGCTTTTTTTCCTATCAAAAACATATGCCAGGTTAAGTGTCTAACTTATGAACAAAGTATAACCTGGGCCACCAGGCCTGGTGGTTGGTTTCCTAGACAACAAATCTGTCCTGACCACACTGTAGCTAAGCTGGTCACTTAATCAGGTCCCCACATTATTTGTGCTGCTTTCATCAACAAAACTTTTTTTTTTTTATTTCAATCATTTTTATGGAAATTTTTTTCCAAAATGACTTGCACATTTCTCAGAGGGTTTGAGACATATTTTGAATTTCTCCGGATGCCTCAGACCACAGCTGTAAGTGTGGATCAGTAAGGCTGGCTTCCGGGGCTGCGCGCGCACTTTCTTGGAGGCTCCCTGGTTCATTTCACCAGGAGCACCCATCATGCACCCCAGCTGCCATGCGGGATTCTTAGGGAAACGAAACAGGCAAGATCCCTGCCCACAGGACACTGACATTCTCAAAGAGAAAGCCAGCAAGAAACAAGCACTAGCAAATCCGGTGCTAGTGCTGTTAGAAGCAGGTCTGTGCTACTGAGACAAGACAGATGGCGAGATCAGCCATGTTGCTGAGAGTTTCAGGGTATTTGCCTCCATACCAAATTGTCCCCATCTGCTATTCCCTTGATGACCATATTGATTATTTTTGATAATATTTTTTTCTCCTGCTGTTGTCATCCTTGAGTGGGAATGCCTGAGTAACCCAAATAAATGGCATCGAGTCCGGTCTACTGAAGTTCTCCCACTCACCCACGGGTCCTCACCCAAGGCTGTTGCCCTACTTCGCACACCAGGAGAATGCATTTGTTTACCTGATTGTCGATGTCTGTGCATCTTAGCAGCTGAAAGGTAAGAGGACTGCCAGAGGTGGGAATGGAGTCAGCAGTAAAAGGAGGAAGTTGGGCTTTTAACCTGGTGTGATGGCTCTGAAGCTTTTTAAATTTGCTTTTAGATACCTGGCTGAATTCTGGAGGAGGAGGTCCTGGCTCTTAGGGTGTGGCTCTAGTTCTGCTATATTCGGATTTATAGATGGGTTTTGCTGGATTCACCGAGAACCTTACTAGATGAATGGCGGTGGTAGAAGAATGCTGCTATGGTAAAAATAACATGGTCTCTGCAAATCTGTCCTGTCCTACTTGAACCACTGGCTGCCCAGGCCTCACCCCAAGGGGACAGGGCAGCACTGTGACCACAATCCTGAGGCCCCACTGTGTACTGGCCACTTTAGCTGGTCATCCCACTACAACTCTGAGGACCAATTTGTACTCTCTAGGGGAGCCCCTTGCCCCATGCCTGGAGCAAGGCAGCCTGGGCAGGGAGGCCAATCTGGGCTCCAGACCTCAGTCACGGTGTGACCTAGGGCAAGCGACGTCAGCTCTGTGTCCCCATCTCTAAATTGGGGATAAAAACAGCCTTTGCTTCAGAGGAACACTGAAAGAGGTGAATGAGTCAATCCACGTAAAAGACTGAAAACAGTGCTGGGGACATCATAAGTACCCAATAATTGTTACCTATCATTCTTACGATGAGCAGTCAGTTTGGGAGATGTTGTGAATTGGGCACTGAAAGTCCTGGCGTGCCTGCAGCTGACAATGCAGCACAATTCCTGGCACATATCAAGAAATAGCTCCACAGTGAACTGTTCTTTCATGGGTCTCACACTTTGCCGCACATTAGAATCAACACTGACCTTTAAAACTCCTGATGTCCCAGCCAAATAGACACCAATTAACCAGAACCTCAGGGCTGGGATCCAGACAGCAGGAGACGGTAAAGCTCGCAAATTATTTCAATGTGCAGCCAAACTGAGGACCCCGTGTTAAACTAGACCAGAGGTTCTGAGCGTGGGGCCCCCAGGCCCACAGCATCAGCCTCATGTGGCAGCTGGCTAGAAATGCAGATTTTTGGGCCCGGGACCCCCTGACTCGGAAACCCTCGGGGTGGTTTCACAGCGCTTGTGATGAAACACAACACGGCGGTGATGAGAACCTGATCATTTCTCCCACCACGTAAGGACAGGAAGAGCAAAGTGAGGTTCCTGCAGGGCGTGGGCCGCACAGCCCCTGAGAGTCCAGCTTGCTGTGGGAGAGTGGGCGGAGTGTACCTCCTACCCTGAACTATCTCTATTCCTCCCCCCAATTCCACACACCCTCACCTCCACCTCCCTCCCAATCTCCGCTGCCTCTTTACACAGCTCACCAGGAAGCAGAGCGTATCGCAGCCATTTTTCTCCTGTCTCGGCTCTGCCATGTGGATGATAAAGGCAGCCCTCTGGTTGTGGAGACTCCCAGCTAATTAGATCCAGATGCAGCCTAATTAGTCAGTCGGCAGGAGGGCCTGGGCCTGTCCTGGGCCTGGCCACACTTGAGCACTCCTGATGGCCCAGGAGGAGCATGTCTGTGAGGGAAGGAGGGCACAGGGCGTGGGTGCGCCTTAAGCCTCCCTGTCCCACAGGCTCTGACAATGACTTGTGTGTGGAAGCCACCAAGAGGGAGGGGACAGGAGCACCTGCTGAGTATGAAGGGACATAGCTTAAAACAACTGTGTGCTAGAGCTGTCACAGGAGCAGTGTGAGGGCCTGTGGGGGCCTCAGACAGGGATACCGCCTTTCCACTCCACGGGGGAGGGACTTCTCCCATCAGCCCTTTCTCTTAGCCCATCAACTCAACTGTCTCTGAAACCTCCCAAAGGGGACTGACTGTCCCACAGGCTCTTGGGCCCAGCGGGGTTCTCTGGAAGCCATTAGGCAGAGAGGACCCTCCATGGACCTTACGGCAATACGCAGGACTCTGAAAGGCATGTTCCCTCCCCCAGGGCTTGTTCTGGAATGAGAAAGCATGTGTTTTCCTCTGCTCCTTAGAACCTTCTAGATCTGTAGTTCTCAAACTATACTGCTGTCAGAATTACCTGAAGAGCATGTTAATGGGCAGATTGCTGGGGCTCCAGCCCCCAGTGTTTCTGATTCCGGAGGTCTGGGCTGTGGCCCAAGAATCTACGTTTCTAGGACATTCCCAGGTAATGCTGATGCTGTTGGTCCAGCGACCGCCCTCTGAGAACCTCTGTTCTAGATTAACACAGGGTCCTCAACTTGGCCGCACACAGAAATCATCTGAGAAGTCTGCAGTGTTCCACAACCTTCCACCCTCCATCCTGGAAAATAGGGAAGGGTGGCCTTTGGGGTGGCATATAGGACAGAGTCCCAGAGAGCAGTTTCCAGGCTCTCGACAGATGGCCATCAGCTGTAACCAGTTAGCCATTAGCCACTAATATAACTGCCATGGCTATGCTAGCAAGCGCAGATTGCAGCTAGCAAGTGCAGTCAGCAAGTGCGGATTGCATATTGCGGGTGGTGTGGATCGTGTAGATCCTACTTCCTGTGTCTCTCCCGGCTGCCAGCGAGACTGGGGTGCAGGAAAATCCCTCGTTGGGGGTACTGGCAGATGTTTGCTTTTGTGTCTCGACCAGCAGCCATGGAGAATATAGTGGTATGACTCCCCTATCTACAGCTCTGTTGTTACTTTTTGGCCTCACCATATCCTGCGTTCTTGTGCGGGGAGCAGGAACAGAGTCCCTGCATGATAAGGCCTTACTCGTCATTTCTTCCCCTAAGTGGGGAGATAAGCAGCACTAAGGACAGAAGAAAATCAAGCAGTCAGGAGGTTCCTGTGAGACCCCAGGGACTTGCTGGGGCTCATGACTGTCTCACTCTGAGTGGCCTCATCAATCCCATTTTTCAGATGAGGAAACTGCGGCTTATAAAGCTCAAGGACTCACTTGGGGTCAGTCCTAGTCAAGCATGCCTGATTCCAAATTGGTGCTGTTTCCATGAAGTCCTGTGGCCTCGTTAGGGGCTCTGTGGCCTTGGCTTTGTCCCACCTTGCCTTGGTGTTGGGAGAGTGTCTTCCAGAGGGAACATCCGGTGAAGCAATGTTGTGCTGAGGCATAACTGGAAAACCCAGAATGAACCCCGGCCCAGCACTGGAGAGGGTCACTTCTTGTTCTCAGAGAGTCCAAGATGGGTGATCCCAACTGGTCTGGTGGCCCTTACCCAAACTGTGATCCTTGTGGCTCTGCCTCTCCAAACGTTGGCTTCAGAGGTCAACATGTGCATCTCAGGCAGGGTGACGGGAGGGCAAAGAGTGTGGAAGGTGGTGGGAGGTGAGGCCTGGAAGTGACACCCATCACTTCTGCTCACATTCCATTGGTAGAACTGATGGCCTCCCCTACAGTAAGGCTCGCTGGGAAATGTGGTCTATCTGGGAGTCCAAGAAAAAAAGAAAACTGGTTAGGATAAGCTAGCTGGTCTCCACCATATCTGGTAAGACTAAAAAACATAATGTCAGCTGGATTCCACTCCTAAGTATATTTACCCAACAGAAATGAAAACATTTCCGCAACAGACTTGTCACAAAATGTTCACAACAGCCTTATTCCTAAGAGCCCCAAACTAGAAACAACCCAATATCCACCTACAGGTGAAAAGATGAACAAACGGAGGTCAGTCCACACAGTGGACTACTACTCAGCAATCAAAATGCAGGAAGGACTGATACACACCACACAAGGATGAATCTCAAAAACGTCACACTGAGTAAAAGAAACCAGAAACAAATGAGCACATTCACATGATTCCATTATATGAAATTCTAGACTGGACAAAACCACTTTCGAGTGACAGAAAGCAGATTGTGGTTGCCTGAGGGGAGGGTGGGGTGAGGGGTGGACTGCAGAGCGGAGGGGAATTTCTAGGAGGATGGAAACCCTCTGCGCCTTCATGGGCAGGGGGTATATGGGTGTATCCATTCATCAAAATTCATCCATCTGCCCGCTTAAAATGGGTGCATTGTCTTGTAGGTAAATTATTCCTCAATAAAACTGATCTACAAAGAAAAATATATGTATATATGTGTACCGAGCTACCTGGCTTCATGGATAGCTGTCCGTGTTTTCCACCCCACACCGCGTGAAGCTTCCTGGGGAACCCTCTCATCCCCCGTGGCCAGCACCACGCCTCATATTTCACAGCTCACTCAGCAAATCCTTGTGGAATTAGATGAAAATGATGCAAACTCTCTCAGATAGAGGTAACCAAAGGAGCCCTTTCAAATCAGCCAGAGCTGGTGGGGGCGTTCCAGAGCCTGTACATTTCCCAGATGTATCTGAAATGACATGAGGGTGGGGGCTTGCTGCTGTCTTATAGGACTGCTGGCCCCAAACCTGTTCCTTTCAACCAGCTGGAACCCCCACCCCCAGGTCTCCAGTCCAGGCCAAGGGCATTTCAGCTCCGCCCACATCCTTTCCCTCCAGGTACCCTGGTCTTGGACTTCTGCTCTTTCTCATGTGCCTCCTGACTTTTGGACTCATTTCCCTTATTTTCCCCTTTAACCTTGACACCCACACTCAGTTTCCTCTTTTTTTCTTATTAGTTTCCAATTTTCACAATAAATATAATACCTTCTGAGTGCCCACAATGCTCCAGGCACTTTTCTCAATGCGTTAGATACATTAACACACTTAATCTTTACAACTGCCTCCTAAATTCCCTGCCACAGATGGGAAATCTGAGGCATGGAGAAGTGGCAGTTTCAGGGTTTGAACCCAGGTTGGCTGGCCTCAGGGACTGGACACAGACCTAATGACCAGTCCACTATAATCCCTTAGAGAACATTTAACCCACAGTATCTCAATACTCACAAAAAGCCTGTGATGTATATTCCATCACCATCCCCACATTACTTAGGAGGAAGCTGTGCCACATGGAGGTGAAGAGGTACCCAAGGTAGCATCGCTAGGAAGACAAGGAGATGAGATTTGAACCTGTGACTGCAAAGCCCCTGCCCGTATCCTTGGGTTTTCCCTAAGGAGAGGGACTCTGTCTCCCAGGCTCTTCTCGCTCCCAGCCCCTCTGGTACAACCATGGCAGGGCCCAGACCCTAACAGCCACCCACCTGGCATATTGGAGGACCAGCAAGCCGTGTGGCTGGAGCAGAGAGAGCGACGGTGAGATATTTAGAAAAGGGGTCTGGGTATAATGGGCAGGGTAGGTGGGAGCTAGTCACACAGGGATATGAACATCTTAGTAAGCTCATTGGCTTTACTTCAGGTGAGTCAGGAAATACTCAGAATTTGTGTCAAGGATCAAGGTGTTCTGACTTTTCATCTGAGCTCTCTGGCCAATGCTAGGAAGAAGCCCTAGGGGACACGGGCAGAAGCAGGGAGACCAGTTAGCAGATATTTGGGTGGGGAATGAGGGACACTCAGTACACACGAGGTAACGGGGGTAGTGAGAGAGGAGACTGCATCTGGATATATCAGAAGACAGAGCCACAACAGATTGAAGGCATGTGAGGGAGAACGACATTAGCATGGGCCACTGAGAGGAGAGTCAGCATTTATACTTTCTTTGCTATCCAGCTGTGAATGAAACAGTTAAGTCCCTTGCCTTAAAGACTGTACAGTCCAGTGAGGGAGGAACTCTTTTAAGAAATAAAAACAGGAATGAGGAATGTAGGTAAATTATAAGTGTTATAAAAAGCAAAGGGGGAAAAAATGCATTTCCAAAAAATGTTAGCTCTTGGTGGGCAGAGATGCTTTGTTACTCTCCACCTAGTGATATAGCACTGAGCGATCAATAAATATGTGCTGTAAAACAAATGAAAAAGGACAGAGAAGATCACAATTATTGAGCTCTTTGTGTATGGCAGGTACCCAGCAAAGTGCCTTTTGTATGCAACATCTAAGATAATCTTCACAACAATCTTTTAGGTAAGTGCTTGTAGTATCCACATTTTACTCATCAGAAAATGCAGTCCCAAACAGGCTAAAGATTTACTTGAGCTCAGCAAATTAGTAGTATGATAGAGATGGGATTTGAACCCAGGCATTCCGGCTTCAAAGACCCTGCTCTTAATAGTCACATGATGCTGCCTCCAGTTAACCTTCCATCCATCCATCCATCCATCCATCCATCCATCCATCCATCCACTCAATCATTCTTCCAGTCAGCCATCCATCTACTCAGCCATCCATCTACCCATCCATCCACTCAACCATCCAGCCATCAGTCCTCTCATCCATCCCTCCACCCAAACATTTAGCCATCCATCCATATCCATCCATCCAACTGCTGAGTCATTCAACCAAACGTCTACTCAACCAACCATCCATCATCAATCCAAACAAAGAGCACTTATTGAGCACCAACTGTATGCCAGGCACTGGAGCTGTGGTAATGAACACACCATGCATCCTCCTCATCCTCTTGGAAATTTCAGTCTACAAGAAGAGACTGACGTGAAAGTTGAACCTTGGAGGATGAGTGGGAATGAGCCAAGGAGTGTAAACAAAGACACATCTGTTGGTTAGTGGAATTGGCTCCACCTGGAATGAACTGTCCTTGCACATGGAAGCCAGAGCTTGGCCTGAAGTGGCTGAGAATTTGCTCAAAAGTTCTGCCGTGACAGTGCTGACCCAGGAATAAAATTGTGAAATCATGCAGCTTGTCCATAAATTTCTCTCTCTGTTTGGAAACTTCCAGCACCCAAACCAGGGACTCTCACGCTATCCTCTGAATGCCAGAGCCTCCCACTCAGACTTCCTGAGTTCCAGAATTCTCTCTCCCTTAGAGCTTACTTGTCCCCTGCTCCAGGACCTCAAGTCCCTGTCTGTGCTGTGTGACAATGGGTGTTGATGATATAATCAGATAAACCCAATCCCTGTTAATATGCTAACGATGATCAGCCCATCCGAGTAGCAGAAAGTTAGGACACAAGACAAGCCCTGTTCTTCAGAAAGTCTTGAGGGAGATGTATCAAATGGTCACATTTCAGGCGCTGTACTGGATAGCCTTTTTTGTGTGACATCCAACCTCCATTACTCCTGCTTCACAGATCAGCCTTTTAGTTTCCTTTTGGGAACTGTTCCTTCCCCACTCTCACTCCACAAGATTCAGGTGTGAATGACACCACTCCCTATCTTTCTGGGTGGACACAGAACTCAGGCTCGGACAACCCAAATCCAGTGATTGGTTCAGAGATGTCACATGACCAGGCCAACAAGAGTCAACCCAAGGGTGTTGCTGGAACACCTGAGAATGAAGCATGCTCTTCACATTAACATCACTAAATTGGTAGGCTATAAGTCCAGAGTTGCCAGAGGCCAGGACCTGAAAACCTCCCTGAAAATGAAACCAACCTAGAGCAAAGCAGAACCAAGGGAAAGGAGAGGGGCAGACTCCTACCATGTTGTTCAAGCACCTCCTCAATCCAACCGTGCCTGAATCCTGGGATGGGAGTTCTTGTATTATATGAGTCATAAAGTCTTTCTTGCTTTTTATAACTTAAATGTAAAATGAGTCTCTGTCACTTAAAACTGAAAGAATCTCGACTACCATGACATAGGAGTCACAGAGGACCACACATAGAGTCAACCGTATAGGGAGACCATGTGCAGAATCAAGTCCTGACATCACTTCCTCCAGAAAGGTTACTTAACTCCATCTTCTCCTCTCCCAGGTAGATGCAAACCGCCTTTCCAGGGGGGTTTAAAGATGCTGCTTCTCATAGCTGTGTGGCCCTGGGCAAGGCAGTGCCCCTCGCTCAGGCTCCATTTCCTCATCTACAAAGGGTGAGTCAAAATAGCAGCAATAAAAGCACTGCACAGTTTCACTGGAGGACTCAGTGGACTCCTGTAGAGGGGTCTTCACAGAGCTCCCCTGCAACCCTGGATGTGCCAATGGGTGAAGGACTAGCCCCTGGGGCCTGATCCCCTCTGGTCACCGCAGTGACTATGCAGTTCTCTGTGGAGGTTTCACCAGCCCAGGGCCTTTCATTTTCTCAATGAAGTCATGAGTTTGTCATGATCGTGTTAAATGAGTGACATCAGGCAATGTGCTGTGCACAGGTCTTCCTCTCCCAAGGTCGAAGAGAGAAATGTGTGCCTGAAAGGGGCTGGTGGGGCAGGGTGGGCGAAGAGGTCTGGACCAACTGTATGCCAGGCACTGGAGCTGTGTGATATAACCAATGTTAAAGGTGAATTATTCCTGGGAGGTGGGATATCAGATGATTTTAATTTAATTCCTTATGCCTTTTTGTGTAGCATTTGACTAGCTTTCTGTCATGAAGATATATTCCTTCTCTAGTCAGACCAAAAATGAATTTTATTTTAAAGGAAAGAAGGAATTAAAAACAGAAGTAACATGGACTTCAGAGTTGGCAGGAGGGAAGACGTTGGCCCCTGATATAATAGAACCAAGGTGGAGGGGATTTTCCTCATGAGGAACACTAAATTGTTGGCGTTCCCATTGTCCTTTAGAATTTCACTCCATTGTACTTTATCTAACTTGGCAGTGAACATAAGGGTTTCTTGCTAACACTATAAAAAAAAGTAGGCTGCTAAATCCCAGTGTAGCCTAGGAGACAGAAATAGTCAAGGCCCTCCCAACTAAGATTATGAGTTTTCCACTGACAAATTCTTCTGATGTGGAAGGAAACATTTTACCTAAACCTAGATTGCAGACCCAGAGCCAGGAGCTCCAAAGCCTTCCACACTCCAATCAGACATCACTAATTGATCACCGCACTCCTCCCACCGAGCTCAGGCAGAGTTTCACCAGGGCTTTCCGTGAAGCCACCCCAGTAGATTGAGTTGGCCTAGCCCTAGGAGATGAGACCTGTATACCTCCCTAGGCCTCAGACTTGAGAAGCAAGTGCTCAGCTGGGATGAGGCTGGGAGCACCAGAGCCCAGAGCAAGTAGGCCTGTGTCAGGGATCAGGGCAGAGGCACTCAGACTGGAGCCTGCATCAGAATTACCTGGAGAGCTTCTAACAGCCATGTTCAGAGTTACCAATTCAGCAGGTCCCGGCGGGGCCTGAGAACCTGCATTTCTAACAAGTTCCCAGGAAATGCGGATGCTGCAGGCCTGGGACCCCACTTTGAGAATCACTGGATTAGAGCAAGAAAACATGAGAATTAGTTACTCAGTGATTGAGGTTGATTAGTGGCCGGTGGTTCTCAGTATTAACTGCATTCACATCAGCTGGGGAATCTACGAAATAATGAGATCTGATCCCTCACCACCCCCCCTGAGATTTTGATTTAGTTGGTTTGATGGGGGGTTATGTGAATATTTTTCTAAAAGCTCCTCAAGTGGTTCAAATATGCAGCTAGAGTTAAAAACCACTATGATAGACCTTTCTAAAGCATTAGATTTCTATTGCCTTTACCTCTTGTTCCTTGTATCTTTTCTTTCCTTTTTATTTATTAACTTGGTATAAATTAGTTATAATTGCTCATGGTTATAACTTCAGCTCCTAAGATAGAGCTGGGCATTGAATCATTACTTGTCGAATGACTCATTTCTCTGATGAGTGACATAGGCGTCCTAACATGGATGTAATAGGAACTACGGGTATACCTTGTTTTCTTGTGCTTCGCTTTATTGAGGTTCACAGGTATTGTGTTTTTTACAAATTGAAGGCAAGAGACCCTCCACCAGCAACAAGATCACAACTTGCTTTATTTTGATACTCACATTATCGTGGTGGCCTGGAACCAAACCTGCAATACCTCTAAGGCAGGGGTGTCCAAACTTTTTTCAATGTTTTTCACCAAGGGCCATATGCGGTAAAATACACAAACAGCCGGGCCACTCACTCGAGGTGAAGTACGTATTGCCTCACCTGATTTATTTAAATAAACTAAATATATTTTTTTAATTTGCTGCGGGCCAGTTAAAAACGGATTGTGGGCCGCAGTTGGCCCACGGGCTGCAGTTTGGACACCCCTGCTCTAAGGAATGCCTGTGCTGAATCTGGTGGGGACTACTGAAATTACAACTATAAAGTCTGAAGAAGGTATATTCAGTCTTACAAATCTAGAATATGCTGTTGGGTCCAAGAACAAGGTGGATGGATCAACCATACTGAAACTCTTATTATACCAAATGTAATGAAAGAGGAAGGAAGGAAGGAAGGAAGGAAGGAAGGAAGGAAGGAAGGAAGGAAGGAAGGAAGGAAGGAAGGAAAAAAAAGGGAAAGAGTTCATTCCAGAGCATCCCCAGCTGTGTTTCAAAGTTAAATCTAAAAAGATATATACATCCCTCTGTTCACTTAAGCACTATTTACAATAGCCAAGATATGGAAGCAACTTCAGTGTCCATTAATGGATGACAGGATAAAGAATGTGGTTCATATATGCAATGGAATATTACTCAGCCATAAAAAGTATGAAATCTTACCATGTGCAACAACATGGATGGACCTAAGTGATATTATGCTAAGTGAAATAAGTCAGACAGAGAAAGACAAATACCGTGTGATTTCACTCATATGTGGAATCTGCAAAACAAAATAAATGAACAAACAAAACAGAAACGAACTCATAGATACAAAGAATAAACTGATGTTGCCAGATGAGAGGGGGCTGGGGGAGGGACGAAAAATGTGAATGGATTAAGAACTACAAATTGCCAGTTATTAAAAACAGTCATGGGAATGTAAAGTACAACCTAGGGAATATAGTCAATAATATCGTACTAACTATGTATGGTCTCACATGGGTACTAGACTTATCAGGGTGATCACTTCATAAGTTACATAAATGTCTAATCACTATGTCGTATACCTGAAATTAATATAATATTGTGTGTCAACTTCAACTGAAAAGAAAAAAGTTTTTTAAGAGGGGAAAAGATGTAGCTAAATAAAAATTGAGATTTTTAAAAATGTAGATATCATACATGTACAGCCACAAGCCGATTGCTTGGTTGAAATGCCCTGCCCCTGCCCAATTCCGACATCCACCCCCTCATGCCTTTCTTCACCCACCTGACTGCCACTTTTTCTAACTTTGTACCAGTCCTATGATAACCATACTCTATGCCCTTGTGTAAACCTCCCCGCTCATTTATGTCGTGGGTATGACTTTGAACATCTCCCAGACAAGGAAAATGAGCTCCCCAACGTGACCGTTCGCAAAGCTGGGATTTGAACTGTGATGTCCAGTTTCTTATCAAACCAAAGGAAGCCAGCCCGGCCTCAGCACAGAGTCTGAGTTCCAGAAGCCAAAGCCCTTGGTTTGAGGGTAGAGCTTGGTCTGAAAGGCCCCTGCCAGGAAGTCGCCACAACATCATTCCTGGCCCCTGGGGGAAATGGGCCAGGGCAGGGGCTTCGGGGGACATGGATGGGAACGTGCTTCCAGCTGCAGGGGCATGAAAGCAGTAGGGCATGGCCTTGCAGAGCCAGAAAGCTGAGGTGACTGGATGTGGGACTCGGGCAGGAGAGATGCTGCTGTGCTGTCACTCTTTTTCTCACTTGCAGACTACCTGCATTCCAGGACTGCTGTGGGGACCAAAATCCAAAGGGCTGGAGGACAGAGCCAAGATCCCCTGGTGAGAGTATGTCCCTGCAGAGGAGGCAGGAGGAGGGAGCTGGCAAATCCCACAGCCCAGCCCCCAGGCCACACATGATTGCAGGGCTATTTTTAAAAAGATACCAATCTTTGCACAAGGGCCTGGGCACGGCAGGCCCCTCCTCCCATGGGGCATCTCCTCAGACCGGGGAGAAGGAGACTGCTCCATCCCAATCACAGTTTCTGGGATTGAGTCGTCTTTCTCTAAATAAGTAAATTAGCTCTAATACCCTTATTTGCTATCAACCTTATAAACCTAACACAAACCAGATGGACCTCGCTTCCCGAGCCCCCCACGCTGTACGGCCCAGCCTTCTCGGGTCTGCCTTTGGCTGACTGGCTTCCTTAGCCCCTGCACCCCTCCCTCCTTGTTCCCACGTAAACAGCCCCTCCAAAAGGAAAGCACGTTTGGATTGCTGCCCATGCAAGAGGTTTCCTGGGGTGCTCCCAGACCTTCCTCAGAAGAAAACTCAGGAGCTGAACAGAGATCACTCATTTTCAGGGTCAGCCCCAATGGCACCTTTTGTTCCTCCATCTTGTAACTTATTATTTTGTAATAAAAAAAAAAAAGCATTGATGATTTTTCTTCCTTATTGGCAGAAGTAATGTTTTCATTTCTGAAACATTAGAAAGGACAGAGACTTAAAAAGAAAATGTAAAATCACCTATAATCTCTCCGTAGAGATGGTTAGCATTCTGGGAACCACAATTCAGACTTTCATCTAGAGCAGAGGTCGGCAAACTTTTTCTGTAAAAGTTAAGATAGTTAATATTTGGGGCTTTGTGGCTCATACCACCTATTTTGCAATTACTGAATTCAGCTACTGTAGTGCGAAACAGCCATAGACAGTATGTCAAGGAAAGGATGGGCTATGTACCAATAAAACTTTATTTACAAAGAAAACAGGCATTGGGCCACAATTTGCCCTCAAGCCATAATTTGCTATCCCCTGGTCTAGAGCAGCACTGTACAATAAAATAAAGTTTGAGCCACATATCTAATATTTTCTGTTAGTCACATGAAAAAAAGTAAACAGAAGTAGGTGAAATGAGCATTCCTAATATATTTTATTTAACCTAACATACATAAAATATTTCACCATGAAACACAATATAAAAAATTATCAATGAGACGTATTACATTTGAGAGTTACCCAGTCTTCAAAATCCAGGTCTTATTTACACTTATAGCATATCTCAGTTCAGATTAGTCACATTTCAGACGTTTAATCCCATGTATGACTAGTGGCCACTGTATTTGGTGGTGTGACTCTCTACCCCACTTCACCTTCTACTTTTATCTTTTACAAGGTGGCATGCTCTACTCATTACATATGTGGCCAAGATCAATTAACCTTTCTGGGTTCTAGTTTCCTCCAGGCTGGGGCCCAGAGACATTAAGTGACTTACCCAAAGTCATTCAGCCAGAAAGGCCTAGAAGCCATTGGTAATAATGGGTACATGAAGCATTTAAAAATGTCATTTTTTGATCATCAAAAATCCAATTAGTTTGAAAATCAATAAATGTAATTTACCACGTAAATAGATTAAATAGAAAAAAATCATATGATAATCTTAGTAGATTCTAAAAAAGCACTTGACAAAATTCAACATCCATTCATGACCAAAAAGAAACCCTCAGAAAACTGGACAGGCATTTCCTTAACCTAATAAAGGAACCTACAAAAAAATCTACAGTTAACATCAGACTTAATGGTGAGAGACTGAATGCTATTCCTCACATTTTACTGGAAATTCCAGCCAGTGCAATAAGGCAAGAAAAAGAAATAAAGGACATACAGATTGGAAAGGAAGATATAAAACTCTCTTATTTGCAGTTTACATGATTATCTATTTAGAAAATCCAAAAGAATCTTAAAAAAAAAAAAAAAACCTATTAGAATAAATAAATGAGTTTAGCAAAGTCATAGGTCACAGGTCAAAATATATAAAGAACACTTAAAACTCAATAATTTGAGACATACCTCACGCTTTATCCAAAAAGTAACTCAAAATGAATCATTAAAGTAAATGTAAGATGTAAAACTATAAAGCAACTGGGGAAAAAACACATGATGAAATCTATATCTTCTGTGTTTGGCAATGAGCGTTTCAATATGTCACCAAAAGCACAATATAAAAGAACAAAATTAATAAATTTTGCTTTATCAAAATTAAAAATATTTACTTTGTGAAACACAATGTAAAGAGAATGAAAAGGCAAGCAACAGACTTGGAGGAAATACTTGAAATCATATATCTAATAAAAGGACTTGTGTGCAGAATATATAAAGAACTCTTAAAACTCAACAATAAAAAAAAACCCTATTTAAATATGGGCAAAAGATCTAAATAGACACTTCACCAAAGAAGACATATAGATGGCAAATAAGTATATGAAAAAATATTCAACATCATCTGTCTTAGGGAAATGAAAATTAAAACCACAATGAGATATTACTATATGCTTATTAGAATGGCTAAAATTCAAAAAACCTGGCAGGAATTCCCATTCCTTGCTACTGTGTTTCCTGGAAAAAAAGACCTAGCCAGACAATCAGCTCTAATGCATCTATTGGAGCAAAAATTAATATAAGACCTGGTCTTATTTTACTATAATATATTTACTATAATATAAGAGACTGGGTCTTATATAATATAAGACCCAGTCTTATTTTACTATAATGTAAGACCGGGTATAATATAATATAATACAATAAAACATTATAATATAATATAATATAATATAATATAATATAATATAATATAATATAATACCAGTCTTATATTAATTTTTGCTCCAAAAGACACATTAGAGCTGACTGTCTGGCTAGGTCTTATTTTCGGGGAAACACGGTAGGACCACAGAATGGTAGAGTCACCTTGAAAACAGTTTGACAGTTTCTTATAAAGTTAAACATACACTCACTATACAACTAGCAATCCTATTCCTAGGTATTTACTCAGGTGAATTGAAAACGCATGTTCACACAAAATTGTTTACATAAATGTTCATAGCAGCTTTATCTACCAAAACCTGGATGCAACCAAGATGTCCTTCAACAAGCAAGTGGATAAACAAACTATCATATCCATACAATGGAATACCACTCAGCAACAAAAAGGAATGTGCTATTGATTAATGCAACAACATAAATTCATCTTAAATATATTTTGCTAAGAAATCGGACTCAAAAGCTACATATTATGTATTCCATTTATATGACAGTCTGGAAAAGAAAAAACGAAAGGATGGAAAATAAGTAAGTAGTTGCCAGGAATTGGGGAAGGAGAGAATAATTCATTACAAAGGAGACACACATGGGAATTCTGTGGACGTTTGGAACTGTTCTGTGTGGCACTGGGTGATGGATCCAATAAAAGACATTAATGGAAAAATGGGTGAAATCTTAACAAAGTCTGTAGTTTAGTTAATAGTTTAGTTAATGTTAATTTCTTAGTTTTGACAAATGTCCCATGGCTGTGGAAGATGATAACATTAGGGGAATCTGAGTGAAAGGAATATGGGAACTCTCTGTATTATCTTTGCAACTTTTCTGTAAATCTAAAGTTACTCCAAGATAAAAGGTTTCCTTTTTTTTTTTTTTAAGCCAGTGAGTTTGTTAGTCCTTCTTTTCATTTTCCAATCTCTACATCAATCTAGTCCATTTTAGTTTTTTGTAAGTTTTCACAGGTCTCACGTCCTTCATTCTCATCCATACATGGTAACAAGGCTTGGTGGTTTGAGGCACAGAGGAGTGAAATTAGGGCAGATCTAAATCTTCCCATTTACGGAGGAGGAACTGAGATGCCCAGAGAGGTAAGGGACTTGTCCATTGTCACAGAGGATGTAAGTGTTGGCACTGCTTTCTAATTCCTGGTTGGTCCTCCTCCACCCCCCATAGATGTTCATTAACTACTTATTTTTAAAATAGTGTATTGGACTTGGACAGTGTTTCCAAAGCAAATGTGGTGGTCATCAGAGTTCTTCTTCCATTTCCAGTCCTCCTTCCTGTGGCACATGGAAGGCATGTGAAAGGTAGAGTTGCACTTCTGCCCCCTTGTGGTTGGATGGGTCATGTGACTAGTTCTGGCCAATAAATTTTGAGCAGAAGTGACTTGTGTCATTCCAGGCCAGAGCACCTAATTAGAAGTATAAAACCCTCCAGAGCGCCCACTTCTCTCTGTCATGGGTACTGGAAACAATTATAGTGGTGGCTTCTCTGACAGCCTGGATCTCTGAGCGACCACAAGGAGAAGAATCCCTGTCCTGTCCTGCAGTGGACACACGGGGTGGGTGAGAGATGACCGTTGTTTGTGTTAAGTCACTGAGATTTGGGGGTTACTTATTACTGCAGCATAACCTAGCTTATCCTGAACAATACAGTAAGAATAGGATGTTACTACCATGTTTCCCCAAAAATAAGACCTAGCTGGACCATCATCTCTAATGAGTCTTTTGGAGCAAAAATTAATGTAAGACCCAGTCTTATTTTACTATAATATAAGACCGGGTCTTATGCAATATAATATAATACAAAACCAGATCTTATATTAATTTTTGCTGCAAAAGACACATTAGAGCTGATTTCCGGCTAGGTCTTATTTTCGGGGAAACAGGTTATAAGACCAAGTCAATAGAATAGAATACAATAGACTACAATATAATACAATAGAATACAATAGAATACAATATAATATATTGTATTATAATATCAGGTCTTATATTAATTAAAAGATGCATTAGAGCTGATGGTCCAGCTAGGTCTTATTTTTGGGGAAACACGGTAGGTGTTCAGTCTGAAAAATAAAGAGGGGGCATTCCATGTTAAATCCACTAGGAAAAATTGGATTAAATACTCTTGACCCCTGTTTTTCTCCTGTTACCTATACAGGCAGGCTCAATCCTGGCCCAGCCTTTCTGGGTGAGGTAGAGGCCGGTCGAGAAATGTCAGCAGCCTATGGCTGCAATGACTGTGATCCTAAGTCAGGAGAGAGCATGCTTCACCCCCTCCCAGGTTCCTCCAGGCAGCGATAATGGTGAGCACAGTGAATAAGACAATGTGGGGACAGAACCCATTGATTTACTATTGACACTGTCATCAAGCATGGTGAGGGGAAGAGACGGCCGGTCTACCACATAACCAGAGTTGCTGTGAGCTTACTCTGCACCTAGAACATAAAGGCCTCCCTCAAGGGGAGGCTAACCAGGCCTCCTTGTCTCCCCTCTAATCAGTTCATGTCATTGCCATGTGGGTCTGCCAATTAAATACCAGAGCCATGAAGTGGGGTCCCACTGGCAGGCAGCTGGGGGCAGGGCAACCAGTGTTTCAGAGGTTCCTAAACCCCAGGCTCCACCTTGAGGGATTCCCTGGATTGTGGCACAGCCACTATTGCAGCCAAGAGATGTGAAATCACCACAGCTTGGTCCTGTTTGGGTTTGTCTCTGTGGGGTCCTGCTATCTCTACAGTTTCTCCTGAATTTATAAAAATAACTTATAACCAACTTGTCCTATTTCTCCTGGCTCATCGTGAAACATCCCACCCCAAATATCCCTTGGATGCATGTCATTGGTTCCACACATGGGTTTCGAAGTTTCCTTGACACTGGGCTTCTCAGAACCTTGATGAGCTGAGAGGTCATGGGACTCCCCTGGGAGGAGAGGAGAATAAAGTATGCGGTTTGCTCAAGCTCACCTGGCTGCAAACCAGGTTTTTCCACAATACCTGTTACAGGATTTAAAGTTTTGCTGTGTGGCCTTCCTCACACGTCCTCAGTGAGCTCTCCAGCTGCTCTCTAGGCAGGTCTTGTTATCAGTCCCATTTTGCAGGTGAGAAAATCAAGACTTGGAGAAGTCAAGAGATTTTGTTTGTTCAAGACCACAGTGAGTAAACAGGAGCAGATTCTGACACAGGCATCAGGGCTCTATAGCCCACCCAGGTCCTAGCCCACCCGCCTTTGGAGGTATCATCCCATGCCTGGAGTATGCATACCAGCACTGCAAAGAGCTTTCAGCCTCCCAGGCTTCTCCTGCCCTCAGCTGCCCAGTTCCAGCAGCCCTGGGGCTGGGTCACCCCCATCCCCCAATGCTTTCAGACCCTCTCCAGCACAAGACTCGCGTCTCTAGGCCTGAGTGCTGCCCAGGCGGTAAGTACCCTACCTCCCAGACACCAGCACTCCAGAACTTGGAGGTCCTGAGGGGCTGCACGCTCTGGGAAGCTGGCCTAATAGCAAACTTGGTAGAGGGCTTTTTGGGAAAATGAGAGTCAGAGCCAAGTCCTCCAGTGGAATGGCCAGAGGTCCCACTCCTGGCATCATCCCTGGGGTCCAGTCTCCCTGGGGGCTGGTGAAAGGCTGAGTGCAATGAGCAGGCTCAGGGTGGGAGGCCAGCATCCAGACTGCAGCCAGACCTGGGCTTGTCATGTCTACGGACAGCCTGACCCTCTGGGTTTGCTCTAAGGTCTCAGAGCTTCCTAAGCTCCAATCAGCCACTTGTGTCCTGGTAAGACAGGCCACCTGAGGCTGTGGCCTCATCTGGGTCCCAGCACTATTCCTGGGCTGAGAGCACCCCTGGGGAGTCCCACCCACACAAACCTGCAAGGACCCTCAATGGTTTCCCTCTCACCGGCCTACCTGGAGGGACCCCTAACCAGACCTATTCTAGAAGCACACCACCATTTGGGAGAGAAGAGAGTAGGAAGTGGTGGGACTGAGTTTATAAACAGAGATAAAATTCTCTAGACAGAGAAAATTGGAAATAAGCGAATAAGTATCAGTTTTCCTAAACTGTAAAATGGGCCTGAGGGTGACCCCTACCTCAAAGGTTTATTATGCAGACAAATGAGGTCATGTATACACAGCCCTGAGAAGAAAACAGGGCTCAGAGTGACTCTACACTTGATCGTGGTAGCAATTAGTAATGCTGTAATGATGACTATTATAATAATTATAATATCATAATAATAGCAACACCCCCAGCCCACATCAGGATGGACACTTTCTCGAGCACCCTCTCCCTGAACCCACAATTTCAAATGATGAAACTGAGGCCCCAAAAGTTGAGCTGCTCATTTGGTGTCCCACCTCATCTGCCCACCCCTGGCCCCCCCGCTCATTGCTGCCTCTTGACCGTTGCACAATTGTGCTTTGTGGAGGAGGAGAAATTCGGGAGAAATCTGTCCACATCCTGTGGGATGCTGAGGAGGACATCCCGGGAGAAGGCAGCTCGTGGATGAATTGTCAACCTCCCCAGGACTCCAGCTCCATCCATTTGCCGCTGTAGGACCTCAGACAGCAGCTTACACACCCGCAAACTCAGTTTCCCACTCTTGCTCACAATGGAGTATTAAGAGTTTGGACAAAAAGTGCTTAGCCCACGTAGTGATGCCCCCGACACCCTAACCATGGGACCTCTACCTTATCTGAAAAAAGGGTCTTTGTAGATATGATTAAGGATCTTGAGATAAGATCATTCTGGAATATCTGGGTGGCAGGTGTCCTTATAAGAGAAGAACAGAGGGAGGTTTGACACTGAGACACAGAAGGGAGGTGACGTGAGGATGGGGGCAGACACTGGATGGATGTGGCCACAAGCCAAGAAACAGCTGGAGCCCCAGAAGCTGGAAAAATCAGGAAGGATCCTCCTCCAGAGCCTTCAAAGAGAGCAAGCCCCTCCCCACACCTTGAGTGCATACTCCTGCCTTCCAGAACTGTGAGAGAATACATTTCTGTCATTGCAAGCCCCCAGTGTTGCTACAGCGGCCCAGCCATAGGAAATGCGGAAGACCCAGTTCCCAGCACCTGGTTCGTGCTCAGTAAACAGTAGCTGTTCTTTATTCAACAGGTTTATCTCCAGCACCTGCCACAGGCCCCGGGCACTGGCACTGGGGACACACCATTGACTATCGTCAGCATTATCATTAATGACATTGTGCAGAATATTATTCTCATTCTTGGGCCCTTTTACTGAACAGTCTCATGGCCGCGTCTAAAACACAACCAAGTTTAATCCCCTGCCAGCACAGTAGGGAGGGAATGCCAAAGCCCTACACCTCTCTGTCTGGGTGCCTCCTTCTCCTCAATCCTGGGACCTTGACACAGGTTGCAGGCTCCTCCAACCTGGGATTCAGGGTGGCCCTTCAGCTTGCCACACAACAGCCTCCGCCCGAGGAAGCATGAGCCCCGTTTACACACTTTGCCAACAGTCAGAGGATGTTTGAAAGCTCGCAGTGGGTCCCCAGCCCTATAAGCCAGGGTCCCTGGGTCCACAGAGAATTCCGAGGCTGCCAGCTTCCAATGTAGAATTCCAAGCTGCCCCTTCAAACTAGAGAGCTCAGGAAACTTGAGGCCTTGGCGATCACACCAGCCCCTCATTAGTGAGGTGGAAACCAGAACTGAAAGGAGACTGGCTCCCATCACTCTTCCCACTAAAACCCTGTAGGTACTCACACAGCCCAGAACCCAACGGGGGCCGGGCTGACTCCGCCTCCCAGGCTGCAGTTTCCTGGTCTGTAAAATGAGCATTGGAGTAGCAGCACTTCCCATGCAAAGTACCTGCACATTAGATAATAAACGGTAGCTATTATTATAGTTATCATCTGCCTTAAATCGTGAAGTCTGCAAGGTGGATACCAGCAATCTATTCAAATTAGGGACATCCTGGTTCCAAGCAGAGAGTCCATTAGCTTTTTTGTTCCAGAGAAACATTGAGTCAAGCCCCCGGGATCTGAGCCCTGGGATCACAGGAAGGTGACTTCATTGGGAGCTGGCCCAGAGTGGCTGAGTCCTCCTGAGGGCTGCCTGCCACCAAGCCCGGTGGTGACTTAATCCATCCCACATGGAGCCAGGGCAGGCGCTGACCTTTGCCCATTAACCCAAGGCCCTGGCTGCCCCAGTGGAGAACTACCGTCTGTCCCCGATAACCTCCCCGACATAATTCAACTGGCCTCTCGTAGGCTGCAGAGATGGGCTGATAACACCGCCCGTTCTGGGGTCAAGTTAGCAGGGCACAACTGACAGCCCTCACTGCCTATTGGAAACAAAAAAGCCCACGTTGCCGGGCCCCTCAGAACAGATACGCTGCACTCTGAAACACCTTTGCTCTGGAAACCTGGAGGGAATAACAGAGGCTGTGCAGGGCCTGAGAGACTCCATCCTGGCAGGCAACCACAGCCAAATGCTCCCCAAAAGAACTTGATCGTGTGGCCCAAAGGCTCCTAAGCCTTGTGATTTTGCTGAGGAGAAACAACCACAGTGCCTCCCTCTTTCAGTGTTTTCAGATCCAAGTTGTGAAAATAGACCCAGGGGTCATCAGGCACGAAAGCTTGTCGGCATGACCATGGATGCCACATTGCAAGGGGTACTGGACCTCATCTGGGAGGTGACCTGTGAGTGCAAAGTTTGCTTCCTTGGTGGGAGCAGAACCCTTCCCTAGAGAACTCCACAGCCCACTGGGCCTGGGTCCAAGCCCCAGCTCTACCACTTCCTACCTGAGCAAGCCTAGGCACGTCGTATATCCTCTCTCATCTGTAGGATGGGGCAAGAACAGGGCGGTGGTAAGACTTCCAGAAGTTTCTAGAGCACCATAATTAGCAGGTAGTAACACTTCAATCAGTAGCATGTCCCACTTGTCCTGGCCTCAATGTTAAGTTACCCTGGTGTCTCCTCACTAAGAAGGGGAGAGTCAAGATGAGATACATGAACCCCAGCTAACCCCTTGGCCTCTGTTCCTGCAGGCGAGTCGTGCATTCCTGGTGCTATAGAAACAAAGGCTCCACCCCTAGCCCTGCCCCGACTCCCCCCATCTGGGCCCGGGTTCCTCACCTATAGAAAGCAGTCACCCCATATGTCTCTGAGACTCTTCCACCCTGAGATGACCCTGCATGTGAACTTCCCCTGCCCTTTCTGGGAAACTCAGACCTGGAGAGAAAACAATGTGTTCCCCAGGCATGAATCAAAGCCCCAAAGTTTCCATGGACGTGGTGGAGGAGCCATCTCGGGGTGAGAGGGGCGCCCACCTCTGGAAGTCCTGGCATTCTAGCTGGTACATGAGGCTGGTCACCGAGACTGGTGCAAACACAGGCAAAGTGTGAGTTGCTGCACACGGACCATCCTGTGTGCCCCTGGAGGTGGAGAGAGTTCACTCCAGGGCCCGGCCAGTCATGTTTTGAATACCTGGATGTGAGAAGTGTAGTAAAAAATACCTGAACATGGAGAACTGGCTTTGGAACTGGGTAATAATGGGTAGAGGCTGGGTGAAGTTTGAGAAGCATGATAGGAAAAGCCAAGGTTGCCTTGAACTGACTGTTGATGGAAATATGGATTTCCAGGGGCTGCTGGTGAGGGTGCAGGAGGACGTGGCAAGCGCTGTGGAGACTGCCTATCTCGTCTTAGAAAATGTCTGAATTTGCATGCAGACTGTTAATACCTTTGGAGCCTACAGCCTGCCCTGCACCTGGTGCCCTCTGGAACTGGAAAAGCATGAGATGAAGGAAGGAAGGAGGGATGAGATTACGGAAGTCAAAGTGCTACGAACACATAAAACCTTACATAGCACAGTCTCCAATTCATATACACGGCCTTTAGGAAGCCGACAGAGGAGGTCGTGCTTGGCTCTTCTGGTTCCGAAAAAGAGGGAAGGGGGCTGAGAATCTGGGCTTTAGAGTGGGAAACACAGGAAGTTAAGGGCACCCCAGTCCCATGTATCTGCTCTCATCCTTGTAATGGGTTGGGTTTTCTTTTTTTATATATAGTTATAACACATTTAACAACATTGAACAATATTTAACAGCCATATACATA
This sequence comes from Rhinolophus sinicus, assembly GCF_036562045.2. Lineage (NCBI taxonomy): Eukaryota > Metazoa > Chordata > Mammalia > Chiroptera > Rhinolophidae > Rhinolophus > Rhinolophus sinicus. The sequence continues at coordinate 19,290,519 of NC_133760.1, forward strand.
CATATATGTATTTAAGTATACATACAAATACATATACTTAAATATAAATATATAGGAATATATATTTACAAATCCAGTATTCACAAGATTTCTTTAGAAACATTCTCTTTTCTGGCAGCTCAACTTGTGAGTGCTATTTTCAAAAATGCTGAATAGGAATGTTATTTTTCAGAAGCTACATGTTCATTTATCTTTGCTTTTTTATAGTACTTTATTGAAGCATAAAGTACATACAGAAAACTTCATTAATCATGATGGCATGGATCGACTCAATGAATTTTCATAAAGCAAACACACCTGTGTAGCCAGCCCCCAGACCAGGACACCAAAGGTGGCTCATGGGCCCCAGATGTCCCCTCGACCCCTCCCAGTCACTGCTGTCCAGCAGGAACCAAAATCCTCTTTAATGGCCTCATTTTTGCCCTCCCACCATATTTCATGCAAACAAGAAAAGTGTAAGGAAATACATCAAAGCTCTGATTTTTCCCATATGACTATTTAGATGCAGCTATACCAACATGCCCTATAAAGTTATTGCAAAAGAATGTCTGCCCCAGTTTGCTGGGCACCCACTCTGTCAAGGAGCCCAATTCTGGGCAGCCCCTCCTCCCTCTTGCCAGTGCTATATGTGCCCAGGGCTCCCCTCTATTTGGGGATCCCTGTCCTGATCAAGGAGGATGTGGTTGGGGTTTAAATCTCATCTCCACCTCTCGGTAGCTGGATGCCTTGGCACATCACATCTATGAGCCTCAGTTTTCTCATCTGCAAAATGGGCATCATACTAATAATAGGCCCCCCTTCCAGGTGGCTGTGAAGATGAATTAAATGAGCTGAGGTGGAAGACCATGCAGCCCAGGACCGGCATCCCCTCTGCAGGTCCTGGCAGTTGGCACTGGGAGCTGGAACATCTTTGCCTTCTCAGATCCCCGACTCCCTCAACAGTATCATGGGCTCACTGACAATCACTCTTACAGGGTTAGAATATTTGCAAAGTGTCTGATGCATAGTGGTAAGTCTTGCCCCACCACCGTTTGTTATTTATTTTATTTTTTTTATTATCGTCATCGATCTGGCTGAGGAGCTTCATCTCCTTGAGGCAGGTGGAGGTCACCCACAGGGCAGCTGGGGAGGTCTGGCCCCCTGTCTGCCACGCCCCCCCACCTGAGAGATAAAGTCCAACACAGACCATCTGGGCCAGGATGTCTCAGTCATAGCCTGTATGAGAGCAGATGTGTCATCAGCCAGAGGCCAGCCCCCTAGACTGCAGATAACCCAGAGACCCCTCAGGGATGGAGCTCACCCACAGAGAGGCTGGGAGACCCCACAGGACATCCTATGTGCAGGAGCCATCATCCCTGCCCTCCCCCAATTCCACTTCCCCTCACCCCACCTTCAGCTGGTCACCACCAGGCACCAGGAAGTGCTCAAAGACATTTATTTGATGAGTGAACAGAGGCGTGCTGGGTCCCCTTGGCCACTAACATGTTCTAAATCAACCACTCCCCCCAATCACCCCATCTTCCCTCTTCCTAGGACATTGGCACTGGGGAATTCCACCTGTGTTTTATTATGAACCAAATTTGTGGCCCAACCATTCAACATCTAACAATTTGTTCTTGGGAATTCTGCCACCAGGAAACGAGGTTGTGTGTTCGCCGTTGCTCATCTCAACGTTATTTAAGATGCAAAAAAATTGTCTGGACACAACAGAAGTCTTACAATATTGAGCACGTCATCCTGCCCATTACCTAACGGAGAAGCCAATCGGCCAACAACAATCAGCTTCAAAACCACATGGCTTTGTTTTATTTAATGACATCTCTCATCCAAGTCCGTAGAAGAACTAGAAACAGTGCACAAAGAACACTGGCATCCCCTGTCTCGCCTCCCCACAGATGAGCACCATGACTCTTCTGGACAACGAAGACGCGCCAAGAGCTGGAGGTGACCAGGCAGCTATGGGACGAGGGGGCCAGAGAGAGGAGCGAGGGCATCTAGAGGCCCAAGCTGAGGGCAGCCGCAGCTGGTTTGACTAATGGATGGGCCCCCGTTTCGACAGGGCTCGCAGGCACCAGGCCAGATAAACGCATCGCCTGTCCAGGCCATTTTTCCTCTGCTATCTCTTGTTGAGGCCGTGCTAACACCCCGTCAGGCCGCCAAGTGATGGATAGCCTTGGGAAGCCACCCGCCCTACCCCCTTGTGCCGACCCTCAGGGGGGCTTTCCAGAGCCTGCGGCTAATCTTCAAGACTGGTTCTCTATGGGATGAAAAGTGAGCACCCCAGATTGGGGCTTCACACACTTCGACACACTCCTATGCCTACACACACACACACACACACACACACACACACACACACACACACACAGCCAACTTTGAAAGCTTTGAACTCAGCAAGTCCCGCTCCCAAGAAATTGCCCGAAATCACACAGCCGCACCTTTACCTTATTACTAACCCTTTGCAAGTCTTTATGGGAACCAAACTCAAGTGTTAAAGGGGCCAAGATGCCAACAGAGAGATTTGGGATGAGGAGGCAAGCTGACCTCCACCTCCTGAATAAGGCCAGATGACTCTGATCCCACTATTTTCTAGGGAAAGCTAGTCCATGGTTCCTGCCCCCCCAAAATCCTCAAAGGCACTCAAAAACAGTAGCGTGATTAGGAAGCCTTATGCCAAACACTCTGCCTTCAACCCATAAACTTCCTGTTAAGCAAAATAGAATTAGCTTCACATGCTCCAGTTATGAAATGAATGTGGACATGTCACATGGCCCATCAGATAAACAGTGGGCTCCCAGTTTGTCCCAACCTCTCCTCGGATACATCCATGCCCGTCTCAAACCCCACCCTCACTCAGGCTGTCTCCGGGTAAATGACAAACACCGGATAGAACCAAAGGGACCCTGGAGCCCGGCTGCCCACCATCCAGTACTGTTTATGTTTGAGAACGTCCTGGAAGAAAAATGTGAGAACGCCTTTTCAGAACATGGTGGCCCCGCAAGACTGCCCGGGTGCCAGCAAAGCCACACAATAGGGGCAATGCGTATCGGAAGGATAGGGCTGGGCACGGCCGCCACGGGAGACGGATGGGGCAGAATCGGCCTTTCCCTCCGCTTTCTGCCTGGATGCTGCAAAAAGGCACCTCAGCTCTACTCCCCCACCTGGTCCTCCTGTGGACCCTCTCCCTCTGCCCCCCAGCTTGTGTGAGCCAAATCCTGGTTTACTTCAACCATAAAAAAACACTGATTTGGGGCCACGGACCTTCAAGATGGACACACAAGAGTTCCCTTACAAGAGTTATCGGTAAAAGTCCTCTCTAGAAGCAGACCTTTTATTTTATTCCAGCTCAAATGCTTCTATTCATTCAGAGGCAGGGAGAGTTTCTCTTAAGAGAGAGGCTCTCTGGACAGACAACGCTCCTTATAAAAGACACTGAGCTTTTAGCAACGAGAATTCATGAAGCATGTGACTTCCCAGGAATCTCCAAGAGAAGAGAATCAGATGCTTAAGCAACGTCAATGTGACTTTCACATCTTAATAAGAAACAAATTTCTGGAGATACCAACCCAAAAAGAAAAAGCCAGTATTTATTAAGACACCACCCTGGACAAAGACACTCCCCAATCCCCGAGGGAAATGCTGATTGCTTTTGTGAATCAAGAAAATTTCTTATGGATTTTCGGAAGACTAGGTTTTGGGGGAACTTTCGATCTCATATGTCACAAGTAAGGGTTCTGCCTTTTTATTAGTTATATGACTGCAGGTGAATGATTCTGCCCTTCATTGCCTGGGTTTTCTCATCTGCAAAATGAAGATAATAACAGTGCTCGCCTCCCTCAAGGGAGAAAACTAAATGAAGCGATGCACATAAAACTCTTATAACCATGCCTCGGCCTCATAAATCTGCATTGGAGAGTAGATGGGTTCAGCTGTGTTTAATAGAAACCCCCAGCAAACAAAAGTCCATTTCTCTCGCTCATAGAAGTCTAAGCTCTGCTCTCCATCTTGCTGTTCCCCCATCCCTAGGGGCTGTCCTCATCCACATGGCCCAGAGCAGCTCACCATCCATCCACAGTGCTTCCCCAGGGGAGGGATAAAGAATGCCAGGCAAATCCAGAATCATGTCATCATCGTCCATTGGCCAACACTGGTCACATGGCCACCCCCAGCTGCAAGGGAGGCTGGGAAATGGAGTCTTTATACTAGGCAGTCACTTTACTTGCTTAAATTGGGGTATTATGTAGAGGAAGGGAAGATGGATATTGGGAGGTAATGAGCTGTCCCAGCCATGTCCCTATGAGGTAAGTACTGTTACCTCCATTTCACAGATGACAACACTGAGGCTCAGAGAAGTGAAGTAAATTGCTCCAAAGCACATAGCTTCTTAACACCTCCAGCTTTACCCACTGGGCAACACTACCTCCTAAGCAGTGGCCAGAAAGGGGCATGTTTTCTCTGTGCCAACTCAGAATCTCACCGAACAAGCAGTGTGGCCATGTGGGGGTAGAGTGGGCAGTGGAAGGGACAGGTGAGCTGACATATATGTCATCGGAGCCTCCCAGGGAGACACCACAAATGTAGGCAGATAGAGTGTTCTCAGGAATATGGCTGCTCCCAGGTGGGGGCACCCAACGAGGCCTTTCCACACTGGTCATTTTTTTTCATGATCTCAAGGGATTAAGACAGCAGAGAGGGCAGCATCTGCCCAGAGAGAGCTGTGGCTGCCCCGACGGGCCAGCAAGCTCTCCTCCAAAGCCTCACCCAGAAGTGCCCGGTGAGGTGAGATGGCCCAGTAGGGACAGACTCCCTACTTCTGCTCTTCACACTGATAAGCTGACACAGGCTGGGGGCTCCTCTTGGGCCTCAGTGCCAGGCTTTTCATGTACATCATTAATTCACAACAATGGGCAATATCCCAAAGCGCTTGGTACTGTTATAGCCACATCCCCCAGTAAGGAAATTGAGACACAGAGGAATGAATCAACATGCCCAGGTGACTCAGGTACCCCAGGAGGGGCTTGGAATCCAGATCGCTGGGAACCATCAGGGAACATCAGCCTGGTCCCACAGGGAGCCCCTGTCTTCCCAGGCTAGGTGAAGTGCAATGTAAATGCAGCACAGGACAACCTTTCAATAAGGGCTTCCACCAAGCGTCCTTTACATAACAATATGGAACCACCTCTTGGAGAGGCGTTCGGGTCCAAGAGATTTGGATTCAAAGAGAATATTGTTGCCCTGTGGGCATTAGGCCTGGCCTACCTGTGTGCCCATCTTGACTCTGCCCCCCTGGTTACACTTCCCCTGCTAGATACTTCACCTCTCCGGGCCTCAGTTTCCTCACCTGTAATATGGGAGGAGAGTGACCTCCATTAGGGCTGTTGGGAGAAAACCACCTCTCAAATAGTAACAGCAATTGGCATCGCTATCCTCATTGGTATTTTTTCTTTTTTGCATTTGAAATGAGATAAAATTTTCAATAATTAACTGCAAGAAAAAAGAGATCAAGGGGAATCAACAGGTTATAAGAGACAGAATAGATTGTAGCCATTTGCAAAGGAAACCACAGTCGTCACCAGTGACCACACACCCTTTTGTGTACTTGGTGATCGTAGAACCATAAAAGTGTGTCACCAGCAAAAAAGAAATATAAGTAAAGTTTATAAAACTTAACTTTTCAAGCCTCATTCTTCTTAGAGAAACTGGTCTAGACACGAATCGCCCCAATCCGAGAGAAGTGTGAGGGGGACGCTGAGACCAGCCATCAAATATGTCGGCACAGACCTGGCCCAGTTCCCACATTATTATCTCCTCAAACAAAACGTGCCTCTGGCAGGGGCCTCATTTCACCTGTGAGGAAACTGAATCTCAGGGCAGCCACGCGTGTGAGTCATACCGCTTATTGGTAGTGAGCTGGATTACACGCCTCGTGTGCCCGGCAACAGGGCCCCAGATCATGTGCCAGGACTGCCAGACGATATACAGAGAGATTTAGAAGCTGAGACAAGGATCTGAGAGCAAATAGTTTACTTGGGGGGGGCGGGGGGTGGAGGTTGATCAGAACACCAGCGGGGGCAGAAGGGGAAGGCAGTTTACAGAGCAAGAGACTGTGTGGGAAACTGGGGCTCAGTTCCCAGGGAGTTCTGGGAGGAGACCTCATCTCGAGATGTCCATCTGAGGGGTGAGGGAGCCTTCATTCCTGCCCTTTCTGGTCTACCTCCTCTAAAGCCTCAGGCAGAGATTCGCAGGTACATGGGGCAGGAAGCCAGCTGCTCGTTCAGGAGACGTGAGTGCCCAGGGATCGGAGGCAGTGCTTCCCAGGCTTCAGCCCCCATATGTCTGCACATAAATCTCTGCACCTGCCCCTCTCACTGTCCCCATGCCTCTCCCTTATTTACATTTTTCTAAGTTTTAAGTAATAGCCTTTATAACAAGGAAATAGTAATAAAAGTAACTGTGAATTTTTCGAAAGACACAAGAACTGTTTGCCCCAAATTTCTCCCCAGAAAAGTTGGCTCTTCAGTGTCACAGGCAGAGGGGACTTGAATAGCTTCCTTCTAACCAGGTCCCTGCCTCAGGCCACATGCTCCTGCCCTGCCTCCTCGGACACCTGGGGCCCATCAAGTGACACGTCATTATATATTTGAACAACTACTGGTGTCCATCAGCAGCCTGAGGCCATCGCAGGCCAGCTGTGATAACCCGGTCCCGACAAAGCCCCCTTTAGATAGAAATCCCTCGCTCCTTGGTGGTCAGGATTGAACTGGCTCCACTGCGGGAGCTTGTCTTTTTATTTTGCTACACTCAAATTAATAGTAAAACATTGCTGATGGGGAGGAAGCACCCACGATGCAGCGAGTGTCTGGGCTGTGTGGGGACCTGGGGTCCCCCTAACTTTGTCCTGGCTAACTTTGGGGTGATCTCGGGCTGCGGTTCTCAATCCTTCCTGAGCCCATCCATCTGAACGTCAGCTATTTCAGGGGGCCAATGGGCAAAGTTTTTATTGTAATGACAAATGTATTTATTTTCATGTTAAGTACAAAAAAAGTACAGAATTAAGTTTCGAACCCCTCATTTTTCAAGAATTATATTTGGGACTGAATATCCTTCTATATATTTAAATGTCCTCTATAGAGAATCTATGTAAAGAAAAATATTAATAAAGTAATACCAGGGGAACAAAAACATGGCAGGAATAGATGAAAACAGGTTGGGGCCCCACCCATAGCCCTCGGCCACCTGAGTCCCCAAAGCCTGTACCAGGGAATTGCTTGGCCCTGCAGAGGGACGCCTGGGAGTGCAGGGAACCTTCCAACAGTGCATAAAGGTGTCCTGTATACAAACACGTTGGCCTGCTGTCCTTCAGGGACAACTGAGGCACAGACTGTGCGGTTCCTCAGAGGGCCCCCTGTGGGGCTGAAGGCTGGCTGCCCGTGCAGTAGCCCCAGCCCTTATTAATAATCTTAATTAACTCTTTGCCTTTCTCTCTTCCTTGTCTTCTTTTCCCCACTGCCTCTCTTGGGCTCTGTGTCAGTCTCCTCCTGCCGCTGTAACAAGTTACCACAAATTTCGTGACTTAAAACCACATAGACTTATTACCTTACAGTTTAGTAAAATAGAAGTCTTAAACTCAACATGTCATCTGGGCTGTGTTCCTTCTGGAAGCTCTGGGGAGAATCTGTTCCGTCATCTTTTTCCAGATGCAGAAGCACCTGCATCCCTTGGCTCATGGCCCCTTCCTCCACCTTCAAAGCCAGGAGTGTAGCTTTTTCCAATCTCTCTCCCCCTCCCAACTTTTAAGGATTCTTATGATTACATTGGGCCCACTCAGATAATCCAAAATTATATTCCTATTTTAAAATGTTTGTCTCAATTACACCTGCAAAGGCCCTTTTGCTCTGTAAGGTCACATATTCACAGGTTCCAGGAATTAAGACATGGACATCTTTGGGGGCCATTATCCTGCTGACTACAGGCTTCCTGGACCACTCTCCCCAACAAGCGTGGACCCAAATCCTCTCAGGCTCTGCTTCTGGGGGACTCAAACCCACCCCGGAGATAATACACACACCACTCGGCACTTGTGGGTCTCTATGCTTGTAGGAGCCCACGTGAGACTTCTACACAGGATTGAACCTCATGCTGCGATGACACCCACTCAGATCCCAATATGCCCTCCATCAGCCAGTATTCCCAGTGGTTCTTGAGTGTCATCTGGTTGCAGGAACATCAAGTTTTGTCTCACAGTTGGCTCTGATGGCCTGTTCCTCTAAAAGAAAGACCCTGAATAAGACAATATCAGCTGCTTTTCCCCAAATTTATCAGAGTCCTTGTGTCTCCAGTAGCTGGGATCCCCAAGGCACTGATATATTTGAGACACAACAGACAGTGTGCTGGGCAGAGGTGGAGAGGTGGCAGCAAATGGGGGTCCCTGTTGTGAGAGGGGAAGATTTTTTCCCCTAAATTCCTGGACTTGGGAATGGAGTCTGGCTGTCCAGGTTCAAAACCCAGCTCTCCCACTTCCTAGCTAAGTGAAACTGGACAAGTCACTTCCTTTCTCTAAGCCTCCATTTTTCCATCTGTAAAAATGGAATCATAACATTAATGCAAAATGTCTAACCACTCCTGTGCAACAGGCATCAACCATTCCCAACAGGGCCAGGCATGAACAACCAATACAGCGGACCTCACTCGGAAAGCCAAGCATCAGTCTTGCCCACCTCCTAAGCCATTGTGAGGTTTAATGAGAGAAGGTATTTAAAACACAGTATGCTGACAAGCAATGGTGGCTGTGACGAGCTATCATTCCACCAACATCATCCAGGTTATATCACTGTGCTAAGTGTGAGTCCCTTGGCTGGATGCAAACTGGGTTTTTTGAAGAGCAAGTTCAAATAATTGTACAGAAAGCAAGCAGTTCGATGCCGGGGAAGATGCAAGAGAAGCTGAGCTTGTGCTTGAGGGAAGAGGCAGAAGCGGATTGGCCACAGCTCCGCCAAGTCTGGACTTTATCTCGAGAATCAGAGCATGTCTCATTCGAGGCCTGCACCAAATTGCTCAACTAGAGCATCACATCTTGGCATCCGCTTGTCCCAACAGTGGGCCACGTGGATGCGAGTCTCTGAAGCCGGGGTCCTTGAGAGGTCAGGAGGGTGCTGGTACAAGGCAACAGCCACCCTGCTCTGGGAAAGGAGGGCGGGGTGCTGTCCAGGCTGCTGTCCAGGCTCCGAAGCTTGGGAAGATACAGGCACAGTGTGACCTGGAGCCCGGAGAGGCCAACATCTGCAGATTCTGTCCTAGCTGAAGCCAGAGCCCAACTGTTCTGTTACCTATTAGGGGACATGAACTCTGGAAAGGCCCAGCCTAGTTTTAGAAACCAAATGTGGGTGATTCCTACACTCTGAGTCACTTTTGGGAAAGAGCGTTGGTGGACCATGTTGCACAGGGAGGATTCTTATTTCCCATTTTGCTCCCCCACCTTTGCATCCTGTCTTGGGCCTCCGAGGAGGTAGGATGAAATAAGGAAAGAGGACCTCCCCTCACCTCGGGGATCTGGCAGAGAAACAAAACAGTGGAAAAGGACGGATGGGACAGAAACAGTGCAATTCCTGCCTGACATCAGAAAGGCAGTGTACCAGAAAGGACTTTCTCTCCAGGCAGCTCAGGAGGAGGGGTGGAAATTCTGAGCTGATCCTACAGCTCTGTCCACAAGCAACTCCGGGAGCTCAACCACCAAATCCATACACAGTTACAAAACAAGAATCAGCATTTGCGCTACAGAACTCTTCACGTATATTATCTCACTCAATCTTCGCAGTAGCCCTACAAAGTAGATGCTGTGCATCAATCTCATTTTACAGATGAGGAAGCCCAGAGAGGTTAAGTAAATTTCCCAAGGGCACACAGCCAGTGAGTGATGGAGCCTGAACTTGCCGTCGATCTATGAGATGCTAAACCCCTTCAACATCCAGACGGATAGAGCTGTAGCTGTATAGTGTGTCTCCTAGACATACAACCAGTGGAGGCTAATCGGTGGCATTAACCTGAGGGAACAAAGAATGTGGTCATCCAGAGGAGAAGTTGTTTGCTCAAAAGCGGGGATTGTTCCAGAAAAAGATCCTGACACCAGGGCCAAGTCCTCTGGCCACTGAGCCCCCAAATGAAACCCTGTGGTTTGGTTGCCTGCCTGAGTGGTGCTGGCAGGGGCCCACCCCTGTGACTATCCCTTTCAGTGCCTGAAACTTCCAAAATGGCAGGGCTGGCATCTCTGTGCCTGGGAGCTTCAGGATGTACTGGGTTGAATAAATGCATGTCCTCAAAACACATGTCCACTCAGAACCTGTGAATGTGGCCTTATTTGGAAATAGGGTCTTTGCAGATGTAATTAGTTAAGACAAGGTCGTACTAGATCAGAGTGGCTGCTGTCCTTATAGGAAGGCCAGGAGAAGATGGAAGCAGGGATGGAGTGCCAAGGGTCACTGGAAACCACCAGAAGCTGGGAGTGAGGCAAGGATGGGTCCTCCCCTAGAGCCATCAGAGAGAGTGGTACCCTGCCGACGCCTTGACTTCAGACTTCGGGCCTCCGAAACTGTGAGAGAATATATTTCTGTTGTTTTATATTCCCCAGTTTGTGACAACAGTCCTTCTGCCTAAGTCCTAAATGTGTCCTACAAGGTCCATTCAGGCAGGGACCTTCTCTGTCTAGTTTACAGCTGCATTTCCAGGGCAGGCACAGAGTAACTATATACTTTAGGGGACTGTCTAATGCAGAAGTTTATGTCTCACGTATGTTGACAGTCCAATGAGGATGCTCTTGATCTGCAATCTGTCTTGCCAAACGGTGATTCAGGAGCCCAAGCTCCCTCAGTTTGTGGCCTTGCTGTCCTTGGGGTATCTGATTCTTTGGGATCCAGCCAGGAGATGGGGGAAGACAGGCAATATGGAGAACCCAACCCACCTCCTGAATACCTTGGTGAAAAGCTAGAGCTGTCTTCACTGCTCACTCCTATTGATGGGGAACTAGTCACATGATGGCACCTGGATGCAAAGACATCTGGGAAATGTAGTCCCTGGCCAGGCAGCCACTTCCTAAAGACAGTTCTACACAATGGAAAGAGAGCAAAGCTTTTGGAGGACAGCTAGCCATTAGCGCTTTATAAATATTTGTTTGATTCATTAATCAATGTTAATACTAATGAATGAACAAACCAACCACTTGGAAAAGAGACTTCATAAATGGTTGTTGAAATTTTGAGCTATCTCAGGGACCCTCCTGATTGAACAAATGAAGATATGGATCTGGGAGAGAATTCTCTGCTGACATGCCTCCCCCCGCCCCCCAGGGCCCCATACTTGCCTCCCTACATGTCACCATGGGGTGCGTCACCTATTTAGGGGCCTTAGAGGGATCTTGGAGGCCAGCTGGCCAGTTTCTGCCTTTCCTACCCAAGAAAGAGGCCCAGGGTGGCGTGGGGACGCGCCCAGGGTCACAGGCAAGTTTGTCAGTGAGGAGCCAGGCCCCGGTCGCCTGACCCCCAGGCCAATGCCTGGGCCACTCAATAGCTGCTGGACCCTCATTGTTCAGCTTAATTACTGCAAGTCCAGGCCTGTGGAGCGTCTGTGTGGGGACGCTGTGTAAACATTTCCTCTTTGGCTGAGCAGGAAATGAAGGGATGACGAGGTCAAGTGACTTCACTCAGCTCCTGCTGCCCTGCCCATCATCCCAGGCCCCCGCCCGTGCCTGTGGAGGCCCTTCCAAGGCTCCTGAGTCGGCGCAGAGGAATGGCCGAGCAGCTCTGGCCCCCTCCTCATCTCCTGTACCTGGACCAGGGAGCCCTGGGGTTGAATCCTGCTCTGAAGGCTCTTGGGAAAGTTGCCCCACCTCTCTGAGCTTCCATGTCTTCATCTGCCAAGTCCCTTTGTCATCCAGTTGTGAGGCGAGAATGACACGATGTGGGCAACGCGTTTGGCAGACCCTGACAGTGGGTCCTCACCATGGCTTTTCCATTATTTTCAAGCTGCTTTTAAAAGATGATTCACCAAATCGCACACCTTAAAATGGTTGATTGTATGTGATACGAATTTCAGTCCATATAAAAAAATTGTGTATTAGATTTTTTTCCTCCACTGTCTCCCACACACACACACTTTCACATACACACACACACATGCACACACTCTAACACACTCACACATACTCATTTATTATCATGTTAAATTAACAACACCCCTGTAAAGGTGCACCACATTCCCAGCCTGCAGATGGGTAAACTGAGGCTCAGAGAAACAAGCTACCAGAGAGTAAGCATCCAGTTAGTGGCAGGGCCTCATGTCAGCCTCAGTTCCACTCCAAAACTGGAGATAAACACTGATTGCAGATCCATCTGGGTTCACCCCTGTGTCCTACTCAATCCATTGGCATTTATTAAGTATCTCTTCAAAGCTTGCTGTACCCCAAACACCTCACTGGGCTAGCAGCCCTCCCTTCCCCACCAACTTTTGTGCTCAGAGGAATGTCAAGATGAGTTAATCCGGCACCCCATTTAACAGAAAAGTAAACAGACCAGAGAGGTTAAGTGACTTGCCCAAGGTCACACAGCTAATTAGTACCAGACCAGACACACAGCTAAGCTTCTTGGCTCCCCAGCCAGGGCAGCTCCTGGACATCTCCAGAAGAATTCTGCTCCAAAGATAGAGCCCTGTAACCAGGACGCCAGCAGGCCAAGCTGGCAGTGATGGCTATAACAATCTGTCGGACTTTTAAAAATATTAAAATATCAATCTCCATTCCTGAACTAGTAAAATCTAAAGCCCACCATTGCCACAGGTCTCTCAACATCCTGAAAAAAGAAAAGTTGCTTAGAAACTGAGGAGGAAATAATTTCCCAATCACTTGTGCATCACCAGATCAAGCTATTTTTCCCTCTTGTGTAGGCTGTGGGATTTTAAATATATATATTTCCCATTAAACTTCCAAAATAAGTTCAAAGGGGAAAAAAGAAATAAATGAGCCCTCTGAGCACGGCAAGAATTCCACGTTGTTGGGAACTGCCTGCCCTCTGCTGGACAAAGGGGGCACTGCCATTTTATGGATTTGGGTTGTAGAAGGGCTTAAAGAAACATTAAAGCCTCCTTTTCAAAATAATCGTGGATACCACGTGATAATAGTTGTGCTTTTCATAGAGGGGTTTGCATTTTCCTCATAACTAATAGCTACTCAGAACGCAGAAATGCGTTTAAAGTCTGACCTGTTTAGTTCATTCATTCACCTCGCCACACGTCTTTATTGGGCACCTACTATCTGCTGAGCGCTAGTGACAGTACAGAGCTCTGCACTACATACTGAACCTGTTCCAGTCAGAGTCACAGAAAACAAGCAAATTAACAAACTGACAGACAAAGCCGATTAACAAAAAGCCAGGTGGTTCTAAATGCTGTGAAAATAAATCACAAAGGCAGACTTGGATGCAGCGAGGAGTTGAGTCACATGGTGCTCCTGGCGGAGGGAACAGCCAGGGAAAAGGCCATGAGGACAGGGTGTATTGGGCTGGTCGGAGGGAGAACAAGCGGGCCGGTGTGGCTGGGGTGCAGCGATGCGGGAGAAGCAGCAGGAGATGCAGTCAGAGGGACCGTCCCCACAGCCCCTTGGACATTTCAATCAGACTGTGTCCAAACAAACATGTGGGGGAACCATGCTGACAGGCGACGCCTCAGCTCTGCAGTGAGGGGTTCCTGAGGATTGGACCAGAGAGGGTTTATGGGGGGACCGGCGGTGAGACCACACTCTTCCACTTCAGGCTGGAAATCCTGAAGCTTCCCAGGAATTAGAGGAACCTGGGAAAATATCGCTGGAAATCCAGCCTGGCCCATTGTTGTGGCAATTGCCACTCATGTTTGGGAGAACTAACTCCATTCTAAGCCTTTTGTACAGACTCAGGGGCCTGGCCTTCCCTGTCTCCTGGCCCCCACTTAGTCATCAGTGTGGAGGTAGCCCTTGTGGATACTACAAAAGGGAGCACACAGCCATCTGGAAGTTTCTGGGCACTCGAGGGCAGAGGCTGGCCTCTCTGGAGTACAATGTGTGCAGGCACCCCTGGCCTGTCCCCCTAATACCTCCCAGTCAAGCCAGGCTGGGCTCATTATGCTGAGCAAAGGCCTCCGTGTCCAAGGCCACCACTGCCCCCACTTAGTTTCCTCTCAGGAAGGGGCCCTGCCTCCCTCTGCCTTAGGTCATGATGACGAATGGAGGACAGCTGACCCCTGGCCCAGGGTCAGAGGGCACCAGTATGTACCCACAGCCAGGCAGCATCCATGGGGCTCAGGCCCAGAGACCAACAGGCCCTTATTCGGCACATTGGTCCCTCTGAGGGGTGGGGAGACAGGGCAGGGACCATCCAAAGCTGCTTTGCTCTCAAAGCAGAAGAAAGTGTGGCCTCGGCTGCAGCATCAGCATCCCCAGGAACCTGAGAGAAATACAGAGTTTGTGCCCGCCCACCCCCTCTGAATCAGGCTCTGTGTTAACACGTCCATCTCTCCGGGGTCCTGATGCACAAGGCAGGTGAGACCTGGCCTTGAAGACAGGAAAGGACCACTTTGCACCCTGCCAGGCTGCTGCCTGCTGCCTGCTGCTGGTATCATGATGCAAAGTGAGGCATCCCCTTCTCTCTCTGCCAGCAGCCCCTCCACACAGGGCAGGAAGGCTAGCTCTGGGCTAATGCTGGGTACCCACCCGGGCACAACTACGGGACAGTCCTGTATGCCACTCCACCAAGGCCATGAACCTTCTCCTGCTCTCCCCCTCACCTCACTGCACCCTGGCCTTCTTGCCAGACGTGCAGCTCCCAAAGGGCCCCTAACCCCACCCAACCCCCAGGCGGCAGCAGGGCCAAAATTAGCTTGCACCCATCAGCACTTTCCAACAGGCCTCCCAGGAGAGGAAAGCACTTCTCAAACGCTGACATAAGAATGTACTGGGGAGGAAGAGGTGCCCCTGCCCTGGGACAACCTGGCTCCACGACCCCAGGTCTGGAGCAGCTTGTGGGGAATGAGGACCTGTTGGGTGGAGCTGGGCAGTGGGAACGAGGTGTGGCCATGGCCACAGG
Organism: Rhinolophus sinicus; assembly: GCF_036562045.2. Lineage (NCBI taxonomy): Eukaryota > Metazoa > Chordata > Mammalia > Chiroptera > Rhinolophidae > Rhinolophus > Rhinolophus sinicus. Next base: position 19,305,617 of record NC_133760.1, read on the forward strand.
GAGGGACATGTTTAACATCACGTGCTGGCTTCAGGGCCCCCAGAGGGGCAGCCTGGGACTTCAGGGTGGGAAAGGGCAGCCTGGCAGCTGAGACAGGCACCGGAAGAACTGTGACCAGCCAGCAGCTCAGGTGGGAGCATGTGTAGACACTTGCCACAGGGGTTACCCAAGTTTTTAAAACTTCATTATGACGTTTTTCAAACATAGAAAAAATTAGTAATAAAAGCAAATGATTGGAGAACTGACTCTGGGTGGTGAGCACACAATGGGATTTATAGATGATGTAATACAGAATTGTACACCTGAAATCTATGTAATTTTACTAACAATTGTCACCCCAATAAATTTAAAAAGTAAAATAAAAAAACAAAACAAAACAAAAAAGCAAATGATTACCGTGCATCCACAACTTAGACTCAACCATGATTATCTTTTTGCCAAATATTCCACTCAGCAGATAGATCGTTGGATGGATATTGTAGAACCATTATAAACTCTTACAGACATGTGGACACTTCCGCCCTCAATATTGTAGCAGGCATCTCCAAAACAGCAAGACATTCCTGCATGGGATCACAATGCTATTAGCTCACCTGGCAAAGTTAGCAATAATTCCCAGCATCCACACCCACGCCTGTCCTTCCTGGCAAAAACGGGCCCCAGTGACATGGCATCCACAGACACCGGACCAGGACCTGCGTGGACAGAGCCACGGCCAAGTTGGAACAAAATGCCCCAAGGGATATCAGTCAGAGCTGCCAAAATCACCCCAGCTGAAGCTCTGATTTGTGCAGAGGCCAGCAGTGGGCTGGACAGGCAGACCCAGGCTCTCTGCTGTGGACAGCTGTGGGGAGGCCAGGGCACTGAAGGGGCAGGAGGAAAGGTGGGCCACTAGCATGCTGGCATGTCCTTGTCTGTCCACTAATTAGCACTGCCTCGATATTTGAGGGCTCCTCTGGGCACCAGGTTCCCTCCTGTTCTCCTTCATTGTCGACTTCTGTTCTTTACCATCATTCCCTCAAAGAGCCCCCCAACCCTCCCAGACCCCATCTCGTCCCTTACATGGTGAACCCGAAAGGAGAGGCTTCACTGCCCCACCGCTGTTTCTGCAGAGCCAAGCCCAGGGTTGGCCCCTAGCAGGTGCGCAGAAACATTTGGAGACTGAGGGAGGGAGCAGGCATGAATGACAACAGTAATAACAGCTGCCACTCTCCTCATGCAATGAGCCGCACACTGTTCTGAGCACATGCCTAGCCCTGTTTCACAGGTGAGGAAACTGAGGCCCTGAGAGGTTGTGACTGCCCCAGTAAGTGATGAAGATGGTGGACACACCTGAGCTCTGGGGAGGGGAAGAGGTGAGAGAGGAGAGAGGTCCAGGTGTGCGGGGGCTGCAGAAAAACTCCCTCTACCCCACCCAAGGGAATTGACACCTAAGCAGAAATTTGAAAGGTGTCAGGAGATATAGCCTTGTGCAGAGGGGGTGGGGATGGACTTGAACAGAGAACAATGTGCAAGGGCCTAGGGGGTGTTTCTCAGCTCTCAACTCCCCGGCACAGGGAGTCACCATGCCCAGAGATCCTGATTTAATTATATGCATGCAGCCAGGGCACCCTGTGCAGGCCAATTAAATGTTTGTTTGTTAGTTTAACTCCTGCCAGGTGAGGAATTACTGGCTTGCGGGGAGGGCAGAGATTGGAGTGAGAGCTGGGATTCAATTCAGATGCACTTAGAAAGTTGCAGAGCAAAGAGAGTGTTGACAGACAGCACTGAGAGGTCGGGGAGTGACCAGATCACTCCCCCAGGAAAGCCACAGTAAAGACCGTGGATGTCACCGGAGGGCTAAGGGAAAGTCTTTTCCTTGTGTGTCTCCCTGCGAGGCACTGCTGGCTCCCCAACAAGTGGCCCAGTGCCGGCACCTAGTAGGTGCTCAATAAATATGGGATGACTTGTTAGAAGCTCACCATGGGACAAAGGGGCAACTACCCAGATGACAAAGAGAGAACCAACCCCTGTCTAGGACTCACGCGTTAGAAATGTGCCGACCACTCTGCCACTCCCAGGATGGCCGCCTCCGTCTTTGTGTCATTTGGATCCCAGCTGAGGGGCAGGTCAGTCAACAATATTGATAGGAAGGGAATTCCAGAGGTGCAACGGGAAGAAATAGGAAGACTTTGGACATCTCGTGCGTCTCCCCTGATGAGAAACAGAGGGTCAGAGGAGAAACTAGCCCAAAGTCCCCAATAAAATGGCGGAACGTGTGCCCAGGTGCTGGTGGCTCTGTGCATATCAGCACCCCCACCCCCACCCTCAAGTTCCCACTGTAGCCATTAATCTATAAATGGAGCAGACACGTCCCATGACTATAACGGTTTTGGTATATTCTTGCCCCACCAGCCCTGTGTTTCTGCTTCTGTGGGTGCACACCTGGGGCTCCCTTCTACGAACTGTCCATGGGCTGCTGGAACCACCTGGCGCAGTCCCTCGAGGCAACCCTTAGCCATGGGAAGCCCGGCTCTGCCACTTGACCCACTGTCCTGAGCCTCCGGCAGGATCAGGCTGAGACCGGGTCTCTGTTTGAAATCACTGCTGGCCTGGTGTCTTCTCTGTCCTGCTTTCTTCCCCCTGCCGGGTTCTCCCGGAGCATTCTTCATCATTTGCACACACATCCTGCTTCCTGTCTATCTCTAAGGAATCCAATCTAACACAACCAGTTACCTTCCCAATCAGCCTTTCGAGAAATCTTACAAAATCAATGCAGCTGCTGCCCAAGGAGAACTCATTCACATTTACATAAATTTGCATACAGTTCTGGATCCCCAAAGTCTGACCACATATCCCTTTGAGACTACGTGCCCCAGATTAAGATCCGGGGCCTTAGTGTGTGTGTGCGTGTGTGTATGTGCGTGTGTGCACGCGTGTGTGTCCAGTGGAGGATGACAAGCAACACGTGAGCCTGCCTTTGGACCTCAGCAACACACATGCAGGTTGAGTAACCTTGGACAATTTCCCCCCTCTCAGCTCAGTTTCCTCCTTGCAAAATGGGTATATAATACTACTACGCTCCTAGCAGGATGCTCATGGTGACTGATTTAATCATCCATATAAAGTGCTTAGCACAGGACCCAGCACATAGTAAGCGTGGTATCAATGTTAACTGATACAATTATTGTTGTTATTTTGCTAGAAGCTGCTTCAAATCCTTACTGATTTGTTTATTAGAATAATTAAATACGCCAAGCCACTCAGAGGCCATTTAGAAAGATCTGATTCATTTCCAAGATCCATGAAATCATAAGTAGGAGCTACTTTACTTTTTCCTTTTACATATAACCTCAATTAAATCTGTAGACAAGCCCTGCGAGGGATGATGCTATCAGACAAGGAAACTGAGGTAGAGAGCAGGGCCAGGTAACCTGCCCAGATATGACAGCTAGCGGGAGTGGCGTGGACACCTTGGGACCTGCCCATGGTTTCCATCCCCTAAGAGCTTTTGGGATGTGGTCGGGACACTCACAGGTGCCATACACAGTGTTGCTTTTCTGGACAGAGTTCTTGAGGACCGGAAATCTGGATCTGTTGTCTTAACTCCCATGTCTTCTGCTGTTCATCAACCTTGGAAAGCAGCTGCTAAAATATCGCTTCCGCCTCGTGGGTTCCCATGCAAATCGCTCCCAGTGCTGGGGAAAGTGCAATGCTTTCAACAGTTCACAACCTTCGCCTCTTCCTCTCCTTTCCAATTCAGGAACTGAGTTGAGTTCCTTTCTCCCTGGTGCCGGGAAAGAGAGGAAGCAGTTTCTGCCCACCGCAGACTGCACAGGCAGAGACTTGGGTGGGCTGCTGGTTTCCTGCCTGCCCTTTGCCCCCTGTCACTCCCCGCCCATCCTCCACTAATGAATGGGCTGCCTTCAGCCACACATTCCCACTGCACCTGCCAGGCAGCCCACCTGGATTTCACCCACTCAGCAGGCAGGGACAGATGAAGGTAGCCAGGGTTGGCAGAGGGGTTTCCTTTGAAATAAAAGGATGAGCTCCACTCACCAATAACACAGCCATCTATCTATCCCTCCCCACAGGACAGCCACCAACCACTGGGGTCCCCTATGTTCACAGATCATGAGTAGGACATTTTTTTTTACATGACCATCCCATTGCTCCACTAATACCGGCTCAGTGGAGAAACACCTAGAGCAAAAAACAAACAAATAAAGCACCCATAATGATGTCAATAAAATAACCAGTTAGTGTGAAGGACTTATGGGCCATACACTGTGTTATACATTTATATATTCTCCCTTCGTGTTTATCCACTGGCTAGATTCTAGTCTAACTCCATGCGTCGTCCAATGCTTGAGTTACCAAGAAGCTGTCATCCTGCTTGTATGCTGCTAGGGGTGGGGACCTCATTCCTCTACAAGGCTAGAAAGTTCTTCCCCACAATGAGATAAAACTGGCCTCCCTCCCCCTTCCTCTATTGAGCCTTTGTAACCAACCCCACAAAGCAAGCCTGGTTCTGGCCCACGAGACACCTGAAGACAATTGTCCTTCCTCCCAAGTCTTCTCCTTTCACTTCCTTCACCCTTTCTCTGGCGTTTGTCCCCATTCTGACCACCTCTCCTGGGTCCATAGAAGCCAACACTTAGTGAAGACGCCCTTCATGCCAGGAGCTTTGTGGTCTTCCCATCAGTCCTCACAACAGTACTGCCCCAGGGGCACCATTATTATCCTGGTTATACAGTTGAGCACACCTGAGTGTCAGAGAGGTAAAGCAGTGTGCCCAAATGTGCACAGCCAGAGTCTAAAGACCAGTCCCAGGGCTTAGTTCTTAGCCTGGATGTACGTCCAAGAACCCGGAAGTGTTTCCACGAGCCCAGAAGACTTCCGAGTCTTTCAAGGCATCTATTCGAGTGCTGTGAGCCTGAGAAGATGAAGGGAGTGCCTTAGAAATGAATGTGTGTGGAATGTTCTCCCTAACATACGTGTGTGTGTCCACCCGCTCAAATCTGCCTAGAAACCGTTACAAGTCATTGCCCCTGGTGTAGGAAAGGGGTGGGGAGGTAGGGGACTAGGAGTCAAGAATAAAGGGGAGAATTCCTTTTTGCCCTGTATTCGTTGTCTCTGTTTGAAATTAGCTTTACCCTATATTGTTCTTACCTCTTTAAAATATTTTTTTTAATTTTATTTTATTAAATTTATTGGGGTGACAATTGTTAGTAAAATTACATAGATTTCAGGTGTACAATTCTGTGTTACATCATCTATAAATCCCATTGTGTGTTCATCACCCAGAGTCAGTTCTCCTTCCATTACCATATATTCTTAAAAATGGAAAAATTAAATAATATGAATCCCTGGAGAGCAGAGACCATGGAATAGTCCACCTGCTTCCCCCAACGGAGACAGAGAGGGATGGGGGGAGATGGGCATGGGAGAGAAAAGAGAATAGCCTACGACAGCTTCTTGGAAAAACGTATCCAAATTTTTATTTTGCCAGAATGTTATCACATTGCTGGCATCATGTGCTAAACCGTTTTTTGGTGCAGGGAGGGCACTGGAATGAGCTCGAAAACAGCCAGTTTTGTAGCTTTTATGTTGCTGTGGCCAGCCCTGTAGAGATTAGCTTTCCGTGCTGACCACAGCAACCATCTCTCAGACACCAGTTGGAAAAGATGAGGGAAGCGTCTAATTTGGGCTGTGCTCTGGCCCTTGGCCTCCAACTCCGCCCACCCCCACCCTAGCCCCACACGGGGTCCTTGGGCAATACCCCTGCTAACTCGGCAGGAATGACCTGAACGGTGATGTTTCCTCAGGGAGTGCGGCTCCCAGCCTGGCCTGCCGCCCAGCCCTACCAGGCAGAAGGGCCTCCCACCCGCAGGCCTCCCTGAGCGCCCGAGGGAGAGAAACGTTCCCAGCAGCTCAAGTATTTCTCCCCGCAGGTGCCAGGTGCCTCCCCAGTGTATCTCCACCCACACACCCTCAAGAATAGCAGAGGCTGCAAGTTTTCCTCCGTTCTTTGTCTCTGATAAAACGGAGGGGGCTAAGATACACCCAGAGGTGGGAGCCAGCAGGAAAATGGCTGATTGGCTGGCTCTTGGAATTTGACCTCAGGGACATGTCACGCACCAGGCTGACGGAAATCCAAATCCGACCGTGACCTGGTCCTAGGCTGCCTTTACAATGACCCAGCCGCATCACTGCTTGGAATTCAACCAACGAAGCCATTTGATGAGCAAAAAGACACGACGCTGAGGATGGTTAGCTCAGTGTGGTTATGAGAGCAAATAATGGGGAGCAGCTTGCATGTCCCACAGGCAGGGCTATGTTCACAGGGGGTGATGTGAATGGGGGTAAAGCCATAGGATGCAATACTTCCGCAGCTATGAAATGTGTGGCTGTGGAAGTGCTTTTGTGGATGTGGAAATATGTTTTCAAGATGCTGTTAAATGGCAAAAGGAAATTGCAAAATAGTCAGTATAACGTGATTCTGATTTTGTAAAACACCACATATACACAAATACCTACAAATAAAGTGTCTGCAGCACCATTTTTGGCTACACTCCAAAATATTTACAGGATTATTTCCAAGGGGTAGGCTTACGGGCGATGTTTTCTTTTTTTATTTCTGTTAATCTGTACATTCTAATTTTTGTGTGTGAAATAATAATTATTCTTAAATTAACTTTTGGGGGGTATAATTTGCATACAATAACATGCACTCATTTTAAGTGTGTATGACAGGTGTATTGACAAATTTTGATAAACTTATACCACCCATATAAATACCACCACAAACAAGATCTAGAACATACCATCACCCCCAAAAAGTCCCCTCAACCCCCTGTCAGGCAATCCCTGCCCCTCCCCCCAATCCCGGTCCCAAACAGCCATTGATCTGTTTTCTGTTACTCAATTAGATTCGTCTATTCTAGAGTTTCACGTAAGTGGAATCATACTGAATGTTCTCTTCTGTGTCTGACTTCTTTCACTCAGCATGATTTTTTTGAGATTCACCGTGTTGTATCAGTAGTTTTTTTTTCCTTTTTATATCTGAGTAATATTCCACTGTATAGATATGCCACAATTTGTTTATCCATTCATCTCCTGATGCGCATTTGGATTGTCTCCAGTTTGAGGTTTAGAATCACAACGTTGTTACGAGCACTCGTGTTCAAATCTTCCTGTGGGTCTGTATTTTGGTTTCTCTTGGGGAAATGGGTAAGAGTGGACTTGCTGGGTAAATGTATGTTTGGTACAATAAGTAAGTAGGAAACTGTTTTACAAAGTGTTGATGTAATTGTACCTTCCGACCAGCAACAGAAGTTGCCCCAGTCCTCGCCAACAGTTGATATTGTCAATCTTTTTAACTTGGTCCTTCTAACGAGTGTCCGTCTCCTGGTGTTCGTTTGCATTTCCCTGATCACGAGGGCCAGCTGAACATCTTTAAAAATATCATGGTCGTGTCTTCTTGCATGATGCGTCTTCTAATATTTTTCCCGCTTTTCTATGAGTGTTTTTTAGGCTGTTTATTATTGAGCTTAACAGGTTTTCGGTTTGGGAGGTTTTTTGTTTGTTTTTTAATGTATTGGGTGCAAGTCCTTCATCAGACATGCATCGCGAATATTTTCTTCCAGCCAGTGACTGGCATGGGCTTTTCTATTTTCTTAATGGTGTCTATTAAAGAACATAAGTTTAAAATTTTGATTAAGTGCTATTATCAATGTTTCCCTTCTATGGTTTATGTGTGTGTGTTTTATCTAAGAAATCTTTCATTATCCCAAGGCTATAAAAGATGTTCTCCTATTTTTCTTCTTGAAGTTTTGTAGTTTGGGCTTTTATAGGTCTATGATCCATTTCAATTTAATGTTATAAATGGTATGAGATAACGTTTAAGGTGCATTTTTGTCCATAATCTGGGATCAAAAACCTATGGCTCTCCCCTGCTGCTTTACAGTGCCTTCAGTTTCCACCATTAATTCAAAGGGGGCCTCATGGAACACTCACACCCTCGACACGAGCAGGTGTTCCAATGCTGATTTGCTGAAATTCTCACATAGCAGGGCTTCCAGTCAATTAGACTTCGGGGGTACCTCAGAGGAAGAGAGGTGCCTTGATGCTTTCAGCCACTTCCAATGTCAATATTCCTGGATCCTCTGCAGCCCCGCAGGGGAAGGTACCTCTGCAGGGCCATGATCACAATGGTTCCGTGCGCACAGCTTGACCACAGGAGCCTCAGACCTCTGCCTGTCATCAGGTTCACTTCATCCCCAGAAAACATTACAATTCATGGCATCCTCAGCAGGATTGAGGACATAAAGTGTGATTTATTGCTGCTGAAGCATGTCCTTCTGTATTTCCAAACTGCCTTGGGGAGCAATTCCTCACAATGTCAGCAGCTGGCTCAGGAGAGGAAGAAAGGGGGGAGCGTAAGGAAGAGAGAGATGGAACCGCACATGTAGGCCCGTGCCCCAGGGATCCTCACCCAGGACCACTGCTGACCACCTCAGGCCAAGAAGACGTCTAGCGCTCAAGTCCTGGGGAGGGGACTCGGAGGACCCTGGTGTGACCTGGGTTACTGGGCCCACGGGAGAAGCCCTGGGTCTTCCACACTTCCTGCCCTTCCTGGCCCAGCTGCTTTGGTTTTATTAGAACCAGTTGCAGATGAGTTTCCTAGAAACAAAAGAAGCTAATATCCTCGGGCCTCTCCCTGAGCAGAGGAAATGCAAACAGCAAGAGCTGAGGTTGGTGAGCCTTTCCGTTGGATCCTCCCTGAGTCCTCACAACTACCCAAGAGGTCAGTTGTATCACAGGAGAGGAAACTCCTTGATCACCCCACTGGGTTAAAATTCAGGGTTCGTGTTTCCTTGATCCCTGGGGAAACTGACGGGGTTTCACTGAAGAGACATGGCATTTGATGGGTGTAAGACAAGGTTCCTCAACCTCAGCATGGTTGACATTTGGGGGACAGATACTGCTTGTCATGGGGACTGTCCTATATATTGTACAATGTTGATTAGCAGCCTGGCTTCGACCACCAATACACACACCACCAATTTGTGACCAATAGAAATGTCTCCAGATCCTGCCAAATGTCCCCTGGAAGCAAAATTACCCTTAGCTGAGAACCACTGGCTTAGGGGAAGGAGCAGGACTTTTTCTAAGTGGAGAATAAAGAAAGGGAATTCAGGTGGAAGAAACAACCTAAATACAGACAGGTTCAAGGTGGGGCTAAAAGGTTAAGCTGCATGGTGGGAAGAAATGGCAAGATATGAAACTGAAAAAGGAAGCTTAAGTTGGACGGAGAGCACCTGGGTTATCTCATTTGGACATTTGGTCTCTATCTTGTAGGCAGTGGGGAGCCATGGAAAGTCATTAAGGAAGAAAGTGACGTGATAAGACTCCCGATTTAAAAAGCCATCTCTGTTAGTGATGTGAAGGCAGGGAGAGCTGTTAGGAGGCTACTGCAATGGTCCAAGCAGGAGAATATAGGCACACATACGAGTACAAACAGGAAATGTCACTGTATAGGGAATGTCACCAAATAGGAATGTCACCAGGCAAGATTTGTGAAGTGCTACAGGAGTTTGGAGGAAGAAGATGCTGAAAGAGTGGTTAAGGGAAGTCCCCATCAGTGGATGTTTTGTGTGAGGCCTCGACAGGAATGGCCAGGAGGGAGAAGGCATTCCTTGCGATTGGCGAGGCACAAAATCAATGTGGTGGGGCTGCAGGTCAGCCTGGCTGAAGGAGAGGGCATCACCTCCGAGATGCCAAGCTGAAGGACCTGGGCTTGGTCCTGGAGCTGCGTGCTCAGAGGGGCGTTCTCACAGTGGCTCGGGAAGGTGAGTTGGAAGATGGTGTACAAGAGGAATCCTGTGGGCACATGCACATTCAGCGACCATGCTGTCCCTGAAGGAGGACCCCAGGACAGAGCCCTCCATCCCCCATGTCCTTACAGCTGTCTGACCCCAGAGGACTTTGCACGTGCCCAGAGAACGTGCTAAGGACTGCCCTGCCCATGTGTCTCCACATCAGCCAGAACAAGCCTGCCAATTTTTTCAGAGCAGGTGTAAATCCCAAAATCAGAGAAATCTGATTTCACATGACCTAAAACGGGAATGTGGGTGAATCCGGGTGATGCAGACATAGAATCTAGGAGTATCTTTTTGCAGCCCCCTTCCACTGTCCCACTTTGTGTCCGGTGTGTTGTATCCCTGGGACCCACTGAGGTCCAGGAGGTCCTGTGGCAAACACCCAAGAATGAGGCTGGGACTTCACTGCTGCGTGCCCCACTTGCCTGGCTCTGTGCCTGGCACAGAAGTGATGCTCAGAGAATACGCTCAAAGCTGCTGCTTTGCCCATTAGACAGGTTCTGGAGACTTCCCGTAAACACACCTTAAAAAGACCAGCTTCTTCTGTGGAGCTATGTGAAGAGTCAGCACCTTTTTATCCAAAGAGAGAGCTCTGAGCCTCTTTATCTGACCCTGGGAGACCCAGCAGGGCCTGAGGGTTTTGAGAAATGTGCCCACACAGAAGGTGGGAGAGAAGGGTGAACCATCAACACAGATTAACTGGCAAGAGGAGACTCTCCCTCCCTCCGGCTAGGGCGTGTGCTGGCCCCGGGGACTGACCTTCTCATGAAGAAGTTTGTTGATTGAATTTTTACTGCTGTTTTCTCCCCCCAAGTTTAACTGTTCTGAGGGATAATTATGAACGATGGCTAGCAACATCATAGGAAATATCTGTGGAGCTGTTCCTGCAAGCCAGGCCCTGGGCTCAGCTCACCGGCCTCATTTCAGCCTCACAGCGCACTCTGAGGTCACCCCTCCTGTTGTTGCCTCATTTCATAGACAGGTGACAGAGGCTGTGAGATTCAGGAGCCCATGCCCCTCATGCTGTGCTCTGCCACCTCCCCCCAGGAGCTCATGGACTCCCCAACATCGGCCTGGCATGCAGGGATGGGGGACCTTCATCAACGTCACTCTCCCCAGGGAGCTGCAGCCTCCTCGGGTGCTGCCTGCGCACTTGAATGTGTTGGAGCATTTTATGTTCTCGTTGTCCCATTTTACAGACGAGGACACCAAGGCACAGAGGTTACGCATCTTATCTAAAGTCACACAGCTGATAAGCAGCAAAGCTGATAACGAATGCCCTGAACTAGGAAACCGCTCAGGTCATTTGTCCTCAGTGATTACTTGCTGAGCGGCCCAGGAGTGAAGACCATGGGTAGTGTGTGAGGAAAGACCATGGCGTCTGTTGTGATGAATGTCATCTTCAGCACCATTATTATGACTAAGGCTCAGGAGGTATGGGGCAAACGGGGTGTCTTTCTCAAGGCTGACATGAGAACAAGACAAGAATTGCAGCCAGCATCCCGGACAGCCAAGCCAGGGGTCCCGGCTCCAGGCAGAGCACTTAGTGTCCTCGACATAGTCTACCTGAGGGTGGTCACCCTGCTGAGTCTACTGGGCGACCCTCTGGGGACCTGCCACCCCCACCCCAGGGTCCCAGGCTTCTTCTCACACAGAGCCTATGCTGGGCGTCTGCCCCCGTCCTCTCCCTGGAATAGCCCAAAGGTTGAGGACACACAGAGACCGACAGCACGGGCTTGGGAGGTGGACGGCCCTTCACTGTGCAACGCTGGTGGGCCCGTTGCCTAATCTCTGCTTCCTCATCAGGACAGTGGGGGATAAAACAGACCGGTTTCGTAGGGCCATCATTTCCTTTCCCAAAACCAGTGGTGCCCACGTTCAGCTCAAGGTCTGACAAGCTCACAGGCATCAGGTCACACATGCTGCTGTGGTCAGGCCTGGGCAGAGCAACGCACTGTTCCATCAGAGCCAGCACAGCACAGGCCACTTCAGCAGGCTACGGGGATGGGGGGGGTCGGGGTGCAGCAACAGTGCTGCCCATCTGGACAGCGTGTGCCTGGGGTCGTGCCATCCAGCGGTCTTTGCTGTGGGCACAATGGTTATTGACATGGCCCCGTGCCCATTGCCATGGGCCCATAGGTTTTGGAAATTCATCCACACTGTTGCCTATATTAATACCACAGTGCTGTCTGTTTGCTGAGCAGTGCTCCATTGTCAAAACATGCCATAGTTTGTTTATCCATTCACTACTGATGGACACTTGGGTTATTTCCAACATGGGGCTCTTATCAATACAGCCCCCGTGCACATTTTTGTGAGTTGTTTGATCATCTATGCACTTGTTTCTCTCGGGCACCTGTCTATGAGGGGAATTACTGACACGGTTCCTCTGTTGTAGCATTTTAGAGACCCCCTCCACCCGTTCCAGCTGCTCTGTCCTATCTCCAAACCTGGACACTCTGGTGGCCATAAACTGTATCTCTGTGATTTTGATTCACATTTCTCTGGTGAATAATGGTGCTCGGTAATATTTTACCAGGTTGTCAATTAAGTTCACGAACTTGTTGCAACGGTGTTGCTAACCTTTTTTTAATATCAGAGGGATTGTTCATTATGAATTTGTACCAACTGGACAGTTAACCAAGTTGACTATTTGGAAGTGCTGAAAAGGCTGCATGAAAAAGTTAGACAACCTGAACTTTTCGCCAACAATTCATGGCTCTTGCATCATGACAATGCACCAGCTCACACAGCACTGTCTGTGAGGGAGCTTTTAGCCAGTAAACAAATAACTTGGAACACCCTCCCTACTCACCTAATCTGGTCCCCAGTGACTTCTGTCTTTACCCAAAGATAAAGGAAATACTGAAAGGAAGACATTTTGATGACATTCAGGACATCAAGCGTAATACAACGACAGCTCTGATGGCCATTCCAGAAAAAGAGTTCCAAAATTGCTTTGAAGGGTGGACTAGGCGCTGGCATCGGTGCATAGCTTCCCAAGGGGAGTACTTTGAAGGTGACCATAGTGATATTCCATAGCAATGAGGTATGTAGCACTTTTTCTAGGATGAGTTTGTGAATCTAATAGTCCCACCTCGTATATGCTTCCTGGAAATTTTATATATTTTATGGAAGTGCTCGTTCTAACCCAGTTTTTAACCCAGTTGTTTGTCTTTTTTAATTTTTATTGATTTGTGGGAGTTCTTTATATATTCTGGATATGCTTCCTTTATCAGATACATGTATTTTGAATATTTTCTCCCAGTCTGTGGCTTGTCTTTTCAATTTCTTAATGGTGTCTTTTGATGAACAGTTTTAAACTTTGATGAAGTCTAATTGTTCCAACTTTGTCTCTTATAGTACAGTTGTTCGGGTCCTGTGTAAGAAAACTTTGCCTGCTCCAAGGCCCTCAGCTCTCCATAAAATATACATTTGCCTGTGCTCCCTTCCATCAACCTCAGCCCTGCAAACGTCACACCTTCTGGAGGTCTCTCTTGCCACTATATCCAGCCCCTGGCACAGCCCTGGCTCATCCTGGAGGCTCCCCGGATATGTGACTTGATAGAGTTATTAAGTTCGTCCCTCAAAGCCCAGGCTGTGCCTCACTGCCTCCCGCCTTGCTGCTTAGATAAGGAAAGATGAAGCCCTTTGAAGGCGAGACTGCAGGGAGGACGTCCAGCTGCTCCGTGATAACTGCCCCTAACAGCTTCCCCAGGGAGTCCGCCTCGCCGAAGATGCAGGATCCAAGGCATCTCCCAGCCTGGTCCAGACACCAGGGCATCCCTGGGAGCTCAGATCTTCCCTGGAGGGAAGATCAAAGACCCAGCTCCACTTAAGAGGCAGGAATTTGGATTGTGGAGATAATTGGGTCATGGGGTGAGGGAGCAGAGATAACTGTAGGGAGATTATTGAGTCACTTGAAACCCTAACTCCTTGAGCATGTGGAAGCCTCCGTCAGATCCTCACATCCCAGGATTGTGGCTGGACCAGAAGCCCTCTGTTTAGAGGACTTACAGGGGAAAAAACTCACCCAGGTGTCCACAAACCTAAAACCATATGGCAAGACATCCGGAAATCTCCTGTGTTAGAGGTGGGAGTTCCAACGACTTTGGGAAACCATCTGACCGTGTCTATGAAAGCTGAACAAAAGTGCTGCCTCTTCTGTGTGGCAATTCCACTCCTGGGTATATACCTCACAGAAATGGGCCCATATGTTCACCAAAAGGCACGTTCTGGAATGTTCATAACAGCATGAATACAAATAGCCCCAAACTGGAAACTATCCAAATGTCCATCCGCGATGAGGACAGTAAATACATTGGCGTGTATTCGTGCAATGCAATAACTCTAGAGCAATGAAAATGAACATACTTATGCTACACGCAACAACACGAATGAATCTCACAGACACGATGCTTAGAGAAAGAAGCCAGACAGAGAAGAGTAAGTGCTCCATGATTCTATTTGTGTGAATTTCAAAAACAAGGAACCTAAGCTGTGCTGTTAGAAGTCAAGAGAAGGATTGACCCTGCGGTGAGAGGAGTATGAGGAGGGCACGAGGGGTCTTCAGGGGACAGGTCAAGTTCTGTATTTTGACTGGGCACTGGTTACTGGATTGCGTTCAGTGTGTGAAATGTCACTGAAGCATCCCTTACCTCCGTGCATTACCCCATATGTATATTACAATGCCGTCAAGGGTTTCTTTTTTAAAAGGGAGAGTCCCTGGCATCAGAGAAATCTGGGCTTACACCTGGAATCTACCCCTAGGCAAATAACTTTGCTCCCTGCCCTCACCTTCTCACCTGTAAAATGGGGGAAGAGCATTCCGTCTCTCCTTGGCTGGCAATCAGGATGCCGGAAAAAGAAACTGTACGGCATGTGTTTGGCTGACCCATGGAAACTTCATGGGGAGCCCACGGAAGCCAGTACCCACTGACAGGAATAAAAATAAAAGAAATCTTACATTATTGGACAGGGTCCCCTCGTTTCATTCAAGGACTAAGAAATAGGCATTAAAACAAGGTTCAACAGAACAAAGCGTGTGTGGAACAGACTTCCCTTTCAACGCAAAGACAGGCTATTTATTTGAACAAAAACTTGCACATGTCTCTTTTTATCCCCTTTGGAGCATATTTTTTGTCGCCAAGAATTTCATGGCTATTAAAAGCTGCGAAGGAAAAATCCTTTGGAAACTGCCTCCTTGTAGCAAGAAGCAGTCAGGTTTTCAAAGCATCGAGGATGGCAAGGCTTTAGAAGCACCTTTTAAAGTTAACGGTCCACAGAAACTGAAACTGATTACACCCCAACCCGGACCCACCAATGCCACTTCTGGGTATGTCCCCACCCAAAAGAGGGATGTGAGCTCACCAAAAGACACATGCTAGAATGTTCATGGCTGCCCTAGCCAAGTGCCCATCTACTCGTATGATAAAACGGAGAAGTGTATCAGAACATAGTCTCACCGTGGAATACTATACAGCAATGAACAAGCAAAACGGACAGGCACCATACATTCGCAAACATAATTAGGATCAAAAGACGCCAGACACGGATGTATACATACCGCATGACCCCATGGCTATAAAGCCCCAAATCAAACAAAACCTCTCTGTGGTAATGGGGCCAGCATCGTGGTTCCTGGAAGGGGTAGTTGTGGGAATAGGGCAGAGTGGGGATTTTGGGGGTGGGGTCACATGCCATCCCTTCACCTGGGAGCTGTTATCAAGGGTGTGCCCACTTGGTGATAGTCACTGAGTACTGCACTTACGATAGGGTGCTTTTCTGCGTGTGCCCTCTATTTCAATGCAAAATTAGGATATGTTTGAAACACATTTTTAAAATATGGCCTGGTTAAACCTTGTATGAAGAGCTGGAAGATCTTCCTGAATCTAAAGAACCCCTTGGAAGGGGACAGCTGATGTGCCCAGGCTCACACCAGACAATACACACAGAACTGCAGCAGTAGTGTCTTCTATTTCACACACCAGCCCCGGGGCCCAAGGCCACACACCCAAGCTGCTGGTCCATGAATGATGGCTCAGACAAGGAGTACATCTAAGCAGAGCTCTTGTGGAACCTGCCCTTGGCCCTGAGAGAGGAGGCTGCCTTTTCTGCAAGCCTCGGAGGCCCAGAGTCTAGAGCCAGAAGCAACTGACCAGATAGTCTCCGGCCAGCCTTGGAGACAGAAGGGAGGCCACGCCCATTTTACGGCATGCTTATTCTCACAGTTACTCATCCAGCGCTGGTCTAGGTGAGGCTGGGAAGAGATTTTGCAGATGTGATGTAAGTCTCGATCAGTTTGTATTAAATTAGTCTAAAGGGAGATTATCTTGGGTGGGCCTGGCTTAATCAGGAGGAGGGGCTTTATAAACAGATGTCGCTCTTCCCTGAAGGAGAGACTCCAAACACTCACAGGGTCTTCGACTGCTCTCCTGTATCTCTGGATCCTCCTTCATTCATGTCTGCCCCTGGGAACAAGCTTCACCCTTGCCCATGCCCGCCCCCCCCCCCGCTTGTCACCTCCCTCCCTAACTGTCTGCCCCGCAGTCATTGGGCATGCTCAGTCCCACACCAGTGTGAGCCAGTGCCTTGCGATGAATCTATCCTTCCACCTATCTGTATATCTATATCTATCCATCTATATATCCATATCTATATGTATATGTGTATTTATATCTGTATCTCCTACTGCTCTGCTTCTCTGGTTGAGCCCTGCTACAAATGCCTGTGGTCCCCCATCTGAGCAGTGCTAACTAGAGAGTGGCAGTGAAGCACCCACATTTGTCCCCACCACTTATTAGGGAATAATTCTAGGCAGGTTGATTTCACCTCTGTGTCTCAGTGTCCTCATCTGTCTAGTGGAGGTAATAATTAAGTACCTTCCTCAAAGGATTATGGTGAGAATTGAGTAAGTTAGTATTTTAAAAGAAGAACGCCAGCACAGAATAAGTCCTTTATAAATATTCATTATTATTTCCTACAAAATGGAACCGATTTTAGAAAGGCAATATATGGAGGCATTTCTCCCTCCAGGTCGGAGTGGCAGATGGGCTAGATCTGTGTTCCCTACATTTAGATCATTCAAGTGAAACCATCCCTACGCTTATTGGGTCTGTAAGCTGCTGTATCTTTTACTTGCTTAGTACATTTACTTCAATCAACTTTTTGTAACTTGAAATTATATTTAGAAAGGAAACTGCATATCACCAAGATAAAAGGGAAATCAGTCTCACTTTCCATAATTGGAAGGGAGCCATAAAAATCACCACAGCTCCACATTCCTTGTCCACAATCTGAAAACCCAAAAGCGCTGAAAAGAACATGATATTGTTGTTGTTGTTGTTTTTGCTGTCTTTCGTTTTCATAAATTTGATGCATTCTCATTTGATGGCAAACCTGATCTGATCTGATTTGAGGCTATTAGGGCTATTTGGGTTATTTATCCCATTTAGCACGAAAATCAGGTTTCACTGAAGGAACAGAAATAGAAAAGAATAGAATCGACTAAAAATGTTAGCTAAATCACTGTGTAAGTGCCATATTGCCTTTCTAAACTCCAAAAGAAGTAGGGGTTTCAAAATACATCTGGCTCAAAATTCTGGCTGAGAGAAGGTACTGAAAAAACACTTGTTGTATAAATGAAGTTATGAGTGACTAGCGAAATTCGCCTGGACTCTCCACACAAAGAGAATGGGGGCAAAAAGCCTTATGCTCCCATAAAGTTTCAGATGCGGATGTCAACTGGCCTGGATGTCCAAGTGGACTCTCTCACACTGGCAGCTGATGCTGGCGGTCGTCTGGGAGCTCAGCCACGCTGTGGGTGGGAGCACCCCACGTAGCCCCTCCAACATGGTGGCCTCAGGCAAGTTGGACGACTTATGTGGTGGCTGGTTTCCGCCACATGGGGTACCCTGATAGAGCCTGCTGTTCTGTCCTACCCTCAGAAGTCGTGCTGCCTCATTTCTGCTAACTCTCTTGGCCAAGCGATCACAGATTGTGAGAAGTGGAGACATAGATCTCACGTGACAACGAGAGGAGAATCAAAGAAGGTGGCAGTCATGTTCTGAACGCACTATATTTTGTAAGCTTCAGTATTCGTTGAGTTTGTACAAGCATGTACTTCTTTTCTAATTCAAAAGGAAGACGTTTGCCTATCTGTTTTCTTTGCAGCATGGGCTATAGAGTCCCAAGAGCCCAACTCCATCAACTACTAAGGACGTGAGGCCAGGTGAGTCACTGGGCTCGAACAGCGAACTTCCCAACCTTGATGTGTGCTCTGCAATGGATGTGACGGTTTTTGTACACCTTTGACAGTTTTCTTGTGTCTGTCAGTTACACTTATGTCCCCGTTGGAGGCAGGAATGCTGGCTGGAGGGAAAGACCCCCATGGTGCCCCCTACTATGGAATGGTGATCCTTTAGGAATCTCCCTTGGGTCCTGCCCAGTCCCCTTCCTTCCCCACCCCACCCCACCCCCAGGTCCCTCCAGACTCCTGCACACTGGGAAGTCCAGAAGCCTCCAGCATGCTCCATCCTTCCTTCTGGTGCCAAACACAGATCCCAAGGGAGAGATGCGCCTCAAGGCCGAGGGAAGATGGTCATCCCGGCGTTTGGAGGCCAGCAGTCCCTCTGAGACTCCATAAAGACAATGCTTGGCAAACCGACTTCGGAGTTCTAGGTGGTTTCCATGGCTCGGAACTTATAACCTTATTTTCTTTTTTTCCCATGTAAAGAAAATGCCTTGGCTCCCAGCCAGCCTCTGACCAGCAGCTTCTAATTACCCACAAGTAGAGAAGAAGGGAAGGCTGGAGACAAGAAGGGGGTGCTGAATCATGGGGAGCAGGGACAGGAAGCCCAGAAACTTTCCTCCTCCCCAGGCCATGAGGGAGGTCTGCAGGGGAGGTCAGGGCAATTTGGGGAGGCCTGGACATTTTCACTGAGGCTACACTCAGTAGATTCCCTGCGACCTGGAAGGGCAGCCCTTTAGGGCAAGGAGGACCAGTCCCTCCCCCAGGTACTAGTCAGTGCACCAGCTGCTGTAACAAGTAAGCCCTGAAATGTCAGTGGAATCATGCAAAGTTCATTTTTCACTCTAGACATAATCCAGGGGCTGGTTAGCAGAGAGCACTGCTCCACATACACATTTAGGGACCCAGGCTCCTTCCATCTGTCGTTCTGTGTGCCCAGGGGTGTCCAATTCCTTCCCTTGGATTCTCTCTTTTCCACCAGCAAACAGGGAAGGGAGAGAAAGTGGAAAAACTACACTGTTCTTAACCACTGGGCCTGGAAGAGCCAATGTTTTCATTCCTTTGGCAAGAACAATGCATCTGGTCCCACCTAGATGTGGGGGCTGGAACATGCTGTCCTCCTATGCCCAGGAAGGAGAGAGCAATATATTGTGAGCCTACCCTATGGGTGCCATAGGACTCATTAAATACTGGGTGAGAGCAACTGCACACAACACTCAGTCAGCAGTGTTGCTGCTGTGAACACATCAGAATGAGGGTCTCAAGGTTCCTAAAAGAGCAGCTTCCAATTCTGAGGGCCCAAAACTGCAATTTTGAAGGCTCAATTCTCTGTAAAGTGTAGCCTGAAGGAGAAAACTCTCTTCAGCCACACATCCAACAACAACCCTATCTCTTTATCTGTGAATTTATTCATTATCCTACAGAGCTTCCTTCCAGATTCTTAAGTGGCCACAGGAAACAGCGGACTCTCACTCTATTAACATCTAAGTTATAGGCAAGTGCTTTTTAAATTGAAAACGGTTATGCCCATATTGTTCTAGCCTCATTGAAAAATCTTGACATTCAAACTTCATGCAAATCAGGAAAGGCTCTCTTGTGCAGTCAACAGCCTGCACAACCGTGCCCAGAAACTCTGGGATAAATTCCATCATCTGCTCAATCTTGAAGTGGAAATGACATGAGCTAATTCTCAGCCCAATCATAGAATCACAGTGGAAAGGAATTGAGTTGATCTAATCTGATGGTTTTGAAAGCCTCACCTCCTCAACCTCCCTCCAATACCCTGAATTCACTGGTCCATTCCAAACTACTCATTTTGGTATTGGGAACCTGAGGTTACAGAAGGAGCTGGGATTTTCCCAAGGTCACAGAGCCCTGTTATTGGTCAAAATTAGAACAGCAAATCAGTT
The DNA here is from genome assembly GCF_036562045.2 of Rhinolophus sinicus. Taxonomy (NCBI): domain Eukaryota; kingdom Metazoa; phylum Chordata; class Mammalia; order Chiroptera; family Rhinolophidae; genus Rhinolophus; species Rhinolophus sinicus. The sequence continues at coordinate 19,325,638 of NC_133760.1, forward strand.
TCAAACTTCCAGTTTAGCCATCTAGACCAGTGCTGCCAAATATATACATATATATATATATATATATATATATATATATATATATATAGAGAGAGAGAGAGAGAGAGAGAGAGAGAGAGAGAGAGAGCCATGTGTGTAATTTTAAATTTTTTAAATGTAAAAAAAAAAGAGGGGGTGGATATTAATTTTGGCAATATATATTTAACCCAATATACCCCAAACATCAATATGTAATCAATCTGGTGTGTATTTTACACTTACACATCTTAATGTGGATGCTAAATTTTCACTGGAAACACTTGATCTGTATTTAGAGTTCATAAAATTTATAGCTAAAAAGGTCAATTTACCTACCAAGTTGGTGCAAACATGCTTACGAATTTTCTTAATAGCTGAATTGAGTATTCATTTTCAAGTTAAAATTAATTAAAGTTAAGTCAAATTGAAAATGTAGTCCCTGGGTCGCACAGGCCACATTTTAAGTGCTCAGTGACCACACTTGGCTTGTGGAAACCTTATGGAACAGAGCAGCTCTGAAACTCCAGCCAAATCTACAATGACCCCTGGGACCCTTCATTACAGGGAAAATCTGTGAGAATTACTTCTTCCCCGGGCCCATTTAAGACAGAAACAATCGTACTGGGAAAATCACAGAGGCACTGAGACTGTTCATTATTCTTATTTTTCTGCGGTCATGCCTCTGGTTTCCCAGGGCTCTTGTCTGACAAATGGCAGCGTTTGTGTCATCCCCCAGGCTCCCACAGTGGAGGGCTGCCTGACTCTTCAACAAAAACAGGCCCAGGTGGCCATGAGTGCCTAGGGACAAACTGGACAAGTCTTGGGTAGTTTTCTGTTGATGGGAAGACTGTACGTAGGACACATGGCTTTCGAGCAGAGCCAGCACCCTGAGACCCTGAAGGCCAATAGGCCACACGGCTGTGGACAGTCTGGGTGCAATTATGGTCACTCAAAGGCTAGAGCTCCAGGTCACTGGGTTGGTTTACTAGGGCTGCCGCACAAGTCCACAAACTAGGGGGCTTAAAACAACAGAAATGTATTGTCTCACATTTCTGGAGAGCAGACAGAAATCTAAGATTGGGGTGTTCGCAGCATTGGTTCGTTTTCAGAGGCTCTGAAGGAGAATCCTTTCTGCCTCTTCCAGCTTCTGGGGTCATTGGCCACCTTTGGCCTTCCTTGGCTTGTAGACATACCACTCCAAGCTCTGCCTCCATCTTTACATGGCTTCCTCCCTATGTGTGTCTGTGTCCAAGTGTCCCTCTTCTTATAAGGACACAAGTCAGATTGGATTTAGGACCCATTCTAAACCAGTCTGAACTCATGTTCACTTCATTAGGTCTGCAAAGACCCCCTTGCCCAAAAAAGTCACATTCAGTTACTGAAGGTTAGGATTTGAATGTATCTTTTTTTGGGGGGTGGGGGGGAGCCAGGTACTGTGAGCTGAGACCGGGGGAAGGGGTTCTAGAAGGTGGGGGCGTGCCCTCTGCAGGAGCAGGACAGCCATTGCTGGTCTTCTATGCATTGAATCATCTATGCATTGATGATTTACAATCATCTATGCATTGAACCTCAATCCACCCTAGGAAGTTAGTGTTCCTGGGATCCCCATTTCACAGACAGGAAATGGAGACCTGGGGCGCTGGGCACCCAGCTTGTCAATGACAGTCCTAGGACTCAAACTGGTCTTTCTCCAGAGTCCGCTTGCTCAGTCACTCCCTCCAGGCACTTCCTGGGACTCTCAGGGGCAATTCTACCTCAGAAACTAGGGCACGTGTTTCACAGGACGATCCATAAAACCCCAACCAATCTGCTCAGGTTCAAGCCTCCGCCGTTCAATGACCCCGATTGACAATTCTGATGGATTATGAGCACTTTCCAATGGAAATCGCCAAGGTTCCTGAGAAGGCCACTTGATATTTCTCTGCTTCTTCCAACCTCAGCCAACCTGGAACACAATATGGAAAACTCCAGATGCAACATGTGAAAATGAGATTTTCCTCTAATTCGCTAATGAGAGGAAGGCCAGCAATGGCTGTCCTGCTCTTGCAGAGGGCACGCCCCCACCTTCTAGAACCCTTTCCCCCGGTCTCAGCTCACAGTACCTGGCCCACACACAACTCAGCCCTCTGCCCAGTGACAAAGAGAAGGCAGCACAGGAACTACCCCGAGACCAAAACCACACTCTGCAAGTCATTCTGCTGGAGCAGGCACCTCAGAAGCCACACTGCACCCATGAGGGACGACGGAGAGACAGGAGGGCTCTTGCAAATCCACAGGAGCCCTCCTCGCACCTGGCCAGGTGGATTCTGGGGACAGTGCTGATGCCAACAGGACCATCAGGAGTACTCTGCTGCCAGGTCCCACCCTCCAGGCAGAGAGGTCGGAGCACAAGTGAGCTACCCCAGAGAGGCGAGTGGTCCCAGATGGTTCTTCAGCGATCCGAAGGCTCTCCCCAAGTGACAGCGGGAGGAAGCCTCCTCTGAATGCACCCACAGCCTGAGCTAAGGGAGGTGGAGGCTTTGATCACAGCCCTGCATGCTGGCTGGAGCCAGGCCATTTTCCTGCATCTCATTAGGGGAGCGCTATGCCGCCAGAACATCAGACAAGCCTGGCATTCTCTGTTTGACCTAATAAAGCCTGGCTAAATTGCACTGCTCTCATTCCTGAAGAAATGAGGCCTGCTCCAATTACTCCCATAAGAAAAGCCTCTTAGAAAATGCCGGAGTGAGGGCGAAGGAAGGCCCTTCCTGCCTGCTTGGGAACGGGACTTGGAAATCCCAGGCGCCTTCTCCAAACAGCCCCTGAGAGGAGTCTGTGTCGAGTGCGGGCACTCTGGGAGAAGGTGGGGCCTCATGGGGCCTCCAAAAGGCAGTGCTTTCTTCCCACAGGATAGGGGGCCCTTGTCTCTCAAATTGGCAGGTGAAATTGAGCATTAAGGAAAAATTGGCCTGGCCAGGTCAGGGTGGAGGTGGAAGGAATTTGGCTTTGGTAGGAAATATAGTGGGGAGAGAGAGAGAGATTGAGCGCCTTTTACAAGGTGCCGGGTAACGACAGATAATAGCACTGCAAGATTTGGCCTGAGGTTATCCCCCCTGGGTTTGGAAAACATGGTGGGATTGATTTAGTTGCTTCTCAGAAACATTCACTTCCTCCCCTCCCCCACCACTCCAAGAGAGGAGAAAAACACACCTTCCATTAAGGGGCTTCAGAAATTGTCAAGTTGGGCACCCGAGGAGGCCTGCTCCTGGCTTGCAGGAGGTTTGCGGGGCAGGCTCTTGGGAAGGGAAACGAAGAGAAGGAGGGAGGTGTTGGCTGTAGGAGAAGCTGGGTTGGACTACTGTTTCAAGAGAGGCCTCAGCTGTCCCCCTGGAGAGCACCACAGGTTAGGTGACCCTTCAGAACCATTCCTTGTTGGGACAGGAGTTCAGGGTCTTTAAACCTCTATGTCGGATATGAGCTGCCCTACACTATGGTAAAGTGTTACAAAATTATGCAAAGTAACTGTACACATTGGTCTAAGAAATAGCTTAGAGTTGCAATTATACCAAATTTTATTAAACAGCATATTTTTTATTTGAACTTATTTTTCACAATTTTTTTAAAGATAAAGTCCCAATTTTCTCTGAAATATCAGTCTGCTTTAAGCAAATTTGCTCTTCAGTACGTAGCTTACCTGCTGCTACTACACCCATGGCAGGCATTGCTAATCAATCAGAGAGCACACCAAGCTCCCTCTAATTCACATTCCTTTCCACGTGATGCTCTCTCTGACTGAAGCACCCTACTCTTCCCTTCCCCTGCCTAGGTCTCATTTTAAAGTTTCCCCAAATTAGGTTCCTGGCCATCACCAAGCTGGGTCAGCTGTCCCTTCTCTAAGCTTGCCCTGTCACAGTATGCATCGCCCTGCACTGCATGTGTCTGCTTTCTTGTCTGTCCCTTCCACCAGGTGTGAGTTCCATGAGTGTGGAGGTGAATATCCTGTTCCTCATGAGCCTCCAGGGCCTGGCACATAGTAGGAGCTCATGGTGAGCATTGCAAAGGTATCCCCAAGATCCCTTCCATCCTGCCTCTTTGTGATTTAGACACAGGTGTAAAGGAGGGGCTGATCCTACCCTGAGGTTCCGGTGTGAATCCTTGTTGGAGAGATCAGCCCCGGGAAGTCAGACCTAAACCAATCAGAGCATGTTGTTCCTCTGACCAGAGAGATTGGATCAGCAATGGGCATGTGATCCATCTGCAGCCAATGAGACGTGATGGGGAGCCTACTGGCAGTTTCTGGGGAAAAAGAGGCCTCTCCTAGGAACCAGCGCTTTCTCCTTATGAATGGGGGTGTGTGTAGAGGTAATGCCTGAAACTCCTGCAGCCCTTTTGTGATATAGAGAGAAACCAGCCTGAGAATGAGCTAACGCTTCAGAAAGAAAGAAACCAGGTCCTTGGTGACACCATTGGGTGCTAAACCAAACCAATGCTCACGCATACTCCATCTCCAGAACATTCCTTACGTGTAGTCAATCCTTTATTTTGTCTGCCAATACAATTGGGCTCAGCCCCTGGTTCCCAGCTCTCTGACTCAAATACGTGGTGAAAGTCACCTTGCCTCCTGGTCCTGGGGTCCACAGGTCTTGGAAACAGACAGCCTGGGTTCCAAATCCCAGCTCCAGCACTTCCTCACCAGGAGTCCCTGGGCAAGTCACATCGCCAACTCTAGTCTTGATTTCTTCAGACATAAAATGTGGTTCATAAAAGTCCTCTGGACCACTACGCCGTATACCTGAGACTAATAGAAAATGATATTGAAACGTCAACTATAATTTTAAAAAGTAGTCACGGGATATAAGGTACAGTATAGGGAATATAGTAATAACATTATAATCACTACGTACACTTTCAGATGGGTAATAGATTTATTGGGGTTATATCACTTTGAGAGGTGTAGTAATGTCTAATCACTCTGCTGTTTTGTACACCTGAAACTAATAATATAAATAAATAAATGAAAACCAAAACCCATGAGAAATGCTATAAAAACACACGTCCTCTGGATCGGGTGTGAGGCGTTACTTCTCCTTTCGCTCCACGCAGCCACAGCTGACAGTCACAAGGGGAATGAACATCCCCAAACACTCGAGCCAAGGAGGGACTGTCCCACAGGGCCTCTGGGTGCTGGCTCTGTCTGGAACCCAATGGGATATTTTGTCCTATACGTTGATATAGCAGGTACTCAGTACTAGGCTCTGTTTCACGTGTTTTGCAAAGATTAACTCGTGTATCATCAGCAATTCTATGAAGTGGGCACTGTGGCTATACCCATGTACAGGTGAGAAAACCAAGGCCCAGAGGGGTAAAGTGACTTGCCTGATGTCACAGAAGGAGTGGGTGGTGAAGCCTGGGTTTGAAATCAGGACCTGTGGCTCCAGTCAGAACATGTAGCCACCCTATTGTGTCATGATAATGTGTGCATTTGCTGTGTCTAGACATTTTATGTGAAATAGCTCACGTGATCTTTCCAGCCATCCCATGAAAGAAGCATCATTACTACCCCCATTACACAGATGGCAAAGCCATCTCTGAGAAATAGAGAAAATACTCCACTCAGGGGTAGGTGAATGAATGAATGAGTAAATGAATGAAGGACGGTCGGCTGGACCTGTTGAATGGCCTTGGCCTGATCCCTGTGTTCCTGGCCAAGAGTCGGCTCAGGAAGTCCCAGTTACCCCCGGAGTGTGCTCTTGGGACAAGAGCCTCATCCTGCTGGGATCCCTGAGAGCAGCCCTGGGCACTGAGTTCCCAGTAGCTTCAAAGGGAGCCCGGAGCCAGCTGAGCTCCCAGGGGGCAAGGACAGTGGGAAAGCTGGCCTGGCCCCTGATGCTGTGGACTTGGCCCCGCTGTCAGACGTCAGAAGCGTCAGGCGGCTTTGGTCTCAGGCCTCAGCTGATGGAACCAAAGCAGCACAGAGCCAGGCGCTTCTGGGAACCGTGCTGGCATTTCCTTGTTTTGTCAACGCTGCCGAAGCGCCCCAGAAACCACGTGCAGAACAAAGTCTCCGGGATGCCGCTTGGAAGGCGAGAGGATTAGAGAGAGGGAGAGGAGACAGTGACGCTGGGCAAGACTCCTCCAGGGCCTGGGAATTTCTCCTGGCCTTTCCTGGGATGTCAGCTCCACTAGTATGTCTCAGGGACCTGGCCCTCTAAAACTCACAGCCACCAGGTAGCAGGGCTATCATGCATTGAGCGTGGGCTTGTCGGCTAGGTGTGCCAGCCAGGTGTGCCGGCCAGGTGTGCCAGCCAGGTGTGCCAGCCAGGTGTGCCAGCCAGGTGTGCCAGCCAGGTATGCTGAACACTCACAGGCTGAGTGCTCTCAGCCATCCTCAGATCCCCCGGGGGAAGGACCTTTATTGACCCCCATGTTACAAATGAGATAAACAAGGCTTGGGGTACAGCAGTACCTGGCGAGTAATGACGCTGGGTTTAGACAAGTGCATTTCATCCCATGGTCTGTGCCTGGGATTTGTGCTTGCTTATCTGTTTTTGTTTTTGCTTTCATGGATAACATGGCTCAAAAACAAGAAAGCAGAAAAAGTATTCATAAAGAGTCCCCACATCCCCAACAGATGAGGAATCTGAGGCACAGAGAAGGGAGTGACTTTCTCGAGGGCTCCACGTTCAACACCCTGTGACACGTGCTCCACAGGTTGGAATCAGAGTCCTTTGTAGCACATGGAGGTAGGGGTCACCCAGGTCCATCGGGGCCACTTCAGTCACTAGCCCTCTGCTTGGGGTGAGGCTACAGTGCCCTGCGGCCCACTCAGGACCTGCTCAGTTGGGACCCCGAGAGGAGGCTCCCAGGACAAAGGGATGGTTCTCAGGATGAGGGAAGGGGTTCCTCCAGGGGACAGAGCCAGGATACACACTCATGTGTACAGTCCCCAAGTGGGCCTGCACACACTCACACACACATTCTCTGTGGACCCGCAACCCAGTTTCCCCCTGGCTGCCCAGGCAGGGCAGGATGAGGGTCCTGGGCGGTCAGGGGACATCCCCAGGTGGAATGCTTAACCCCCAGACAAGTAACCCCTTTTCCTCCCCCAGGGATGGCCCCACCCTGGTGCACCAGGAGGCTGGCTGTCACAGGCTCTGTCACTGTTTCCCTTTCTCTTTCTCTCTCTCTCTTCCTGTCTGTCCCTAAGTGTCTCTCGTCTCTGTGGATATAGCTCTTTCTCTACACGGTCCTGATCACCTCCTGCTTTACTGCCTTCTTTCTCTGAGTCTTTCTCATGCTCTCCTGCTCCCTTTTGCTCTCTCTCTCTCTCTCTGTATTTCCCTCCCTTTTTCCCTCCCTCCCTTCCTCTCTTTCTTTCTCCCCTCACCTTCCTCTTCCCACCACCTTAGGGGCCTCTCCTGTGGATATTTCAGGGCAACCCTCTTACAAGACCCACAGCTGATCCACCTTTTGACCCTGGTCTCTCACGGCCCTTGGAGCCCTGCTCAGCACGGAGCTCCTGGAACTAGGAGGTGGCCAGGAGGCAGGAGTGGGCCCTGGATGGGAGGCTTCTGGGGGATTTGCAGGGAGGCAGGAAGCAGAAAGCCACTGAGCACTTCTGCCCCCATCCTCCACATGGGGTTCGGGGAGCCTCCTGTCTGGTGGGGTTTGCATCTTATCAGGGGCCACTCCCCCACCAGCCTTCCCCAGGCTAGGGGCTCGGGGAGCAGCATTCTTGAGCTACCCTGGAATGTGTGGAGGGACCCACTCCCCTGGAGATAAACTATGCCTGGGATGGGCCTGAGTTTTCAAAACATAGTCAGCCCCCAAACCTGCTCTCCTTCCTTCCGGAACGTGGTCTTTGTCCACTTCCAAAGTCCTGAACCTCCTGCACGGAAGGGTTGAAGCTGCAAAGAAAGCCAAGTCTCCTCTTGGTGGGATATTTGACCGACCATGTCTGCTTGGAAGCGGGGCGCAGAGCCCTCAGCCCCAACCTCCTGGGCTCCTCTAAGAGAAGGCCAGTGGGGGGAAGGGCTGGGGGCTGCAGAGCCCATATGGGAGACAGAGAGAAGCGGGGAGCAACAGAGAAAGGGAGGCAATGCGAGAGGGTCAGAGACACCGACAGAGAGAAACCAGGGCAGCCTGGGAAGAAGGGACACAGGATCATGCTGCTGGCACATCAAGATGGCGGAGACGGAGGCCACTCCCCTGTGTTTGGCAGCCTTGGGAAGACGTGGGCGCTACAAGCTGGTTGTGTGACTGCCGCCTCAAGAATATTTCAAAACAGCTCACCAAGCCACCTCCTCTCCCTCTTCTTCACCAGGAAGGTAGAGACCCTCACGGCAGAGGGTCTGGAGACGGACATGGCTGAGTAGAGGGTTACCCAAACTTCAGACCATGCGGTCCACTCTCATGTGTTTTCCTGCGTCACCACTTCTGCCTTAGGAGAAGTAGCACATGGCGGTTACGAGCATAGGCTCTCTGGAGCTCAGGCAGCCTGATTTCAAATCCTCCTCTGCCACTTACTGGCTGTGTGATCTGAGGCAGGCGATTTAACCGCTCTGTTCTTTTGTTTACTTATCTAGAAAACAGGGGTAATAATCTACATCGTGGTGGTGTCATGAGAATTGTATGAGTAGATACATGTAAAGGATTAGGAACTCCACAGGCCCACTCCCTGCTGGGATATGCTGAGAACTGTAGTCTTCCTGCCAAGACACAGAACTCAAGTCGAATCATGAAGACCCATCAGACAAAGCCCAATGGAGGGACATGCTACAAAATAACCGGCCTGCACTCTGCAAATGTGTCAAGGGCAGAGAGTCACAAAAAAAATAAAAATAAAAATGAGCAACCATTCGCTCTGAGATATGGCGGGTCCATGCAACGTGGGTTCCTGAACAAGAGACTTTTGCTATCAAAGGAATCTGGGGACAAGCGGTAACACCTAAACAGGGTCCGAGGGCCAGATGTCCGTGAGGTGTCAGCGTCAGCTTCTGATTCTGTCAGTCCTTTTGTAGTTCTGTAGGGGAATGTCCTGTGTGCAGGCCACTGATACTGAAGTATTCAGGGTGATGGGATGTCCAGCCGGCAACTTATATTCAAAAGGCTTAGTGACTCCATGCTGGCAACTCTTCTATAAGTTTGAGATTATTTCTATTTTTTTAATATATTACAAATTTTAAATAATACATTTGTATCTGAAACAAACAATTGCTGTAGAACCTCAAGGGAGATTAGCAAATGTTATAGAGTTGAAGACGTGTTGGTACCACTCTGAGACTTTCTTCTCGATCAGAGGCCTGAACACAGCCTCTTCTCCCCCACTGTGAGGCAGTGATTTTTAGGCCCCAGCCCCAGCCCTGCCTGCCCCTACATTTGGGAAACTTTGGGGGACTGGGAAGTCTCTGAGATGTAGTGTCAGACAGACTTGTCCAAACCCCTGCTCTGCCTTCTAGCTGGGCAGCCTTAGACAACTTACTTACCCTCTCTGAGCTTCAGTTCTCTCATCTGAAAAGCACCACGCCTGTACCTCCCTTCGAGTGATTGTAATTAATGAGACAAGGTGTTGAAAATGCAATAGAAACGTAGCTCCACGTGAGGCTGATTTTAGGAGCTATAGTCACGTCAGTTCTCCAAGGCCAGCGTTCTTGTCTTTCCCTCATTTTGTCTCAAACATGGGCTTCCAGGCCAGCAGCCACCTGGGCCAAATGCAGGCCAACTCCTGGCTGGATAAGGTCCCCTATGGAGCCACTGAGCTCGATTCAAGACCTGGGGGAAGTGAGGCCATAAACCTCCGCCCGCCCCTCCTGTCACTGGAGATCAAACCGTTATCAGAATCAAAGCCAACCAGCTGATGGATGGACCCGCAGGATCCTGGGGCCCAGGCAGCCAGCCCCCTCGCTGTTATATGGAGCCCAGAGCCCTCCAGCCACCTCACCAGGAGCCTCAGCACAGTTTAATTTGGGCCAGAAGGTGACTATTGCCTCCTCAGGAAAGATGCTTATCTCTCTCTGAAAGGAGGAAGGGGACAGAGGTGTCATCAGGCAGGCGGGGTGAAGAGGCCATGCTGATAGGGAAGGCCAGGCTGGCAGCCAGGGCCCCACTTCTCCAACAGTTCCTCAGCTGTAGTGCAGACGCCGGGAGCCCCAAACAGCTTTCAAAACCCAGAGAGCTCTGAGCTTAAAATTTGGCAGCAATTAACAGATCCGCGGACTCAGACCATTTTGTTTCAGGAGGCTTTGGTGGGGAGAGACAAGGGGCCGTGTCACTCTGACACCCTCTGGACTCTGTCTCCCAAGAGAAAGACTCAATACCCAGGGCTTGGAAGATTCCAGAAGGGCCTGGCCAATCTGAGAGCTAAGTAGAGCCCCAGCCTTGAGGGATCCCTGAAGCACTTCACAGAGCTGGCAGGGATGTATTTTTGACCATGTCAGCATCCTTCAGACGCTTTTGATAGAGCCTAGAGATGGAAGAAACTCAGTTGCTACTGTTGGAGACAGCAGAAGAACTCTCTGTGCAGTCAATTTCATTCCTACTGTGCGGGTTCGAATCCCAGGTCCAGCTCTGTGACTTCATCTGTAAAATATGGATGGATATAAGTGTATCCTTCAAAGTGTCATTGTGTGGACTACCTGAGCCAGTGGTGTAAAGATTATGACAGTGTCTCGCACATGCCCTGGGTTGTATTGTTGTTCTTATTATTAGGAAATAGTTGTGATATAATGTCAAGTGACAACACATGAGGTGGTGAGTGGAGTTTTGACGGAAATACACTATCATGTCAATAGTGATGGAATTTGAGTTTGCAACAAAGGCCTTATTATTTTATTTATGTATTTCCCAAAACCTTGTTAAAGAACAGGTATTCCCTTTTTAAATGAAGAACCTAAATCTAATAAACTCTGTTAGACATGCTCCATGCAGCCAGGCCCCAAGCAAGGGGACTGGTTCTCCTGGCTCTGCTTCTTAGAGAAACCCTGAGTCCTGCAAGCCATGCTATCCCTCCCGATGGCCCCTCCCCATATTTAGAGCTGGTATAAACTCTTGCCACTGTGCAGAGTTACTTGAGATGATTGCAGCTTTGCCACCTGGTGTTACTAACAGCTTGCCCACCCTGTGTCTGTAGCGTCTGGTCCCCAGTACTCTCTGTCCCTGCTCTCCAAAACTGAGCTCCTCCGGACAATGCCACCCCACAGCCCCATGTGCCAGTTGCCTGCTCAGGGTCCATCTGGTTCCACATGCAAATGCACTTTCAGTGTCACCTTCCCCTGGCTTAACAATAGTGAATGAATGAATGAATGAATGTGAAAATAAAACCCTCTGGAGAAACATTGTTGGGTGAGATGGGATGAGGAGAAAGCTTGGGCATGTAGGGAAGACCAATTTTCCTTGATCTTAGGACTGGAAAGCCAGGAATTAGAGGCAGAGAGGGAAAGCAAAAGGACTCCAGAGGCAGGGAGGCCTGGATTCAAATCCTATCTTTGTCCCCCCAGCAATTGTGTGGCCCTGCAGAAGTTGCCTAAGTCTGGGAGCCTCGGGCTTTTTATGTATAAAATTGGTTAACAGTGTATGATTCGGGGGTTGTTCGTGAGGGTCAAAGAAGATGCTATATGAACAGCACTGGCACACAGGAAATGTTCAATCCCCACAGTTATGCAGGAGGAATATTGGAGCCCAGTGGTCCAGCGGCTATTAACGGTGGTTCACATTACAATTCGCTGGGGAGATATTTATAAATATGAATGCCAAAATCCGAGCTCCTTGGAGAAATAAATGGCTGACTCCAGGCCTGGCAGGGAGAGAGTCAAGATAATCCCAGAACTCGTCCTTAGGGGGGAGGCTGGCTGCAGGGCACTCTCTTCACGAGCTGAGGCCGCTGGGGGAGACGCATGCATGGAGCATTTTGTGTGCAGTATTTCCCTGGCTTCTCCCAAAAGCCCTACTCAGGTGCCTGCTCTTCTAATATCCATTTTATGAGGCTCTGATGGTGAAACCATTTGCCCAGAGTCCACAGACTGGATCTGGTAGAACCAGGATTCGAATACAAAAATATCTAACTCGAAAGCCCAGTTTCCTGCTATTTCATATAGACCCTATTCGTGTTTGCAGGGTGGGGAGGGGTCTTTCCAGGAATCTCTAGCTGGAGCAACATCACCCCTAAAATAACTTAGAATTAATTTTCGTTTCACAATTCCAAATTATCTGTGACGCATTGTGTGTGTGTGTGTGTGTGTGTGTGTGTGTGTGTGTGTGTGTGTGTGTGTGTGTGTGTTTTAGGAGCTTGGTCATTTTGGCTGTGTAACATTGGGGAAGTTGTGTCCACTCTCTGAGGAAACTAGAAGCAGCTCTGGACACAGTCACGCTGGTGTGTGTTGCATTTGGGAGAACAAAAGCTCATCATGTGCGTAGGAATTGCAAGAGCTTGAACCTGGGCACATTTGAGGGTCCCACTTCAGCAGAAAGCCAAGGTCCCTCAGGCTGTACACACCCAGTGTTCCACAGTGACACCATGTGGCCACCACCGGAATATTAGTTCTAACCCGGTGGTGTGGGAGGGAGGAGGGGTTAAACACGTTGATTTTAATATGTACTCCCTCCCCACCTGCCGTCTGCAGGCAGCCTGACCTCCACCTTGCACCAAGAACATTTCCCAGAGCTCTTGGACAATGGGGAGGGGGAGGGTTTTCCATAGGTGATACCAGACTTGTGGCAAATAAGGACAAGTTGAATGTGATTACTTTTTATGAAACAGTCACAGTTGACCTCCAAGCTGGGGAAAGCTGGTCAGACCAGTTATATTTCATAGCCCCCACAACTGCTTTTTGGAAAACTCAGCCCTGCAATAATACTACCTGTCAATGCCAAGAGGATATTTGATTGGCACACATTCGACTAATACAGAATACATTCGACTAATCCAGGGGTGGACAGGAAGGTGGACTTGCAGTTTGGGGACACTTGCCCAGCACCGACTCTGACCACTTCTTCTTCTTCTTTGTGCGTGAGTTCCCCTGAGGGTCTCTCCTTGCCTGACCCTGCTGAGTTCTCACATGGTTCTGTTTTCCTGACAACAACTGGTTGCCAAGGAAACCACAGTCCAGCCCAAAGTCGGAGCCTCTCTTGCCTGCAGGGAAACTCAGCCCTTACTCATCTCTCCATCCACAGACGCCTCTTGGCATGACCTCAGAAAACTCTGCCAAACACTAAGCAAGGAGGTCCCCTCCCCCACTGGGATCTTTCCCTGGAGACTGAGTACAGCTCAAAGAAGGAAGCAGGGCTGGGCTGAGAAAGCCAGGACCACAGAGCCAGAATGGCCCCTAGACACCATGTCACCCCAGCCTTTCCTCATTTTTTCAGTGTAAACTTTTCATTGAAGTGTAATATATATAAAGTGCACAAGTCCTAAGCGCACTGCTCAATGAATTTTGCAAACTGAATACCCAGTAACTAGAATCCAGAAAAAAGGAACAAATGCCATCAGCTCTCCAGAATCACCCTTTGCATCTCCTTGTGGTCATTCCCCTCCCTTCATACCCAGAAAGGTAACCACTCTTCTGACTTCCAACAGCAGAGATTCCTTCCACTGCGTTTGAACTTGATATAAAATGGAATCATGCAGTGGGTGTTCTTTGGAGTCTGGACTATGTTTTTAACCCTATACTGGTGGACGCTACACATACCGTGACCTGTGGCAACAGTTTGCTCGTTCTCACCGCTGTAGCATAGCCTGTGGTATGAATGTGTTATCGTTTACTTCTCCATGCACTATTGATGGGCATTGCAGCAGCTCCCCTTTTGTGTCTAAAACGAGCAATGCCACTATGAGCATTCTTATCTCGTGTCTTTGGATGAATGTCTGGTTACATTTCTGTTGAGTATAATATACCCAGGAGCGGAGAAGCTGGGTCAGGGCCAGATCTAGTAGCCATTGCCAAGAGTTTTCCAAAGTGCTTGTAGGAAAGTTTACTCCCACCAAATGGTAGGAGGGTTCGAGTTGCTCCACATCCTTGCCTACACTTGGTATTGTCTGTCTTTTTCTTTTTAGCCACTCTCCCATCTCTTTCACTTTGCAGTTGAAGATACCAAGGCCAAGGAGACAGGCCATTCCCAAGACCCCAGAAGCCCAGGCGCTGGCAGGCGCCTGCAGCCAGCATTATAGTCATGCCATCCTTTTCACTGTGCCAAAGGCACCAGTTCAGTTTCCATGGTAAGAGAGGCTTGTCCAATTAAACCATACTTAGAAGTCAGAGCAAGACAGACACTCCCCTGAGAAGTAACAGTGGATTATTAACCTATCTGGTGGGATTATGAGAGCCGAAAAGTTCTTTTCCAGTTTCTTTCAGGTTTGTCTCTCTTTGGACTCAGTCCCCACAGGTATAAGTGTTTACCTTTTCAGAATATGCTAATCTGAAAATTATATTTTTCTAGGATTAGATAGCTAAAGAAATCTTCTAAAGATGCATGCGTTTCAGGTCCTTTGGTTGACATTTCAAAGTGCTCTATGGTGCATACGTGTGTGTTCACACATGTGTGTATGTGTGTGTGTGCGTATGTATGCACATGTGTGTGTTCTCATTGCCTAGTTTCATCCAGGTCTCTTTCCACCACGTCAACGTATTGCCATCAAGAATCATCTTCTGCTTGAAGGGGTTTGAGGACCACAAGGACTGGTCCCTTTATTCACTGATTCATTCCTTGGCCCAACATTTATGTACTTAGCCCCGTATCCCTGGCCCTGAGGACATAATGGTGAACCTCTGACACAGCCAGCCCTTACCCTTGCAGAACTAACAGCTCAGCAGAAGTCAACAAACAAGAGACAAGGCAAATCCAGTGCCGTAGGAGAACTGCTATGATGGGGACATTCGGGGCGCAAGGGAGTGTAGACTAGCAGCCTGATCCAGTTTCAGGAAGACAGACGGCTTCGTGGAGGAAGCTGACCACAGGATGAGTAGGGCTGAGCCAGGGGAGGCAGGAAGTATGTTCCAAGCAGAGGCAACAGCATGTGTCAAAAGAGGGCGAGGCGCGTCAAGGGGACCTAACAGGCCAGAAGGCTGGATCACTTGTTTCAGGGAGTGTTGTTTTTAATATGCTAATTAATGTGTTTTAATATGCTCATTGGCACTGTGAGTCTCTGAGAGCGTTTTCCAAGCTCTTCCACCATGGAATGCAATTATAAAAGAGTAAAACCTTAAAATTCACAAAGTACCTTTCATGAGCTGTCTCCTTCGGTCTTTTAAACCCTCTTGATTAGTGCGCCAGCAGCATTCGCCTCCACTGAAAGCTGGTTAGAAATGTAGTCTCAGGCTCCAGCCCAAACCTACTCAATCAGAGTCTGCATTTTATCGAGATCCTGGGTGAGGTGAATGCACCTGAGAGGTCAGAAGCACTTCTGCCCTAAGAGTCCAAGAAGCAAGTTTCATTGCACCCATTTTAAGGTGAAGAAACAGAGGTCCACCCAGCAAAACAGGGGTCCAGCTGTTAACAAGTAACTCGTGACTCCAAATCTTGTTGCTCCTCTCCTAGTCCAATCCACTGGTCTCATGGATGAGAAACACAGAGGCCCAGAAAGGGAACGTGCCCTTGCCCAAGGTCATACAGCAAGATGAGAAACCAGGTCTTCAGACTCCACGTGCATTCAACAGGCTTCCCCTGACCCCACACTGCCGTGAGCCACGGGTCTCAAATTGCGGTTGGTGAACCAGCAGTATCAACATCACCCTGGACGCTTGTTAAATTGCATATTTCTAGGCCCCCTCCTCAGGCCTGCTGAATCCAAATCCCTGAGAATGAGGCTTGGAATCTGCATTTTGGCACGACTTTCAGGTGTTTCTTGGGCTCATTTGGGCAATTGCTGAGAACACTGAAGGAATATTATGCAATTCTTTGGTTTATTCACTAGAGGGAGCCAGCGCCCCAGAGACACAGCCTCCCGGCCTTCTTGACAGGTTTCCCAGGGATTTCCACCTGGTGGCTCACACAGTGGTTGCTGTTCAGGGGAGAGCCTCAGGCCACACCAGTAAGTGGTGTTCAGGAAACGGAGTCCTTTCCTTAACACGGGAGGTAGGAAACCTGAGCTCTAATACCACTCCCTCCACCTAGACCCTCAGCATCCGCGCCTGTCGCAAATTCAACTGTGCAGCCTCAGCAGAGCCCTTCACATCTCTGAGCTTCAGTTCCTCATCTGCAAAGCAGGGCTGTTGTACCCAAATGGCTTCTGAGCCCCCAGCCCCAGGCTGGGTATTTTACAAGGCATCTGTTAATGTCTGTCAATTGCTAGGAACCAGAAGGCAATGTTGTCAGCATGGAGGTTCACAGCTTCTTTTTAGATGAATCTGCTATGATTCCATGTGTTTTAGGGTACGTCGCCACAAATCACACGCTCTCTAGCCAGGGAATGTGACTGCGTATGAGGGCTGGAACTGTGGCAGCCATCTTGGGCCCGTGAGGAGAGAGAGAGCCGAGGAAAGCATGCTGGGGGTGGCAGTGCTAAAAATGGTCAGACCTGGGGCCTTCACAATGTCGCTGACCTACTGAATTGGCCTGGAGCTCCCCTACCTTGAACTTCTTGTGCTGTACGTTAATAAATTTCTCAGGAGCTTACTCCAACTGGGGTTGGGTCTTCTGTTGTTTGCAGCTGAAGGCATTCCATCTGGCTTGCTTGTCTTGCCATGTTAGTTCATTGTCTGCCTGGTGGTTAATAGTGCCTTTCTCATGCCAACAGCTACTACAAACATAGCAACAGACTAGGTCCTTTGGCTGAAACCAGAAGTCTCTAGAAGACAAGGCACTGCCATGGGGAGGGAGGTTGGAGAGCCAAGGCAGAGGGGTGTCGGAAGTTGACAGCAAGCTGAGTTGTCACTAGGAAGGAATTGATGGGGGAGCAGTAAGTCCTCTGGGATCCCAGAGTTCAAAGTGCAGGGCACCAGGGAGGGTGTCCTGGAGGTAAGTTTCCAAATAGTCATGACAGAGGACCCTTCAGCATCCCATCACTAACTCTACCACTTCTTTCCGTAAATCAGACAAGTTTCCTTAATCCACACAGGCCATGGTTTGCCTGTCTAGAACGAAAACCCTTCCCTTCTGGGAATTACACCATCCCATCCCTCCAACCCTGAGGTTCTACATGGAGCCACCATAATTCCTACATGGATGGCTGTACTCCCAAGACCATGGTTGATTGTGACCCGCAGCACAGATATGGAATATTTCCATCATCACAGTAAGTTCTACCAGACAGCACCGTCCTGCAGCTTTTTTGAAAGGAAAAAAAATATATATATATATATTTTTTAATTATATATATATATAATTTTTAATGGGAACAATTAATTAACAATAGTGCTTTAAGTTCACAAGTTCTTATGCATCTTGTTTGTCTTTCACAAGAGCCCTGTCAAATTTGGGTTAATATATTATTATTCTCATTTTTAATGAGGAAACTGAGGCTTACAGAGCACCTTGCCCACAAATGCACAGCCAGAAGCAGCAAAGCCAGGGGCTGGACCTTGATTTCCAGGAGTTTCATTTGACGCTCATTTGCTGACGGATGCTGCGTCTCCTCCAGGTTGCACCCGTCAGTGACAGTCTCCTCATCAAATCAATAAGACATGTTTTGAAACCAATACTTCTTGGAAGGAAGGCTCAGAGTTTTACAATTGCTGCATTTCCCATGGGCAAAGAGTGTTAGAACCCAGGGAATAACCATGCTTGCTTCTGAAAATAACACCCAGTTATTCCATGACTCGGAAGCGGTTTCTGAAGATGCTAAGACTGAGGCTCCTCGAAAGGGCGATTATCTTATTGCCAAACTGTAATCAGATTTCCCCTGAAATAACGGCTCTGCTCTCCCTGAGCAGAACTGAAGGGCGATCATGCACATGGTCAGAAGCCCAGTGCTGCTACCTATTGATCGAACTATAATCAGCGTAGGGATTAGATTCTAAAAGGTAACCTCACCCGCCTTCCAGCTATCATAGCGCCTCAGAACTTGATCACTTTTCCTATGGCCTCAACCCTACCCCACTGGTTCCCATCAACTCTGCATTTTAGACTGTGCACAGGTGATCTGGAAAGAGAGCAAGAAATACTGACCAAGTCTCTGTCCATATAGTATGGATGGTGATGGTGATGGTGATGGTGATGGTGATGGTGATGGTGGTGGTGGTGGTGGTGGTGGTGGTGGTGGTGGTGGTGGTGATGGTGGTGGTGGTGGTGGTGGTGGTGGTGATGGTGATGGTGGTGGTGGTGGTGGTGGTGGTGGTGATGGTGATGGTGGTGGTGGTGGTGGTGGTGGTGGTGGTGGTGGTGGTGGTGGTGGTGGTGATGGTGATGGTGATGGTGATGGTGATGATGGTGGTGGTGATGGTGGTGACGGTGAAGATGGTGTTGATATGATGGTTAGGTTAATATTATATTGCAAAACTGTAATGATTGTTGCCCTTACTGGCACTTATAACATACCAGCCCCTGGGCCACGTGCCTCAATCATCTCACTCACTTTTCTCACTCTCCCAAAAGCCTTCATCCCCAGGCTCTGATGAACATGAACTTCTAAACTGTGGCTGCTCTGTGAGCTCAGACTCACGGTATTTCCTGGGGAGTGGGGGGGGGGGTGCAATGGGGAAAGCATGGGTTCAAATCTTAGTCTTGCCGCTTCCTAAGCATGTGACTCTGGAAGGTGACTTCCTATCTCAGTAAACTGGGGGTGGCACAGTCCCTGTCTTAGGGGGTTAGTATAAAAATTCCATGAGATCCTGGACACAAACTGCTGAGAAAGGTACACCTAGCAGGTGCCCTCGAGGTTCTCTTTCCCTGGTCCTGCTGCACACAGGATCTTGGTCAGTCATACTTGTCATTGGGATTGTAAAGACACCTACTGTGGAAACCTGCAAATCCCTCTACAGCAACACAGGCCTACCTTGGAGATATTGCGGGTGTCACTGGCCACTGCAATAAAGCGAGTTGTCATCTTTTTGCTGGTGGAGGACCTTACCTTGTTTGTAAAAAGCTCACCACCTGTGAAGTACCATAAAGTGAAGTGAATAAAACTAGGTGCAATAAAATGATGTATGCCTTGTTTACCAAACTTTGCCAACACAAGAATCACCTGTGGAGCTGGTAAAACTTTGACTATGTGGCCCATGACCCAGGAGACTGGAACTGGAGCCTCTAGGGCCAGGTTTACAAAGCTCCTGGGAGAGCGCAACGTGCAGTCCGTGTTCCCCATCATAATGCCCACTAGAATTGTAATGTGAGCTGGTGACATTTAAAAGTTTTTAGCCATCACAGTAACACAGGTAAAAAGAGACAAGAGAAATTGACTTTAATCAGATATTTCATTTAGCCCAATATATACAAAATGGTATCATTGTAATGTGTCATTCAAAATGGAAAGACGATTGATAAGATATTTTACATTCAGTTTCTGTGCCAAGTCTTTGAAACCTGCTGAGCATTTTATATTTAGGGCCTAGCTCAGTTCAGACTTACACATTTCAAGTGACTAGTGGCTACCGTACTGCACACTCACATGGCCAGAAGGGCAATCCCCACTTTACAGATGAAGAAACTAAGACTTAGAGAGATGAAGGGACTAGCCCAGGCCCCACAGCTGTTAAGTGCAAAGGAGACTCGAACCCAGGTGTCCTGGCCACAGCTCGATGCTCCTTTCCTCCCACACCAGCTCCAGGTGCTTCCTGGCTCCCACATCCATTCTGGAGAGTACCCCCAAATGTATGGGGGAGAAGGGCAGCAGAGAGCAAGGCCGCTGGTCCCAGCACCCCAGAGGTGAACCACCCCCAGGCTGGGGCTCCAGGGTCCCCACCCTTTATGGGGCCAGATCTGTTTGAAGGGATGATTTCTCAGTCATCCATCCTCACCTCTCCAGCCGCACTCCCAGGACAGCGCCTAGGATTTGGGCCTCTTTGCCCCAAATCCATGCCATGCACAATACAGTGCTCAGGGCACATTTGGGTCACAGGTGAGACCACGGGAACCAGGGTGTATCTCCATGAACCTCTGAAGACAGCCAGTCATAGGACAGAAGTTCCCAGGGATCCCAGGATCGTTGCTTCTGGGCAGCAGCCACTCTGTCCCCATGGCTTGGACAACCCCTCCTGGTGGCTTTCCTCAACAGAACCCCTTTCAGGTCCTTGAAGACTGTCAGCGCTGCTTTACTTTTTCCACCATTTGGGGTACGACTTGTGTATTTGTTAGCATCTGTCTTTCCAACTAGATGGAAGCTCTAGGCAGGTGGGCTGTGTTGATTTAATCTCTTGCTGACCCCCACATGCCTAAGAAGGGCTGACCCACAGACACTTGTTAAATGGATCCGTTCATCAGTTCCCAGTTTCAAGGAACCCGAAAAGGTCAGTGTGGCTTCTAAAGCCTCCACACTTTGAGTGGGGACTGACTTGGGCCCTGGAAGAATCCCATTCCATAGGCTTAAGGGAGAGAAAGCTGTGGTGTCATTTCTGGCATCAAATGAACAGGCTTTGTTTCCATTTTCTCAGTAGAATTGCGTAATGCCACCTACATCAGCTTAGTGCACCCCTTAGGGGACCTTTGGCGATGATAAAATTCTGTCAGGGACTTTGTACAGTAATTAAGCATTGAGGAACAGTGACCCAAGTTCCCACCCAAGGCAGCACCCAAGTGAAGGGGAAAGTGGGACTTCTTTGTGTAGCAATAGGCACGTTGGCATATTATAGATACATAGCCTCTATAAATCTCCTGCACGTTTCATTCTGTCTTGGAGTCTGCCTCCTGGAGGACCTGGACACACATCACACAGGGCAGTGGGCGGTGCTTCAGGGGTGGGGGTGTCCCCTTTCCTATGCCTCTGCAGCCTGTGTTCCAACAAGCACGTCGTGGGGGAAACACTCTGAAGTCTTGTAATCCTATTTGAAATTTCACAAATATGTCCAGCAACTATACACTCAGAAGTGTCTGGTGGATGTGATAGCCCCTTGCAGAGCAGAGGAAGTCTCAATATCTATGCTTTAGGGGCAGTAAGAAACCTCTGGTTTCCAAGAAACATCAAAGAACCTCAGAACAAAGCTCAAGAATGATCACACACACAAAAAATCTAGCATCCAATAAGGTAAAATTTACCATGTCTGACATCCACTCAAAAATATTAGTGAACTTGAAGGCATAGCAAGAAGCAAAATGACTGACAGAAAGAATAAAGATTTAAAAATAAAGAACAGGGCATCTGTGAGGAATGGGACAACAAGTAGCCTAATATATGTATAAATATATATATATATATATATATATATATATATATATATATATATATATATATATATGTAGGATGGGGGAGGGCGAAACAGCAAAATATACTTAAAGAAATAATGGCTGAAAACATTCCAAATTCAATGAAAACTTTAAATCCACAGATCTAAGAAACTTGGAGCTCAATTAAGAAAACAAACAACCCTTTTTTCCAATGGGCCAAATACCTTAACAGACACCTCACCAAAGTAGATATACAGATGGAAAATAAGCATATGGAGATGTCATCAAAATGGCGGCATGAGGTGAGCCTCTGTAAAGCTCCCCTGGAATTTACAACTAATCGAACAACAATAACTCCACAAAGGACTCCCTGCACAGCAGACAGGCAAGATGAAGAGGCCCACTACTGAATTCACCTAAAGGTGGGCGAATCGCGCTAGTGGGGGAGGAGGGAAGGGAGAAGTGTGGAAACGGAGCCACGCGGGCGCAGGACGCAGACCTAGCTCAGTGCTCCGAGCTCGCTGCTTCCCAGAACTACCGCAGCTGCAGGAGAGGGAAGAACTCGGACTGCTAGGGCTCCGCTTATGGCCCACAGGGCTGAGGGGGCAGCATATAACATGGCTGAACCCAACGCTCACGGCAGAGACCTCAGAGAAAAGACTGAGGGAAGAAGGCTAAAAATGGTGGTTTAAGCCCTCACTGCCGAGCAGAGAACGGAAGCCTTAGGCACTGAGACTAGCTGCCCCCTCTTTACCCTCCCAGAGCTCGCCCCGCCCCCACCTGCCCGGTGCTAGAAGCAGAACGGTAGCAGTGTAGATCAAAAGAACAGAATATTTGCTGTTCTGAGAACTGTGGACCACAGACACAGATTCACAGCCCAACTACTTCCGGCAAAGGGGAGGGAGCTGTGGAAGCAGGACCGGCTGTGGTGGTGGTCGCTGCCATTGCTCTGGGCCACATCTCACAACTCACCCTGACTCTCTCCCCACTTATCTGGGTGGATCCCTGTAGGAGTAAACAGAACTGCTGAAAATACACAGGCTCTGAATCTTGTGCAGAAAGAGCTTTGGAACTTCAAAAGCTTTCCGCATACCCACCGGGACACTGCGCCCTGTGACCCAGGCAAACTATTAACAGAGGAGAAGCCCATCTCCCAGGGAATCCCCCCATTGTGTGAGAAGCTGGAATAGTGCAGAGAAAACATAGCACTACCATGTGAGAGAGAGAAAAAAGGCTGAAGTCAGAGAGAAAATAAAACATTCTACCAACACGTACTGGAAAACAAAAGAAAGACCTCTTCCTATCAACCTGTTGCAGAAGCCACTCCTGTAGATGTCTAGGAAGAGAAATAATAAGTCAGTAATTGCCATGAATAACCAAGACAACAAGACCGCTCAGAAAAAAAGTGAAAAGTCTCCAGAAAAGGAACTTAAAGATATGGAAATATGTGACTTAAATGACAGAGAATTCAAGATTGCAGTTCTGGAAAAACTCAACGAGATGCAAGAAAACACAAAAAGGCAGTTTAATGAACTCAGAAACACAATCAAAGAACAACATGAGCATTTTACGAAAGAGATTGAAATTTTAAAAAAGAACCAAATAGAATTTCTGGAGATTAAGAACTCAATAGAAGAAATTAAGAATGAAATAACCAGCTTAGGTAGTAGAGTTGACCAGATGGAGGAAAGAATCAGTGACATCGAAGATAGAAACCTGGAAATGACACAGATGGAAGAAGAAAGAGACTTGAGACTTAAAAGAAATGAAAGAACTCTACAAGAACTTTCTGACTCCATCAGAAAGAGCAATATAAGAATAATGGGCATACCAGAAGGAGAAGAAAGAGAGAAGGGAACAGAGAATATATTCAAACAAATTGTCGATGAGAACTTCCCAAACTTGTGGACAGAACTGGATCCTCAAATCCAAGAAGCAAATAGAACACCTAATTACCTCAATCCCAACAGGCCTTCTCCAAGGCACATTGTATTGAAGCTGTCTAAAATCAACAACAAAGAAAGAATCCTCAAGGCAGCCAGGGAAAAGAAGACGGTAACCTACAAAGGAAAGCCCATTAGATTATCATCAGATTTTTCAGCAGAAACTCTACAAGCCAGGAGGGAGTGGAACCAAATATTCAAACTATTGAAAGAGAGAAATTATGAGCCAAGAATAATATATCCAGCAAAGATATCCTTTAGATATGAAGGAGGAATAAAGACCTTTCCAGACATACAGAAGCTGAGGGAATTTTCTAATACACGACCTGCACTACAAGAAATACTAAAGGAGGCTATTCGACCACCATCAACAGGGACAATTTGTGGCAACCAAAACATAAAAAGGGGGAGAGTAAAGGCCTGAACCAGAAAATGGGAATGGAGAAAGTAAGCGTGCTGAAGAAAATGGAATACTCTAAATATCAAACTTTCTTTTACATAAACTTAAGGGTACCCACTCAAAAAAATCCAGAACTGAAATATATAGTGAAATAAAAGAAGAAACAGAGGGAAACATCATAGAATACCACCACACAGAAATAATAGACAACAACAAAAAGGCAAAGAAACAATGGAGACACAGCCTTACCAGAAAACTAAAGATAGAATGACAGGAAATCCTCACATATCAATAATCACCCTAAATGTAAATGGACTGAACTCACCAATAAAAAGGCACAGAGTAGCAGATTGGATCAAAAAACTAAACCCAACCATATGCTGTCTCCAAGAGACACATCTCAGCTACAAGGACAAGCATAGACTCAAAGTGAAAGGGTGGAAATTGACACTCCAAGCAAATGGTACCCAGAGAAAATCAGGTGTAGCCATAATGATATCAGATGAAACAGACTTCAGGGTGAAAAAGGTAACAAGAGACAAAGATGGACATTTCATAATGGTAAAGGCGACTATACAACAAGAAGACATAACAGTCATCAATATTTATGCCCCCAATCAGGGAGCACCAAAATATACCAAGCAACTACTAACAGAACTAAAGGGAGAAATTGACCAAAACACAATTATACTAGGGGACTTAAATACATCATTGACAGCTATGGATAGATCATCCAAACAGAAAATAAATAACGAAATAGCAGCCCTAAATGACACATTAGATGAAATGGACATAATTGACATATATAGAGCACTTCATCTTAAAACATCAGACTATACATTTTTTTCTAGTGTACATGGAACATTCTCAAGGATAGACCATATATTGGGACATAAAATCAGCCTCAGCAAATTTAAGAAGATTGAAATCATACCAAGCATATTCTCTGATCACAAGGCTTTGAAATTGGATATCAACTGCAAAAAGAAAGCAGGTAAAAACACAAATACATGGAGATTAAACAACATACTTTTAAAGAACAACTGGGTCAAAGAAGAAGTTAGAGGAGAGATCAAAAGATACATAGAAACAAATGATAGCGAAAATACATCCTGCCAAAATTTGGGGGATGCAACGAAAGCCGTTTTAAGAGGGAAATTTATATCATTACAGGCCTATCTCAAGAAACAAGAAAAATCCCAAATAAATAACCTCATGTTACACCTTAAAGAACTAGAAAAAGAACAAATGTAACCCAAGGTCAGCAGAAGAAAGGAAATAACAAAAATCAGAGCGGAACGAAATGAAATACAGAACAAAAAGACAATAGAAAAAATTAATGTGACAAAGAGCTGGATCTTTGAAAAGATTAACAAAATTGACAAACCCTTGGCTAGACTCACTGCGATAAAAAGAGAGAAGACGCTAATCAACAATATCAGAAATGAAAAAGGGGAAGTTATCACAGACACCACAGAAATACAAAGGATCATCCAAGAATACTATGAAGGACTATATGCCACCAAATTCAATAACCTAGAAGAAATGGACAAGTTCTTAGAAACATATAGCCTTCCTAGGCTGAACCATGAAGAACTGGAAAATCTAAACAGACCGATCACCAGTAACGAAATTGAATCAGTCATCCAAAACCTTCCCAAAAGCAAAAGTCCTGGACCAGATGGCTTCACTAGTGAATTCTACCAAACCTTCAAAGAGGATCTAATACCAATCCTGCTCAAACTCTTCCAAAAAATTGAAGAAGAGACAGTACTCCCTAACTCATTTTATGAGGCCAACATTACCCTGATACCAAAACCTGGTAAGGACAACACAAAAAAAGAAAACTACAGACCAATATCTCTGATGAATACAGATGCAAAAATCCTATACAAAATTCTAACATATAGAATACAACAATGCATTAAAAAGATTATTCATCACGACCAAGTGGGGTTCATCCCCGGGGCACAAGGATGGCTTAACATCTGCAAATCCATCAATGTTATACATCACATAAACAAAATAAAGGACAAAAATCATATGATTATATCAATTGATGCAGAAAAAGCATTTGACAAGATATAACATCCACTTATGATTAAAACACTTAACAAAATAGGTATAGAAGGAAAATACCTTAACACAATAAAGGCCATATATGACAAATCCTCAGCTAATCTCATAATTAATGGTGAAAAACTGAAGCCCTTTGCTCTACGTTCAGGAACACGACAGGGTTGTCCCCTATCACCTCTGCTTTTCAACATAGTGTTGGAAGTCCTTGCCAGAGCAATCAGGCAAGAGAAAGAAATAAAAGGCATCCAAATTGGGAATGAAGAAGTTAAATTATCACTCTTTGCAGATGACATGATGCTATATATAGAAAACCCTAAAGACTCCACCAAAAAGCTATTAGAAACAATCAACGAATACAGTAAAGTTGCCGGCTACAAAATCAACGTACAAAAGTCCATTGCTATATACTAACAACGAAATCTCAGAAAAAGAAACACAAAAAACCATTCCTTTTGCAATTGCAGCAAAAAGTATAAAATACCTAGGAATAAACTTAACCAAGGATGTGAAAGACCTATATGCTGAAAACTATAAGACATTTTTAAAAGAAATTGAAGAAGACACAAAGAAATGGAAAGACATTCCGTGCTCATGGATTGGAAGAATCAACATAGTTAAAATGGCCATATTACCCAAAGCAATATACAGATTTAATGCAATCCCCATCAAAATCCCAATGACATTTTTTAAAGAAATAGAACAAAAAATCATCAGATTTGTTTGGAACAACAAAAGACCCCAAATAGCCAAAGCAATCTTAAGGAAAAAGAACAATACTAGAGGTATCACACTCCCTGACTTTAGCTTGTACTACAAGGCTACAATAATCAAAACAGCATGGTATTGGCAGAAAAACAGACACATAGGCCAATGGAATAGAATTGAGAACCCAGAAATAAAACCACATAAATATGGACAGATAATTTTTGACAAAGAAGCAAAAAACAAACAATGGAGAAAAGACAGCCTCTTCAATAAATAATGCTGGGAGAATTGGATAGCCACGTGCAAAAGAATGAAACTGGACTGCTATTTGTCACCATGTACCAAAATTAACTCAAAATGGATCAAAGACTTAAGCATAAGGCCTGACACAATAAACTGCATAGAAGAAAACATAGGTACTAAACTTATGGACCTTGGGTTCAAAGAGCATTTTATGAATTTGACTCCAAAGGCAATGGAAGTAAAAGCTAAAATAAACGAATGGGACTATATGAAACTTAAAAGCTTCTGCACAGCAAAAGAAACCATCGACAAAATAAAGAGGCAACCAACTGAATGGGAGAAGATTTTTGCAAACAGTACCTCCGATAAGGGGCTAATATCCAAAATATACAAGGAACTCGTGAAACTCAACAACAACAAAACAAAAAACCCAATTGAAAAAAGGGCAGAGGACCTGGAGAGACATTTCTCCAAAGAGGACATACAAATGGCAAATGGACATATGAAAAAATGCTCAACATCACTAATCATCAGAGAAATGCAAATAAAAACCACAATGACATATCACCTCACCCCAGTCAGAATGGCTATCATCAACAAGACAAATAGTAACAAGTGTTGGAGAGGCTGTGGAGAAAAAGGAACCCTCATACACTGTTGGTGGGAATGCAGACTGGTGCAGCCATTATGGAAGGCAGTGTGGAGGTTCCTCAAAAAATTACGAATAGAATTACCATATGACCCACCAATTCCTCTCCTGGGTATCTACCAAAAAAATCTGAAAACATTTATACATAAAGACACATGTGCTCCAATGTTCATTGCAACTTTGTTTACGGTGGCCAAGACATGGAAACAACCAAAATGTCCTTCGATAGATGAATGGATAAAGAAGTTGTGGTATATATACACAATGGAATATTATTCGGCAGTAAGAAAAGATGATATAGGAACATTTGTGACAACATGGATGGATCTTGAGATTATAATGCTAAGCGAAATAAGTCAGATAGAAAAAGCAGAGAACCATATGATTTCACTGATATGTGGTATATAAACCAAAAACAACAAAAGAACAAGACAAACAAATGAGAAACAAAAACTCATAGACACAGACAATAGTTTAGTGATTACCAGAGGGTAAGGGGAGTGAGGGGTGGGGGGTGGGAGATGAGGGTAAAGGGGGATCAAATATATGGTGATGGAAGGAGAACTGACTCTAGGTGGTGAACACACAATGGGATTTATAGATGATGTAATACAGAATTGTACACCTGAAATCTATGTAATTTTACTAAGAATTGTCACCCCGATAAATTTGAAAAAAAAAAGAAAAGAAGCATATGAAAAGATCATATCATCTGTCATCAGGAAAATGCAAATTGAAACAACCATGAGATTTCCACTACATGCCTATTAGAATGGCCAACATCCAGAACGCTGACGACAGCAAGTGCTGATGAGAATGTGGAGCCACAGGAACTCTCATTCGTCACTGGTGGGAATGCAATATGGTCCAGCCACTTTGGAAGACTTGGTGGCTTCTTACAAAACTAAACATATTCTTACCGTACAATCTAGCAATCACGTGCCTTGGTGTTTACCCAAAGGAATTGAAAACACATGTCCACAAAAAAACCTGCCCATGGATGTTTATAGCTGTGTTATTCATAATTGTCAAAACTTGGAAGCAGCCAAGATGTTCTTCAGTAGGTGAGTGGATAAATAAACTGTGGTGCATCCAGACAATGGAATACTATTCAGCACTAAAAAGTAGTGTGCTATCAAGTCCTGAAAAGACATGGAGGAAGCTTACATACGTATGACAAGAGAAAGAGAAAGAAGCCAATCTAAAAAAGCTACGTACTGTATGATTCCAATTCTATGACATTCTGGGAAAGGCAAAATCATGGAGACAGTAAAAAGATCCATGGTTGCCAAGGGTTGGGCCCACCAGATAGCCTAGAATGATCTCCCTACTTAGGGTCCATAACCGTAATCTCATCTGCAGAAATCCCTTTGGCCATATAATGTAACATATCACAGGTTCTAAGAATAAGTGTACAAACATTTGGGGGAGGGGGCTCATTCTGTCTACCACAGCAAAGGTTCATGTAAATATTTGTATACAAACCTTCATAGCAATTTTATTTGCAAGTACCAAAACTGGAAACAACACCAACACGGGAGTGGAGAAACAAATTTTGGTATAACTATACAATGTAATACTACTCAGCAAGCAGTAGAATGAACTCTTGATCCATGCTACACCATAAATGGAACTTAAAATAATTATGCTGCATGAGAGAAGCCAGACCCCCTTCCCCAAAAGCAGTACAAACTATGCAATTCCATTTGTATAACATTGCAGAAAATGCAGACTAACATATAGTGACAGGAAGCGTATCAGTAGTTGCCAGGGGGCCGGAGGATATAGCAAGGAAGAACTGATGGGAGGGATTTTAAAAGGACCTGAGCAAACTTTTGGGGTGATGGGGACATTCATTATTTAGAGGGTGGTGGCAGCTTTATGAGTGCATACATATGTCAAAGCTTATCAGATTGTACACTTTAAATATTTGTGGTTCATGATATATCAGTGTAACCTCAATACAGCTGGTATTAAAAGGCAATTTTCTATAGTGGGATATATACTTGTACTTCATAAAAAGAGAAAGAGAAAACATTAATATGCCAAATGTTAAATTGTTAAACCAGACAGTGGCAATACAGGTGATCAGCATACTATTCTTTCAATTCCTCAAAATCCTTGACAGTTTGTATAATAAAAAAAATTGGGGGCAGGGGAAGACCCGGGCTTTGGAGCCAGACGTCCAAAGGATTGGGTCTGATTTTGCCATATACCGTGTTTCCCCAAAAATAAGACCTAGACGGACAATCAGCTCTCATGCATCTTTTGGAGCAAAAATTAATGTAAGAACCGGTCTTATTTTACTATAATATAAGACCGGGTCTAATATAATATAATATAATATAATATAATATAATATAATATAATATAATATAATATAATATAATATAATATAATATAATACTGGGTCTTACATTAATTTTTGCTCCAAAAGACGCAGTAGAGCTGATTGTCCGCTTAAGTCTTATTTTCGGGGAAACACAGTATCCTATTTGTGTGAACTCAAGCAAGTGATGTTCTCTCAAGCCTCGTTTCTTCATCTGTAAAATGGGCCTCCTCATCGCCATGAGCTCACTGGAACAGGAAATTAGATTAATACACGAAGCGGCCTTAGCAGGGGCCTGGGATGCAGTGAACGCTCCATAAAGGTAGCTGTCACTGTTAGGTCTTGCTCCTTTATCTGAGGGCCACAGAAACTGAATTAGAGAGGTTGAGACTTAACTGAGATTAGACAGCTACTGCCACGTCTGATTCTGGCCTTGCTCTTTGGGACACTCAGTGGCCACCAGAATTCTTAGAACTCTTAAGTTAAGAGGTTATGCAAATAGTGGCCAGGCCATCCACCCTGGGATGAGGGCCTCACTCTGGTCAACAAAGGAAGCCAGACCTAGCAACCAGATGTATTTTTAACAAGGTGAAGATATGCACTTTGCATATCTTGTCTTTTGCACAGTTTGAGGCTCAAGGTCCCAGACAAAATTAGATGTTTTTATTTGTTTGTTAGAACTGGTAAGTTCTCATAGGCTCACACTGCATGATCAGAACTCTTTCTTTAAAGTGGAATTGGATTCAATAGATACATTCCTAAAAACGCATTCACTTGGTTACTTCAATTTGTATTGAATCCTTAAGATCTCCAAGGGTCCCATATGGGTTAGCCAGGAGTGTAATACATAGACTCCATGCACAGGTACTCAAGACATGTGAGTCAATAGATGCCCAGCTAAGTCTAGAAGTGAGGGGAAGATTTTCCAGAATCAGGGAAATACCTTGTGCGATCATTCCCTTCTCAACTTTTTGGGGATGGTGCCACTTAATTTGCTCAGTGGTTTTTGTTAAAGGGAAAAGAGGGGTATAAAGGATATCTGAATGTAACTGTAGAGGGGAGGAAGTTGGAAGGTAATTACCATGAAGAAGAAAAGAAACTTTGGGGGATCATAGCCTCTTTTACCTGTCTGGTTATCCACCTACCTACCCACCAACCTAGAACACACACAGTAAAAATTCAAGTCTTTCAACATGGATGGACCTAGAGAGTGTTATGCTAGGTAAAACAACTCAGACAAAGATAAATACCGTATGATTTATCTTGTATGTGGAATTTAAACAACAAAATAAATGAACAAAATAGAAACAAATTCATAGATACAGAAAACAAATTGATGGTTGCCAGATTGGGGGCGGGGGGGGGACCGGTTTGGAGGGATGGATGAAAAAGGGGAAGGGATTAAAAAGTGCAAATTGCCAATTACAAAATAGTCACAGGGATGTAAAGCACAGCCCAGGGAACAGAGTCAATAATATTGTAATAACTATATATTATGTCAAGTGGGTACTAGACTTATCAGGGTGATCACTTCATACGTTATATAAATCTCTAATCACTATGTTACATACCTGAAACTAATATAATATTGCATGTCAACTGTAATTTAAATTTTTTAATTAAAAATATATATAATATAAATTCTAGATACAAAAAATATTGAAAAATAAATTCAAGTCTTTTAGTGACCATTATATGAGAGGGACATGTGCTGTATTGAAATATTTATTGCAGAGAATTCCTTTTGGCGAGGTGACCACAATAGCTGCTCGGGCCATCCCTCCAAACATGGCACGTGTACCAATCCACACACTGTTTTTGGAGCACACGGGGTGAAGAAATTGAGAGGAAGAGTTTGGAAACTTCTCTAGCCATTTGACAGAATACTTTATGTTTCTTACTAATTAAGTTGGGGCTTATATTTTGTATCTCATTGGTATTTTATTTTCCTAGTAATTCACTTTTACTGTATTTTCGAAGAGTATCAGTGTACCATGGATTAGAAATATTCTTCATCTCAAAGACAATGTGCAAAGCTTTCCTTATGCATCAGCTCCAAATATATTAATTAGAGATTAACCATCATTTTTTAAAATTTCATAACCTGAAGTCAAATATGTGATATATATACATCTCACAGATGTTTCCCGATATCGATCACCTTTAATTGGAAAGTGCCTCTCCTTAAAAACAGAATAAAGACTCACCTTCTTCCAGGTAAGTGATTACTGTGTCTGTTTAGTTAAGGAAACAAAAATGATAAAATATTTATCAGTACGAATTTGCCTCTAAACAGGGAAAGGTGTATTGTCACCCCCTGTATAAAATAATAGTGTGACAATCATCTGTTTTTGTCCTCTCCAGTAAAAGATAAGATATTTCACCTTAAGTATGAACAACTTGAAGTGCTGGCATGCTTACTTGAGTTCTGAGCAATAAACAGGCATGACATTTCAAAGATAAAAAAATTCAGCGTTCATCTAGAGAAAGTGCTATTCTCTTAAATGTTGCAAAATGGCCACTAACATTTTCAGTTTCAATTATAGTTCACATTACGCCAGGCATTTTTAATAACTGGCCCTTCCCTACAACTAGTTTGAGAAGCACAGCTTTGTGAGAGGGTGGCAGAATTTTGCTGGGCAAAATTCTACACAGTGGTCCGACCACCAGACAGAACATAAGAATCACCTGGGAGCTAATTACAAATGCAGCTCTCCAGGCCCAATCACTGGCTGGGGCCTAGGGCTTTGATTTTAGAGTCTTCCACCCCGTGATTTGGATTCAGCCGGCCCCCACCGATGTGTGGGAACCTCTGCTTTAACACACCATCCACTGCTTTGCCCCATTGTTCTCTAGCTGAACTGTCCATGCACCTGCTCCTGACTTCAACCTCACCTGCACCAAAGTAATACCTCACGAAGAAGATCGTAGTCAGGCTGGCCCTTAAGGCCTTGGTAGGATTGCAATATGCAGAGGGAGGGATAGGACTGGAGGAAAAGCACAGACGTAGGAAAGTGTAAGGAATGTTGTGGTGGGCTGTAGAGAGAAGCCCAGTTTGGTGAAAAATAGGTTGGCAAATCTGTGTCACACTCCACACTCCCTCGCCCATAGCAGACATTGCTAATCAATTGCAGCATTTTTGCAGTGAGCCTAGAGGAAGCCTCATAACATCCATGATCACAGAACATTCCAGAAACACTACCATCAAGCAATCACAGTTGACCCATGAAAGACCATCTCAGGGCTGGAAGATGGAGTAAGGGGAGGACGAGGAAGGGGGAAGATACATTTAGGGCAAGATCTCAGCAAGCACTGAATAGATTGCTACAGAATAGAACATGGCCCTGATTTCTACAGGGTTTTGAACTGACGACCTGATACGTTCAAAGATGTGCTCTGGAGATCACAAATTGCTATGTGGGCTCTTTTGGAGTTTGCAGGACACAGAGCCAGAGAAGTCACAGGGTCTGAACAGAGATTTGTAGGTGAAAGAAATGGTTGAAAGCAAGAATCAGTATGGGGGTGAAATAGTCAGGAATACATTACATTCGATCAGGTTGGGGAGAGAGGGAGAAGGAGACGTTGGCAATGACTTTGACGTTCGGAGCCTCGATGACTGCAGGATGAGTTGGCACCATTCGCAAGAACAGTGAAGACTTGAAGAGCCACAAGGAGAAAGGGGGATGCTGGCTTCAGTTTGGGATTTTTAACTCATGCAACTAGATAATGCAGGTGGACATTTCCAGCCTGCCATGGAAACTGTAGGCAGCTAGAGGAGCAGTCAAGCTAGAAAGAGCCACTGAGCCCAAAGGTAACGAGTATAAACCCTGACATTTGTGGCACCCAACATGTAACAACCAGCTCTGAAAAAGAGAGCCCTGGCTTGTGGTGTTTGCCTGTCCCACAGTGGAAACAGCCACCACCGCTGATCCTGCTACACCGTGACGTCACAGACTGTGGAGCTGGGACTGAGACTCACAGTGGGCTCTCCCCAGCTGGCACACCCCTTTCCACACACCCCCACCTCCCAGCTTCAGGACACAAAGGCAACACTGGCTTGTCTACCCTCTTGCCCCACACCTACTAATGACTTTCTTGGTTTCAGCTCTCTGAAAGTGAGGCAGGCTTGGGTTTTTTGAAGGCAGTGCAAGTTGGTTTCACAGAAGATGCTGCCCTCATCCCGGTTTCTACCTGCTGCCCGCAGCAAGGTGACAGCTGAGAGGTGGTGGCTCGGCAGCTGTGGTGGCTTCATGTGGGAGGCCTGCAGTGGCCTGTGACTTGAAATGAGATTGACAGGGCTCAGCGAGTTCCCTCTGGAGATGCATCACCTCTCCAAGCCCAGACCTGCCACAGGCACGGTGCCCTGGCTCTGAGGGGTGGGTCTGCAGGAGGCCCCGGGGAGATGTTGGGAGCCCCACTCTTAGGATCACTAGGAGAAGAGAAGGAGGCCCAACCTGGCTGGCAGTTCCAGGGACCACGTTTACTCCTGAAAGCCCTCTAGGCCTGCCCTGGGTGGGAGGGGACAGGGTAATTAGGTACCTAAATATGTTAGCGATGGATGGAGCTGAGACTTAGAATCAGGGTGGAAAGGACTTTAGAAATGAGAAAACAGGGGCTCAGACAGGAGAAGTAATGTGTCAGGACCTTGCAGGGATTGAGTGGCTGAGCTGGGACTTGAATTAATTACGACTGTTTTCTTCTTCCCTCCCTCCCTCCCTCCTTCCCTCTCACTCACCCATTTATCCATTCCTCCTCTTCCTACCCCCTTCCTTCCTTGTGATATTTATTAAACACTTTCCGCAGACATTCAGGACATTGGTAAAAAGATAGGCATCTCTGTTCTCTTGGGTGAGAGGCCCACTTTGAAGGCCCGGGACCCTCTCCTTTCCTGCATTTGAAAACAGCTGTAATTCACATAACATAAAATTCACGATTTCAACTGCAATTCCATGGTTTTCTGCATAGTCACAATATTTGTATATTTTAAGAGATTTGCAAGGGTTCGGTGGCCGGGCCTCGCCACTCCTCGTTTCACAACCTTGGCAAGTCACTTGATCCTTCTGTGCCTCAGTCTCCCTATACATACCCTGCCTCAGAGAGCTAACACGGGCTTCAGTGAAGAGCACCTAGTAGGTGTTCTCAAGTGATGGCTGTCATCATCACGTACTAACTGGTGGGCCCGGGACCACACGTGGACAAAAGGAAGTGAATATCCCAGAAACCGCCTTCCAGAGACTCACAGCCTCATGGAGGAATTCATTATTAATTGCAACAGAGAAAAAGCAGAAAAAAGAGCTTCCTAAGGAACTATTTTTACAGGACCGAGGGCGTTCAGATGAGAACAGTAAGACAGAGAGAATAATCTGTCACCTGACTCTTAAGCCACGTACTGTTTTTCTGGCTTTCACCCCACCCTCTATTTTTCCACCTTCTAAACGAAGGTGTTTATGTGCTTGACTGGGCCAGGGGGTAAGTATGCAGCCTCCTAGGCAGGAAATTGAACACAGGTGCTCGGTTTCCATCTCACAGGGCCAAGGTGATGCAGAGACCACGTGGTCAGTTCATCAGTCCAAATGCCGGCCCTTCCTCCTTTGGCCTCCAGAGAATCGACAGTACTGGTCCACACGTTCCCCCAGGACTCCGATGTGACCCTGCGGAGAGCTGGGTGCCAATGGCTGATCCCCCCAGGAAACGCGTGGCATCTCCAAAGCTCTGAGCCTGGTCCCAGGAGCGACACCAACCTGGTTCCACCTGCCTGGTCCCACCTGCCTGTTCCCTGACACAGGCTGTTGAGCCTCCCCCAGAATGCACGTGGTTGGACTATAGGCTTTACTTTAGGTTTTTGCCTCTATACCGCAAATACTTATCTAGCACATGTTTGTTGAGTGAATATATAGACCAGAGGTCCACAGCTTCCACTTGCCAATTGCCAGAAGGAATAAAATCCAAAGGGGTGTGTGTGTGTGTGTGTGTGTGTGTGTGTGTGTGTGTGTGTTTCAATAAGCTGCAAGTAAAAACAAAATGGTAAAAATTCAATCCCCAAAGCAAACTGGACCTGACCCTCCAGTCTTCTCAAACTGATGACGCAGAGCAAAGCTGGAGC
The DNA here is from genome assembly GCF_036562045.2 of Rhinolophus sinicus. Classification (NCBI taxonomy): domain Eukaryota; kingdom Metazoa; phylum Chordata; class Mammalia; order Chiroptera; family Rhinolophidae; genus Rhinolophus; species Rhinolophus sinicus. Next base: position 19,361,332 of record NC_133760.1, read on the forward strand.
ACCAGAGTGTTCTCCAGCCTGAGTCGGTGTTTCAGTTTGACTTTCTGCTGGATGAGAATAGTTGCTCCGTTTCTAACCAAGACCCCATCTAATTTCTGCTTCATCTAGAGTGACCTTCTGACTTGGCCCAGCGGAGAGGGGATTGCTGTGTTCCAGGACCCCAGGTAAGTAGCATCAACCCCCAGGAAGGTGTGTGAGTACTGAGGGATCAGAGGCCCAAGGGCAAATCCTCCCACATATGAAAAGCAAGACTCCTCTTTGCAGCTGCCACGTGGTGTGTTTCATTACACGTGGTCCTGCTCTGTCCACAAGCACATCTATCGTGGTCGACAGGGCAATGCACTTCCCTACCTGAGAGGAATGTCCATGAACTCTTTGATGATTATTACACATAACTGAAGAGCATCAGAAAGCGCCTACTGAATTGATGCCAGAGGCGTTTATGGTCTCTGACAGCAATGACAAGGGACATTTTTTGACCAAGGATGATAGTTTCATTCTGTGACATCAACTTCAAAAATGTGCCCAGAACATTCCCTAGAGAGTTAGTTATGGGATGACCATCTGTGAAGTGGTCTCTTCAAGTCTAGTCCCAGTCCTGGCTTTGCCACTTGTTACCCATGACCTTGGACAGATGTGTCTCTCTAAGGTCAATGTCTCCACACGTGACATAGAGATAGTAATAGTTATTGCATCAGACTGGCTGTGAGCATCATATGCAAGGGAGAGCAGTCAGGAAAGGGACCAGTGACACCAGGAGTTTGGATGCAAAGCTTGGTTCCTCCATTTGCTAACTCTGGGGGAAGCATGGTGGGTGTTCCTCTCAAACTAAAACCCTTATTTTCCTCCTCTGTAAAATGTAGACAACAGTACCCATCACGCGGGATTTGAGGTAATTGAAGGAGATTAGCAGGTTACGTTTTAAGTGCAATGCCTGGTGCTGGAACCGAGTTTCTTACCCGAGTCTCTTTACATCATGATCTCCCGGATGTAAACTCAGAAGGTGATGGGTTGGCTTATAGGAAAAGCCACGGATTTTGAGAGCAGATCTGAGCTGGCCAGCTGCCCTCCACCTGGCCCAGCAGCACAGAGCCCCCAAGACACCAGACATCACAGCTCTGTTCCCACCATGCGGCTGCCTAGCTCAGGACAATCTCGCTTTCCCTTTGCAAACCTTAGAAGGGAGCAGGAAAAAGTACAGGCTCTGGCATCCAATAGACCCTTGATCAAATCCCAGCCCAGACACTTCCAAGACGTGGGACCTCAAAGCCTCAGGGGACCTTCAACCCTTCAGGGCCTCGGTTCCCTCAACTGCAGAATGGAGATGCTGACAGCTCTTCATTAAAGTGAGCACTAAAGAGGTAAAAGCATTAAGTACTCAGCGCACTGCGAGTCCTCAATAAGTGCCAGCTATTAATCACCACCATCCCCTACCTCCAAGTCCCCTAGACCCCTCGCCAACCTCACTGCTGGTGGCTGCTGGGTCCAGCCAGTTGGCCACCAGGGAGTTTTCAAATACTCTCCATTTCCCCAGCCTGTCATCAGCCAAGACCAGAATTGGCTTCAGTTAGGGGGAGGGAGTCAACTTGGGTCTGTTCCCATGGTATCCCTTCCAATACCTCAGTTCTCTTGCCCACACCTGCATGACAAATTCTACCTCCTGATGATTCCCCACATTGGTATAGAGAGGGGAACTGGAGCATGCCTGCCGTGATCTACTAGGTCAGCAGTGATAGCAACAAACAGCTCTTCTGTGAGGTTTCTCACACATGAGCCCCAGGATTATGTAAGCTACTGACCTTTCAGGTACTTCCCTCCTTCAACAAATGTTTGGATGCCCAGCTCACAAGCTCTCTTCCCCCCCCCCCCGCCGCCCCGATTCTATCTATCATTCAAGGTGAATTTCACACCTATAAGGATGACCTGTCCTCTTTTTCTTAAGCAAGAGTTTAGATCATGCTCCCTTTTTGCTGTGGCTGCCAGGAAGCTCAGAGCTGAGTTTTGTGCCGTGTTTTAATTTCTTCACCTCACTGCCCTTCTTCTCCATTTTGACTCAATAACCCACAGGTCTCCTTTCTCTCTCTCCAGAATCCCGAACTCAGACGTCCTCAGACTTCATATCACAATTTCTTCTTGCGTATAGATTCAAATGCCTGCACAACTCCAATCCCTGGGCCTCGCTGGGGCCACCAGTCCACAGGCCCCTTTGTTTCTCTCCCATCCACACTTCTGGCCTTGCTCCCTTCCATGTCCAGCTGAGGTTCCATGATTTTTCACTTCAATCACAATCTTGACAATGCTCTGAACTCCCCAGCATTGCAAGGCACTGGAGATGATTCTCTCTGTGCAAGAGCATTAGATGTGCACTTGTTAACCCCAGGATGTTGTTTTCTAGTTTACTGTCTGTGGAGAAAGAAAAAAAAAAGCACACGATGCTCCCTTCCTCTGGAAAGATAATAAGATCAGAAAGAACAGTTTGTCTTGAAAGAATGGTAGGCAGTTTCTGAGTAATACTGTGTGAGCCAACAAGACAAAAGCCCATGGAAAAGTTTCAGACAGAATTCGGTTTTACTTACTTTTCACCTTTCACATTCACTTATGCCACTGGGAGGAAGAAGAATTCTCCTAGCGTGAGTAAATGTGATTGGTTGCTTTGTTTCTACAGATGTTTTCAAAGTCTTTTATGTCTTTTGGTTCTAAGACTGTTTGAAGCATTCTGGGTGATTATACAAGTCACAAAACAGCTAGAGTGGAAATGGATTATTTTGAGACAGTGTCATTGGATGCAAAGGCTCGGGCAGTGAGCTCACCGAGCCTTCCTTCCGCGTGTCCTGTCCTCAAAGCACGACAGCCTCCACTTGTGCTCACAGTGTGAAGAGAGACCTCCCACCTGTCTGTGCCCACTGCAGGATGCACGCTTTTAAAGTCTTCGTTTTCCTAGAAACGCAAACACAATGCAACTTTTTCTGCTGTGCTGGGGGACATGATTGGTCCCATAAAATTAGAGAGGAAGACCAAGTGAAGATGAGACACAGCAATGTGTACACCGGGGTCCTTAGGTATCATTTTATTGACCCCCCACCTTAGAAATGGGGAAATCAAGACACATAAAGTCCAGTAAGTGACAGAGCCAAAAAGAGACCCGGTCATTCTTAGTCCCCAGTCTGAGGATATAAATTAATATCTGGGTACTCCAAGCTCCCATGTCTGACTGATGGTGCTTCCACCCACTTTGTAGTCAGCAGAGGGGCCCCCTCTCTGAGCCTTCCAGCATCACTCCCAGCTGTCGGGTCAGGGTTCCCATCCTTCTCAGATCAGACCTCCCCCCACCTCCACCCCAAGCCATCCGTTTCGTTTCTCTCTGCAGTGTCTCACTCATGGTGTAAAATTAGCTCAGCCATGAGTTTCAGGAACAAATCTCTGCAGTCTCTTCAGCGGCAAGAAAAAGAAACCAGTGGGGACTTTCCTCCTTTCCTGCCAGCCAGGGCTGGGCCCCCAGCAATGCAGGAGTGCAAGGGAGAGCTTGGGGGAGGGGGCTGTGCTGTCACCCCCATTACCTGAGATGCTCAGGAAGCAGAAGAAAGGTCCTGGGCTCTTTCCCCTCTCATGGCCTCTTCACCCTGGGCAACTATTCACCATATTGAATGTATATCTTGTTGTTCTCGGTGTTCTTGCTGCTTTAGATCACTTCAGAGAACCACCTGTCCTCTGAAATCTTTTATTGGAGAATGTTGGGGAACAGTGTGTTTTTCCAGGACCCATCAGCTCCAAGTCAAGTCATTGTTTTCATTCTAGTTGTGGAGGGCCCTGCTCACTGGCCCATATGGGAATCGAACCGGCAACCCTGTTGTTCAGAGCTCACGCTCTAACCAACTGAGCCATCTGGCCGCCGTTCTTGCTGCTTTAGAGATTCACATTCCTGAACTTGTATTGAAGTGTGACATGGGTACAGAAAAGTGCACAAATCATAAGCACAGAGCTCAGTGGATTTTCATACCCCGAGCACCCGTGTAACAGCACTGGGTGGAGATACAGCACATCATGACCACCCCCCAGAAGCCCCTCTCCCAGTCACTACTGACCCCCTAAGGGTAACCCCCTTCCTAGCTTCTAGTACTGTGTATCCATTTTTGCCTGGTTTTGAACTCTGTGTAAATGGAATTGGAATGGGGACTGTTTTTTTTCCGGTTTATTTTATTGAATATTATGTTTGGGAAATCATCTATGTTGCTACATGTAGTCATAGGTCATTCGTTCTCAGCGCTCTATTCTCTATTCTGTAAATACATCACAGTTTGTAAGGTTACAAAATAGGACACTACTGTTTTTGTAGGTTAAAAAAAAAACACAGTAAGACAATTGACAATTTCATATGATTCCACCTAGGATTTACCCATGAAGTGTATTTCTGGTAAACAGATGGTATGGTGGTGTGCTCCCATTCTAGTTCTTTAAAAAAAAAAAAAAAACCTTGGCATTTTGTTTTTAAATTCATCTACGCTGCTATCTGTACATCAGTCTGAATGGCTGCATAGCTCTGCAGGGGGCACACCCACCACGTTGCCCACCTCTCACTGTCAGGCATCAGATGCTCCCACACTCCCCTGCAGATACAAGGTCAGACAATTAAGTTCATGATCTCATCCTAGAAAAAGTACTACCTACCTCATTGCTGAATGTCACTACAATCACCTTCGAAGTACTCCCCTTGGGAAGCTATGCACCGATGCCAGTGCCTAGTCCACCCTCCAAAGCAATTTTGGAACTCTTTTTCTGGAATGGCCATCAGCACTGTCGTCGTATTACCCTTGATGTCCTGAATGTCATAGAAATATCTTCCTTTCAATAATTCCTTTATCTTCCAGTAAAGAAAGAAGTCACTGGGGGCCAGATCAGGTGAGTAGGGAGGGTGTTCCAATACAGTTATTTGTTTACTGGCTAAAAACTCCCTCACAGACGGTGCCGTGTGAGCTGGTGCATTGTCGTGATGGAAGAGCCACGAATTGTTGGCGAAAAGTTCAGGCCGTCTAACTTTTTCACACAGCCTTTCCAGCACTTCCAAATAGTAAAGTTGCTTAACTGTTTGTCCAGTTGGTACAAATTCATAATGAATAATCCCTCTGATATTAAAAAAAAAAAGCTTAGCAACATTGCTGGACAAGTTCAAGAACTTAATTGTCAGACCTCATGTAACACTGCATTAACCATCCCCATCTGTGGCCCGAGATGGATGCTGGGTGGGAATTTCTTGGGGCTATATGTCCAAGAGTGGAATGGTGGGGTCACTTGTGTGTTCTTGGGAGGCACATTTTTTAAAAACATTCGTTGCGCTGATACCCTGTAGCATATGGAGAAGCCCCAAAGACTCTGTATGAGTGGTGAGCAAGCCTGTAGTTTCAAGACAAGGGGAATTAGGAAGAGGGTTCCATGACCAGCCAGCAGGGGGTGCTGCTTCCTTTGGGATCATCAAAACCAAGGGTCCCAAGAGGTTGGAGACGCCATCCACCACTGCTGTTCCAGCTACCCTGTGCCTTCTCAATGACTCCCCATCTGGACCTGGCCTGAGTACCCAGGGTATCCATTGACGGGGGTCAGGGATTTACAAGAGTGTGCTGGGCAGGAAGGGGTCCTCGCATTTCCGCACACCTAGATGTCTGTTTCTGCCATCACCTGGCCATCAGGAAAAGAAAGCAGAAGTCAGCAAGAAACCCTTGGGGCCCATCCCAGCACCTCAGGGTTCAGGGTTCCCCCACCAGTCAGCAGCGTCCGGGCAGTTTGCTTAGGCATGTCCCTTTTCTATATCGCTGCCCGTTTAGTACCTGGACTTGGAATTGCAAGGATAAGAAAGTAAAAATGAAAGAGAAAATTGAACAAATATTGACAGCAGAGGCCATGGTCTGGGGGGACAGGTGTTCCTTTATCCAACATGATAAGTGCTGATATCATTTGAACCTTGGGCACAAATCTCAAGCCTTGATGACAGCCCTAAGCTGAAAGACCAGAAAATGTTCTCATCTTTGCATCTTCTCCTATGATGACCACGTCCCAGAGATCCATTCATTTGTTCATATTTCTTCACTCAGCATTTACCAGGCACCTACTGCATGTTAGATAGGGTGTCAGCACAGAAGACTGAGTGGCAACAAGGCCAGAGTCTCAGACAATTGGGCAGGCCTGTGTCCCACTCATAAAAAGTCTCCAGTTTGCACTTCTGGGGGCTTCCATACACATTGTCATGAGCTTTAAAGGAAGACATCCAAACTTCTGTTTGCTGTTGGAGCTCTGTGTTGGCATCTCTTCATTTTTACAAAATAAACCAACAGTGTCAACCAAACTAGAAGGGGCCCATGCTTCGTTCAACTTCTGACAGTCCCTGGACAAGACCTGGAAGCCCCTCAAGGAATGGCTGCTCGATCCTCCTCAGGCTGCTGCTCTCCCACACTGTGCTCTCAAAACAACGGTTTTTATTAAATTAATGCTTGGGGTGTATCTAGAATCGCAATAACAACCACCATGTGCATGCATTTCTGTCCTAAGCACTTTGGTCAATTTATTAAGATCCCCGTTTCACAGACGAGGAAGATGAGACGCAAAGAAGTTAGGAAACTCTTTCAAGGCCACCTAGAAAATTGGTGCAGAAAGGGGGCCCAATCTGGCTCTGGGACACCCTGTAACTTCTGTGCACTACTGCTGGATATACAACATGTTAGAGGGGCCAGACTAGGGCTGCCATCTTCACCAATCACCTCACAGATAACTAGGCATCTGGAATGCGGGAGAAGGTTCTAGAAAATGAAGAATTTCCTCCAATGGGCTCCAAGATGACTTCTGGAAAGGCAACACCTTGAGATTTTATGGCTCTTCAAAACAGGGAGCAGGATAGCATTCCCAAGAATTATGGTTTTATGACAGCTCCATATCCGGTTTATAAATGTTTGTTTGACTTCCTTTTTCACTTTCTTTTTGGTTTCTTTGGAGGGGGGGAAGGCAGTTATTCCCCATCCCATGTTTTTATTTTTTTCCCTCCAACTTTGTGTTTTCCTGTGCTTTCCAGGTTTTCTACATTGAGCCTATGTGATGTTTGGAATTAGAAGAACAGTTACTTTATGTTAGTAGATAAATGCTTGCTGTCTCTAACCCATCGGTCAAAGAAAAAAGAAACTGGGATAGTGAATGAATCATTTAGCTATGAAATTTTCTTAGCATATTTTCTAGGCAGATGGGGTTTCAAAGGAAATTCTTGGAAAACATTCCTCTATTTCAGCATGAAAACACGATCAGGCCTGACGGTGCTCCCCTGGGGGCCCTGTTGGTGGTATTGCAGGTGAGGAAACTGAAACCCAGAGTGGTTATGCATTGTTCCCAAGTCCACACAGCTGTGGCTCGACCTCCCCAGGTCCAGAACCAGAGCGGATCACGAGCTTCTGTGGACGGTGGCAAGAATACAGCGGGTGAGGGGAGGCTGGCCAGCCCCCCCGAGTGAGACACGAAGCCCACCACTCATTGTTTCCAGGGGCTTATTAGTAAGCATGTGAGCTGTCTTCGCCAAACTGTCTGACTACGGAGAAATGGACTCTAAAGCAAAACTCCCTTCATGTAAAGGAATAAGGTTTTGTCAGTCATGTGGCTGTGAAGAGCAGATGGTGCTCAGAAAAGTCACTTCCCCTCTCCAGGCCTCAGTTTCCCCACCCGTAACGTGAGGGTTGATCAGGATAATAATAATAACTTGCATTTATTGAGGGTTGGTTATCTACCCAGGACAGGCTCACTTAATCCTCACAAGAGCCCTATACAGATAGGTAAACTAAGGCAGAGTGTGGCTACGTCATCTACCAAAGTGACATGGTGACAACGAGCAATGCCGTGATTCGAACCTACGGCCTCTGACATCAGAGCCCAGGACCTGACCTCCATGCCATCTGCTTCGGGAAGTTTCTAGAAGCCTGGCTGGTGTCACACTGTTCTCCAGTCTTCATCTCAATAGTGAGAAAGAAGCGTGTCCAAGGACATCCCCACGTGAGTTAGGACTTTCATGCAGCCCATCTACCCTCCCCAGGGCAGAATGTAATGGTGTTTGTGTTGCCAGCCTGCCCTTGATTTTCTACAAGGGAAATAGTGGGGGGAAACTGGCTTCTGCGATATCCAAGAGGGTAGAAGAAGAGGAGAAAGAGGGCTCAGTAGCTAAGCCAGGAGGTTGGTCCATCCTCAGGTCTGAACGTGTGAGCCTAGATTCCCCATCTGCAAAACAGGGTCATGGGGCTGCCAACAGATACCAATTCACGGCTAAGGCAGAGCTCAGAACACCTTCTCCCCTCCTTTGAGAAGATAATAATCACAGCTACATCGGGAGCATATTCTATGATTCTATGTGCCAGTTCAGTGTCAAGATGTGACCCAAGTGAATCTTAGTCCTCACAGTTGTCCAATGAGGCGGAGGCTGTTACTAAACCCAGGTCCCTAAGGGGGAAATTGAGGCACTGATAGGAGCCATAGTTCCCTTGGCTAGAAAGTTAGGGGGCTGGAAGGGAAGCCCCACAGCAGGGCTGCAGGACCAAGGCTCGGGCACCACACCACAGACCTCTCAAAGCTACTGCCACCATTGCCACCCGGTACACCAGGAACTGAGGCCACCTGTGTCATTCACCCACCATGCAAATGACCACTGCTGACAGACCCAGAAGGAACAGTACCCAGCACGCTGACATGTTCCACTCTGCGTGGGAGGAAGCCCAGACCGGGGCTACAGATAGCAAACTCTGGACAGCTGCACAGCTGGACATCAGAAAGGAAAACAGCTCATCCTGCTGCCCTTCCGCCAGGGCCAGGAGGCCCTGACCTGAGAGGAGTGGGAGGCTAGATGGGCAGGCGACTTCTATAAATCTTTGACCCCCACTTGGACTATCCCACATGCGGATTTTGAGCTTCTCGGAAGGCGAAGGCCTCCGTGAGATGCAGACTCCAGCTGTGACTCCTTAGAACAGAACAGAAGAGACACGACTTCAGAATCAAACGGACAGATGTTTCCATCCCACTCCAGAGATTCTTAGCTGAGGACCTTGAAGCCTCACCCCCACTCATGTGGCTCACCAGCCCAAAGTCAGGCCTAAGTCAGGCCCCCCTACAGAGTCACCAAAGAGTTTAGAAGCCCCAAGGAGGCCAAGGGGCCCACTTTACAGGCCAAACGTGGGCAAGAGGAAGTGGCCCCCTGAAGAACACCCTCTGTAGCCTGGATGGCTCCAGCTGTCACTCTCCCATGAGGCAGTGGAGTGCAGTATTAGGGCACTAGCCCTGGATCCAAGCTTCCTGGATCTTTGCCCCATCACTGTGTGGCCTCAGGAAAATGACTTCACCTCTCTGGACTTCAGTTCTGCTCCATGCAAAGGGGTTAAAAGTAGTTCTTATCTCACAGGGCCGTGGGTTACGTGGACTGGTGCTATGAATAGGGCTGGGCACATAGAGCTCAGTGAATTAGTTATTCTGTTATTACTGTCTGTCCCTCCTAGACCACAGCAGCTCAGCATCCGTGCTGGGGCCCAGCCAGGGGCTTTTCTGACTGTCCTTGGAAAAGAGAACACCCAGGGGCCAGACTGGGACCCTGGGCCTCAAGAAAGGCTGTAGGAGCCACTCACTGGCCTACACACTAGCACATGAGGCCACATGTGCACAAACATCCATACGCAGTGACACGTACACACACAGGCACACCAGTGGCTGCCTCTCCTCTCCTCTCTTCTCCCTTCCTCTCCCCTTCACTCCCCTCCCCTTCCCTTCCCTTCCCTCCCTTCCCCTCCCCTCCTCCCTTGTCCTCTTCTCTCCTCTCCCCTTCCCTCCCTTCCCTTCCCCTCCCCTCCACTCCCCTCCCCTCTCCTCTCCTCTCCTCTCTTTCCATGGGAGCGGGGCAGGGCGGGGCAGGCAGTGGGTACAGTGCCAGGGCAGAGACCTATTGCTCAATGCCAGGACCGCGCTGGGTCTCAACGGTCAGGGTCCCGGCTGTCGGAGACCGTGGGGCCTCGCAATCCGGCCTTTGTGGGCCATGGGCTTATAATATTTTTAGAGAAGTTGGGTTTCTGCCAAGTTCCTCTGTTTCAGATTCTTCCTGGAGCTGGTAGGTTCCCGCCTACCGAGGTCCTCAGCCCCACCATTCGCAGGCCCATCGGCTCCTCTGGGGGCTTCGCAGAATCCCAGCGGCCACCACAGCTACTGAGTCACCCCCTGATCCCACATAGGGTGCCCAGCCAGCCAGTGTGACTCGCCCAGGCCACCCAGCACCCTGAGTCCCCCCAATTCAGACCAGGTGTTCTGGGAGGCAGTGCGTCCCTCTCCGCCCTTCATCCCCCAGTTTCCCATGTTCTTTTTGTTCTCCCCTCTGCCTTTTCTTATGTGAAAGAACCAGATCTGACTAGCTAGTGAGCCAAGGGGTGCATTCATTTCACCCCTTTGTGAGCGAAAGCGTGCCTCCTTCCCCGGCAGCCAGTTGGTGGACTATATTCAAAGTCCACTGGGGCAGCTCTCCTTTGTTTAGTTTTGTTTGCTCAGACATGGGCAAGAGTCATTTTTCCAATATCCAACTAGGTCAAAATTCAAAAATCAGCTCCCAGACTTATTGAGCATACGGCCCCCCGCAGCGCAGAATGCCACTGGCACACACCCCTTGCATGGCCTGCTCGAGGGTGGGTGCTCTGGTGCATTTGGACACTGGGCGACTGGTCTCACAGTAAGACTGTCCCTGCTCCAAGAGGGGCACCAGGTCACAAAGCAGGAGATTCGACATAAAGTCACTCTCCAGCCATTCTTCAAGACTGTCCATTCAGCTCTTACTGCTGCCGTGAATCATATGACCACAAATTTACCAGGTTGAAACAACACACATGGATTGTCTCACGGTTCTGGAAGTTACAAGTCTGACACGGGTCTCACTAGGCTAAAATCAAGGTGTGGGAAAGGCGACATTCCTTCTGGAGGTTCCAGGGAAGAATCTGTTCCTTTAGCTTTTCCAGCTTCTAGAGGCCACCTTCAAATCCAGCAGTGTAGCATCTTCCAATCTCTCTGACTCTGCTTCTGTCCTCACATCTCTTTCTCTCGGACTCTGACCCTCCCACCTCCTTCTTATAAGGACCACTGTGGTTACATTGAGCCCCTTTGGACAATCCAAAATAATCTCCTTCCCTCAAGATCCTTAATTTAATCACACCTGTAAAGTCCCTTTTGCCATGGAAGGTCATATGTCTTCCACTTCTGGAAATTAGAGTGGAGACATCTTTGTGGAGGGGAAGGGAAGTCATTATTCTTATTATTCTGCCAACCATACTAACCTTAGGCACCTTACTAGGCATCTCTGGGCATCTTTTCCCTTATCTGTGAAATGGTTAGGATGGTGATGGTAGTGATGACGATGATGATGATGCCGGTACCTACTCATGTGGGGCCGTTGGGAGGATTAAATCAATTCATATTTACAGGGGGCAGCCGGTTAGCTCAGTTGGTTAGAGCGCGGTGCTCTTAACAAGGCTGCCAGTTCAATCCCCACATGGGCCACTGTGAGCTGCGCCCTCCACCACTAGATTGAAACAACTACTTGACTTGAAGCTGATGGATCCTGGAAAAACACACTTAAAATAAATAAAAGTTTTTTAAAAGTTCATATTCACAGCTCAGACAGTCACACTAAGCACATAGTAAGTGCTGCATATGTGAGTTTGTACAATATAAATAAGGGAAGGGGACCTTTGCTACAGGGAAATTTCTGTGCGTAGCTTTAACCGTTTCCCCTTTAGGTAACTGTCTTGATCTAGAACATTCTGACGCTTCATGAGCCTTCAATGAAAACTAGCATTCCCACCATAGCATGAAAACAGCTCAGTCTCCCCTGGAGGACTGGACAAATTATGTACAGGTGATAAACCCAGAGGGGTCCCCTACAGCTGGTTTAGGAAACGCCCTAATCAGGAGGGGGTGGAGTAAACCAGTCCTCTCTCAGCACCCCTCCCACCACGCCAGCCTCCTCATGCCGTCGCACACACCAAGCGCCGTCAGTCCCCAGGGCCTTTGCATTGGCTGTCTTTTCTTCCTGGGCAGCCCTTCCCCCACCTTCAACACCAGTCCTTTCCTTCCTATACAGTTTCCTCTCCTGCTCTAGGACATAGCCTAGATGGACCCCCTCAAAGAGAACTCACCCTGAGCACCCATGAAGGCGGTGCCCCGTTGCTCCAGGAGGCACCTTATTTTTTCTTTCAGGTCATCATTCTCTACTCATCTGCTTGGTCACTGGTTGTCCAGAATGCTGGCCGTGCATGTCTCTTTGTTCACCCCGGACCCAACACTATGCCTCGCAGTTAGTGGGCTCTCTTGGTGCTTGGTGGGGAATGAATGTGGAAAGCCAGGCCTCCAGCCATCAATCAGAATGAAGTTAACACACCCGTACTGGGGTACTCCTATGACATCATACTCGGGACTGCACACCTCAGGATGAAACACGCATGGAGAGAGAGAGAAATTAACAGACGTTGAGGACACGCTGAGGCGCCTGCCAGAGGGAGCCATTCTCAGACACAGTGAGCCCTTAGCAGCACTGGGTGCAGTCACCTGCCATCTCCTCGGGGCCCCACATCAGCCCTGTGAGTTAGGAAGGGCTAGGATTCCTGGCCCTTGTTTTGAAGATGCAGAAACTAAAGCCCAGAGAGATTACTCAAACTGCCCAGGTCACCGGGCCAGCAGATGACCTGGCTCCCTGATCCACAGCTCGCTTGGCTGCCCTGCACCCTCTGGGTGCTTCTCCAATCTTGGTGGGGACAGGCTGACCCCACCACAGTGTGGCAGGGAAAGCATCCATCCTCCTTGGACACCCCCTTAGCAGGATAACTGGCGGTGTTTCTACAAGGCCTGGAAGGATCGTGTGTCAGGATTCCCCATTTTAGAGCCAATGCTAAGGGAGCAAAATCTATCAAGCAACTTGGCCCTACCCTGGGTTCCCTAATGCACCCCACGGACACTAGAAATTTGCGTCTCAATCTCAAGCTTTCTAAGCTGGAGAGGGAGGGGAGATGACCAACCAGGGAGCAGAGTTGAGCAGGATCTGGGTGGGAGAGGAGGGAGCGAGCCGGTTGGCCCACACAGAAGAGCAGGGAGCTAGGACCACTAGGAGAAGCTCGAGACAGCCAAGGGATAAACTCTAAATTCAAGGACTCAGCTTGAGAGTGGCCCTCATAGTCCTTGCTCAGTAACAAATCATGACTGTGTCTATTTTTACCTAACCTTCATCATTACAGTGGTGAAAGAGCCATGATAATTGAGGAAGTGGGGGAGGACTTTTTTTCCTTTTAATCAAAGTGTAAAACTTTCCTTTAAGATTCCAGCTTTTGAGAGAGTGTGCTGGGGCCCGAGGGGGTAGGCAGAGGCATCAGCTGCTCCCACATGAATCCTTCGGTCATCCCTCCCAACATGAAGCTGGAAGGCCACTGCTATGTCCCCGTGGGACCCACATCAGGGTGGCCCTGAAAGCTGTGTGTTGTGACATCTCCAGGATGGGTCGGGCATGTCGTAGGGTGCAGGGTTGGTTTTTTAGATTACCCTCGAAAACTCTTGCCCAGAGCCTTTCTTTCATAATGTGGCTCACAACATTCCCACAAACCGTTACAAAGTATTTTAGGCGACACATTTCTATAACTGTAATGCTCCTTAAAACTTTTTTTTTTCAGTTTTGCCCTTTTGCAAGATAACTGTTTTTATACTGATTCAGAAGCCCTTTCTCTCAGAATTATTCTCAGCCAAATTTCTCTTGCATATGGCACTAAAGAGGCACCACTCCTCTGTGTCTAAGCAGGGCGTCAGGCTGTGGAAATTAAGCCCCAGGCAGCAAAGGCCACCTCCTCTGCCTGGGTCTTCATGCTGAGTACTCCATAGAGGGAAACTCGCTCACACGACCTCATTGTCTCCTCTATAATAGGCAAAGGTGTCGCCATTGGCAAGCAACCAAGAAAATCAGGCATCATTCTGATATCCCACAGGCAGGAATCCCAGACATAGGGCTCATGCAAAGCAAGTCACACTCGAGACTACATGCCTGTGAAAGGCAGCCGCTGTGAACCTGTAAACATTCCTCCATGTGCAAAATCCGGACACTGCCGGGCGCAGGGCAGTGTATTCAGTGGAATCCTATTTTTGTAAACACACATACACACACACACACACACACACACATACACACACACACACACACACACACACGTCTGGGAAGGATGCTAGCAAACCACTAGCATCAGTTACTTCTGACTTGGAAATTTGAGAAAGGGAGAAGCTTTTTCACTTTCTACATTTTTCTCTATAGTTTAAATTTTGTGGCAGTACCCACACATGCTTCTGTGTGCTTCTGACATTTGTATGTATTTTCCCTTAAAAACAATAAAGAGAAAATATTATTGTGCACCCAGAACACACAAGACACTAAACTGAATGCTGAATGTCATACAAAAATGAGAAGTGGTAATAAGAGCAGTAATTCCGTTTAATTGAGGGTTTTCAATGTGCCCAGCACTTTTATAACCACTTTGCACACGTGATCTCCTTTGATACTGAAACAGCGCTTTGATGTGGTTACTAGTATTCTTTCCATTGCAAAGGTGAGGAATGACGGTGAGACTCAAAGCTAAGCCATACACCCAATGGCATCGGCATTGATGACAGACGGTAGTGACAGGGTTTGAACCTAGGAGCCTCCAGTATAAACACTATGATTCAGCAGTGGGGAGCAAGGAAAGAATGCAGAGAAAAGGCAAAATGCATAAGAAAGGGGTTTGAGCTGGGCAGCCGTTGGGAGACCCAAGGGGTGGAAAAGTGTGAGACCAGAAGCCAGGGTGAAGTAGGGAGGGGTCCCGTAAGCACCTACACATTCATCCCTGGAGATACGTTTGATGAAGGGCTGACTTCCAGTATTCACCCAGTGGCACTCTGTCTGCAGCTACACATCTGAGATTCTTAGTGTTTTATGATAGACTCCAATATTTTTTAAAATCACTTTTGTTGTACATGTGTTTACAGGTCACCCTGTCAGTATAGGTATATCAAACAGATGAGGCTCAAGAAAGAGTTCCTCTGAGCCCCTCGATAGTTTGTGATAAGACCCAACAGTGATGCCAGCCTCTGCTGAGACCCAGGAAAGCAGAAGCCTGGAGACAGCACCCCCAGGATATTAAATCTCAAACCAGTAAGTGTTGGAAAGAATGTTTTAAAGTACAATTGGCATAACATAAAACTCATGGACTCAAAAGATGGCAACACAGACACAGTGATCCTTGAGCTGTTGAGAAAAAGTGAATCAGGAGGTTTATTTAAGGAGCAGTGTTTTTAACACTACAGATTTGGCTTTTTGGGAAAGCAGATGCCATTTAGAAATTTGGTTTGAGTGCATTCAATTTCATATCATTTGTTTTCTTTGTGACTTTTTTTCCAACTTCAGTGTCGCAACCAGGGTTCTTTTGAGGAATAGAACTGCATGGCTGGCAAGAGATTACACCACTGAGTTTTCAAGGCCAGTGGATTGGGTACTTGAAGCGGGACTGCCACATACAGTGGTGCAGTTTTTGCACTGCACAAGCAGAGCTACAACTACAAGCTGTACATTGCCCTGTCTGAAGCCATTTTTTGCACAAAAGGCATGGCTATGAGCAGGTCTACATTCACCTAGAAGGGGCACGTTTATCTAACCCATCTTCCCAGTAGGGGGTGCCTTTTTCCAGTTTACACAAGGGTGCCACACAGGTTAGGTGATGATGGCTCTAAGCTGGGAGAGCTAAAATAATGAACGGGTTAACAAGATCAAGGAAGAAATCAAAAGATACCTTGAGACAAATGAAAATGAAAACACAACGACCCAAAATCTGTGGGACACAGCAAAAGCAATCCCAAGAGGGAAATTCATAGTAATACAGGCCTACCTCAAGAAACAAGAAAAATCTCAAATAAGCAATCTAAACTTATACTTAAAGGAACTAGAAAAAGAAGAATAAACAAAGCCCAAACGGAGCAGAAGTAAAGAAATAATAAAAATCAGAGAGGAAATAAACAAATTAGACTCCCAAAAAAACAGTACAAAAGATCAATGAAACCAAGAGCTTGTTCTTTGAAAAGATAAACAAAATTGATAAACCTCTAACCAGACTCATCAAGTATAAAAGGAAGAAGACCCAAGTAAATAAAATCAGAAAAGAAAGAGGAGAAGTGACAACTGACACCACAGAAATACAACAGATTTTAAGAAAATATTACAAACAATTACATGCCAACAAATTGGACAATTGGGAAGAAATGGATAAATTTCTAGAAACACACAATTTTCCAAGATTGAATCAAGAAGAAACAGGAAATCTGAACAGACAGATTTCTACAAACAAAATTAAAGCAGTAATCAAAAAACTCCCAACAAACAAAAGTCCTGGACTGGAAGGCCTCACAGGTGAATTTTACCAAACATTCCGAGAAGAATTAACACCTATCCTCAAACTATTCCAAAAAATTCAAGAGGAGGGAAAGCTCCCAACCTCATTTAATGAGACTACAATTACCCTGATCCAAAACCAAACAAAGATATTACCAAAAGAAAAAGAAAATTACAGGTCGATATCCCTGATGAACATAGATGCAAAAATCAACAAACTACTAGCAAATTGGGGCGGCTGGTTAGCTCAACACCAGAACTCAACACCAGAAAAACAAACAGTCCAATTTAAAAATGGGCAGAGAACCTGAATAGACATTTCTGCAAAGAGGACATACAGATGGCCAATAGACATATGAAAAGATGCTCAATGCCACTAATCATCAGAGAAATGCAAATTAAAACCACAATGAGATACCACCTCATACCTGTCAGAATGACTATTATCAATAAATACACAAATAACAAGTGTTGGTGAAGATGGGGAGAAAAGGGAACCCTCATGCACTGTTGGTGGGATGGCAAGATTGCAAATTGGTGCAGCCACCATGGAAAACAAAAAATTAAAAATAGAACTACCTATGACCCAGCAATTCCACTTCTGGGTATTTATGTAAAGATATCCCAAACACTAATTCAAAAAGATACGTACACCCCTACATTCATTGCAGCACTATTTACAATAGCCAAGATATGGAAGCAACATATGTGCCCATCAAGAGACAGTTGGATAAAGATGTGGTACATACACACAATAAAATATTACTCAGCCATAAAAAAGAATGAAATCTTACCATTTGCAACAACATGTGTGGCCCTAGAGGGTATGATGCTATGTGAAATAAGTCAGACTGAGAAAAACAAATACCATATATCTTTTATGTGTGGAATCTAAAGAATAAAATAAATGAACAAACGAAACAGAAACAGACTCATAGATACAAAGAACAAATTGATGGTTGCCAGAGGGGAGGGGTGTTGGGGGCAGGATGAAAAAAGCTGAAGTGATTAAGAAGTACAAATTGGTAGTTACAAAATAGTCACGGGGAATATAGTCAATAATGTTGCAACAACTATGTATAGTGCCAGGTGGGCACTAGGCTAATCGGGGGAACCACTGCATAAATTATACAAATGTCTAACTACTATGCTGTACACCTGAGACTAACATAAAATAATATTACGTGTCAACTGAAATTGAGATAAATAAATAAATAAAATTTTAAAAAGTTGGTCCACAGGATAAAGGAGGTCCCCAAGGTGAGGTGAGAACACAGGTGCAGCAAGTCTGAGCATGGGTGATGTAAAACCATCCCTTCAATTGAGCTGAACTAGGGAAGGCAGCTGGATGAGCACGCAAGTAACAGTAGTAACAGTAGCAGTAATACCAGTAGCAAGAATAGTAATCATCACAGTAGTAACAGTCGCCGTGGTAACAATGGTAACCGCAGGAGTACTCATTTGATTCATAGTGATTGTCATAGCAGTAGAAGCCGTCGTGTGGCATAAAAAACAATGACGGTAGGAATAAGAGCTGTAGTAGTAACCGTGCGTGCAAATACCCTGGGGCAGGAAGAAGCCTGGCATATTCAGGGGCAGAAAGAAGGCGATGAGGAATGAGACAAAAGGCCTGCTTCCATAGCCCCGGAGAAGAAAATCTTTTCCATCAGAAATTTTTTGAAGAATATTGAACAGATATACACAACCCAAAAACAGCACCCATGCTCTCGCAACTTTTGCAATGATATAAAGAAGTGAAAATTCCCCCTTCCATCCTTTTGCCTCAGTCAAATCTGGGGACTTGAATGGCAGCCGATGCAGGCCTATCAAAGTGTATAAAACCACTTGCGTGAGCTATCCCAGATGTCTCTGTTGTTATCACCTGCCTTGAATGTATGTGTGGGGACAGAGCCAGGAGTGCAGTTTCCAGGCTCTCGCTCTCACGTGGAAAGGTGCTCACTCGGGTAGTAAATGGCCATTAACTGTGACTGGATGGCCATCAGCTGTGGCTAGTTGGCCGTCAGCTGTAACCAGTGAGCCATTGGCCACTAATATAACTGCCATGGCTACGCTAGCAGCAAATGGGGGCTAGCAAGAAGACGGTGGCTGAGCTAGCAAGAGTGGATTGCAGTTAGCACATGAGGTTGGTTGGCAGAAACAAGTGGACGGCGGGTTGCAGATCGTGTGGCTCCTGCTTCCTGTGTCTCCAACCCAGCCGCCAGCGAGACTATAGTGGTGTGACTCCCCTATCTATGGCTCTGTGGGTGTTCCTTTTTGGCCTCACCACGCCCTGCGTTCTTATGTGGGGAGCAGGACCAGAGACCCCGCATTACACCGTGCATGACAGTATGTGACTGTCCTTCCTTCCTCGGCAGCTCCCAGCTGGCCCATCTCTGGCAGCCCAACAAACTGCTATGGCCTGAAAACACTTCAGCAAGAATGTTAGAACTGTACGCAAACTGAGATCAACTTTTTCTGAGCAAAATTTGGAAGCCCTGAGCAAGTCTTTCAGAATGAGGTGGAAATGGGTGATAGCTCTGTGAAACAAGTCAGTTTCAGGGGTGATTTTCAGCATGTCAGAGCACCAGATTCTAGCCACAGGCAAATAAAAGAAAAACCAAAAGTAATGAAATCATCTAGCCGGTGAAAGCTGCGTTGGGGCCGCAGAAACTTTCATATTTTAGGTAATTTCTTAAAAGGGCAGACCAATTATGGGCAATCCCCTCTACCAGAAGTGTGAGGTCTGTCTTCTCACATTCTCATGTTCAGTTCCTGTCCTCTCACCTTCTTCTCTCCACCCCCCCATCCATTCTCTCTCCCCCCTTCCTAAATAATCATTAAGATATATTTAAAGCCAAATGCCTCTTCTGGTGACTCTTCTCTTTTGTAAGACTCCATTAAACCCTGCTTGCTCATTCTGAAAAAGGTCTCCATACTTTATTCTGAGACTATTTTGCATCATTTTTTTAAAAACATGACACTCCCCTCCTAATAGAATGCTGTTGACTATGTAAGAGGAACTTAGACATACTTTTCAAAGAACTGTGCTGTTCTTGAATCTTATTCTCATGTTCACAAAGCTGATGGTGCAAGTCTCGTCACAGCCAACACTGCTCTGTGGCAGGGTGAGTGGGAGGTGACACAGAAGCTGTGGTGATCTTGTGTTCTATTCAGGACCCCTGGGGCCACTTGCCTGTCACCCTAGTGCTTTCTTTCCCCACTTCAGTATCTGCTTTCTATCTTTCATGCATCGTGGGGATTAGCCAACCTCAGGCACTTTATTTTTTTTTAAGACCCTCTCAAAACTTCCAACATAATTCCCCATCAAGTGGTAATAAGACTCTTTTGCAGCCTTGCTATTCAAACTGCAACCAACACCATCAGGTCCCCTGGGAGCTGGTTAGGTATGCACAATCTCAGGCCCCAGCCCTGACCTGCCCGCTCAGAACCTGCACTTGAGGTCCCCCCTCCCCCCGGGAAGCCATGGACAGGAACATTGCTTGACATCGCAGGTCATTTATACATTTGCACAACCGTTTTCAGTTTGTTTTTTTTTGAACCCTTGCAAGTCTCACAGGTCCTGCTTATTTCCTGGGGAGGATACAAAATAGTAGGTTGGTGCAAAACTGATTGAGGTTTTTGCAATTATTTTTAACTTTTTTAAACCGTGATTACTTTTGCACCAACCTAATATAAGGTAGCATGCCTGTTCTCAGGTGCCCACCGCCCCGGGAATGGCAGGTACCCAACCCTGTCAGCCTCTGCTGAGTGCCACACATCAGAAGCACTGGAGGGTGAGAGCCAAAGGGCCCTGCGAGAGGTCTTACCCATCCACCCCCACAGGTCGAACACCCCCAGTGAGGTCCCACAGCACCTAGCTCTTAGCCATTTAGTAGGATTTCCTGTGAACCTGTCTCCTCCACAGATTGCAATCTCCCGGAGGTCAGGAGCTGTGTTTTATTTGCAGTGTGTTCCAAGTGCCCAGCAGATAATAAGGTCCATGAATGACACACGAGTTCTGACAATTAAGTTCGTGAACTTGTTGCACCGCTATTGCTAACCTTTTTTTGATATCAAAGGGCTTATTCCTTATGAATTTGTACCCCCTGGAGAAACAGCTAACCCAACTTACTGTTTGGAAGTGCTGAAAAGGCTGAGTGAAAAAGTTAGACGACCTGAACTTTTCACCAACAATTCATGGCTCTTGCATCACGACAATGCACCAGCTCAGACGGCCCTGTCTGTGAGGGAGTTTTTAGCCAGTAAACAAATAACTGTATTGAAACACCCTCCCTATTCATCTGATCTGTCCCCCAGTGACTTCTTTCTTCACCTGAAGATAAAGGAAATATTGAAAGGAAGACATTTTGATGACATTCAGGACATTAGAGGTAATACGACGACAGCTCTGATGGCCATTCCAGAAAAAGAGTTCCAAAATTGCTTTGAAGGGTGGACTAGGTGCTGGCGTCAGTGCATAGCTTCCCAAGGGGAGTACTTCAAAGGTGACCATAGTGATATTCAGCAATGAAGTATGCAGCACTTTTTCTAGGATGAGTTTGTGAACTTAATTGCCTGACCTCGTATATAGTTGAATTAAACAGCCAAGGTTAGTTGTAAGTAGCTGGTACCAATCCATGATGATTCTTCAAAATCAGTCCCTATTGTGGCCAACCTCTTTGCTCTTGTGGCCAACCTCTTTGCTGTTGTCTGCCCACAGCTGGCACCATTGAACCCCCTTAGCAGGGCTGTCCCCGCCTGTCTGGCCCAGGGCAGTCGCTCCAGTCCACGCCTCTGGAGCCTCAGCACTAGTGCTTGAGCTGCTCGTCCAGCTGACCTCGAGCACCAGCTGTGACCTTTGGTCAGCAGGCTGAACTTTGGCACCTGGGTTTCTTCTACTTTGTTTCTGAGAATTTTCTCTTCGCCTCATGCTCCAATTAAAGGTGACGGGTTTCTTGCTTGCTTGTTTCATCTGATCCCCTTGTCTGAGGTCTTAATTTCTTCTTCTTAACGTTTCCAAGCTGCCCCAATTCCATGTAAGTGCAGCTGTTCCCTAAAGCCCTAGAACCCTACCTCCTGCTCTCAGAGTTTCCTGTGCTAACCAGAGCTGCCTGTACAGACATTCAAATGTCTCCTGTTCTCAAATGCCTTCAAACTTTGCTCTAGTAGACTGTCAAGACCCTCTTGACTTCCCCTTAACTGATTGCACTTTGGCCTGTGATGACCTTCCCTGCACAGACGCTGGCCTCCTGGTCTGGGTTTCCCCCAGCTCCCCAACATTGCAGCTGTGTCTGTGTTCCCTTCCCCTTCCCCTGTACCCCTGAAAACTATACTTAATATCCCATTCTTAAATATCCTACACTTAAACTCAATGACTGAGAAGACAGATGGGTGGATGAATGATGGCTGGATGGATGAATGGATGGATGGGTGGATGGTTAAAAGAGTAGAGGAGAAGTAGAAGAGGAATAGACAAACAAGCAAATGAATAGATGGACAGATGGAATGCTGGATGGATGGATGGATAGACAGACAGACAGACAGACAGACAGATAGATAGACACTCATAGGTAGAGGAAATCAATTGAACTACTTCAATCCTGGAAGTCCAACACACCTGCAGCAGAGTTTACTGGATCAACTCAAAGGGACATCTAGACAGCTTATCAATGTGCTAGAACCAGGGTCTACAGAGAACTATGAAAGATGATCCTTGCCCTCATAGCACTTAAAGTCTAGAGTACTTGGGCCCCAGTCTTCTCTGGGAGTTGGATAGATAGGCCACAGCCAAACTGAACAAATGGCTGATGATATCCAGTGCTTCCTTCCAGGTCAAGATCATTACTACGATGGTTTCCTTGTGCATAAGACGGGGGTGATGATATTCACTGTATCTACCTGTGTTGGTTTCCTGTGGTTGCTGTAACAAATGACCGCTAATTTGGCAGCTTACAACAATAGAAATTAATTTTGTTGCAGTTCTGGAGGCCGAAAATCTGAAATCAGTTTTGCTGGGCTGAAATTAAGATGTCAGCAGAGCCACGCTTCCTCTGGTGGCTCTAGGGGCAAATCCGTTTCCTTGCCACTTCCAGTTTCTGATGGCTGCTGTCTTTTCTTGGCTGGTGGTCTCATTGCTCCATCTCTGCCTCCGTGGTCACATGGCTTTTACTTCTGCTCTGTGTTAAATCTCCCTCGCCCTCCCTCTTATAAGGACACTTGTGTTTGCATTTAGGGCCCACCCAGATGATTCAATATCTCTCCTCACCTCAAAATTCTAAATTTAGTCACGTCTCCAAAGTCCTTTTTTGGCCATAAGGGAACATTCACAGGTTCCGAGGATTAGGACATGGCAATCTTTGGGGGGCTATTATTCAGTCTACCTCACTACCTCATAGGGGTAGATTAAGTCATGCCTGGTACATGAACATTATCTGTCTCAATGATAACAATTATTCAGGATTGTACTGGAGATACTTGTGAGCATACGAGAAGAAAAAAGAAATTATTGTTCATCTTGTGAGTCTATAAAATGAAATTGTCACTGTCGCACCTATTAGTTTGAAAAAGAGATATATCTGCTGTTTAGCGGAGGCCCTTCACTTTTTTTGTCACCACAGCCTCTGTGGCCTCTTTCCTGAAAAGAGTCAGTCAACACAACTTACTGAGAAACCTACTTTGGAGGAATGACTGCTTCAGCATTGGAGTGCAGACAAAGCAGAAGTCTACCCCTCATCACGGTATTATTAAAAGTCAAGAGAATCTGAACAAGCAAATGCTAAGGCAGCTGCTGGAGGCGAGAGACACATCATCTCGTGCCAAGACCCAGGGGCCTTCCCAGGACCGTGCACTCGAGTTGCAGATTAAAATGCCATCTGGTTTCTGCCCTATGTGTGACCTAAAAAAAAAAAAAAAAAAAGAAATCACTTTGAGAGATGCAAGTGGGGTTAGGGAAAAGAATAACGAAGACTTCTGGGCTGGGAAAATTGCATGTGTTTTTCGATGTATTTTTGGTCATTTTAGAGCAACCTCATCAACTTCTCAGAGGCTGGAAGAAATTTACTTTCTTTTCAGATTTAAATGACTCCCAATGATAGATGTATCACTAGGAAATTTTAATAGGGGCTGGATATTAAAGATATTAAATTTCTTTGGTGTGAGCATAGCGTTGGGATTCTGAAGGAGAAAGTCTTCCTTCTTAGTAGACACCCGCAAAGGTATTTGTGTGTGGTCTGTCAACATGCCTGCAACTTACTTTCAAATGGAGCAACAAGTATATAAACACAGATCTATAAAGCAAATATGGCAAAATGGTAACAGCTGTTGAACGTGGGTAGTGGGTAAATATTGGTGTCCATCACTCTAAACTTCTCTGTATGTTTGAAAGTTTTCATAATAAAAAGTTGTGGGGATGAGGAGAAGGGAAAGATAGCTGAGTGGACCAGAGAGTGCTATGGATTATTTTTCCAAGACTCAACTTGATGGGTAGTGGGTGAGGTTGAGAGGAAAGCCTCAGAGACCAGAAGCTATGGGAACAAAAATATCAAACCTGGGCTTCTAGGGTAGGATCACAGAGGGAGAATGAAAAGAGAGAGAAAACCGTGGTTGAAGTGATTTCTGAGCATCGAGGACGTTAGCCAAAGCAAAGCCAAAACACCCATGGAGCCGTGGGGAACTGGGCATGTGCAGCTCAGAAACTCATATGTCAGCCAAGGAATACGTTAAAGGTTGATCAGAAGCAGGGGTGGCAGCGGGGTTGGGCTTCTGAAACTTGGAGTTTCAAATGCAGCTAGCTACTCTGAGTCTGCTATGTTTGGGGACTCTACTCTGATTGTCCATTTTAATACAGGAGAATTAGGAGGCCTGCATTTCCAGAGAAAAGAATCCCATTCATGGACTTTTAGGCTGCATCGGACATTGAGGTTGGTTGCCCTGAGCCTCCCTACCACCCCCTATAATTAGTCTAATCCAATCACCAAACTCACCCCTCCTGAGTGATTCATTCAGGAACGGGCATGTGACCCAGTTCTGGCCAATGAAATGTAAGACTTCTGGGAAAAGTCTCCTCACTACCAGGAGAGTGCCACAGAAAAGATGGTCTCTCTTCCTCCTCTGGATCCTGTCACCTGATTGGGATGGCTGGAGCCACCATCTTGTGGCCAGCCCAAGGACAAATCCAACGTCAAGGTTGGCAGAACAAGGAGATGGAAGAAACCTGGGTCCTTGAGGGCATCTCTGAGCTGTGGGACCAGCCAACCCTGAAGCTGGCCCATAACTTCCTGTTATGTGAAATAATAAGTGGACTTACCTCTGTAAGTCTGGTGTATTCCATTTTGGTTACTGATATGAGATCAGGAGGCTGAACCAGTGCTGGCTAATATGGTGGCTTTGCCTGACTTTGGAAAGATGTCCCTTCCTCCACAAGGACACCCAGCTTAGGGAGCAGGATGCAGCTGGCTTTCAACCCCAACTTGCCCCCGTCTCCAGGAACCCTCACCCAGCGAACACAGTGGTCACAGAGGACATCTGGCAAACCACCAGGTCCCACCTGCCAGGCTGCCACATCAGCAGGAGAGCTCCCTCTCTTCGTTTCTGGATAATTCTGGTCTTTCAGAAGTTCCAGGTGGTGCCACGGGGGTGGGTGTAGCCCCCACCCTCCAATTCAAACCGCCCTTCATGTATACTTTCTTTTGAACAATTCACATTTCCTTAATTCTTATCCAAAGTGCTATTAAAGTCCAACTTCAAGCCCAACCCCACTTCCTTTCCAACCAGAGTGACCCCTGAGTACCCCTTGATGGAAATCCTGGAAATGTGGCTACAGTGTAAATACCTCTGACCAGGCTCCACCCAACCCAAAGGCTCTGGAAAGGAAAATCAGGATGGCTGGCTCATAGTTTCTGAGGGACCCCATCTGCTCTTGGCCCAGCCGAGGACCCAAAAGCGGATAGATACAAGTTTCCCACAAAAAGTCCTCAGGAGCCAGATGTTTCCATAGTAGACTGAAGCCTCTGCCCTGTCGGCCTCCCACTGGACTCGAGTCAATGACCTGGGAAGTGAGAAGGCATTGGAGGGGCCCAGGGAATGTGGGGCAGGATGGAGTTCCAGGGCCAAGAGAGTATTTTGGTCTTGACCCTATGCAAGAGGTGGCCAGGCCCTCGACTTCTGTTTCTCATCCAAAAAGGAGACAGCATCAGATTCGTCTTCCGACATGGGGTGAATTCCACTGCTGGAGCACACTGGACTGTGGAGGGCCCTGCTCGGGCTTCTAGAAGATCCAGACGTGGGTCAGGCAGTGGTCGCAGCCAGGAAACTCTCTCTGCCTTGGCTACCACACTCACCGGTCACATTCTCCCGCCACAAGAACTTGCTGACCTTCTCCCAGTTCCAGAAGCCAGGACACCCTAAAGAGGCAGCTCAGCGTGGTGAGCAACGTGGAGTCAGTTGGATCCAAGTTCAAGTGTCAGCTCTGCCTGTTCCCAGCTGTGTGACCTTTGGCAAGCAACTTCACCTCTCTGGTCCTATTTTCTGGTCTACAAAACGGGGCTGTCAACAGTAGCTTCCTTCGGGGCCTCCTTTTGGCAGGATGTAATACACACAAAGTACTTAACATGCTCCCCAGTGTGTTGTAAGCATCAGTACATCTATCTAGTTACTGGTAAGAATTCATAGCACTTTACAGTTTGCAAACCGCTTTCATGGTTGTTATCTCATCACCCTAAAGAACTATTGTCCTGGCTGAAAAGGCAGAATAAACCCATCCTAAAGCAGAAATTCAGATGATTCCTGGCCCCCATGCCCCTGCCACCTCCCTTCCACTTTCCCTGTTACCTCTAAGATCAACCATTCCCAGCACAACTTCCTGACCGGCTGACAGTCGGCCCCAGGTTGAGTTTCAATGTTGATATTAACTCACTGGATAACTGTGGGCAAGTTGTTTCCCCTTTCTGTTCCAACTTTCTTCATCTGAAAAGTCAAAAGCTGGATCACCTCCAGGGTCCCTTTCCTTCAACATGCTGAGATTTGCAGCTAGAATTGAAGTCCGTTGCCTTAATTATATTTTTAATACTTACTGTGGGCCTCCTCTGTGCCAGTTATAGGCTAGTTACTTTCAATACACTATTTCTAAGCCTCACAGCAAACCTTGGGAGGTAAGCTATTTTATCCCCATTGTACAGATGAGGAAACTGAGGCTCAGAGAGGGCAGTCCACACTGAGAGTGAATGGTAGAGGTGGGATTTTAACCCATGTTGGTCAGATTCCAAACTCCACCTTTTGCCTTTTACCATAATGTTGCCTTCCATCAATCCCTCCATGGTCAGGTTAGCTCCTTTGACAATAACCAGACTTTACCCGTGGTGGATCACCTTGGAATTGTGTGTTGTTGGTGATATAAGGAAGACCACACCGAAGGGTGGAAACAGCCGTCGGAAACCCCTACAGGGAGGACCTCTGCAAACCCAGGACCCACTTGTTCCATGAACACTCACTGTGCGCCTGTCCTGTGTGGGTCCTGTGCTAGGTGTGCAGTGTGGGGACTGAGCCCCAGAGAGCAGTTTCCAGGCTCTCGGCCTCACATAGAAAAGTGCTGGCTCAGGTAGTAAATGGCCATCAGCTGTGATTGCATGGCCATCAGCTGTGGATAGTTGGCCGTCAGCTGTAACCAGTGAGCCATTGGCCACTAATGTAACTGCTGTGGCTATGCTAGCAGGAAAGAATGGGGACTAGCAAGAAGATGGTGGCTGAGCCAGCAAGTGGCGGAGTGAGGGTTGCGGATCGTGTGGCTCCTGTTTCCTGTGTCTCCAACCCAGCCACCAGCGAGACTGTAGTGGTGTGATTCCCCTACCTATGGCTCCGTGGGTGTTCCTTTTTGGCCTCACCATATCCTGCGTTCTTATGTGGGGAGTGGGAGCAGAGACCCCGCCTGTCACCCCGCACGACAGCAGTTACAAGGGAAACAAGACCAGCCCTGCCCTGAGAAGCTCACTGCCCAGTAAGGAGTGCTCTGAGTCATCAGACAACCGCAAACCAGCACGATAAGAGCTCAAGAAAAGTCCAGAAAGCTCCATCAGATCTTGCTTCCCATTGCAGCTTCCCTGTGTATTCTCCTCTTGAGTCTTTGAGCACATCTGAGCCCCACCCAGCGAGTATCGACGGCCGTCTTGCTCACTTCTGCATCGCCAGTGCCTAAAATAACGCCTGGCATGAAGTTGGTGATAATAAATATTTTCTTCATTAGCTCAGGAATAAGTGAATGAGTAAGTGGATGAGGGAATTCATGCGCATAACACTTGAACATAGATCGTGTTGTTTACTGTCTGAGCTGGGTGATTCTAGAGCCCATGGTGCCGTTTTATTTACACCAATCTTCATTTACATGGGACAGGTCAGTCTTGGAGTCACTACTTAGAACTTAATGTGTGGACAGAACTCACTTGCCTGCCAACCAGGCGCTGGGTTCTGATATTGGCTGTGCTACTGGTTCCCTGAGAGACTTATAACCAATTTTTCCATGTCTCCAACCTCATTAGATCAGAAGCTTTCTATGTTGTACAGAAAAATCGGAATTCACTTTCCCCAGAGGTTCACACGGTCAGTGACGTGCTGGGGCCAACCATACACATCTCTTCCAGCTCTGTGTTCTGTAATGTCACATTCGTAGCCTAAATCGGCCATGATGGGAGTGTTTACACCATGGAAATTGGCTTACGCTTTCTATTTTCTGGAGAGCCAGTTGGTACTTTCTACCAGCATGCCTTAATAGGCTCAAATTTCTTTGAAGTATCTGGTCTTGTCTTTAAAATTTCTGTGTAGTTTGCAATTACTTCACAAAACATTATTTTTGGTTTTAAGAAAACATTTTTAATGACCAATTTTATTACTTTATTCCCTCCTCCCCAAATCTTTCATTAAAATGAACGCTCTGAGAAGGCCTCCATGTTTATCGTACGGCTTGAAACATCTGTTCTCAACTGGATTTTCCAGTTTAAAAACCAGAGCATTGGGGAGGGAGGGATGAATGTGAGGAGTGGAGAGGATTCTCAGGGCAACTGAGTGAAACTACTCTGAATGATACTGCAGAGGGCATAATGATACCCCCTGTATTACAATTGTAATACTCAATATATACCGATAACAAAAGATGAATACAAGTCACGTTTGACTTCTGCAGTTACAAGAGGTGCTCAAAGTGGTTACCATCAGCGTAATTTTAATGCAGTTTTTTCCTTTCTTAAAATGTGTATGCATTGTTTTGTATAATGACAGACACATGTCAGTATATGTTTGTCCAAACCCGTAGAATGCACGACACCAAAAGTGAACCTAAGGTAAACTGTGGACCTTGGATGATGAGGGTGTATCAACATAGGTTCATCAATTGTAACAAATGTAACATTCTGCTGGGGGGTGTTAATAGTTGAGGAGACTGTGGGAAGGCTGGGGGGACGGTGTTACAGGGGAACTCTGTACTCTCCATTCAGTCTTGCTGTGAACCTAAAACGGCTCTAAAAATAGTTAATTTTTTTTAAATCAAATAAAAAGAAACAGCATTACAGGATTTCCAGGTGTCCTTCCAGATCTGAGTCCAGTGGGTTTTTTTCTCCTTTCTTTAATTAGCACCAGTGAAAGTAGGATTTCTTTGCACGAGTTGTGGGGAGAACAGTGTGACTCACACAGGTGTCAGCCATTCACTGTCAGATGTCTTCCCTGTGTGGTCAGCATTTGGGGAAGATGAGCTAAGAAGAGGCTTGATTCTTCCAGAGGAGAGGTTTCTCCAAGTGTCTGTAGCCACCTGTATCACAGTCACCTGCTGAGTTCACGTAAATGCAGATCCCCAGGCCCCCCTGAGACCTTCAGAATTAGACCCCCTGGGGAGGAGGCCCAGGAAAAAGAACCTTATCTGCTTGCAATGGACCATTCCACAGCCCAGAGGTCCAGCTGGTAGGTAGGACCAGCTGGTGTTCACCCCCAGGGTTGTTGGGAGAATTAACTAGACATCCATGGTTGGAAAGCACTCAGCAGGCTGTGAGCCCCAGGAGGTGGGAGCACCTCTCCTCCTTGCACCGGTGGGGCCCCCTGACTTGCCATGTTCACCTCTTCCTTTGAGTGTCGTGCCAGCCTGAAACACAAGGTAAGGCAAGCATTTGATCTCTGTGGGCAGAGGTGGAATGGGCGGGCCTGTCTTTCAGAGACTGGACCGATCTCTGGTGGGGATAGAGTCAGCTCCCTTTTCTGAGTGCTCCGAGAGTAACCAGGCCACGTGGACTCGTCCCCCCACCCAGCTGCCTTGCATGTCAACTAAAATGCAGTGAGAGGCACCCTCCACCAGGGCCTTTCCAAGGTTAATATTAATCCTCGCTGGCTGATACCAAGAGGCTTCCCGTGCCCCAGGCACTAAACTCAGGCTGTCCGTTCATCTTTCTCTTTAACCCACAAGTGCCCTCAGAACAAAGAACTCTCATTGTGCCCAGTGTGGAGGTAAGAGCTCTCACCTCAGGGGGGTTAAGCCATTTGCCCACGGCCGCCCAGATTGGAAGGGGTTGAGCCAGGGCTTTTGGAAGCCAGGACAAGCCCTTACCCATCACTCTATGGTGATTTGCCTCCTAGGTATTAGGGGGCTGAGTCAACAGACTTGTTGAAATACACCCCAAGACACTGCTTTGCAAAGGAACTAGCATCTCCCAAAATTGAGGGCCCACCGTGTGAGAGGGTTTACCTGGGTTATCTTACGTAACAGGGATTGTTGTCAGTGGAGAAGGGAGACTGAGGTGGTGCTCGAGCATTAAGATTTCCGGGTATCTTTTTCCCCACACACACACCACCGTGAGCTCTGTTTCAACCTTTTTCCTCCCTGGAAAGTCTACACAGGAGGATGCCAAGACTCAAGGAGGGTGCGGGACATGTCCAAGGTCACACAGCAAGTTGGTGTCAAAGTCCGTCTTGGAGCACAGCTTTATACTTTCATCTGCTTAGTTCATGGGTGACACTGCCCAAAGGATCAACCCAGCCAGATTCCTGAAACAGCAGCCACGCCCCACCCAAGGAGGTGAGTGAGCTCTGTTCCCAGAGCTGCCCTCAAACACTCAGGCAGCACGAACGGATCCACTTCTTTACCTTCTCACCTGTGTCAGATTCAGGGTCAAGGCTCGGAGCTGAGACACCGGCGTCTGGGTCACAGGGAGTTTGTTCAGACCACCCTGGGGGCAGGTCAGCACCACCTGGACCACCTGTATTCTGGCTCCGAAAGTGGGGTCATCCTGCCACGGGGAATGAGAGGACCCTCACAACATTTTAATTTGGCTTTCTCTATCCGTTGCCATAGCCTGAAATCTCCAGGACTCCAGTCAAACAGTGCCTAAAATATCACTTCGAAGGGCAGAAACCTATTTGTTCTCTCATCTGGTACCCACCCTGCTACTAAATTAATACCCAGAATGTGTCCATGTAGATGTTTTCAGAGGCATGAATGTGTCAGAACCACTGGCAAGAGAAAAGCCCCAACTGAAATTGCCCCTATGCCCGAGCACCTTCGTAGGAGCCAGTCGCTCACAAATGCTGGAAAATGGCCACTGCTTTCATAAAGAACGTGGCCATCCAGGTCAGGAGACCTGAAAATGTGTGTAGCCCTCCATTTGTCCAAGTGTCCATTCAGCAAGTGTTGAGCATCTCCTATGTGCCAGGAAGCTGCAGATGCACCAAAGAACAAGACATCATCCTCGTGGCACTTACTATCTCACAGGAAGCCACCAACTGCATCGATGTCACATGATGACAAATGCCCACGAGAAAAACATAGCTGGACAACTGCAGAGAAAGTGAGACTAGCCCTCGCTAAGGAGGAGGCATCTGAGCAGACCCCCTGGGTGAAGTAAAGGAAAAGCCACCTGAATGACTAGGATGACAGGTTCTGGGAGGGGGGAGCAGCCATGCAAAAGCCCTGAGGTAGGACCACGGTTAATATGTCTGAGCACAGCAAGGAACCTCATATGGCTGCAGTGGAGTGAGAGTGCAGAAGGGATAACTGGAGAAGTGAGCAGGGATTAGATTATATTGGCCACCCAATAAGGCCACTTCTGGACATTGTTTTAAGAGAGTAATGAACAAAAGCAAAAATCCACACGTGCAGGCATTTATATCATTGTCTCCAAAGATCAGAAATTTCCAAACCACCAAAATGACCAGCCACATGGGATAGTTGACTAGAGGATGGCACGCCAGCTCCGTCGATGCTACCAAATGAAGAGTTTGTAGCACTGAGGAGAACGGGTATGATATAATAAGTTCAAAAATGGTCTTGTGCCAGAATGAGGCCTGAGAGCTGTTGGGTTAGTGTGGAGGGGACCAGAGGGAACAGTTCTTTTTGTCCTTTTTCAAATTTTATATAATGCGGTTGCTGCATTATTTTTATAATTTTTAAAAAAAAAATTAAGGGGGAAAATGTGTTCAGACCAAAGCAATGGCAGAGTGAGAGGAGGGCAACGAAACAAGTTGGTTTCCCTTCCTCATGATACCAACTCCCCCCCACCACCGACGTTTCAGGTTTTCTCACCACCGCCTTCTGGAACCCAGCCAGCCCAGGGGACAAACGCAGTGCCCATCCCCAAAGGGCTACACAGATTCTTAGGAATGTGAGAACCCTGCCCCGCATAGCTGTCTTGTCCAAAGCATAACTAGACTTCCAGAAGTGGGTAAGGGGGCCTATGTTCTTACAGGACAGCTGGACACAACCTCCCTCTGCCAAAAGCCTCCCCGGCTTCTGCCTGAAATCCCACCATTTGAGGCCCATTTAATTACCAAGGGTTTCCTCCTAACCCCTTCTGGAGAAAATTGCCTCTCCCTCATGCCCCATATTCAGTCCAATGTAAGGCCAGTCCCAGCGGCAGCCCCAGGTCCAGGCTCATTCCCTTGACTCAGGTGAGTTAAGCAACCCCCACACCACTCTCCTACTTCCCCTCAACCTCACCTGCCCCTTTTCCTAAACTCCTCTTTCTCCAGGTACCAGCTGACCCAGCTGACTGCTGTTTCTTAAGTGACACTGGACTCCCTCCTTCCTCTGGGCCTTTGCCCATTTGCTCCCTGGGCTTAAAGCATCCTACCTGCCTAGTTCTGAGCACTCAATGCTCCGCTCAGATGTCCCCCTCCTCCAAGCAGCTCTCCCTGACCTCACATAATCCTACCGTGGATCTGGAGCCCGTCCAGGGTACTCCCACCAACCCCAGCACCCACCGCTGCAAGCCAGAGTGGGGGAGCCTCTATGTTCTCCTCTCCACCCCACACTCCTGGGAGTGCCAGCTGTGAGGCCTAAGGATCCCAGTTTGGGTGAGCGCTGGAGAGAAGGAAGCACAGCTGGAGTTGGGGGTGGGGGGGCAGGGTGCATATGTGAGCTTGGGGACAGCTGAGGACCCAAAAGGATCTGGGGTGCCTGGGCAGATTCTTGCTGGGAAAACTGAGGTGTCATGGGCGGGAGTGTGGTCACCAGCCCAGGCTTGGGGGACAGAAGTCCCTCTGACAGGCAGGGAGCCAGCAACACAGGAAGTCACTGGAAAGGATGAACCAGGCAGCCCCACCCCAGCTCCAGCTACTAGTGGTCCCTTTGCCTTCCATATTGTCGTGGGGCATGACTTCCACTGGCAGAAAAGGGACCTGGCATTTGCTAAGTGAGGCCCCCCCAAAGTGGCAATATCTGAGCCTATACTGACTGATGGGGGACCCCTGTAGTACCTGTGCACTGGCTACCCACGGCCAGGTCTGGCGCTGCAGAAAAGACGGGGTTTCCTGGACCAGCTTCCATGCACAGCCTTCCATGTGATGAGTCTCAGCTTTGTTTTGTTTTTTTTTATTCTAATGGAAATAGTATATAAACTGTGTCACCCTGTTATTTAAAAAAAAGAAAAAAGAAAATGCTCATTGCAAAAATAAATTCAGAACGCACAGAAAAAAATACAAAGGTGAAACCCAAAACTGGACTCATTCCTACACCCACCCTCAGAAGGGTCTGGAAATTTTAAAGAGAACTTGAAAGGGGGATTCTTCCCCCTTTGTGAATGCCGTGGCCTCCCATTTGAATCACCTGGGGAGCTTGTTCAGTACAGATGTCCCAGTCGCACCGCAGACAAGAGAATCAGGACTTGAGAGCCTCTGTTCTGTGGGCTCGGGAGGCAGGGCTGGGCCTCACTAGTGGGCTCCAGCCACACATCCCTGGGGAGACCCTGCCGGCCTTTGAGAGGATGGGTCAGCAGCCAGGTAACCCAGTGTCTCCACCTTCAAGTGTTTGCTTAACTCCTGCTGGCATCTTCAGAGGGGAAGCATGGCTTCAGGAGAGGAGTCATGAGAGAGAGAGGAAAGAGGAGACAGGAGGGAAAGCCTTCTGAGATATGGCACAAGCCTGTCTAGCACCCTGATATGGTCTGGGTCAGCGTCTCAATGCGCCACTCCCTCTCTAGATGGCCTGGGCCGGACCGGGCCCCTCGGGCCTGTGTCCTTACTGACACACGAAGGCAAGTGAGCTCCAGCGTCTGTCTCTGCGAGGCCTTCCAGCCCTGAGATTCTCCCTCCATATTTATTTTCCTGATGTCTTAGATGTTGAGAAAACACAAATACACATCATTCTTGGTGCAAACACCATCTAAATGAAGATTTTGTTCTATAATGTCAGCTTGCTCCCAAGATGCTGAGTGAAAATGGACTCTATAGTTTTCACTCCCAAGCCCACCCCAAACGGACCCACAAATGGAAAACTATCATCAAAGTGGCAAGGGCTTCTCATGAGTGAATCTCCAAAATTAAAAATAAAAAGCCTGGAGAACCGTTTTAGTTGGGTTCCGGAGTCTCAACGGTTTCTTATTTTTGCCTCCCTCTATGTTCCCAGCTGGTCTTGACTCAACACGCAATGGGTCCAATTAAATGAACAGAAACTGGCTTGGAAAGGGTGTGGTAAACTATTTGGTTGAAGCCCATCTGTGAATGGAGGGGGCTGGGAATGGGGTGGGGAGTGAGTGGGCCCCTTCCCCCGCTTCATGTGTGGTTTCTGCATCTGCTCAGTCTACAGGGATAGGATGAGACGCTGTGTGTCATGGAGAACGAAATGTGGAAGTTCGTAGCCTGTGTTAGGCCTGCAGTGGCTGAAGATAAAGGAGGGTGGTCCCCTGACCTCCACACAGAAGGTCTGGGGAATCTCACCAGGGTCCTCAGTCGCTGTGTAGTCTTGGGCCACTGAACCACTCTGAGCCACAGTTTCTTCATCTATGTAATGGGAATAATGAGTAGAAGGTAGAGGGGTAGGCAGTGGTCCCCCCTAGATGTCCAGAACCTGTGGATGTGTTAGGTTACACAGCAAAGGGGAGTCACAGCTGAGGACAGAATTAACCTTGCTAATCAGCTAACTTTAACATAGATAATCCTGGATGATCTGGTTGGGTCCAATGTAATCATAAGGGAGCTTAGAAGTGGAAGAGAGAGGCGAAAGAGAGTCCAGGTGGTGCAATATAAGAACTCAATTGGCCACTGCTGGCTTTGAAGACAGAGAAGGAGCCAGGAGCCAAGGAATGCAGGTCGCCTGTAGAAACTGGAAAAGGCAAGGAAGTGGCTTCTCCCCTAGAGCCTTCAGCAGGCACACAGCTCTGCCAACACCTTAAGTTTAGCCCCCTGGGACCCATTTCCAGAACAGATCTTGTTCTGATCTCCGGAACTGTGAAAAAATGCATGTGTGTTGTCCCACGCCACCGATTCGGTGCTAATGTTACAGCAGCAACTGGAAACGAATTCCATACTTCGAAGGGTTGTGGGTATCATGCAGATGCACGGATATGCAGCGCGCAGGGCCCTGGAAGCCCTCGAGGAAAGTTAGCTATTTCCATCACTACTGAGAGTAATTCGGGGTTTGCTGCCACCCACCGCCCTGCGATGCCCCAATTCCCAGGCTTCCAGCAGCCCTGGGAGCTGCCATGGGATGCACCTTCTAAAGGTGGCTCTGGGCGGTGCAAAAGTGGGCCCTGCATCCCTAGACCATCAGAACCATCCATTCTTGCTCACTCAGCAGAACTGTACAGACGGAAGTGGCAGGGAAGCCATGTCCTCCGTTTCTTAGCACCAGACCTGGAACAGCTGCTCTCAGCCCTATCAGCACCAACCTGTTCCTAACCTTGAGGGGTAGGGGACATCAGTATGTTTTAAGCTCCCCAGGTGGTTCCCATGGCAGCCAAGGCTGAGAACTTGATCTAATCTAGAAGAAATGCTGACGGAAGATCTACACATTTGGCCTGTATTATTTACATAATAATGACGACGACGATGACCACAACAATGGGGGTCACCGTTTTCTGATGGGGGGGTTAGAAGGTCTGGGCTAAACACTTCATATATGCTGTCTGCTAAATCCTTAAACGTGAGTCGTGGGTGAGCCTCCCACTTTACAGATGTGAAAACTGAGGTTCAGGAACGTGGAGAAACTCACCCAAAGTCACTCAGTTATCAAAGGATGGAGCCCTGATTTGAAATCACAAGACACACACACATCTTTCCCCTTAGCCGAGAACATGTAAATCCTCAGCCAGCTCTACACGGAGCCGCAGGCCATCCCTCCAGTTCCTCCAGCGCCCTGATGGCAGATCGGAGGGGGGGAGGGGGGCGGAATGCTGCGATGGAAGAAGCTCCAGGTATAAGTGTGGACTTGGACAGAAGGGAGTAAAACATATCTTTGCATCATTCAATATATATTTCATCTTGGTCTGTGACTTCTTTGATAAACGTGGTCACCCTGAGTCAAGCTTTATCACTGGTAATATCTTTGCAAAGTTAATCCCACATGTTTTCAAAAAGATGCTTCATATATAAAGCAATGGAGATATGTTTAGTTCAGAGAGCTATACGTTTTTGAGATTGTCAAGACCTGCTGGCCAAGACTCCCACGAGTGTGGAATAGCCAAGGTTACTCCTCCTTGCATTGAGGGTGGACCTTCCCCAGGGGCCCATGAAGCGAGAGGATGTTAGAAGAGCCTGGATGGGACTGGGCTTTGGGTGAACGGTTTGGGGAGGGTCTAAGGGAGCAGGATTCACTCTCAATAGGGTGCTGTCAGAAAGGGGGGCATTTCTTTGCTGGGATGGACTCAGTCTCAGCTGCAGAGCAGGGAGCAGCATCCGGATGGACCCCTCCTTGTAGCCAAGAGGGGAGGTTAGCTACTGGGTGGGGGCCACAGTGACCTGTTCCCTCTCCCTGTGTCGTGGTCTCAGGCGACCTTGCCTGAGGTTGGTGTTTATGCCCCACAGGAGGACAGCACGGCCCTGCTGGGAGCCAGGACAGTGCGCAGGGGTCAGCAGGCCTTCTTGCAAGAATAAGAGTGAGTGAACCCTTTTGAAAATATTCTACAATTCCTGCTTTTCACATTCCCTTCTCTCTGTGCAGGCTCTGGCTGGGTATCTTACACATTTGCCCATCCCACACCTCGGTGGGCCCATTTGCAGAACCAAGCCATGTTTTCCAAAGCATTTACCACATAACACTAGTTTCATGAGTTTCATGGAGTAATGGAATAAAAGGGTTCCTTGGACTATTGAGTTTGGGAAACACTGGGTTATTTGCTGCAGGACTTTTCAGAACTTTCAGTATGCTCCTGTGCCTTGTAAAATGCACAGAAAGAACTAGGGTACTTTCCAAATTTGTTTGACTACAAAACCTTTGGGTTTGGTGGGAGGGGGATTTTTTTGAGGGGAAGGCAGTGTCCCATGGGACAGACTTTATAAAATGCTGAAATAAAGGGGAGGCTGGAACAATGCCACCCAACTGAGAAAGCATGGGCTTCCGAGGACCCCTGCAAGTCCTCACAAGGAGTTCCCATCACAAATACTCTTTCTTGCACACGTGTAGGTGGCTACTGTTCAGATGGAAAAAAAGGTGCTGGGATTAATTAAGGGCAAATCTGTTGGTTTAAACATGTAAGAGAATTCAGCGCAGTACCTGGTAACTATGGAGGTTCCCGATGCATGGAGGAGGCTCAACCCTCTGTGAGCCTTGCATGGTCTGATCTCACCCCCACACGTCCTGCCGTCTCTGCTTGCTCCTCTTTGCCCTCCCTCCCGCTAAAATCGGGCTTTCTGCTCATCTGCCCTCAAGCATGTTCCTTCCCAGCCCAGGCTTCCCACAGGCTTTTCTTTCCCTCTGTCAGGGGTCCTCCCATCTCCACTCACCCACAGACGCCTGCCCTCACTCCCCAGACAAGGGGAGGTTCCCTGCTGCCTTCTCTAGTGGGTCTTTCCTAGTTTTTTTTCTAGCACTTTCCACACTGAGATTTACATGGACTCCTCTCAGCGTGTGAATGGGTCTGTGTTCACCCCTACAAACAGGGCCATGTCTGTTTGCTCTCTGTTGCATCCACAGCTCTGAGAACCAAGGACTGGGTTTGGACACAGCAGTTGCTCGCTAAACATGTGTTGAGTGACTAAATGAATGTGAGGGCTCCACAGAGGATTTTAATACTTAAAAAGATCCCCAAGACTCAGAAACATTGGAAACCATGGTGCAAAGCATGCATGAAGTATTAACAGTAAAACACATAAAAGGTATTAACAATAGACAATGGGGTGCATGCAGCCAAGGGATGTGAGGCTTTGGGGGAAGGGAGGAATGAAAATGTCCTAAAATTGAGTGTGGTGAGTGTTGCAAGTACAACCTTCTGTGACTGTACTGAAGGCCATTAAATTGTTCGTGTTAGATGAGTAAACTGTATGTGAATTATATCGCAATAAAGCTGCTACAAAAAATAGGTGAGTCCTGCTCCTGACTCCCTGCTGTTCACTCTTCCCGAGGAACAAGCCGGTCAGGAAGTCGCGCCACAGCCACGGCTTTTAAAGTTACCGGAAAGGCACCCGGGAAACGAGAGGTGGCGATTCACAGAATTAGAATGACTCTAACCAGCCGCAACGGAAAATCCTTGGAGAAGGTGTATGTTGACTTGATCAGAGGCACAAAGGAAAAGAATCTCAAAGAGAAAGGACCAGCTCAGATGCCTACCAAGACAGTGAGCATCACTACAAGAAAACCTCCCTCTGTGGAAGGTTCTGAGAACTTGGGATTGTTTTCAGATCCATGAGTGACTCACTGACCTGCACAGTCCTGAGATTGGGAAGCAGATCACGTCCACGAGTCCTGAGCCAGGAGCCGAGGTGGAAGTCCCCACTGCAGATGCTTAAATCAGCCTTTTAAATAAACTGGCCATCAGTTGTTAAAAAATAAAAATAAATAAGTGAGTCTGGGTATGAGACTCAGAAGTATGAGTGTTCACTGCACTATTCTTATAAATTTTCTGTACATTTAAAATTATTTCCCATTAAGTGTTTTAAAGGGATGTATCAGGTCCCTCCGTCTCAAGTGAATAAGATTTTAGGAATCCGTTTCCCTCCCTCATTCGATAAACATGTTCTTTGTATTTATTCTGTGCCACGCTTGTCATTATAACAAGCACTTTATATACATTCATTTGCTCAATTCTAACAGTCTCCCTCCAAGGTAGGTCCTATTAACTTATTCTTTGTACAAATGAGAAAACTGTGGCCCATGGAGGGGAGTAGCTTGCCAAGATAACCCAGCAAGTAAGAAAAGGAGGCAGGACCAACCTGAGAATGTCCGACCAAATTGTCTGGACTCTTTGCTATTGCACTGGCCAAACCCAAGAGCAAGCTTCAAGTATAGATGTCGGTTAGGGGTGTGGGTCCAGAGACGAACCCTGCAGAAAAATAGGCAGAGTGGTGGTGTTTTTTTAAGGGGGTCTAATTCAGTCTATCACACATGTCTTGCCCACAGCACCTGG
This sequence comes from Rhinolophus sinicus, assembly GCF_036562045.2. Lineage (NCBI taxonomy): Eukaryota > Metazoa > Chordata > Mammalia > Chiroptera > Rhinolophidae > Rhinolophus > Rhinolophus sinicus. The sequence goes on from NC_133760.1 coordinate 19,400,560, forward strand.
GCCGCTTTCTGACTGGAGGGGCCACAGAAACCTCAGCAGCTCATGTTGCAATAGTGGGGCCCTGCCACACAGCTAAGTTGGCAGCTGCTCAGGAAGACACAGCCTCTGGCTGTCCGACACAGGTGCCCAAGACAGGGACAGACCATCCCAGCAAAGTGCAGCATGGACTCCGGTCTCAGAGCCCAGGGCAGCAAGACCCTCCCACCGCTGGGAGAGGGGGAGCCCTCCCTGACCCCCCACTGGCAGTGAGGTGAGATCCTGAAACTAAACCTCCCCGACCAGTTCCCCTTCCATCGCCAGCGAAACGTGGGACTTCCACTAATGATTCCTTTTTGGGAGTCGCTTGTTCCTTAGGGCAGGACGTGGAGAGTTGGATTCAGGAAGTCTTCAGTTTTCAACTTCACGTTTTCGCTTTTCTTATCAGAAAGGTGTATGACTAATCTCATGAGCTGGGCACCTCATTGCTATGGAACTACCTCGATGTTCACGGTCCCCGAAACTTCGCCCATCTCTTGTGTATGTGTCAAGGTGGGAGCCTGAGGCGAAACGAAATTCAGAATGAGAAGAGCTGAAATAGAAACAAGAAGAGTTGGGGACAGGAGCTAGTCATATGGCTGCAGAAGCTGAGGCTGTCCTTCTTGGTGGGGTCTCTGCATGGGGCGGGGGCATTCTACAAGCAGAAGCCACCTCAGAGGACTTCCTGGGGAACAGCAATGTCCCTGAAACCGACCCAGCTTCTAAGCCACATAGACCTGGCTCCACATGTGGGTGGCTGCCTGACACACAAAATCACCTCCCTTCCCTGGGCCTCAGTTTCCCCATCTGTAAAATAGGGCAACAATTACACCCCCCAACCCCAAGCAGGTTATAGAGGATTGAGTCAGCACACCCACCCATAAATTGGTACTACCAATTCTAATAATAACTATGATTTATTGAGCACCTATTTATTCTATCAATCAAACAGTATGATGCAACATTTAGGAATTCCACTCCTATCACGCTCAGGGAGTTTCCTTACGTGATCATTACAGCAATCCCTGGAGACAGGTCCTATATGAGGACGCTGAGGTTCTTAGTGTCAACTGGTCTACCCAGAGTCCATCTAGGTTTGCAGCCTGCCGCTTAAGCGATTTAGGGTCCCTCTTTAAGCTAGAGTACAAAATTCAGCCCCCAGCCCAGGAATGGATCAGGGCAAGAAAGGAGTGCTGGAGCTTAAGCTTCCTGAGCCCCGTGGGACATCTGCCACTGTGCCAGGATCCCTCCCAGGCTGGGTGATCCCAGCACCTGGGCCGCGACCTCCTTTGCGTGCAAGGAACTCCAAAAGTGACCAAAGTGCTGAGTGCGTGCAGAGGACAAAGCACTCTGTCTTCCTCAGGCAACCAGCAAATATGTCCCCCTGGGGTCTTGCAGGAGGATAAGGAAGTGGGGGGGGGCAGTGGAGAAAGACAGGCATGTAAGTGTGCAGTTGTCAAGGGAATGAGAAGGCGGGAGTATGGGACTGAGAGTGGGGAACGTGGAAGGCAGAGAGGAGCTCTGACAAGTGGATGAGGGGCAGCTAGGAGTGTGAGCCACGGAGTGCAGCAGCCACTGATGGTTAAGCAGAGCGTGGGAGTTGGGCACTGGCCCCATCAGAGACAGATTCTAGAACATTCTCTCGGGCTCTTGAAAGGATGGTGGAGCAGAGCAGGCAGCTTGGCAAGCAGCTGGGAGGCTGCCATGCCTTAGTTTTAATTAATTTACATGTCAATAACCACATGAGTCTAGGATTTACTTCAAAGGACCCAGTATGGTGATGGAGGGATTGGTTGCAGTTATGGATGAAACAGAGTTGGCCATGGGCTGAAAACTATTAATGCTGAATGATGGGTATATAAGTTCAGTCTATTCTCTATCCTTCTTATATGTTTGAAATTGTACATAATAAAAATTTTTGTTAAAGTAAAAAGTTAATAAAAATAAAGTTGTTTAAATAAATAACTAGATTACCACGTGGGGCTATTGGTCTCTGTATTGGACAGCACAGTGCTAAGTCATTATAGGGTTTAGGATGGGGAGCTGTGACGTGTTCAGATTTATGTGGCTAAACGATGGCTCTGTCTGCTGGGAAGAGAGCAGATTAGAAGGGTGGCTGAAGGTTTGCAGGGAAAATAATTACCACATTATGGCAGTTATCCAGGCAAGAGATGATGGTGGCCTAAAGGGAGCAAGGTGGCAAAGGTGGCGCTCAGCTTTCTAGTCTCTTCAAATGTCCATAACTGAGATACAGAAGCCGGGAAGGGGAGCCAACTTTGGGGGTAAGGGAAGTGATTGAAATAAGGAATTTGGGTTTGGACATTTTGAGTGAGGTGACTATGGGCCATCTTGGCAGAGAAGTCAAGGGGGGATTCCATGGACACTTCTGGAATCTATCGCACTGGTGCTAAAGACACAGATTCAGAAGTCATCAGCCAATGGTAGTGGCTGCATCATAGGAGTAGATATGGTCACATGAAAAGATCCTGAGAGATGGCAGATGGAGTAACAACTCCCACCTGGCGATGCCACCAACACACCTAAGAAATGTTTGAGCACCGAGAAGGGGAGTTTCTCTTCACCTTGGGGGTGTTATCCCAGTGGAACAGTCACTGTGGACCCCCATACTCCTCATTCTTACCCCTTCAGTTCCAGTCGGATGCCCTGCATGTCTTCACCTGACGGCTTTCTCCAGTCAGCTGGGTCTGCTTTGCTGCCCGGATGAGAAGTGCAGGGACCCACGTCCCCTGGGAACAACGCTCGTATATGCGTTCACCCCTCTTACCCTCACAATCACTCAGAGATTAGTTTCTGTCAGTATCACCCCGAGTTTACAGACAAGGAGCTGGAGCACAGACATATGGAGGCCTTCGCCCAAAGTCACACAGCTGGCAGGTGGCAGAGACAATGTTCCAGCCAGGATGCCTGTCACCAAGCAGCACTCATTGCCAGCATGTTCCTGTCTCCTTATCGTCGCACCTCGATTATGACACCAGCAATGGGACCACATTATTCACCTGCCTTGACATTGGCTGTCAGGATAGTAATGGCTGCAAGTGTCGAGCTGTTGCTTCCAAACCCTGCTCCAGGCTCTCTGCAGGCATTTCATCCTCACTGTCCCACCCCGAAGTCCAGGGCTGGAGTTTACACTTCACTGGAGGAAGCTCCTCTCTCTACACTCTAGACTTGGGGTTTAAAAATAAAGAAAAATAAAGCTTGGTTCAAAATTAGTCTTGCTTCAAGATTCGCTACAAAGAACACAAGACACAGTTTCCTGTGGTTTTTTTTCTTCTTCTTCAGTTTTTTTTAAGACTTCCAGAAAAGTTTCCTCTGCAAAACTTAAGACCAAAAGGGTAAAAAATGCAAATGTGATGGTCCAACCTTGAAAAATCGTGTTATGTACCCAGCCCAGGGAAGCCACAGAGAGACTCAGAAGAGAGCCACATCTTAAAGTCTCAGAAGCTCCAAAGAGGAGCTGGATAGAATTGTTAGGAGTCACCAAGACTGTTGGCTCCTTTAGGGCAGAGGTGACTCCTTGGACCCTGTGTGCTGAACCTGGCACCATGCTTGGCTCAGTGGATGGATGGATGGATGGATGGATGGATGGATGGATGGATGGATGGTTGATGGGCAGATGGATGATGGATAGATGGGTGAATGGACAGATAGTTGATGGGGGATGGATGATAGGTGGGTGATAGGTGGATGGATGATGGATGGATTAATGGATGGATGGATGGATGGATGGATGGATGGATGGATGGATGGATGAAACATGGATGGATGATGGGCAGGTATTTAATGGATATATGGGTGGGTGTATAGATGGCTGATGAGTGGATAGATGAGGGGTGGGTGAGTGGATAGATGGATGGGTAGGTGGATTTGTTCATTTATTATAACAAGTGTACCAAATTCATGGAAGATGTTAACAATGGGGAAAATTGGGTGTAAGGTTTATGGGAATGCTGTGGCTATCTTTGCAATTTTTTTGTAAATCTAAAATGACTCTGAAAAATAAAGTGTTGTGTTTTTTCTTAATTCAGATGTTCAGCCTCCATCTCGAGAGAATGATTCTGGCCTGGATGGGGTACAGGCATTGATCTTTCCTAAAGCTCCCCAACTTGCCCCAGGGGCAAGCAGCCCTGCTTTATATGATGGACATTGGTGGTCCAGCCTTAGGAGAGAGTGCAGCCACTCTGGACTGGTCCATGATGGGCTGAGTTAAGTGGCACTGGCAAAGGCTGTGAGTAACCATGGTGCTGAGTCATGGTGCTGTAATTGGGATCCTTATCCCAGCGTGGGAAAAAGGAGCTAGATGCTCTGAGGTCCCTGCCAACCACAAGACTCCATGGCTCTAAAAGGAAAAGGCCACCAAGTTCAGGGGACCTTGGTTCTAGTGTAAGAAATATGTTCCTGGCTTCGTGACATCTGGGCTCTCCTTCCCGCAACAGCAGAGAGAAGGCTGGATTTGGATGCTGAAAGCTGTGGTCCTCAAACAGAGCAGGGTGACAGGCTAGCACACAGCACCCCTCCTGTGGGTGGGCTACAGAATGGTGGCCGCTGCTAAGGGTAGTGTTTTGCTATCACGGCAATACATTCTGTAATGAGCATCAGAGGAGGATACAGGTTAAGTGCAGGAGCCCCACATTCTGACAACGGTGCCCTTGATGAACAAGCTATGGGACCTTGCGCAAGCTGCTTCGCCTCTCTGTGCTTCCGTTTCCTCACCTGTAAAAGAGGAATGACAATAATAAGAACCTCACAGGGTTGTTGTGCAACTAGAGATGATACCAGAAATGCTCCAAAGAGGATGACTGTCATCCACAGGACCACAAGCTCTGCTGGACAGGACCCTGTGTCCTTATTCATTGACACAGACCAGGCTTGGCGCATGGGTATCTAGCCAACATCCATGGGGCTGTTCAATAATTAACCAAATATGGGACCTGTTCAATAATTAACCAAATATCTGTAAGATAAAACAATGGATGTTCTATAGGGGCCCATGGTATAATTAGCTACAAGGCACAGAAGGGAAGATAAGAAGGTATATTTCCTGGAACTTGGGAAGACATCCTACTGTCAGTATGAGACACATTTAATAATATTTCTCCCATACACTAAACCCTTCATGGTGCCGTTGTGATCATTGGCATACTTACTGAGCCAAAGCCTTGCTATTTCGTCCAGACTCAGAAAAGTAGCTCATGCTGGAAAGTTGCTCCAGCCTGGGCCTCTGGCTCAGGACGTTTGGGCTACAGTGTAATGTATATTAGTCCCCATTCAGCAAGAAGACTTGAAGTAATTAGCTCTCACCTGATAAATGGTTCAAAGTGAGGACACAGGATCCACATTCGAGGAAGAGGGTGAGGGTCAGTTCTGGAACCTTCCAATTGCTTCAGAATTCATAGCTCACCCACTCACACATTCATTCATTTGAATGTTCGTTCAACAAACGTCCCTGGAGCTCCTAGTAGATGCCAGGGATTAAGAGGGACATCTTGTTGGTAACAATTAGGTTGAGTCTCTAGGGTAAGAAGTTTGGGGGGTTTTTGGTTTTATTTTTTTTAACATTTTTGGCATTTTGAAGCTCTCCTATCTGAAATGAAACAGAAATTGTAAGCCTCATTGAGAAAGTAATTCCTTTCCTCCCACACAACCCAAGGCAATGAGTCTGATAATGTTCAGATTTTCCAATTACAAATGACCTTTAGGTCAAGCCCAAGAACTCAATGGAAACTAAGGAAAATTTCTTAATGCACTACACTAACACTGGCTTTAAGTGGAACTATCTTGACTGTGACAGCATCGTGGTTGAATTTTACACCAGAGAAAGGAAGCATCGACTTTAACCTCAAAAGGAGGAAGACCATAATAGTCACACACACACACACACACACACACACATACACACACACACAAAGCAATCTTCTAAACCAGAAATCCCGAGCCACTAGTCGCAGCCCGATTGGGGAACGTGTCAGGGATTTTTTTCCAAGGAGAGATACTTCAAGGCCGACCCCAGGATGGCAAAGAGCTTGGCACATGGAGGACTCGAGATGGGGAGTGGGTGGGGGGGGAGAAGAAGAAGAGGAAAATGCCAGTGAAGACGCAGCTGGCAGAAGCAAGTCAGGAGGAAGTGGCTTTGTGAGTCGTCGACTTCACAAGCAGGCCCAGAAGCAGAAACTCAACTACACAGGGCACAGAGCTATTTTCATTCTTGGGGTTTTTACTCCATGTCCCCAAAGTGCTCTGGGCAGCATAGCTCCCACATGACACCGCCAAGAGCCTGAACTCACAGAAAAGGAGAGAAGAGAAGGCAGGTCTACGGAAGAGAGAGTGAAGGGTGCAGGTGATGGGACGTCCCGACAGTGGAACCTGGGCCACATGGGGCCCACTCTCTGGGCCTCATTTTCCTCATTGGTTCACTACGGTTCTGTCTGAGTTTCCTCTTGCTGCTGTAACACACAACAACACACATGTGTTCTCTTACCATCTAGAGGTCAGAAGTCTGACACAGGTCTCAGTGGGCTAAAGTGAAGGTGTCAGCAGAGCCAATTCTCTCTGGAGGATCCAGGGGAGATTCTGTTTCCTTATCTTTTCCAGATTCTAGAGGCCACCATCCTCCGTGGCATCCATGGCTTATGGTCCCTTCCTCCATCTTCAAACCCAGCAAGGTAGCATTTTCCAGTCTCTCTCTGATGTTGACCCTCCTGCCTCCTCCTTATTGGATCCTCGCGATGGCATAGGGGCCCCCAGATAATACAGGATCCTTTCCCATCTCAGTCTTCAACTTACTTATTCAAACCTGCAAAGTCCCTTTTACCCCAAAGGTCACACACCCCCAGGTTTCTTCTGGGCACTAGAACATGCACATCTTGGGGGTCATTGTCCCGTCTACCAGAAGTTTCTTCCCTCTTGAACTTTCTAAGGGTCTGGATAAGAGAGCTGAGTCTTCTACAAAACTCGCTATCGGTTACAACAGGGGCTAATGTTCATCAGGGAGGTTTTCCCCCATTTACACAGTGTCCAGTCTAATCGACCCTCATCCTCACAGGTTAGGTCCCATCCTCATCTCCGGTCCACAGAGGAGGAGAGTAAGGCTTGGCGTGGAGAGCAGTAATTGAGCTGCCCACATTCACACAGAAGCGAACAGAAAATTGGAAAGCTGAATCCACATCTTGCCAGAGCGTGAGCCCTTAACCACGTGGATATACGGCCGCTCCGATGCCAGAGGCGGGAATCACGCTTACCTAGTTGAATCACGATGGGTCAAAGATGGAAACCAGGAGAACGCCTACAAGTCCCTACAAAAAATACAGACAGCCCCAAGAAAGAGGGGGCGAGAACTGAAACTACCAGCACTTCACCAAAGAGCTTGTCCAATTACTATCCAACAAGGGGCCCAACTCCATTAGCCAGCAGAAAAATACCAAGTAAAACCCAAATGAGCCGTGGTGATACCCATCAGAATCGCTGCAACAGAAACAACTGGAAGTACCAAGTGTTGGTAAGGAAATGAAGCACCAGGAATGCTCACGCTCCCTCGGGAATATGGGGGACTGTGCGACAGCACGCGGCCAAACTGCACCTATGCACACCTGTGGCTCCGAAATCTGAATGGTGTGTGCGCTACCAGACTGTTCAGGCAGGACCATCAGTGGCAGCCAACAAACCAGGCGCCCATCCACAGAAGAAGGGAATAATCACGATGTAGTCGCACCATGGGATGTAATACCGCATGGAAATGAATGCATGACCCCAGACGCACCCGAGAAGCAGGGGTGCTGCTTACCGCATAATGGTGAGTGAGGGGAGTCACACACACACAAAGAAACACTAAATAATCCTATTTCTGTAATTTCCCAAAAGTAGGCACGTGGTTAGGGGCTGCTACTTGGTAGTAAAAGCATAAAGAAAAGCAGGGAGGTGGTTACCCTAAAAGTCAAGAAAACACTCTCTTTCAACCAACACCTTCTCCCTTGGTGGGGGAGAGGACAGCGTTAATTGGGCACCGCCGGGGCCAGCGAGCCCATTGACCCTGGACTTACTCTGCAGCCCCCAAGCTCCTTTCACAAACCATAATTCCAGAAGGGGGTGGGGAGTGTGGGTGAAAAAGGGGAAGGGACTAAGATAATATCGGGGTAACAATGCCTGGTGTCAGATGGGTGTTAGACTTGTCGGAGTGATCCCTTCATAAGTTATATACATGTCTAATCACTATGTTGTACATCTGAAACTAATATAATATTGTATGTCAACTGCAATTAAAAATATTTTTTAATTAAAAAAAAACCATCGTCTCACTGTGGCTTCTCGCCCCATTTGCCAGGGGAGGAAAATGAGGGTCAGAGAGGTCGCGCTATCACACACGTGCAGCGGTGGGCAGAGTGCACTGCCCACCCCCAGCCTTTCCTGGCCCAGGCTGTGGGCAGGATCTGAGGGGGCAGCTGCTGACCTCTGGTGCCCACAAGTTTCCACGCCTGAGGCGGAGGGAAGTGCTCTCAAGTAACGTCACACTCAGGAAATGAAAGGCACATTTAAAGGAATTACCTTGAGTTTCAGAACTGCCTGAATCCCACACCTTCGCTGAGACTTCCGAAAAGCAGCTTTGTCTTGAGTACAACTGTCTTGACCGGGGGTCTTGCACCTTTAGCGGGGCCAGGCAAGTGCAGCTGTTTGGAATCCGTCATTTTCCTTGTGACTATACAAGCTCAGCCATGTAGTAAGGTCCTGGTTGCTTCCAGAGACCTACGGATCAGCCCCCATCTCCCACCCACGCCAAGCCCAGTCTCCAGGCCCCAGCCCAACGCCTCGCCCCCGGCCACCTCCATCTTCCTCCATCAGGGATCCGCCAAACCCCCCTTGGTGCCCTCTGTCTCCATCCCCTCAGCCCCCGTGTCCCTGTCACAGCTTGCCACATGGATCACACAGCGCCTTAGGAAGCATGATTAGCCTGGTTCCTACTGGGCAGTAAGCATTCACTTACTCATCAGGACATATTTTTTTAGCACATACTAAATGGAGATTTAATAGTGAGCAGACACTCTCCCTCCCTTCATGAAGATGAATTAAAAGTTGTCAGGGACCAGATAGTAAATATGTTAAGCTTTGGGGGCGGGGGGCCATTCAGTCTCTGTTCCAACTACTCAGCTGTGTCACAGTTGCACAAATGTAGCCACAGACAATATGTAAATGAATGAGTGTGGTTGCGTTTCAATAAATCTTTATTGACAATAACAAGTGGTGGGCCAGATTTGCCCGCTTTTCTGACACCTGATCTAAGGGAACCAGAAGATACAGTGCAAGAACCAGGATTGGCAACAGCAGAGCTGTCACCACCCAAAAGTAATTCCCAAAGGGACAAGGGGAAGGAGTGGTTACTGGAACCCAGGAAAAGTCACATAGAGTCTGTCGCATTAGGAGGGACAGAGCCAACTCAGGAAGACTGGGAGAAAACTGAGATAGAAGCAACACTGACCTCTCTCTCCTCCTTCCCTCTGATCTCTGATGGGGGTTCCCATTGCCTGAGTTCTGCTGGAAGTCAGCGGGCAAGGGAGCCTGTTAGTGGTCCACGGAATTCAGCCTCCTAGGGAGAGAACGGGGTGCTTACTGGAGCCAACAGAAGACATCCAGCATGACAAGCTTAGAACAGTGTCTGCTCAGGTAGATGTTCAAATAGAACTAACAGACAGGCCCGTTTGAAAATCTCCTAGCTCCCTCTGATCAATTCCACACTCACTAAGCACTCTCCCAAATTGGTGCCCACATCACCTGCCCATAGGGAGAAGCACTCTACCTCGAGTGCTGAGCTGTGTTTCCCCATCATTACTGTCATTGTAATGATGTCACTAGAATCATCCCAATTGCTAACATTTCTCTAGTGCTTGCTGTATGCTGGGTGCTTGTCTAAGCACTTGACACAGATGACCTCATTTAATCTTCTTAACTACCCCAGGAAGTCAAGGCAATTAATCCTTACAGTCTCTATATGAAGTAGGAATAATGGATAATTTACAGCCAAGGATACTGAAATTCAGAGAAGGGAAGTCATTTACCCAGTGTCCCACAGCTAATCACTGACCAAGTCAAGATTTAAATCCAGGTCTCGCTGACTTCTGAGCCCAGAGATATGCCCTTTGCATCAGCCCATACTGGACGTGAGTAAGAATACAGGCACTTTTCCCACCATGTTCCCCCTTTCTCCTTCTCATCTCCAAATGCCATCCTCACCTCCCCTCTAGACCTGCCTTTGGACAACGGAGCCTGCTGCCCAGTGCTCAGCCCCCAGGGGTCCCTGCCACTGTCCTGTGGCCCTGTCTGACCCAGTGATGCAACAGCTCCAGCCAGCCTTGCAGTTGAAATATTCTGAAATGTACAGTAGACCAGGCCATCTGCTTCCTCCAAACATTGCCTTCTGCCTTTGCCAGGACCCAGAGCAAACGTGCAAGAACACCAAAGCAACAGTCACTTTATTTCTGGGCTCAGGATTTCTAACTGGCTGGATTGCTCAATGCCTCATTTCAGACGGAGGGAGGAGGGCAAAAGAAAGGCTGCTGCAGATGCTGCAGGAAGGGAAATGATGGACAGAGAGATAACATCTGAGTCTGCTAATGCACTGTGATTTCCACCCCACCCCCCGCTCCCCCAAAAAGCTCTTCAAAAAAACAGCCAGGGTCCCTCCCTCTTATGTTTCTCGGAGAGATTTTTGGTTTCCAGATTCTTTATTCTTTCCAACTCCCTCTGGTCCTTATAATTTATGAAAAGGTGAAGGGGAGGATGATTGCTAGGTACCAGGCACTTGATGCATGTGTGTGACCCTTATAAAGCCAGGTGCCACGGGGCTCAATCTCAGAAATGTTCCTCTTGCTAAAACATAGTTCCACAACCAGGTGTACTTTCAAGTTAACTCATTTCCCCTATTTTCACGTCTTGAGAAGGGGTAGGCCCCACAGATAGCCCATCACAGCACTTGTAAATAGCCTTTTCCTTTCCTATGTGCCACCATCATTGATATCCTAAAACTCCCTCCGCACTCAAGTGTAGTACTTTCTTTGATTTCCTGGCGTGCCCCCCCCCACCCTTTCTTTATCCTATAGATTAATGTAGTTTCTCTCCAGCAAAAAAACAATCCATCTAGGAAGAGAGGAGAAGGCAAGAACTGAGCTTATAATTAGAGTTTTCTCTCCAGAAGACCAGAAGGGAAGCAGAGATCTGTAAACATACTCAAAACAATTTTGGCTGCAAGACTTCCATGGGTTCATTTAGCCTCACGAAAACTCTCATTTCTCCACTTTTTACAGGGAGAAGGAGCCAGGAAGTGAACTGACATGTCTTGAGCACCTACTATGTGCCAGGCAGCTTTGACTATGCTGTTTCCTAGAGCCCTGTCTTCCTCTAAAAGGGCCCCGCATTTTCACGTTCCTGTTCTATGGCAGCCTCTCTCACTGACTGCGGCTTTCACCCCCAGAGCCCTGACCTACATACATTCACTGTCCACTCTCTCAACAAACATTAACCGAGCACCAGTGTATGCCGGCACCAACAGAGAGCACAGAAGAAATTACAATTATTTAATAATTGCATTATAATTCCAGCAGTCCCCCTTTGTTTACAGTTTCACTTTCCGTGATGTCAGTTACCTACAGTCAACCACGGTCCAAAAATAGTGAATGGAAAATTTCAGGAATAAACAACTCATGAGTTTTCAATTCCACGCTGTTCTGAGCAGCATGATGAAATCTCACGCTGTCCCACTCCATCCTTTCCAAGACATGGGTCATCCTTCTGTCCAGTGTAGCCACGCTATGTGCTACCCACCCATCAGTCACTTAGTAGCCATTTCAGTGATCAGAGAGAAAGAGAATATTCACATAACTTTTATTACAGTATATTGTTATCATGGCTCTTGTTTTATTATTAGTTATTGCTGTTAATCTCTTACTGTGCCTAATTCATAAATTAAATTTTATCATAGGTACGTATGTATAGGTAAAAACGTAGTATACATAGGGTTTGGTACTGTCTGGGATTTCAGGCGTCCACTGATGGTTTTGGAACGGATAAGGGGGGACGACTGTATTGAGTTACTTATATAATACAGTTATTTAATAATTATATAATCAATGGAATGATTAATATAATTATAAAATTAAATAATTATAAAATAGAATCAAATAATTATGTAAGTATATAATTTATCACATTAAGTAATTAGCAATTATTCAATAATTGCATATAATTGTTTAATGATAATCCATTATTTATAATACTTATCAACATTTAATAATAAGGTCATTTAAGTACATTGATGATAAATGTGTGTACTGTCGCTTTTTTTAGTACTTGCGATATGTCAGGTGCTGTTTTAAGCTCTTTGTACTTATTGAGTCCTTTAATTCTCACCATAGGTATGATGACCCCCATTTTACAGAGAAAAGAACGGAGAAACAGAAAGTTTAAGTGATATTCTCAAGGACACACAGCTATGAAGCACTGAGCTGGAACTTGGGCCATGGGCTATCAGGGTCTGGAGGCGGCCCTCTGGCACTACACATCCTTCTTCCCAATAATCGTGACAATACTTTATGGAGCAGACGATGTCCAGCTGCCAGCAGCTGCATCCATGGCCGAGGCGGTTTTGGCTGCCAGAGACCACTCCTCCTGCGTGCAAGGTAAGCTAGAAGTACCACGTAATTAATGCCCCATCAGAGCAGCCCTCACCCACCAACTGATGGAGGGAGGTCCATGAATATCCTGCTCCCCTGATCCTGAGGGCTAGGTCTGCAGGCCTGTGCCTTGTCCTTTCCCAGAGTCCCAGCAGGACCACGCTCCAGCAGCCCCCGCATCACCGGCTTGGTAATGCACTGCCATCGCTTGTCCCCTTCCCTGACCATCCTACCTATGTGGGAGATGACCTACCACACAGACTGACACTCAAATCCTTGTTCTTGGCTCTGCTTTTGGGAGAATTCAAACTGGGACCCTATACAGCTTCTCAATCATTGGAGCTCCTGTTAATAAACTGCTGATGCTTTGTCAAGCACTGTTCTAGGTTGCTTTGATGTGTTAACTCCATTAATTCTCACAACGAGCCTACAGATGGGGAAACTGAGGCATGGAGGATTTTACGAACCTGCCCTCTTTCACTCAGCTACAGGTGGTAGAGCTGGCAGTTCACCCTGAGCCCCACAAAAACCATAACCAATGACATACTCTTTTGAAATTTTGGCAGAGCCATAGAGTTGGGGACGAGGGGAGGGAAAGGTGGCCAGCCCTGTCTCATCCGGAGGGTTAATGCACAGATGGATGGAAGGCAATGGGAAAACTCCACACGAGGCTCTTGCCATAGCAGCCAAAGTTAACCCTCCCTGGAAAGTCCCCTGTACGCCCCCATCCTCACCCAGTAACATATCAGAGGCATGCCCTGAGAGGTGATCAATATTTGCAAGAGAAGGGCTACAACATTCTGGAGAAGGCAAGTGGCCACTGTCGTGCTCCCAAGTTGGAGTAATGAAAAGGTCTACCTGCCTGGGACTCAAGGAGTCAGGCCAAAAAGGAGCCCAGCCTTCCAGGGTGAGGGCAGAAGACTTTTTTAAAGGCAGGTGGGATGAGTAGCAAAGCAGTGTTAAAACATGGCTGCAAATTCCTTGACCCTCCTATGGTCAGAAAGCAGGGTCTCTGCCTTTTCTGAATCTGGGCAGCCTCGTGACTGCTTTGACCAATACAGAGTAGCAGGAGTGATGCTAAATGGTGTTTGAGACCAGGTTCTAAACAGCCATCCAGCTTCCCCTTTGTCCACTGGTCTGCCCTGAGGCCACCATATTGTGAGGAAGCCCAAGCTAGAGGGTGAGACCACGTGTGGCTATTCCAGCTGTACCCGGCTGTCTAGTCCTCCTGCCCAGGCACCATCCAGGCGGATGAAAAAGCCTTCAGGTGATTCAACCCAAGCACTCAAGTCACTCTCAGCTATTTGAGTTTTCCCAGATAAGACCCCAGACGTTGTGGAAGAGAGAAAAGCCAACACCGTTGCACACTGTCTAAATTCTGACCCACAAAATCCATGAGCAAAATAAAACATGTTTGTGCCACTAAGTTTGGGGGTCGCTTGTTCCACAGAAAGAGATGAGTGAAGCTATCCCTATGCTGGCAGACTCCATCTAGACTGACAGGCAGGCCAATGAGAGCAGGAAAGAAATATGCACACTTTCCTCTCGACACCTAAGACTGTTCAAGTTGGATTCGGAGCCTCTCATCCATAGACACATTGCAAGGCATAACATCAGAGCAAATAAATTTGGGAAACACTGGATTAAATGAGCTTCTAACCGTGAACAAAACCTTTTAATATACCAGTGTACAGTGTGCTTGTCCAAGAGGAACATATAGATTATGAGTGGGTCCAGATGTTGCTGTTTCCCTCCTACTTTCTGTAAAAGCAGCCAGATTTTCCACTGAGAAACCACCCCTCCCTGACTCTCAGTGCAGTGAGCTGTTACAATTGCAATCATTGGTTATAGATCATTCTTTAGAAAGAATTTCTAAATATTTCTGAGTAGTTGAGAAACTTTCTTTTATGGAGAGTCTGAATCACTCACATGAATAAGTTCCCACATTGCTTCTTCGTTCCCGTAGCACATAAGGATGCCTGCCTAGTCAGCCCCTTCAGGATTCTCCCAGGATTCCCAGGGCCCAGTAGAGCCTGTGGATGTTGACCCCAGGGGTCATCATCTCAATCCCTTTAGACATTACAAAGCAAAACAAAAATTTCACATCCCAGATGGCTTTTGCCAAAGTTAATGTACTAAGTGGTATTCAGAAAGCAATTGTGGAAATATCTTAATTTCTTTAAATGTTTTTAAAGTACAAAGAGTAAAGGCTGCTTATTTTCCAGAATGTCTCATCAGCCCCTTCCCACTAGCTGCCCTTTAGGTCCCAGAGAAGCATCAACATCTCAAAAGCTTGTTCACATCTACAGTCCTAACAACATTTTCTAGAACCCCCCCCCCCCCCAGTTACTCCTGTAGTATCTTGTCCCTGAATTCCCTCTTCGCCCTCTGAGCTTGCTGCATGCAGCTGAGTGGGAGGGATTTGTCAAGTGTCTGTACAAGGGTGTTGAACTCTGGGGAGAAGCAGACTTTATCAAGTTTCCCCATTTGGCTCTCAATCCACTGGACAGAAAAGGGCTTGCTTATAAACAACATTTCTAATTGCAGCATTCGGGAATTAACATGACTCACTGCAAAGATTTCTAAGAAAATCAGCAGTTTGCCCAGCTGCATGGTGTTAGCAGGCCAACAGGCTTGAGCACGGCAGCGAGGTGTTGTCAGAAAACCTCTCAGACTGAGTTGTCCCCCCAGGACACAAATGTCAGTCAAGCATGGACCCGAGCCTCAGTTTCCTCATCTACAAACTGAGAATAACAACAGCCCCAGACATACTGGGCTCATCGGAAGCTGGAGAGAGAGTATACATTGCTGTGTAGACAGAATAAGTTGGATAACGCCTCTCTGCCTGGGTTGGCCAGGGTCTGTGCCTGCCTGCAATCGATCGATTTGTCCTGGGTTGTTCAACAGGCATGTCCCACTAGACTGGAAGTGATCTCCATGAGTGCCATCGTGGGTCCCTCATATCCCCACTCTATCCCTAGAACCGAGCACAGTGAACCTGTGTATAAATGGAAGAACGTGTACCCTAATCACGCATGGCCACCCAAGGTGGGTGGCCCTCCTACAAATCATTTCCAGCAGCTTTCAGGATAGAAAATACCTCCTGCTTTCTCTGCACCCTCTGCACATCCATTGTTCTACGCACAGAAACCCAAACAGGCCCTCCTATTCTAATAAAAACATGGTGTATCCCAAAATTTGCTCCAGGAAATTCGGTGTGGTCTGCGAGTCCCCATACCTTTTATGCGGTTATTTTTGGGATGAGTGAAAAACAAACAAGCCAAAAAAATCCTTAACATCACAGTGCAGTATTATTTTTTAATTCCCCCTTTAAAGAACCTAGAATCTGGTGGAAATGCCACAGTGACTTAAAAAAAAAAGCAAACAAAACAGAGCACATATCAGTTTTTAAAAAAAAAGAGCATTTATTTTAATAAAGAACAAAAAGAGATCAGTATACTTTTTCAATGCATACAAAAATAAATATTCATTCAGTATATTAAAGATGTGTGCTTTAACATTCATTTGCACTACAGACGAAAGCCGATTGTTATCTTACAAAATTGCAGGGGGAAAAGTACGCTATCCTTCAAAAGATAATACTCACTTTGTTGACCAAAGGAGAAAAGCCACTTGTACTAAACTTCTACTATACGCTCATGTAAATTCAGACACATGCAAAGGTCCTATGTTTACGAAGTGTGATTAGCATTACGCTTGTATCACCCTCATAGCAGTAAAAATGGGCAAGGTAATGGGCATTCTGTGGCTTTTCAGATGTTAAATGAGAGACTTTTGTGGTTACAAGACCACCAGGTTGGCTGAGCTGGGGCAATCTGTCCCCCAAACCCCAACTCCTCCCGTTTCTCCGAATGAGTGTTGACAGGTGAGTGAGTCCCCCTTCCTGCCCTTTCATTGTGAGATTCTGAGTCAGGGGTGGTGGTGACTCAGGTTGGGTGATAAAGGAAAAAGAATAGAGAAAAGATTATTTTCCCCCACCCCCAAGAGAAGGGAAGGGAGGCAAAAGGACCATCCCCAACCCCCTAAAACAGCATGGTGTCTACACCCTTGGTGGGACGGACTCAGCCAGATCAACAAACTCTGCACTGGCAAAAAGTGGGGCTGGCGCTCAACACACACCATGGGTGCCAATCTGTCAGTCGCAGGGCACCACATGGGACAAACAGACAAATCAAAGGCACCCCAACCTAGCAACATACATCTTTTTAGAAAAAATGTTCAAGTGCTTTTTAATCCTGAAAGTGGTTTTAAAGTGGTTGTGGAGATGGGCTATCCTGCATCCTGGAATGTCAGTAAGATGGTGCGAATTGCCACCGTCATTCAGCCAAGCCATTGTTTTGCGTCTTCTGTCCAGCTTTTGATTAGCATCACAATGTAGGGTAAACATTTTGACACATTCTGGGGGTGGTATGGGCATCTTCTTTGCTAGTAAATAGGGTAAGTTCTAAGGCTAACACTGGGACTTCTCCATTGAAGAGACGACTCTGTTGAAGAGCAGAATTTGCTATGGAGTGGGACCATCTTGGTCCCCTAGGAGTGGTAGGGACGGGGGACGGCATTCTCCCACACAGTCCACCCCAGGACCAGTGTAGTGGTGACAGGCTAACACATGTCATCCACAGCCCCCAATCCACTCTAGCCACGCTCACACACTACACACCACCGGCTGGTGAATGGGTTGACTGAATCGAAGGCACGATCAGAAAGCTCGTACAAGCCACAATTAGTTTTTGAACTTGTGGTTTATATCCTGCCCACTTTATAAAAAAAAAAAAAGTAAGAAAGAAAGAAAAGCTTCAAAGCAATTTATAATAAGACATGTAAAACAGTAGAATTAAAAGTACAAATATTTTTAAACCAGGTCAAAACAATTTAGAAAGAAGAAAAGAGAGAGGTATCTGGCGTTGGTTTCATTACAAAAATGGAAAAATAAATTTAGATCTAACTTAGCTCTAAGCTTCCTGGCAACAACGGCCAAAGGGCCTTGTCTGAAGGTAAAAACACACCAGTTCACCTGGTGATGGAAATGCTTTCCTAGCACCAAATTCTGGGAAGAATATACCTTCACCTAACAAGGCAAGAGTTTTCATGTATTAAAGGGAGGCTAAGTATCTAAGTATTTTCAAATCATGCTTAAAAGTAAAAAGATACTTCACATGGAATCAAGCACATGAAATCATACAGCTATAGTTCTAACAAAAGATAAAGATGAAACGCAGCTTTGTTTTCATAAGTCGATCTCCAAATTTCTTTCCTGGAAGCAGCTAAGGCCTAGCTGAATTGAATGCCCAGTGTTTGCCAATATCAATTATCCCAAAATGCTGAAAGAATCATAGCAACTAATGATAATTAGAGAAAAAGGGCAGGAAATACATGTTTTAATTCTAGTTACAGCATTCATACCATTTGGCGTAAGTTTCAATGCTTATATCTGAACGGTAGATACAGCTTTGTTTTCAGTGCCGAGGCCTCCGAGAATGCCCTTACTAAATTAAGAGCAGAGTGAGGCGTCCCACCCCAGGTCAGAGGACCCCACATCCTTAAATAATTACGACAGTAATTGTAATAGTGACATGTGAGATGTGGGTGGGGTGGGGGTGCCCAAGAGAGAGACTTAAACTGTGATCTGTTGGTTTTCTCTGAAAAAGGGTCTCTGGTGAGAGGCACAAATATCTGGAAACATCCGGAAGACCTGGTCTGGCTGGGGCTCTTCGGGAGCCTGCATCATGGACCCAGCACCACAGCTCTTCCCAGCTTCTTCTACCAGCTGCCGGACGTAGAGTTGTTCAATCTAGAGGGATGGTGCACAAGGTAAGACAGGGAGGTGGGAAGTGAGGTGGGACTTGCTTTGACCCCAGCCAGATTCTCTGATTACCCCAGTCCAAAGCTACCATGCAGAATGTCCACATGGGGCCCAAATTAATGAACCCAGAATAGGCAGATGCAAAGAAAGGGCAAGCAGTAATCCTACAAAGAGCCCTACATATGCTCTCCCAATATTGTCCCCAGTCTGGCTAGCCAGGGTCCAGAATTCCACCGTTATAGTTTCATCCCTTTGACTATAGTTAAATAAGGGCTTGTAAACCCCTAATCTGTCACTTAGACCTTCAGGCAAGGTGGACTCTTTCTAGGAAGGAGGTTTTGATTTAGCAGAACAAACCAAACAGGAAAACAAAAGAAGAGGACACATAGGTTATGAGAGTCCTGGAACATAAGAAGATGGTTCAGAGGTGGCAAGAATCCGCTTCCCCCACCTGAAGGTCTCACCCAGCCCTGCCTCTGCCCACAAGTCCTTGCTGCCTGTTCTGTGGGCCGAGTATAAACGGGGTCCTGATGTGTAGGCTAAGGCTAGGCGATCTGGCCACAAGCCCGGAAGCTGCCTGCACTTACCTGCACAAGAATGAGTTTGGAGCGCAAGGGGGTCATATCTGGAAACTCTTCTCCGAAGCACAGCACAACTCGACTGTCGGGAAGCCGGCTCTGGTTGTTATAGAACTGCTGCAGCTCTGGAAAGACATGAGGGGGAAGAGGCGGGTGTTTGCAACTCCTGGCCTCACTACCCTATTCATCAGGTGGGCTCCTCAGTGCTTTCACACCTGAGCTCACACATGCCACCTCGTCCACCTTTCCAGGGCCTTTCTCCAGTTCTCCAGTTCTCAGGCCTCCAGTTCTCAGGCCAGGTGGCAGGAGAGACATGACGTTAGCTCCTGGCCAGGGCTGTTACAGGCAGAGGAGCAGAGAGCTATAGGGGCACAGAGAAGGGGGTCACATCACACGCAGCACTGCAGGTGGCCAGACGGAATGATTTCAGACACCCTGACCTAGAGGGAACACACGGGGTGGGGTCCTAATTATATGCCTCACAGAATAACAACAGCTGACATGTGGGTGTGTGCAGGTGTCGTCCTGAGGACTCTGTACAAGGTCAGTGCACACCAATCGCCGAGGACCTGGCCAAGTGCGGAGTCTGATCCCAAGCGCCAAGGGTAGGGCCTGAGACTCTGCATTTCTAACCAGCTCCCTGGGTCTGGGAACAGTCCACAGTGGAGTTGCAAAGTGTGAAGTTCCTTTGTCCTCCCGACAGCCACACCAGAAAGGTACCTATCTGCACTCCCATTCTACACATGAGGAAGTCAAGGCACAGAGAGGGTCCCCAGGATCGCTCATCAAGAAACTGCAGAGCAGGATTCAAATGCCAGGGGCGCTCCTGCTGCACCCATGCCCCTGGCCCCTCCATATCCCCCCAGAGACTGTGGGTGGCAAATGGCCCAAAGGAAGGAGGCAGGATCTGTAAGACTTGGACAGCAGGTGACAGTGGCACAGACCTCGGAAGAACTGGCTGGTGTCGAAGACCTTGACCACCTCGTCACGCTCCAGCTTGTTGGGCCTGTCCTTGCACATCACAGCATTGCCACTGTAGAACACGCGGCCCTGGCACAGCCGCTTGACCAGCACACCCTGGCGGCTGCTGTGCAGCAGTACTCCACGCTCCAGGTGCCCGAACAGCTTTCGTGTCACCTGCCTCTGCCGCTCGCTGGGGATGGTGTCCGCTGGCGGGAAGCGCACCAGCTCCAGGCCCTCGAGCCCGTACATTTTGACACCGGGCAGACCTGGCTGGCTCAGGGACAGGCGGCAACCCTCAGGGCAGGTGGTGGTGGTCTGGCCCACCAGCTTGCCCCCGTAGTAGAAGCTGATGACCATCTGGGAGAAGGCTGTGGGAAAGAGGGGGACAGGTCAGGGCTGAGGGAAAGGGGGCTCCCTGGTCCTTCCTGTGCAAATGCCCAGAGCCTTTCTTTCTCTCAAACTGGGGAGCTTAACTTTTTGTGCATCTAAGAGGACCTCTGTGGCATTCTGGGAGTTCATGCACCCCCTCTAGAAATAATAATTTTTATAGGCATGAATAAATACACAGGATTACTAAAAAAAAAAAACACAATGATTTTGAATATAAAAAACTATAGTGCTCTCTGTACTACTGGGGAAGAGCTGGTAAAGAGGTTTGTTTGTTTTTTCTATTCAAATCTATTGTTTCTTTTTTTTTTTTAAATAATTTTATTAGTTTCAGGTACACAAGACAAAGCAATACTTAGACGTTTATCATTTATATCCCTCACACTGTGTGAACCCCCCCCCCCATCCACTATCCCTCTGACATCGCACAGAGCCATTACATTTCCACTGTCTCTATTCCTAATGCTGTACTGCTGGTAAAGAGGTTTTGACAACTTAATTTCTTAGGAAAATAGCTTCCTTCATCTCACAGGTTCTGCTATAACACTGTTATACTATGTATCACACAATGTTATAATATTAGCATATGTATTATACAATATTATACTATATATTATACAATGTTACAGTATATATTATATAATGTTATCTAGATATATAGTTAGTTTTATACTGTATAACAATGTGGCCTGTTGCCTACATTCATAATGGAAGGAAATTCTAGATTTGAATTCCAAGTTGATGAAAATAAAAATATTATCTTTTTCTTGACAAATTCACAGTTCCCTTGAGATTCTCTGGATTTCAAATTAAGAATCTCTCCAAAACCTGTCATCCAAACCTGTCCTCAGGAAAGAGTATGAAAAACACTCAGATTAAGGCAACATTTCCCATAATGTGCTACACATAAGATGATTGGGGGTAGGGTGACACAGCATTGAATAAATGAAAAGATTATTCCATTTTCAATATTTCTCAATCTCTGATCACCTCCAAAAGAAAGCCCCAGTTTGGTGTCCATGGATCTTTAACACCTAATCCTGACAACCCCCCTTTCAACAAAGGGACAAGAGTTAAGGTACAGGAGCCTTGGGCAGGTGGTAATATCTGGCCAGAATTTCTAAACTCTGTCTGGTTTTCACTGAATTTGCTTTAACCTCTGACTTCCTACTTATAGAAATTGGCAGTGGTTCTCCTTTTATAGGCAATGATAGATGGCCCCCATTTAAAATAAACTTAAGTTTGAAAAAGTGATATTATTTAGAGAAAAATAGGATGTTAATAACAGTGGTACCCGGATACGAAACTAATTGTGAAGGTGGAGCGTAAGTGACTAAAGTCTAGGCAACAGCTAAATTCAGGGATACCACCTGAGGACTCTGCACTTTAATAGCCTTAAACTATAAGAATTACATGCACTATCAACAAGCTTGGTGAGTTTAGGGCACCTTTTAAGTGCGGCAGACAGTCCAGGGCTGCTCCCTGGAACCACACAAGCTGTGAACAACCCAACTCCATGGTACCCCCAGGAGCTGTGCATAACTGTGAGGGGCCGCCCTGTGGGTGGCCACCTACCTCCCCTGGGCTAACGCTGCTGTGCACTTACAATTCTTTGGACCCTCCCACTGGGCTCTGCTCAAGAAACATTTTCTTAAATATTAAGACTCTCCAGTATTATTTCCAGGCTCCATTTTCTCCCACGTTGCAGTTAACAGGCATTTTAGAATCACGCAGGGCTGGGGGTCGGAACTGCGGGTGCTCCAGTCCAACGCACTTATTGACATTTAGGGAAAGTGAGGCCCGGATAGGGTTGCCCAGCAGGTAAGCGGCCGCCCCAGCAGCCAATCCCATGTCTCATTACACCCCACTCACCACCCTCCTACCCGCCAAGGCTGCAACGTCCTCATCGCCTGATGACTTGACACATTCCACTTCCTTCACTCTAGAACCATTCTGAACTTTGTCCCAAATGAATGAAACACTCCAGATGACTCTGTCACCAGTCTGTCCCTTTGCCCCGTCATTGCTGAGGCCTTATCTCACAGCATCTCTCGACCGTGTGAACTGACTGCTTCAGAGGGAGCGGCAGACAAAATGTTCCAGATGCCCAGGCGGGGCAGTCCTACTGACCCCAATGCCATGGGACAGCTTAGGCTCAGAGAAGGTTTGCGCTGGAAAGGCCTGAGCCACGACTCACCATATCTACAGGTGAGCAGTGGAGACCCACGGAGCAGAAGCCACTCATCAAGGGCCACCAGGGACTCAGTTCAGCCCTTCCACAATTCTAAGAGCCCCACCACAACCATGGCTTGCTCCCGTTACATCTACTCACCCACTGAGGACACCCTGCTAGGGGATGGCCTGACCATAGTGGCAGCAGAGCACAGACTCTGCAGACCCCTGCCAGCTGTGTGACCTGGGACAAGCAGCTTTCCCACTCTGTGCCTCAGTTTCTCCATCAGCAAAGTGTAAACAATAATTCACCCACCTCACTGGGTGGCTATGAGGATTGCATGAGTTTGTATTTGTGCTTAGCATATGTCAGCACCATATAAGCGGTTATTAAATAAATTGGAGTGACAAAAGATCAGCTACATAGATGAGATACCTGAAGTTACAAGCCACAGTGTCTGGCCCACACAACACATCCCAAGTACTATTCCCAGTGCTTTGGACCTATTAGCACATTTCATCCTCAAAATGACCCCATAAGATGGAGCCTATTAAAAATTATACCCATTTTCCAGGTGAGAAAACCGAGGCATAGACAGGCTAAGGCACTTGCCTTCAGTGGCACAATTGCTAACTGAGGAGCCTGGATGCACTCCCCTCCTGAGGGACTGCTTCACATCTGTGTTCTTAAGCAGTGAGCTACACTGTTAGTTTCAAGCACAGCCCTGTACCCCAATCATGTCAAATACATACAGTCAAAAGCACAAACAGGCAGCCACAGTCATCTTTGGCTCCACCCGCACAGTGGGCTGTTGTTAAGGCAGATTTGCTGCTGCCTTTTTATACTGGACAATTGTTCCTAAAAATCCAGACCTCTGGTTTCTCTAGAGAAGTGGGAAAATCGAGCCTGGCTATGTCTGCAAGTCCACAAGGCACTCTCTCCCACAAGCAGCCCAGTGGGGTATGGCCCCTCTACTTTGCAATAGTCTCTGCCACTCCCAGTTATCTTCGCCTGCCAGTTCATTCATTACATTATCTCGAGCCTGCAGGGTTAAGAACTGGGGACCCCTAACATCAACTTATTTACACTGGCGGGGAATGGAGGGGTGAACTGAGCAGAGGTACCAAAATCCACAACTTCTAAAGGAATGTTGTAGGGTTTTCTCTGCATGAGACAGTGGCTGCAAGTCACTCTACTCGCTGCTTGCTGAGACAGCTCTGCAATCAGTTGAGGAAGCTTCCTCCTCAGACCATGTCTTCTCACCCAGATGCTGCAGCCTGGTGCCTGGCTACTGTCTTGCCCCCAGAAAGCACTGGTCAGCAGACACCCAGGCCACAGCTCAGAGCTAACCAGGTCAAAGGCCTAAGGCCATGATCCAGGGCCTCTGGAAGCTGAGCATGGAAGCTACCGAATTTAAATTGGAAAACATGCTCAAAGCCAGATGCCTGGGTTTGAACCTGGCAACGCTGCTTACCAAGCTGTGTGACCTTGGGTGAGCAATTTAACTTCTAAGCCTCTGTTTCCTCATCTGTGAAGCAGCAGTTATAACAGTCCCCAGGGCTGCTGTGCTATGGATGAGAGCTCGATGAACAAGACCATTGTTTTCTTTATAATTTTCTTGCTTAGGTGAGAACCTGCCTCCACCACCCCAAAAACACCCATCCCGTGAGGGCCTTGCTTAAGGCACTTCTCTCTGAGCCCCATTTCCTCCTGCGTGACAGAAGGCCTCAGAACCCCAGCCCTAACATTCTGTGGTCCATCTTGATGAGTCAGGCTGTTCCCTTCTCACAGAACCCGGCAGATGGTGGGGAACACACTGGCTTCCCTTGCTCTGAAGACACCATCAAGGAGCCTCAATGTAAATTCCAGGGGTCATTGGAAGGAGCGATGTCCGAGTCCCCAGCATAATTAGATACCAGTGGTACTGAGGCCATCTCTGTGCGCAGAGGGCAGGACAGCATGGGGCCATGCCCCAGCTCTGCAACCCACAAACTGTGTGACCAGGGGTTTCTGAGCTGGTACAGTGGGAATAATAATGGCACCTACCTAGGGGTGGTGAGAAGGGGTAATGAGGGGAGGCCATGACCGTGTTAGTGATGACGCTGGACCCAGTTAGCATTCACGAATGTCAGCCACCACTGTCATCACCATCACCACTATCACCACCATCACCACCATCACCACCATCACCACCATCACCACCATTGTTGTTACTAGTATCATTGTTATAACTTGGGTGTGGGAGAGAGTAAAAGAAACTGACACTGGTGAATTCATTGACCAATATGTCCCTACCAGGAAATTTTAATAACCCTACGTTTAATCCTCACAACACTCCCATGAGGTAGTTGTTATTGCTGTGCCTAATTTACAGATGAGGAGCCTGAGGTTCTGTGTGGGTCAAGGACTCTGCCTGGGATCCCATGAGAGGGGCAGAGCTGGGCCTCCTGTGTTTCTGTCCCCACACTTTCTCCCCCACAGTTACACCTGTAAAGAGCTCTTTGGATCTATTTGTTGGTCCAATCTGAGAAGAGGCTCAAGAAGGCCCACCACTTGCTCACTCCCAAGTCAAACAGGGAAAAGGAGGAATTAGGTGCCCAACTTCTAACACTGGATCACGCTTGTCCACGGCCCCTCAAGAACCCACACAGGTCCTTTGAGCTTTGTCTTCAAAGAGTGCCCTCCCCGACCCTGCCCAGCCCAGATCACCTCGTACCTGAATGGTGTGCATCGTAGGCAGTGTACCCCGGCACCAGTGGCAAGCCTGCTGGAGAAACAGAAAAGCAGATCAAGACCTAGCCAGACCAGTTTGTGTGGGGACCCAGCCTGAAGGCTCCCCCTCTCCAAAAGTTTCTTAAAAAGCCTCTTATGGCGTGCTCCTGAGGCCCTGCCGCAGGCTTCCGCTGAATTTGGTGTTTTTCCCTCTCAGTGCGGCGACTCATGTTTCATAAATGCAGAAACCAGACCTCAACCTAACCAGCATGGAGGAGGGAGACTTCCTCTGCGCTGTGGGATTTCTGACCATTTGTCAGTGTGACACTCTGGGGCCACATTTCCTTCCCCACCGAGGGCCTGCTCCCGAAATATTGCTGGACTGTGTGGCCCCCATCCAGAGCTTGTCTCGGAAAGGAGCTGAAGCCCAGGCCAGCTTCACAGAGGTACTACTGAGCCCAGGGGAAGGGGCCTCTCCCAGAGGCCCCTGAGTTGACCCCACCCACACCCCAGTAACCTTTGAGGCCAGCTGTCACCTCCCTGTCTCCTATAGGGGACAGTGGGGGAGAGGCCAAGGGAGGAAGCAAAGGCGCTCATGCTCAGGGATCATTTCAAGCATGGGACAGGGCGTCATCAAAAGCTAGTAAGTGGGTACATGCCTCATTTAGCCTCAAGGTCCTGTGGGGCAGGTCCTGGTGTCTCCATTTTTCAGATGAGTAAACTGAGCCTCATACAAGACATGCAATTTCCCGACAGAGGATTCAAATCCAGGGCTCCCAGTGAGCCATTGCCCGTACCTAGACTGTCATCTCCTGCCCTCCGGCCGCTCTGGGCTATGCTTGGCTCTGAGGGCTCCTTAATGTCCTAAGAAACTAGATGGCAGACCTAATAGACAATGTGGCCCAGAGCTGCGAATTTCTTCTTGTCTTGGAGTTCACTGCACTCTGTCCCCTCCAAATTTCCCAGGAGCCTAGGGGGGAGAGGACACCTGCGATGGGAAGGACACGTGCGCCTTCCTGGGAGGCAGTGGCAAATGAGGCTAAGAGCATGACTGAGGGCCATCTCTCTGGGCTCAGTTACTTTCAATAAAATAGACACTATAGCAGTTCCCCTGCCCTTAACCGGCCCTGGCCGCTGTGAGGCTGAAACCATTTAAGTCCAGCCCCCACACCAGTTGGGGTGGTCCTGGGTTCCCATCCTCACCTGCACTGGGCTGCTGCATCCACCAGTCTGGGAGGAGCTGGTTCCTGCAGGCTTCAGGTGGGGAAGGGCTCCTTTTGACCATTCCCATGTAATCGTCCACAGAAGGCTGTGTGATCGGGGATGAGAGAGAACAGTGCAGTCACTGGGCTTCCAGAGCAGGGCCCCAGGATCATAAAGATGAACGGCTTCTACTTAACTAAAACCATATTGTCACCTTTATCTCACAAGATAACAGGGAAGTTTTACTTTGCATCTTGAAAGATCCAAGACAGTCCAGTGGGCTGCGTGATCAAACCAAATTCCTCGCCTCTTCACAGTCCCTCATAAGTGTATTGGCTTTTACATGGAACTGCAACTTATTATTGCAATTCCGGGACACCAAGGAACAGTGACACTGAACAAACTCTTCCATGGTTTAGTGAATCTCTCTCGATGCGCCATGTCTAGATTTTCCATCTCTGACCCATTCCTTACAGGAAGTTGATAAATCCAATTAGGAAATGTTTTTGAAATCTGCTTTTCCTGTGACCCTCATGAGCCAATCCAATTATCTCACTCACTTAAGCTGAGTCAGCAGAAAAGTTTCGTTTGGAAAACGGGACATTGTTGGAGAGACACGAAGCCAGGAATTCATTCAGTCTGCTGCCAAAGACCACATGTAACAGCTGCCATGTACAGAAAAGTCAGGCAGCTTAGAGTAGGTTACAATTTGTTATCTGTAGTTTCTGACTCCTGAGCTACTCTTTTTTTTTTTTAATTTGAAAATGATTCTTTTTCCCCAAGCTACTCTCATTCCTAAGGATTCTAGTATGACCATGCGAGTATTAAGAATTTCTATAGCACCCACACCACCTTTTGCAAGGGCTGTGTGCGATTATTTTAGTTATGCAATGTCCATCTCGTAATAGCCATAAAAAACTAGTTAAGAAGCTAAAGGTGGAAGAAAATGACATCCAAATAGCTAAAATGGGTATTCACAAATCCATTGCCTGAGAGCTCATTAAGCCTTTACCTACAGCCTATTAACTAGGACATTGCATACAATTCAAATCAGCTTGGTGACACAGCTTTCCAAGCCATCAAAGATGAAAAGCTGCATATTACAAGACAGGCAGCCCACCAGCCATGAGAGCTAGTACAGTAATCACGTCAGAGAGACAACCCCAAGCAAGAAGGACAGTTTACATTTTGTTCACGGCAGCCTGCTAAGAAGGCAAGGCAATATATGATGCATTATAAAAGACTGCCATTCAGACGGGTTAAATAGGAAAAGTCTAGAGCTTGAGGGAACGTCACTGACACAGAGCACACAGCTCTGCCCCAGCCCTCAGGACGAAGGAGGGGTCACCAGGTGAAGAGGCAGGGCAGTTGGCAGAGGCTGGCCTCGCGAGGGGGGCCCATTCCTCCCCTTCCAGCCCTGCCAGGGTGGAAGCAACGTTTGCTGGGAGACATGCTCACCAAAACACATGCAGCTTCTGTGGTCGGGGCCAGACCCCTGGAAATGCTGCCCCCACTCACCTCCTTGATCAGCTCATCAATTTCGGAACGCCCACACTCCATGTCCGTGACTTCGTTCACACAGCCAGGCGTCGCCACGCCTAATTTGCCTATGGAAAACCAGACAAACGTGACAAAACGTGACCATGGCACTGAGGCATCACAACCCTCAGCAAGGCTATAATCTGTGGGTTGTTTTGTTTTTGTTTTTTTAATGCTGAGTTGAAGGAAATAATAGTCAATATGGGTCTTCCCGGGTTTGGGAAAGGCCTATAAATTTTTTTCCCATGCTTCTACAGTCATCTGATCAGCAACATTAAAAGAGAGAAGTTGGTTGTTGTTGTTTCTAGCACTTACAGGACAGAGACAGCACTGTGGTCTCTTCCGTTTGCTGAGATCTAAACTAAATTCACATCAGCTACCCTTTACACCAGGCGTTGACCAGCCTACAGAGATGAAATTTATAGGCTGGGGCACGTGAAGACACGCAAAGATCTTCTGGCGAAATGGGCTTGCAGGTTGGAGTCTTTTTTTTTTTTAAGTTAGTGGGCAGGAAATCTCTTTTTGGCCTTTCCAAATATACACGTATGCATTTGTATGCACACTCCATGCATGCACACACAGCACACCACAAAGACTTGCCCATGCCCAGTTCAAACCCGCCTTCATCAGGAATCTCTAAAGGCCCACGAGCATTTCTACAACAAGCACTCGGGACCAGGCTAGTTTCTTCCCCAGGCTTATGCCTCTTCCTCAGACAGAAACATGCTTTGTTAAGTTTATCAGTGTGAGATGGATTATAACCAACTCACACATTTTTTGGAATTCATTAGACCCCAATGAGCTACAGAATTGACCTACTGTTTCACCCTCACTGAATTTTGATTCCATTTTGATAGATTCAAGAATTCACTTAGAAGCTTTTGATGGGGGAAGTAGGGGACAGGTGGGGCACCCCCAATGTAGCTTGCAAATCACTGAAGTACAGAAGAGAATGGGTCCATGGAGGCATTATGCAAATGCAACGTTTCTTTGCCCCACCCCCCCCCCCCGCCCCAAGAACCTGTTAAAGAAGCAGTTCTTTAACATCTACCATCGCAGGTGATGCTGCCTGCACCCCACGCTATAAACAAGTTAGGGTCACCTGCCAGTTCAAGCTTCACTGGTCTTGGGGGTGGGGGAGTCAGAAGAACTTCTCCATTCCTTCAAATCACAATTTACTTTGTGATGACAAAAAAGTATCCAAAACTTGGAAATAAAGCAGAAAGATAACTGTTTGGCCTTTCAGAGCCATTCCAGAGGAGTATCTAGTCTCCCCTCAGGATCACCTGATTCTCTAGGGCACGGTCAGTTTGTCTGACTTAGTATTGACTATCGATTAGGCTTCAGACTCAGTAAAGTCAGGTGTTAATTTACAGGTAATTAAGCTACAAATGACGAGTAGTAAAGATAACCCCTAATGATGGCTATATTGTCCGGTTGGACACCCATCAGTTCAGCTCAACCTTCTGTTGTTCACTGACCAGTATTATATTCTGTCAAACAACCTTGGTCGTCACACTGGTTCCCTCATTAGTGAGTCAAATAACTCTCTGACGGAAGCTCACCATATATATTTTTAGTGTCACCATTTTAACTTCTTTTTAAATTATACATCTACATTTTCAACCTCCCCACAGTGGGAAGAGCTCAAACTCAGACTCTCTGCACAGACCTAAGCAGTTTTTGAGGGTGTTATTTCTTTCCGGCATTCCTGGACTTACTAATGGGCTTCTAAGGAGAAAGGGATGTTGAGTCAAAATACTAATTGCTACATTGAATGGCTGAGAAAAATCAGTGAGTTACAAGACTGTTTTAAGCCAGCAATGGCCAATTAGATTTTATCTCACGGGCCAGCTGTGATTCCTAGCAGCTGCCCAGTGTGCCACTTTGAAAACAATTCTGGGACCCAGATTCCAGCTCCATACATCTGGGTGGATTAGTGACGTCTGTCTGACCAGAACTCCCGGAAGCAGGCCTGGGGGATGTGTTGCTAACCCTGTTTTAAACTCCTCACAAATGCTTTCCTGGGATTTTACAACTGGAAGAGATTTCAGGAATTATCACATCCTGAATTCCCAAACAATGATCAAGATCTAACATGACATTGCGTCATATCCGATCTCCAGCAATGATACCAATAGTGGCAGCCACCACAAGTTCATTCAAGAATCTTACCCTCTGCCTTCATCAGCCATCCCTTCTTTTCTACCTTATTTTCCCCGAGCCTCCTCTGAGAGTTACTAGAAAACAAAAGGAATTACTTCCACACTGTCAGAGCGTCCTCCTGGCCAGGGGACGTCCTAGGGGACGTCACCAGGGGAGCCCTACAATGTACTCCTGGTCTGACAGTGAGCAGCAGAGCTGGCTGCCACCCAATCTCCCCGCCCTTTCCTCCCCTCAGAGCCGGAGCTGCCTCTCACTCAACTGGAAGCTGCCACTTGGTCAGCAGATGGTGGGTGAGGTCAGCAGAAAGAGATCTCCATATCTGCTTATACAAAGGAGAGAACTATTTTGTTTAGCTTAAAACCACTCGCCCCAGACCCTGTGGGCGGCGGCTTTGACCCCAAGCCCAGACTCTCCGGTGGGGGGGCTGCAAGCCGGGCAGCCTCTGTTGGGCTGAGTGTCCATCAAAGATAGTTACATTTTTGCTCTTCCTCAGGGACGATGCGATAAACTTTGTATGGCTCGGAAATGTCCAGCTGGGAACGGTCTGTTACTTCCTCAAAATCTGGACTCTTGTTCAAAGCACAGCGTAGCCTCGTCTTCCACGTGGCTGGTTCAGCTTTGTCCCCTTCCTTAAATTTCCCTTTAAAAACTGCCCAGGCCTGCAGGAAGAGAAAGCAGCACATGAAACACATGGCTAGCACCTTGACCACAGATACCCAACGGCCACGGTCAGGACCAGCACATTCTCACGCTCCTAAAAGTCATTTTGGGGCCATTATCTCTCATTCAAGGAATTTCAGAGCTCAGAGACCTCCATTAGACCACTTTTTTCGACTGATGTGAAAAGACCCAGGCCAGGAAGGGGTCCCCCAAGATTGCCCAGCTGAGCCGGTATTGGAAGCCAGGCCCATGCGTCCTCCCCCACACAAATCCTTCTCTGGACCAGAGGGCCAGGGGGAGCCTGAGGTCAAATAGCACAAAGAGGAAGTTCCACATGGTTTCACTAGAATGTTAAAAACAAAGAACAATTTGTGTGTGTGTGTGTGTGTGTGTGTGTGTGTGTGTGTGTGTGTATCAACCCCTACCATGAAAATTTAGCATGAAAAGGGAACATTTGCAAAAATTCTGTGTGTGGTCATCCACTGCCCTGCTACTTTTAATAGAAATGTTGTTTTGCATGTTGGCATTTATTCTAACCTCCTGGGTGCCAGCACCCCCCAAACTACTCTCCGGCACTATTTAAAATGCAATGAAATGTTTTCCCTCTCTGATGGTTTTTTTCACAGTTTGGTTTTCTGACCTCTCCAAACCTTAGACTCTGAACTCGTTCCAGAGATTGAAAGCTGGAATGTAGAATGGGGCATTAAAAAAAATTTAAAAAATCAAACATGTGAATGGGCATAGTTTTAAGTTCAAAATTAGAATACAGGACACATCAATTAGGAGATCACTACTGTCAAGTGAAAATACCCTTTGGCATTACGCAAAATCAGACATCTTCCAAACTAAACTAATACCAGACCTAGAGGGAATTCTCAACCCCCACTCAGGAAAACGCAGTTCCAAGAGGTAACTTTCCCAAGGTGACCCTGTCTGGGATTAAATGCCAACTCTTCTGATTTCCAACCCAGTGAATTTCCACTACGGCCAAGTGTTCTTAAGCTTCATGCCACTGCCCTGGGGAGCTTGTGAAATGCAGATTCCTGGGCCTGCCCCTCAAGAGTCTCATTCATTGGTGTGGGTTAGGTCTGCAAACCTGGATCTTTAGCCACTGATTCTGACTTAAGTGGCCAGGAAACCACACTTACAGAAGAAACTCCATAACTCCCCTAAGAGTCACAGTTCCGTTTAAAATAGTCTTGGTTTTTTTTTCCCCTCATAGAAGACAAGACCTCACAGTTCACTGACAGCACTCCCTCCTCTGTTGATGCTCAGAGCTTAGATTTTGCATCTCTGCTCAAGGTAAAGAAACTGTTAGAACATTCCTCTTAATGAGCATGAGCAGTCATTTCCTTTCCTGACGTAGATGCAAAACTCCGCTTTAGAAATATGTTTCAAAGTAAATGGGTTTCAATCCTGTCCAATCTTTTGTCAATCATTTATTAACTGCATCACAGACCATGCATGAATTCTTTTTTCCCAGAGAAATATAAGAAAAAACATGTACACACTGAACAGTAATTTCAGTTTCTTTTTATGTTAAATCAGAGTGTCTCCACCTCGGTACTATTGACATTTGAGGTCGGATCATTCTGTGCATGGCTGGAAGATTAGCAGTATTCCTAGCTTCCACCCACCCCCTCCACCTATACCTGCCAATAGCACACCCCACCCCCATTATGACAATCAAAAACGTCTCCAGACATTGCCAGATATCCCCCAGGGAGGTAAAATCAGGCTACACACAAACACACACACACACACACACACACACACACACACACACACACCCGTTTGAGAACCACTGGGTTAATCCATATTACAAATGGACCTTGAAGAGCATGCATTTGGGGGCAATGCTAGTCCCAGCTGATATTTCTCCAGAACTGCCCCAGCCTACATACTGTCAGTCACTGGTTTTCTCAAGGCTCATACTCACCCCCATGAAGAAAGCCAGGACATCAAAAAACAAAGCCGGGCCCCTGGGCTGGCATCGGGAACCCCGCTTCCAGCCTGCCCTGAGTCCTCTCAGGAGCTCCCTGGCCAACTCTAGTATATAAGCTTAGCTGGGGGATCTCGCAAGACCCGAGACCTAACTCTAGACAGAACAGAGTGATTCCGAGCCCTGCCCACAGCAGCCACCACGGCTGTCCAGCCCCTACTGTAACCTATGCCTCTGCACTCAGCAGCAGCCAGCATGAAACTCAGGACTGCAAACGCTTCCTAACGTAACATTCTTGTCTCATCTCGTGTTTTAAAAATCAAATGCTATTTTTTATCCCTCTAAGGCCTACTGAATTTGAAATACCTGTGCTCCTCAGTAAGTTCTAATTCCTTTAGGCTTATCACAATGCCTGGTCAATGAGAGAACAACAAATGAATCATAACCCTCCATGAACTCAATTTTCTGCCCTCAACTTTATGAAAAGGAGGCCAAATACTTTTTTTAAAATAAATATGGGGGGTGGAGGGTGGGGGGTGAGGGTAAGGGGGATCAAATATATGGTGATGGAAGGAGAACTGACTCTGGGTGGTGAACACACAATGGGATTTATAGATGATATAATACAGAATTGTACACCTGAAATCTACGTAATTTTACTAACAATTGTCACCCCAATAAATTTAAAAAAATTAAAATAAAATAAATAAATAAATATGAGCTGAAATCAGGGCCCTATCGGTATGCTCAGGGATGTGGTACAAATGAGCTAAATGTCTTTCACAGACCATCTCTGGTCTGGCCCATGAAGCTGACCTCAGAATGACATCCGTGAACAATGAAGGATTCTCCAGTATAAGTGGCTTCTGACAATCCACTGACTAAGGCAGGAAAACAGACACCTAACCCAGGCCTACCTATTGACTTCTTCCAACGGCAAAGGCACATTTGGTGGACATCACAGAGCTACACCCCTCAGAGGATGGAGTGGGTGAGCGCAACTCAGGGGAGTGCCAGATGGGTTCTTCCCACACGCATTGTACCAGTCCAGTCTGTCACCCTCCCGATTGCCACCCAGCTCTGGGTGGGTGCCCATGTCTCCCTCCCGCCCCCATTCCTGCTGAGATTGTACACTCATTTCAGATTGCCACATTGAGCAACTGCGTAATCAACGGAAACATTGGGAATCTTGCACATTTTTCTCAATGCTGTTGAAACGGCCATGAAGAGCATTGCATAAGATGTATAAATCTGGGGCTTTATTTCATGACCCCCAAGCAGGGAGCAGTGTGAAGGGAGAGGCCTTGGGTCTCCACCAGCAAGCCTCAAGCCAGGGTTATGTGGCCGACCGATCCAGCCCCCTCTACTCTCCTCCTGAAGAGGCTTTGCTGAGAGTCCACCTGCAACTCTGCCCTCAGAACCCATGCCTCTCGTGAAACCTGTTCATCCTGGCCATGGTCAGCTCCTAGCGGGGTTCTCCATGGAGGAGGGGGAGAGTGTGCCCGCTGAGGGCATCTGGCAATGTCAGAGGTGTTTGGGGTTGTCACACTGGGGAAAGCGGTGCTACCGGCATCTAGTACATCGAGGTCCGGGATGCTGATGGACATCCTACAGCACACAGGACAGCCCCACAACAAGGGACTATTTGGTCCTAGGTGTCAGCAGCACCGAGGTTGAGGAGCCCTGGCTCATCGCCACCTATAATCGAGAATTCCCAGCTGACTGGGTGGACCTTGGGCACTGTTTAAATTTAGCCAGAGTCATTCCCAAGAGAAGGCACCATGATGCTACAGGTAAAAAAACTCTGAGAGAGAGGGATCCGCACTCCTCCAAGAACGCGAAAAGAGGCACTAGTGGCATAAAACCCTGGCAATGTCCAGGCTCCTGACCTAGGTTCCCTGATGGAAAGAAATGTGCTGGTCACGTGGGTCCCCTTGAAGGTGAGTGCAAAATGTCCACATGTGCCCACTTTTGTTGGAGAGAGCCAGTAACTGGCATCAGATTCTCAAAGAGATCTGCGACCCCAGATGACAGATTTGACAGAATTGCTCTATGTATTGCCCCACTGCAAGCATCAGCGACTCAAAGGACTGAAATGCCTCATAAGCCAACTTTGACCTATTTATGTTCCACTCTGGGGCCAACAACGTATGATCTTTTGTCATTTTTGGGGTTTTTTGTGTGTGTGTCAGATGACAGTCTTCCCTGGCTAAAAATCTGGTGCCGCACTGAGGACCCACAGGGCCTTGCTCCCCTCATTCATCCAAGGTCTCATGCCTGATTCTGGTCCTCTACCTCCCCCATTCTCACTCACTCTCCCCTCCCTGCGCCTGGCCCCCAAAGGCCCACAGAACAAGCTCACACTGCAGCATTTTCAACCTGGGCTCTGAGACAGACTGCCTGTGGGGCTTGTATTTGCAAAAATAGAAGCCTGGGCTCAGCTTGACCTATCACCACTTCTGGAGCCTTAGAGAAGTCCAGAGGGGACTCCGAAGACCAGGCTGGGCTGCAGAGCTGCGCTGCCCTGGCTCCTGGCTCCTCTGCCTAAATCTAAGTGGAATAGCCAAAATCCTCTGTTTATCAGTACTGCTAGGGAGTGGGAGCATGGGCTCAGGGTTGGGGTGCCTGGATTCAAATGCTGGCTCTCTCATCCAAGAGCTGTGAGATCTTAGACAAGTCACTTTTCCTTTCAGTTGCCTCTACAGAACAAGGACAAGGGCAGCACCTCCTGTATAAGACTGTGGGAGAGGAAAACACAAAACCTGTGGGGCCAGGCCTGGCACAGAGCAAACTTTCAATCAATGTTGGCTGTCACAATGCAAATGGCAGAACCAATTAGCAAGTCCCTCCATGCTTGGGGTCCTCACTACTCTCAAGGGAAGTCAGACTATTTCTAGACATCTGCTGCAGGTTCAGGACACCCCACATGACCCGGCCAGGAAGTAATGACAGATGGTGTCTCTCTCATCTGAACTGACCCTACATTGCCAAACACAAGTAATAACTTGGCAAGAAGGAAGCCTTAAACCTTTCCTAAATGGAATTTAGATGGTAGCCCCGGGGGTAAAGGTCTTAGTCTTAGGGCCTCAGAGAAGTATTTTCTCTCTGCCCCACCCCCACCCCCATGCGTTTGCTAGTCGTCGTGCAAAAAAAATAGTCATATAGGTAAAGAAAGTGCCCTCAATCTCCTCCCTGAAAAAATGCCACCCGTATACAACTGACCTACAAACTGATTAAAATGTATAATAGATGTAAAATCACCTAGTATATTTTCTGAGACACAATTCAGTACTCAGTCAATGTTTGTTTTTAAAAATTGGATTAATTTTCAAGAAAAAAAGGAAGACGTCACTCAACACCTCCATCGGCCTAGGACTGTGCTCATAGTGGGAACCGGCAGGTCGAGTCTTTACCTTGAAAATGGAGGCATCTACTTCCTGATTATAATCTTGTTTGCCAGCGTGTTTCCAAGGGATCCGGAACATGCTCTTCTCATCATTTTCCCAAATCAGCCCTGGGTACATGTTGCTGTCAATTTGCTCAATCAGCCACTGCCGAAGCCGCCGGCCTCCATTCCGGTCACACATCCTTGGAAAGAAAAAACCATATTCTATGACACTACAAGTATTGTCTCATTAATCACAGTACCCCATGTACTTAACTGCCAAGAAATGCTAATAGGAAAATCAGAGGGCTGTAACACAGGTGCCAACTTAGGGGAAACCCACAGATCCAGGAACCCTGGGCCACCTGCCATGAGAAGACAATGCCTGTCTCCAGGACCTCAGATCCCTGAATGAAAACGAAAAGCTCCCTGGGAAACCTGCAGCTGCCCATCAGCCAGATATTGGATTCTGGCTGGACACTTTCCAGCTTTCACCTCATGTGCCCTTTCAAGCACATCTAATGGCATCACTCCATTCTTAGCACGAGATATGGAAAAATCACTTTTACATTTTCAAATCCCTTCAATGAGCAGCCTATCACTCTAAGAGCCAACTTGATGCCCAGTTAGACCAATGTTTGTGAGCATTTATGACATTTGTGATCTTCGAGAAACAGCAGATCCTCAGGCTATAGCCTTCGATATTGAGAAAAAAGCATGAGTTTCAGAAGGACAGAGCTGGGGTCCCATTTGAGTCCTGCCATTTCTCAGCTGGGTGACCTGGGAGTATCATTTAACACCACAATGTCAGCTACACTGTCTGAAACGCTGGGACAATCATTGGTACTTGGCATCATTATAATGAAAGCTCAATGTGTATAAAGCACCTGAGACGGTGCCTGGACCTTAGAAGATTCTCTCTGAATAACAGATGTTATTACTACCCCAACTTTCTTCTTCAGGAGCTCTTATGACCAACTGGGAGATAGCAGACAAGACTGAGGAAATAGACTGTGGCTACAGACAAAATTAGCCAGGCTACCCTGTTCGAAAAGGCACTAAAATCAGGGGGCCTCATCATCCCAGGGTGCCCAAAGACGTCCTTCGGAAGAACATTTTTGCCAGAGCAGACAGCTGTCCCAAGAGTTGAGAGAAAGAGAGAAAGCAATCATGCCATATCAACTCACAGCCCACATTTACAAGAACAGGGGTGGAAATCCCCTAGGCAGTTGGACAGACGCCCACTCCCCCCAAAACAATAGCATTTTTAGTCTTCTGATTAAAATGTGACCTCCTCAGGCAAACTAGTTTGAAAAAATCATCAGTGACAAGACATAATATCCCCCCAAGAATATGATCACATCCAGAGCAATGCTGGTCCATAAAGCAAGAAATGCACATTTTGGAAACTCCAGCCACCCTGCAGGTGGCTGTGGGGTCGGAGAGGGGATCCAGGTCCCAGGGAGAAGGAGCTGAGGTCCCATGAGCACTGAATGTAACTTTTTCATCCGATAACTCCAGCTCCCCAGTTGTGGATTTAAAAGGGGTGAAATGTGTGAAATAGGAATTAGACTTCGATTTGAAAACGGTGGACCCAAGCAATGGCTTTTCTCTAACTACACCTTGGGAAAGTCACTTGAACCTTTCTCTGAGACTCTCCTCACCTGCAAAGTGAATGGATCTCAAGCATCCCAGAATTCTAAAACAGTCTCTTGTGTTTATAAATAAAGGACAGATTTGAAAGGAGCACCTAGTGAGAGAAATAAGCCACCACCACCAAGCTCCCCCACTGCCCGGAAAAGAACTTGGCAGGGTACACGTTGTTTTCCTTGGAGAACGGCAGGAGACGGTCCCCTCCCTTGAGGAAGGAGCTGCGTGGAGGAGGGGGAGAGGGGGCCAAAACACAACAGAAGGGTTGGTTGTCTATTAAAGGAGATGCACCCGCTCATTAGCATTTTGCTCACCCCCTTCATACAAGGATCCTAAATTAGAGTCCGTGTTCCAGGAGCCTGCTGAAACAACAATCAAAATTTTGTATGTATGGGCATTTGGGGAGAAAGTGGATCAACACCTTCTCGTCAGGATTTCTAATACATTCAGAACCCCAAAATTGCTGAGGACAAATGTCTTGGTGATTTATAAGAAAAAGAGAAAAGAAAGTAAGAGGGATGTCATTAAGAAGAAGAGTATGTCATAGAATATGAAAGCTGGAAAATGCTTTAGAAATCATCTAACCCAGCCCCTCTTTATCTGAAAGAGGAAAAACTGAGGCCCAAAGAGGCACCCCAACCTCCAGGCACCCTAGCAGGGGGAGTCTTATTTTACTCACTCCGCAGAGAAATGTCATGGTTAAGTTACGAGATCTCAGCACATGGACAGCCCCACCTGAATTTTCAATGAAATCACCTCCATGATTTTAAGCAGCATTAAAAGTCTAAGATTCTAATACAGTGAAGATCCATCATGATCTATGGAACACTAACAAAGTAATTCCACCAAATGCCGAGCCAGGAAATTTATAAGCCCAGTCACATGTTTATAACTTCCTCTTCCTTGATTTTTAGGTAATAATTGTCTTTATGGGCCAAGTCCTATCTGGAGCTAATCTGCACCCTATAAATGGGTCCGGGGGTCAGGTTTCCCAGGCAGCAGGTGATAAAGAGGCTGCCTTGGGCCCAACGAACCAGATTCCAGGCTGTGTCTGAGAGGTGGTGCAGTACTCACCTTCTCCCACACCTCCTAGGGCCCCTGGGCATTTTCTCAGGGCACCACAGACTTCCAGTCCCACAAGACCAAAAAGCATCCAAGCCATTTCTCCCTCTGGCTTCTAATCTTGCTGAAATGACTAGACCATCCCCAACTCTTTTCAGGGGGAACCTGCCATAATCCAAAAGGACACACTCAAAACACTTATTTAAGGACTGTCTCCTAATTTACATTTAAAATAAAATTAACTGTGGTATACCCCCTCGTATGTTG
The DNA here is from genome assembly GCF_036562045.2 of Rhinolophus sinicus. Lineage (NCBI taxonomy): Eukaryota > Metazoa > Chordata > Mammalia > Chiroptera > Rhinolophidae > Rhinolophus > Rhinolophus sinicus. Next base: position 19,439,757 of record NC_133760.1, read on the forward strand.
GGGGAATCATTTTAAAACAAACCCAGAAAATACGGTCTCTAGTTTCCATTCATGAAGTATTTCACGGCCGTGGGTAAGAAGCATATCTCAACTTAAGACAGTCTGCTCTTTGCTTTGGGATCATTTTACACCAAAATGCTCTTGTTAGCTGTGACCCCATACAGACTTTCTTGCCAGGGACTATTAGGCTATGATGGAAGCAAAGGAACTCAAACCCGACTCAGATAACCTAATTGTCATCAATCGGAATAAAAAACCGGGTCTGCCACCTTCACAATGTAACCCACACAAGCACCGCTGGTTATTGGGAAGTTTCACAGTTATTCCATGTGGCAAGATTTCAGCAGGATGGAGGTCTTATTTATAATAAAGGGTCAATATTTCCCTTCATTATATGAGCCATTCTAAAGCTATCCATGCAAACTCAATTTTAAGAAAAATGAGATTTAAAAAAAAAAAACAAGCTTCAGCCAACCTTTGGAAGTACCCACACAATGATCAACAATGTGGACCTTCGCTTTGGAGTCAGGAGAAATAGAGGGGTGGGAGAAAACAGGAGACAGCGATCGCACCGGCCCTGTGACGGCGCGGCAGCTGCACTCGCGCCGGCCCGCTCTCTGGGCCCCACCGGCCCTGGCCGCGCCCGTCTGCCGGGGTCAGCCCGCCCAGGCCACCTACCTGCCAACGTGCGCGCCGGGACCGCCGCCCGTCTTCCTGCCCGCGTTCCCACGCTTGCCGCCGGCCTCCGGAGATGCGGCTGCCGGCTCCCGCGCCCGTGCGGCTTTAAGGGTGGAGGCGGGCTCGGAGCGCTGAGCGACGACCCTGTTGGCCAATGGGTAAGAAAGAGCCGCTGAGCCCTCCCAGTCGGCGCGGCCCGCCCGGTCCGCCTTCTTCGAAGCGCTCGCCTTTCCGAGAAATCACTTTAAGCAGAGGCGGCGGAGGCTAAAGGTCCGGATATCTTCCGGGGTCCGCGCCGGGGGTCCCAGGGGTGGGGCGGGACTGGGGTGCCCGCTGGAATTCCCGAAGGGCCGCGGAGGCGTCTGCCGGCCCAGGTCAAGGTCAGGGCGGATGGTGGGTGTCAGGTGGCAGAGGTCAAGGCGCTGCCTGGCTGTCAGGGCCCATGGGGTGGATGAGTGTCAGATGGCGGAGGTCGGGTCCGAGGTGAAGGTCAGATAGCAGAGGTCAAGGCTGGGATGGTGGGGCCCAGAGATCAATGCTACAGACAGTAGGTGGTCCCCGCAGAGTGACTCCCAGTACCCAATCCAGGCCGTTATTTCCTCGAATGTGGCCGAAGTTCCCAGAGCTGTATGGAGGCATCCATGGTCCCAACCAAGCCCCTAGTAAAGTGTCCAGACGTGGCAAGCAGTCCACCTGAGATGCGGCAAGGGCCGGCCACTTACAGAATGGGTCCTAGATGACCAGTCATCTGCACTTGACTGGGAGTGGCAGAAGAAAAACGCTCAGCTTTAAAAAAATAAATAAATAAAGTGTCTAAAACCACTGCCCTCTGAAGATCAGGAATAAAAACAGGAGTGTCTAGCATGTTAGTCCTAGAATGTCCAAATAGGGGAATTTTCATCATAAATTCTTTTCCCCAGAAAACATCAGTCATCTTGAGGAAGGGTCCCCTGTGTATCTAGTTTTCAGTTTCCAGCCTTTCTTGGGTGTTAGCTGACATTTATCGTACATGTGGGAATAGAGTGAGGGAACAACACTGGTGAAAGAAGTAAGCACAAAAGTCCTGGAAACAGAAGGTTCGGTTCTGGAATACCTTAAAATAGAGGAAAAGGAGAGTCTTCATTGATTTTTATTGCCTAGTTGGCCAATCATACACAAGCAACGATGTGTATGGGGCCATGTGTTCATTAGGCTTTTCAAAGACCTATGAAAAAGTTTGAGACTGAAAAAATTTTATTGGCCCCAAAATGCAAAAAGTACATCGCAAATTTGAAGTTCATAAATGTTCAAAGACAGGTCCCCAAAACATAACATGTCAACTTCGTAATTGTAATTTATTTATTGATAAACATTTCATTATATCTGAAAAACATGTGTAAGTTAGAAATCACTCAGTAAGAATTTCCTAGTACCATGATTGCCAGGAAATCACAGTGATTATAAATTAACTGAGTTCCCTGTCATCAAATAATTTCAAACGAAAACTGTTAATTTAAAGGTCAAATTCTTTGACCTTTTAAGGCTATTTAGATAATGTGGGAGTATTTTAATATGTTTGTTATGATGTGGGATGAGCTTCCAGAACTCAGAGCACCTAGGACCTAAGAAGTTCTTAAAATTGCCTGCTGTGTACGTTTATACTCATATCTTTTCACAGATGTGCCCATTAAGCCTACCCAGATTTACTTACCTACCACTGTCCCTGCACAAAGATGTGTGCTCAGGTTTCCACTCACCAGTCCACGTGGGTAAAGATAGGAACAAATGCATACAGAGCAGTCAGCCATGGACAGATCACAGCATATGTTATTGGCAGTAGGTGTCACTATATACATTACAGGAATCATTCACAATACACTGATACACTGACTTGTATTAAAACTGCTCCTGAAACCCTATATTTTCCATGTGGTGATTCCTCACTTCCTAGGAACAATTCTAACCTTATCTGTTTAGTTCTGTTCATTTTTAATGAACATTTATTGAGCAACTACTATGTGCTAGATAGGGTGCCAAGGATAGCAGAACAAAGAAACAAAGTGTCTCTGATCATTCCTTCCTCTCCAGTTACCTGCCAGCATCTCCTAATCCTGGTAAGTGTCATCTAATTTCTACAGCAGACTACTCGCCTTTCTGCCTCTTTATCATATCCCTGTTTATCCTACTCTTTGCTCCCCCAGCTTAAGCCTTTCTATCTACAATGGTCTCCCCATGGCTACCACAGCAGGTCCAGATGCTCATCCTGGCATCTAAAAGCCATACTTTTCCAACTATATCTCTTACCATCATCCAACAGGAACCCCTATTTCCAGGGATAGCACCCTGCCACCGCAGTTAGAATGGCAGATTGTCAAGTCAGGCCCCACATCAGATCCAAGCTCCCTGACTCACTGAATGTGTGACCTTGAACAAATGACTCAGCCTTCCTAAGCCTCAGTTTCCTCGTCTGTATAATGGTGTTGATCATAATATGTGAAATTGCCAATATTCAACTCTTTTTGATCTACAGAAAAGGCAGTTTCATATGGTTCAACCTAATCATTCCTTCCTCTTAGGATTAGTGAGGGTGGAATGAGATCGTGTAGGGAGGTTGGAGGCTAGGTAAGGGAATTGGTGCAGAGAATTCTGGGGAGAGAGCTTTTCCACTTTCGACTCCCCACCTTTCCCTTGGCACTTTTCAAGCCCAAGCTTCATGAGGAAGATTCAAGAGAGCTCTGAAATGTGTTTGCTGAGAGGGCAGGTGTCAACTCACCCCTGAGAAACCCAAAGTCACCTATATCTCTGTGCTCCAGGAGATGCGTTGTTTTTTGTACTCCTCTGAGTTGGGAGGCTCTGAGAATACCACAGGTTGGTAATTCGCTAGGAGGACTCAGAGTCCACATTTGTCCCTACTCATGGCTATGATTTATTACCATGAAAGGGCACAGAGCAAGGTCATCCCAGGAAACAGGCACATGGGATGAAGTCTGGGGGAACCAGGCACCAGCTTCCAGAGTCCTCTCCCAGTGGAGTCACACAGGACGTGCTGGATTGCCCCAGCAATGAGTTGTGACAACACATGTGAAGCGTTGTCCCCCAGGGAGACTCAGTGCCCAGGGTTTTTATTGGGGGCCAGCCACATGAGCAACCTCTGCCTGCCATGTACCAAAATCCCAGACTCCCAGGGGGAAAGCAGATGTTCAACACCAACCACTCTGTACAAACCATGTAGGCACAGGGAGCCACTCTGATCAGTACTGAGTGCTGGGGCTCCTTCTGAAAGTCAAGTTCCCAGATGCCAGCCAAGGACTAACCTTGGAATCAGGCCTGTCTGAGACTGCAGTCTCAGGCCTGCTATGTTAACGCTTCGCTGCCCGTGCTCCAAATTCCAAGGGGTTTACCTCGGAACCTGCTCCACTCCTTCCAATGGTGCCCGTGGCTGTATTTACCTGCCATTAGCTACCTGTGTTCACCTGTCATTAACTAGGGTAGGTTGAGTTTTCTCAGCTTCACTGGGGTTGAAGGCTCATAAGGCTCATGCTTAAGGACAAAGCCACTCCATGCCAGCATTCAGAGGATGGCAGGAGGGATGATGGCGGGAGAGATGCAGAGTCTTTTGGGGAGGTGCTGCCGGCCCCTCCAGAGTAATCTCTCCACCTGGGGACCCTGGCTCTTCCCAGCCACAGCACTCAGATACCCCCCAAAAAGGAGGAGAATTGAGCTCTTTCTCCTCTTTTCAGCTTTATAGTTCTCAATTTAATCTGTTCTCTGGATTACCAACGCTCCATTGTGCCTGCTGGCTCCCAGCTCTCGCAGTCATGTGGGTCCCAATGTGCTTCTCTGGTTTTTTCCTCTTTCTGAGTTTGACCCCAGTGCCCTCCAAGTAAGTACAACTCTGACCCAAGGGCATGTGTAAATTGTTGAAACTTTTCCTGATTGTATACTTCCAAGGAGACCTTCTCCTTAAGACCACATCAACACAATGGCATATTGTCTTCCTCCAAAAATGGCAACACCAGATCAGAGAGAGGATAGTTAATTGTGAGAAATGGTACGAATGCTGAAACGGTGAATAGGCAAACTGAAAACACTGGATAGACAGGCCCAAGAAACAAGGACGACTAAGAGATCTATCAGTCAGCAGATCATCCATCTGGATGGGTAAGAAAGGCTTTGAAGAATCTAGAGTGTGATGTGATCAGGGCAGGTGGGAGGCCAGAAATACAGAGCAGACACAACAGGACGTTTGCTAAGAAATAATCTAACAATCAGGAAAACAATAAGTCAAAGATTTCTTAAACAGGACAAAGAGACCACTGACCATAAAAGAAAAAATAGATAAATTGGACTTCATTAAAACTAAGAGCTTATGGGGCAGCCAGATGGCTCATTTGGTTAGAGCGCGAGCTCTGAACAACAGGGTTGCCGGTTTGATTCCCACATGGGCCAGGGAGCTGCGCCCTCCACAACTAGACTGACGGACAATGACTTAGAACTGATGGGCCCTGGACAAACACTCTGTTTCCTAATATCCAATATTCCCCAATAAAGTTTAAAA